>NC_084475.1:66717960-67967960 GCF_027409185.1 Cynocephalus volans
ATTTGATGACTTAAGTATCTTTTTAGAAAGAATCAAGAAATGATATTACTGAAAAGCTGACTTGGTGTTAAACCAGTACTTTTGTAACTGCACAAGGCCTGTTGCCTGATGCACAGCAAGCCAAATACAGACACCTGTCTTTGTGGCAGAAAAAAAGGTCTATTTGCAAGACTGCCAAGCAGGAAAACAAGAGAAATATATATCAAATTTGCCTTCTTGACAGCAGGAAAGAAAAGATATTTGTGGAGAATCAGTCAGGGGTGATGCTAGTCATAGGGAATCATTACTGGTTAAAGGATTTGAGGAAGTTTTTCAGTGATCTGCACAGCACAAGCTGTCTGCATGCCTCTTTGTGGGTTGCATGTTCAAAAAATGACAGCTTTCGCATGATCTGGAGGTGGAGTTTTTGGCCCTCTGATGTCAGAAAGTCACTCATTGCACATTAGCATAGGCTCAGTAGAGAGGTATGTAGGCTCGATAAGTTTAGCCCAGTTTGTGTTGGGCCAAGCTAACTCCAAGGGTCCTGCAAAACAACTTAGGTAAGTAACTTGTGACTTCTGTGCCAGAGATATTATCTTAAAGGGCAGATAGGAAGAAACAGAGAGGTTAGTTATAGAAATATACTGAAAGGATGATCAATTTAAATAGGGAATAAATTTTAACAGAAAAGTCACCAGTTACGCAATGTGGAATTTCTAACAGTTCATTCTACAGACAATACTAAGAAGTAGGTCAGTTGTGGAGCTCCTCGCAGAAGTTCAAGATTTGCCTCAAGAAAGAGAGTTGAAGTTAGGATTAAGACTTAGTAAAATGCATGGATTTCAATGTAGAAGCAAATAAATGTTTCTCTTGGAAATACTATCCCAGATATCAGTTTTGCTAAAATTGCCAACATTTAATTTTTCTTTTTCTTGTTTATGTATTTATTTTTAATTGTACATGTTTATGAGGTACAGCATGTTTCAACACATGCGTATACTGTATAATGATTGCCTCAGGGAAGTTAGCATATCCATCATCTGCACATTTACTGTTTCTTTGTGGTGATACCATTTAAGACCCTCTTAACCTTTTTAATCAGGAGCCAGACAGAAATCTGTGAGTGAGTGCAAGTCTCGCCTCTTTGTTCCTCCCTCAGCTCCAGCAGATTCACCCTCAATATCATGACACATCACCAACCCAACCAACACCGGGGAGCTTTCAGTTGTCAGGCATTGTTATAGGTGGCAGGAATAGTGAATAAAGCATGAAGATCCATGTCTTCAAGAGAGCTCACAATTTAGTAGGGGTAGTCAGATAACAAACAACCTAAATAAGTAAAACTGATAATTGTAAGGATGAAAATGTATCTGAGAGGGAAGAAGAGGGTAATTTTAGATACAGTGTCAAAGAGAGCCTCATTGAGAAGGACACTTCTGAGTAAAGATGGTCTTCCTGCTAGGAGGTGTTTTACCTGAGGGAATAAAATGGGACAGGTTTCTCTCTCACTGTCATATCATCTCATTTCCAAGTTTTCTGCTTGACCTATGCACCATCTCAGCAAGATCTATCAAGTTGGGCCGACCCCGTGGCGCACTCGGGAGAGTGCAGCGCTGGGAGCGCAGCGACGCTCCCACCGCGGGTTCGGATCCTATATAGGAATGGCCGGTGCACTCACTGGCTGAGTGCTGGTCACGATAAAGACAAAAAAAAAAAAAAAAAAAAAAGATCTTTCAAGTTATGGTACCAATTACTGTTTTGAATTCTATCCCTACCACATCAGTATTACTTACATTTTTTTTTTCTGCAAGAGTTTTGCCTAGTTTCTCTACCATTAAACCCTATGATCATTTTCTTTATCCATCTATATAAGAAATACATAATCTTCTGCACAAATGTTTACAAGTTCTGCAGTAATTTCATCTTTGGTAAAGAATACATTAGGTAGTGTTCACCAGTTGCTTGTACTTGCTGAGCTGGCAGGCATGGAGCTAGAGCCTTCAAAAATATCAGGAAGGAGGAGTCTAGGGGCATGTACTATGTGCCAACAGCAATTATTTTCTAAGCCCAACATAAAATTGTTAAGGTAGGTGATATTTTCCTTATTTCACTGATGAAGGAACTGAGGCTGAGTTGGCACAGCCTGCCTGCCAATGCAGTGTTCTGAAGGATTATCTGAGTTACTCAGTTTCAAACATCAAGCCCATAATTTTACTTTTCTGTGCTTTCATTGTATGTTTGTTTTGGGAAGGGTAGTATATCTATATGTTTGTATGTCACAATTATATAATAGATTGCAGATGGCACAGGCTTTGTGGGCTGCAGTGATAGCACCACCCTTACTACATTATAATGTCCTTTAACTTTTATTTCCTAAGTTCTTATTGAAATGGTGGAATATTGGTATTCAAATAACATGTTCTAGTATTAATGGGATGCTGAATAACATGTCAAAAAAAGCTTTATTCAACATAAAATAAAATTATATTTCATATTATCCATTAATCTTTATCCTGTAGTAAATTTATTATACATTCAAATGATTCCGTTTCAAAATCACATGCTTATTAACCAAGATCACCAGAAAAAAATAGACTCTATCATAGTCGGATAGCTAATGAATGCATTTATCATTGCATTTCTCTCATCTTTTACTTAGGACTTACAAAATAATTATTACTGTCTACACATTTAAAATACGATAGTAAGATATGTTATAATTACTGAGCATGCACCATGTTCCAGGCTTTAGGGTAAGAACTTTGTGTGCATTATCTTGTTTCATCCTTATGTCACTCCTGTGAGGAAGATACTATTGTAATGCCTATTTTAGAGATAATAAAACTTGGCTTGATGAGGTTGGAAAACTTACACAAAGTTACATCCTGAGAGGTGGGTTTAAGACTGAGCCGTACAACTCAAGGGCATACACTGAACTACTTTTCTGCCACTTCCAGAGATTAGTGGAAAGAACGTGAAATTCAGAATTGAAAGGTCCTCATTTTAATGGCTTTGTGGTTTTAGATCTTATTATCTTTGATTCATAAAACAGGGATAGTCTGTGGAAAAAATTTGATAATATGTGTGAAAATGTCTTGAACTTTCAATACTAGCCAAATTAATAGAGTTTAATTAATTATTTCCTTAAAAACAATTTCTAACTAAACTTTTTGTTTGACACAGTAGATTGTAATCTGAAAACTAAAAGAAAAGCAAAAATGTTATTAAAATTCCTTTTAAAATATGCAATGCAAATTTTACAGGTTTTATGCCAGGGGATCTTTATGGTATAATTTCCATCTAACACACAAGTACATATAGGAGAGTAAGAGACTTGGTCTTAAAAAATAATGTAGAACAGCATAGATATTTATCATACTGGGCAATACATTTTCCTTCTTATAGATTTTCTATAGGAATATAAATTAAATATAATGTTAAAAACACAGCAAAGGATTTTTCGCCAAACTTTGGCAGCACAGAGATAACTCAAATACCCCTGTCTATCTTTAAATGAAAATACTGATTAAAATATATTAGAAGGTAAAAATTTCAAATATACCCTGAAAACCAAGAGAATTAACTAAAAATCTGTCAAAATTTATGCACAGTTTCAGCAAAATGCCAAATTTATAAAATAAATATACAATGTTAGTGATATTTATATGATACGTAAATTAGAAAATACTTTAAGAAAAATGTATGTTCAAGTTAGCAAAAATATAAAAATGCTTATGAATATGCTGAATAAGAAATAAGTCAAACCTTTTACACAATATAAAATGTAACTATCTGAATCAATGGAGAGACAAAGTTCCTGATATTAAATATTACAAATACAATGATCATAAGCTAGTCTGAGAAGACTCTAATGAAAACACAATGGTATTTTCATAACTTTTAGTGGGTACTCCAATCTTTTATGTTATTGTTGCTTAAATAAAAACAGCTTTATTGAGATATAATTGACCTGCAATAAACTGAACATATTTAAAGTGTACAATTTTATGTCTTCCAGTGTGTAGATAGCAATGTAGCCATTACAACAGCCAAGATAAAAAACATATTCATCAACACTAAAAGTTCCTTCTTGCTTTTTGTAATACTTTGCACCCCTCTCTACCAGCTTTCCCTTTCCCAAGCAACTACTCATCTGTTTTCTGTCACTACAGATTAGTTAGCATTTTCTAGAATTTTTTAAAAGTGGAATCATATACCATGAACTCTTTTTTTGAATATGGCTTCTGTCATAATTATTTTGAGACTCATCTGTGTTCTTGCATGTTTCAATGCTCATTTCTTTTTATTGTTGAGTGGTGTTCCATTGTAGAAATATGCCACAATGTTAATCCGGTTACCTGTTTATGGCCATTTGAATTGTTTATAGTTCTTGGCTACAGCAAATATACCTTCTATGAGCAGTTAAGTCACGGTGAATAGGATATATTCTTCCCTCAGTGATGAGTATTATGTTAATGGTGATGACAATTATAATAATAACTGCCATTAAGTAAGCACATGCTATGTGTCAGATATCGTGTCAAATATTATATCACATCTCATATGTCAGATATATTTTATATTTTTAACTATAACAAGATATAATTAAAGCTTCAGTTCAGGCACCAAAGCAATAGAATTGTCAGATCCTTAAGTAAGTGTTAGACCATCTTAGAGAAATCATGAAATTAGATATATGAGGATTGTTTCCATGGCTCTTCATTGAAGATTTCTTCCTAGAATGAAAGGTTGAGACTGTACTATTTCTTTACTATGAAACTGGACAGGGCTTAATATGCTTTCCCTGTAGTTGGGGCACTTTGTAATGATTCCTGCCAATTTTGGGGAAAAGCTAAAGCTGAATTTGGCTGGGCAAAGCATAAAAGCAGGGGGCTGCATTCTGGATGTTACCACATTTATACTGAACATGATAGAGAGTGATCTGAGTTACAGTTTAGCCTTGCCCATGAGGCCCTTTTGGGAGGATCAGAGTTCCAATAGCATGTAAGTTATGGACAATTGGAGAATCAGGGCTAAGGATGGAGGACGATCCAGGAGGCTGCAGTGAGAGGGGCTGAGCAGGAGACCACTGGAAATTCCCTGAAGGAACATGCATGCTCCAGCATCTGCCTGGCTCAGAGAATAAGCAAGGACTTTCCTGTGCTGACTTTACTTCCTGCGTTTTTTGGTGTTAGTGAGATATAAAAAGCAGCAGATGATCTGAGAAAGAGGTGGAAAAGCTGAGCAAAGAGCAGGAGTCAACTACATCCTCTCCCTGAAAGCTAGCAGGTTGCCAAGTTCAGCCCTTAGCTCCAAAGGAAGAAAATAAGTGAAAAATATTGTTCATTGGCAGATGAATGGAAAAGAAAATGTGGTGTATTTCTACAGTGGAATAACACTTGGCCATAAAAAGATTAAGAATGAAATACTGTCATTTGCAGCAACATGGATGGAACTGGAGTACATTATTTTAAGTGAAGTTGGCCAGACACAGGAAGACAAATACTGCATGATCTCATTCATTTGTGGAATCTAAAATAGTTGGTTTTATGGAAGTAAAGTGTACACTTGTGGTTGCCAGAAGCTGGAAGTGGGGAGGGCATTGCTCAGTGGGTACAAAGTGACAGTTAGACAGGAGGAATAAGTTCTAGTGTTCTGATCAATACACAGTGGAGTGACTATGGTTAGCAATAACATTGTATATTTCAAAATAGCAAGAAGAGAGGATTTTGAAAGTTCTGCCAATTACATATATTGAAATATCACACTGTACCCCATAAATATGTACAATTATTATGTGTCAAAAATAAAAACAAAAATAATTTTAGAAAGAAATATTGAATTAATAATGTGGATGGATAGATCCATTCACTTAATCGAGACAGGGCTTTGTAATGTAAAGTTATTGTAGAACTATCTACTATCACCGGAATGTAAAGGGAATTGCTTTCTCCATTGGATAAATTTTAAATGGGCAGTAGGAAGCAAAAATAAAGTTGCAATTTGATTACACAATGTCATTTTTGCACAATGTTATGATTACATATGATTAGCTCATATAATGCATTGCTTTTGAAATTTTACTGGTTGAGTACAAAAATCTTAAGCACAAATATTCATGTGAAAAGCAAGAAATTTAGCTATTGGGTAAGAAATTCAGAAAAGAATAATTGTTGCTCATCAAATTGCTATTTAAACCAGCATCACAAACAGCTTAGTGTTGACCTGCCTTGGGAGATAAAAGCTAGTTCATATCTCAAAGAGCAAGATTTTAGAAAGCTCTTTGCAGATAAAAATTTAAATGAATCCTTTGGGAATTGTTCATTTCATTTCTGAAAATGCCACTATTTGAGTCTAGGTTCATATCAGCTAACTGCATGTCTTTCTCTGGAGCTGGCTGTTTGTTTTTAAGCGGGAGACATGAAAAATGAGGGTTCTGTATTGAGATGTAACTTGGTCACAGCAGAATGATCTCAATCTAGTTATATCACAGGGCTAGCAGAGCCTTAAGGAACTAGAGACAGGGCTTTGAAATGACAATTGCAAGTATAATGAAATAGTCACTCTCTTTACCCAAAGCTCATGCATAAAGACTTTTTTCCTGGCAGTTTTATCTTTTCTTTATATCAACCATCAGTCAGACATGAACACACACACACAGACAAACACACACACCCTCTTGCATACACACACATTCCTACTCACAATTGTATGTGGGGTGTGTGTGTGTGTGTGTGTGTGTGTGTGTGTGTGTGTGTGTGTGTGTGTGTGTGTGTGTGTGTTACGTTTAGCAGTGGAGAAGAATCGCTTTAAATAGAAGTCATTCTTGGCAGGTCTACCCTTAATTTTGTACTAGGATTTTATAGCGTTTTTTCTAAAAATGAATTGTGATTGCTAAAAAAGAAATTCTAACACATCTTTTACCTGAATGGCAATGGAAGTCAAATTCCAGTAAACTTGTTTACTTTTAAAATGTGTTCAATATTTTTTTTTATCTTGCCTGTATTGTGACTAGGAAAATTCCTAGCACACCTTTTTCTTTCCAATTCCCAATGTTAGATAAACTCAAAGTGAATTTTAACATATCTTTTCTACAAAGTAGTTATGATTATAACCATTTAGCAAAAAAGCTTCCTTTTACAGTAGGATAGAAAATACTTTGACACATTTAAATTGAATGGTTTTTTTTATGGAAAAAATCTTATATAGCCCTAGTTTCTAGTTTTAATTGCTCTTTGTATTTTTAAATGAATCTTCATTAATTTTATAATAAAACTTCCAATGTGATTACTTCCAGAAAAAACTGGTTTTAGTCCCCAAACCTCACAGTCAACAATATTCATTGAGCTTCTCTAACATTTAACTAAACAGAGCTAACAAATTTGTATTTTAATTGGAGAAGTATTTGAAAATTAGAGAAAACAATTATAGTTATAGATTTTTTAAAAAAGAAAAAAAAAGATAAATTGAGTATTCCAAAAATATCATTTCCTAAGAGGGTGAATTGAAGTTCACAGGAGTAAAATATAGCCTAGAATTCTTTCGTGTCAAAATATTGTTCATTCCCTTAAACGAGATTGATTATACTATTTATTGTATCATTATTGAAGCAATACTTTGAAATTAGTTTGAAGGGGCTTGGGTGATGAATTTTGATAAACATTTGTCAATTTACATAATCCTTTAATATTAGCAATGTGAAATAGTAGGATGAGTGTACAATAATTCCAAAGTAGAGTGACTTATCTTTTAGTAGATAATGTTTTCCTAATTTTTCTTCATTTTTAGCACTTAGCACTGTCTTGTTTAAAATTGATTCTCAATTTATATTTATTTATTTATTTATTTATTTTTGACCAGTAAGGGAATCTCAACCCTCCACACACGGTGTTGTCTGCACCATGCTCAGCCAGTGAGCGCACCAGACATCCCTATATAGGATCCGAACCCGTGGCCTTGGCACTCCCAGTGCTGCACTCTCCCAAGTGAGCCATAGGGCCGGCCTTCAATTTATATTTCTTGAGTCAAATTAGATTGGGTTTAGGAAATATTTTTATGAATGGTATAGGGTAGATAGGAATCAATATTATGAATGATATTGGTTGAACATAAGGATCCAAACTTAACTAAATATTCTAATGCACGTGGTACTTAATGTCAAGGTAGCTGGTGGATGCAGTAACTTTTTCAACCCACTATTGGACTTAGGTTTAATGATTTAGGGTTATATTAAATCAATTTATTTGAAATTTGTGGACCTAAGATTATTTTGTGTGATGTTTACAGATTATACCTACCCAAGGGAAATAGAAGTGTGTGTGTATATATACATATATATCTTTATTATATTCATATGTAATATAAAGCTTACACATATATATATAGTGCTTACTGATATCTAGTACTTTTGCATACCAATCACTTTGTGTGCATTTGTCTCATTTTGGCCAACAACAATACTATAAAGATTGGGAATATTATCAATATGTTACCACTGAGGAAACTGAGGCTCAGTAAAATTAAGCAACTGGAATGATTTCACAAAATTATTAGGATCCAGGATTTTAAGTGAAGTCTGCACATTTCTAAAGCTCCATGCTCTTTCTCATTCACTCTCTGCTTAAGAAATCAAGCAGTGCAGAGAAATTCTAGCATGTTAATAATCTATTGGTAAAATGTTGTCAGTTTCAAGACATAAATGAGCTTAATCTATTCTTTAGAAAATCATGATTAGCCTTAGTCCATGGTAGAATCTGACCTGTAAACATCAAGAACCAGCTTGTCTGTAATAACAGGTTGATGGGAAGAAGGCATCATAAAAGGGCAACCTGCTTGAAGAAATTTCAAAAGTATGGTGGTGAATTTTGATAAGTGTTTTTACAGTTGCTAATTGTAATATTTAAATCAGTAGCTCCTGTCCTGTAGCTATGAAGCACACGAAAATTACTGTACTCTTAGTATTCATTGTGGTGATCAAATGGCAGAGAAACATTTCCTTGGGATATGATTTTTTTCCTCTATGCAATCTATATCCTCCTTTATTTGAATGAGAAAAGATGGATAAAACCTCAATATAGATGCTTATTACCCATAATAATAGATGATTTTATGAGACATTCAAATTAGGCTTAAACAAGGGTTATGCGTTAGTAGATCTGCTTAGTTTGATATTTTTATACTGACAAATAATAAGAATTTCTATAAGAAAGGGTGAAACTGAAAGGGCAACTGAGACCCCTTTGAGTGAATTATTATTCCTATTGCATTACCCATGTGGATAATATTCTTTACCTCTGATGTGACCCTTACAAATTTAATTACATGTGATAGCTGGCCAGCATGTAGATTATTCCTGTTATAGATAAAATTTGAATGTTTTCTGGCTGTGGATAAAATATTTGTGGAAGTTCAGGCTGATTTAAGTCTCTCACCCAACTTTTCTAATTTTAATTGTTAGAGCTGAAGAACAAATTATATTTGTGGCCTTGCTATTATGTGGTTCATGTCTATTAACAATAAATCAGAAAGATGTGGTGATCTTGCATGATCAAGGTTACTGAGGTGTGTTATAAAATGTACTTTTACAGATGTTTCATTTTAAGCAAACTTGATACATAGAAATTAGATGGGGGTTTTGTTTATTTTTTAATGGAATTTATTTCTTATTTTCTCTTTCTGTGTGTGTAAAATTAAGAATCATGTTTCCTAAAGTAAACTTAAACTTAAAAAAGAACCACATTCAATCCATATCATGAGGTAGATTTTTGTTAATAAAACACTCAGATGTTTTCCATTAAAAACCTAGATCTAGTAAAGAGTTTGTTTTCTCCTCTGAGCAACGGCTATTTTTTTTCAGCATCTTGATACATAGTACTTCACATACATTATATTTAACTTCATTTGTTATGATGTGAAATTTTTCTGAATCAAACTTTCTCACTGTCACAGAAGGTTCTAAGTGGAGCTTTTATTCCAAGAGCATATTGAGAGTTAGGACGGTGAAGTAGAGGCTGTATGGTGCAGTGGGATCAGAGTTTCAAAAGTAGCTGTAGAGCTTTCGGGAGTCATGGCTCTGGACAAAGCATCCTGTGTTTCAGTGTCTCTCCATTCCCTCATCTATGAAATGCTATTGACAACACCGTCATTGTGATGATGTAATATATTTGGATGAACATTTTAAACTTCACATTTTACATTATTATTATTGGAGCACTGATAAAGCCTACTGATTAATGGTAGGGTGGAATAGAATAATATTAGAAAAGAATTCCTGTAACAAAGTGAGAAGTTCACTGATTCTCTGCGGGGCAGACAGCAATGAGGTAAGAACAAGGGAGCAGGGATTTGATCCCCAGCCCCACTGTTCTCATCTCATCTTCCTACATCACCCTACTCCAGACTCACTGGCCTCCTTGCTTCCTCTAGAATGCACTGATCATGCATGGAATGACCTTCCAGGTACCAGTATGCTTTCCTCCCTTACTGCTTTCAGATCTCTGCTCAACAAGGACTTTGTCACAAAGGCTTGCCCCCACGGTCCTACATAAAATGCCTCGCCACTCTTACCAACTTTAATTTTCATTCCTGTAGCCTGATTTATATTGCTTTACTACCACATAATATATTGAACTGTTTATTTTCTTCTTACGAAAACATAAGCTTCATGAGAGCAGGAACTCTCTCTCTTTTGTTTATTGCTACATCCCCAGAAGTTACTGTATATGGATTGAATGAGTGAATAAATTCGGCCGGGAGCAGAATACCTGGGTTCCAGTCCTTCCTCACTATATTAGCATGGATAAGTCTGTCAATTATTTTTGCATTCATTTTTCTCACTTTTAAGGAAGAAATAAATTTTATTTTTCACTTAGTAATTGTAAAGATTAATGGAAGAATGAGGAAGCTGTTATTTATGAACATCTGCTACTGGGCATGCTTTGCTGCAAGTAGTTCGCATATATTATTTAAGCCCCACATCATCCTAATAAAGGAATATTATTAGTCCCATTTTATGGATTAAGAAACCACAGTCAAAAGAGTTTGTGACTCTTGTAAAATCCAGTGCTATGAAACTGTATGAAATATTGAAGATACAAAACTTTCATATACAAGATATATTTTTATAATCAACAAATTAGCAATTAAATTAATGAATATCTATTTTTAATAAACCATCCTATAATTTGCAAGATGGAAATAATATATGGTTATGTTAATTTCTCCACTTGTATGATCACTTTAGGCATGAACAAGGAATAAGTAAAACAAAAATAATTCATTTGGATATTTTACCATTGGTACTATACTACTGAAAAGTGTATCATTTCCACTTTTTATAGCTATCTGTTACAACTTGAGAGCATTAACTCTCTAAAGATTTCAGGCTTATTTGTAATAGAAGTTTTCACAGATACACTTAATTTTTTTTTTTTATAGCATAAGGGAAATTAGAACCAATTTTGACAGTGCTTTAAAATTAATTTCTACTTTGTATACTTAAAACGAATATTGACTTCTAGGCCTCTAATAATAACTTAAAGGCCTTCTAATGTTTATAGTACAAGGTTTGGCATATGTTCCTTATACCCAAGCCTTTTTGGCTAATATAGTTACATAAATAAAAGGTCTCTCATTTTGACCAATTCTTTTGGCCTAAGAAGAGGTCACAGAAAGCTCTCCTGAAGAGAATTTTCAAGTATAAGTGGGAGAGAAAGCTCAAAAAAAGATTATCCATAGAAAACCATTTAAATGACAAGATTTCTGAATTAGTCTCTTACGAAAGCTCATGAGTGGAAAGAGGAAAATAGTGGTCTTAGTTGACTGGAAAAATCGGAATTCTTGTTTATTCTGAGGGCTTTTTATTGCACATCTCCTTATTAAAATTTGGGAGAAATAATCTTAACTGGGCCTAGAACCATTTAGAAAAACTGAATAATTAATTCCTGTTGCTATTTGTTTTTCTATACCAGGCCAAATATTTTATTTTATTCACCTAAGTGGCTTTAGGCCAAGCAGGCAATATGTCAAATGAAAGGTTTGTTATATGGAAAGATCTTTAAAAATTAAGCAGTTTTCTCATTCTTCATAATTAATTTTAAGATACTCAGAGAAGATCTCATTTAAGGTACATTGATAAAATTGAATTACCTTTTAGTTTTGATTCTCCACTTTTCAAATGTATCACAAGCTATATTAGAAATGCACATATGATTTCCTTCGGTTAAATAGAGAATGGTACTGTTGTGCTTTTTAGTTTCCGTGTTACTGATCGTAGGTCTGTCACCCTAGAAATGCTGTTTCAAATCCTCTGGGGCAGTTTAAATGGAATTGGCCAAGTGAAAATGACACGAAGAAATGCTTTTTATTCTTCTCTAGAGTTAAAAAAAAAAAAGTGGTAGGGACATGAGATGAATGAGGGAAATGAGTATCAGACATCAGCCAAAGGTTGGAACAAATGCACCGTTTGATTTTTCAGATGGAACTGATCAGTCATACAGGGAACTTTTGATATCAGTCTATTATTTTGCTTAATTATTAACTTGTCAAAGACAGCATACCATAATATTTAGTGAAAATTAAAAAAAATTCTTCCATTGTGTGAAATGGAAAAGCAAAGTCAGGATTTGCCATATTGCCATGCACTTATTGAAATATTTTTTCTGATGTTGATTAGAAATACATGGTCCCGGGTACTACTGAGCGTTAATTAAGAGGAGGAATAAAGTGTGGAATGAGGGCAAAATAGGATGATGATGATGATGATGATGATGATGATGTGTGTGTGTGTGTGTGTGTGTGTGTGTGTGTGTGTGTGTGTGTGTGTGTGTGTGTGTGTGGTGCACATGCAGGGGAATGCAATTTGAAGAGTAGATGTAGAAGATAGAAGAAGGGACCTAGGGCCGAAACCGTGGCTCACTCGGGAGAGTGCGACGCTGGGAGAGCCGCAGCCCCGCAGGTTCGGATCCTATATAGGGATGGCCGGTGCACTCACTGGCTGAGCGCGGTGTGGGCGACACCAAGCCAAGGGTTGCGATCCCCTTACCTGTCACACACACACACACGCACACGCACACGCACACACAGAGAAAAAAGAAAGGACCTATATC
Source organism: Cynocephalus volans (assembly GCF_027409185.1). NCBI lineage: Eukaryota > Metazoa > Chordata > Mammalia > Dermoptera > Cynocephalidae > Cynocephalus > Cynocephalus volans. Next base: position 66,731,046 of record NC_084475.1, read on the forward strand.
CAGGTGCATGTGTACTGTACTTGGTTCCTTTTAAGAGATGAAACATATATTCTGGGGAGAAGAATATGTTAGTGTAGACCGATCAGCTGGGCTTCGTCTGTGGACTTATTGATATGTTACCATTCTGATTTTAAGGAAAATATGCTTGGGTCTGCAAGGATGCTTTAGAAAACAAAACCAAACAAAAATGAAAGGAACATTCAGCTTTTTTTTTTCTTTCTTGTTATACATTGCTTTTTTTCATGAGCAGCAGTATCTTAGCAGTTTTTATCTGAAAAATTAGCCTGGCCCAGTAGGTGTCAAATTAGATATACATTACTCCATTATCTTGGTATACTATTCTGCATCAAAGGATCTATGGACTTGGAAACTGAAAGGGAAAGAGAATAAATAAAGGATATCTCTTCTCAGTTTTAGAGCAGCGCTTTTAACATTAAGAAAAATCAATAACTGGATTGAGTACATTCAGTAGGGAGCATTATTGTTTCCCATAATGTATCTAATGCATATCATTACCAGAGTAATCACATTATTATCTGCCTCTGCCTTGCTGCTTGCTTGGCTAGATATGAAGCAGGGGCTATTTGTGAAGTAAGGTTTTTTTCTCTTTTGCAAAATTGCTACAAATTGTATTCTATTTTCTTTATTAGTTGTTTGAACTAGCCAGAACCTCTGAATTCAGATTAAGTGGCTTGATTTGTTGTGGTGGTTATTATTGTTTCCCTTCAGGATTTCTTTTGTCTCTACTCAAATTAATCTCACCTTTAGGAAATGGCACAAATCATTTGTGGTTCATTGTATTGTCTGGTATGGGAGATGGGATAGCATAAACTGTATATTTGGGTGGGTTTTGTGTTTCTGGGATCTCTTTTGAATTCAGCAATTGCAAAGTGATTCTGGAATGTAGCTCAAATAGTGTCACATTCCAAGACTCCTATGCAGGAGGCTCAGTTTAAAACAGTGAAAAATATCTAGAGAATAGAACATTCAATTCCTTTTCTCTCTCTTATTATAAAGGTGGGTAAGAGACGTACCTCTACTAACATTTAGTGGTACATTGAATTTGAGTGTAACTCTTATGAATGTCGTGATATTTGACTAGTTTATCTGTATGAGCTTTAGTTCTCACTTGTAGAATTGAAGTCATAATAAATTCCATGATATAGATTTCTGGTGGATATTAAAGAGAATGCATGTAAGATATTGAGCCATGAGCACTGTAGTAGTGCTCTTCCAAGTGGCAGTATAATAAAAGAGGGTCACTGGTGCAGAAACACTTCCCAGAAGAAGGCTGAAATGAATACATATGGAATGTGTTTCTCCAAAGATTTCTTTATAGTTCAACACTCTGAGAAGTTGCTGATGATGTCTGATTAAAAGATGAACAGTGTGAAAGGAGAAAGGATGTACAGGAAACAATTAGAGCTTCTCGAGTGCTGAGCAATGCAGTCAAACTGAAATCACTTTGCATTAGATAGGAAATCAGGGGTGTGCAGCTGGCCTAATTCATGGGTCTGGCTGGGAGACTTCTGAGAATGAGAAGATAGCATTTTTGGTAAAATAATTATTCTCAGGAAATACTGGTATTCCCCTGGACCTCCCATCCTCTGTTTCTCATTTCACTTGCATACTAAAGATATCACTTAAGGGGAGATCTCAGAGTTTTCTAATCAGAAATACAAATCGCACTTCTTTCTTTCTTTTTCTCTTTCTTTCTCTTCCTCCCTCCCTCCCTTCCTCCCTTCTCTCTCTCTCTCTCCCCTTCCCTCCCTCTCCCTCCCCCCCTCTCTTTTTCTTTCTTTCTTTCATGGGGAAAGCCTATTCAAGAGTGTGTATAATAATTGATAGAAGAGCTGCATTTGACGGAAATTTGACCTTTGGCAAGCAGATCATGTTATGCTCACTTGGACATACTTACTTGGTCACAACCACTTGTTCATTAAGTATGTGGAAACAGATTATGACAGAGAGCTGCCATTATGTTTCCATATTCAATTCTCTCTCTACATTATGGAAAGGAAACTAAAGTACTTGGGAACTAAAAACCTCTTTGAATACAGAATTCAAGTGCATTGCTCGGTTTGGAACTGGTAAGGGATGCAGAGGGACAAAGCAGAAAATGGATGTTCTAATATTCCTTCTATTCAACATGGAGACGTTTAAAAGAATCATGCTCTTAGGGTCCCTAGAACAAGTTAGGGGAGCTTGTGCTATGAAGACCAGACATTACTGTATGATATGTAGGGTATGCTTTTGCTATGATCCTAGACTTTTAATCTATGTTCTGACATAGTTTTGTAGTAGTAATTGCCCGGTAGTCACACAATTCAAATTTTACACACACACACACACACACACACACACACACACACACACACACACACACACACCTGCAGAAAATGGAGGGCATTTTGCAATTGCTCAAGAAAACCAGTTCTAAAAATATTTGAAAAAGAAAGTAATAGGAGAACTACTTTATATTTGTCTTTGAATGTATTTTTACTGGTTTAATTTAGTTTGTTGTTTTCTTCTGGAACATGTGTCAACAGATGTTGTGGCAGATTGATAGTAAGTGATCTTTCAACCTAGAGCAAAATGAATGCAAGTAACTCTAATCAAATAAACTCTTAATAGCCTCTGGCCAGTGAGAAAATTCAATTGTCTAGTCAAGTTTAAAAATCAATAATGGCCACTCCAAATTTGACGATAGTTAAAAACTGACAAACTTGAACACATTCTCAAAGATCAGAAATTCTTTCAGTCAAAAGCAAATCTGCCAAAACCTGGGGGAAAAAAAGAATCAAAATCTCAAAGAGAATTAGGAATTTTACAGTAGGGGCATAAACCCCACTCAGAAAAAAATAATGATGGTGACATTACCAAATACCAGTAACAAAGTTACTGCTGAAGATAAGACTTCAGTGATTTGGTATCAACACACTTATAAACAATAGATTTTATTTTTTATTTGCCTAATATATCTAATATATATATCAGTTAGTGGAAGCATGCCCCGAATTAGGAACCCCATTGTTAAAGGCCTTCTTCTCTAAAATTCCTGGAACCAGAGGCCTCAGAGGCAGTGCTGTTCAGTAGCTGAGAACTCCAGTCTTGCCATTGGACACATGTCATCACTTATCACTCTTTGCTCTGAAACAAGTGCCTTTTTCTTCCAGAACCTCAGTTTCCTCATTTATGCAGTACGGCTATTCAGAATGCCTACCTCATACATTTAATTTGCTTTATAGGAGAATTAAATAAAACACTGCAGCTAATTATAAACTATCGAGAATAATCATTGAATATTCTTATCATAGTGTAATATATAATAGCTAACATAGCTGTCATGACTTCACGTTTTGGTTCACACTTGCTAAGTCATTTGGTAGACTAATGATGAGGTTACAGTCTTACAGTGATTCATATACAGAGTCCACAGCTTTTTATAAAGCAATTACTGTATGTAGTCACTTTGCTAGTTTTTAAAAATATAAACCGAATATAACATCATCCCTTTTATTAAGTAGCTTATAATCAAGCAGGAGATACAATGGTTATACAGAAGTGAATGCAATATAAGCTAAAACTGTGGTAGGTAAAATCAAGTAGGAAAAAATTCTCTGGTGGTCAGAAGAGGGAGATATCTTTTGACTTAGTGGAAGGTCATAGATAAATTATAGTTACTATTTTTAGAAGTGTTGTTGCTAACTCCAAATCCAAAGCACTTTTGCAGAGATAAATATGTCTTTTAATATGCAGGGATATCATGGAATGATTTATTAAATCTATTGATGACGTTCACATAAAATGTCTTTTGTTAAAAACAAATAGAAAGGTAAGTAGACAAAAAACTATTGTAAAAGTTAAGACTCTATGACTATATGTGCTTAAGGCAAGTAGACCTCATTGAGAAGAAATCTATGGCTGATTAAAATATGAGCTATCCCATTAATCACACAATACATTAGATAAATTGTGGTTGTTAACTTGATATGCACCATTGAACATGGAGAAAAACATCACACAGGCAGACAAGTGCTCCAATGTGTGACAATGTAATAGCTTGTGGATATATTCTTTTTAAAGTATGTCTGTAGCATATCCAGTGTCTCGCTGAACTGTGCTGTAAAATAAGATTATTCTTTAAGTCACAGAGATTAATGCTAAAGGTTTTTTAACACTAGAAAAAAATCATGTATTTGAATAGAAGAAAGGGTGAGGTAGAAATTAACATTTTTCACTCAGAGTGTATGGTTGTAATATTGTATTCAGTTTTCTAAGGGAGCTCTGTCGATGTTAGATTTAAAAAAGTGTTTTGAAAAAAAGAGAAACCAATGACATATTCCACTGACAGGTAATTATATGAACTAATTTTAAGGACCAGCTTAAACTATGATCAAGGATATTTAACTGTCTGTGCTGTATGGATCTAGTGAGCCTGTCTTGAAAATTTGCTGATAGCACAAACAGGAAAATAGAAAAGTGCTACATTTCATAGACCAGGCAATACTTTTTTTCAGAAAAGAATTATAGATTTCTTTTAATTTTGTTTTAGTAAATATGAAAATTTAACATTTAAGTGATTGTTAAAAAATAATTTTGACCTGGTCTTGTGTTCCAACTTGCTTAACAAAGTAACATATGAGTATATTCAGCAAACTACACCAGAAGTTCCACCGTGACTATTTTTTCTGCTTGTGCTGAACAATATGGCAGCTACTAGCCGCGTATGGCTACTAAGTACATGAAATGTGGTTAGTCTGAATTGAAATGGACTGTACATGTAATTTTAAAGCCTTAATTTCAATGCCTTAATTAAAAAAAAATTTAAAGGTAAACTATTTCACTTGGACATATAAGGTTTAATAAAATGTATCAATTTCACTTGTTTCTTTTTTATTTTTTTTAATAGAGAGAAGAAAATTAAAGAAACAAAAAACAAAAAATGAGGCGGACTAATGGGTACAAAGATGCTATGTACCCTAAGTGAATCATTGTGAGGTATATGCATGTATTGAAACAATATACTGTCCGCCACAAATGTGTACAAGTAATGTTAAAATACTTAGAATTTAAAAAAAAAGAAAAAGTTACATATGTCATTTGCAATTGTGGTTTGCATTATATTTCTATCTGACAGTGCTCTTCTATGTGATTCATGAATTAAGCCACTGATAAAGGAAATAAAATTCTGAACAAAAAGAATCTTGACTTCCTCAGAACCACATTAAAATAACTAACATTCTCGGTAAAATGGCAAAACTTGTTTTTTAGGTTGTGTATAAATGGTTGTATATAAACCAAATGATTCCAAATAAATTAAGCATTTTAAAAGGGCACAAGAAAAGTAGGATACAGTGATACATGTGTGGAAAGATAACTGCAAAATCCCAAACACAAAATATTCATTTGTTACATGTTTCTTATCCGAAGGGTATATTCCTCCTGGGATTCCTACAACCATATTCATAGAGATACTATGATTACAAAGGAAACTCTTCCCCCTGTATAGTCTGAAAGTTTGTGGAAAATTTATTTTCTCACTGAAGAATTTCAAATGTAGAATTCAATATAAATCAATTATACAAGAATATTTGTCTAAGCCTCTCCTATCTATCTCTGTAAAAAACAAAATAAAACAAAACAGTACTCCCCTTCTCCCCAAAATGACAATATAAAACATCTTTTCTCTCTCTCTCTCTCTTTCTTTTTTCTAATGTGTTTGTCAACATGGACATAAATTAAGGAGGGGAAAGCCCCAAATGCAGTCACAAGCGAGAACAACACAATGGGTACCTCTCAGGATTTACTGCCTTGGGGTACCACAATAGACTGCCTTTGGATTGATAACTTAATAAATAAATCTTTATTACCTGATACATATATATTTCAGTGAGCCACTAATGCTTTCATTTGCAGTTGCTAAGATTACTCCTTTACTTACATTTTAAAATGCTGTGCTCCTTCCAGGAATTATCTCCATATGAATTCAGAGTGCAATAGCAGTTCCCTGAGGCATGGAGCTATTGGAGAGCCATGGAGCTCTGGGGAGAATGCCCCAGCCTCTGGAGGAGCAAGCAGGGATACATACCAGGAGTCACTACCAGAAGCAGGTGTATTCTGAAATGTTTCTCACATGTGTGTATGTGTTGGGTGTGGTGGTTCTCTGAAGATGTTCCCTGTAGAAGGTATCTGTAAGTCTGTAAGGGCCACTGCTGGGTTTAGGTGTGCGGGCTAGACCTGAGGTTTAATTTCTTAGGCAAAAATAACTATCTTTCATTTCAAAGTCTGAAGCAGAAACAGCTTGTGGATTTTAAACCTCTGCTGTCCAATACATGAGCTACTAGCCACATGTAGCTATTGAACACTTGGAATGTAGCTAATGTGACAGACAAACTGAATTTTTAATTTTATTTAACTTCAATTAAAGTAAATTTAAATTTAAAAATTGGCACTGGATTCAGTGATTGAAAAACTTTTAAGTATGTTTGGAACAACTTTGGATTTATTTCTTCAGCTGTACATTTATCTCTAAATAGAGATCAAGTATTGCCAATCAAATTTTGAAACTGAGATGTGCTTGAAAGTATAAAATACAAAGCAGATTTTGAAGACTTAGTACTAAAATAAATAAACAGATAAATAGCTCATTAATAATTTTACATAAATTGATCATTGAAATGGTATGAGTTTGGATATTTGGATTAAAATATGATATTAGAATTAATTTTCCCTATTTCTTTTCATTTTTCTTAATTTAGCTACTAGAAAATTTAAAATTATATATGTGGCTCACATTATATTTCTGTTGGATAGTGTCATTTAAACCAGAGAGGAAAATATCTTCAAGGCACCAAGACTGCAGACCAGATATGGTGATAAGGGTGAGGAACCAGTGACGGGAGAGTGAGAGTGGGTAGCAAATGGACCAAAGGAGAAGTGGGTCTTTAGCTTACCTTGCTGTGTTAGGACATCAGTATAATGTGATGCCTGAACTGACTTAGAGCTTAGGATTGAGAACATGATTTTCAGCTTTTTTATCTTATGATCAATAGAAGACATGTTATTGCTTTCATAATAATTTTAATTATTACTGGTTTTATTTTTAGAAGTATTATTGCTTCAGTCTCTTTCAGCCTCCCACGTGGTATTGAATGAATTACACAGAGGCACAGAAACAATTTTACCATAATAACCTTTAAAACAAAAGGTAGTCACCAGAATTATAGGTCAGAAAAAAAGAATGTTAAACCAAATTTCATTTCTGAGGATAGAAACTTAATGAAACATCGACTCGGGGCACTTTGTTACGTAAATCTACTCCACAGCTAAGCACCAAATTACATTAATCCGTTGGACAGTTTGGAACAAATTGTATTACATTGTGTTTGCAATGGAAGTCTTGTTGCCCTCATGTTGAATTAAAATAGCCTTTCTCCCTACATAAGTAAAATGCAAGCTCGCTGTAGAAAAATCAGAATACCAACAAACAAAAAGGAGAAAATAATAATGACTTGTAACCTACACTACCCAGAGATAATGACTAACTTTTTCTTACATTCTCTTCAAGAAAACGCTGTGGGTTTTTAGGCAGTTTTGTATGTCTTAATAAGCACTGCTGCACGAACTGTGTTTAATACTTTTTACCCTTTCCTTTGTACTCTCTTTGTACTGTTTTCATATCCCAGGCTGAGGTTATCAGTTATAGAAACAACAACTTAATAAATGATGTCTTGTTGGCTTGAAAGTATTTTTTGCATAGATTTCTGAAGCACCAAACATAAAACCATGAAGTGTTTTATTCACTAGACAATCTTGTTGAACATTTTATGACACTATTAGTAAGATAAAGAGAGTATGGATGAAAGAGGAAACAAATTCTGAAGCCTGAAGAGCCTGTGCTTATTAGTACTTTCAGCAGAAGTCATGAAGGGCCAGCTCGTCAACAGCTTGACAAAGGATCGTTAGGTAGAGGCTTCAAGTGTTGCAAGAGTTATTCCTCACAGAAAGCCTTGTCATGGTCTAAAGTAGGTGCTAGACAAACATGACTGCTCGACAATGCTGCTCTTTGGCTGGAGAGAGTTTGTATTTGTTTCTTCTTTAAAAAGAAAATGTGTACCCAAATGTAAAATCAGCTCGTGCCTTAGCAGTGCTAGATCTGGGAATGCAAACCCGAAGATGTGAAGTTGGGTGGACTCCTCTGGAGGAAGTGGAGCACAGTGTTCTTCATGAGTTCTTCAGATACTTGCTTCCATTCTCTCTGGTTTTCATTCTAGTTATTGTCCTTTCATTCAGTCTTGCTATTCAACCTATTTTAAAGTCAGATGAAAAATAATATTATGCATCTTGAAGTTAGGAAAAACAAAGGTTCAGTGTAATGTTCCAGGACCTCCTGTGTTTATTGATTTTAAGAGTGTCAGGTACATAAATATCAACATCTGTACTGCACTTACTCAACTTTCACCTTATCTGTAATCAAGTTAACTTGGGGGAATATGCTACAGGTTCTTGATCTTAGAGATAATTTCTAGATTTAGATCAATGCCGGAAGTCCTCAGTATGCTTAGAAAGTTTGAAGTTTCTTTGGGTTTCTGGTCTGACACTAAGGCAGACTGATAGGGCAAAGTCAACCAAGCTCCCCTGAGAACACAAGTTGAGGTGCTGAGAACTTCCCATTAGTGACCTTGAAGTAGATTAGACGCTGGGCGCCTGCATGCTTGATTTGGGAACTTGCTACTTACTTTGATTCTGATCTAAACTCCCTGGAGTGTGGTAGCTCTAAACAATGTTGAGGTAGCCATTATAATGCTGGCCATCAAGCTGCAAAGGATTTCAGACATCAGGACGGGCTAGAGTGAGCAATGTGGCAGACATGTGGTGGTATTAAAAATATCTGGGGTACACTCAATTCCAAATAACAGCCTTCATCAATGATTTTATTTACATATTCATACTTTCATTCAACTAAATTCATTTTTTTTTTCTATACCAGGCATTGTAACATTGTAATGAGCTCTGGGAATATTTACACCTGTGAACAAACAGCAGATATGATTTTTGACTTCTTAAAGTCAGACATGAATTCATAATTATGCAATGCTCTTAATTCCTAAATACAAAAAGAGAAAGAGAGAAAAAAAAGTGGAAAATGGTATGGTGTACCTGGAAGTGCTTCAGTGCTTCAGGAAAATCTTCCTTGAGTAAGCAACATTTAAGCTGAGGCAAAGTTTTATGATACATTCCTCGATGCTGGCAATATAAAGATAAACATGGCATCATCCCTATCCCTGAGGAATTCATGTCTAGAAAACAGGCATGCAGACCAATAATAATAGGCATCTGTGAAAAAGACTCTATAGAAGCATATGAATTGCAGTGGATCCTGAAGGTTGTGGGTGATTAATTATGTCTAACTATCTCAGAAAAGGCTTTATGAGAAGAGATGACTTTAAATGTGAGCTTTGAAAGACAATAATTTTGAAGGCTGGGGAAGATTACCAGACAATCAAAATAGGGGAAAATATAGAAAGTAATGTCTAGGAGTAAAAAAAAGGCTAATATGTTTGGCAAATTGTAAGTACAATGGGAAGCCTGGAAAGGCAGTTGGCCAAAAGTGAGATTATAGAGCATGCTGGTAAAATTTAAGGCATGTAAAATGTTGTATGAAAGAGTTTTTAAGCTTCTCTTTTTGGAGTGAAGGAGGCAATGCAGTATTTTAATCAAGGGTTTGATATTGATTTGTGTTTTAACACTGATCATTCTGAGTGTAAAAGGAAGAATGAATTTGGCTGTTGGAGAGGCTGGACTTGGAGAGACTGATGAGGAAGCCATTGTGATAGTCCCTGGGAGAGGAGGGAGGGACCTCAACTGCAGCAGTAGCCAAGGAGATTTAAGAGATATTTAGGAGTGAAAATCAATGCTAATTGAACAGTGACTGGCTAGGACAGATAAAGGAGAGAGAGGACTCCAGAATACATAGCGATTTCTACCTTCCGGGTAATTTATGTTATCCTTGGAGCCAGTGAAGGCTAGTCCAAAGGCTTAGGATTTGGGGTTTGAATCCTAGCTCCAGCATTTGCAATTTATGGGATTTGGAAGAACTTACTTAAAGTCATTGAGTCCCAGTTTTCTTATTTATACAAAAATGACTTAAAATAATTATGTGGGATTCTTGCAAAGATAATTATAAAAATGCTTAACAAAGTGCTTTGTCCATAATTTGCATTCAATATCTACTTTTCTTTATGAGAACTGAAGGGTACCCTAAATTAGGATAAATTTTATAGGATCAGAAAAATGTTTAAGATAATGAGTTCAATTTTAGGCATGCTGAATTTGAAGTTGCTATTGTCTGTCTAAATGGATATATCCAATAGGTATTCAGAAATAGAGGTTAAGGACTTGGGAACGGGGTGTGAATCTAAGCCTAAGAATTTGGAGATACTACCATATTTGGTGGTAGTTAAAATCACATGAGTGAATGAAATTCCTCCAGGTGTAAAGTGAGAAAAAATCTGAAGTGAGTTTTCTGGTGCCCAATATCTAATAGATAGGTGGAAGAAATGAAGAGCTCCAAAAAGCAACTAAAACATAGTTTAAAAAATAGAAAATCTCAAAAATGAAAACAAAAATACTGACAAAATCTGCTTAATATACTACAAGAGGGGTACTCTATGGAAAAAAAAATCATTAGCACTGTGGCAAATCTTAGAACTGTCAAGTAACCTGAGGAATAAAGAAAGCTCTGAGTATATCTGATAGATCACTGATGGCTTTAGAGAGATCATTGTCGATATGCGGTGAGAAGAAGTATGCAAATTGTGGAGAATCGAGGGGAGAATGGAAATGAAGAAATAGTCAAGGGAAATAGAATGCTCCTTATAGGAGTTTGGCATAGGGGGCTGGAATGTTAGTCACAAGTGGATAAAGGATGAAGGAGCTTTAATTTACAATAATAGACAATGAGAGAAAAGATAGTATTGAGGAAGAGGAGGAAGATAAATGATGGGAAACAAATGATGAAGAAATATTTTTTAAAAGGCTACAGGTAAGAAAATAAAAATCACAAGAGAAAGAAAGTGTTAATCTAAGATGGAAGAAGGCACACAGTCCCTTTGAGTGAGAATGTAAGAGAGTAAGATTAGAAAGAATATTCATAATTGAAAATAGAGAAGCTTCTATTGTTAACCCAACTGTAGCTTTATCCTATTAGTTAGCTTTTACTTTTTATGTTTTAATAACTTATGTTTGTTTTGAGGACCTTGATTAGACTGGCTAGTACTTTTTAATGTTATCTCTAGATAAAACAAATTATTAATTTTTCACTCAGAAAAAACTCTGTTAAACCTCACCTCTGTCTGCTTTCTCCGGAAGAAAAAACAAACACACACACATTGAGAACACTCAGTCTTCGTAAAGCAGCTTCAAGGATAATGGGGTCTCAAAAATTGTACCATAAGTGCTAAGGTCCAAGACCATTCTTCCCCTAATGATTCGTATATCCTAGAGAAATGTTAAAACTAAGCTTCATGCAGGGTTGACACTTCAGGATGTTGGAGTATGTGTTAGCCCTTAAAATATAATTGTTCCAGTAATAAAATTATTTGTGTTGTTTATTGCTATAAATGAGTTTTCGGTTGAGCATTTGCTTGATGGAAGAATGTTTTTACGTATCCTTGTTTTGTTAACTGTTATCAGCTCAAACTTAAGTTAAGATTGTAAGCAATTAATTTTATATCATGTTTACATTTGAAAAACAGAAGTGCTACAAGACCTTTCCTAGTAGATGAACACATAGTTTAATTAGGGCATCTTCATTTTATTGTATTATAAACACGTAAACACAAAAAGACAACCAGCCCCTTCTCATACTGGTGACTCAAAATAATAAAGACCAGATTCTGGATTTATATTATTATTAATTTTTTTTTTTTTTTTTTGTCTTTTTTGTGACCGGCACTCAGCCAGTGAGTGCACCGGTCATTCCTATGTAGGATCCGAACCCGTGGCGGGAGCGTCGCCGCGCTCCCAGCGCAGCACTCTACCGAGTGCGCCACGGGCTCGGCCCTGGATTTATATTATTAAGCAATTGTGGTAAGTTGTGCAGATAGAAGGATCACCCATTTGAAAAACATAGTCCAAAGCAGATGCGAATGCAACCCAAACTCAGAATCTTAAATAAAGGCTTTCAAAGAAGTTTGCATAGAACAGGTTGGATTTTGGTATAACTTTATATTCTAGGTATCTCTATATATTGTATTGCTGGCTCCTGCTCTCAGCCCACTTACATTTTAATTTTACTATAATGTGGAGAGCTTTAGTATTCTGTCCTGTACCCTCTACTTGGGTGAGCTCAGTTATATTTTTAGCTTTGCAATTTAATGTATTCTAGTGCCTTTGAAATGAGTTTCATTAGCTTTGATCTTCTGCTATGTTCATATATGCAAATTCAAACACTGAAGGCATATTTTTATTGATATCCCTGCGGAATTTATTCTTAGTATTTTCAAAACTGAACTTGGACCTTTTCTATTAAACTTACTTGCCCTCCTGGGTTTCTTACTTAAGGATAAAACCAAGCACCAAATACTTAAGCTGGGAGAAAAACCATAGTTTCATCATCCAGGTAAAATCAGTTAACATGCTATGTTAGTTTCTTGGCTTTTTCCTAAGCATGGCATTTGTTTTCAATAGTTGTGCTTATACCATTTTGAAGTTTCTTTAAAGAACTTTGGCATTTTTTGGTTTCTTTTTTTCCCTATGTCAATACCAGTAATTTCTACTTTTATTGAAAGTATCCCTTTCATCCAAGTTTTACATATTATTGCCATGTATGTATACAAATTACGTGTGTGTGTGTGTGTGTCTCTCTCTATGTATATGTATATATGTATATGCCATGTGAATATGTATATATATGCTATGTATATATACAATTTATAATTTATATATATAATTATCTGGAGTTTTTCTTCTTTTTTATTCCTATTTGTTAAAATTCATCTTTAAAATAAAAAAAATTATTGTGTGGATGAAAATTTTATTAGCATCTTGTGTTAGTTATCTCTACATCTTTTGCTTTATATTTTGTTTATGATGTAATCTACTTTTCCCTCTTTGTACAATCTTTGAGTTTACTTTGTTCTTTTCATAGCTGGTTATTTTGAATGCCTTGTTCAATACTTATATATGTGTGTGTGTGTGTATAATTATCAATGTGTGATGATTAGAAAGTTATATCCTTGGATGCATATATTAGCTACACTTCACAAGATTTGGTAGGTAATGTTCTCATTGTTGTTTAGTTTTAAGTTTTTCATAATTGGCTTTGTAGTTTCACTTTAAATTCATGAATTATTTAGAAATAATATCTTTAGTTTCCCAATAAATGAACTATGTTTTATCCTTTCTTGTTAATTTTTAATTTTATTGCCCATGGTGTAAATAATTGCACTTTATATTAGTTATTTTGAATTTGTTGAAAAAAATTTTTTTGATCCATGTATTAGATAAGTTAATGCTAGCTCTAAAATCTCAGAAGCTTAATGAAATAAATGTTTATTTTTTACTCATATGAAATTCAAAAAGGATGCTCCAGAGAAGAAGCATCTTCAATATTCTAAGGAATTCCTGTGCATTGATATCCCACAATTAGTGAAGAAAAAGGCTGGAAGATTGTTCCTGAGGTTTATATATGTCAAGCCTGGAAACAGTTCTATCACTTGCACCCACATTCTGTTGGTCAGAATTCAGTTACATAGCCCATCTAACTGTAGGGGAGTCTGGGAAACGTAGTCTAATCATGTGTCCAGGAGGATAGACATTTAGTTAGGAGAAGAGCCAGCTAGTGTCTGCCAACTCAAGTACATTGTCAATTTTTATATGTGCTTCATCTGAATTAGAAAGAAGGAAAATAATACACTTAGCTTTTTATTCTTCTTACTTGTTTATATTGGATTAATGGAATTTTATTTATCCCCCCTTTTTCCTTTGAAAATGTGGATGTTTGTATTCTATTTTCTTTCCTTAAGAGATACACTCTAATATTTAATAACAAAGGATGAAATTATTATATGTGTGTGTTCTGAAGCCAAGAAAACATATTACTAGAAGATCTATTCAATTTATTTAATAATATTATAATTAATTCATGAAGGCAGCCATATTATTTAAAAATACTTGTACATGAGAATTTTTCCCCAGAGGATTAAATTTTTTAACTCCAAAGAAGCAACTATACTGGGTATTCAAATACAATTTTAGGTTTTTCTGAAATAATTACAATATAATAATTTATAATTAGAGTCACTTAATGTATTAATATTCCTTGTGGTTGTTGTTTAAAGACATATAATGATTGAGTTATCTTCTTTTAAAAATAATAACTATGTTGATTATTATTCAACACTGTCTTAGAAGTTCTTGCAAATGTGTTAGAATAAAAAAGCAAAATAATTGGCATAAATATTAGAAAAGAAATATGGAACATTTGTTTGGCATAGTAATATGACTGAATACCTGGGAAATATGGGACTTTAGTTTAAAAAATAAAATTAAAAAACAAATTTGTTAAGTGGCTGGATATAATATAAGTATTCAAAAATAAATGGGTTTTTATTTTATGTTATATATAAGTAATAAAGACCTGGAAGTGGATATAGAAGGGTTAGTAGATATATAAATAGGTAGGGAAGACAACAGCTTATGTATTTAATGGAGAAATGATAAATTTGGAAAAAAAGATACTTACATTTGCAAGGGAGATGGTAGAGTTAATTTATTTTGTGGAGAGACCTCTTTTAAATTGACAAAAGCAGACAAGTTAAAATTATCAGAGTATAAAAATAGGCAATTCACTGTAGAACCTAGTCAAATGGCACTGAATCTTATGAAAAAATGCTGGCTTACTAGTATATAAAAGTAAATTAATTATCATATTTATCAAACTGCAAATCTTAAAAGCTATAAAACCTATTGCTGGTGGAGACATGGCAAACATGAACAATTGGTTATTACTAGTATATATGCAAATTATTACAGCATTTCTGTCACATTTGTTACATTTCATAATACATATAACTTTTACTTTTGATGTCCCAATTCTGCAACACTATATCTTATAAATAAAAGTATCAGTAAATAGAGATATATGTATGAAGATGTTTATTGCATCATAAATCATAGTATATAAAAAAAAAAGGTAAATGAAGAGGTTTCTCATCAAAAGAGAAATGCTAGAATAATTATGGAGCCCCTACAACATGGTATTGTATATAAACATCAAAAAGAGTGAATTAGACACACCTCACTTAACACAATTTCCACAATGTATTTAAATGTGAATAAATGTGAAAATCAACACGCTGAAAAGTGTGCATGACTTTTTAACTGTGGAAAAATTCATCTGCAAATGTACTTGTGTGTTTGTGTGTGTGTGTTTGTGTGTACCTATTTACTTATAAGCATTTAGACTTGGGTACAAATAATAAAAGATATATCCTAAATTATTAACCAAGGTTTCCTAGAATAAAATGATGAACCTTAAACTATTGGGAAACAATAGATGCCCAACAACACTCTTATCTGGGAATTTTTTAACATGAATTTCAAATTTAGCATCTGAGAGATATCAGTATTCAAGTCCTCCCCAAGTACATTCCCATTCATTCTCTATCTCATTAACATAACAGCAACAACAAACAAGCATTCAGAGATCTACTGTGTGTGAAAGATTTGTAAACACCTCTACTCACCACTGAAGCAGGACTCCTGAAACTATTACCTACTTCTAAACTGTGTGGTGTTTAAACTGCTGAAATAAGTTTCCAGAGTAACAGGAAACAAACTAGAGTGAAAAGTTCATGAATTTTAGAATTAATCAGACCTAAGATTTATTCCAGGCTTTGCCACATACTAGCTGCATAATCAAGAATATGTTAAGACAATAAACTCACATTTATCATCTGTCTATAAATCTATCATAACTATATGCCTATAGCTGTCAATACTATTCAGATAGTTTGGATGAGCACCGGTCAGTGACCAGTGGAATTTGTTATAGCCTACATTAGTAACCATGTGACCTTGAGTTAGAGATATTCCTCTTTCCTCTTTTCTAAAATGGAGTAATAATAGTAATATTATTCAAAAGGTTGTTGTACAAATTTAATTAGATAATAAATATAAAGCACTAATTAGGGTTCTAGACATATAAAAAAGTGTCAAATGGAAAAAACTAAAAAATAAAAAATTAGTATCCAACTTGGTCTTGGAATGTAGATTTGGGAGATAATGATTGGAGTACAGCTCAGCTACTCAGAACTAATATTTTGGAGTGTGTGTGTGTGTGTGTGTGTGTGTGTGTGCATGCTTGTGTGTGTGTGATATGATGAAGATTAAATTGCCCACATTAAATCTAGTGATAAATAAGGAAACAGTCGCAAAACAGAGATAGAAATAAATAGCAGCCTTAGAAATATAAAAGTGTCCTGATTACAGCCATTAATGAGAGTTACTAACAATGAAATCTTTATTATCATGCAGCATATCATCTTTTATGTACATTGCAACATACCGGCATTACTTTCCATACAACTCTGGAAAATCATTTGCCCACTTATGGCTTCCACTGCCTCAGGATATCAAGAAGTATCTTCACTAGAGAAACTCCAAGTTCTATTTTGGTTTCAAATTACTATGACTTTGTGACCACAAAAGAGTTTAATTCCCAGTTTTCTCTTCTGAGTCAGTACTTAGGAGAATTATGGAAGACCTCATGTCTGTGTCTATGTCTATATTTTCTGTGTCCAAAATGATTTTTCTCCTCATTCTCATCTATTATCCCCATCAATTCTTCAAGTTTCTTCTCCAAATATTTCTTTAGTGATGTTCGTATTGCCTTCATTTTCCTCCGATGGGATATACAAATATGGAATCTAGAGCAGAGAAAAGAACGTAATCCCAACTTCAATATCAATAACCCTACTCTCTAAAACAATTATCTGTTTTCTCCTTTCTTGAATATCTTGCCTGCATTTTCTTAAGTTCCAATTATTATCCCTTGGAACTTCCATCAATTTCATTCCTAAAGGCATATCCCAAATTTTGAAATGACTTCTTTCCCCTTATTTCCATTGGGGGGAGGAGGAAATCTGGGTGGTCTCTTTGCCACAGAAATGCCTGACCCAGTGTTTATTTGGAGGAGGAAAACTCACAGTAACACAGCACTTCCCAATATTACAGCTTCTGCCAGCAATGTCAGAAATAGTGCAATCTCTCGATTCTCAGCCTTTTTTGAATCCTTGTCTGGAAGGAGAGAAGAGAAAAAAGAAGGTGAGTTTTGAAGAAGGAAAATAGTAACTTAGGACCATCATCTGGAATAGAAGACTCTACCTCAAACAGCTGGATCGTACAAAATGTTTGCCCTTGCTGTCCCTAGCCTAATCTGTACTCCATCCATAGTCCAGCCTTTTCATTTCCCAGTCCTTCAATTGGCCCAGTGCCAAGTTATTCATACTGGTACAAATTCTGCCGATGTTTTATTTTGTAACCCTATTATGACCTGCATAGAAGTGTCTCAACATATATTTTTTAAATAAATCAGTGAACAACCAATTGTTTTGATCCATGGCCTTTCAAACTGCCACATCACAATCTCTGTTACCTCCACAGTATTCTCCTCTGAAACACTGGGCATTGATGCGAAGACAGGTCCAGCAATCAAGGACAGGCCCTTCAGTCACAACTGATAAAGACAAGACAGATAATTGGAAGGGGGCATGCTACGGGAGTTCTTTAGCTCAGATGTCAGGTATGGATTGGATCTCAGGCATTCCCAGGATTCTTAAGTTTGCATTGTTGTGAATTTTCTTTCTTCCCCTAGCAATTGTTTCTTGATGGGTCAAAATCTGTAATTTAAGTTAGATTTTGAGGGAAAAGATACTTCGGCTTATACTGGGGTGATGAGTTGTTAACCATACCTTAGGAGACATCTGAGCACCTGCAAAATCTGTGGGTGTCTGAGATTTCATAAGCTAGAACTTTTTTAATTACACCTTATTGGCAGTCCCCATTATAACCACAGCTCTAGGAATTGGGTGCTCAGTGTAACAGGTGGGAGAGAAACGGCCATATAGAGCAAAGGAGATGGAAAAATATGGGCTGAAACCTCAAGATGTCACATGTGCTGTACTCACTGCAATCTTCAGAACAAGCTAAAAGAGAATCAGAAAGTTCTGATGAGTTCAGAATCAACTTATGGTTTACTATATTTATGCCCAAGTTGTCTTTTTTTTTTTTTTAATTTTATTTTGTCGATATTCATTGTGGCTGATTATTGTTGCCCATCACTAAAACCTCCCTCCCTCCTTCCTCCCCCCTCCCCCCCACCAATGTCCCTTCTGTTTGCTTGTCATATCAACTTCAAGTAATTGTGGTTGTTATATCTTCTTCCCCCCGTTTACCCACTTAGTTCCAGCTACCCCTCCACCTGTTCTAAATGACTTTGGTATGAACCCCCCTTCCTCCTCTTACACCTCATTTTCTATTTCCTTCTCATAATTTCAATGTCGTTAGATAGAAATTATTCATTACCAACTTCAGAGAAGCTCTTTAATGTTTCTTTCAGTTTGGATTCCAGGTTTTGGCGGAAATTGAGAAGCTTGCCTTGAAGGATAAAGACACCTAATGGGGTGAAAGGGATGTCAGAAAACAGGTGTGGCCCTTCCCTTCAGAATTTAATTCTAGTTGTTTTGCCTGGTTTTCCCCAGACAAATTTCCTCAGACTCACTTGGGCAATACAAACTTTTAACACTGAAACAGTACCTCACCTTTCCAGGTTTCGCTGCCCAGTTTATTTAATTCATTCTTCACCCACGTTCTCAACTTGACAGCCTTTCTAACAGCTGGAGAGGAAGGAGAAAGGTACATGTGGGGAAATAATTATACCTGTAGAGGAAATTATGTGGACCCAGGTATTCTCTTCCCTGCCTCCCTTCTCCCTTTAACCCCCAAAACTCAGGGACTCAAGCTTCCCTCACCCAACACCCGAAGCATCTTGTTCCCGTGGGAGACCCTGAAGCTTAAACGGATCGTCTCCTTAATCTGCCTTTCAAGCAGTTGAATTCGACCAGGGACTTCTGAGGGTAACAGCTTTCCCAACAAAGACTTAACATCCTCAATGAATTTGGGGTCACACTCCAAACAGCCTTTGACCCCATGGAAGGCTGCCAGGGATAGGGGCAGGAACAGGAGTAGCCGCAAGTAACCCATTTCCTTGCCCCAGTCCCCAGGCTTTCCCCAACAGCAGGTTGTCCTGGCAACTGGTTCACATAGTTCCTTTTCCTTCAAAAATCCAGGAATGAAACCTTGTTCTGGATAGTCTGACTCCACCTTTTCCTCTGTTTCTATCCCACTTTTAGACAATCTCATTTCCCTAAGGATCTTTGTTATTTTCTGGCTAAGTCTTCATTCCAGAGAGAGGGAACTGCCAGCTGGAGAGCAGATACCTGAGTTCTAAGTGTAGAACACAAAGAGAGAGAGAGAAGTCTTGAGCTCACACAGAGTTCTGTGCAGGGAGATGTCCCAGAAAAATTGTTCCTTTAGTTCTCTCCCTTATTGTGTCTTTAGTAGATTCCTACATCCCTCCTGAGCATTTGAGTAGTACAACAACATAGATAAATGGTAGGAGAGATCTCATAAGACCTTAGAGATTGTGTAACTCAAACTCTACTTCTACAGAGGAGGTAAGAAAACCTGAGAATATTGAATTGCTTGAGGTATCAATCTCTGTTGGTAGCACTATTACTGAGAATTAAGAAATGTGTGTTTATATGTAATTATATTCAGTTATTTTAATATGATTGATACTTTCTCAGAAATTTCAGGCTACCTTTGTCTGTGGAATTATCCCTCTAGCCATGCTATAACCTGTCTACAGCATTTTTCTTATAGAAAGTCTGGAGCCAGAGACTAGAAAGAACAGTTGAGGAATATAGAATGACAAGTGAGAATACAGCAATGTTCAGGGCTCTTTGGCAGGTATATCCTGAAATACTGATGATAAAGTGTGCAACATACCAGGGGATTTTAAAAAGTTTGTGGAAAAATGGAATTAAAAGATAAAAATAAAAGAAATAAACTTTATTTCTTAACATAAGCACCATCAAGTTCAAGAAACGTTTGTATTGATACCAGGCATATAATTCATTCCTAAAGAACTGAGGGTCCCAGGAATTTAACCATGTCAATACAGTATTTTTTACCTTATTTTTTACCAAGAAAAATGGGTGCTCTTTAAATATTTTTTAAGATTAGTAAACAAAAAGAAATCAAAAGGAGCCAAATCAGTGCTGTAAGGTGAATGCCTAATGATTTTCCATTGAAACTCTCACAAAATTGCCTTGTTTGATGAGATAAATGAGCAGGAAGCATTGTTGTGGTGGAGAAGGACTCTCTGGTGAAGCTTTCCCAGGCATTTTTATGCTAAAGCTGTGACAAACTTTCAGGAAATACTCTCATAATAAGCAGATGTTATAGTTCTTTGGCCCTCCAGAAAGTCAACAAGCAAAATGACTTTAGCATCCCCTAAAACTGTTGCCATGACCTCTGCTCTTGACCAATCCACTTTTGCTTTTACTGAACCACTTCCACTCTTGGTAGCCATGACTTTGACTGTGCTTTGTTCTCAGGATTTTACTGGTAAATCCATGTTTCATATTTTGTCAAAATTTTTCAAAGAAATGTTTCAGTGTCTTGATCCTACTTTAAAATTTTCATTAGAAGTTCTGTTCTTGTCTGTATCTGATCTGGGTGCAACGGTTTGGGCACCAATCGAACAGAAAGTTTGCTCAGCTTTAGTTTTTCAGTCACAATTGTGTAAGCTGAACTAATTGAGATGCCTATAAAGTTGGCTATTGTTTCTGCTGTTAATCATAGGTCCTCTTCATATAAGACATGAACAAGATTAATTATTTTCTTGGAAAATGATATGGATGATCTGCTGCTGTAGGCTTCATTTTCAATACCATTTTGTCCCTTCTTGAAATGAGTTATCCATTTGTAAATTGATAATTTCTTTAGGACATTCTACCCATAATCTTCTTGTAGAGCACCAATGATTTCACCACTCTTCCTTCCAAGCTTCACCATAAATAATTTGATGTTCTTTCTTCAATTTTAGCAAAATTCATGTTGCTCTGATAGGGTAACTGTTCTTTTCTTTTCTTTTCTATTCTTTCCTTTTTTTTTTTTGGCTGCTGGCCAGTACAGGGATCATACCCTGGTGTTATCAGCACCACGCTGTAACCAACTGAGCTAACCAGCAAGCTCCTAATAAGGAATCTTTTCAATCTGATGTCTTATCTTTCTTAGTGCTTCAAACTAGATCCTGTTTAGAAATATTATAAAAAGTTAGTGCAAGTTTGTTTTGGTGCAAAAAAGTTTTGCAGTCCATACATAGTTTTTTCATAATACAAATTTTCCATGAAAATGGAAATGAATTTTTTGAAGACCCCCCTCATATAAGAACATTACCACAGTTTTCTTGGGCTGACCTCTCAGGCCACCTACATGAAAGTGGCCAATAAACATGTTTTTCTTTCAGTACATGGCTCTTTGAATAAGAATGTTCTCTGTTATTTGAAGAAAGTAAAGCTGCTTTGCAGACTTTTCAGAACATCATTTACCTCTTGTATTAGTCTGTTTCCTGTTGCTTATAATAGAATACTTGAAACTGGGTGATTTACAAAGAAATAAAATGTATTTCTTACAGTTTGGAGTCTGGGAGGTCCAAGGTCCAGGGAACATATCTAGTGAGGGCCTTTTTCTCAGCGGTGACTCTCCCCAGCAATGCAGGGTATTGTATGGTGAATGGCTGAGCAAGAGAGAGCTAATCTGATCACTCACTCTCCTTATAAAGCCATCAGATCCAAACCCATGACCACCCATTAAACCATCAGTGGATTAATCCATTCATGAGGGTATAGTCCTTACACTCAAATAACCTCTTAAAGGCCCCACTTTTCAATTACCATAATGGGATTTTCCACCCTCTTGTAACATTGTTACAATGGAAATTAAATTTGCAATGAGTTTTGGGGGGATATTCAATCCACGGTACCTCTTTTCTAATATATTGCTTAAATGGTCATGACCTCCTGGAAACCAGGAATCCCTGGCATCCTAAAGGGTTAGTGGTAGGATTTCGACCTAAACTATGGGATAGTAATGTTGTGGACATCTGTTAGGAAAGTTAAAAGAACTACCGTTAATTATATGTCTACCATGTGACAGATGTTGCACTAAACACTTCAGATAGATTATTACAAATGCTCAGGGTACAGCAATCCTTTGAGAGATTTCATTCTCATTTTACAGGTAAGAAACTGAGACTGAGTGATGTGAAAGAGGCCTCCCTGACAGAATGGTAGTTATGGACTCAGGATTCAAACTCATGTCTGTCTGGCTCCAAACTTTATATACTTTTCTTCCTTTCAACAACCACTTTCTGGGATAATATAGAAAATAATCTCTTGGAATTTGGTAAATCGAGAGATGGGGGGGGTCAATTCAAATATTTTGATAATCCAGGATTTATAACTTAATTTTGGCATCTCTCTGCTTTGATTTTATATTCTTTAGCTAGATGATCTCATCTTTAGAGGACTCCCCAAAGGATTTTCACATGCTTATGTATGAAGGCAAGTGAGCTAATGGGGTTAAGTTAACTCTTAAAACCAAAGTTGAAGACTAAGGGGCTAAGAAACATGGCAGGCAGGTGACCAGGTATGAGAACAAACTGTTCTTTTAGAGAAGATACACATTACAAATATCTTCTAGTCAGTGATGCATACCTTCACTTGGACAGCTTGAAGAGAATCCTTTGCCGCATTACTGAAGAATTCACCCTCATTCCATAGCACATTATTTTGAGCTGGCTTTTGGATAGTCTTGAAAAGTCTCAAAAAAGGCAAGTCACTTTCTAATAAGACACTTGTAATTGAAGGGAATATATGAAAGGGATACCAGTGGAAGAAATCTCAGCCTTATAAGGTAAACAGTCAACAGATAACAACACAGTGTGCTAACGGTAAAGGCGGAAGTACACACAGAGTTTAATGGAAAAACAGAACAGCAGTAATCAAGTCTGAGGAATTTCTCATACAGAAGCTGAATCCAGGAGAATAGAAACAATAATTAGTGAATGTATGATGGTGAATGAGAATCCAGTAGTGTTCAGGAAACTTTAAGGGAAGCATTCTGAAAGTACTCATGATGGAGTATGTAACATATAAGAAAATAACCACAATTTTCATGGGATAGTGCTTCGCATTTCATGAATGTAAAATATTTGAGCTTTGGAAATGAAGAGCTGTCTGGAAACTGATTAATAATATAATGATTATATTACTTAATTAAAATAATAATACTTGTGTTTGGAAGGCAATAGGTTAAAGCCCAAATCCTAGATTAATTGTGCTAGTATTTGGTTTGAATTGGCCTGAGGGATATGATTTATTGTCAATACAAATCTGCAGAATAGCTAGCTGAACTCTTTATTTGCTTAAAATACTATAACACATACATAATACTACATGTGTTATAATATTATACCAAATGTATATTTACTCATTTGTGGTTCTTAGATAAGTCATTCATGTATATCTGTTTTTGTACTATAGCACTAAGGATTAGAGATTCTCCCTTTTAACGGCTAGAATCAGTTTTTATGTAGTATTTAGCCTCTTGTAGAAGTTACATAATGCACTGAGGTTTAAAATTTGAAGAATAAGTTTCATAAAGAACAGCAAAAAGCTTCTTACAGAAATTTTCTCTCATCCCATGGTAGATCTGATTCCCAGATTGCTAGATAAAAATGACAAATCTTTGTAGAGCCTCTTAAAGCCTATTTTCTGATGGATAATCTGCCCCTGCTGAGTCCTCCTGTATTGTTTCCTAGCTCTGTCACTTTGCAGAATTCCTGAAAAGTTTAGCAAATAATCCAGATACTTTTTTTGTGCTCAAATGAGGTTAATTCCTGAGAAGGCAATTTTAGTTAGGTTAAGGGAAATACTGAGGAAACATGAGCTTTGGCTTTGTTTCTTTTAGGGGCTTTGAAGAAGGTGCTGACGTGTGGACAACTATACCTGGGGAACAGTGTTACTGTGACAGGATTGGCTATTACAAGGCATTTCTGAGACAATGCCAGTTCCCATGTGGCAGGGGAGGCCCAAGACATTTCCACGGGCTGCTGGTAAACGATGTACAAATGAACTCAGATCTGACTGGGAAACTAGCCAGTGCATATCATCAAGGCTTCAGGTAAAGAGCCCCTATATGACAGCTGGGGAGTAGACCACCAGGCCAGGTAAGGAAATGGAGTTTATAGCCTCAGGGCCTTGATGGGACCAAATCATTAGAAAAGACCACTAAACCCTGACAAAATTGAAAGATAATAGTCCAAAAGTGCCCCGCATGTAGATTTTCCCAGCAAACATCACAAGAAGATTGAGAAATGAGGTGGTACCAACCTCACCTTAGAAGATATCAGCACATTTTCAAAAAAAAAAAAAAAAATTTAAAATGGTCATCAAGTTAAAAAAAAAAGTTATTATGCAAAGGAACACACATTAGTTGAAGGAATTCACTGCATATCTTACTGAGGAAAAAAAGTCAGGAGTTTTTAAAATCCTGTCTAGAACAGGAGAAAGATCATTGTTGTTATACTTACTACCATTTTAGCATGTTGGACAGGATGGATTGAGTCTGTAGTTGGACTCATAGCTGGTTAAAAGAAGCCTCAATTTCAGTGATTAGGAAGGTGTTTTCATCAGCCTCAAGAGTGGTCTAGCATCCCAGGTTTACTCAGAGTTCATGGTTTCTTATCAGTTCCAGGAGGTTAGAGCTAGCTGTGATGAACCATAACAGTTTTGGTATCTCCTAGACAAATGCTGCTGTAAGTGCATACTGTACACTCATGCACACCCGTCAGCCACACAGTGCCCTGGGGTAACACAAGCCCCCATCTTCCCCTTCATACATCCTATTTTGGAAAAAAGCAGGGAAAGGGAGGGAAATATGAAAGAATGATTCTTTCAGAACAAATATAGTTACCTAAAAGAAAGTTGTTTAAATTATCGGGTAAGATTAGGTTTATCATGTTGTGCTGATATTCCTTTTTTTCCTCCCCAGAAAGCTCTGACCAATTACAGCATATGAAGAAGCTATGTCTCTTTGGTGTTATCTGAGAGTAGTGTAAACAAATATGTGACCTTGCAACATAAACACCGTAATATTCAATTCTTAAGACAAGCCTGTGTTCCCATTTTATAAAATATGAGCCTGAAGTTTAGAGACACTAAGAGACTTGTTGAAGGTCACACACCCAGTAAGGGAAAGATTTGGGATTGTAACTCAGATTTGTCTGCCTTTAAATCCATGTTCTTTCCAAAATACCAAAATGTTTTCCAAATAGAGTTAATCCAAGGTGCCATCATCAATGCCTCAAATGAGCAAGAATAGGGACCCTCAAGGAAATCATTTTTTGTGAGGGAAGAAATATTTTGTGCTCTTGTTTCCCATTGGTTTTTTTAAAAAAACCAATATGGAATCTATAATCCCAAGCATCTTTAATTATTTTTCCCTATACTCAAATTCTTTTGCTTTTTCCTTCCTCCCAATCACTCGTACTGAGGATTTGAAGAGCATTTGTATTCAACTTTAGCCTATTTGCCTGTTGATTAAGTACACAGTTTTCTTAAATATTGCATATGAAAAGACATAGATGCTAATCTAGTTTCTTAAATAAATACCAGATAATAAAGTACTTCTCCTTTCCGCCCCTCAAAGGAAATAAAAATATATTAAAAACAACTGTAAGAATACAATAGCCAACAACAAAAAGTAACATCTATGAACACACAGCCTGTGTTTTATATTCTTTATTAGTATGACCTTATAAAATCCTCATGTTATGAGGTTGATACTATAATTTCCATTTAGAAATGAGTGAACTGTAATTAAATATTTTGTACCAGACCACAGAGCTCTCAGGCAGTAGAGCTTCCATCATTAACCTGTTCTGACTGATTCCCTACTTATGTTCTTTTATTCACCAAATTCTCATTTTTTATTAACCAAAAAAAGAAAAAAGGTAAAAAAAGCACCCTGCACCTGTTCCTAAGTGGTGTATTTCTGAAAAACTAAAATTTAGTAGATGAAGCATTTTGGCTTAATATAAGGCATTAGGTTAAATTCTAATTCTGGTCCCTGTAGGAACTGATTTCTCTTCCAAGTGTAGAGTCAAGGGAGGAAACCGTTAGTTGAATTTGTTTGTTGTTGTTGTTGTTGTTGTTGACAATATATTAATAAAATTTATTACATTAAATAAGTATGTAGAAAAAAACATTAATGAAATCAATACCCATTAATTTCTATATAATCCTATGCCACGAGGATAGGAAGAGAGTTCTTTATGTTACATGCACAATCCATAAGCAGTGATTATTTGTGGTTAATTTCATGGTTAGAACCCTTTAAAAACAAATTTTATTGTTGATAATTCTTTTGCATTTTACTCTTTTATTAGTATAAAATTGTACATTTGGACCTTTCTCTATTTGCAGAGTTCTATTTGCTATCTTGTCCTGAAATATTGATTGGCATAGTTTCCTCTTGACTTTTTCTAGAATGTAAAGTAGACATTTTCTGCATACATACCTCTTTTCAGCACTCTGGCTGTAAATACTAGATTATTCATCAGGTCATTGGAAATTTAATCAAATTCTGTTATATCTTAAGGGTCTTCTGAAAAAGGGCCTCAACAAAATTTGCTATCTACCTGTTTGCTGCCATAAAATGACATGAGGAAACTGACTAGGTCAACAGTGAAACAGAAAGGTTTCAGTTCAGTGGAGGAAAAAAATCTTGGTGGAATGGGTCATTAATTTTAATTATTGGAAAGATCTACAAAAGAAGGTAGGAAACCTCTATCATTCGTTCCTCTGTAAATGTTGGGCAGTCACCCCTCACGGTTTGGTCTTAATTGAATTGGGAGTCCTAGCTGACATAGCTGTTATAACAGAGAATAACTTAAGAAGTATCTGTTTTATATTAGTTATTTCTTAAATTTACTGCAATTATAACTCTATATGTATTCAATATACTTTTTAAAGAATGGAAATTCTGGCATTACATATACTAGATGGGAAAGGAGTTTGTCAAGTTTCATATTCTAAAAATTATTATGTTATTTTTCTCATAAACATATTCACCAAGACAGATTTTAGAAACTGCTCAGCTTTTTAAATGGTAAGGGAAATATTTTAGAGAAAAATATAAAATAGTTCTCAATTGCAGCTATTTGAGTGTCTCACATAAATACTTCCTAAAATGCCTTATGAAAAGACCTTGACAAAGTATGCATTGACCACTTTTCATTTATGCCAAGTTTAGCTCCATGTGTGAAGGGCATATGCGATAAATTGGTCATACATTATCTCATTTGAAGTCTGAATTTTATGAGCTCCCGTTAAACAATTACCATATATACATTTTACAATAAATGGGCAAACAAAGTGGCTGCAAACAATATAGAAAAGTCAATAATTAATTTCAGATTTCCAGATGTAACAGAGACATGGGAGATTTCCTTTCTTTTCGAAAGAGACGGTTTCTTTGTTAGAAATATGCAAGCATGTTAATTCATTACTGTGTGGTTTCTCCTTTTCCAGAGCTGTCAAAGGCCTAATTTATGTGCAAGACTGAAAGCTGTTTAAATGGATAATATGCCTCCTTCATGAGAAATACC
The DNA here is from genome assembly GCF_027409185.1 of Cynocephalus volans. Classification (NCBI taxonomy): domain Eukaryota; kingdom Metazoa; phylum Chordata; class Mammalia; order Dermoptera; family Cynocephalidae; genus Cynocephalus; species Cynocephalus volans. The sequence goes on from NC_084475.1 coordinate 66,758,851, forward strand.
ACCCCTTTATGCTCCATTAAATTCAGACGTTGACTCTATAAGCTACGTACCAATTATTTCTTTCCAGAAACAGCGGCATAGTTTTTTCTACAAAGGACAACAGATTATTGCAGGCTGCTATTAATCTCCACATAGTCCACAAAATACATAGGACACTAGGGAGAAAACAATTGAGTTGCTATTTTAACATTTGCAAAATGCTATATGGAGAGGAAATAAAAGGAAGATGCTTGTCTGATTGCAATACTCCTATATTATTTCAAATCTCTAAAGATAGAAAAACTCTTTAATTAATCAATAATGGCCTGCTGATGTTGAAGCAGTGCCTGTGGATGAATACAGATGTGGGTCTATTTCTAGTTGATCTTTGTTTTCCCCAACATCATGTATGGCTGACCACTGCCAAAAACATAAGCTGGATGGTAAAGTGAGTGAAAACACCTATTAAAATGCTAAAATGAAATCTTTCACAGTAGCTTTGTTGAGTGCAATGATAATGGACCACTTCTCTTAGTAAAAACCAGGAAAATACACTAGTATTTTAGCATAACCTACCATAGGTTAGAATTTAATATAATAGCACTGAATCATTTTGTGGGGGACAAATTACTCTAGGTAGTACGACTTTTTACAAACTATTGGTATTGATACTGGTCCATGTATCAAAATCCAAGGAGAATTGTAATAATGAAGAGCCAGTAACTTAGTTAGATGTTTAAAATTTTTTACCTTATTCATCTATCCATTTAAAAATATTTGAGTGTCTACTATTTAATCTAGGTTCAACAAGTATGAGAACACAATTTTCAACAAGGATACTTCAAAAAGTTTGTGGAAAAATAGAATTAAAAGATAATACAAACCTTTCCATGCACTTTTTGAAGTACCCTTGTTTTTATTCAACACTTATCATTTGCCAGAAGCTATGATAAGTAGTATCACTAGAAGGAGGGTGGAGACAGAAATGTCCCTGGTAGAGCATGCAATCAAGTGCAGAGCCAATACTTTCATTTAAATGGTTTCTCTTTTATGTGCTTGAGGCATTTTTTTTTCTTTTTTCTAGCAGCATCTATTTTTATTACACATACACCCACACACTAACAGATAGAAAGACAGATATAGATATGTATATACATGTGTAGTTATATATATATAATTTATTTATTCATTCATTCATTCATTCATTTATTTATTTAAATAACAGTCCTCTTGTTTCCGAATGGGAATTTTGTTTGATCCACTCCAAACAAACGGAGAAACTTTTGGCTGGGATGGTCCACAGACCAAAGAGACAACCATAAGCCAATTAGTACATTCTGTTCCTTAGACATTTAATCAAGAACAGAAATGTAAACAGATCAGAGCCCATGAGACACTGAAAATATTAATGGAAGGTTTTAAGGAAAACATGTTACTTTTTTGGGAGCTACAAGCAGAAACTCTGACTGTTGCACAGGACTTCATGGTATGAAAATGTGAACACTGGAAGTGCAACTGCTAGAGGTGTGTTGCAGCTGCCCTTGACTGTGGCTCATGAGAGCTGATTGTACAACCAACTATGTACTTAGTGACACTATGTTGGTGGCTTGAAAGTGGACATAGTGGGAGTATTTACACCACAGAAATAGCAAGTGCTGTAAATAAAGGCATTTTAAATTGAATTATTTTTTTCTTGGAGAGTCATCTTACCAGTACATCACTACCATGAGGTGACTGCTGTGAGTCCATCTGATGGAGACTTAGCATGAGGCCAGTGGAGCACCATTAGAAACTAAGGCTTGATGCTATAATTTGAACTACTAGGTCAAGCTTTACTGGAAACTTGTCTACCTCTGGAGTTTTCACTTATGTGAGCATACCACTTCCCCACAAAATAAGTTTCATGGTCAATGTACATTATTTCTTAAAGGTAGAACATTCTCAATTAGCATTACTCCAAGTGCATTCTTAATTGCTAATTGAGGTTGCAGAAAAAGGTAATATGTGTACTGGGAATCTTAAGAGATGGATTGACAGATCTGAGTATGTAACTCTGCTTCTCAAGGTATATCTGGCCAGGAGGGGATTGATAATTTGTAAAAGTCTGTTTAATTGTTGAAGACATGTGCTGTCTACAGAGGTAAAGGTTAAGTAGTTAAACAAAATGTAATATTGACCTATGCACTGATTCCAGATCTACTCCAGTAAAATCTGCAATCCATATTCCAGTAAAATTAGCTAAGTATTGCCCCAGTAAAATTTGTAAAGCCACATCTATCATTATGGCTAACTAGCCAGTAAACTAGCCAGTGAGCTTAACAACTGGGACTAAACAGGGAGAAAATTCCAAAATAACAATGTGGTCAAATTAAAACTTCTATTTTAACTTCTCTTTTAATGTGACTGGAAAGCAATGGAGGCACATATTCTATTGAGGCTGAAATAAAATGTTTGGTGAGTCTTAATGAACAAATACATTCTATCATATTTTTACTAATGTACTCAATGTCAAAAGTAAAAAAAAATATGTAAAAACATATATATATACTTAAATTATGATACAACAAATAAATTATTAATGATGAAACATTGATGAATGTTTTAAGCTAATTTTTGCCAAAAACCTCTCTTGTGAATTTATTGACAATATTGGCAAAGGAGTTAGATTTTAAGTATTTAATGAACTCCTGACCTGTGCTAGACACTTTTAGACACACTATGCCATTTCATTGTCACGGAAACCCCATGCACAAATATCTGATCTACTCCATGTATTAACCAAAGAAACTGTATTTCCAAAATGACAAATTATTTGTCAAAACTTATGTATCCTGTGAGGGCAAGAGTTTCGATCCAACTCCAATGCCCATATTTAGCTGAATTATATCCCATCAACTAAAGATCTTGATGCATATTTTATCTTAGCCCAATCAGAAGGACAAATTAATTCAAGAAGAATAAAAACTAAAGGGAAAACATATTTTTAGTTTTGTTTATATGTCAGAGAACTTGAAACAGGGCAAGCCACTGGAAGATTTGAACTAATTCTCACACATTTTGAAATGAGTTGTAAAACAACATTTGATGATTGTAGTTAACATGAATCTGGAAGCTTTTTCTCTGATTGCATTGGTGTTTGAAAAATATTAGTAGGCTAGAGAGAAAGCCCAAACACATGTTCGGACTCACATGATCTTTATGTGTGGGATAAATACAGAGATTTTTTTGTTGTTGTTGTTAGGGTGAAATAACCAATGCTTCTGTCTGACAGCATCAAACTGACAGGTGGCTCAGAGAAATGGAGGAACTGTAAAAGCTGCATGGTCTGTCCCATCAAAATAGCTAGTACCTAAAGTACTAGCTGTGTGACCTTGTGGAAGTCAGTTACCCCTCAGGGACCTCAAGTTTTGAATTTGTGACATGGGATAATAAAATATACCTCATAAGGTCCTTGTGAGCATTAAATGAGACGATAATATGTTAGCAACAGTATCTGATATTTATTAAAAGTAAACATTTGTTAAAAGTTGTTGATGTTATTGTTATCACTAATGAAACACTTTCTTCCTTTCTCATTTAGTGGCTGTAAGACATTGCAGAATTCATTGGGTCTCTTTAAGCCTTGGTTTCTTCATTTGTAAAGGTCATCCTAGTCTGCTTTCATGTTAATCTTCTAGGGTTGTTTAGAGGATTAAACTGAAAAATGCATATAAAAGTACTTTATAACTTTGTAAAATATAAACTAAGAGGAGTGATGGCTTGAAATCATCCTCATTACAAAAGTCAATGGATCTCCTCAGTCCACATCTTGCAGAATTTGGCAGAAAAGGTAACTAAATTTTGCAAAATAACATAATTCACTTTTTTCTCAATTTTCCTTTTGTACTCTCCTTCTTTTCTGTCTCAACAGTTCTTTTTCATTTCCTTTACAGTATGTGCCTTTTTTGACTCCACAATTTTAAGTTATTCCCTAGGGCTCCTCTTTTTCCCTTTCTACTCTTACTCTACTTAATCTTAATTACTCCTGTAATTTGACATCTACATCCCTATCTAGATCTGCAACTATCCTCATCTTAAAATGAAATTTCACAAATGGGGCTTGACAATGACTAAATGATTAGTGATTCTCAAAATATGTTGAATAAACTTTATAAAGCTATATCCAACCCCATTATTCTACTAGATATTGATGTGGAAGTAATTGAGCTGCACTATCAGACACCATTGAAATGAGATATTTATCACAATTCTTGGCTGTAAGCTTTTGGGAAGAAATAAGTAGCCTCTGAGGGCAAACTGAACAAATTCAGCTTTGTTAAGTTATGGTAGAGATCACTCTGGCATTTAATTTATAGCATCCTCCTCTTCCTCACTCACTTGCTTCTCGATGAAATATTTATTCAGCATTAATTGTGTGCAGAATACTAAGGTTTCTAAAGACAGAGAGAAGTGATCATACAGCATGATTTCTAGTTTCAAGTTTACATATTGTAAATGCAATGCCTACTCTCTGCATTAGTTTTAGATTTTGGATTTCCATGGTGTGAATTACACTGGAGAAGTAAGAGTCTTTGTAAATATTCTATTTGACAGTTTTGCTTCTAATTTTAAATCAATCTGAAAAAAGAAAAAAATAACTTCAAGTGAAAATCGATATACAAGTCTGAATTGAAAAAGAGATTTTCTTTGAAATTGGGAAATATCTCTTCTTTGGGAGATAATTACTTATCCCTTAGAAATTGATGGTTTTATGTAAGATGATAATATGAAATACAGAAATGTTAGATTGACATACAAGTAATACTGGTTAGATTCACCAGTCTTTGTTGTCTGATACACTAGGTAAGTATTTCACTTTATATATTTAAAAAAATTGAAATGTAATTTAATTCCTCTCATTTCGGGCTGCAGAATTCCCCAGATAGAAAAGACAACAGAATTGCCGCACAGAAACCAAACCACCTAATTTATTCAAATTTCAAATTCCAAAGGAATGGGAATGCCCACTAATTCTTGAAAAATGCAAACATGGTATTACTATATTCTTTTGGTGTGAATATTTGTAGAGACTGCTTGTAATTTGTGTGCAAAGAGAGAAGATTGTAAGATAGTTTAAAGAAAATAAACCGCTGCCAAAATATGACCAAAAAACCTTGGAAAATTTAAGATAGAAAATAAAGGCTCATTGCTGAAGAAGTAAAATGAAAAACTGTAAAATTATCAGTGTGTGTTAAAACTGAGCATTTGAGATAAAATCAGTCACAGCTAATCATTGGTTTATTCAGGATTAATAAAACTATGATATATAATTTCTTGGTTGCTAGACAATTTGGTTATAACATTAGGTCTTATACTTTATTTTATCTTCTTAACACTTCTGCGAATAAGACGTTTATAATTCCCACATTTGCAGATAAAAAGTTAGGTTTATGAATGTTACAGTGTTTACCCGTGTCATGAAGTCCTGGCAAAGGCTGGATTCAAACCCAGATCTGTCTGAACCCCAGGCCTGTGTTCTGTCCACTCTCCTCTATTGCCATCCTATTATTGCTCTTCGGAGTGAAGCAATATTATTATAATGTGCTATGCAATGTGATGTGATTTAACACTAACTGGTGATTTTCAAGTTATGAACATTAATTTTGTGCTAATCCATTTAAAGTGACTCACTCTGTCTTCCCTATGGCCCAGGCCACGTGTTTGTGGGACAGATGGTATGAATTGAGGTCATGGAGGAATAATACTGATTGATCCATGTGGGAATTATTAATATGTTATGACCTAAAGGAAAAATCAGTCTGTCCCTAATAAAGTTTATGAGCATGATAAAATGCAACTTGTATACTCATGTATTTTCCTTAAATATATTTACAGAAATTTGTAATTTTTTATCTTTCTAATTAACACCATGTCATATTTTATAATAGAACCTTTTTAAGGACAGATGTTTTATAAATAGAATATTAGCATACTAATAGGCTTCATAGGATAAAAAGTATATTACCATAGTTAATTCACTCTCATGATTAACATATTCATTTAGTTTCTGTAACATGATAAGCATTGAGCTAGATGCTGGGGATATATCCATGAGTGAAGCAAACCTCGCTGTTCTTGTGGAGCTCACAGTTGAATTACATAGGAAAAAATCAATTATTAAAACTGAGGGAAAGGTCCTAAAGGACAAGAACTTGGTTTTAGAAGAGCACAGGAACCTTGCTTATACTAGGGGCTGAAGGGACTTTTCTTATAACAAATTTCAGCTGAGATCTGAAAGATGACTAGGTGTTAACTAGGTCAAGAATTTTGACAGAACGTTCTAGATAGAGGAGGAAGTATGTGTAAAGGCTCCCAAACAAGAGGGAGTATAATTAATTCAGGGATCTAAAAGAAGTTTGATTGAATCAAAGGCAGAGAGCAATGTGTTGAACTTGTAGAAAGAGACAAGAGCCAGTCTACACAAGATAGGTTAAAGACTTTTTGATCTTTGGCCTAAGAACAGAGAGAATCCATAGTTTAAGGAGCAGGTAATACGATCAGATTTATGTTTGAAAAGATTACTTTAGCTTCAGTTTAGAAACCATTTAAGGGTGCCAGTGTGTATGTAGGGAAAGCAGTAAGCTTTTGAGCAATAGTCAAAGTGAAAGAAAATGTTATATGAGACCCGAGGGGTGGGAGTGTTGGCCAGGAGAGTGGATGAATGGATTTTGGATTTTAAACCATTCCATGGGCTTTAATATTTTAACTAGTAAATTAGGTTATTTTTGTGTCTTAAGTGAGCAGATAAGATATGGATTACATTAAAGATTTTTCCAAAAGATCAAGGGAAAAAAAATACCTCTACAGAGTATATTTGCCAGTCAAATGGAATGGAGAAATAACGCACTTGTCTCTTATTGCAAAAGTTACCAGTAAAGGGCCATTCTCAGAGATGGATGACATGGGAAGAAGACCACGTTTAGGCAAGAAGATTCAGAAGCATTGTAACATAGTGGTTAAAAAACTGATCTTTGGATACAGTATGCCTGTGTTCAACTCTTGGGTCTGAGACTTATTAGCTGTATGAACTTGAACAATTTATTTATATCCATTGTGACTCATTTCCCCATTTATAAAATGAGGAAGATTATGATGGTTATATTACCTAATTTACCTGGAACATTATATGACACGTGGCAAGAGCTTAATAAGTTACTATTATTATTATGAGCCATTTTGATATTGTATCAGTCCATTTCCGTTGCTTATAACAGAATACTTGGAACGGGGTAATTTGTAAGAAAACAAAATTTATTGCTTACAGTTTCAGAGGCTGGGAAGTCCAAAGTCCAGGGAACACTTATGATGAGGGCCTTCTTTGGTGGTGGCTTTACAACAATGCAGGGGTCTTACATGGTATAAAATGGGGGAGCAGAAAGAGAGAGAGAATCTCATGTGGTCTCCTTTTAAAGCCCTCAGAACAATGCCCCTGACCACTATTATTAATACATTTACTATGGCTTGGTCCTCACAATCTAATCACCTCTTCAAGGATCCGCCTTTCAATTGTCATAATAGTATTTCCCACCCTCTTAACAGTCACAGTGGGGATCAAGCTTCTAATACATAAAACTTGGGAGACACAATTCTATCCATATTGGATATGTTGAATTTTAGAGTCTTTTAAATATCCACATAGAAATGTCAAGTAAGCTTTTAGATATCTGGGTTTGGAGTTCAGAGAGAAGGTCTAGATTGCAGACAAATTTAGGCGTCAATAGTGTTTAGGTGGTGATTGAAATAATGGGACTAGATGAAATTGCCCACCTAAGAAAATATAGAGTAAAATTGGAAAAGGAAGTAAGACTTAGCTTTGAGGAACACTGTAATTTAACAGTTAGGCAGGAAAGAATGGTGTTTTTTATTTTTTATTATTTTTTTTATTTTTATTTTTTTTTAAGTGAGAAAAAGTAGCCAGGTGGATAGGAAGAAAACCAAAGAAGCCTTGTATCATGTACACCAAGGAAAAAAGGTGTGTGAATAAAGGGGTAATTGTTACCATTGTCCAATGTAAGGTCCTGTAAGAGAAAAATTAAAACAGGTTGTTGAATTTAATTGGATGGGTATCAACAAGTAAAGTCAATGATGACCTTAGCAAGGGTTTTTTTCTATGGAATTACAGGGGCAGATGCCAGAGTATAGGGAATTTTAAAATAATTTGGGAAAAATAAATAAAAATAAGAAGAGAGAACTCTTTCAAAGTTTAAGTGAAAGAAGAGGAGAAAAATAGAGTTATTTAGGTGGGATTGAAGAAGAACTTTATTAATGAAGAAAATAGAATTTTTAAAGAAAATGGAAAAACCTCAGATTGATTCTATTAGGTAATAGGCCACATATTGTAATCCCAATTAAACAAATTAGAAATTGACAGTTTCAAAAAAGCAAAATAAGTTATCAAAATGCCAGTGATGAAAGACATAATCCAAATGTTGTTCTTACACTATCAACTTTGTCAGACGCTGGTCCCTTCAGATAACCTTATAGTAAGAATAGACACCTATATGTTTGTCACGTTCAAATATCCCCAGAAGTCAAGATGCCATTCACCAGAAATATATTTTTCTGCCCTAAAGCACTGCACAGAATTATACATGACAATCCAGGTTCCTTGCCTTCTCCTCAAATTTGCACTTTTTTCTACCACTTCTTTTAATAATGGGTCTTGTCTTTGTACACACCCCATTGTCAAAACTAACTTTGGCCTTCACTCCTTTTAACCCTTAGTATCTACAATCCTTTAGCTGATAATTTATTTCTGTTTTATAACTTGGCATTTCCCGAAAGGCAGGCAGTCTACTGTCATATGTTTACAGAGTGCCTACGGTGTACCAGGTATCTTCTAGGCACTGGATATGACAGTGAATAAAAAAAAAAAAAAAAAAAAAACCCGACAAAATCAAAGCTCTCAAGACACTTGTTTCCAAGTAAAAGAGAAAGATAAGTATATATGTGCATATCTACATGCTTGAATGAATGAAGTAACTTATCTAAGATCACACAGTAGGTCAATTTTTTGCACACTTGTGATTTTACCTCACTCCATTTGAGAACTTCAAAAAAATTTTCCCCACAATTTGCCCAGCAGCAATTCTGCCTACATTTTGACTATGTGAAATTCTCAAAATTACATAGACAATCGCCAAATTTTTACACTTGAGTAATACTTACCTATTTTTTGTGGTGGGATTAGCACATCTTGCATGGTGGATGGAACATACTTATGGTTGCTTTGTATCACTTGCTGTACTTCCATAGTTGTGAACCCCTAGTGCCATTCAGATAGTCTGGCTTGTTCTTTCTGTGTACCTACTCTAGGCAAAAGACCTTCCTACATGGGTCTAGTTTAGATCATCCTAGGAAGTATCCTGAAGTGTGGAACTAAAGTCTAGCTAGAAATAACATGTTATTTTATTGTCCACTTACAGTATACTTATGTTTCCCGAATGGCAGCAGAAGGGCTATCTGCTTGTGGTCTAAAATCTATGTCAGGGATCCTGGGTCTCTGCTATTTCCTTCCTTGTGAAATGTATCACCACCATTTTGACATGATATCTGATTGATGACCTCACATGCTTACTGTGTGGACTAGATGAGGTCTCATATGTGAAATTACCTAGGAGGTTGCCTCAGATATGGTTGGTACCGTCCATTCCTTCTGATCTAGCCTACTGAGCAGGATAAAGGGAAAGAATAGGGTCTGATGACTTCCCTTTCTCTTTCACTGTTGTGAACTGGGGTGGGGGAGAAATGAGCTCCCAGATATGCTTTTATTACCCCATCTTTGTTGGGTTTATATGAAAAACAAAATCCCACCAATAAATAATAAAACTTACATCTTTTCCAGAAAAGTACTGGTATTTTCAGCACAAAGTAAGAATTTACTTCTTCAAGATGAAAAGGTCCTGTTCTAAACTCTTTTTTTAGGCAGTCTTTGTTCAGAGAGAAATTAGTATCTTTACTGAAAGCGAACAAGCAAAAAAAAATATAGCTTAGTGTCAATAAAGTTAGTCTTTTATTTTTCTAGAATTTTTTTTTCTTGAGGGATATCCGATACATAGGGACAGAAAAGACTGTTGTTTATTCCACCTTGCTGGGAAACTTGGGGACTCTACTTTTCCTCAGGTTTTGATTCTCTCTTTGTCAGGAAGTGAAGTTATGCCTGAAGTGAATGTTAACAATCTCACTTGAGGCTAAAGAAATGCTACACTACTTCAAAACAGAATCTTACCACTTTTGGCATAAGGTCAAACTGGCAGAACCAGAGATTCTGTTGCAGTCTCTTTTCTCCAGAGTTCACTGAAAACAAGTAATTCCATGAATCTATGTGCTTGCTCCTTTCCTTTATTTTTAAAAGTTTCCTTCAGTTAATCACTTGTTAGCTATTTTCTCACATCAGTATAAGCTTTAAATGTTTTCTCCTTTAATAACAACAAGATAAAAAACCTAGGCTTGGATAGATACGGCTTTTCCAAAGTTCTTTTTAAGGATAAAATAACAATTTACAAAAATGTTGGCCAAAATCCCATTTTAGTCAACAACTGTCACATATGCTGCAAATTTATGTATCTATCTCTGGGTTTTCCTGGGAATGTCTGTCCCACAGAGCTGATTGCCTCTGTCTGTCTCTACCAGGGCTTACTCTACCTATATCTCACAGATGGCAGGATCAAAATTGAATGCCTTATCAGTGACCAAACTTCCTTCTATAGTAACTGACCTATTGGATAGCAGAACATTTAACTCATCTTCCATGTAAAGAACAGATGTTTTTTTCTCTTTTATTTATGCATTCTGTTAATATTTATTGTGCACCTACAAACTGATAGATATAGTCTAGCTGTTGTCCTTATTTTAGTAAGTCTGATGAAATACATGCCCTCATTCTAATGGGGTGACAGCAATAAAATGAGCAAATATATACATAACATATGTCAGGTAATGATAGAAGATATGAAGAAAATGACCGAAATAAAGTGAGCTTTGTTGATCTTATAGTTAATGGCACTTGATGGAATTTTTTATTCTGCTAGCATAGTTTTCAGTTTTGTGAAATTAATCTTTTATTGGGTCTTCAGAGAGCTTTTTAGCAAGTTGAGAGAGACAGGAACTAGCCCAGGTCATTGACCTGAAATTCCCTATTTATCTCCTTCCTGTCAATGGCACTATCCTTTTCCCAATGTTGTTGGATATCTTGTTCATTCTCTTATCCTTAGTTGTCTTCCAGCATTTGTTTCATTTCTTTTCTCTCACATGATGCAGAAAGATGTTGTCTTCTGCTTAGTTCACATTGTAACTGTAGTCCACTAAACTGAGACTTGGATAACATAAATCACTTTGAGAGAGATGGATCTTGACAGTGATGTGTTGGTTTAAAAAAAATAATAAGCCTTGATTTGTTGCATTTCCAAATTGCCATGTGTAAGTGCTTTTACTATGGCCAATTTCAAGCTACCAAAGTGATATCACTGAACACAAAGTTGAGAAAGGCCGGACAATCCACTCTCACAAGCCAATATCAACTGCCCTGAGCTAGCTTAGGCATACCACTGGATCTTGGTCAGGAGACAAACCAGCCAAATTTCATTCAATTCTCCCCTCCTGAACCAAATATACTTGAGAAGTAGAATCATTTATGTAAAAAAGAGTCTGATTTCCTATAAAAGCTGATGTACTATTCCCAGAAATGGACAATGGTGGGTGAGAGTGAGGAAGGGACTGCCGTTGGACATACAAAACAATAGGACTACCAACCCAGGTCATGTGGTATGTCCATTCTGTACTCCTCACGTGAAATTTCTTTCCTGTCTTTTCTTTCTCCATACTATCTGTGAGGTTTTGAAAACAGAGCCACAAATGCTCTAAACTGCCCTTGTCAAGGGGTAGATTCTGTCTTGTAATTAAGATATCCTTGTGGCTGCTTTGACCAATAGAGTTCAGAGGATGTGACACTATGGGACTTCTGAGTCCAGGTCATAAAAGGTCTGTACCTTCTGCCTTGTGTTGCTGAAAAACTCTTCTGCAATCCTGAGCATCATATAAGAAGTCTGACTATCCTGTGACTGCTATGTGTGAGGAAGTCCTACTCATAGAGAGACTGGATCTAGGAAATCTGCTTGATAATTCTAGCTGAGTTGCCCCACTTTTGACACCCACCCACACAGCCCAAATGTCAGGCACGTGAGGGAAGAGATGCCAGATGGTTATAACTCCTAGCTCTTTACAAGCCACTCTCAGGCATTTGAATTTCCTGAGCTGAGGCCACAGACATATGGAAAGGGAACAAGAAATTACTCCTGTGCCCTATTTGAATTACAGACCCATAGAATCCATGAACTTAATAAAATGATTGCTGTTTTATTTCACTATATTTAGTGTGGTTTATTACAAGCAAAATATAACTGAAACAGGCTTCATTATTACAGGCTCAGGTTGTATTCATGAATGAAGTGTCCTGGCATCTTCCTCATGAAGCTGGTAGGAAAATGAGAGACTGTACTGCTAAGTTCAGAGCTCGGAAAACTCCTTCAACATAGTCATGACCCCCAGGAAGCTGTGGAAAATTGAATACAACATTCTCAAAGAGTTTGAAGAATTGAGTTGGGGCAGACATCTATAGCCAAAGTATTTAATGGAGAAGATAAAATCTTACAAGTGGGAATCCAGGAAGCAGATGATTTTAGAATAAAAGCAGATGATTTTAAGATTAAAATGAAGGGCAGTCATTTCACACAAAAAATTCTGCAGATAGCATATTGGGAATGGGGTTCATGGGTTTCTGGACTCTGCTCACTTTAAAAGGACAGAGCTCAGAGTTATGGCTTCCCAGTTTTCAGAATCATATATTATCCCCATCTTTAAATTAAGCTTATAGAAAGGGGAAGGAATGATGTATGTAGCAGATGGGCATAATGCATTATTCTCAGAAGGATTTTTTAAAACTATTGCCGCAATACTGTTGCCTAACAGACTACCTCAAAACTAAGTAATTTTAAATGACAATAATTTATTATTGTGGCTCTGCTGTAGGCCATGGAAGCTAGAGATTAGCTCATCTGACTGGTCTCCATTTGGCAACTCTGCTCCACACATTTCTTACTCCTCATGTGGTATTAGCAGCCTAGTTGGGACATATATCGTTATAGTGATGGGAGGGGTGCATTAAGTCAAGCAGAAACCTGCAGGGCTTCTTAAGGCCAAGGCTCAAAAGTGGCATATTGTTTCTTCTATTCTATTCCATTGGCCAAAACAAGTCACATGGCCAAGCCCAATAATGAGCCATGGAAAGGGTGCAAATAATGGAAGGGTTAAGGATTAGGGCCAGTAGCTCGATCTAACACAGAGGGACTGCAGTGTCTAACAGGGATCTAATTAAGCAGATTAAATCCCAGAGTCTGACAAGACTATCAGGTAGGAACATCTAGATAAAATCTCAGCTACATGGATATAACATGTATTGTAGCAGTCGACACATGCCTAAGTAGCAGAAATAATGTTGATTAAAAGTATTTCTGACCCTACACTAGTATGGTCTGATTCAGATTCCAGATGCAAAACATTTTCTTGAAGGAGCAGTTTGGCGATGAGGTAAGGATGTGGCTGTAGATTTGCATCCTCAATGCTGCATCGTGAGAGTGCTGCAAAAGCCAGAAGTTCATCTAGATATTTTCAAGTCGTTTTTAATCTGCTCGACTTTCTTTTTCATTGTCTTTGTTGGGTAAATGTATTTTTAGAAAAACAAACAAATTAACATAAAATACAAGCTTCTGTGGTTAAACTGAGGGTTGAACACCAATATTTACATTTGTGTGGTCTTCTCATCCTTCTCCCCATGTGGTTCTTCAAAATTTCAGGGTCTTATAAACGTGCTTGAAAAACATAATTCATTTCTCTTGTTAAATCTTTCCTTCATATATTAGCAGTTACTATTGAATTTCTTTGTCACTTAGAGTACATAATGCATAATTTGGTATTTCAGTGTTTCACTTTTAAAAAATTGATATAAAATTTACATAGAAATGCACAGATCTAAAGTGTACAATTTCATGATTTTTGACAAATGTATAGAGATTTGTAACTAAACCTGAATGAAGATATAGAACATTTGCATTTCTTTAAAAAGTTCTTTTATGCCCCGTTCAGTCCCCATTTCTACACCAAGGCAGCCACTAGTCTGATTTCCATTATCGTAGGTTAGTTTTGCCTGTTACTAATCATGTATTACATGATTTACATGAACTTTTACAGCTTATTTATTTATTTATTTTTTTGCTGAGCATAATGTTTTTGAGATTTACTGATACTGTTGTACATATCAAAAGTTCATTTACTTGGTCCGAATAGTATTTAATTGCATGAATATACCACAAGATGAGCACTGCATTCATAATATTGATGGACATTTGGATGGTTTCTAGTTTGTGGTTATTATGAAAGAAGTTGATATGCATATTTTTGGATATGTATTTTTGTGGACTTATATTTTATTTCTCTTGGATAAACATCTAGCAGAGCAAATTGCTGGGTCACGAGGTAGTGCATGTCAATAGCTGCAAACTGTTTCCTGAATTTTTTGTATAATGTTGTACTCCTATCAGGAATACATGCTATTTGTTCCAAATCCATAACAGCTCTGGTATTGGTATCAGGAGTCTTTTAAATTTTAGCCACTCTAGTGATGTAGTATCTCATTATGGTTTTAATTTTGCATTTCCCTGGAACTAATGATGTTGAGTATCTCCTCTAGTACTCATTGGCCTTTCTATATCTTTTTTTGTGAAGTGTCTATACAAGTCATCTGTTTTCTTCTTCTGTTCTTCATATCATCTCTTTTTGTATTAGTTTTTTGTCTTTTTATTATTGAATTGTAAAAAAATTTTTATAAAGTCTGGATAAAAGTCTTTTGTCAGATGTATATATTGAAAATATTTTTTCCAATTCCATACACCACCTTTTCTATTTTCTTAATGCTCATGTTTTATTAGTAGAAGTTTTTAGTTTTGATGGAATTCAATCCATCATTTTCTAGACACCTTTTGTCATCTACTTAAAAAATATTTGCCCACTTCAAGGTCATAAAGATATTCTCCTAGGTTTTCTTCTAGAAGCTAAAGATTTAGTTCTGTTTTTATTCTTTAAAATCATTTTTATTTATACATATTTGTGGAGTAGAGTTGACTATCAGTAAGTGTGTATAGTATGTGATGATCAAATCAATATTATTAGCATGTTCATCATTATAAATCATAATTACTTTTTGTGTTCCTTACCCAATTACTCCCTATGCCCTGTCCCCTCCCACGGTCCCATCTCTAGTAAGTATAGGTCTGTTCTGTCCTCCTGAAAGTTTAACTTTTTATTATGGTCACTCTTTCTTCCTTTGTTTCCTTGCTCCCACTTATGAGTGAGGACATTTGGTCTTTCTATTTCTGTGCCTGGCTTACTTCACTTAACATGATTTTCTCCAAGCTCATCCATGTTGCTGCAAATGGCAGAATTTCATTCTTTTTTATGGCTGAATAGTATTCCACTGTATACATATACCACATTTTCCTTATCCAGTCATCCATTGATGGACATTTAGATTGGTTCCATACCCTGGCTATCATGAACAGAGCTGTGATAAACATGGGAGGGCAGGTCACCCTTTAACATGATGATTTCCATTCCTTTGGGTATATACCCAGAGGTGGGATTGCTGGATCGCATGGTAGTACTATGTGTAGTTTGAGAAAACTCCATATTGTTTTCCATAATGACTGTTCTAATTTATAGTCTTACCAACAGTGTAAGAGAGTTCCCCTTTCTCCACGTCTTTGCCAGCATATGTTATTTTCAGTTTTTTTTTTTTTTTTTTTTTTTTGATAATAGCCAGTCTAGCTGGGGTGAGATCATATCTCAGTGTGGTCTTGGTTTGCATTTCCTTGATGATTAATGATGAACATTTTTTCATGTACCTTTTGTATGTCTTCCTTTGAAAGATGTCTATTCAGCTCCTTTGCCCATTTTTTAATTTTAGTATTTGGTTTTTTTACTGTGCAGTTGTTTGAGTTCTTTGTATTTTCTTGATATAAATCCCGTGTCAGATATACAGTTTTCAAATATTTCTTCCCATTCAGTTGGTCGTCTTTTCACTGTGTTGATTGTTTCCATTGCTGTGCAGGAGCTTTTTCATTTGATTTAATCCCATTTGTTTATTTTTTTCTTTTGCTGCTTGTGCTTTTAGGGTCTTATTCATAATGTCTTTGCCCAGTCTTATGTCTTGAAGTGTTTCCCCTATGTTTTCTTCTAGGAGTTTTATAGTTTCAGGAATTATACTTAAGTCTTAATCCACTTTGCATTTATTTTGGTATATGGTGAGAGGTATGTGTCTAGTTTCATTCCTCTACATATGGTAGAGGTATGTGTCTAGTTTCATTCCTCCCAGCACCATTTACTGAAGAGGCTATCTTTTCTCCAATGTATGTTCTTGGTATCTTTGTCAAAGATCAGTTGGCTGTGAGTACCTTGGTTGATTTCTGGGTTCTCTATTCAGTTCCATTGGCCCATGTGTCTGTTTTTATGCCAGTACCATGCTGTTTTCATTACTAAAGCTTTGTATAGATAATTGCTTTTTTTCCTCAGGATTGCTTTGGCTCTTTGTGGTCTTTTGTTCCATATGAATGTTAGGATTGTTTTCTTTTTCTTTTTCTTTTTTTTTTTCTATTTCTATGAAGAATGTCATTGGCATTTTTGATGGGGATTATATCAAATTGTTAGATTGCTTTAGGTAGTATGGACATTTTCACCACATTAATTCTTCCAATCCATGAACAAGGAATGTCTTTCATATATTTTGGTGTCCTCTTTAGTTTCTTTCAGCAGTGGTTTTTAGTTCTCATTGTACAGATCTTTCACCTCTTTGGTTAGATTTATTCTTAGGTATTTTATTCTTTTGGTAGCTATTGTAAATGGACTTGCTTTCTTGATTTCTTTTTCTTCTTCTTGGTTGTTGGAGTATAAGAATGCTGCTTTATTCTTTTGGTAGCTATTGTAAATGGACTTGCTTTCTTGATTTCTTTTTCTTCTTCTTGGTTGTTGGAGTATAAGAATGCTGCTGATTTTTGTGCATTGATTTTGTATCCTCCAACTACACTGAATTTGTTTGTCAGCTCTAGGAGTTTTTGGTACAGGTTATGGGTATTTCTATTTATGTAGGATCATGTCATCTGCAGTCAGTGACAATTTGACTTTGTCTTTTTTAGTTTAGAGGCCTTTTATTACTTTTTCTTTCCTGATTGTTCTGGCTAATACTTCCAGTACTATATTAAAGAGTTGTGATGAGAGTGGGCATCCTTGTCTCATTCCTTTTCTTAATGGAAAAGCTTTCAGTTTTTCCTCATTCAGAATGATGCTGTTTGTGGGTTATACACCATTATCAAGTGGGATACATACCAGGGATGCAAGGATGGCTCAACATTTGCAAATTAATAAATGTGGTACACCACATCAACAAAAGTAAGGACAAAAACCATATGATTATTCCAACAGTTGCAGAAATATCATTTGACAAAATTCAATGTCCTTTCATGACAAAGACCCTTTTTACAAATTAGGTATAGAAGGAAATTATATCACCACACTATGTTTTTCTGATTCATCTCAAATAAATGTGGGGGTTTGGTGTGAGGGAGTGGGTCAAAATTTATTTATTTTCATACATTTATTCTAGTGGTCCAGCATCATTTGTTGAAAAGACTTTCCTTTCTCAGTGTATTGCCTTGTTTAGAAAAATTATTTGACACTATGTGTGAGTGTATTTCTATATTTTTCATTATGTTCCATTGGTCTATTTATCTATTTTTATACCAGTATAATACTTTTTAAAATAAATGCAGTTTAACATTGAGTCTTGAAATATTATAGAATGTGTTTTTCAACTTTGTGCATTTTCAAGAGTGTTTTGAACATTTTTGTTTCTTTGCATTTTCATATTTATTTGTGGAACCTCAATGCCTATTTATACCAATCATCTTTTAAAATTTTAATTTGGAGTGCTTTTATCATATAAATTGATTTTGGGAAAATTGACATTTTAATTATGTTGTGTCTTCCAATTAATGTCTAATCAATGAATAGGGTACATCTTTCCATTTATTTCAGTTTCTTTTTTTTTAATTCCTCTCTGAGTTACTTTGCAAGTTTTAGATAGACGTTGTTAAGTAATTTCTAAATGGTTCATGTTTTATGGTATTATTAAAATAATATTTAAAATTTTATTATCTGATTGTTTGCTGATGATACGTGAAATATTTTTAAAAATTTTAAGTTTATACACTACAATCTTGCTAAATTTACTAAATTGTTTTGGTGGTTGTTCTGTGAATTACATAAGATATTTTATGTAGACAATTATGTCATCTGCTACTGGAGACTTTTTAAATTCTTTTTTTCAAATGTATTTGTCTCTTATTTCTTTATTTGCTTTATTTCCTTTCTAAGACTTACAAGACAATATTGATTAGAAGTGACAAGAGCAGAAATTCTCGCATTGTTCCATTCTTAGGAGGATAGCATTCAATTTCTCACCATTAAGTATGATGTTTCTTTATTGATGCCTTTTTGCAGATACTCTCCTTTAGTTTTAGTTCATTAGCTAAAAATTTAAAAACAAATGGGTGTAAAATTTTGTCAGATGTTCTTTTTACATCTATTTAAGTGATCATGTGGCTTTTCTTCTTTATTCTGTTAAAGCGTGAAATAAATTGGTTAATTTTGGAATGTTCCTCCAATCTTACATACCTGGGATAAACTTCATTTCATTTGTTAGTAGATCCCATTTATAATATATAAATGGATTTGATGTTTTGATGATTTTTTATCATTTTTACATCCATGTTCAAGAGTGACATCAGTCAGTAGTTCCCTTTTCTGAAAATTTATTTTTCAGGTTTTTATATTAGGATTATGATTGGCTCATAAAAGTATTCAGACAGTATACTCAGCGCCTCTATTTTTTAAGTTATTGTAAAATTGTGATTTTTTAATTCTGTGAATGTTAGATATAATTCACCTGTGAAAACACCTGGGCTTAAGTTTTTCTTTATGGGGAGAATTTAATCACAAATTAAATTTTAAAATAGACATAGGATATTAACATTTTTTTATTTCTTCTTACATCAGTTTTAACAAGTTCTATATTTCAAAGAATGATCAATTTTATCCAAATTGTCAAATTTATTGGTATAAAGTTTTTCATCATATTATCTTATCCTTTTTAATATCTTTAGACTCTGTGGTAGTAACCTTTCTTTTATTCCTCAAGTAGTAATGTATGTTTTCTGTCTGTTTTGCTTGATCAGTGTTGTTACGGTTTATCAGTTTTATTACTCTTTTCAAAGAAACAACTTCACTTTTGTTGATTTATCTCTGCACATTTTGTATTTTATTGATTGCTGAAGTATATTTTATTTTTTCTTCCTAGTAAAAGTTTGATTTGCTCTCTATTTTTCAAACATATTAAGGTGACAAATTAGATTATTATTTTAAAACTTTTTTCTAACATAAAAATTTTAAATTATAATAAAATTTCATCTAAGTCTTGCTTTAAATTGTGTCACAGTTTGAGATATTTTCTAATTTCCCTTCTTGTTTCTCCTTTAAATTATTGGTTATTTAGAAACATGTTTTATTTCCAAGTACTTGAGAAATTTCTTTATGTTTTATTTTTATTTTTCTGTAATTACTTTCATAGGGTTAGAGGCTCAGAGAACAACTGATTATTTTCTAGGACTTCAGAACCTTTTTCATCATTCTAATATCAGAGCCCTATTTGTTGAATGAATGAATGAATGAATGAATCATTTAGCTTCTCGTTGTTCAAATTCATGATCCATTCTAACAGAAGAAAGACCACTTTTTCTACCAGCTTTTAGTTCATACAGATCTGTCTCTGCTATTTACGTGATCATAATTATATAATCATAGTTCCCAGGAATTATATTAAATATTTAGAGAAAAACATTAGCAACCAAATCTGGTTAATATGAAATTATAGATAATCGTATTTTGGTGTAAAAATTCATATTTCTAGCCAAGGAAACAATATTAACTAATGAAGAAACCTATTAACCACTGCATTTAAAACCTCATGTTTAAAGAAATGTCTGAAGAAATGGTTCATATTCATATGAATGTATATTGGTGAAGGATGAAAAGGTTCCTACAGTTTTCCAACAGTATTATTTCAGAAAATCAAAAGATACAGAGAAAATTTGTAAAAGAAAGAGATGGCAAAATTACAAATAATTAGAAAAAACACTGTACTTGTGAGTCTGGGAAGCATGTATCCCATACCTAACTACGCCATTAACTTGCTGTGTTTTTTATAAAGATAACATTAACTTTTGTAATCTCGGATAATTGAGCTAGATGATTTACACATTGCTCTTTAGTTCTAAAAATTCCATGACTCAAATAACACATTCTCTACACATTGTGAGATACTTTGAAATTATACAACTAATCAAATGGAGTTGGAGGGTATAATGAATTGTTTTCTCATTTAGTGATTTTCCTTCTAAAATTAGCCTCAATTAATTTCTATTTTGTAACCCTTTCATGTTCACCCATACATCATATCTTAAAGCTCAAACGGGCTCAAGTAAAAATTCACCTTTTAGCTTACAAAATATTTCTTAAATTTGGCCCATGCATAAATAAGTGCATAATTTTTGAGTTAGTCTTCTTGGATGTTTCTTTGTAAAATGGAGCCTAGAACTTAGCCCTTTGTGATTTATTATAAGTCTAGGTTATTCCACTGCTAATTCTTACCTCTAAAGCATCAGTGCCTTTTGCTATCCACTCCTTTGGATTCATTTTATTAAGAGGCTGAGATGTGAACATCTGTCCATGTTCCAACAGAACAAATCATTCCAAATAATCTTTCTAACCCAAAGTTCAATGGATAAGGCAGACCATGATTTATATTTGAGAGTATTTGTTTTGTTTTTTCAACAAAAGCCATTCTCTTACTGTACTCTCAACAACTGCCTGTATTGCATTAATCAGACCTTAATTAACAAGGAAGAAAGGTGATAATTTACATTTATTTCAAACTGACACATTGTACTTTATTTAGCAAATGAGACCTGTCAGGCACTGCCAGTGACGCTTAGATTGAAGACAGAGTGTCGAAAATATGTCTTCCACCTGCCTGTGCCTTTGTAGGAGGGAGCTTTCAGTGTGTTTACACAGGGATCATTAGACTTACCTCATGCTAAGCTTTCATGAGTCTTTGAATAAGAAACGCTAAAAGGTCATCAGGTATGAAATATTTTATAATGACACACTGCCATAAGGCAGGAGAAACTGTGATTTATCCTCCAAAGTAAACTCAAAGAAGATAAAGGAAAGAGAACCACACAGGCCTCAAAATCATTTTAGATCTATCTGAAAGAAGAGAGGATTGACACTACGAGCATGGAGGCTGGGGGAGTTTATTTACCCAGTGTTACCATGCAGTTGAAATAGCTGGAGGTCTGGAGTAAACAGATGACCACTCTAACTGGTGAGCAACTACTGAGAAAGAAAAGTAGGTCTCTATCAAAGTCAGTAAGAGAAGAAAATTTAGGAATACACACTATATGTGTGCATGTATGTGAAAAATGTTAATGCATATGAATAACATCTTCAATTCTCAAAATTTCGCCATCAATTATATATTTTTTGAAATCTGTAGGCTCTTTAACTTTATTTCTTTTTTATTATTTACATTATTATTATTATTATAAATTATTAGAGAAACTTGAGCTTTTTAATCATTCAGATCATGGTTTGGATGCTAATTTTCCTCTGTTTCTTAACATGTATATTTAAGCATATACTCCATTTCTTCTGTTAAAGTTTTTAAAGTTTTATTTATTTATTTTTTTTGCCTAGAGATAAAAAAACATTAATAATGACTACTTCATTTTGTTATATTAAAAGGTAAAATTTTAGGTGCATAAAGTCCCCAGAAAATTTTAATCATTTAATTCATGTTTACTATCTTCTCATCATCTTTATATTGATATTGTAAAAATTACACTAACTTATAGGTCAATGGGCTGAAATTTTCATCAGTTAATGACATTCAACAAGCTTCCTAACCACTGTGAAACTTGGTCACCTCATTCAAAAATATGCATCATTTTGTTGAAATAGTAGCTGCCATTCTGAGAAAGAAGAGCTCTTTGGAGGATGGGATAGTATCTCTTGTTTGATACTAGGTATCTTGTCTGATGCATTTCTTATTTAATACTAGGCTGTTTTTAAAGTTATAAAGTCAGACTTAGATGGAAAAGACATTACATAGCATGATAGAATGCATGATGCCAGTTCTCACAACACAGCAGTGAATTAATGACATGTTTTAAAGTCGAAGATGTTTCCTGTCACTTTGGATCTGTGTAATAGGAATACTGAGTTTAATTTTCTCAGGCGTGCCAAGAAAAGCATATTATTTCCGGATTACAGTTGCAAATTCTGCTTTGTATGTGAGCCAATATGAATTACAATAATCTAGTTCACTTTTTTAACGGCTTCAATATGGCCATACTTTCATTATTGTGGATAACCTGTTCTGTGGTTATTCAGCGGCAGAGCTGGGATTAAATCTAGGTTCCTGTCCATGTCCATGACTTTAACTCTTGTGTCTAAAGTAATAATTTCCAGATCTAAGAATCCAATTCCAAATTCTTTTGCAAGTTTTACATTCTCTTTTCTAATTGCTTGCTAACATCTCTTAAGATATTTTTAAGCCAATAAAATATATTTCAAACACTGTTAGGGCACCACCTTCTTATTTCTATATAATGTTTGCCATTCTCCTGGTCACAAAGACATGGAATTTATTTTATTTTACTCCATCCATTTCCAAAACAGTGTCTCCTTCTGGAGTGTTCATTGCAGACCTCTGTTATACGTACCACCTACATGGTTACTGATGATTAAAACGTATAGTTGCTACCTCCAGTCCTTTACTGAAACCATTTTTTTTTCCTGCATATCTTATCCATACAAATTTTCCCCAATAGGCTTTATTGTGGCTCTTCATTGCCTAGAGGATTAACTTTAATTTTCTCAGCCTGGCTCTAGAATTCAGAAAAAACTTCCCATAGTTAGGATGTCTGGACAACATATAAAGTATGTATGTTTGAGGACATCAGAGAGAAACAATGTGTTGAAGAATTCCTGACCTATGATTTTAGAGAAGACAGATACCCAGAGAGATGAGCCTGGAATTTGCCCTGGTAATGCATTCAAATTTTGGCAAATAGTTATGCTGTTTTAGAGTCTGAGCAGCACTTTTAACAAACTCATGGGTATATAGGCACAAAGCTGGAATTCAGGACCTAATGTGGTCTTACTAACACACCTGTGCTTTGAGGTAAAATTCCAAAGAACTTTATCACAGAAGTAAGTCTCGTGACAAGTAGGTAAGGTCTTACGGAATCAGATGATTTTTTGATTAAAATTTAATGAAGGTGATCTCAGATTATTATTGTCTCAAGAGACCTTTTGGCAATTTCAAATGTAAGTCCTCTATAGAGGAAGTTAACATCCTCCTAGTCGTCAAACTATTTCAACAAATAATTTTGCTATCACAATTTCTGAGATGCAAGAAAAAATAACAAGGCATATAAGTAGACAAAACCACTTAAATAACTAGCAGAATAGAGAGAACAGGACTTCAGATACTGTATTTATTAAACCAGACTCTAAAGTACTATACTATATTCAAGGAGGTTGAAAAGAACAAGACAAAAATTTTGGTAAAGAACTAAAAACTATAAAAAGAACATGAAAATGTGATACAATATAGTTAATAATATTTAGAAATAGTTGAGCTTAACAATCAGTAGATGCAGCTTGTATAAGAACGAATGAATTATCCAGAATGAAGCCATAAGCCAAAAATATAAAGAATGTAAAAATAGATATGACATAAAAAGAAAACAGGATAAAGTTATCATGTATATATGTGATTGGAATCTCTAAAGGAGAGGAGAAAAGGTCATATTTGCAGGAATAATGTTTGTAAATTTTCTCATACTTTTGAAACCATTAAGCCATACATTCAAAAAGTCCTGTCAACCTGAAGTTCTATGGCCCATGGATCAAATTAAAAAATCTCAATGGATATTAGAAGATATTTTGTACTAAAGGATAAAAAATATTCCACAAATAAAAATTTACAGAAAACATTCAAAAAGTCTTGTAAACCTGAAGTTCTGTGGCCCATGGATCAAATAACAAATCTCAATGGATATTAAAAGATATTTTGTACTAAAGGATAATAAATATTCTACAAATCAAAATTTGAATCCTTAAGGTCCTAGGAAGTTCTCTGAAGTGATAACAACAATTAAGTCAACTGAAATCCAGAATTCCAGATTCTTCACAAGGGAAATACTATGTGAAGATATCCACACTAAATGTTTAAGCTTCAGCTTGTGAGGTGGTTTGTTCAGCATAAAAAATTTCTGTGGGTCAGAGCAATTGCTGTTTTGGTGCTTCAAATCAAACACACTCTGAACTTTAAAGATGAAAAGAATAAATATCTGCAAACAGTGGTTGAATCGGAGAAACCGTTCACTCTGGTTCTCTTTGAGGATTTTCAAAACTTCTATTTTATTACTATGTTTGAATTTACCAATAAAAACAGTCACCTTGGACACCAAGAAGGGACTTTAGAAGGAGCTATTATCCAGTTCCATAAATGTTAACAGAAGAGACTTAAAAGCCTAGGAGGGACCTTGAAAGGCCCCACATCTTAACACATATAGTCCGTTTGCAATTGGCTGTCAGTGAGCAAAAAGGGCACATTGCTTACAATTCCTGGTAAAATTCATACTTGATATAAGTATTATAAGAGTCGTATTACCCAGGATTTTTTGAAAACTTAAAATGTGTCTAAATTAAAGTTATGTGATTTTCAAAAAAAAAAAAAAAAAAAAAACGTAAAAGAAAAAAATCACATTATCTGCTCAATAGACAGAAAAAATACTTTAATAAAACTTGACATTAATTTATTAAAACAAAATAAACTATTAGGAAACTAGGATTCAATGGAAATTTCCTTGATCTGAAGAACAGTATCTACAAAGACCATCATCAAATGACATGATATTGAGGAAATATTAGAAGCTTTTCCTTTTAGATTGGATCAAGAGTCCACTATCTCCCCTCCTACATTATTTTGGAAGTCTATACAGTGAATTAGGATGAGAAAAAAATAGAGAGATTGGAAAGGAAACTATGAAATTGTGACCATTTGCATATAACTGTTGTACACATGGAAAAACCCAAAGAATCTAAATATAAACAATTAGACTTAAAAAGTGAGTTTAACAATTATATTCCTACTTAGCAATGTCAAGAATTTGGAAAATGAAATAAAAAGGATATCTGTAATGAATATTGATATTTAATAATGTAAAATATATTGAAATTAATTAAATGAAACATGTGCAAGACCTCTACATGAAAAACTGTAAAAATAAAGTGTTGAAAGAAAGTAAGGAATGCCTAAATAAATGCAGTAAAACTTATGTTCAAGAATTGGGAGATTCAATATTGAATCCAAATCCAAACTGTTCTTTTCTTTTTTTTTTTTGATAGAAATTTATTATAATATTTATGTAGAAATAAAACTTCCCCAAATAGTAAAAACACTAGAAGAACAGGTAGAGAGGACTTGTTTAACAGCTATTAAGACATTATAATATTTCTGTAATTAGACACTGATATTGTCATAAGTATTGGAAAATAGATCAAAAGAAACAAAAAATCCAGAAAGACCCATGTTTTTGTGGACATGATTTATTACAAAGTTGGCATTGCAAAACAATGGGAAAGTTTGATATTTTTAATAAGTTGGGTTAGGACAATGGTGCTTCCATATAAAAGCAGTGAAATCTGATACCAAGCACAAAAATCCAGGTAGATTTTAGATCTGAATTTTTTAGAAGATAATACAGTGTAATATGGTGGTGACCTTGGGGTAGAGAAACCCAGCATTCTGCAAATGTAACTCATTTCCCGCAGGCTAGTCATAGGCTTTTTGGGTCTGCACATAACTAGATGAGAATGGTCAATTATATATTCTCTCTCAAGTTTTTGAAATAAGACTGTAAGAAGGTATCACTTAGCAAGTGGTTTGTTCCTAATTTTATTCTATTAATTAACTTCCAGAAGAGGAATTTAATCAGGTTCAATTTAAAAGTTGTTTTTCTACTCATGTTCCATACATAGATGCCTCAGAATTTCCACAGTGTAAATTGGCCTAACGTTGTAATTCTTTTAGTAAGATTTATATCAATAATATTTAGACAAGCTTAATTACATTTGAATACCCAAATCCATATTTTGCTTCTAATTTTAGCAGAAAGTTTTACCTAATTTAAAGTATACCTGATTATTACAAATATAGATAAAATTTAGATAGAAATTTTAGTTGCTTTTATGTTTCCTTAAAATATACATATTGAGTCCAGACATCTAAAAATAGTTAAATCAGAAAGTTCAACAAAAAGAAATAAAAGGTAAAAAATATGTAATTGAGTAACTCACCTCACAATAAATTAGCAGTCTTTAATATAAATGCCTTAGGTAATGAGCCATACAAATTTGAAAAATGGAAAATAATTTGGTCCAAAGTTTCAAATTACAAGAAGTATTAAAGACTGAGGCTATGTGTTAATAAGAATTGACTCATATTCCCATTTTGTCTTCATATTGAAATCTTTAATAAGTTCTAGAAGTTCTGTATTTATCATATATTTAATAATCTCCTTTAGGATATTACCAACATGGTCTTTGCAATCTACCATTTTCTCTCACCTCTATCACTCAGTTCTTAAATTTCAAAAAATAATTTACCATGTTTTTTTTTTGTAAATGCATTAATTATCTATTATTTAATAAACAAATCTTTATTTACTATTCTAAAATATTCTCACTTGAGAAAGTTTTAAATCTTGATATTAATTGATTCAAAAGCTCTTCTAGCTATCTTCCACTCATTTCTAAGAGGCGTTTATGCCAACTATGGGTAGGTCTTATCACATTTTAATTCCTAGCCCTAAAGTTTCTAATTAGCAAAGTATTGCACGGAATTTCAATGATGCTGATTAGCATCTATGAGAATACTCCCAATAACATTCCCAGTGTGCATTAAATAAATCCAGTTTTTGATAGATTATTTTTTGCCTTATTTTACTGAAACCAGTCAGTTTCTATACTAATTTGGTCTCAGAGAGAACAGCATAATTATCATTCATCTCTCTGTAGAAGCTACTCATTTCTAAAGTGGTTCAAATCTGCTGAAAGACAACTGACTACTAGGGATTAAATTCAAATTGACCAACAGACATATAACATTAAGTTTGCTTGAAGGATTTAGAACACTGAGCTATAAAATGTAATGTGTATGTTCCCTAAACCAAAGCCTCTCTTTCAAAAAATATTGTTTTTCCTTCCTAGCGTGCCATGGTTCTTAAGTTACAGAAAAGCAAGTTGATAGGAGTCACTTTCTCTTGCACTTTTATTCCCATACCACAGTGCTTCAGTTTTGCTTTTCTCAAAAGTCATCAGCTTGATAATATTTTCTTCTTTCTCTGCCCTAAGATCATAGAATCAATGGGATTCTCAAGGTAGAGACCACCTTAGCAATCACCTGAGCCCAATTTTCTACATGAAGACACTGAGCTTCATGTACGGATTGCTTTGAGGTCCCCTGTCTAGCTTCTTTAAAAGGAGGAATGGAATAAAGGTTTATTCTGTCAGTTTATTTGTGCTATTTCCAATCAGCTCTGTGTTTCTCTTTATGTTTTCTATGTTTGCTTATCTTATACAAAAGTAAAATAACTACTTCTTAAGTAATGTTGCAGACTTCTTCATGTATGCCTTGTATATACACACCCTTTCTCGTGCAGCACCTACTGAGTGGGCAGTGGAAAGCATGTCTGCTCTAGGCTCCAGGTTATTGGACTAGAGTTGAGCAACTGATTTGCAATGAGTCAGTCATAATCGCTATCCTGTGAATTAGGAAAAGTGAGAAGTGGGCTTCTAAAAAATACCAATTTACCAGGCCTTCTTAGAGTTCGATTAAAGCAGAAAATCTCAGGACAAGGGCCACACTGCTTAAACTCCTCTGTTCTTTCTGGATGGGATGGAGAGCCACTGATTCAGATCATTGTTATACATATTTTCATAGGCTGTCTAATTTCTGAGTGCATATATGTGAATTTGCATATATATTTAGACTCGTATTATATGTGAATTTGCATATATATTTAGACTCGTATTATGCACATGTATGTTTGTGGCTACATTCATATACATTGTTCCAAAAACAATCTTTGGCCTTAATCCTGATTTCAATAATTCTATCATATTTTTCACCAAAGTGAATGAACAATTTTGATTTAGTGTTCATGTTCATCCTGCCTTCAATAATCTCTTTTCTACCATAGTACTCCATATAATATTTAGTCAGGTGTCAATTAATCATTAATTTAAAAAAATCTATTTTTGCTGCATAAAATATGATTAGAACTCCAAATAGTACATAAGAATGCATAAGTAATGTATCATGTATAACACTTTTCTGATAAAAATATATCTTATGAAATGATAAACACTATTTTGATTAATAGCTTAAATTGACATTTTCCTTTAATTTACTTTTTCTATATTAAATTTATTTTTAAAATCTCCAGAATTTAATTAATGTTTAACATGGAATATTGTGTTTGGTAATTGACTTAATTTTTTTACTAATTGGTTGCATATTAAATCCTCATTTTCACAGAACACACTCATTACTAAGAATAATCATTCTAGTCAAGAAAATATTCATCACTATGGTGGAGGTTTTCTTTCTAACTTAATAATAAAGAAGTTAATTTTTATTGAATTACTTCCAGTTAAGGATATTAACTTTAATCAGGCAAACTTCTTACAATGTCTAGCTTACAGTTTAATGCAGTAGTTTATAATATATAATGCAGTACATTAGGCATCCAGTTTAAATGTGTGTGTGTGTGTGTGTATTTACCCAAATGCTTTGTTTATTTAAACAGAGATTATTACCATCCATAAATGCCTATTGGTTAATTGCTTAATAATTGTATTTATTGGCTGAAAGTAAAACACTATTGTGTGTTATATTTTTTAATACTAAGATATAGATTGTAACCAAACCCTATGGTGATAAGAAACACATTCCTTTATGAGGCATGCTAAGATCTTCAAAAACAATAATTCAAACACCAATAATTCATATTTTGTACAAGTGTTGGACTACACTTTCCTAGGTAATAATCAACCTAAAAGTTTCATATTGTTAGAGGCATGGGGACAGCTTTCCACTTCAAAAACCCTGAAATATATACGAATAATGCAGTTCAATCAGTTTATTAAAGTATTGCCAGCCTTATATTAGGTGATTTAGATAATAAATCTATAGTTTTAAAATATCATAAATTCATGTTTTTCAATAACAAATTATACATATCCCAAGTTTATATTTACTTGGAGGTTTCTTATATTTTGTTAAAAACATTCCATGATCCACACCAGGCAGAAGTTTTTACCATTTCAAATGTAATGTTTCTGATTAGTTGTAAATAACAATTTTCTATGTAATTACTCAATATACAGATGAGAGAAAAAAATAAATGCAGCCTGTCATTTTTTTGCACCATATTCTGTAAGATTGTATCTAGCCTGGCAGATTGGACCGCTTGACTGTCACTTCATTGTCAGCCAATTATGGGCAGAGCGTTAAACTATTTACATCAAATACGGAAGGGTGTGTTGCCATAGGAGTTAAAGAAATAGATTAGATCATCTCAGTGAGGATGGGATTAAACTAGGCAATTTGAGAAGTGTGCTGTAAGATAAGAATTAAAAATGTCCATTAGATTTGGCAAGTTGAAATAAATTTTTGAATTTGTGGAAAGAAATTTTACAAATGCAGATAGTAGAAGCCGAATTGAGGTAAAATGAGAAGTAAGGGGCTAGCAAGGGGGCCCAGTAGGGAAATGGAGACAGGTATCATTGCTGAGGAAGTTAGACATATCATGAGAAATACCACGTTAAAGGAAAAACCTGTGTGAACACTCTGGATCACAAAACAAAGTCGCATGGGGTCTGGCCATGGGTAATGTTGAGCAGAACAAGATTGTTGATATTTGGGGACTAGTACAGTCCAACTTACCTTGAAGCTTCTAAAATTCTTTGCATTTGTTTTATAATCTTAAGACTTTAATATTAACATAATTGATTTGTCCAGTTCTATCTAAAGTACATCATATTCCAAAATAGAACTCAGCCAAAATCTCTTTCTCGAAGAATTGACTTTTAAACCAAGACATAGTTACCTTATATGAAAATATGAGCTGGATAACAAATCTGGAAATTCAGAAGATAGTCTCATCTAAGCTTTTTGGGGGGTAAGAAAGTAAAAAATGTCCCCTGAAATCCTGAGTTTCATCTGCATAGTGTAGTGAAAGTGTTTCATAGTGATGTTGTAAATTTCAAAGTCAATGAAGCAAATACATGCCCTAACTTGCTTTCAGTTTTGAATGACTTTTTAGATACTTTCTTTCTTCTAACTCTAACTGTGGACGGCTTTTATCTGACCCTGGAATCTGAGTGAAGTGTTCAGTGTAGAATTGCCTGGATTATCATGAAATGTGTTCAATGCTGTGTCTTTAGAATGATGATTTTATAAGAGTATGTTATTGTGTTGACTAATCAACTGATTTCCAAGAAATTATTTCCCCATCTTTTTAATACATCTTTAAACCTAAAGAAAAGTAGAAAAAATAGATCTAAAATGTTAATATTCAGCACCTAGAATCACCAATTGTTAGCATTTCACCACTTTTGATTTATCTATGTCTATCTTTATTTTGTTGCATTATTTGTAAGTAAATTGCAAACATGAAGGAACTTTCCTCTTTAAGACTTTAGCTTATAACTGTCAGATTTTTTTATTTTTATTTATTTTTATTAAGCATATTCATGAGATACAAAGCTAATTGTCACCCCTCCTGCCCATGATGTGAAGGCCAGATTCACACTGGCAGCACACCCACCCCCAGAAATTACCCTTGCATCCCCTGTCCCCACCAAATTATCCCTCAACCAAGGTTCTATATCTTGAGTATTGTAAATAGAGCTGAGATGAACATGGGTGCAGGTATCCCTTTGACTTGATGATTTCTATTCTTTGGGTATCCACCCAGCAGCAATCCTGTGGTAGTTCTATCTGTAGTTGTTTGAGGAAACTTTATACTGTTTTCCACAATGGCTGCACCAATTTACAACCCTACTATCAGTGTAAGAGGGTTCCCCTTCCCCCCAGTCTTCACCAGCATTTGTTATCATTAGTCTTTTTGATATTGGCCTGTCTAACTTGCCTGAGATGACATCTCAATGTGGTTTTGATTTGCATTTCAATGATGATTAGTGATGTGGAGCTTTTTTTCATGTGTCTGTTGGTCATTTGTATATCTTCCTTTGAGAAATGCCTTTTCAGCACCTTTTCCCATTTTTTAATTGTTTTATTTGGTTTTTTACTGTTAAGTTGGTTGTGTTCTTTGTATATTCTGGATATTAATCCCTTGTCAGATGCATAATTGCAAATATTTTCTCTCATTCTGTAGGTTGTCTTTTTGCTCTGTTAACTGTTTCTTTTGCTGTGCAAAAGCATTTTAGTTTGATATAATCCTATTGATTTATTTTTCCTTTTTGACTATGCTTCTGGGGTCTTATTCATAAAGTCTTTGCCTGTCCTACTTCCAGAAGTGTTTTTACTATGTTTTCTTCTAGGAGTTTTATAGTTTTGAGTCTTATATTTAAGTCTTTAATCCATTTTGAGTTGATTTTTGTATATGGTGAGAGGTATGGGTCTAGTTTCATTCTTCTACATATAGATGTCCAGTTTTCCCAGTACTACTTATTGAAGAGGGCATCCATTCCCCAATGTTTACTCCTGTTGACCTTGTAAAATATCAGTTGGCTGTAGTATGTGGGTTGATTTCTGGATTCTCTATTCTGTTCCATTGTTCTGAGTGTCTGTTTTTATGCCAGTTCCATGCTTTTTGTTTACTATAGCTTTGCAGTATAATTTGAAGTAAGGTAGTATAATGCCTCTGGCATTATTATTATTATTATTATTACTATTATTATTATTATTACCATTTGCTCAGGCTTTCTTTGGTTATTTTTGATCTTTTGTTATTTCATATGAATATTAGGACTTTTTTTTTGCTATTTTTGTGAACAATGTCATTGGAATTTTGGTGGAGATTGCATTGAGTCTGTAGATAGCTTTGGGTACTACAGGCATTTTCACCACATTAACTCTTTCAATCAATGAACAAGCAATGTCTTTCCATCTTTGGTGTCCTCTTTAATTATTTTCATCAGTGGTTCATAGTTCTCATTGTAGATATCTTTCACCTCCTTGGTTTATTTAGTTCCAGGTATTTTATTATTTTTGGTGACTATTGCAAATGGGCTTGCTTTCTTGATTTCTTTTTATACTAATTCATTATTAGAATATAAAAACCTTACTGATTTTTGAGTGTTGATTTTTGTACCCTGCAACTTTCCAGAAATCATTTATCAGCTCTAAGAGTTTCTTGGTAGAGTCTTTAAGTTTTTCCATACACAGGATCATAATATCTGCAAAGAAGGACAGTTTAACTTCATCTTTTCCAATCTGGATGCCCTTTATTTCTTTCTCTTGCCTGAATGCTCTGGCTGGCACTTCCAATAACATGTTAAATAGGAGTAGTAAGAATAGGCGTCCTTGTCTTGTTCCTGTTCATGAGGGAAAAGATACTTTCCTTCTATACCTAATTTGCTGGGAGCCTTTATGATGAACTGGTGTTGAATTTTGTCAAATGCTTTTCCTGCATCTATTGAGATAATCATTTGTTTTTTGTCCTTGATTTTGTTGATGTGGTATATCACATTTGTTGACTTGCATATGTTGAATCATCCTTCCATCACTGGCATGAATCCCACTTGATTATGGTGTATAATTTATTTGATGTGTTGCTGTATTCTGACTGCTAATATTTTCTTGAGGATTTTTGTGTCTATGTATATTTTTTCATCAAAGATATTGGCCTGTAACTTTCTTATTTTGTTGTATCTTTGTCTGGTTTTGGTAGGATGATGTTGGCCTTATAGAATGAGTTTGAGAGAATGGCCTTCATTTCAATTTTTTGGAATAATTTAATAATAATTGTTATTGTTAACAAACCTCTTTAAAGGTTTGTTAGAAAAAAGCAGTGAAACCATCTGGTCCTGGGCTTTTCTTTGTTGGGAGACTGATTCTTACTGCTTAAGTCTTTTGCTTGTTATTGGTCTGTTCAGGTTTTCTGTTTCTTCTTGGTTTACTCTTGGCAGTTTTTATGTGTCCAAAAATTTATACATTTCCTCCAGGTTTTCAAATTTGTTGGTGTATAGTTGTTTGTAATGATCTCTAATGATTCTTTGTATTTCTGTGGTATTGGTTGTAATGTCTCCTTTTTCAATTCTGATTTTTGTTATTTGGATCTTCCTTCTTCTTTTTTAGTTAGCCTAGCTTTTGTTTCATTGATCTTTTTTTATCATTTTTTTGGTCTCTATTTCATTTAGTTCTGCTCTGATCTTAATTATTTTTTTCCATCTACTTATTTTAGGATTGGAATGTTCTTATTTTTCTACTTCTTTGAGGTGTAGTGTTAGGTTGTTTATTTGAAAGCTTTCTGTTCTTTTGATCTAAGTGTTTATTGCAATAAACTTCCCTCTTACTATTGCTTTTGCAGCATCCCACACGTTTTGGTATGATGTGTCTTTATTTTAATTAGTTTCAAGAATTTTTTTGATTTCTGTTTAATTTCTTCTTTGACCCATATGTCATTCAGGAGCATGTTGTTTAATATCCATGTACTTCTATAGTTTCCAGAGTTTCACTTGTTATTGATTTCTAGTTTTCATCCATTGTGGTCTGAAAATATACTTGAAATGATTTCAGTTTTTAAAAATTTGTTAAGACTTGATTTGCTACCTAATATGTGGTCTATCCTGGAGAATATTCCATGTACCGATGAAAAGAATTTATATTCTATAGTGGTTGGATGAAACATTCTATAGATATCTGCCAGGTCCATTTGGTCTAAGGATTATTTAAAATCCTGTTTTTCTCTGTTTGTTGCCTAGATCATCTATCTGGTGCTGAGAATGGGGTGTTCAGGTCCCATAGTGTATTAGTCTGTTTCTGTTGCTTATGAAAAAATACTTGAAACTCAGTGATTTATGAAGAAAACAAAATTTATTACTTACAGTTTCTGAGTGGGGGAAGTCAAATGTCTATTTGTTGGTGCCAATAGCTCACATTGCAAGATAGTGGAAGCAAAGACAGCAGAGAGACAGACTTTCCGCTCTCTTCTTTCAGCATCCTAAGAACCACACCCTTGATGACCACTTTTAATCCATTCACCATGGCACGGTCCTACAATCAAATCACCTCTTCAAGGCTCCACCTTTCAATTACCATAATAGGATTTCCCACCCTCTTGACGGTCTCAGTGGGGGCCAAGTTTCTAATACATAAAACTTGGGGGACACAGTTTAAGCTTCAGTGAGTTTTGGGGGGACATCATTCAATCCACTATACCTACTATTATTGTATTGGGTCTATCTCTTTATTTAGGTTTAATAGTGTTTGCTTTATAAATCTGGTTGCTTTGGTTTTGGGTACATATATATTTGTGATTGTTATGTCTCCTTCCTGGATATATCCCTTTATCATCATATTGTGGCCTTCTGTGTCTCTTTTTATGGCTTTTGGTTTAAAGTCTATTTTATATGCTATAACAATAACTATCCCTGCTTATTTTTCATTTCCATTTGTGCGGTTTATCTTTTTCCATCCCTTCACTATTAGTCTGTGTATGTCTTTACAAGTGAGGTGAATCTCTTGAAGATGGCATATAGTTGGGTCTAGTTTTTTAATCCAATCAGTCAGTTTGTGTTTATTCAGTGGGGATTTTAAGCCATTTACATTTAATGTTGTTATTGAAAAGTATTGTTTTACTCCTGGCATAACAATTAGGGCTGGTCAAAAAAAAAAAAAATGTAATGAGGGCAAATAATTTCTCTGGCACTCAGTTTTCTTTTCTGGACATTTTATTCCCACCAGGTCTTCTCAAATATTCCTACCAAACTTGGACCAAATGCCTTCATAAATTCTCTTTTTCTTTCCTGAATATTGTAGTGACTAAAGTTTATTATTAGTTACCTTAGGACGTCCAACAGATTATTTTGTTCTTTTGGACCTAGGTTTTTCATCAAATCAGGATAATAATACATGCATTTCATTGGGTTGTAAGAATTTCACAAGATAATGTTTGAGTCTAGCACATGGTTTAAGTTTAATAAATTGTTATTTCTACTGTTGTCATCAGTAAATTTAAAGCACTGGGCAGAAATAAGTATCAGGTCCCTTCCTGAACTACATTTTCTACTATTCTTGTGTTTTAGGAGTATTTATGATTGCTTAGCTGATGTTATTCATTTATAAAATACCTATTCTTTATATTTAAATATTTTACCTCATTCTTTGGCAAAGTGTAAAATGTAAAATCTTTATCTTCATATTTCCAGACATATGGTTGTTTAATAGAAGTAAATTACAATATAAAATAAACATTATATAGATTCACCTTTATGAGGTCTTTGAACATTGCCTTTACCTTTTTTATAATACTAAAAGTATATTTTAACTGTCAGACATTACAGTGTCTATTATTGGGGTTTAAAGGTGAAGATCACAGACATTTACAACAGAAATGGATGGAGTCAGAACAATAGGGAGAAAATATGGAAGTTACTGTTTACACTGCTATGTCACCTTGCCCTGTGGCCGGATGAACTTCCTTCCCTAACCCCACTAAGTGTGTACATTGAGAAAATGCATAGAAGAAAGAACATACAATTTTCAACTGAAGCATGTACACATTAGGTGTAGGTAAGACTGTTGACCCATATTTTTGAGCTTGACGGGCAGTGACAAAAAAACCCAAAAACCAGACTATAGCTCCAATTCTAGAAAGCCAACCTTCAGTCCTGAGGGAGAGCAAAATTAGGAGGAAATGGAGAATGGCAAGTAGAGCAGCTCAAAGACTACACCTCAAAGGTGGGAGTAAAACCACTTATGCCCAGTGACTTTTTTCCTGTTCTCAGAGGGCAATGTTGAGGAGAATGATGAAAGAGAAAGGAATATGCACAGAGAGGAGAGAGCCCACAAAGCAGAGTTAGAGTATTAGCATTGTTATTTCCAAGGAAGTTAAAAAAAACAATTCAGGTCAGACACTTAGCTCAGTTGGGTAGAGTGTGGTGCTGATAACACTAAGATCCAGGGTTCAATCTCTGTACCAGCCAGCCAAAAATTAAAAAAAAAAAAAAGAAAAGAAAAGAAAAAAGAAAGAAAAGAAATTCAGAAAAGAATTCATGGGTGGCTACAATGAAGATATTAAGAAATGATCAGATTCTGTATGTATTTTGAACTTTAAGGCAGTAGAAATTGCTCATGAATTACGTACAGAATATAAGAGGAGAGACTCCAGGATTTTGGTCTCATGCCTCACTCAAATTCCTTTGTGTTCATCGTGTGCCAAATTTTATTCCTTTGCACATACTGCAGTGTGATTCATTGATTATCATTCTTTTTAGATAAGTTCTAAAGTTATTAAAGCCATGCATATACTTATTTTTAATTTAAAATGATATTACATGGCTTTATGTAAGAAAGATCATTCACCAGCATTTTGTCTCTCCGTCCTCCAAGCCTACTACCTGAATGATACTACTTTTCCAAGTCTTTTTCAGTTTTAAGCATGTTTTTTAAATACATATGTTTTAAATGATGGGATTATATATATTTCAGTTACTTTATTCATTCATTTTAGTAATCACTTATTTTCTCTTACGGTATTTGAACATTTAGTTCTCAACTCATACTCAAACCCCTGCTTTCCTTCTCTCGTCCTTTTGACCTAGATAGATCTAAATATTTTAGTGGATTAATAGATTGCATTTTCATTGTGCTGACTGTGTAAATACAGTTCACTTCCAAATGATGAAGTGTGCTATGATGACCTTTCTTTTCCCATTATTTCTCACCACCCACACACACTGGAGTTAATAATTACATAATTTACATTGGTTTTCTATATACGTATGAATATTTTTCTCCAAATGCATCAATCTGCCAATCCACCAGATTCCTATTTCTACTTTCTGAAATATTTTTGCCCAAGTTTTCCAATCTTTGTTGTTGAAATCTAAGTTCCATACAGAGACATTATTTGTATATTTTTCTCACTTTTCTCATATGATGTATTCCTTCCTCTCTAGATTCTCTCTTCCTCTTTAAGTTTGCCACAGCACATCTCCTAGCATAGTGTTTCTCAAATTTTTGTGTGTATCACAATTACTTGGAGATCTTGTTAAAACACAGATTACTAGGTTCCACACCCAGTTTCTCATTCAGTATGTCTAGGGTAAGTAAAGTACATTTGTTTTTTAAACAAATTCTCAGGTGATCCTCCTGATTTGGGAAGTACACTTTGAAAACTACTACCACAGGGAAAATACATTTTTGAGAGCTTTACAGATGGTATGAAAAATTGCACTACTGCCTACAATTCTTCATGCCTTCTAGTATCTAAGCCTTTTGCCGTATGACTTTGCAGTTTCTTCTATTAGATGTGAAGTTTATTTCCTGGCTTCACTGATGTAGGCTTTGTTCATGTGCCTTGTTTGAATAACAGTGTTTTACTGGATGTGACTCAAGCAAAGAATCTAAACTTGCTTTCAGGATGAACTCTTATGTTTCCCCTTTCAACTCAAGAAAAACATGCCTTGGATAGTGTTCTCATCTCAAAAATAAAAGACGTAAGAAAAACTCAGCTGATCCTAGCTTTTAAGAGCTTAACCATGGACAGTCTTCAGAGTCATGGATGAAAAATATATGCTTGTTTTTGTAAGCCACTTAATTGTGGTATAGCTTTTAACAGGGCATCATTGTGAAAGCAGCTAAATAATACAGAAAGCCTGGGTTAAAAATCATTTTCTTTTAGAATGTTCATTTGTTTTGAGAGTTTACAGTCTTTTTCCCTTTATGAAACATTTTAGAAATTTTTCTTTAACCTGAGGTTTTGAAATTTAACAATGATGGACGACACTGTTAGGGATCTTTTCTTATTTATTGTGCTGATTTCATTACAGACTTTTATTCTAAAGATTCACGTTCTTGTTTCTAGGAATTTTCTTATATTGTTATTTTTTTACTTTTATAATTAATCACTCATTCTGTTTTATTTGTTGTGTCTAGAACATCTGTAATTTAGATGTTATATTTTGTTTCATTTGTCTGTTCTCTCAAATTTTATATTTATTTCTGAAATATTCCTTCGGCTTTGTCTTCTAAACTTGACACTGAATTAAAAAAAGTTTAGACGGTTTTATCTTTAAGTTCCCAGAACTTCTCCTTCTTCTTTGAATGTGTCTTTTAAAATCTTATTTGCATTTTATGAATGCATTTTCTTTTTTTATTATTCAAACTATTTTACCATTTATTTGTGCATATTTGTGGGATATAGTGTGTTTTTTCTATACGTGCACATACTGTACAATGATTCACTTAGGGTAGAGAGCATAATTTGTACCCGTTGGTCCACCACTTTTCCACCTTGTGGCCTGTGGTAACCATTACTATACTCTCTACTTTTATTAGAACCCCCCCTTTTTTTTTTTAGATTTCACATAGAGTGATATCATGCAGTATTTGTCTTTCTGTGCCTCACCTATTCACTTAACATGGTTTCAGGTTTCATCAATGTTGTTACAAATGATAGGAAGTCTTTTTTTTTTTTTTAATAGCTGAGTAGTATTCCTTTGTGTATATATACCCCAGTTTTGTTCTTTTTTTCTTTTTAATCCATTTATCTGTTGTTGAACATTTAGGTTGATTCCACCTCTTGGCTATTGTAAATAGTGTTGCAATAAACATGGGAGTGCAGGTGTCTTTTGATATATTTCTTTCATTTCCTTTGGGTCTATACCCAGTCTTGAGATAGCTGGGTCATAAAGTAGATCTATTTTTAGTTCTCTGAGGAACCGCCACACTGTTTTCCGCAGTGGCTGTCCCTATTTATACTCTCACTAACTATGTAGCAGAGTTCCTTTTTCTCTGCATTCTTGCCAGCATTTGTGTTTTTTTCTTTTTTTTGCCTTGCTGATAATAGCGTTCTAACTGGAGTGAGATGATATCTCATTGTGATTTTAATTTGCCTGCTGATTAGTGATATTGAGCATTTTTCATGTACCCATTGGCCATTTGTATGTCTTCTTTAAAGAAAATGTGTCTTTCTGAGGATTTTGAGGACCTACCTATGTATGAATTTTCTACTCTTTCTGTTGTGGATTTATTTATTCAGTTTGTTTTTTGTTTTGTTTTTATTGTGGCATCTCCTCTCTTAGGTTGGGCATTTTCTTGGCTAGAAACTTTATTTGGATGAGATGGGTCTTAGTGACAGTGGAGCTTTTCTGTAAGATAATGAATTCTTGAAACAACGTTTCTGTTGGGAATGCTCAACTTTCAGTATAACTCTGTTTTTTTTGTTTTTATTTTTTTCCAAAGTGCCATTTAGTTTCTCATCAAAGAATCTTCCAATCCACCTCCTGGGTGTGTATTGGTTGGATCAGGTGTTATTGAAAGGAATTATGCCTGGCTGCCAGGGTTCTGAAAGCAGGTTAGAGAAAGACCAACTTACATGCTGCAATCCAATGCGTAGTTGTTCAGTTCCTATCTCTGTTTCCAGCCCTGACCCTCAATTCTGCCTTCACGTGGGCCAATGACCTTGAGACTGAAGCCTCCCAGCTCAATTTCCTCAAAGAGAAGGGGGTTCTCTTGCTGTTCCTTGCCCCCACAGGCATTTGTATTATTATTTCCTTTGCTTTGTTAACCCCATTATCACTTCTCCATATGCTTTTTGGCTACCAACAACTGGAAATACCTTGTCTGTTTTCTATTCTCTTTTCTTCTTTCCTCGGGTTTATAACAGTTTACTATCACTTTGCTGGAGCCCGGGAAGGGAGATAAAATAAATACCAGCAAGCAGTCATCCATATTTAACTAGAAGTATAATTTGTTAACCATGTTGACTAGACTGTGACCTCCATGAAGAGAGGATGTGTGGTTACCTTATTCACAGTTCCATACCTGTGGCCTAGCGTAGTGCCAGGCACTTAACTAGCATTCATTAAATATGTGTTAAATAAATGAATAGTTGAAAGAATGCTTCAGAAAGAAATATCCATGCCACATTAAGACATCTATTTAACAGAGTCCATGGATTTCCAATACGAAAAACAAAATGCAGAGGAAGGGTGGAGAGCAGGCATGACCATTTTGTTGAACTGGCATAGTGGCGAGGACAGACAGACAATTGTTATTTAGCAATTCAGTTCCAATAGCCTTACTCTTAGTTGATTTAACAGATTTGCCAGGCTGTTTACACTTAATTCTTTATCAAGGAGAAATTTCTTTGTCTACCTCAAGGGTATATAAATCACATTCCTGTGCCACTGCTAAGTATTATGAAGTGATTCTTCTCTTTATCATGAAAAAAAAATGGAAAAACAAACAAATATTTTTCTTTTTGTGGTTTTTAAATGTGTAATGATGAATTTAGAGGTCACCCTTAATATCCCCTGGCTCTGAAAAATCTGGTCAGCTTAATTCTTAGAAGACAGTTAGCCATCTTCTGTTTGAACAAATATACTGTCAGGTATCCCTATATCCTTGCATCTTTAAAAAACAGGTACATGTGATTGAAATACCTCGATAAAGAATGCAGAAAGTGGAGACACATCTGAATAATTCCTCTGTTTCTTCTCTGTAAGATTAGAATTTCTCTTTAATCTGGCACTTTTATGAGAACATTGGTGTGATGAATGTGCTCTTATCTGAAAAGGTAAGTTAGATTATTTTACTCTATTGTTTTAAAGAACTTCTGAATCATAATTTGACATAATTTTATTTAGGCCTTTTGACTAATGTCCATAAAACCCAGCATGACTTATAAAATCTGTATTTAATGGCATGTATTAAGATCAAAACATTTATGTGAGCAGGCAAATATTCTTCAAAGAAATCATACCCTTCTTAGGTATTTTCCTCTAGGGAAAGTGACTAGTTTGGGCATAAAAGTAAAAAATATATATCTATATAGATATATATAAATATATTACATATATTTACAAATGAAAATACCTCACGAGTAGAACATTTATTGGCATGCATGTAATGAATTGGTATAGTGTTACATAAGCCAAGGCTTTCTTGTTGCCTGGGGGATCCCAATATTCCATTTCTCTTCCCATCTATACATTCCAGTTTGAAATCAATTTTTTTTTTTTTTTGTATAAAGGAGACAGAATAAAGGTCCTATTTCTTGAGAAAGCAATGATAAGCTAAGATGTGTCTATTTCACTTTGAAAAATTCCACTTAGGTACAGGAATGTAGGTGACACATCGTATAGACACATTCTAAGCCCATTAGCTTTTGTTGTATATATAGAACCAAAATTAGTATTGCTAATGTCTTGTGACTATGGCCATTCTTGATGACTCTTGCAATGCTTATGGATAAAGGCAATTCTCAATTATCACTCTGGTAATTGGGACTGCATTTTTAGCATAAGTGAAAACCATGGGAGGCCTAAAACTTCACTGTGGCAGAGAACCCAAAAGCCTCCTCATTCTGTCCTTTCTCTTATAACTTGACCTTCATTTTATTTTCAAATCTTGTTGTGATTTGAGCGAATTCCTCTGTGTCTGAAGAAGTTCTCATGAATACACATTAATTTATCTGTCATTCTTTTCATTCTCAGCTATTAGCCCTTTTCCTCCTTTCTGTTTTCTGTGATACAACCAATTTTGCACTCTTCCCACAGCTGCCTTTACATTATATTATCCCT
The DNA here is from genome assembly GCF_027409185.1 of Cynocephalus volans. Taxonomy (NCBI): domain Eukaryota; kingdom Metazoa; phylum Chordata; class Mammalia; order Dermoptera; family Cynocephalidae; genus Cynocephalus; species Cynocephalus volans. The sequence goes on from NC_084475.1 coordinate 66,800,941, forward strand.
AATGGAGACCAATCTTCAAGCATACAGAACTGACGTTCTGCATGGTAGATATCAGGACTGCATTTTATTTAACTCTTGCTCTGTCTATAGACTCTAAGTTCTGTGATGACAGCATAGTAGGCAGTCATAACCTATTTGTGGTGTGAGTGAATATAACTGTTTGCGATTCCATTGTATTTTGAACTTCCAAGTAAAAGGATTATCTCTTTATTCCAGAGAGTAAGGCATGTGTCTGAAAACTGCATCAGGGTCTGACTCATGTTGCAAAATGAGAGGAAATAATTTACTGTGATCATTGTTGCTCTTAGCAGCAATAACCAAAAAAGTGCTTATAAATACTTCATTGTCCATGGAGATATATGTGGTTGTGTGTGAAGAAAAGGAAAAGCACAAAATTTAGAGGGTTTGACAGGCCCCTCTGATATAGACTAATATATGCTAGACAGGAAGACAGACAGAATTCAGGCCGTTTTAATGTCAAAATTACAAAAAAAAAATTCTCATTTTTATGTCATTAAATGATTTCATTTTTAAAAAATAAATTCATTTTGGGTAAAAATTTTCAGAACAAATTTTATGTGTCATTAGTTGCTCAGCTGCTAATAAAAAGATAGAAAAATTTGACTAATATACAGATGGTCATCAAATTTCACGCACACAAACATACGCTTGCAATAGTTTATAGAAATGTCTATACATAAATTATAATCATTAGTAAATTTGTAATTGAGATCCTCTTAATAATGAAAGATAATTAATAGCTTAAGAAAGTCTCTATTCTTCCTGACTGAAGGAAAGAAATACTTCATGTGTCATTACTATGTATTTAGGAAATTCAAGCATATAAACTCTAAGTGACAATAATGTCCTTATTAAACTAAGGGAGAGACATCTGTTTTTCTGTTTTTTAAAAAAAGGTTATTGTAGTTGACAATAGATGTACTGATATCATCCTAATTATTTGAATTTGATAATATTTGTCCTCTACATAATAGTAATGCAAGTTCATCCTTAAGATGCATATGTTTTGCTAATGTTAAGATTAACTGATTAATATTGATGGCAGCTAAGGCCAGTGGCTAATGTCTGACATCTGTTTGGAAAATCGATGTTCCAATTCAGGAAGCTGGCATTTCTGTCGAGGTTAGAATGAGGGGTTAGTGTGTAAGGAATTATGATTAGGGTTTTGCGTATGGTTAAGGTTAGGAATAGGGATCTGTTTCATTTCTGTTCATCTCAGTGTATTTCTGGTGTCAAGTTTCTTGCTCCATTTTGCGTTAACAGAGAGGTCCTCCCCTCTGTTCCCTCATGGCACATTTACTGTGGCACATGATTTCACTTGCTTCATTCTATGTTAGTGGACCAATTGATCACTTTTTCTTCTGCGTGGTAGTCCTTACCTTGTCCTTAAACCATCTTTTCATTTGGGACAGAGGCATTCTTTTTGTTCCAACTGTTTGTTTGAGTCACAAGTAGACACTTGTACTGATTTAAAGTAGGGGATTAACTTTTGCATCATTCTTTTCCAGATGCCATCCTTAATCTTGATACTAAAACCACATCAAAGGGAACTTCATTTTAGTTTTGGGAGGGAAAAGTAAAAATATATGAATTTGTTCCAAATTGTTTGCAATTTTAGTGAATCAAAAACTGTAAACCGAAATATATATATATATATATATATATATATATATATGTATTTTTTTTTTTTTTTTCTCTAGTGGGCTTCGACTTGGCTTCAAGTTTTAAGTAGTGTAGGGGGAGGTAAAAAGTGGAGTTTAGACACAACTTATACGAAGGGGATCAATGAACCCTTTGTAACCTACATATTATAGCAAAAGGGGCAATAATGAAGTGAGGAACCTGCAAAGATTCAGACAATGAATCAAATGGAAAAAAGAACACTGGGACCTTTCAGTGTATTGAATGAATGCTCAATTACCATCCATTTTCTTTTTACTTTCCTTCACTTCAACTGAAAAATCAAGAAGAAAATCATCAAAACCTTGAAAATTCAGAAAAATTTCTCAGAAACACCTGAGGGTCTTATTGTATTGATGTACATTGCTTTTGATGTTTGTAATGAAGTTACTGAAGTCATTATGCCAATGTGATCAAGACAATTTTGTGCAGTAAATGGAAAATGAAACTTTAAAAAACACTTAGAAAACTTTTTCCAAAAACTACTTTTTAAAAGAGACAGTTTTTATGTAAAAGTTTTAGTTCACATCCAAAAGTTTTTCTTTACTGCACCTCTTATATCTATGGGGGAAAGCAAAACTAAATCAGAAGAAAATTAAAATTAGCCATCAGCTTTCCATATTAAATGTTAATTGGGGCTAGGAAAATGGTGTATTCTGTTATAATCTGTTCATTTAGTATTAACTTTTAGACGAGGTCTTTTTTTAAAATTATTTTTAAAATTTCAATATGATATCCCAGTCTGCCAGCATCTAGCTTGAGTAAGGTGCTGCTTAAACTTCTTGTGCCTAAGTTTCCACAAATTTAAAATGGTTGTAGTAATAGGGATACTGTGATAATCAATGAAACATTACATGTAACACATTTCGACTTACTTGACATATAATAAATGCACAGTTAATATTGTTTAATATTAGTAAAAGTACTACTATTATCTACCATAATACCCAGCTAACATTGAGCCTTTTACACTGTGCACGTGAAATTAATGAATGAATCATGAAAGTGTGCACATTGTTTTTATAGATTCAGGGAAATTATAGAAATTTAGGCTTAAAAGTTATTTAGTTCATTTTTTTACCCAATGTGCTAGTCCTCTGTATTAGTCTTTCTCTGTTATTTATAATAGAAATACCTGAAACTGTGTAACTTGTAGAGTAACAATATTTATTGCTTATAGTTTTGGAGGCTGGGAAGTCCAAATTCCTGGGAACGCATCTGGTGAGGGTCTTTGATGGGGGGTGGTGACTCTTCACAGCAACACAGGGTGTCACATGACTAAATGGCAGTAACAAGAGAGACTAACCTCCTCACTTGCTCTCCTTTTAATGTCATCAGAACCATGTCTATTGCTAAGAGCACTGTCCTCATAATCTAATCACCTATTAAAGGCTCCAACTTAATTACCATAACTGGGTTTCTCACCTTTTTAACACTGTTACAATGGGGATTAAGTTTTAATGAGTTTTGGGGGCACATTCAATCCACAGCATTCTGCTCCCGGCCCCCCAAACTCATGAGCTTTTCACATAAAAATACATTCATTTCATCCCTATTGCCTCAAAGTCTTAACTTGTCCTAGCACCAACTGAAAAAGTCCAAAGTCTCATCTGTGAGATTAAACAAGTTATCTACTTCTAAGAAGAATGGGGGAACAAGCATAGGGTACATATTCTCATTCAAAAATGGAGAAATAGGCCAAAGAAAGGAGTAACAATTCCCAAACAAGTCCAAAACTCAGAATGGAAGGCATTAAATCTTAAAGCTAGTGAAATCATGTACCTTAACTCCATGTCCAGCATTCTCCACACACCGGATTGGCGATTGGGTCCCCAAGTCTTCCAGCAGCCTCGCTCTGCTTCTATTGTGTTCCTGGCCCCTAGCCATGCTTTAGCTCTCACAGTCTGGCATTGTATACTGGTAGCTATACAGTTCTGGGGTCTAAATAACAATCCTGCTCTCATGGCTCCGCTAGCCGTAGTGGGGATTATTCTCTGCTGCAACTCAAACCTCACGTTTCCACTTGCGTTGTTCTAGTGAAGGCTCTATGCAGTGACTCTGCCACTGCAACAGATCTCTTCCTGGGTCCCAAAGCTTTTCCATACATCCTTTGAAATTGGTGTGGAAGCTCCCAAACCTTCACGTCTCTGGCATTTTGCAGGCCTGCAGACTTAACACCACATGGGTGCTGCCAAGGCTTCCAGGTTGTATCTTCTCAAGCTGCAGGTCTAGCCACACCTGGAGCCAATTTGGCCATAACTGGAGCAGCTAGAGCAGCCAGGGTGAAGGAAGCAAAGTGGCCTTGGTCAGTAAGCCCATAGTGGCCTAGGTCAGTGAGCCCATAGACAGTGAGCCCATAGACCTCTTCCCTAAAACTCAGTCTGACTCCATAGGCTTCTGGGTCTATGACGGGAAGGGACATCTTGGAGATTTCAGAAATGCCTTTGGGGTCTTTCTTCCATTCTCTTGTTGATCCATTCTCTCTGTCCTAATCTCCTTAGCAGTCACTGGGCCACACCCTTGGTTTCCTCTCTCCAACAGACTTTCTTAATCTTTATGAGGCCAGGCTGAGAGTTTTCCAATTTTTTACTCTGTGCCTCCTTTTGAACTATAAGTTTCAGCTTTACTGAAAGTGAGGAGACTAACCTTGTCACTTGTTCTCCTTTTAAAGTCACCATAACCATGCCCATTACTCCATGAATAGATCAGTCCCTTCACAAGGAGAGTCCTCACAATCTAATCACCTCTTAAAGGCCCACCTTAATTACCATAATTGGATTTTCCATCCTATTAACACTGTTATAGCAGGGATTATGTTTCAATGAGTTTTGGGGGGACATTCAATCGACAACATCCTCTAACTTATGCTGATAGACAAATATTGCTGCCTTGCAAAATATTTTCCTTAAATTAAGATGAAATCTGAATGCATTTAGCTTTAGCTTATTGGTGCTAGCTTTAACCTCTGGAACTTCACAGGATTGGTCCACACTTTTCCCATGTAATAACACTGAACTGAACACTGGATTGCAGGAATTATCACCATCTTACATAGACTACTATCTGGGAAAAACATTAATTTTCTCTCAATTGATTTGAGTTTTATGAGATGTAGCCAATGGGATCATTAGTAACTACTCATATATTACTATCACCCCAGCTAACAAGAATTTGTAACTTGTTATGTACCAGGCACTGCAGTAAGGCTGTAAATCCTTTAGATTTCCTTTTATCCAGAACCTCATAAGGCAGATTTTATTACTATTATTTCTCATGAAAGAAATTGGGATTTGGATTGGTTATATCACTAGCCTAAGGATTTGCATCTAGTCATGGAGACAGCCAACTCTCAAACCTTTGTCTTTCCGATTAAAAAAAAAAAAAATCAGCTTTTACCTTTCCATTTGTTCCTATAATTTCTGCCATTTTCTAAACACTAGTATCCAAACCCTTCTATTCTTGGAAAGGTATCTCTAACACCTTAAAAATTCTCCAAGTGTTAAAAAAATCCCAAAGAATAGAATTAGGGTGGTTAATTAGGCTCCTGTATATTACATAGAATTTGAATCCAGAGTGAGAGCTTTAAATATTTCATTTAATCCTCAGCTATGAAGTGTTATTATTGCCATTTAAATTAGCACATATCATATACCTTCCTGGTCACACATGAATTGTTAATGCATGAAAATTGAATTTACATGTATCAAAGTTCTGCTCCACCTTTGCAAATGTTATTTAAGAATCCGTTAGCATTTTTGATAGTCGTGGCATGTTATTATGATCTCTGAGCTGTTGCTGACTAAAACACACATCTTTTTTAGATGCAGTATTTAATGGATGTTCTGAGATCTGGTACCTCTGTTACTGAGGACCCAGAGGCTAGGGTCTTAAGAGGACAATTTATCAGATCATTGCTGTAATGTGTATCTTCCCCTAGGAGAGATTCATATTCAGTCTATACTAATTCAATTCAGGGACCCTAAAGGTAGTTGCTTGGCTCTGCTGTCAACTAAACATAGTACCAAAAAAGCAATATGATAAAAGCAAGAAAGCAAAAGAAAGGAAAGGAAGAAAATTCAGTAGTTTAATATTTTGATTAATAGTTGCAGGTCCATACCAATGAAAATCATTATTTAGATGGCATTAATATAGTTACTAACTCAAGCAGTGTGTTCATGCATGGAATATATTATTTTGATATTCTTTATCATTTCTTAATAATGGTCAGCAATGGATGTACTCTTTCTCTGAAAGAAAGAAAATAATTTAAATCAGTTTGAGCATGCAGTTTGATTTAACATACCTAAAATACAGATCATGAGAATATGAACTTTTCTGTTTATTGTGAGATGGTTATTCTAGATCTTTTAATTAATCTAGAGCTATAAACATCAAATTACATGTTTTACTTTTTAAAAAAATGAAATTACAGGAATTATGGTAGTAAATAGATATTATTTTTAAACTGAGGGCACATTAAAGCATGATCTCAAAAGAATCAACAAATAAGAAAAAGATAATCAATATGCTCAGATAGAAAATTATGCTTAGTGCACAGATGTGAGCAGTTTCTGAGGATGCTGGTGTGAGGGAATTACTTCTTTCAATAAAATGAATCGATTGCAACCAAATTTCAAAATAATGTTACTGTTTGATTTTTTTGATACATGAAATTAATTTTACTGCAGATTTTAAAATAACAATGTTTTATAGGCATTGAGCTCTTTTCTAATTTAGTATTTGAAAGCTTGTTTAAAGTAAATGTTTCCCTATGTTTATTTTTTGTACATTAGCCATTAGGAAACTCTTTTGAAGAAGGTATTATTTTCCTTTGCCAAGTTTCAGTAAATAGATTTTAGTTGAATTTAATACAACTAGATGCATAAAATGAAGTAGGTAATTTAACTGTCAAGAGAACTGTAGACAGTTAAAGTACGTAACACTTTACGTTTTCTTCCAGGGAATCGGTTAAATAGCATTCTTTTCCTTCAAAATACTTTCTTTCTTCAGCCTGTCCAAAAGAATTTCAATGCTATTTTTTAAATATTTGGGATTACTGGTCATAAAGGAGTTTTGAAACATTCCTGTGAAGTGCTGTAGAGCTTCACCCAGTAGCCTCGGCAGTATTCATTCTTACTCGAACAAGAGAACAGAAAACAAGACTGGCTGTAGCAGTTGCCTGCTTCAGAGTCAAGTCGAGTGGAAATCAGAGAACAGAACAGGCAGCACAGATGGTTAAAAGTAAGTTAGTGTTTCTGAAATTAGTTTAAATTGTTTTAATAGCTATTTGTATTTTAACAGCATCCTTTAGTGATTCATATTTTGAGAATGTATCTATAGAAATAGTGCCAAATTGAGAAAGCATTTGCATATTTATAGAAATATTGACTTTCAGATATCAATTCTTAAGACTAGTTGAATCACCCCAATGTGAAACTCCAAAAGAATAAAAAAAAAAAAAAGTCAATTTTTATTTTCTTTGCTTTCTGGTTTCATAAAAAATCTATTTGAACTTGTGAATCTTCACTAAACCCTAAAGACCCTAAAGAGTATGGCTATATTTCTAGGACAATGTTCTAATTATTCATTTTTCATTTATGTCGCATATTTTCTCACTTGAAAAGCTATCAATCTAGAAGAGTATAATGACAGGAAAAACAATCTCAGTAGTTGAGAATTCTATTGCATCAGGATCCATTATATACTTTTCTTTTCTTTTTTGTTTGTTTTTTCAACTCATGGTGGGCAGTTTAGAGATCGGACCCATCCTTCCTTCTTCGGGTAAGTATTTTTAAATTCTAGTCATTGTGCAGTATGAATTTGCAGGTGTTTCTCAGAGAACTTTTTCCCCTCTAGCTGGATGTGGAAAGGACAATGCAATTAATAACAGATGGCACGGGATGACCATGTCCTTGAGAGAACGCCTTATTGGCACCTCCTGCTAATTGTATCACATATAACACAACTAAAAGCATAATAAATCTGAACTGGGGGACATTTTATGCAAGAGCTCTTCTCCTTTTCCAGACGGTAAATTGCTCAGCTCTTGAAATATCTATAACCTTGTGACACCCAACTTGCATTAGCTTAATTGCCTTTTTTCCATCTCCCTCCCTCTTCTACCCTCCCTTTCTCTCTCTCTCTCTCTCTCCCTCTCTCTCTCTCTCTCTCATAAGAAAACAATTGTGCTTTTGTTTTTCTACCTAGTTTAGTGTTGTCCCTAAAATAGCTATATTTACTGGCTTGTATAGAATTTGGTCAGGGTTTGATCTGCTGACTGATGGAAAATTACTATTTTAAAGGGCTTTAAAACACTTTCCTTAGCATTCATGTTGGGAAACAAAATGTATATCTAACTGCTGATAGAAAATAAACCTGTAGAAGAGGGCTCCTTTTAAATGGAAAAGCTTGTGAGCTTTAGAAGTACATATTAACACACATGTATACACAAACACAGACACACACCTAGACGCATACACACATGCCGAGAGCTTTCTTCTTTTTTGTTCAATGGCAACAAATCACAATATCCTACAGCAGTGAGTTGTTACCCACTTTACAACTTTATTTGGTGTTATTAACAATTTATAAAGTAAAAGTTATACAGTATGTCAGAATGTAACCCACTATTTCTTTTCTCTTCCTCTAAGAAAATGCTTTAGTGGATAGCTTGAATTTCATATTCAATTCTCACACATCTATTTTCATTTTTGGAGGTTTGCCTATATATGAACAAACAAAAAGCAATTTAAATTATATTTGGAGAGGGTTAAAACACATCAAAATCATGCAGTATGTATTGAAATTTTGTCTTGGAAGACTTGCTCTGTGTGTGTGTGTGTGGGCGTGTGTGTGTGTTTGTTTTTTTTCTTTAGCTATGTGGATATCTCTTCCTCTGCAGTGATTCATCCTCACTGTTGAGAGTAACCCTTGTATTTGTGTCAGTTGGATGGACCAATGATAAAATAATAAGACAAATAATAGGCCACAGAAGAAATGATATAACATAATGGAAGGTAACCATATTCTGAGATCTGATATTAGTTTTATCCTTGAATCTCCTATGGATTACTCATACTTTGAGCAACAATTTTTAGGCCAGTTCTGAATCTGGAACACAGCTGAAATTGGGAATAAAGAAAAGTGAAAAATTCTCATGATTCTGAAATTATTTTTTGGTGAGAGGTGAGACAAGAAGCACTGTCAGTGAGTTACCTGGTAAGTGTATAGTACCCAGTAGCAAGTTTGTAACAGATTAAATAAAGTCAACATTATTATTAGTATTATGAATTCAAAGAGAGTTTGATTTAAGTCACAATCTGCATGTATCTAATGAATGACCTTGAGTAAGTCCTACTATTTTTCTGAGCATCACTGTTTTTCTTTATAAAGTGAGGGATCAGGACTAGAATCAGTAATATTCAAACAGTGCTCCTTTGATGACTAGGGGTTCTATAAGCCTCCACTGTACATGGGGGAGCAATTCGGGGGGTGAGAAAATAGAGCAACGAACCACTATTCTCAGAGCAATTTTGGTATTGTTTATTGTGTTTGTCTATGTTTCATATCAGATCTCCTTTGAGCAACTAACATTGAATACATGTCCACGTGGCTAAAATCATTAAAAAACAATTAGACTGCATAATAACTAAGGTTCCTTTGAGCTAGAAATCCTATGATGTATCTATTAGCATCATCCTATTTAATATGAACTAATCCTATGTAATATGAACTAATCTTCTGAATGAATGAAACATAGCATTTAATACCAATTACTCTTTCTACTTGTTCTGCAGTTGATTTGAATAATGTACAATATAGGGATGAACTTCGACAAACTCTTCTACATTAAATATATGTGTGTGTTTTAATGTTTAAAATGTATGTAACTTTGTATCTCTGTATTTTGAAGAAATACAGTCATTCATAGAACAGGCAGAATCTCTAAAACCCAAATGAATAATGGGTCTTACGTTTTTCTTTGATTTCTTGGTGGTCCTCTTCATCCCCCTGTACTTATAGTCCACAATCTTCAGGTCAATGCAGATGAATAGCTGCTCAGTGGAAACATGAAGATAGTTTTATCACCCTTAGAAAAAAATAATAAAATCATAGTGTTAATTATAGTAAAATTTGGACTTTGTCACAACTGTGTCCCTACTAGAATCAGACATTTTTAAGGAGCAGATCCTTATTTCTGTTTCAGTAGTCAAATAAAAATATTTATCCTATATACAGAGGAAATAAAAAAACAATAATAATAACTATCTTTATCACTTTGGGGGTTGTGAGGTTTAGAACAATTATACAGTGAAAATATTTGAAAAATATAAAGCTTTGAATGAATGGTCTCCTTGTGGGTGGAACCATGTCTTATTCATCTTTGTAGTCCAATCACTTAACATGTTTTCTAACCCATAGTCAATGCTCAATAAGTCTTTGATGAATACAGTATAAATTAGTAAATTAATGATGATAAAATACATAATTTTTTAATTTGGACAATATATAAGTCGAATGATACATAAAGATGAGTTTCCATTTTCTGAATTGTTTATGATATACATAATAAAAAACAATGAACAAAGATGTATATGCTGCTTATCTATACATTATCTTATGTGATCACAACAAATGAAAAAAGAAAACTAAAGCTGACTTTTGCAAAGATGGCTGATTGGTGTCTTCCACACAAATATCAATCAAATATTATGATTTATAAATGATGGGGAGGAGACAAAATCCAAGAAAAAAGGAGTCAGTAATCAAATGTGCCTTTCTTTGGTTACAATAACTTTTCTCTTCTGCAGTTCATTACGGGTTTTGATACTCATTTTGGGCCTAAATTTTTCTTGGGAACACATGCACCAGGTGACATCTCAGTTATATTATTGTAAATTATTTACATCAAAAATTCTGGGTCATGAAACAGAGGTGATAGGATATTTTTACATAAGAACATTAGAATCATGTTTTATTTTAAGCCTCTCACACTGATCATTTTGTTTGCAGTGCAAATATGTCCTAAATTAGCTTCTGGATTTGGGTATTAGTGCAGTGAATGGGATCAGTTATATTAACAAGCATTCCATGTCTCCTGATTAATGTCATACCTCAAACCTTTGGGAATTGCTGCTATATTGGGATATACTCAGTGTTATATCTGAAGTGTTACACTTTATATTTACATATGACTGGATAAGTAATCTGAAATTGGTTAGATCCTTGTTCTTTTTCAAAATGATGGTGACAGTAAAAGGTACTGACCTATAATTTAGAGTTGGAAATCCTCACAATGTTTGGTAATTGGGGGTTGATAAACATCAATGATTAAAAAGTATGTAGTGAAAAAACACTAGCTTAGGAATCTAACCAACCTGGATTCAGTCCTGGGCTTTTCCAGTTACATTATGATATTGGAACAGTTTCTCATACTCTGGATTGCATATCTATAAAATAGCACACATGCACAAAATTATTGGATTGCTTGGAGGATTAGAAATGATAAAAGCAAAGTGCCTACTACAGTACCTGACCAGTTTGTTCAAAACACTGCTTCTTATGTTACTATTACCATATTTCTTGTTATTAATGTAATTAAAAATGTTGATTTAGGTCAGTGGTTCTCAACCAGTGGAGACAGATTCTCTCCCCCTGCCCACCGCCAAGACATTTGTTAATGTCTATAGACATTTTTGGTTGTCACACTCTTGGGGGTAGAGTGCTACAGGAATCTAATGTGTAGAGTCCAGGAATGCTGTTAAACATCCTACAATACACAGGACAGTTGCCCACAACAAAGAAGTATTTAACCCAAAGTTTCAATAATGCTTAGATTGAGAAACCCTGATTTACATTATTTTGAGGCAAACCATTCTCTTGAAAAACAAAAGTTGTAATTAATTAACAGCTTCAGGCTCCAAGAATTGAAGCTAGGAAGTATTTATACTAAATGGCCATAATATCCTTTTTATTATGTTTACCTTGGTCTTATGTTATAGCAAATGGCTTCTGCCCTTAATAAAACTTAGTAGAAATATCTGAAAATGTCCAGTTACTTAAGACATATAGTCTCTGAATTATAATTGCCTCCTGATCACATTGGCCAAATAATTAAGAACTGAAGCTCCCATTGACCTGAATTAGTTATTCTGTGGTCTGTGTTTTGCACCACCTCTCTACTTAGCTATTTTCAGGAAATGAGAGGGATTATGGAGAATCAATACTGTGAGTGGATGGCTAAAAGCATAATTACTTTAGCATAGCATAACTTTCTTTACCAACATTAGTTTTGAATTTATATTATTTATTATGTAAACTTGCAGTTTTTATTTATACCAGTGCAATTTGGAATGCAGTCAAGGGTAATATAAATGATTGATTCAGGTTAAGATGCAGAGGAGAGAAAGACCAAACACCATCTTAATTGGCAATAGGAATTATTTTCTTTTTTTATTTGCTAGAGACTGACAAAAACTATCTTTATGTTGTCATTGAGTATTCATACCTTGGTAATGCCTCAAAGATTACAGACTTTAAGTACAAGAGGACAGAGATAACAGACAATAAAAAGAAAAAAAATTAAAAGGTTCTGTGACAATTATTCATTTAGTCACCTTTATTTAAAATCAACACTCTCCAAAATATTCATATATTAATAAACTGGCCTTTTTTCTGAATGAGGAAAAATACATTTTTAGTTGAAACTTATCTGTGGTAGATGTGGGCCACAGCAAGGGCAGCAACAAGAGCAGACAAGATCCTCGTTCCCTGCAAGCTTATGCAGTTTTGTTTCCTTCATCCTTACTTAGGGACCCAAACAGATAGTTCTTGATTTGCATCTTTTTGTTTTTATCCAAAGGAGGTTGCAGTCTTTTTAGAAGCAGATTGGCAAAAATTTCTTTTGATCGTATTTTACCACCCCCGTTTAGACTATACAGTCTCCCTTTGTTTTCCTATTTTATTATGTTACCTTTGGGGCCCTTGTCTGCTATGGGTAGAGTGTAAATAAGCCCCACAAAAAACACAAAAGTAGCAACAAATAGACAAACTCTCTGAAGAAGGCATGAGGGATAAGCAATGTCATATTGACAAGCTGCACTAGAGGGCAAGAGAGAGAAGAATTCCAGCTTCAGCTACAGTACTAGAGAAAATACAGAAGGTAAGCTTATACATTCACCCTTGGGAGGTTAGTAAGTGAAATCTCTTTAAAAGTCCCTTTCAGATATCCAGCACTTACTTGGGAATAAAAATGACTCCACAAAGTAAGTAAATAATCTTTTCCTATCTATTCCAGCAGAGAATTCATTCGTTTGTATTGGTTTGTATGAAGAAATCTTTTTTTTTTTTTTTTTCCTTTAAGGAAAATAAGACAAAATTCATTTTTGCAGGAACAAATACCCATGGAAAATATTATGTAGCTTCAATAAGGAAAATAATCTTGCAGTAAACTGTAAGCTAGAACATTCCTTGACCTATTATTTTTGCAATCTGTTGGCCAGTTGGGTGTCTCTCCCTTTCTCTGATGAGATTTAGAGCTAGGAAATCAATGTGGTGGCTGTGTCTTTGAGCCAACTACTGTCATGTCCTGGTAACCATATCTCTTATTATAACAAATATGAATTCAAGTGGAGAGCAAGGAGACATCCCAGTGGAAATTGTTACACTTGGTTATTTATCTGTCATCAATCTACTGAACCAGCAAGGAGGAGGGGATGAACTATCACCTGCTAGATCCCTAATTCATCTGCTTCTTTGAAACTGCACTGTTGAAATCAACAGAAAGACCTGTTCCTTAAAATAGCATGATTGGAAAAGCCTTTTTTGCTTTTCTTTATGTTTCTGTTTAATAAGGGATGGCTATAAAGTACTCTTGTGTTTGTGATTGGAACTGGGAACCAAGTTTTGAACAATTTCTAATGGGTTAAATAAATTGAATGAGTTATAAATTCTAAATGCTAACTCCATCAGCGACCCTGAATCGACTAGTAGAAGTAAAACCTATTTCAAATGATCAATTTCAATGTAAAATGTGTAAAAATAAAGAGTATTATTTAAAATTTAAGGGATATCAAGAGTTTATCATAGGAATTTTGTTACTTTTAAAGAATGCTGCAGAGAAAATGAACTTTTATATTAACATGTGAAAGGAAAAATAATTAGAATAAAGGGGATTATTAAACAATTGAAAATTCTATGTTTATAGGAGACATACTAGACTTTAAAAATCTACCCCTTAACAAATCATTATACTTATATATGGAGGAAAACTCATTTAAAGAACCATTTGATGTATTCTGATTTTCTAACACTTTGTCTCCCACTTGATACATATGAGTAAACTATAATCACTTCTATTGCATACAATAGGCAAAAATAAAGCAAAAATATTTTAAGAGCTTTTGTAGAGCTAGGGCTGGGTCTGGAGCTCACAGACCCCTCAAGCCCATTGTACAGACTGGGTCACAAACCCTTCACACGCAGGTCTACAAGCTGGATAACAAGAAAAAAACCGTCCTTGGAGCCTTGGTTGAAGAAAGAGTAGTCTTTATTTCTGCATGCACATGTCTAGGAGCTAAGCAGTCCACAGAGAGTCTCAAAAACTCAACTGCTACAGGCAAAGTCCAAAGAAAAACTGAGCAGCTACCAGCAGAGTAAACATGCTCTATTTTTAGACTCAAGCTCTGCCAAGCTGCTGCTGCTTCACAAACTCTGAAGAACACACATTAGCAACAAAAGAAAAAGATACATTGGTGCACATGTGTGCTCACTCCACCCACACACAACTTGTTTACAAGGAATGTGCTGCACCACCCCCAACCAGACCTAAGGCAAGGGGGCTTGATTAAACCACTCTATTTTCCTCACAGCTTGCAAACTACAGAATTTGAACCAAGTTGACATGAAAAAAACTGTTAATATATTTGGAAGCATATTGAATACTTTTCTAAACTTTGCTATCCCTGATGATTCTACAAAATAGAGCTGATTTATTAGAATCAACAAAACTCACCATAGTAAGAGACAGAAGAGTAGTTGACTAAGGAAGTGGAAAATCCCAGTTGTCTCTCTTCATTTAAAAGGACCCCCCTCTCTTTTGTGTAAATGTGCAGTTTGTGATGAAAACTTAAGGAAATCCTGAGGGGACCTGGGGCTTTTAGTAAATGATGCAAGCCCCATTGATTTACAATGAAAATTAGTTTATGGGCCTGTTTACTGCTCCCTTTAACACTGGAGCTCCCTCCATCCTTCTTGAAGAAAAGAAAGAGGCCTATCAGGGCCTTAGCAGAGAAAATGAAAGCACTGGGATTACTAGAAGATTTAGCCTTCCTGAGAATCGGCTCACTTGGGTACAGCAGTATGAGAAATGGCCTATGATGCCTCCCAAGGGAGGGAGAAAATGATCAAACTCAATAAATATCAGATAATGTTGATTTGGTGTGTTGGTTGGTAGAAACATTCATTAGATTAGATATTTTGTATTAAATTGGTCAATTTTTGGCTCTTTAAAATATGGTCAGTCGTATGCTTCCATATAATCAAACATTATACATACATATAATTTTTTACATATATTGTCCTTCTCACTGTTTCAAAGCAAGCTCTATTAATATTAAGTTATCCCGTGATTTCCAAATTTAATCAATCACTCTCTACCTTGCATTTGACAAAAAAAAAAAAAACAGAAACATGATTTCAAACACTTAATAATGTTGAACAGCACGTTTTCAATCAAAAAAACAAACACACACAACTTTATATTTTAACAGAGGTTGTCTCCTCAACTGACCAGAGCACTGACTTCTCCATGAAGAGCTGTAAGAGTCTTCTGACATCTTTGTCCCACGGTGGGAAGGTCACATTTGAGTTACTTCACCAACAGAAGAGTTCTCACAAATGCAGGTACACAGAGTAGCCACGTGGAGTTTTCAGGAAGTAATCGCTTCTCCTGATGTTTAATACATTCTCAGGATTTCTGAGGTAAAAGTTTGCCTGAGTAAGTTGGTTAATATCCATGTTACACAAATGCAACTTACACACTAAAATAGTTATCAGCATTTTTCAATGTAAAATTAAAGAATAAAGTAAAAATTCAAAAATTTATATAAGGCAGCTGCTGTCTACCATATTTCAAAAACAAATATTAAAATGTATTTTAAAAAGCAGTTTTTATCCTTGAAAGAGGAAAATAGAAGAAGAGAGAGATGAACACCAGAAGAAAAAGAAAACATTTCACTGTATCTTTACATCAGGAAATGCTGAATTCAGCCCTGTTAATTGGTGGAAGACAAGTCAGCTCTGCTTGCAGAGGGCACTAATATGTCACTGGACTTTGGGCAGTGGGCTCACTGGGGAGTAGTGGGTACTCTCCTACTCTTAGTCAGTCTGTAAAGTGATACAGCAGTGCCTCCCTCAGGCCTGAAGACAGAGTTAGATTCCACATATACAAGGAATGTCAAAACAGGAATCAGTTCTATTTCTGGTCAAAAAGGTCAAGTATTGAACTTAACCAGCTGGGTAAAAGTAAGTCACTTGTCAAACCTGTCCTAGGGACATGGAGTTAGAGTCTGGTAGCTAAATGGCAGCTATGTCTTGGATATGGGAAGCGGGAACACCAAAATTGAAATATTATATTTCAGAACTAAAGTTTTAGAGGTAAGATAGATTTAAGAAGTATGTGAAAAATAACTACACTGAAGAATGAAAAGTATTACTTTCATATCCTTTACCTGAAATACTGAATTATATTTCACATTTTATCCCCTCCCCATGTTTCTGGTATAGTAATTAGTGGCTTTCATCTACCACATGATGTGATTGAAACTTCAGGTACATTATCTCATTTAATTCTCTCTCTCACACACACACAAAAACAATGAAGTAAATCTCATCTTCTACAATTAGTAACTGAAAAAGTTGAAACTGAGAAATGCTGATGATTTGGTTCAGCTTACATGCCTGGTATGATAGTATAGCCAGAAATTAAACCAGTGCTCTGTGGTACTAAAGTCTGTGCTCTCTCCACCAAACCAATATGAACGTCATTGCTTTATGTTTTTTTCAGCCAACTATTCTCTGATGTTTTGCCCTTAATTAATTGTTTAATATTTCTGAACGTTTAATTTTTCACTAGTGCTAATAGGTTAAAAGTTAATTATGTGAAATTAGACTGTTTTTTACTTTGATCAGCAAAACAGCAAGCAGACTTTAGTCCAATTGACCCTTTAATACTATTGGTTTTAAGAATGAAGAACAACATTTTTTCTCTTTTACAAAATTAGACAAATGTAATGTTTCTCTAGGAATAAAAACTAATAGATTCAAAGATAATTAATATTTTTTGTTTCTTCAAGACGAGACTTGCTGGATTAATATTATATTCAAGACATAAATACAATCACATAGCCTGCAAGCTTAATAATAATTTAAGAAGAGTTTATTGGTTATTGCATTTATGAATAAAATGAGAATGGCTTTTAAAAAATGTTCCACACTAGGAAAGTGGCTAAGTTGATGCCAGGTAGTGTGGAATTTAGGAACGGTTATGAGAGACGTGTTAAGATTTCTTGTACCTTCTGCTTTTTTTTTTTTTTTTTTTTTTGTAGGGTGAAAATATCAGAAGATTAAAAGCAAGGGAAATAACATTTTTTGAGCATCTGTAATACGCCAGTGACTATGCCAAGTGCTTTTCATCTATTGCTTCATTTAAGCTCAAGAAAAATTGTTACTACTTTCTCATTAGTATTAAGGAAACTGAACTCAGGTGCACCAACATACCCAGGTCATACAATTGGGAAATGGCAGAACAGATATTTAAACCTACAACTTTCGGGCCTTAGAAGCTTGGCCTTTTCCCATTACTCCAGGGTCTTCATGGAGTTGCAAAATGGATCCCAGTCTTCATGAACTTTCATTTTTTGGTGCTCACAAAACAAATGTTTAAGTAACATGAGAGGAAAACTTAAGAAAAGCTGTATAAATCGTAATGCATATTTTAGACTGTCTCACTTAACACTTGAAATCAATTACTAACATGCTGTACCGAGAATGCATATTTGTAAATTGAATTCAATTCTCTTTTTTTTTTTAAATTTTATTTTGTCGATATACATTGTGGCTGATTATTGCTCCCCATCACCAAAACCTCCCTCCCTTCTCCCTCCCCCCCGCCCCCTAACAATGTCCTTTCTGTTTGCTTGTCATATCAACTTCAAATAATTGTGGTTGTTATATCTTCTTCCCCCCCACCCCCGGTTTTTGTGTGTGTGTGTGTGTGTGTGAATTTATATATTAATTTTTAGCTCCCACCAATAAGTGAGAACATGTGGTATTTCTCTTTCTGTGCCTGACTTGTTTCACTTAATATAATTCTCTCAAGGTCCATCCATGTTGTTGCAAATGGCAGTATTTCATTCGTTTTTATAGCTGAGTAGTATTCCATTGTGTAGATGTACCACATTTTCCGTATCCACTCATCTGATGATGGGCATTTGGGCTGGTTCCAACTCTTGGCTATTGTAAAGAGTGCTGCGATAAATATTGGGAAACAGGTATACCTTCGACTTGATGATTTCCATTCCTCTGGGTATATTCCCAACAGTGGGATAGCTGGGTCATATGGTAGATCTATCTGCAATTGTTTGAGGAACCTCCATACCATTTTCCATAGAGGCTGCACCATTTTGCAGTCCCACCAACAATGTATGAGAGTTCCTTTTTCTCCGCAGCCTCGTCAGCATTTATCGTTCATAGTCTTTTGGATTTTAGCCATCCTAACTGGGGTTAGATGGTATCTCAATGTGGTTTTGATTTGCATTTCCCGGATGCTGAGTGATGTTGAGCATTTTTTCATATGTCTGTTGGCCATTTGTATATCTTCCTTAGAGAAATGCCTACTTAGCTCTTTTGCCCATTTTTTAATTGGGTTGCTTGTTTTCTTCTTGTAAAGTTGTTTGAGTTCCTTATATATTCTGGATATTAATCCTTTGTCAGATGTATATTTTGCAAATATTTTCTCCCACTCTGTTGGTTGTCTTTTCACTCTGTTTATTGTTCTTTTGCTGTGCAGAAGCTTTTTAGTTTGATATAATCCCATTTGTTTATTTTTCCTTTGGTTGCCCGTGCTTTTGGGGTCGTATTCATGAAGTCTGTGCCCAGTCCTATTTCCTGAAGTGTTTCTCCTATGGTTTCTTTAAGAAGTTTTATTGTTTCAGGGTGTATATTTAAATCCTTAATCCATTTTGAGTTGATTTTAGTATACGGTGAGAGGTATGGATCTAGTTTCATTCTCCTGCATATGGATATCCAGTTATCCCAGTACCATTTGCTGAAGAGGCAGTCCCTTCCCCAGTGAATAGGCTTGGGGCCTTTGTCAAAGATCAGATGGCAGTAAGTGTGTGGGTTGATTTCTGGATTCTCTATTCTATTCCATTGGTCAGTGTGTCTGTTTTTATGCCTGTACCATACTGTTTTGGTTATTATAGCTTTGTAGTATAGCTTAAAGTCAGGTAGTGTTATGCCTCCAGCTTTATTTTTTTTGCTCAGCATTGCTTCGGCTATGCGTGGTCTTTTATTGTTCCATATAAATGTCTGAATAGTTTTTTTTCAATTCTCTTTTTAAAGTTGATTTGCATTTTAGTATCAGTAGTGTGTGTGTGTGTGTGTGTGTGTGTGTGTGTGTGTGTGTGTGTGTGTGTGTATTTTTTTTTTTTTATCTTCACTGGACAGCAATTCTTAATCATTTAAACTTTACATTTCCCATTTAGTTTTTCAGGTCAGAACTGTAATATATATATTTGTGTGTGTGTGTGTCTGTGTGTTTGTGTGTGCGTGTGTGTTATGTATACATTTTTATGCGTGTGTATATATATATATTTGTTAAGGATACTTATTTTTAAGGGCGTATTTTTATAAGGTTTTTTTTTTGTCGTTTTTTTGTGACCGGCACTCAGCCAGTGAGTGCACTGGTCATTCCTATATAGGATCCGAACCCGCAGCGGGAGCGTCGCCGCGCTCCCAGCGCAGCACTCTACCTAGTGCGCCACGGGCTCGGCCCTATAAGTTATTTTTTAATTCTGGTATTCTTACTTTAACTTTCTTTCTCCAAACATTTAGGTGTGCTTGTTTTCTGTAGGATAAGCTATCTGCTTCCAATGAAGTTACCTTTCTTAGAACTTAAAAACTCTCATGTATCTTCTTACTCTCAGCTGAAGGATGTAGAGACCAATTTGGAAATAACATTATATGATGAAGAGATGAAGGTAAAAAATAAAAACATCCTGTCAGAGCCATTATGATATGTAATCAGGGTGGTCTAAGACTATATTTTTCAAATGTTCAAAAGTAAGTTTCATGAAATATTAGTCCTGCAAGTTATCCTGCTATCCAGGAATTACATACATACACATACACGTTCATGCACCCAATCGTTTGGCTTAAAAATTGCCTTGCAAACTTCTGTTGTATTCGAATTCTAAAAGTTCATATCAACCTGTTAAATGCCATGTCAAGCCTAACAGTAAAGAACCCCCTTTTATTTTAAATCAAGGGTTCCTCTAAATTTATTTGGCAACCCCCACAAAACAAAACAAAAAAACTCAGAAAAACCTGCCTTTCATGTTATACCTATTAATAACATGTAGAACTGGAACTCAAAATACACATTGGCAAATGTTGTTCTGAAGACATATCCAAAGCCACAAGAGAGAAGTTTACTGTACCCAGTCTGAAAGGACATTGAGAAAAAAAGACAGCCTGATTAGGTTAGAGAAACTTGAAGTAGTGTAGGTAAGAGACAACGAAGTCCTGAATTGAGACCACACAATGGGACAGATTTAAGAGATACCCAAGATATGGTTTAGAATTGATCTGATTTACTGACTATTAGATGAAGAAAGAATCCCATATACAGTACCAGGTCTGGCTTGAGTAATTGGTTAATTGATGATATTATTACTTGACAAATAGAAGTCAGAAAGAAGAATTGTTACGGTAAGGATATGAGTTTACTTTTGAACAGTTGGCTGGGAAAGGCTCGGGATTCATCCAGGTCAATTTTCCAGTAGGAACCAGAAATAGAGGTTTAGTGCATAGGAAAAAATAAATAAATAAACACCTTAGAAAAAACATAGATGTTGGCATCATAGCGCTATATGAAGCTCCTGGGATACGGACGAGACTGTGCATGACTTAATCTTTAACTAGTAGGGATCCAATTACTTCATTAAGTTCATTACATGGAGCAAGAGGCTGAAAATGCATATTGTATTTTGCTACCATAAATCCTATTTTTGAAAAGATAGAAGATAAGTAAATAAAAAATTATGTCATCTATCTATTAAGTAGTTTAGATATGACATGTGGCAAGGGATCCATGATGCTGAAACCACAGCCATCCTACAGAAAAATAGGCAGCATTAAGGAGATTAGCTGCTGAAGATGTTTTCTATGGGCTCATGCCAACAAATACTGCATTAAGCTTATAAATACATTAATCAAGAAAAGAGGTGTTGAATGATGATTTATCCAGAACTTAAATAATTCTGTGATTTATTTGAAGCATGGTGACATAATAAAAAATAGTAAATGTGTTTCCTGTTAAGCATTTGCTTAATTCATTTACAGTAATTCCCTGTTCCTGCTTAACTATTCACTACTGTCTCAAACTTATGTATTTATATTGAATTGAATAATCAGTGATGCCCATAGATGAATGGTGTGTTTGAGAAGGGTTGTGAATTCTCAGGCTACCTGAGACTGCGTTGGCATCTCTTCTCATTTCAAGAGGATAATAATAACAGTACCGGTAAGCTGTGCCATATTTTACTAGAAATTTTGCACATGTTATCTAATTGCCAAATCAACCTTACAAGGTGAGTTTTATTATCGTCCTTTAAAGATCTGGGAACTGAAGCTCTGAAAGTTAATGTTGAAAGTTACAAAATCAGTAAGAGGCAGAGCTCAATTTCGATTATGGTGTTGAATGATTCCACAGTCAGTTTGTAGTCTTTCTGTTGCCTCTTGCTGCTTACCCACAGAAGATAAGACGACAAAAAATGGTAAGACAAATTATCCCTTTCCACATCAGTTAATTATATTCCATAGAGAGATTTATATGCAAACCTTCATACTCTATTTCCCTCATTGTTTTATGATAGTAATTAACAGAAACTAATACACATGGACTAGATTGTTGGTTTTGAGCTTTGCTTTGTTCTAGAAAAAGCACATGAGTAACAGTGGGTATTGATTATAAATACAATGGAAGGTAAGGAATGAATTAATAACAAAAAAAATTGTGTAAGGAATGCCAGGTAATTGCTCCAACTGGGGAATTGATTTTGATCTCTGTAAAGAAAGACTGTTTCGCTCTGCCTTTCCCAGAAATATTAAAGCATTTTTTTAAAAAGAAGGAAAATAGAGACTGCATTTAATAACGTATATAAACTTCTATGCTTTGCCTTATAGAAGTAATCAGAGGATGGAGGTATCAGTCATCAGACTATTTATTCAAAATCTATTAAACAAATTAACTCACCATTGATTAGCTTCTCATAAAACACGACGAGTTGGTGGACTAGAGTATTCTGATATCAGAAAAATGCACAACTCTTTGCTTATAAAAGTTCTCAGTTCTAGTTCCTTCAATTTGCTATGCCCAATGAAATCGATTATGCCTTCCGTATCAGTTTCAAGATTTATAAAGGATTTTTAAAATCATTGAATATTTTCTTACAGCCCTTATATTCATAAAACTCTACCTCAGAATTTGCTGTTATTGATATCTTGCAGATACCAACATTGATTTATTTTTCTTCAAATTCATGTTTAAAATGAATTATCACAGACAAGTAAGGCAAGTAGAATGGAAAACAAATTTAGCCAAAGGAAAGAAGATATGTGAAAATATTCACATGGAGTTGCCTTAAATGATACCAGCATGCATTAAGAGATGTGTTCTATAAAAGCAACTTTCCTTATCTCTAGGTATAATATCTACAGTCATGCTAAATGGTTTTTGATAAGTTTTGACATTTTGAAATGAAAGCTATTTTAACAAAACCACATTCAAGAAAAATGCTTAAACATTTTAAATGCTGCCTAAAGTGGTAAATATATTTTTTTGTTTCTCCTGCAGATATTTTGTCAAATGACATTTTTAGTATATATAAAAAATAATACTTATACAAATTAAATGCTTGTGTGTCAGAGGTGGTGGAAAAATAATGAAATAAATTGCATGCAAATATATCCTTCTACTACATAAAATTATCATCTTTAATACTTTTATTAATATCTCATCAAGTTTGTTTCCATTCACTGTATTTGGTCATAACCAAGGAGAACACTGCCTACAATCTTAAGAACAAATCAGAAATTAAATATGTGTAGAGTGAATTGTTTTCAGGAATATGTTACTAACCATTGATTGCTCTTTCAACTCAAAAATCATCATGAAGGGAAATGATAATGCTTAGCACTTTTATAAGGCTTTTGCTTTCAAATAATTCACCTAATTAATTCTAATTAATCTTTATAACACCCCTGTGAGGTGACAAATTGGCTGGAACTGTTCCCCCATACTGACATTATTAATTATGATTATGTAAATATGTATTAAAAATAAGGTAGTATTTCTTCTTA
This sequence comes from Cynocephalus volans, assembly GCF_027409185.1. NCBI lineage: Eukaryota > Metazoa > Chordata > Mammalia > Dermoptera > Cynocephalidae > Cynocephalus > Cynocephalus volans. Next base: position 66,824,284 of record NC_084475.1, read on the forward strand.
AATTTGTTTGTAGCTTCAAATAATATAAATTGCATCACATTCATTTGGTGAAGTAATGTTGTAAAATGAGAACAGATTCCAAATCATGTTTGTTGATCCTTTAGGAGAAAAATCATATGGATTTAGGCTTTGGTTTTCCCACTTGTGCACAGAGCGTATTTGAAGCAGGAGAGCGTGTGTGATGGGGAGCGTTTAGGACCCGAGGGACCCTACATTCTAGCCTTAGTTTTTTCATTAACTACCTGTCTGACCTTGAAACTTATTTTTCTCAGTTATAAGGTAGTAATAATGTTACCTTCCTTGCCTATATCTCAGGGATGTTTGAGGGTTAAATGTGACAGTATATGTGAAAACACTTTATCACTTTAAAGCATTTTTCAAATATAAATTATATGTCTTCATAAAATCAAATAGAACTAATTTAAAATGGGAGGAAGTAGAGAGTTTATGGGGCTTGCATTTTAGTTCATTGATTCAACATTTTATGAAATGTACTTATTGAGTGTCTAGTTCTACAGACGGCACTCATGCTTGACATGTGAAGGGCATGTATAGAGTGGGTAGGGTATATATGGTGAATCTTGACAAGATGTAGATATTAATTATAAGTCTATTCTGTCTGACATATCCTACCCTTCATTTTCCTAATTTGTGCCTTGGAAGCAGGAAGCACGGGACTAACAATCCTGAATGGATGATCCTATTGATCATATTTAACTATAACACTTAAAGAATGTCATCAAAACAAAGGAGATTTCTGAGTCTCATCATGCAGTGACCTATGCAATGTCTCTTCAGGACCCCTGTCCACTGGTCGAGCCTCACACCTCTCTACCTCAAATGCAGAACTTGAGAGGCACTGCCTTAGTTAAAACCCTTTTACCTCCTTAGAGGAGAACCGTTCCCAGCTGGGGCACTGTCATCTTCACTTATCTTTCTCAATTTCTCCTCCTGCTTTGTGGATTGCTCATTCTGAGACTCCACATCTCTCAGACCTCTAAAACTGTAATGCTTCAGAGCTCATGATTCTTGGACTGTTTCTCCTTTCTGTCTGCATTGACTACCTGGATGTCCTCATTCATTTCTGTGGCTCTAAGACCCATTAACTCTCAAATACCACTGTCAATTTTATATCTCTTGTCTACACTTCCCTGATCTCAAAAATCATATTTTCAATAGCTACTTACGATTTCAACTTGGATATATCTCAAACATAAAGAGTATGCATCTCAAACTTTAGAGGTCCAGACCATATTCTTAACTCTCTCCTGTGTTCACTCCATTTCTCCTGTAGTCTTTCTCTTTGCAGTTAGTAAATGGTAACTCCACTATTCCAATTACCGAGACAAAATCCTCAGGAGCACCATGACTGTTTTCAGTCTTATATACTTCACATCCCCTATTGGTTCTGTCTGAAACATATATCCGCAATTCAGCTACTTATATCCACCAAAACATCCTGGATCAAACTACCTTCTATTTGTCTCATCCTATTACAAAAGTTCCTAACTATTCTCTTTGCATCTACCCTTGCCATGTAGAGCATGTTCTTGATATGTAATATATACTGTGGTTCTCAAACTTCACCTTGAATCAGAATCACCTGGAAGTGTTGTTAAAACATGGATTGCTGGACTCCAACCCCAGAAGTTTTGACTCCGTAAATGGGCCACAGAATTTGCACTTCTAAAAATTTCCTGAGTGATGTGAATTTTGCTGGTTTGAGGATGACCCCTTGAGAACTACTAATGTAGAGATTTGCTATTCAAGGTATGATCCACCAACATAAAATATCAACATGACCAAGAACTTTTCATAAATGCAGAATTTTAGACTCCACTCCAGACACACTAGACCCGAATCTGCTTCTTAACATAATTTTAGTTGATTTTTCTATATGTGACAGTCTCAGAAACACCAATAAATAGTACTCTTTCTGCATTTCAAGTCAAATCATGTTACTCCTTTACTCAAAATGTACTTTGCATCTCGATCTGGATAAAATCCTAAATCCTTATGATGGTTTAAAAATTCTTGCACAATCCAGGCCCCCTGTTCTGCTTTCTGACTCTCTCTCCTTCCAATCATTTGCTCATTCACTGCTCCTCTGACCTGCTGGTCAACTTGCTCTTCCTTGAACTCAACCTGTTCTAATTTAGGGCTTTGGCAATTGCTTTTCTCTCAGCCTGGAATGCTCTTTCTTCAGTAGTCATGTGGCTTATTACTTCATGCATTTTGGCTCTCTGCTCAAACGTCACCTTATTAATAAAGACATTTTTACCAACAACATTTGATAACAGTCCCCTTCCCCACCTTGGTACTCCATTTATTTCTTAACCTGTTTAATTTTCTGTATAGCACTTATCACAATATGATATACTATGCATTTATCTGTTTAGTAGATTAATTTATTTCTAGAGCACAATTTCTTTTGGCATAAGTATTTTCACTCTTTTCTTCACTTTTGTATGACCAGTGCCTAGACTAGTGCCAGGCATATAATAGGCATCAATTATCTGTTGAATGAATAAATGACTGATTTTTCAAAATCTTTTCCTAGGTGCATTTTGAATGGAAATATATGAGGGCATGCCAGTACTAAAGTATTGAGAAGAGGGGAAAAACAAGTAAGGAGAGTTCGGGGTTAAGATCTGACAACAAGGGGAGGACAACTAGAAAAGAGCAGTTTTTTCCATTACAGTTTTTCTTAGGCTTTTATTAATGAGAAGATTAATTTGTAGCTATGTATAGGTCTTACATATATGACATATTTTCTCCAGTTTCATACTTAATCCTATGATGATAGACCAAAACAATGGAAATTTACTAAAGCATTTATTGTCTGCTTAAAAAAATTCATGCAAATAGGCCCAGCTGTGACTGTTTTTGGCTAAAGAATTTTAAGTTAATGGTGATAACGTACAGCAGTGTGTACAGTGGGAGGCGGTAGCCAGTGGGAAGAAGCATGGAAGGTGTTAGGACTGCTTTTATTTAATGCCTTTGTTAATGATCTGGAAGGAAAAGTGAGAAGCTCATTAATTACATTCTCTGATTTACTAAATTGGGAGGTGCCAGAGACACCAGGGAGGAGAACAACAACAACAACAACAAAAAAAAAAAACGCAGAAGGAATCATAAGAGAGTGGAGAGAAATGAGTTGGAGTTCTGTCTATACAAAAAAATGTTCAGATTTAAATATCTGGGAAGTATATAGACAATTCTTTATGCTGTTACTATTCCTTTGATGATGATGAGGAGGAGGAGAACATTTTATTATGACTAATTTCTGACTCTTCTGCATGAAGAGTGGCTCAACTGCTGTCATTATGTACAATAACTCATCACGGTTGACGTTGGGAGTATTATGGGACAAATCTTATTACTAAACTATAGTTAAATTTGTATTTAAATATGTCCAGGGGTATTAGATAGTGCTGTTCTACATGAGGAAAAGTGATGCTCTGGGAAAGAATTCTTCCCATAGGAAGGGATTTTCTGAGGACAGAGTTTAGACAATAGGTCAGAGTTGGAGGGCGAGGTGTTTCTGAGCTCAGGGCTTCATTCAGACTGTATTCTGGCCCAGCCTCTATGGACTCATTTCTGAATCCCAGAGTGAAATTTTCACAGTATAAAACCCAGTAGATCTATTAGGTTGAACCATACATATATATAATTGGTCATAAATTGTCAGATATTGATGATTTCTTATGGCTGAACTAATGAGATGTTTGGTATAAGAACTTTGAAGTCACAAGGTCACACTACCCTGCTTCCCTGGGTCCTCACCTGTATTCACGAGACCCTGCCAGCTTCAATACAAACCTCAGGAACCACTAGTGGGCAGCTAATGCAACCCTCATTTCTGCTGAGCACTAGAAATGGAACTTCTAGTAAGAGTTAGCTGCTGGAGAAGAAAGAAGGAAAATGAATTTCAAGAAGTGCTCTAGAAGATTTCCTTATAGATGAGGAAGATTTAAGGATTCCTAGAAGTATTTGGGAGTTTTCAAAGGGAAGATGTTTGGGGTCAGAAATGCTACTTAAAATTCTTGCTTTTATATTTTGCCTCCGGCTGTTTGACTCAGAAAATATAGTTCTGCATGTGTTATATTAGGGGCAAGATCTGAAAGACTTGAGGAGTTCTGTTAATTCAGGACTGTCATTGCTCTGCTCTTCCTGCCTGTCCTTGTGTAGAAAGCATCGATGGCAGCAGATGATATTCTCAGTCATAAGAACAGCAACTTTGAAGTATGGTATTGTTGCTATTGGTGTTGTTATCATGTGTGCATATGACAGCATTTAGGAAAACATGTTGTTGGAACTCCCTTGGCCTAGAGTACTCAAAAAACCAGGTGTTCTTTATCTGGTGAGCCAGTAAAGCTTTTGGACTCCTAGCATTCTGTAACCTTAGGTGGAATAATGCAAAAGAGAAATTCGTGTATACATGTATGCCAACCTTCCATTTAAAGCATCCCTGTTTTATACTATGTGTAAGGGATAGCTGGCTTACCTGTAAAATGCCAGACTTGCACCTGATGCTCTCAGTTGCTTTTTTCTTAATGTAATATACTCCATTGCCTTACCATGTTGATACTTTTAGTGGAATATTGGGTGTCCTCTCCTTATTTCACTTCAGCAGAGAGCAATTTTGTAACTGAAATAATAAAAAAGTCAAAGACTAAGAATTAATAGCAATAATAAACAGCTACTATTTAATAATAATGTCTGGTTAATATGTGCCAGGCATTGTGCTAAGGACTATTACAAATTATCTGATTTAAATCTCAAATATGGTTATTGTTCATTTAGTGCCCATAATAAAGCATAGAATAATAAGGTTTTAAGGATCATGCCTGGGAGAGCTAGAATTAGATCTCAGCCTTCTTGACTCCTTTTGAAATTTTTATCATCCCCCACCTGATTGTATATACTGGCTTTTACTGCCATAGAAAGATGCTTTCTTACCTATTTTTAATTAATAAAATGGATATAAAAACGACCCATAAGTATAGTACATAAATACAGTCAGAGTGATTTCTTTAATGTAAATTCATAATTTAGGGCAATAAGAAAGGTTTTTTTTCTCTTACAAGCAGGAAAATTCTCATCAATATAATCACTGTATCTTTCTCTATACAACCAATAAAGAAATAAAGTATAGATGAACTTTGTCAAGGCCCCCATTGCTATTTATCTAGAAACACTGCTTGAAAGTTCAATTACAATGCTATATCCCTGGCTTTGCATCATGCTTAAATTTATAATGAACACCTAAAAGAAGCACGATTGAATAAAGAACTTTTTTCATTTTTTCAGAACATCAAAACATTGTGTAGGAACCATTGATTTTTATCCAAGTACCTCTCTCTAGTATTTCAGAAAGTTTATTCAGACAAAGTAATTGGTAGTTCTAGGCTCCTCATTCTCACAGCTGCCAAGATTCCCTAATCTGGAGTAGATAGTCAACCATCCTTAACAGATGATGTATAGCAGGGCAAAAAGAGCTATTGGACACCTAGAGAGAGGAGTAAGTGCAGTGTATCGAGCAGTTGAGAATGTTTCTTGACAGATTTTGTTTTAGGTAAAAATGCAAGACATTTTCTTCTACAGATTTCTTAAAACATATATTGTAAGAGAAAGAAAATCTATATGGTATTGATTTATTTAAATGTTTTAAAAATTAGATGTTTGGGAAAGCTTCTTATATTTGTATTTTTCCTACAGAGGGAGCATTTTATTTCACCAAGAATTAAAAAAATGATAATAATAAAAAGAAAGAAAGAAAGAGTCCAGAAATTCATGCTTAGTTCCAAATTTAAAGCCAGAATTGACGTTGTTTTCAAAACATGACCAAACAAAAAGTCGTCTCCGGTTTCAAAGAATAAAGTAAGCTTTAGGAGGAAGAAAGCAGGCTGTTTCTCTGAAAGGCTCCTTATTCCCTTAGTCAAAACAGAGCAGCAAACAAACAAACAGAGCCCTCAAGTAGTAAGGAGCACCAAATTGTAGTTTGGTACGTAACTCTCCACAAATTTATAGCTTCAGCGATACAGGACTGGGTATCAACTCATGGTTTCTTTTCCGTTTATGCTACAAAACAAAAGAACTCTGTTAAAAGGGGTAATCAATTGTGTGGGTTGTAATTGCTATCCTGTTGGTAACCAGTACTTGCTTTCAATGCTTCAGTGTGAACTAGAAGTAGGTTGTACCATAAAGCCTTCTAATTCATACTTGTTAGTAAACAGAGGAGGAAAGGGGAAATAACCAGCTTCCATAGCTTTTTTTTAGCAAGCATCATTACACTAGGTACACATTTAAAGTGTTACCCAGTTTTACCTAGTGTTGAATAATTTTTGTAATTACTCAAAAAAATTGCATGATTAAGTTTCACAATATGAGGTATAGGGTGATGTTATATGAAGAATATTTAGGGTTTTGTTACATCTCAGTTCAATATTGCCCTGAGAATTTAGAAATGCTGATTTATCTCTAATTGTTTCTTTTTATTTTTCTCTTCTTGACTTTTTCCTTGAAAACTTATGTCTACTAAAACCTGGGTTACTTTTCCTTCAGCCTTATTGAGGTATAATGGATAAATAAAAATTGTACGTGCTCAAGGCGTACATCTTGACTTGATACATGTATACATTGTGAAATGATTACCACAATCAAATGAATTAATTAACACATCCATCACCTCACATAGTTACCTTATTTTGTGTAGTAAGGAAACTTAAGATCTTAGCAAATTTGAGTACATTATTATTAACTATAGTCACTGTGCTATATGTTAGATTTCCAGAATTCATTCATGTTATAACTGAAAGTTTGTACCCTTTGACCAACATCTGTCCATTTTCCCCACTCCCAGCCTCTGACAACCACACTGTTCCACTCTCTGCTTCTATGAGTTTGAGTTTTTTAGATTCCATGCATAAGTGAGATAATCCAGTACTTGTCTTTCTGTGTCTGCTTTATTTCATTTAGCATAACGTCCTCTAGGTTCATTCACGTTTTACTAAATGTCAGGACTTTTTTCCTTTTTTATGTCATAATAATATCCCATTGAGTGTGTAGGGGATAGACACACACATACACTACATTTCTTTCTCTGTTCATTTGTTGATAAACTTAGGTTGTTTTCATATCTTGGTTATTGTGCATAATACCACAATGAACATAGAAGTGCAGATATCTCTTTGAAATACTAATTTCATTTCCTCTGGGTATATATGCAGAAATGGAATTGCTGAATCATATGGCAGTTCTATTTCTAATTTTTTAAGGACACTCCATGTTGTTTTTCATAATGGCCATACCAACTTATTTTCCCACCAACAGTGTGCAAGGGTTCACTGCCACAATATTATCAACACTTATCTCTTATCTTTTGGATAATAACCATCCTAATAAATGTGAAGTTTTGATTAGCATTTCCCTGATGATTAGTGATGTTGAGCATTGGCCATTTTTATTTCTGGAAAAATGCCTATTAAGTCCCTTTGCCCTGAGCTGAATAGGCATTTCTCAAAGGAAGATATACAAATGGTCAACAGACATGTGAAAAAATGTTCAACATCAGGTAAATCAGGTAAAATGCTAAGTATCAGGTAAATGCAGACAATAACCACGCTGAGATATCATCCTGGTTTGACTGGTCAGTATCAAAGACAGAGAACAACAAATGCTGGCGAGGGTTGGGAGAAAGAGGAACTCTCCTATAGTATTGGCAGGACTGTAAATTAGTGCAGCCATTATGGAAAACAGTATGGAGGTTCTGCAAACAACTACAGACAGAGCTGCCATATGATCCAGCAATCCCACTGCTGGTTGTATACCCGAAGGAATGGATATCATGTCAAAAGGATATCTGCACTCCCATGTGTAGCACAGCTCTATTTACAATAGCTAAGAGTAGAAACAAACCTAAATATACATCAATGGATAACTGGATAAGGAAAATGTTGAGTGTGTGTGTGTGTGTGTGTGTGTGTGTGTGTGTATATATATGTGTGTGTGTGTGTGTGTGTGTGTGTATGTGTGTATATATATATGTATGTATGTATGTATGTATATAAAATGGAATACTTCCCTGCCTTAAATAGGAATACAGTTCTGCCATTCACAGAAGCATGAATGAACTTAGAGAAAACTATGTTAAGTTAATAAGCCAGGCACAGAAAGAGAAATACCATATGTCTTCACTCATAAGTGGGAGCTGAAAAAAAGAGAAAGAAATATACAACAATCACAGTAATTCCTTGAACTCTCAGAAGGAGAGAAGGGAACTGAGGACACCAGAGGTGAGAAAGGGAGCAAGGGAGGAGGGGTTGGGGAGAAATTAATAAAGGGTCGGAAAAAATATGTAATGATAAAATAAAAAATATACTTATATAAAAAATGATCCTTTGCCCATTTTTAATTGGGTTATTTGGGTTTTGTGCTACTGAGTTAAATGACTTCCTTACATATTTTTCATATTAATCCCTTATCAGATCTACGGTTGGCAAACATTTTATCCCATTACTTTGGTTGTCTCTTTACTCTTTTGATTGTTTTCTTTGCTGTATAGAAGCTTTTTAGTTTCAAGTAATGCCATTTGTCTATTTTCACTTTTGTTGCTGTGCTTTTTGTGTCATATACAAAAAGTAATTGCCAGAACCCATGTCAAGGATAATTTTTCCCTATGTATTCTTCTAGTAGTTTTATGGTTTGGGGTCTTTAACCCATTTTGACCTGATTTTTGTATATAAGGTAAGATAATGGGCAAATTTCATTTCTTTACATGTGACTATCCAGTTGTCCCAGTACAATTTATTAAAGAGACTGTGTTTTGCCCATTGTGTATTCTTGGCACCCTTGACGAAGCTTAGTTAGTTGACTTTATATGCTTGAGTTTATTTCTTGGCTCTCTATTCTGTTCTATTGGTTTATGTGTATGTTTTTAATGCCAGCACACCATGCCATTTTGATTACTATGATTTTGTAATATAGTCTGAAATCAGGAAGTGTGATGCCTCTAGCTTAGCTGTTTTTTTCTCAAAATTGCTTTTGGCAATACTGAGTTTCATTGCTCTCTTCTACTGGCTATTCAGTGTTTCTTTGTGGTTTGATATGAATTTTAGAATTGTTTCTATTTCTGTAAAAATTGCCACTGGAATTTTGATAGAGATTTTATTGAATCTGTAGATCACTTTGAGTAATATGGACATTTTAACAATATTAATTCTCACAATCCATGAACATGGATATCTTTCCATTTATTTGTGTCTTTTTTCAATTTCTTAAATTCAAGTTTTATATTTTTCAGTGTACAGATCTTTTACCTCCTTGCTTAAATTTATTTCTAAATATTTTACTTTTTATGCTATTGTAAAAGGGATTATTTTCTTAATTTCTTTTTTTGGATAATTTTTTGCTAGTGTTATAAATGCTACTGATTTTTGTATGTTGATTTTGCATCCTGAACACTTACTGAATGTGTTTATTAGTTCTAACAGTATTCTGGCAGAGACTATGGTTTTCCATATGTAAGATCATGTCTGCAAACGGATGTAATTTAACAATCTCTTTAACGATTTGAATGCCCCTCTTTTTTTTTCTTGCCTAATTGCTCTGGCTAGAATTTTTAGTTCAACATAGTAATGTTGAACAGAAGTGGTAAGAGTAGGCATCCTTGTCTTGTTCCTGATTTTAGGGGAAAAGCTTTCAGCTTTTCATTACTGAGTATGATGTTAGCTGTGGATTTTCAATATATGATCTTCATTGTGTTCAGGTACATTCCTTCTATACCTATTTTTCTTAGAGTTTTTATCATAAAAGGATGTTGAAATTCATGAAAGGTTGTTGAATTTTGTCTAATACTAGATGATCATACAGATTTATCCTTCATTTCATTAATGTGGCATATCACACATAATGATTTGTATATGTTGAACCATCCTTGCAGCCCAGTGAAAAATTCCACTCAATTATGGTGAATAATCCCTTAAATTGGTAAATTTAGTTTGTTGATGATTTTCATATATGTGTTCATCAGGGATATTGGCCAGTACTTTTCTGGTATAGTCCTTATCTGGCTTTGATACACTGGTCTCATGAAATTTTGTTCTCATTAATTTTTTTTTTGTAAGAGTTTGAGAAGGACTGATGTTAATTCTTCTTTAAATGCTTGGTAGAATTTGCCTGTGATCACTTTTGGTCCTGGGCTTTTCTTGTTGAGAGATTTTTAATTATTGATTCAATTTCTTTACCTGTTACTGGCCTGTTTAGATTTTCTATTTCTTCATGATTTTATCTTGGTAAATTGTATATTTCTAACAATTTATATTTTTCCTAAATTATACAATTAGTTGGTAGATAATTGGTCATAGTAGTCTCTTATAATTGTGTATCTGTAGTATCAGTTGGAATGTTTCATTTTTCATTTATAATATTATTTGTTTGAGTTTTGTCTCTTTTTTGGTTAGTCTGAGGGTTTGTCAATTGTGTTTGGATTGCAAAAAATCAATTTTTAATTTCATTGATCTTTTTCATTTTCTTTTATTTCTTCTCTGATCTTTATTATTTTCTATCTTCTTTTGATTTGGGGCTTAATTCTTTTTCTAGTTTCTTGAGGTGTGAAGTTAGGCTGCTTACTTTCAATTTGTCTCTCTTTTTATTCCAGGCATTTATTACTATAAGCTTCCCTCTTATCACTTCTTTTAATGCATCCGATATGTTTGGTATGTTATATTTCTATTTGTGTTTGTCTCGAGATAACTTTTTATTTTGCTTTTGATTTCTTCTTTGACCGGTTGATTGTTCAAAAATATGTTTAATTTCCACATATTTGTGAATTTTCAATATTCTTCCTGTTATTGATTTCTATTTTCATATCATTGTGGTAAGAAAAGATACTTGACATGATTTCAATTTTCTTAAATTTGTAATGACTTGTTTTGTGGCTCAACATATGATCTATCTTTGAAAATGTTCCATGTGTTCTTGAGAAGAATGTGTATTCTACTGATGTTGGATAGAATGTTCTTCATATTTGCATTAGGTCCATTCAGTCTGTAGTGTTATTCAAATCTACTGTTTCCTCATTGTTTTTATGTCTAGATGATTTATCCATTGTTGAAAGTGAGGTATTGAAGTCACCTACTTTCATTGTACTGGTATTTATCCTTTTAGCTTAGATAATATTTGCCTATATGTTTAGATGCTCTGATGTTGGGTACATACATACTTAAAAATTCTCTTATCCTCTTGATGTGTTGATACCGTTTTTCCTTATATAATGACCTTCTTTGTCTCTTGTGACTGATTTTGACTGCAAGTGTGTTTTGTTTGATATAAATATTGCCACCACTGCTCTCTTTTGGTTACTTTTCCAAGGAATATCTTTTTCCATCCCTTCACTTTCAGCCTATGTGTGAGTCTCTTCTACACACCACATTGTTGTAACTTGTTTTTAAACCTATTCAGCCACTCTGTGTCTTTTGATAAGAGAATTTAATGGATGTATGTTTAAAGTAATTATTGATAGGTACAAAGTTACTATTGCCATTGTGTTAATTGTTTTCTGGCTTTTGTATTTCCTTTGATCTTTTTATCTTTTCTTGCAGTCTTCCTTTGTGATTTATTATTATTATTATTATTATGGAGTGTTATGCTTTGATTTCTTCCTCGTCAAATGTTTTGTATCTCTTGGAAGTTTTTTTATGGTGATTACTAAGATGCTTACATAAAATATCTTATATTTATAGTGTTATATCTCAAGCTGATAACAATTTAACTTCAGTTGCATATTAAAACTCTATTCTTCTCCTCCACCCACATTTTATCTTATTGATATCACACTTCACCTCTTTTTATATTAAAAATTAATGTAGCTGTTGTTATTTTTAACATGTTTGCCTTTAGCTTTTATAACACAGTTAATAGTGATATGCACACCACCATTATAGTATTAGAGTATTCTGAATTTGAGTATATGTTTACTTTTACTAGTGAGTTTTATAATTTCATTTGTTTTTATGTTGTTTCTTAGCATTCTTTCATTTCAACATGAAGAAATCCCTTTAGCATTTTTTGCAGGTCATGTCTAATGGTGAAAAAATTCTTTAGCTTTTATTTGCCTCAGAGTGTCTTTCTCTCTTCATTTCTGAAGGATAGTTTTACCATGTATAGTATTCTTTGATAGTTTTTTCTGTCAGCACTTTAAATATATCTTCTCACTTTTGCGTGGTCTGCAAAGTTTCTGTTGAAGAGTCCACTAATAACCTTATGGAGGTTCTCTTGCATGTGATGAGTCTCTTTTTCTGCTTTCAAGATTCTCCCCTTGTCTTTGATTTTCAGTTTGATTACAGTTTGTCTCAGAGTATTCTTCTTTGGGTTAATCTTGTTTGGGGTCCTTTGAGATTCATGAATCTAGATGTCCATATTCCTCCCAAAATTTGAGAAGTTTTCAGCCATTAGTTTTTAAAATACAATTTCTGCCTTTTTTTCTCTCTTCATTTTTAGGGATTCCAATAATTCATCTAATCACTTGCTTAATTATGTTCCATAAGTCCTTGTGCCTTTTTCCTTTTTTAAATTCTTTTTTCTTTTTGTTCCTTTAATTGCTGAATTTCAAATAACATGTCTTTGAGTTCTCTGCTTCTTCTGAATGTTCAAGTTTGCTGTTGAAGCACTCAATTGAATTTTCAGTTCATTCATTGTATTTTTCATCTCCAAGATTTGTGTTTGGTTCTTTTTATCATCTCTATTTCTTTATTAAATTTTTCATTTTGTTCATACATTTTTCCTAATATTGTTTAGTTGCCTATCCGTGTTCTTTTGCATCTCTTTTAACTTCTTTAATAAAATTATTTTGAACTCTTTTCCAGGCAATTTGCATTTCTCCATCTTGTGGGGGGGGGATCAGTTACTAGCACTTTACTAGTTTCCTTTGGTGTCATGTTTCTTAATTCTTTACTATCTATGTAGTCTTGCATTGGCATCTCTGTATTTGAAGGAGCAAATATGTAAAGACTGATTTAGGCAGTAAAGACCTTCTTGTTTGAGTCCTTGGGTTGATGAGATTGTCTTTAGGATCACAGTCTAGTAGTGCCGGAGCTGAGTCCTGTGGCTGAGGCTGGGACTGTGGTTGGTAAGCCTATTACCAGAGTTTCAAGCAGGTATGGATTCTCCCTGGCCTTTGGAAAGACTGTACTGCCTCCAGAACCTTGGTCAGTAGACCTGGAACTAAGACATGAATCCTCTTCAAGATCCACAGTTGTGTCTGCAGATGATGGGTCTGTTACTAAGTGTGTGGATGGGAGTGGCTCCCTCCAGGTATCTGAAAGGCTCCAATGGGGTCACTGGGAGGGAAGCATTTGCCTTGAACCATAGCTGAGAGGGGCTAAGACTGATTCACAGAGCCACTTCAGGGTACACAATTGAGACTGAGGTCTGCAGGCCTGCCTCTGGGCCCATAGACATACATGTCTCCTTCTGGATTCCGGGGCAGAGAGGACTGTTCCTGAACTGTGGCTGAGAGGGTCTGTAGCCAGGCCATAGGGCTGTTTTAGGATCTGCTGTGGGAGTAAGTTTGGTGGGCATGCCTCTGGGGAATAGGAGTTATAAATGGGTATATTATGGGTTGAACTGTGTCTCCCCAAAGTTTAATGTGAGGGAGGCATGATTTCCACTGTGACAGTGTTTAGAGGATGTGAAATCCTACTGTGGTAGTTGAAAGGTGGGGCCTTGGAGAGGTGATTGGATTGTGAAGACTGTACCCTTATGAATGGATTGATCCCATTCTGAATAATTTGAGTGGTTCTGGTGGCTTTAAAAAGACAGTGAATGAAGAGATTAGTCTCTCTCTGCTTTGCCATTCTTCCATTTGAGATGCCTGAATCACTGTTACCACCACTATGGCCTTCACCAGATGTATTCCCTGGACCTTGGAGTTCCCATCCTCTGAAACTCTAAGCAATAAATTTGTGTTTTTACAAATTACCCATTTCCAAGTATTTATATTATAAATGACGAAAATGGACTAATTACAAGTGTGTCTTCTGGCAGGTACATATGAGGGCAGAACAGATCTATGACTATAGCTGTGTGTGTCTGGAACTGAATTGAACTGTTTTAGGGTCTTCTGTGTGATCAAGTTCAGCAGGCCTGCCTATGGAGGCAAAAAATAGGTGTGTCTTTCTGTGGGTACCTGGGAAAACAGGACTGCTATCAGGCTACAGCTGAGAGGGCTGGAGCTGTGTTACAGGGCCACTTCAGGTTCTACATCTAGGCCCAAAGTCAATGAGCCTGTCACCTGAGGCACAGGTGGGCATGACTCATAGGTCTTTTGGCAGATGGTTCTGGTGGCAGAACCAAGGCCAAGTTGGGCTATAGCCAATTTCACGGGGAGGAGAGGCTATTTCCTGTTTTGTGGCCATGACTACAATTGGCAACCCTGCTAACTGGGTGTGAGCTTGACCTTTCAAAACAGCCATCCTTAGTCTTGGGTTCTACTGGAGTTTCACCCCCTCCTTTTTGAACTCCAAAGCTCTCACAAAGACACTTTTGTCCATGGATGATTGCCAAATTATTGTTGCTGTGAGGGAATATGAGCAGAGGATCTCTTATTCCACCATCTTGCTCCAAAACCTGATTACTTTATGTCATGCTTTAGTTTAATTTGCTTGAACCAGCATAGAGTTAAAATCAGTGGAATGAAGAAAATAACATGAATGAAATTCTGTTGTAGACTAGAAATAAATTATTTTTAATTAATACTGCTCCCACTTATTATATGTGAAAAATAAGTTGGATCTTTATTAATTATTTTGAATTTTGAATTTTCTATTTTTCCAAATAATTGAATTAAAACAAATCACTCTCTTTCTTCACTTATACCAGAAATTTTTTGAGAATGTCCATATGCCTATTTTTTAATGTATGTTTTTGAGTCAAATATTACAGAATGAGTGTCCTTATCTCAACTAATAATCTTGAATAATTGACAAGTTGCAATAACATTGTTTGAAAGTTTTTTATTTTGTAAATGTTACTGTATGTTCACTTCCTTTATGTTTATTTCTGAAAATATATTATGTAGGCCTCAACCATTGAGTTAAAGCGAAGAGTGAAACTAGGGATATGATTAATAATTACTGAGTACCAGGCACGTGTTAGATGCTTTGCATGCACTAACTAATCTAATTTATATGAATACCTTAGGGATTAATATCCTTATTCTACATTTGATGGATAAAGAAACTTACCCATGAGTAAAAATGGTTATTAAGTCTTAGATATGAAGTTACATCTACTTTATTCCAAAAATGTCCTCTCTTGGCTACATTAGAAGACAAAATAAGTCAGAAAGCAGCAGTGTGCTAAGTGTATATATACATACACAGACATGCACACACACTTGTTTCTTTCAATGAATGACCTATATACTCTTCAGGAGAAAGAATAGTTGAGTTATTTTCATAATTTGTCCCTGTATATATAAGGAGATACACAGTAAAATCTAGAAAAAAATTAACTTTATGCAAGGTAATAATCTTCTCTCTGTTATATGTGCCCTTATATGTGCCCCAAAACATTTATCCATAGTTTTCCACTTGAAATTTACTTATCTCTTAAGTGAAATTCTTTAAGAATTATAAACTTCTTATCTTTATATTCCAAATAACAGGCACATAAATATTTTATTTCCTGTAAGTTTGGTGAGTCCAAATGTAATCTATTAAGAATAGAAAATGTAAGTATACAAGTGTGTATACAAATACAATAAAGTAAATGAATATGTCATAACATTTTACTGTTTGGCTTTAATTTCTGCCTATCTGGAACAGGTTTTAGAGAGTAGTGGGCAGGGTAAAAATAACTAACAGGCTTTAAGGAAAACATGAAAAAATAGCTTCAATAGTTTCAAGTCCAAATTTAGCTTCAAAATTAATATGAACTTCTTAAACTAACATATCAATTTGTGGCTTTTTAAAAATTGGGTTGTTTTCTTATCATTGAGTTTTGAAATATCCTTATATATTCTGGTACAAAATTCTTCACATATGCTGAGAAGAAGCCCTTTATTAGTCATATGATTTGCAAATATTTTACCCTGACTGTGTCTTGTCTTTTCATTCTTTGAATAGTGTCTTTGAAAGAGCAGAACTTACTAAATTTTCTTAGGTACAGTTTATCAATTTTTCATGCTTTAGGAGTCATATTTAAGAAATCTTTGACTAACACAAGGTCACAAAGATTTTCTTCTAGAATTTTTAAAAGAATTAGACATTACATTTTGGAATATGATCTATTTTAAGGTTTGTTTTTTTTTCTATGTTCTCTGAATATTAGATCAAAATTATTCTTTTATGGGTAGATATCCAATTATCCTAGTGGCATATGCTGAAAAGATACTGTACACTTTGTACTTTGGTAAAAATCAATTGACCATGTACATGTGAGTTTATTTCTATTCTCTGTTCCATTTATCTGTTTTTGTATCTTGATGCCAATCACATTATCTTCACTGCTGAAGTTTTAAAATAAATCTTGAGGTAGTTTAAATCCTCTAACTCAATTCTGCTTTTGAAGTTGTTTTGACTATCCTAGGGTTTTAGCATTTCCATATAAATTTTATAATAATCTTGTCAATTTCTACAAAAACTGCCAGAACGAATATTACTTGAGATTGTATTAAAGCTATAGATCACTTTGGGGAGAGCTGACATCTAAGCAGTACTAAATCTTCCAACCCATAAATACATGATATTACTACATTTACTTAGATATTTTAAAATTTCTCTAAAATGGTATGGAGGTTCCTTAAACAATTGCAAATAGATCTACCATACGACCCAGCCATCCCACTGTTGGGAATATACCCAGAGGAATGGAAATCATCAAGTCGAAGGTATACCTGTTCCCCAATGTTCATCACAGCACTCTTTACAATAGCCAAGAGTTGGAACCAGCCCAAATGCCCATCATCAGATGAGTGGATACGGAAAATGTGGTACATCTACACAATGGAATACTACTCAGCTATAAAAAAGAATGAAATACTGCCATTTGCAACAACATGGATGGACCTTGAGAGAATTATATTAAGTGAAACGAGTCAGGCACAGAAAGAGAAATACCACATGTTCTCACTTATTGGAGGGAGCTAAAAATTAATATATAAATTCACACACACACACACACACACACAATATTTTATAATTTTCAAATCTGGCAGGTTTACTTCTAAATATTTTCATTTGTATACAAATGTATTTGTATATTTATTATGTACCATAAATATACAATTTATATGTATCTGTATGTTTTGTATTTGTTACTATTGTAAATAATATTTTTAAAAATA
Source organism: Cynocephalus volans (assembly GCF_027409185.1). Classification (NCBI taxonomy): domain Eukaryota; kingdom Metazoa; phylum Chordata; class Mammalia; order Dermoptera; family Cynocephalidae; genus Cynocephalus; species Cynocephalus volans. The sequence continues at coordinate 66,841,631 of NC_084475.1, forward strand.
TCAGCTTTATTTCATTGCTAGTATGGGAAAACAATTAACTTTTTAAAATGTACTGATTAGTTCTAGGGGCATTTTTAGTAGATTCCATAGGATTTTCTACATACACAATCATGTTGTCTGCATATAAAGACAGTTTTAATTCTCTCTTTACAGTCTGAATAATTTCTATTTCTTTTCCCTGCCTTATTGCACTGGTTATAAAGTTCATTATGATGTAGAATAGGACTGGAGAGAGTTGACATCCTTGCTTTATTCGTAATCTTAAAAGAAAAGCAATTCAGTTTTCTATATTCAATACAATCTTAGGTCGGTAATTTTTCATAGTTTCTTTTTTCTTTTTTTTTTATACCTGATTAATGGAGTTCCTTTTTACTCCCTATTCCCTGAGTGCTTTATTAATTTAATCAAAAATATATGTTAAGTAATAAGTAATAATATTTTCTTTCACATTCCATCTATTCAGAGGATCATATATATATATATCTAAATATATATTTAATATTTTAATAAAATACATATGTATATATTTTTTAGTTTAACATGATGAATTGCAATTATATATTGCTGGTTTCTACTTGCTAAAATTTTATTTAGGGTATTTGCATTTTCATCCATGAAAGATATTTGTGTGTAATTTTCCTTACTTGTAATATGTTCGTCTGATTTTGGTTTCAGATTAAGTTTTACCTCAAAAAATTAGTTGAGGATTATCACATCTTCATCAGGATTTTTTTGCAAAGCTTGTGTAGAATTGTTATTGTTTTTGCTGAAGTGTTTGGTAAAATACTGTGAAACCATGTAGGGCTGGAATTTTCCTTGTGAGAAGGTTTTTAAGTACAAATTCAAAAATTTAAAATAAAGGGCTCTTCATTTAACGTTATCTTTTGAATGAGATTTGGCAGTTTTAGTATTTTAATGAATTTGTTCATTTTATTTATGGTGTCAAAATTTTTGGCATAAGTTGTTTATAATATTTTCTTATTATCCTTTTTCATATCTATATAATTTCTATGATACCATTGCTTTTATTATTAAAGCCAGCTTTTGATTTCATTTATTGTTGGTATTGTTTTTCTGTTACCTATTTCATTGATTTTTCATTCTGATTTTTATCATTTTCTTTCTTCTGAGTACTTTGGATTTGCTTTGATCTTCTTTTTGTAGTTTTTTGTTTTGGTTTGTTTTATCATGTAAGCTGTGTTTATTTCAGACCTTTTTTCTTTTTTGATATAGGTATTTAGTGCTAGTGCTATAGATTTTAATGTATGATTTTCTTCAGCTGCATCTCACAAATTTGTTATGTTGTGTTTCAATTTTAATTTCATTTGATTCAAAATACTTTATGATTTCTCTTTTCATTTCTTTTTTGACCAGTAGGCGCTATGGGTTGAATTGTGCTGAGAATGGGAAATCCTATTACGGTTATTGAAAGGTGGGAACTTTAAGAGGTGTTTTGTACTTTTCTATTTCTTCTCCTTTTTAAAAAAAAAAAAATTATGCCTTCTTTGGATGAGTTGAATATTTTTTTTGGCTTAATATCTATATATTTTTGTTTTGTTAATTTAGTTGTTGGTTTGGGATTTAAAGTATATATATTTGTATACTGTATTTCAAGTGTATCATTTTATCATTTCAATTGTATTTTGAAATGATATACCACTTTGTATATGCTAAAACAACTCTATACTAATATAATACATTTATCCCCTCTGAGTCTTTGTCTATTTTTGTCATTTTACTTTTATATATGTTACATAACTCATAGTGCATTTTAAATTAATATTCTTATTAATTTTATTTAAATAGTTAATTATTTTTACAAAGATATTTAAATAAGAATTAGTTTTTTTATATTTAACTATGTAGTTACCATTTCTGGAACTCTCCATTCTTTCGTATAAAGCTAGATTTTTATCTGCTACCATTAACTTCTACCCGAAACAATTATTTTAGCTTTTCTTGTAGTTTAGGTCATCTGGTGATAAACTCTTGCAGGTTTATATGCCCCCAAATGTCTTTATGTCAACTTCATATGTGAAAGTTATTTTCTATGGGTATAGAACTCTAGTTCAGAGAATTTTTATTTCACTACTGTTTTCTGACTTGCACTGCATCCAATGAAAATCATGTTATCATCGTTGTTCCTATTAAGAGTTTTCTCTATAACACTAATTTTTGCCAACAATGGGTCTTTCTATTTTTTTTTTCCATGCATTTTTTGTTTGGAGTTTATTGAACATACTAGATCTGTTGGTTTTTGTTTTCATCAACTTTGGAAAATAGTCAGATGTTATTTCTTTGGCTTATATTTTTTGTATCCTCTCTCGTTTCTTCTTCTAGAATGCAAATATATGTGTCTTAGACCACTTAAAATGTCCTAGTTTTTAATTTTTTAATTTTTCTTTTCTCTTGTTTCATTTTAATGATTTCTACTGATAAGTATTGAAGTTCACTAATTTTTTTTGACAATGCCTAACCAGTTACTAATTCCATCCAGTGTAGTTTTTCATTTTAGTCACTCTTTAAAATTCATTTTCACAAGTTTGGTTCTTTTTTAAGTTCTAGAATTCATTTTATTTCCTCTACTTTCTCATTCTTTTCCTTCAGTTTACTTACCATGTGTAATTGTTGTTTAAAACAAAATATATTGTAATATATTGTTATCATCTGCATCAATTATGAGTTAATTTAAATTGATTGATTTTTCTGCACCATAATTTTTGCTTCCATGACAGATATCATGTTTTTACTTTATTTAGGTACTTATTTTTGTGTTCCTTTGTTCCAGAATGCAGTGAATTTGCTTGAAAATAGTTTGATATTTTTAAGTTTCTTAGGCTTTACCAGAGCACTGTGATTTTAAGGCTTCTTTCAGACCCCTGCTCCCAAAATAAAACCATTTAAGTACTCTATAAAACAATCAGTGGATTTTAAAGCTTTCTACTCTAGTTTTTGAGCTCCAGATACCATTTATTCTGGTACACGTGGTGTTTCTTTCTCCGGTCTTTGGTAGTATTTTCACACACATATTCTGGTCAGTACTCAGTGGAAGACTCAATAAGAGCCTCTTCAGATATTTGGAGCTCTCTCTTTGTGCAACTTTCTCCTTTCTGACACTATGCCCTGCAAAGTCTAGCTACTTTGGCCTCTTAGGCTCCCAACGCTAGCACTTCAATTCAGGGTGACTATCCAGTGTCTGTTTGGTTTCTTTCCCAGTGCCACAGCCTGCAGACTCTCTCCAGGAAGCAAAGTGGGATGATCTTAGGACTTACCACATTTGTATCCCATTTCTTAGGGATTACTGAATCACTGTGTTTTGTTTCTTGATGTTCTATGGTTTGAAAAGTGTTGTCTCATACATTTTGTTTAGTTTTTAGTTGTTTCGTGTAAAAGTATATATCAGGTTTTTGTTACCCTGTTGGTCAGAAGCTGAAGTGTCCAGACATAAATATTTTAAAAAATATTTTGTTCTAAAAATAAATTTTGGTTAGTTGAATACTTCGTAGTCTGTTTAGAAAATATTTGGACAATTTCAAATTGAAGTTACAATATAACTTTAAGTAAATTAAAAAGATAACTTTTTTATAATTAATTTGGTTGATTTATTACTTTTTAACAGGTTTATTGAGGTACAATTCACATATCATGCAATTCATCCATCAAAAATATAGATACCAGTGGTTTGAGTATATTTACAATTATGCAACCACTACCATAATCAATTTTATAACTTTTTCATCAACCCAACAAGAAATTCTGCACCCTTTAACAGTAACCTTCTTTTTCTTCCAACCCTTCTAGCCCTGATTAATCTACTTCATGTTCCTATATATTTGCCTATTCTGGACATTTTCTGTAAGTGCAGTCATACAACCTGTGGTCTTTTGTGACTGCCTTCTTTCACTTAGCCTATTGTTTTCAAGTTTCATTCATGCTATAGTATGTATCAGTACTTTATTCTTCTTTACTGCTGAATAATGTTCCATTCTATAGATATGCCACATTTTATTTATCCATTCATTATTTATTTCTGTTGTTTCCACTTTTATTTTTATTATGAATAATGCAGCAATGGACATCTGTGTACATGTTTTACTGTGGACATGTGTTTTAATTTCTCTTGAGTATATAATAAAGATTAAACGTGCTGGGTAATACGGTAATTCAATGTGTAAACTTTTGAGGAAGTGGCAAACTGTTTCACTTTACCATTTTTAGTTCTCACCAGCACAGAATGAAGACTGTAATTAACCCGCACTTTTCCAACACTTGTTTTCATCACTCTTTTTCATTCTAGCAACGCTGGTGGTTTTGATTTTCATTTCACTTACTGGAAAAGATTCTTTTTTTGTGTCTCTATCCCTTCTCAGAATATCTATTATCGATGTGCCCATCAACATTCGGACCTTTCAAATGGTAAAAATATACATTATTCTTTGCTGACTGCCTCTATTACTTCTGGACAACCTAATAATAAAATTGCCATCAATAATAAACAACATTTTTTAAAGCACTTGATGAGATCTAGGCTTTTTAGGTATCTTACTTAATCCTCACATACTCTCATAGAGGAAGAAAATTATGGTAAATAAGTTTCAATAACTTACAGGAATTATCAAACTACTGCCCATATGCCAAATCCATCTCACTTATACTTATAATGCCTGTATGCCAGGAATATGTGTTACACATTAAAGTGTTGTTATAGAAAGCACATAATAATATAAGTATGGGACAGGGTTCTATGTGGTCTGGAAAGCTTAAAATATTTAGTATATAGCCTATACAGAAAATGGTTGCTGACATCTGACTTACAATGTCACACACCTGGTTCAAAACCAGCTTCATCAAATTCTGGAATGTGGATTTTACACTGACAATATTCTTATATTATTCTTATATAATATTCATATATCTTATATTATTCTAATATATGGCCTCCAGTTTATTTGACTTAGTGAAAGAGTAGGGAAAAACAAAGCAAACACATAAGACTATATTTTTTAAAACCATAAATGTGTTGGGTATTTTGTGCATAATATAAAACCTGTGGTTTGTCATAAAAGGTACAAGGAAATTTGAGCAGCAATCCCTTAAATGTATGTGAGGAGAAGGAAAACTAACTATAGCTGAACAAATACTAAATAAAATGAGTGCCATAGAAAGTGTTATGGGTATTTTCATGTGCCCTTTCTCATTTATAGTACCTAAGGGGTACTAAGGGTCTTCATTCCTCTCGATTGGATGCACTCATCAAGAAGGATAAAAAGAAGTCACTAGAGTGCACATGCTTTTGGAATAGGGTAAGAATTTATAGTAGAAAATAAAATCACCAATCTGGGGGGATGAGTTGATTGGAAAATATCAGAGCTGGATGAAATGTACAAAGGTAACACCCAATTTGACTTTGTAGACCAAGAGCCAACTCTCAATATTGACACAGTAATATTCATAAATTAAGGTACTCTATCAGCTTTTATTTGGGCCATTTCACATGCCCTCTATGTCACCAGGAGATGCAAGTTAATTGTTATGGAGGCCTTAGTGTAATCCTAGACTTTCTCCTGTGATGATCAGCTCTGGACCATGCTTTGCACATCCCAGATTAACTACCCTTCCTGTCTATCTCCTCTACTCAAATTTAAAGAAACAAATAATATTCTAAAACAGTTCCACTATCAAGCCCTTGGTGATAAATAAACACGTAGGTTTGTACACATAGTATCTTTTGATTTCTTTCTGTTATTCAATGTAAACTTTTTCATTTACGAATTGAAACTCACATCCAAAAATATAAATTTTGAATTCTCAGAGCAACATTATTTACTTTTTATTGTGAAACTGTAATATTTTAAAGAATTTGCATGTACAGCTGGAATCACCACCCATCTATAAAGAAGGTTGTGTTGGTGCTAAACTCTGTCTTTCAACCTGCAATGTTATCATTAGTAACTAGATGTTTGTTGCTTAAAATAAATTATGTCTATTCCTTTTTCATCAGGATAAAACACCCTTGTACATAAACAATTAAAAAATTTAGACTGTATCTTTTATCAGGCTGAAATATGAATGCCTGTTTAAGAATCACAATATGCTATATTGTCTGTCATTGATGACTATGCTAACATAATTATAATATTTTATGTTTCAGAATGGCAATGTAATGGATCCCAAAGGACACATGAAACCTTTTTATCCACATCCTTTTGTGTGCTAGGTCATATCAGTTCCTTTCTAGAATATCCACTAATTTAATTTTCCTTTGAATAATTGTTTACTAGATCAAATCTATTCTCCCTCCCTAGAAATCCTTTTGACCTTTACAGAAAACTGAACTTATAACTGAACATTATGCCAAGGAAAATGATAAGATTTAGTTCTAATACTTTAGAAATTTGCTTGAAGATAGTGGTGTTGGTAAATATTCAAAAGCTCTTTCCTCACACAGGCATATTTTTAGCAAAATGAATAATGTAATGCTCTTTAAGCATTGTTTCTGAAACTTTATAAAGTAAATTATTTTTGTTAACTCTTGATACAATTATTTCTTGTTTAATTTTCTCTCACTGACTAGCAAATACATATTAACTTATTTTAATCTTCTTTTATTACCTTGGGCATTCACTATAATTTCTAGATTTAGATTTAGAATAAAATAGCATATAATAAAAAAGTCAAACTTGTGTTGGTTTTTAAAGTAGGGACAAATTGTATACATAATTAAATCAGGTATGTTGTCACAACTGTGTTTTAAGCACCCATTTCATCTTTGCATATTAAAATTTTAAACACCCTTTGATCATGTTGAAACTACAATCGTACTAAAACATTCTCTTTGGTTGTTCTGTATTTCTCCAATCTGTTATTCAAGGCCCTTTATATGTTGCTGCTTTACTACTTCTCCAAATTACCTTCTTTTTCTCTTTATTTATTTTTTTTAATGAATAGAATGTTCCTTCAGAAGTGATCTACATCCACTTACTGACATTTATACATTTTTTTCTTTGATTAAAAAGCCTTCCTATTTTAAGTTAACCACTTATTTTTGGTCACTATTAATGTGTGTGTGAGAGAATCAAACCACCGGTGGTTGAACAGACGAAGGGACTGAATAGAAAGTGTCCCTGTGGGGAAAATAGAATAATTTAGCCAGGCTCCCTCGACTCAGGTCTGGCTGGGGGGTGAACAGCACATTTCTTGTAAACAAGTTGTGTTGGTGAAGTTAGTGTGCATGTGCATCTTTCTAGTTAATTGCTTTTGTGTGTTCTGCAGTTTGAAGCAGGCTGGCCAGCAAAGAGCACACATCTAAAAATAGAGCGGATTTACTCTATTGGCAGCTGCTCAGTTTCAGTTTTTCTTTGGACTTTGCTGGTAGCAGTTGAGTTTTGGAGTTTCTCTGTGGACGACGTAGCTCATAGTGTTGTGTGTGCTGAATAAAGACTATTCCTTCTTCAACCAAGGCTCCAAGGACCTTTTTGCTGGTTACCTAGCTCATAGACCTGTTTGTGAAGGGTTGGTGAATGGGCTCGAGGGGTCTGTGAGCTCCAGACCCTAGCCTGAGCTCTACAATTGACACCCTCGGCAGGATTACGCCACAGTCCCAATTAAAAATGATGGGCCAAAGAGAGCATGGAAAGTAAACTGATAAAAACAATGCAAAGACTGAGGCTGGAAAGATGATTCACCACTGTTTTGATTAAAGAGATGTTCGAGCTCCACTACCTCACCCAAGCATGCACATCCTCAATAGATCTCTTTTTATCAAGGACTTTGACTTTTGCCCCAAGCCCTGCAGCCTATTCTCAACAAAGTAGACAGAGTGATCTTTTCTAAAGTTAAGTCAAATCATTTCAGACCTGTCTTAAAAATTTCCATTGGTTTTCCATCTGGCTCCGCATGAAAGCAAAATTTCTTATTATGAACTATGTATGAGTCAGGATATTTTCTAAGCAGTAACAAATACCCTCACAAGCTTAATGATTTATATAACCTAAGTTATATAAATATATTCCTGCCTTCTGCTATGTTTCCATTCTGGAGGCTGTGAGCTCTGCCCTTCAAGACATCCCAGGGACAATGACTGATGGAGCAGGCATCATCTCAACCATGCTTGCCACCATGATGGACCAATTATGTGCTCTGGCCTGTGAGAATCACATGTCATATTTTGCCCACATCTCTTTGTCCAGAATGTTTTTACTTTACACGATTGCACTGAAACATGGGGACAGGAAATAGAAATATACTTTAAAGGGTTCCTGAAGGGGGGTGGGTCACAACCCATAAGGCCTTATATACTTACTTTACCCCTCTGCCCACATTACTTTTCTGATCTCATCTCTTATTACTGTCACCCTTACTTGGTTTTAATTCTGCCAGGATTATCTCCTTGCTGCCACCTGAACACCTCAGGCAAGTTCTTGATGTTGGAGGTAGGACCTGCGGGGGGCGGGGTGGTGGTGGAAGTTGGCCTCGACCCACCCAGTCTTCTTACCCCTTTCCTGACACCGCCACAGTAAAGAATTCAAGGGCAGAGTCATAGCAGAAAGTGAGAACAAGTTTAATATAATAGATAAGAAATACAGGTTTCACAGAGAGTACAGCATAGCTCCAGAGACTGAGCAGGGCCCACACCAAGTTTAACACACAAGTAAATTCAGTACAGGCATCAAGTCTAACACAAAAACCAGAAAAACCTACTTTAAGTTCAGTACAAAGTGCAGGCTGGCTCAAGAAAATGAGCAGTTGCATGCTGGAAGTACATTAGATACAAAGTAAAATATACACACCTTAGCCAGAGAAGCCGATTACCTCTAGGAAAGAGAGCAACAACCCTGCCTTCTGCTGGGATTCAACTTTTATAGTTTCTTTATCTAATGAATATTCAAATAAGGGAATGGTTACCAGCTGTATGCACCAGAATGTTCTGTGCTCTCTACTGAGCATGCCCAGCCACTGGATTACATAAGCCAGCCCCCTGTGGTCTTATTTTTCCTGTGTTGGTGCTAAAGATAGGTCTAAATCACAAGAGTAACTTTCCTCCTGTGTAGAGGCACAGAGGAGAGGGCCTGAGACCTTAGGGAGCGGCTGGAAATGCAGAGGCATGTCCTGAAACCCGAGCCCAGGGAGCAGAGGCATGTCCTGAAACCCGAGCCCAGGGAAACTGAGCACCTCTCGTACCATTCTTACTGTTATTCCTACCTAAAATGCCTTTGTCAGCTATCTCCATGGTTAGCTCTCTTCCCTCCTATCTTTATGAAAGTGTAACTGTCTCAGGAAAACTCCCTTTGTTATTTATCTAAAATGAATGCTTCTGCTCATGGGTCAGAAACTCAATATTGTTAAGATTTCAGTTATCTTCTAGTTGATCCACTGCAGGAGTCAGCAACTTTTTTCTGAAAAGAAGCTGTATTGTACATATTTTAGGCTTTGTAGGTCATATGTTTTCTGTCACAACTACTCAATTCCACCATTTTAATGCAAAAACAGCCATAAATACATGACTGATCATGAATGTATCCCAATAAAACTTTATGGATACTGAAAAAGAAAAGCCTCCCCATCACACCACCCTGCTTTTTCTTTTTTCCTCGTTGGCCCTTATTACCATATCACATAATATGTTGTCAATATCTGCCTGAAAACTAAAATTTAATGAAGAGCAGGGATTTTAATTTGCTTTGCTGCTGCTGTATTTTCAGCATACACAATAAGGTCTAGTCATGGTAAGTGCTTATAAATATTTGTTGCATACATTTTAAGTAAAAATTATGAACAGTTAAGCCTTGACTTATTGCAATTATGACTACAAGAACATATTCAGAATTTCATTTTGTAATTATATCTTGATAGCTACCATGCCATGAAGGCCTATTATCTGCAAGCATTTTAATAGGTACTTTCTGATATGCTAACTCATTTTGTTTCACTATAATCCTATAAAGTAGATGCAATCATCCTCATTTTACAAATGAATAAACAAGCTACAAAAATTCATGTGCTTAAAGTCACACTGGAATACAACCCTTAAGATATCTGAACATGGTAAAGTTTTCACTTAATGTTTGTTTTTAACTAAGGAATTCTCTCCATATACCTGTGATATAAGTGTAAGAATGACATTATTTGTTCTAGTGATAAAAGGAAGTAAGAGTAATTTGCTTACCTGCAATGATTTTCAAGTCATGAAAATATAGCAAATAAGCTTATGTTTATATTTCTACCACTTTGCCTAGAATAGCAGTAGTCTGCAGGCCTAAGTATACAGCAGAATCATGTGGAAGATTTTAAAAATGCTGATGGCTAGTTCCCAGCCCCAGAAATTCTGTTTCAAGTTTCCCCAGGTAATTCTAATGTGGAGCCAATGGTGCGAATCACTGAGTTAGTGGATTAATTGAATCACTGAGCTTCTGGAGGTGGTGGTGGTGGTGAAAATGTGTTGATATTATTTAATGTCAGAGATGAGAAAAGTCTCTACTGGTTGGTTCAGACTGGGTTAGATGCAATTGTCCATTTGTTTCATTAAATGGTGAAAACAATGAAGTAACCATTAGTTTATTAAAATATTGCACATATTTTCTCACATATATCTCTCTCATTAGTCTTCTATGGGTATATATTTTTTTCTCTTATATTTTCTGATTTTGGTAAAAATAAACTGAAAAAGTTAATAGAGAACAGAGAGAAATTATGTCAACTATTCTTCATTTCTCTTTTTGGCTGTCTAGTCATTGTGATTGGCAGAAGCCCAGAAGCTTCAGAAAGTCACTGTTTTACCTGTTTATCTTATTTACATATTTCTTTACCTGTCCAGTTCTGGTTCTGTACACTAAACAAGGCTAACTGCATTCTGGGGAATTGCTCTAAACTTATTTTTGTAATTAATTGATGAAATTCAGGGCTAATCGGTGCAGATGCCAAGCTTCAACTAATAGTGAAGTCACACAGATCTTACTACGCTACTAAAAAGACTTCAGTTCTCTTTAGGATCGCCAAAACCATGAGAGGAGGGTAACACTCCAATTTTTCCATGAATTAACCATAGCAGGTTTTCATATTATTATTTGTTTTTACCTGCAACAATCAGTTTATTTTTTAATCATTATCTCGATTATGTTAAAATAAGATAAAATGTCAATCGTAGCATCTAACTCTGTTTTTCTCCTGGTGGCATCTCCATAAAGTTTAGTTGCTTTAACTTTATTCGTATCTTTATTCAGACACTAAAATATTCATGATCCTGGTGGTGAAGAATGGCCCATTTTTTTTCAGTACAGCTCATGAATTAATTCAATAGCTAGGCTTAGTAACCTGGAAGGTGTTGGCTTCTATTTCAGATAAATTATTGTGAGGAAAAAATACAAAAGATTTATTACAAATCATATGAATGATACAGTACCTTTATGGCATGCAGCTTGTACAGTTAAAAACCAGCAATCCTCTACCTCAGATAATGCAATGTATACGCTACTCAGTGTTTCTGAGGTTGCAGAATGCCTGCAGAACTGTCCCCAAAGAGATTTACTATTAGGATTCAATTCTAGAATAAATGAGAAAGGGGGTCATTCTTTTTTCCCATTATTTATGAACTAGCCTTGGTCTATCATTCGAGCTCTCTAACTTTGTCCGTGTGCCTCAAACTTTCCACACTTTGGGCTTCAAATACACACCTCAAAACATTATACATCACACACACCATGCTCTATCAAAACAAATCAGAACTTTTCTGAAGGACTTGTTTTATTTGAACTCTGCTATTTTTCTGGGACTATCATTTCTTCCTCCTAATGTTATTCTTAAAACATATAACACAGCCTAACATAATAGTACCTACTATTTTGATTCATACTGACCTGTATTATTATACCTTCTTTCTTTAGGCAGTGAAATTTCATCTGGATCAAAGAGTCTTCCAAACCTTGTAAGGGCACATGGTTGTACAAGGGGCTAGATGAAATTCTCATTGTACATAAACAGAGTGCCTGTGGTTTCGAGATCTCTTGTAAATCGCTTCAGTTATCTCTCATCAACACAACAAAATGTGTGTTTCAGTGTTCCAATGCAGCTCTGGTTATTTCCTTGTTGTAGGATTTTGTATTAGTTTTCTTGCTGTATTCTTCACCATGTGCTCCAACATGCACTACATTAAAGGATCTCTTAAAAGATTGACACGAAATGTCCCCAAATCTGTTTTTTCTGCTATGCCATTGAAAGAATGGACATACAAGTAATGGGATTTATTTGAACTCTATGTCTTCATTTACACACTTCAGTCCTACGTTAATATTTTCAAGTCCCAGCATGGAAGAAGCAAAAGAGTTCTGAAGCATCTCTCTAAGCTATTTATTTACATTTTCTTCTATCTGGATTTCTCCAAATAGCCTGAAAAATATTGTGTATGGAATGTGAAGACAATTTAATTACTGGCTGTATAACACATTAAATGGGCAATGTTGAGAAACTAAAAATCTTGAACTTCAAATTTCTTTATCTTTTCTTTCAAGGCTGTTTGAGATAAGTGGATTTGTGTAAAAAGTTGTTGAAAATCTAAGAGCTCTATACAGATTTGTGCTGGGCATTCTCCTTTTGCCTCTCAAGATTCACAATCTGCCTTTGTCCTCCCTACTCTGTGCCCCAGAAGCTGAACTCCACGGACTCCTCAGCAGGCTCCATTGTCCTCTGGCTTTCGACAGGCCAATGGGAAGCACCACCCAAAGGTGGAACGGCAGGAGGAGGGAGAATCCAAGGTATGTTTCCATCTGACTTTGTCTTTGCCAGGCTGAAGTTTGCCAGTGACTATTTCTGCTCTTTTATCCATTGACATCTACATCGTTTTGGATGATTCACCTCTTGTCCCTACAGGTGCAGGTGGGTCTTAGAAACTGGGAATTGCCCCAGTGTCAGCGGCTTGCTGCTGTTTATAGACCCTAGGCACTACAGAGTACTAAGTTATTTCCCTTTAATCCACATCTTTGTAAATAGCCCCTTTAGCACACTCTCTTCCATCACCATTTTTGAGTGTGTCATGTTTCTTGCTTAACTGAGACAAATGATTGCATTTATTACTGCTAGTTTATTAATAATGAGGTACTTTGTACCTCAGTATAAATCCACATATAGAGATTTAAATTCTTCCTAAATTTTCTAAACATATACACATACACACACACACACAACCACATTCCTAAATATATTGTCGTTCCTTTTCCAGAACATATTTCAGACTGTAGATTTGAAGGCTAGGTTAAATTTCATGGCCATTTTATGAATTTATACTCAATTTTGTTAAATTGCTAGTTTTTTTTCCTGCTAGTTTTGATTTTTAATGTTAACTACTATTGCAGTAGCTTCAGTCTTAGCTGATTAATACATTAGTATTTGAATCAACAGTATTTTTACAGTTTTAATAATTATTTTGAGGTATATACATACTACATTTCAAATATAAATCACTTATAACCCTATGGCTAGAGCAGCTATATTCATAATTCAAAAATTTCCTTGCAGAGTGATACTACTTCATTGTTATCAAGAAGTTCTTTTCCACTCGAATTGGAGAAGATATGGGATATGGTAACTTTGGGGTTAATCTTCTTGGGAAAGTTGAGGTTATAAGAGTTTGAGAGTATTTATCCTTGTGGTTCATATGTACCCTTTTCTTATGGGTCTACCATGCCCACATCCAACTCTCAGCTCACCAGCTAGGAATCCACCTTTTCTCTTCAAGTAAGATGTTCATGGACTTGCATTGTTCAAACAACCCTGAGTCTGTTGTAAGCACTTTTTGATAATGAAATAATTTCAAACAAACGTTATTATTGGTAGCGGGTGACTAGTGGTGTACATTATAGAAATGACGTTTTTACCCAGTTGAACAGTGCTTTTGTGAAAGCTCAGCCCACAGTCATTCGAGGAGCATAGCACAAGTGGGAGTCCCTGTTTTAGGGAAATTTGTCACAGCTTGCCTAAGTGCCATGAATAAGTTAACTCTTCACTTTATCATTCACATTTCCACCTCCTTAGCTCCATCCTGAGGTGGGATAAAGACTGGCTTTTTCTGCAGTGCAGTTTTACCTAAACTCAAACTTGCCCTCATGTTCTGTCCTTGGAAAGCATTAGAAGACAGCAATTATTCTAATTATTCTTCTTTCTGGCTGGGCATTGACTCGGCTATACAGGGAACTTAGTATTAGGAGATATGTACCCAAGGGTACTTCAAAAGAGTTCATGGAAAGATTCATATTATCTTTCAATTCTTCTTTCCACAAGCCTTTTGAAGTACCCTCATATGTATTCAGAAGTTTGTATATACATTCATATATATATATATATATATATATATATATGTGATAGAGTTTGAATGTGTTGCCCACCATCAAAACTCATGTGGAAATCTGATCCCCAGTGTGGTAGTGCTGGGAGCTGTTTGAGTCATGGGGGTGGATCCCTCAAGAATGGATTAATGCTCTCCCTGTGGGGTGGGGGTAGTGAGTTCTAGTTCTATCAGTTCCCGTGAGAACTGGTTGTTTACCTATAAACATCTCCCTCTCTGTCTCTCTTGCTTCCTTTCACCATGTGATCTGCTCCTACCCGCCAGCTGCCTGTTTTCTGCCATGAGTAGAAGCAGCCTGAGGCCTGTGCCAGATGCAGCTGTCCCAGAATCGTGAGCCAAATAAACCTCTGTTCTTTATAAATTGCCCATTTTCAGGTGTTCTGTTATTAGCAACACAACAACAGACTAATACAATATGAAAAGTCCCTCCCTGATATTTTACTCCCTGTTTTATCCCACTGCAGATATCACAGTTTTTTGTGCTCTTATCCACAATGGTGCATGGACTTATATTGGGATGAGACTAGTCTTCCCTGAGAAGACTCATTTTTGCTTTTGTACATATCATCCCAATTATTGTGAAACACTGAAGTGAAGGTTTGAATTTGTGATGATGTATCTCATACCTCTTGGTGTGGGATTATTTTTAGAATTAATTGAATCAGGGGCTTCCGGTCAAGATAGCAGAATAGACAGTCTGCAGTGTCACTCTCTCCTACAAATCAACCAATTTACAACTTTTAAAAAGCAATGACAGCTAAACAGGGGCTGCTAGAGCTCAAGGCAAGAGGAGGAGAGACCTATGGAGTGGATGAAGGCAGGAGAAGCCATATGATAAGCGAAAAAAAATATTGCTCCTACCATTTTGAATCCTGGCAGCTTTAAGGCTGGAGCTGGTGAGTGCACAGAGCAAGAGCTGGCAAAAGCCAAAGCTGAGCCCTTCCTATGAAATTGCTTGGAGGCGGCAAGGGAGAAGAGGGTCTTGGTAGCCCTAAGGGCAGCAGGACTACTAACAGGGTTCCCATGGACACACATAGGAGCAAGGAGCAACAACTGAAAAAAGGAGTCTCTAAGAGGCTGGTGAGTCATCGCAAGGGACTGGTGCACAGCATATCCCATGAACAGTGTTTGGAGCGTGGGCAATAGGGGAGACAGGCCCACTAGGTGAACACTGGGGCATAGCATGGACAGCTGATCTGCCCCCAATCAGCGCAGGACCACTCAGTGGAGACTGGTCAGGAATATAGAACAGAAGGGGGTGCAGTTTGCTGAAAAGACTCAGGACCAGACTAGAGTTTCCACACAACCCAGGTGTTCTGGTCCTCATGAGAAGTACCTACAAAGTCAACCATTAAAACCTGAGCTGCACAAAAAGACTTCTCTAGGGAATTAGCAGCAAAGCAGCAATTCAGATCAACAACAGGGCTCAAGTGCTGATCTCCACAGGAAGTTCCCCATTTTAGAAATAAGAAAAGGACAACAAATTCATTCCAGTGTAGAGTTTAAGTAGTGGAAATAGCAAATAATCCAAAACAGAACTGAAAGAAAAAACAAAATACCCACAGACCAGAGACCAAGTCTGATATTAACTAGTAAAAGTTTCATTTCACCAGAGAACACCTATAAAACGTAGAAGGACTGGAAGCCCCCTGGGCCCCCAAGTCAGGAAGCACAGAGAGTATGGGCCTCAGCCATGGTCTCAGACACCCATAAACAGCCCAGCAATGACCACTGAACCACCTCAGGAAGCACCCTGGACTCCTGAAATGGGGGCTGGGGGGCCAAGGGCCTAAGCCATACTCCCCTGATATCTACATCCAACCCAAATGACCACTGAACCACTGCTGGAAGCCCCCTGATCCCCCATGCCAGGGTAGTTGGGGGCTAAGGGCATCAGCCACACCCCCCCTGACTTCTGCATTCAGCCCAGCAATGACCAAGCCACCAGTGGAAGCCCCCAGTCTCCCCTGCAGGAATGAGGGGGTTGCCATGGGACCTCAACCACACCCACGCTCCTTCCTCCTTCTCCCACTCTACTTCCTTTTCCCTTCTCTCCCTCTCCCACCCAACTGCTCTGCAACATCTTAGAATCTAAAAATAGATGGAGCTGGGGACCTACCCCTCCTCCCATGTCCAGGCATCCTGCTGCTGCCAAGGGGCCCACCCAGGGTCCTGAGGTATGGATCTGAGGACCGACCCCTCTTCCTACAACCAGGCAAGGGGCACACCAAAAGTACCACTTCCATGTGGGTGGCCCACCACAGTCACCACAATAGCCTCAGCTTCCACAAAAGCAGCTAGATGCCACAACCACTGTGCAGATGGCCCACCAACCACTTGAGTGCATTGACACAAGGAGAGCCACCAGCAGAGACCAAAGAAAAGAAGAGGCTGTCTCTCTCCACAAAGCCCATTCCAGAGTGATAGAAAAGCATCTGCTCTATGATAATATTGGGGGACCTGAACGCACCTCTGTTAGCACTGGACAGATCATCTAGGCAACAAATCAACAGAGTAATAATTGCTCTTTCAAAAGGAGAGAAGAAATCTAGGGTTATCAGATGTGGGAGGGGGAGAAAAAGGGGGATGGTGAGAGACTGGACAAGGGGCATAAAGAATAAGTACTATTTGTATTAATATGTATGCTAATTATATTGATTTGATCAACAAATGTCAATGTTGAACACTGAAAATATGTATAATCAATTATGACTCAATATAATTAATAATAATAATTAATATATTTAATTAATATAATTAATAATAATTTATTTTATATATATAAAAGAATTAACTGAATCAAATTGCTAACCTTGGGAACAAAGGGAAGCTGCTTATATTTGTAACCTCTCAATAGATTTTAGCTTTATAAGGCTTATAATTAGTGTCCGTAGGATCAACGCTATTTGAAGTTCGTGGAATTTTCATCTGGATGATACTCATTATTTTCTTTTGAGCACTGTTAAATTAAGTTTGACCTAAAGGTTTCTTCAGGTATAGTGGACTGTAACCTAACTGGATGTGTTATCAGACGTACCTACTCTTGTAACCTAACTGTGTGCAAGCCGACTGTAACCAACTCTTGTGACAAGTAACCGAGTCTCAGCCAGTTACAGGCAGCCAACTGTTCAGTACTTCACTTCCATTTTCTGTATGTCACTTCCCTTTTTCTGTCTATAAATCTTAACCAACCATGCGGCAGCTGTGGAGTTGCTGTGAATCTGTTCTGATTCTGGGGTTGCCCTATTTGCAAATTGTTCTTTGCTCAAATTAAACTCTGCTAAATTTAATTAGTCTAAAGTTTTTCTTTTAACAGTACCTACTCAATATAAGCCTTTGTTCATCTGATAGAATTACACTTAGTGTGATATTTTGGAAAGTACTCTAGCATAAGAGAAAGAACTTGGATCCTCCCAAAAGTGTATTTGCATATCAATTCTAACATTTATTTGTTAAATTAGGTTGGACAACTTTAAGACTTTATTTGATTGACTTTAAATTTATATCTAGAATGAGAGGCTAATAATTCCTACTGTAGCTGGTTGTGAATTGTCAACAATTGTGTTTAATTCTCCCATTTCTGCTCTCCTTTTTTCATGTTTTTTGTTTGTTTTTTTGTTTTTTGCTTTTTGTGCTGCAACTCAGGTTTCGCATCCCTTTCATAGCAAGTTGAGAAAAGGTGGCTCCTGGGAAGTTTGCAGGGAAAGGACAGGCTATTTTCCCTCCTTTTTTTTTTATTACGGTAAAATACACATAACACATAATTTACCATTTTAATCATTTTTAAGTGTATAGTTCAGTATTTTCCAGTACATTCACATTATAATGCAGCCAATCTTCAGAACTCTTTTTATCTTGCAAAACTGGAATTCTATACCCACTGAGTAGCAACTCACCATCCACCCCTTCCCCCAAAACTGATTTTTATATTGGTATGTTTTAATAATCACAGCAAACTTAATAAAAATTGAAAGTTAATTTGAAATTATTGTGCTCCATTAACATGATTTATGATCCTATTACTATACAATTTATTTTCCAGAAAAAAATCTATTCTAAGAGATTTTACTCTTTTTAAGTAAAGTTTATTCATTAAATGAATAATTTAATGATACTTAATATTATCAATAAAGCATAGGAAAACTAATAAATCAGATATAGAAATTATTTATCCTACTGGTTTCCTTGACTTTGGTTTTAGAAAACCTATCACTAGGTCTATAAGTAGATCAGTGTGTCAGGATTGTTACTACAGACAAGGTCATATTTAATACCTGGAACTTGGGGGGACTGAATCTTTCACTGTTTGCCAGCTCTGTCCTAACTCTTATCTGTGCTAAAAATGTGGATATTTTTATGGACTTTTAAAGCTATATTCCAAGTAGTTTAATACTAATTTCTAAAGTCTTAAATATATATCTAGGTTTATTATTATATTTACATTTGAATTATTAATTACTTTCCATTTTTAATACATGTGAGTTATAAGCTGAGAAAATAATTGAGTCAGAAAGATAAAATATTCTTAAATATCATTTATGTGCATTTTTAACTTAGAAATATTTCTATTTGATTTTAATAAGAAAGAGCTTGCATTGCTATCCAATATCTTATAATTTAGTAGTAAGGATTATGCAACCTAATAAATGTAAAGCACTTAAGATAGTGCCTGACATGTAGAAAATACTTAAAAATTGTTAGCTATTATAAGTATTGCTGTTATTATTACCAATATTACTTGGGGATTAAACTGAATAAATAGGAAGCCTTATTTTTTCCAAAGTTATATTTGGGAAATCTCAGAGATATTCTTCACCCCAGTTACCTGCTATAAAATATTTACCCAAAACCTATCTTATGGATAGTAAAACTATGAATGACTTATATTCTTTAATTCTGTACATGCAAGATACCTTCAAATCTAAAATATATTTTTTTTAAGTAATCCTGAATCTCTGGGCCTTCTTTCAGAAAACAACAACCAACCTATAGGTTTTCAACTTTAAAACATCTTTTTAAAGATTTTTTTGTGCCACCTAAGATAAATTATTATACTTGCAGCTAAAAATTTAAAACCCCTGCTTTGCTTTCTGAAAATGTGATTATCTATATTCATAGCTCAAGTAGAAATACTTGCTAATTTGTTTTTTTTAGCAAAGAAAAGAATTGTGTTCCTTCTTATTCTTGCAGAAGTGCATTTTAGTGTGGGAAAGATGCAGAAATATTTCAAATATTTCAAAATATTCTCACCATTGTGTTTTGAACTTTTTATTTCTCTCAGGGTAGTTTTTAGAAGTCATTTTACAGTGGATACAAACTCTTTCCTACATGATACTCCTTTTTAAAATTCTCATTGAATTCTATCATCATATTCAATTTTACTAAATTTCCTTCTTTAGGAGTCTTCTCCAATCCCCTACCTGCGACATTGTGATCTTTACATTTGGAGAGATAGTTCAAGATAACAGTTATCACTGAAAAAGCTTATATTGTTCTAATGTCTGGTAGCTCTTCTAATTCTCTTACAGAATTGCTAATCTTTGTGGAGTCTGGGAAGCAAAGTTAAACATTTCTGTTCTAACAAAGAACCCAGGGTTCTGGAACGCAAAAGGCAGGAGGCAACTTCTCTTTGATCCAGCACACAACGAACCTTACCCTAAATCCGTGGTTCACAAGCTTTAGCGTATATCCAAATTACCCGAGATCTCTACCAACCAGAGTTTCTGATTCAGTTTGTCTGGGATGGGGATTGAGAATACATATTTTAATAAGTCCCCAGGTGTAGCTGATGCAGCAGGTCCAGTGTCCTCACTATGAGAAACACCATCATAAGAAAAGAGAAGAAAATGGACTTGGCTATAAAAAGCTTTTGCAGTAAGGCAAATGCCATGTGAAAAGCAATAAAGAAAAATGAATATCTCAATACATTACATGGCCAAATTGTTTGCAGGTATATAGGGAATGTATGCACAGGATTTAAATCCAGACAAAGAGTGATTAAAACCCTGGCACCTACATACACTTGGACAATTAACTTACTCTCAGTTTTCTTATCTCTTTAATTTCACTGATAACAGCTTCCTACTAGAGGAAAGAGAGAAAGAGAAAGAGAAAGAAAGATCACAATAAAACATCGAATTTTCAGAAGGAGAGAACAGACCTATAATTACTAGAGGTAGGAAAGGGAAAGGGGGCTAGGGAGTAATGGGTAAGGGGCACAAAAAGTAATTACAATTTGTAATGATGAACATCCTAATAATATTGATTTGATCATCACATAATGTACGTAAATACTGATTGTCAACTCTGTACCCCATAAATATGTATAATCAAAAATAAGTAAGCAATTTTTTAGGAAAAATATTAAGACTGTCTGTGTATACAAAGAAATCAGAAAAAAAAGGTTAAAAAGTAAGTTACAATCTATAAAATGTACAGGAATTAATAGCTGATCAAGCCATAGTACCTATAATATATGAAGGATTTGTCCAAAACTGTGAGTAAAAGGGAAAAATCACACCAAAATAGTATCAAAAGTCATGAACAGGAAGTGCAAAAGAGAGAAAATGTTAATATTGAATAACCTTGCGAGAAAGTGTTCATCTTAATTAGTAATCAGGTAAATATAAATGAAAACCACAGTGAAGAACACTTAATTTGCCAAAATTATAAAGTAGAAAAAACCAGTGATGTTTGGCACCAAGTAACTGTCAAGGATGGAGACCAAAAAGAACTCTCCTACAGTGCTATGGAATTCAAAATTGATATAAATCCCTGTAAAAAACGATTTTAACATGTAATAAATGTAAGCATGTGTATACTCTAGGTCCCTATATTAGAAGGAGTAATTGTTCATAATAAGAAACATTCCAAACCCAACCACCTTTCAACAATTGAATGGATAAAATATGGAATATCATACAATATACACAACAGACTATATATATATATGTATATATATATATATAAATATCAAAACCATAAAGTTGAATGAAAATAGCAAGTTTAAAAGTTAGCTTTGTCCATTTATAAAAATGTTAAAGTTTAAAAGAGAACAGATTAAATGAGATATTGTTTATGTACATATTCAAGATTGATAGAAATATAAAGAAAATAAATTCCATGATTAAATAAAAAATGAGGAGAATGGTTGCCTTACCCTGGTGGGATAAAGGGGAGTTTCATCAGGAAGAGGAACCCAGAGGGGCTTTAAATATATAAAGTTGTATTTCTTAAGGTGTTTGGTAGGTACATAGATAACACATGTACATTATTGTGTCCTTCATATTTTTGAAGTATTTCATTTATAAAGTACAAAGGAAAAAGCTAAAAAATTAACTGGAAAATATATACATGGCAATGAGTTTTGTTGTAGTAAAAAAAAATTAAAAATGTGTCTCCAACATGTAAATAATACTTTTAAAAAAATCGGAACTGGAATAAGAAATATATCTATATGACCACATCTAGGCTTTCTCTCTCACCTTCGAGTGTTCTGCTCATCCTGGTGGGTAATTTGCAGCACCTCCCTTCTTGTGGAAACTGGAATAATCAGTTTATTTCTCCTGAATAGCACTTCATCATTTTCATTGATTTTCTTTCTGTGGGTAAAATATTCTTTTGATTTCTTGTGTCACGTTACTTTTCTCTCTAGGCTATCCATCTCTTCTCATGTCTCGTAACCTCTGGGGGCTCCTGTTCTCCATGGCTTGTCTGACTGAGGGCAGATTTCCTTCTAAAATTGCTGAGACATTTTTTTTCTTCATTTCTTCATCACCCCAACTATGTGTGTGTATTCTGCTTTATCAATACCTGTCATAATTTGAAGTACTTGAAACTCCCTTTCTTTCTTGTTCCTGTCTGCCATGGCAAGCAGCATACACAAAAGGATCTATGCAATAAGCAATTTTCTTGCTGGACTGCTGTGGGCAGTGACTGGGACTTTTATAGTTAGTACTTATGCTCTTAGTGCCAGGAAGATTTAGGAGCGCATTATTCTGAGAACACAAAGCCCTGGATTGCACTTCTATCACAGAAGGAATTATTGGACACTGCGTGGAAATGTTACAGACAAAAAGACCACCCTATTTTCCACCAACCAGGTTAAAAATGTCAGTGATTACTGATAATCCACATAAATAATGTATTATAACTTTACTATGTGCCAGCCACTATGCTGTGTTAATTATGTCATTTTATCAATGTAAAAGCCTTGGTCTGGCAATGATAGGCACAGGTGAAAGGCCGAATTGAACTGAAGAAGAAAAGAGAAAATTAAATGGAGGGGAAAAGATTATAACAAGAGAAAAATTGTGAAAAGAGAGAAATGAATCTTTTTTGGTATTGCTGTGTTTCCTGTAATTTATAAAACAATCTGGAAATTAAATTGTGGATGAAAACAGAATAGAAACAACATTTTAAACTGGGCAACAATTGTGTTCATATTAGTATTGCCGCTACTCCTCTGATTGTCCTTGATTTCTCTTGATTGGATAGAATGAGCAGAACTCTATTGGCTGCCCATCCATCTTGCCCCTAAGTACACGATGTTCTTTTAACCATCTCCATATGTCTCTGTGGTCAATCTTCCATGGATATCACTCAGAACTTGCTGCTCATTATGTATGGACCCACTTTGCTTCTAAGAGCCAAGAAACACCACCTGATTTCTTTATTATCTGAATTCTACCATGCCTACCCTTATTAGTGAGTCAAAATTTTCATATTTAAGTTTACTTTTTCATTTGTGAATTTTGCTGATCTTTTACCTCTCTTAGTTATAGGTCTCTCTGCTGTAAAAGAATAATATAATAATTTTTTCTTCCAATCTCACACTCTTGTTTCTAAGATAAAATTAATGAAATAAAATTAATGAAATAAAATTAATGAAATAAAATGTGTTACGTATTTCCTGAAATTACAGTTTTAAACAAATGTAGCATAGTATATTTGTTTCTCACTACAAAACCATGCAATCTTTACTTCACAGTGGCAGTGTACCAAAATATCCTATCTTAAAATGTTAGAAAATCACTACATTTTCTACCATAACTGCATTTTTGCAAGAATTAACTGTTATAAGCTTGCATTCATAACAAGCACAATTTTCCTTCTAGCCGCATTTACAGAATATAATTCTAAAAACCTGTGGATCAGGATACCTAATATGTGACATGGAATCAAAGGACAAGATAGGACCCCAAATATTTGGAGTAAAAGATAGTTTGATTGAAAGAGCATTTCTGGGATTTGAGGGACAGCTACTTTCACTATCTATGGAAACACATCACAGATGAGCACACTCTATGAGTGTGTCTAGGGTGGATTGTACTCCTGTATTTTGTGATTCAGAGGTCTCAGAGGAAGAAGCACCACTTCTGTTTATTTGCCATAATTGTGACATATTTTCAGCTATGGGGTAGGATCTAATTTGTCAATTATGTTGCTGGTATTGACCCTTTGACTTTTTCATTTGGTAGTTTTATTCATACGACCAAAAGATTAATATCTCATATACCACAACAAAAGAAGAGTTTCATTGAAGCAAAGTTAATTTCCAAACCAAAAATCTTCATTCTCATATGTTAAGCCTTTAAAAAGGCAAAAAGGCAGAGAGCTTTATGCTAAGAATACTGTTATAAAAGTCTCAACAATTTTTGTTTTCAAAAAACAGAATTTTTCTGTTTTTGTATTTTAAATACTTCTTATCTACACAAAATTTCAGAAAACTTTAGTATATATAGAAAGAATCTTCTAAAAGATCATTCATGGAGTCTTCAAAAAGATCATATTGTGAGAGGTGAAGGTCTAGTTTCATTCTTCTGCATATGGATGTCCAATTGTCCCAGCACAACTTATTGAAGAGACAGTCATTTTCCCAATGTATGTTTTAGCTGCCTGTGTCAAATATCAATTTCCTTTGAGTCTGTACGTTGACTTCTGGGCTCTCTATTCCATTCCATGGGTCTGAGTGTCTACTTTTATGCCAGTACTATGTATGCTGTTTCGTGGAGTATACAAAAAGCAAATGTATTTCACAGGGTCTGGTTTTCCAAAGCCTTGCAGTTTCTGGTTTGGCCTAGCTTCTTAAAAGTACATATAAAATGTTGACCTTGCAGGAGACAGGAAACTTTCCCCAGGCTAGTCTCTGTTGTAAGATAAAGAAATGTAGCACAGCAAGGTTGATGGCTCAAAAACAGACAGGTTACTGATTGATATGTAAACATACTGCAAAATTGCTGTAAAGAAGAGAATGCTTGCTAAGATCAAGCTTTTGTTGGTGAATCAACTTAACTTCTTGAAAATTGCATTATGGAAGGTCACCTTGCTTGTTTTAGTGAATGTTACCAGCTTCTATTGTAAAACTTGTTAAACTGTACTTAGCAAAACCCCACCTATGTCCTCTGCCTGTAACATCCTTGTCTGGAGAATAAATGTGGGAAGAGAACCCCAATTCGGGGTTAATTTCCCAAATGGAAGGAATGCCTCTCTCTTGAGGGTTCCAGGAGATTAACCCCTTTTGGGGGCTTCTCACTGCTTGGAAAAGATGGGCTTTGAGTAATCTTTGGCGGCTCCATCACCTAGGAAAAAAGGTGTGACAAATCTGTGGGAGGCAAAGCAACACTGTTTTGTTTACTATAGCTTTGTAGTATAGTTTGAAGTCAGGTAGTGTTATGCCTCCAACTTTATTTATTTATTTATTTTTGACTAAGAATTGCTTTGGCTATTTGGAGTCTTTTGTTGTTCCATATGAATGTTGTTTTGGGTTTTTTTTTTTGCCATTTCTGTGTAGAATGTCATTGGTATTTTGATGGGGATTGCATTGAATCTGTACATCACATTGGGTAGTATGGACATTTTCACAGTGTTGATTCTTTGAATCCATGAACATGGAATGTCTTTCCATCTTTCATGTCCTCTTTAATTTCTTTCAGCAGTAATTTATAGTTCTCATTGCAGAGATTTTTCACCTCCTTGGTTAAATTGATTTCTAGGTATTTTATTTTTTTGGTGACTATTGTAAAATGAGCTGGCTTTCTTGATTTCTTTTTCTGCTAATTCACTGTTGGAATATGAAAACACTATGGATTTGGGGGTATTAATTTTGTATCCTGCAACATTATTGAAATTATTAACCAGCTTTAAGAGCTTTTTGAGGGAGTCTTTGGGTTTTTTCTATATATAGGATTATGTCATTTTCAAATAGGTACAGTTTGACTTTGTCTTTTCCAATCTGGATGTCCTTTATTTCTTTCTCTTGCCTGATTGCTCGCCCTTGGCTTGTACCACGAGCACTATGTTAAATAAGAGTGGTAAGAGTAGGCATCCTTGTCTTGTTCCTGTTCTGAAGGGAAAAGCCTTCAGTTTTTCCCTGTTCAGGATAATATTGGTGGTGGGCTTGTCATAGAAGGCTTTTATTGCATTGAGACACTTTCCTTCTATACCTAATTTGTTGAGAGTCTTTATCATGAAGGGATGTTGAATTTTGTCATCTCTCACCATATACCAAAATCAACTCAGAATGGATTAAAGACTTAAGAATAAGATCTGCAAATGTAAAACTACTAAGGTAAAATATAGGAGAAATACTTTAGGAACTGGAAATGGGCACAGACTTTATGAACAAAAGCCTAAAAGCATAATCAACAAAGAAAAAACAAACAAATTGGACTATATTAAACTAAAAATCTGCACAGCAAAGGAAACAATCAACAGAGTGAAATGACAACATACAAAGTGTAAGAAAATATTTGCAAACTATACATCCAACAAAGGATTAATATCCAGAATATACAAGGGACTCAAGCAATTACACAGTAAAAAATCCAAAAAACAAATAACCCAATTACAAAATGGGCAAAGGAGCTGAATAGACATTTTTCAAAGGAAGACATACAAATCGCCAATAGGCACTTGAAAAATTATTCAACATCACCGATCATCAGGGAAATGCAAATTAAAACAACATTGAGATATCATCTCGCCCTAGTTAGACTGGCCATAATAAAAAAGACAGAGAATGACAAATGCTGCTGAGAATGTGGAGAGAAGGAATTGTTCCTACACTGTTGGTGGGACTGTAAAATAGTACAACCACTATGGCAAACAGTTGGAGGCTTCTCAAAAAACTACAGATAGATCTACCATGTGATCCTGCATTCTCACTTCCAGGTACATGCCCAAAGGAATGGAAATCATCATGTTAAAGGGATACCTGAACTCCCATGTTCAATGCAGCTCTATTTATAGTAGCCAAGATATGGAACCAACCTAAATGTCCATAAGGAAAATGTGGTATATATACACCATGGAATAGTACTCTGCCATAAAAAGGAATGAAGTTCTGCCATTCACAGCAACATGGCTGAGCTTTGAGAAAATCATGTTGAGTGAAATAAGCAAGGCATAGAGTGAAAAATACTGCATGTTGTCATTCATAAGTGGGAGCTAAGAGAGAAAGAAGGAGGGGAAGAAAGACCACAATGGCATTTTGGACTTGCAAATGAAGGGGCCATGCCTAATGCTGCAGACTGAGGTGGTGGATATGGGGAATAATCACAGTCTGTGGTAATGGGCATGCTGGTAATATTGATCTGGCCATCACATCTTGGGCACAAGGTTCAGCTTTGTACTTCATGAATATGCATAACCAATAAAAAATCATATTGTTTTTTAATTCAATTTTTCTTCCAATTTTTTGAAGTATCTCGTGTGTGTGTGTGTGTGTGTGTGTGTGTGTGTGTGTGTGACCTTAATATTTTGCCACATTTGCTATCGTACTTTTGTTTTGTTGTCGTTGTTGTATCTTTTAATTTTAGGAAATACGTCATATTAATTAATAATATGCAATCTATGTAGTTCAAATTTTTCACAATTTCTAGTAGAGGCTTGGCTTCTAACTATAGAGAATAATTTGACCATTTTAATCTATTCAGACAACTAGATAAATCATTATATTTTCTTGAAGGTGTTTTCTTGTGAAACCTGAAGCTTTTGTAATCTCTTTAAAATTATAACTATAGCTTGAATTGACACTTTAGTTTTCTCAAGTTAAAATTTCTTACTGTATTGTAGCCTTTTAGAAAATTAAATGTATAGTTGGAAAGCTGACAACAAATCTTTGGCATAGTTTTTTTTTTAAATAAGTGGTTTATACTGTATTACATTCTTGATCTAGATATTTTAGTGATTTATCTCAGATTTATTAAGAATATGGCAGGATACATAATAATAAATGAATAAAAGCTGTATTAACCAACTTATTAAGGCAATTATAATTAGAGTATACTGAAGTATTCTTCTTTTTCAGTTTGCATACTTGTCATCTTTAATAAGGCCATTGTATAAAATTGAATATCAGATCTGGAGGTGTGAATGATTTGGCAACTTGAAAATAAAACCATAAAATTTGGCATCAAACTATTGAAAATTAAAAACAAATGAAAAATTACATTTTACTCTTAAAATATTAATATGTAGGGAATCCTGATTTTAGGAAGCCAAAAAAAAAAAAACACTAAGTTATATTTTAATAATTAAAAATGTTATGAGTTTTTTAATAGACTTACTGTGTGGACAAACATACTATACCTATAGATAGCTAGGTTTACTTTTTCCCTTTTTCGTTTTGCAAAGCCACAATGAAGCCAAATTTTAAATGTCTATGAATAGGCTTTAAGGTTTGAATTATTCCTGGAACAATATCAATCATTCTGCTCTGTATGTACATTAACTAATAGATATTGGGGTGAATTTTATTGAAATTTTCAAAAAATATGTTAAGAGGGCAGTATTTATATGCAAACATACATAAATACTCATATAGAAAAAATATTTTAAAAAATCTAGGTACATAGCTAAATAGGTAAACAGAGAGGGAAAAAAGCGGCCCAAACCAAAGGAGAAAATATTTAGTAAACATTTTGGGGTTAATTAAATAGCAATGGTAAAATGGTAAAAATAGATAATCAAAATACAAATAGACATCTAAAGAATTTGTGCATAGTCTGTAACTTTATTATATGTAATTTTTTTCTAATGAGAAAAATGAAAAAAAGAAAACCGTTAACAGATACGTGAAGGCATGACAATATTTTCAACTGTTCTACAAAGGAAAAAAGAATATAGTTGTGAATATATATTTAAAACTTAAAAATATATAACAATAATACAAGCAATAAAAGAGCAAACCAGAAATACGTTTGCACTAAATGTTATGGAAAACATATAAAACCTCACTCAAAATGAAAAATAAAGAGAGCTGAATGATTAAGTCAGAAAAGGGAAATAGAGTCAATAGGTAAACACATGGGGATACAGTCAATGTTTTGTAGGAATCAAAGAAATTGATGTCGAATGACAATAAGAGCAAAAATATTGGAGGGGAGAAATGGAAGTACACTATTGTAAGTTTCTTATATATGAAGTTGTATAATATCACTTAAAGATAGCAATAAGTAAAAAAATGTATACCAACATCAATCAACAACAAAACAGTAAGCTTTAAAAAAATTGTAGTAAATAAACTAAAAAAAGAGTGTTACATCTCTTTTAGAATTTATCTAGAGGGTTTTCTGGTATTTACCAAAACACCCACCTCCAAAAAAATAAAAAATAAAACCAAAAAGGTTAACAAAGGAGATATAATGGAATTATAAAAATAATGAAAAACAATACAGGAAACAAGAGAAAAAAGGGGACAAAAAACAGTTAGGACAAATATAAAACATATATTGAGATAACAGAAATAAACCAAAATATATCAATAATCACATTAAATATAAAAGTAAATTAAACTAAAAAAATTTGTGAGAACAGAACAGATAAAAAGCAAGATTCAATTATATGATTTCTACAAGAAACACTCTTTAAATAAAGATTCAATGGGTTAAAAGTAAAATGATAGAAGAGGATATACAATGCTAATACTAAGTAAAAAATTTTGGAACACTATGCAAAGTACATTTTGGAGCAAAGAATATTATCAAGGATCTAGAAGGCTCTTCCAGAATGATGAAAGGTTAATTCATCCACAGGACATAATCATAATCATTTATGAATCTGATAAAAGAACTGTAAACATGTGAATCAAAAACTGATAAAATTTCATGAAGTAGACAGATCTACAGTTTTAGTTGAAAACTTTAATAATTTGCTCTAATAACTGAGAAAATGATTAGAAAGAAAACCAGTAAGAGTACAGAATATTTGAAGACCATTATTAACTAACAACCGAACCAAAATTTATAGAGCACTCCAACCAAATGTAATAGAATACACATTCTTTTCAAGGGCACATATAACATTTGTGAAATAGAGTATATTCTGGGTTATAAAACAAGTATCAATGAATTAAAAAAAGATTCAAGACTTTGACAGGAATGGAATGAAAGAAATCAGTAAGGGAAATGTCACAGGAAAATTTTCCAAATATTTAGAAACAAAATAGCAGAATTCTAAATAATACACAGGTCAATGAAGGAAGAACAAGAGTGTCCTATATACTAGAAATAAAAACCAAATTTAATAATTTGTTTAATTTGCTATTTGTTTAGTTTATTTGTTTAAAAAGTTATACCTGGGTGCCTCCATCTCTCAGGATCTTGTTCTCAGCACTGAGAACTCCACCAGTAACTCTTAGTTTTCTCCTGTTGTTGGTAGCAATGCTCAGTTGCCAGTGGAATGCTGCTCCAACCTTTTTTGCTCTACGTCCTCAAAACAAAAGACAACTTCATAGAATACCATGTAGATTTGCAGTGTGTGCTGTTGTAGTTTATGATGGAGAACATTTCAATATGCTCTTTCCTCTAAGATTACATTATGAAGTTTTATTTTCCAGTACTACCATGTATCCATTCTCCTGCTTCTTTCCATATTTCTATTTACTTATGGCTCTGGAGTGACTCGTGAATTAGCACAATATTTGCAGTAGTTCTTGAGGTGAAAGAACATTTTATAGTATTAAGAGTTCATGTTATTAATTTGTAAGTGTAAACAGACGTAATGTGCAAAATGTAATATTAGTCTTTCCTTGACTAAAAGAAAGGACTAATGCAATTAATTGCAGGATTTGCAAAAAAGGCTGAATAAATAGCAAACATTATGAAACACAATAAAGACAAGTGAATAGGACTTCAGCAAGATGATCCTAAAAAATAATATTATGTGCTTAGTATTTCACCAAATATGCTTTTGCATTGATGGCACTAATAGCAAAGTGTTTTGAATTTAAAAGATCTAAAAGAAATGATTTAATTATTTATATGTAAAATAAATAAAAATAATAAAATAATAAGTAATAGTTAATTTATTCTCAGATATTTGCCAACTTTGTCAAATAAAATCATAGCTCTACCCATGCTTTTCCTTTTTTAAAATACTAACCTCATTTTATTTTTTATTATTTATTTATTTATTTATTATTTTATTTTATTTTATTTATTTATTTATTTTATTTTTATTTTTATTTTTATTTATTTTTTTTTAAATTTTATTTTGTCGATATACATTGTAGCTGATTATTGCTCCCCATCACCAAAACCTCCCTCCCTTCTCCCTCCCCCCCTCCCCCCCAACAATGTCCTTTCTGTTTGTTTGTTGTATCAACTTCAAATAATTGTGGTTGTTATATCTTCTCCCCCCCCCCGTTTGTGTGTGTGTGTGTGTATGTGTGTGTGTGAATTTATATATTAATTTTTAGCTCCCTCCAATAAGTGAGAACATGTGGTATTTCTCTTTCTGTGCCTGCTAACCTCATTTTAAATTGACAAATTACAATTGTATACATTTATGGGGTACATTGTGACAATACTTGTCAATTTTATTGCTTTGAAGCTTTATTTTTTATGAAAAGAAGAAAACATATTCAACTGCTTATTGTCTAATTTTATAGTTTTTGTTTCTATTATATTTTATTTTGATCTTTTTCCCCCGTTTCCCCCCAGATATTGAAATATACTTGACAAATAAAAATTATATTGAAGGTGTACAATTTCATATTTTGATATAGATATGCATTGTGAAATAAATAATTACCACAAACAAGCTAATTAATATGTCTATCACCTCATATGGTTGCTATTTCCTTTTTTTCCTTTTTTGTGGTGAGAACACTAATGATTTGCTCTGTTAGTAAATTTGAACTACACATTAAAGCATTGTTTACTATAGTCACATTGTGCAAAATGGATCTCTAGAACTAGTTCATTTTGCATAAATGAAATGTTGTAGTCTTTCATCAACATCATCCTATTATCCTTCCCTGCAGCCCCTGGCTACAAAGGGTAAGTGAGGATTCTTTTGTACTCTTTCACTGGATCCTGCAAATGATGAGAATGGTTGGCCCCTGGTGACTCGTGCTGGACTTGTGTCATGCCTAAGAAATTAACAACAACACACCATCAACAACAATAACAGCAATAACAAGAAATATTTGTTGTATTAAGCCTCTGAGTCCGTCCTGATTAAAGCATGGACCAATAGTTGTTTTTTTATTTCAATTAATTAATTTTATTAACATCTTTATGAAATGAGCATAACATATCATATACCCTCAGAACTTCCCAGAAAGTCTGGTTCAAATTTTGAACACCTCTAAATTCCACACTAGTACTTGGATTTGCAAGTAACCTGACCTGATACTACCACAGTCTGCAGCGCACTTTACTTTCTCTGTTGCATCAGAGTTCTTTCACACATGGAGAAGCCACCTGAAATATAGGAATGCTCACATCAGTTGTTCAATTCTCTCTGGAAAGAAAGTCCCATGGAAGGGTCTCCCCTTTGATGAGGGTTCTAGACCATTTTTGCCAAAAACAATCTGAAGTTCAAGAAACCTTTAGTAACAATTGGAGAATGTAGGCTCTGAGTAAGTGAGTTCTCTTGACTCTGAAAATTCTTCATTCTGTGTAGAGAAAGAAGTACAGCTAGGAACATGAGGAGGAGGGAGGCTGAGTTAGTTCCTCCAAAGCTGCAGGCTCAGAGCCAGGTTTCCCCTTGCTTAGGTCTCGGGGCACTAGTACCAGGCACTGTACTAAAAAAAGGAGATGCAGAACTAAGATACGAATTTTCAGGCGTCAAAGGAACTTTAAAGTGGTTATTGTTGGAATGTATACACAATTCCTATGTAATCTTTTCCGATCTAGTAAGTAACTATTGGAAATAAAATCATAAAAATAAAAACATTTTAATAAAAAAGATGATAGTTGTATTGGTAGAGGTAATTATTATTTTTGCTGTTCTTACACCACTTATCTGTGTCATTAATTTTTATCTTAGAAATTATTTCCTGAATTAGTATTTCAGAAAGAATATGGTTAAGAGAATACCAAGAATGATATGATCTAAGCTGCTCAATGTAATTTAGAGCATAGAATTTCTTAGATCAATTTAGGTCTTGAACAAAGATAGGTTTTAGAGTACAAAGAAATTAGAAATGATCTTTTTCTGCATTTACAATAAAAATTTAAATGGGAAGACTAAAAGTGAAGGGATGGGAAAATATTTTCCATCCAAATGGAAATAAAAAAAATGTGCAGGAAGAGCTACACTTTTTTTTTTTTTTTTTGGATAAAGTAGACTTTAAGCCAAAAGCTATAAAAAGAGTCAGACAAGGTCATTATATAACCATACAGGGATAAATTCAGCAAGAGAATATAACATTGTAAATATATATGTACTAACACGGTAAAACCCTGATACAAAGCAAATATTATTGAATCTAAAGGAAGAGGTACACCTAAACCTAAAAGAGAGATAGGGATAGCTGGGGACTTCAATCATCTCTCAGTATTGGTCAGATCATCCAGACAAAAAAATCAACAAAGAAACAACAGATATAAACTGTGCTATGGAGCAAGTGGAGCTAGCAAATAGATAAAGAACATTTCATGCAACTGCAAAATACGCATTCTTATTAACACGTGTATCATTCTTCAGGATAGACTGCATATTAGGCCACAAAACAAGTGTAAAGGAATTTTTAAAACTTGAAATTATATTAAGTATTTTTCCAGACCACAACAGAGTAAAACTAGAAATTGATAACAAGAGAAACTTTAGAAACTACAGATATGTAGAAATTCAACAACGTGTTACTGAATGACAAGTGGGTCAAGAAAGAAATTAATCAAGAAATAAAAATATTCCTCAATACAAGTCAAAGTAGAAACACAACATATCAAAACCTATGGGGTACTACAGAAACAGTAATAAGAGGAAGTTTATTGCCATAAGTGCTGACATGAAAAAAGTAGAAAGATTTCAAATAAACAACCTAATGTTGCACCTCAAGGAACTAGAAAAGGAAGAACAATCCAATCCCAAAATAAGTATATGAAAAAAATAATAAAAGTCAGAGCACAATTAAATGAAATAGAGATAAAAAAGATACAAAAGATCAATTAAGTAAAAATTGTTTTTTGACAAGATAAAGAAAATAGACAAACCATTAGCTAGACTAAATATAAAAAGAGAGAAGACCCAAATAAAGAAAATCAAATGAAAAACAAGGTATTACAACTGATATCACAGTAACTCAAAGAATCGTCACAGAGTATTATGAACAGCTATATGCTAAAAAATTGGAAAATCTAGAGGAAGTGGATAAATTTTTGGACACATACAGCCTACGAAGTCTGAAGCAAGACGAAATAGAGAACCAGAAAATACCAATAACAACCAAGGAGATTAAATTGTAACCAGCAGTCTCTCAACAAAGAAAAGCCCAGGACTGGATGGCTTCACTGTTGAATTCTACCACATGTTTAGAATTCTTCTTCAACTGTTACAAAAAAAATTCCACCAATTCTTCTCCAACTCTTACAGAAAAAATTGAAACAGAGTATATTCTTCATACTCATTCTGTATGGCCAGTGTCACCCTGATATCAAAATCAGACAAGGACAAAACCTAGAAAGAAAACTACAGGCCAATATCTTTGATGAACTTAGATGCAAAAATTCTCAATAAAATACTAGCAAACTGATTCAACAGCACAACAAAAAGATTATATACCATGGTCATGTAGGATTTATTTCTGGGATGCAAGGATGGTTCAACACACACAAGTCAATAAATGTGATATACCACATCAACAAAATAAAGGACAATAAGGATATGATCATTTCAATAGATTCAGAAAAAGCATTTGATAAAATTCAACATCCCTTAATGACCAAAATTCTCAACAAATTAGGTATAGAAAGAAAGTATCTCAACACAACACAGGCTATATATGACAAACCCCCAGGTAACATCATCATGAATGAGGAAAAGTTGAAAGCTTTTTTCAAAGAACAAGGATAAGATAAGGATATCCACTGTCCCCTTTTTTATTTGACATAGTACTGGAAATTCTAGGCAGAGCAATTAGGCAAGGGAAGGAAATAAAGTGCATCCAAACTAGAGGAAGTCAGGTTGTCCCTATCTGCAGGCAACATAATCTTATATTAAAAAAGAAAAAAAAAAAAAAACCCTAAAGAGTCCACCAAAAACTTTTAGAACTGATAAAAGTATTCAGTGAAGTTACAAGATAGAAAATCAATGTAAAAAAAAATCAATAGAATTGAATGTCCCCCCAAAACTTAATTCCCACTGTAACTTTTGAAGGTGAGCAATCCTATTATGGTAATTGAAAGGGGAGGTCTTGAAAAGGTAATTAGACTGTAGGACAATGCCACGTTGAATGGATTAATAATGGTGGTTCAATAGGAGTGGTGAGAGTGGGCATCCTTGTCTAGTTCCTGTTCTTAAAGGAAAAGCTTTCAGCTTTTCCCCATTCAGGATGATATTGGCAGTGGGTTTGGCATGTATGGCTTTAATTATGTTGAGATACTTTCCCTCTATACCTAACTTATAGAGGGTCTTTGTCATGAATGAGTGCTGTACTTTATCAAATGCTTTTTCAGCATCTATAGAGATGATCATATGGTCCTTGTGTTTGAGTTTATTAATATGGTGTATCACATTTATTGATTTGCGTATGTTGAACCAACCTTGCATCCCTGGGATGAATCCCACTTGATCATGGTGAATAATTTTACGTATGTGTTGCTGTATTCTGTTTGCTAGTATTTTAGTGAGGATTTTTGCATCTATATTCATCAAGGATATTGGCCTGTAGTTTTCTTTTTTGGTTATATCTTTACCTGGTTTTGGTATCAGGATGATGTTTGCTTCATAGAATGAGTTTGGGAGATTTGCATCCATTTCAATCTTTTGGAATAGTTTGTAAAAAATCGGTGTCAATTCCTCTCTGAATGTTTGG
Organism: Cynocephalus volans; assembly: GCF_027409185.1. Classification (NCBI taxonomy): domain Eukaryota; kingdom Metazoa; phylum Chordata; class Mammalia; order Dermoptera; family Cynocephalidae; genus Cynocephalus; species Cynocephalus volans. The sequence goes on from NC_084475.1 coordinate 66,877,228, forward strand.
TAAAATTCTGCTGTGAATCCATCTGGTCCTGGGCTTTTCTTTGTTGGGAGCCTTCTGATAACAGCTTCAACATAGTGTTGGAAGTACTAGCCAGAGCAATCAGAGAAGAGAAGGAAATAAAGGGCATCCAGATTGGAAAAGATGAAGTCAAACTGTCCCTGTTTGCAGATGACATGATCCTATATATCGAACAGCCTAAAACCTCTACAAAAAAACTGTTGGAATTGATAAATGATTTCAGCACAGTAGCAGGATACAAAATCAACACACAAAAATCAGTAGCATTTCTTTTCTCCAATAGTGAACATGCAGAACAAGAAATCAAGAAAGCCTGCCCATTTACAATAGCCACCAAAAAAATAAAATACTTAGGAATTGAGTTAACCAAGGAGGTGAAAAATCTCTATAATGAGAACTACAAACCACCGCTGAGAGAAATTAGAGAGGATACAAGAAGATGGAAAGATATCCCATGCTCTTGGATTGGAAGAATCAACATAGTGAAAATGTCCATACTACCCAAAGTGATATACAAATTCAATGCAATCCCCATCAAAATTCCAAAGACATTTTTCTCAGAAATGGAAAAAACTATCCAGACATTTATATGGAACAACAAAAGACCACACATAGCCAAAGCAATGCTGAGCAAAAAACATAAAGCTGGAGGCATAACACTACCTGACTTTAAGCTATACTACAAAGCTATAATAACCAAAACAGTATGGTACTGGCATAAAAACAGACACACTGACCAATGGAATAGAATAGAGAATCCAGAAATCAACCCACACACTTACTGCCATCTGATCTTTGACAAAGGCACCAAGCCTATTCACTGGGGAAGGGAATGCCTCTTCAGCAAATGGTACTGGGATAACTGGATATCCATAGGCAGGAGAATGAAACTAGATCCATACCTCTCACCGTATACTAAAATCAACTCAAAATGGATTAAGGATTTAAATATACACCCTGAAACAATAGAACTTCTTAAAGAAAACATAGGAGAAACACTTCAGGAAATAGGAATGGACACAGACTTCATGAATATTACCCCATAAGCATGGGCAACAAAAGGAAAAATAAACAAATGGGATTATATCAAACTAAAAAGCTTCTGCACAGCAAAAGAAACAATTAACAGAGTTAAAAGACAACCAACAGAGTGGGAGAAAATATTTGCAAAATATACATCTGACAAAGGATTAATATCCAGAATATATAAGGAACTCAAACAACTTTACAAGAAGAAAACAAGCAACCCAATTAAAAAATGGGCAAAAGAGCTAAGTAGGCATTTCTCTAAGGAAGATATACAAATGGCCAACAGACATATGAAAAAATGCTCAACATCACTCAGCATCCGGGAAATGCAAATCAAAACCACACTGAGATACCATCTAACCCCAGTTAGGATGGCTAAAATCCAAAAGACTCTGAACGATAAATGCTGGCGAGGTTGCAGAGAAAAAGGAACTCTCATACATTGCTGGTGGGACTGCAAAATGGTGCAGCCTCTATGGAAAATGGTATGGAGGTTCCTCAAACAATTGCAGGTAGATCTACCATATGACCCAGCTATCCCACTGCTAGGAATATACCCAGAGGAATGGAAATCATCAAGTCGAATGTATACCTGTTCCCCAATGTTCATCGCAGCACTCTTTACAATAATCAAGAGTTGGAACCAGTCCAAATGTCCATCATTGGATGAGTGGATACGGAAAATGTGGTATATCTACACAATGGAATACTACTCAGCTATAAAAACGAATGAAATACTGCCATTTGCAACAACATGGATGGACCTTGAGAGAATTATATTAAGTGAAACAAGTCAGGCACAGAAAGAGAAATACCACATGTTCTCACTTATTGGTGGAAGCTAAAAATAAATAATAAATTCACACACACACACACACACACAGACACAAAAAGCCGGGGGCTGGGGGGAAGAAGACATAACAACTACAATTATTTGAAGTTGATACAACAAGCAAACAGAAAGGACATTGTTGGGTGGGAGCGGTGAGAGGGATGTGGGAGGGGGGTTTCAGTAATGGGCCACAATAATCAACCACATTGTATATCGACAAAATAAAATTAAGTATAAATAAATAAATAAATAAATAGAATAAATAATTAAAAAAATAAAATAAATAAAAAATAAATTAAAAAAGTAATTCAATTAACAAATGAAAAAATGACTTGAATAATCATTTCTCAAAGGAAGATATACAAAAGGCAATCAGGTATAAGCAAAAATGCTCAATATCACTAATCATCAAGGAAATGTAATCAAAACCACAATGAGATATTATCTCACCCCAGTTAGAATGACTAGTATCAAAAAGACAGTTCAGGATGCAGAAAAAAGGAAACTCTTATGCACTCGTCAGAAATGGAAATTAGTATGGCCATTATGGAAAATTGTATGGAGGAAACTAAATATGGAACTATCATATGATCCATTAATACCACTGCTGGGTATTTATCCAAAGGAAAGGTAATTAGCATACTGAAGAGATTTTGTACCCCTATGTTTATTTCAGCACTATCCACAGTAGCCAATATACAAAATCAGTCTAGGTGTCCATCTACTGTTGAATGGACTAAGAAAATATGGTATATGTACATAATGGAACATTACTTAGTCATGAAAAAGAATGAATTCTTGTCATTTGCTGCAACATGGATAAGGCTGGAAGACAATTATGTTAAGTGAAACATCTCAGGCACGGAAAGATAAATACAGCACATTCTCAGTCATATGTGAGAGCTTAAAAAAGAAAAAGTCGAGCTTGTAGAAGCAGAGTAGAATTGTCATCAGAGTCTGGGAAGAGAAGGGGCAAGAAGGAATAGGGAGAGGCTGGCTAATAAACCCACAATTACAGCTAGATAGTAAAAAACAAGTTCTAATGGTGGACAGTAGTTCTAGGCATCTATAATTAACAATAATTTATTACCTGTTTTCAAACAGCTAGAATAGCGGAACTCAAAGCTTATCATCACAAAGAAATGATAAAGTTTTGTGATGATGAATATGCTAATTACCTGATCTGATCACCACATATTGTGTACATATATTAGAATATAACTCTGTACCCCATGCATATGTACAATCAATACGTGTCAATAAATAAATACATATTTTTAAAAATGGAAGGAACCTGTTTCACACCGAATGAAAGACCTCAGAACTTTCAGATAAATCCTGTACTCAAGTAATACTGTCCTTTTCCTGCTGGGTTGGTTAGTCCTGTTCCACTCTTTTATACTTATTTTTTTCCACCACTTCACACTCAACTCACGCAGTTTGGTTTTCCATACACAGCTAATTATTTCATTTCACAATTCTGCTAACTGGCATTAAGGTGATCCTTTAAAGAGGTACATTTGTGTTAACATACACTTACTCTTATACTTAAAATTTTTGAGGTAATAAGTTTTATGGAAACCCACCTGAGACATCCATCCCACTCAGTGTGATATTTGCATTTTATTCTAGGCATACATATAATAATCTCTTCAGAAAATGGAATCTATACTCCCACATGAGCAGAGAGTGATAAATTTTTAATAACTTCCTTAGGGTTTTGATTTTTACTATGATGCTTTCAAAGATTACAGTATAATTTAGGAATGAGAAAATGTTACAGTTTTTACCAGTAAGCGTAAAACGATCATTACATTCTCTTGTCAGTCTTATACTTTAATTTCTATATGTAAACAAAGGTAAGCTTTTAAACATATAAGCAAGGCAAAATATCTAAATCTCAGTTTCCTCATTTATGTAATAAAGATAACGGGAGTGTTTACACTATAGTTTTTATGAGGATGAAATAAGATTTTTTCCCTGTCATGTAGTAGAGTTCCTGACTCAGGGCAAGTATCCAATGCATTTAGTTGTTACTATTATTATTATTATTATTATTATTATTATTATTATTATTATTATTATTATTATTATTACTACTAGATAATTACTATATGCAGAGACAATGATCTATAGTGTCTACTAGATTGCCTATTTGAAGACCAAATGCCATTTTTTATGTTAGATCCCTTTACAAACCAGTTAATTTGGTCATTATATTGAATTATGCCAATAAAGCAGTTGGTTGAAATTGAAATTTAACAGATTGTACCATCAAAAGATTTTTCGGTAGTTAGCTCTTTTTATGAATAAAATATAGAATGTAGCCATTTTATGTCAATTCATTCAGGCCATACTACCCACACATAAAGCAATTTTATAAGGTAAGTGAATACAATGGAACAATAAAGCAGCTGTATGGAAAGTATTACAATAACCCAAGTTTTGCTCATATTGGTAAAAAATTTTGGTGCACCGTTTTAATACTGATTTCCTTGTCTTTTATAGCAATCTTATTTCTGCTTTATCTTACTCTTCTGGTGGTTGATTTTCCATCTGCCCCATTCTGAGCCAAGTCTCTCAGGCTGTATGGGGGTTTTTAAATTTCAACTTTGGTTTCTCTGAAGTTTTAATTATTTCTTAGGTAACATTTTATTATTTTACTTACTCAATAATATGAAAATTTCTTTAAAAAGTCCACTCATACAATATTATATATTTATAAGGATAATGGGATTTGATGAAAATTGATATATTTTTAATTTATTTTGAAAATTATCAAATATGCACAAAAATAAAGAGAAAAAATAATAAATATTATGTACTTACACACAGTTATAACAACTAATTGGCATTTTGCTATTTTTTTAAAGAAATGAATATTTTAAAATATATATGTAATATAAATAAATAAACATGTATTCTCTCTATATAGAAAGAACACATATATATTCATTTATATTCATAAATTTAAACAAATTATAAAATGTGTGTATATGTACATATAGAGAGATAGAGACAGAGACAAAGAAAGAGAGAGGTAATATATGACCTAGAAGAAATATTAAATCTCATGAGTGTGTCTTTCTCATTTCTTTTAAGAGCTCTGTAAAAACTACTTGTCCAGTGATGAGCTAAGCAGTGAAAAAAAGTAACGAGAACCCTGTCCACCTATGAATTATATACTGATCTTCTACAAATATTGAGCATGTGATTTGTAGGTGTCATCAGTTAGTGTTTAATTTTCAATTCACTTACTTCCTTGAATTGGTAAAAAATGAAATAAAAAATTTCTGTGCAACCAAATGGAGAGAAAAAATAAATCTCTCCATCTGTGTGTAGAAGGTCTACTTCTTGTTTCTTTCTCAATATAAAGAGTCTTCAGTGGGGAAAATCTATTTTACTTCCACAGGCTTATAAATGGTATATACTCAATTTATATGTTGGTACAAAAATAGCATAGTACCCACTCTCCCTCAATTTCTAAATTTGATTAAAAATCGAAAGAGATATCTCTCAGCTGTAGCTTTCCATATGCATTCTACTACAGTCATACAACAAATAGATACAGGTCAAATTTGGCATAGTTTGTCCTGGTATCTTACAAGTGACTGTCTTGTTTTGATTACTGGGATCAAACAGTTGTGTTCATGTATGTCAATCAGCAGATAATTGGGGCTGACTTTTGCTACTTTTGGTCTGCCACAGCAGTAAACAGCAGTGTAATTTCCATGGGACAGGATACATTTTCCCTTCTACTTTTTGTGGGGGGCTAAAAGCTTTTAATATGCACCCACATGAAATCTGCTAGTCATCTTGATCTCTATAACAAATAGATAAACTCATTCAGTTGCCTAAAGGAAGGTGATTCAAGTGAAAAGTCAGAGTAATCATCACCCATAAACACCTTCAAGGTAAATGTAACTACAAAAAAACTGGAGAATACTAAAACTTAAATATATATGTGATATTTCCTCCCAAGATTGAAAATAAGGCAAGAATATCAACTCTTATCACTCCTACACTGAAAGTTTTAGCTAGTGCAATGAAAGAAGAAAAATACATATTTTTAGAGTAAGACATATTGGAAAGGAAGAAATAAAACTGTACCTATTCATAGATAAAACAATGTCTATGTAGAATGTCCTAAGAAATCTAAAAAAGTAGAAAAACCTCTAAGAACTGTTAAGTGAGATTAGCAAAGTTATTGGATATAGGTCAACATGCAATCATATTTCTATATAATAGCAGTGTACAACTGAAGAACCAATTGACAATACAATACCATTTACTCCAACAGAAATGGAATACTTAGGTATAAATCTAATGAAACATGTCAGTAAATCTATGCTAACGACTAGAAAATGCTGATAAAAAATATAAAAGAAGATCTAAATGAACGGAAAGGCATATCATTTTCATGGGTTGGAAGACTTAAAATAGAAAATATGTTAATTCTCCCTTAACTGATCTATAGATTTAATGCAATACCAATAAAAAACATCAATAGGAGTTTTGCAGATATAGACAAACTGATTCTAAAATGAATATGGAAAGGCAAAGGAATAAGAATAATAACAATTTTAAAAAGAATAAAGTTAGAGAAATCACACTACTCACTTTTAAGAATTATAATCAAGTTACATAATTAGTGGGTTCTGGCAAAGAGAGAGACATAGATCAGTGGAATAGAACAGAGAGTTTAGAAATAGGACCACACAATCATGACCATTTGATCTTTTACCAAGTTGCAAAATAAATTCAATGAGAAAACGATAGATAGCGTTAAAACAATTGGTCATCCATATGTAAAATAAAAAGGAACAAAAAAAGAACAACAGCCTAAACATCTCATCTTTTGCAAACATTTACTCAAAATGGATCGCAGATATAAATTAAAAATGTAAAACTATAAAACTTTTCAAGGGGAATACGGGAGAAAATCTGGTGTTAGGCAGACCTTTTAGATATGACACTGAAAGCACAATCCATAAGAGGAAAAAAAATGATCATTGAATATCATCGGAATTATATTAAAACTTTTGCTCTGTGAAAGACACTATTGAGATAATTAAAAGATAATCTACAGTCTTGGAGGATATATTGGCAATTCACAAATTCAACCAAGGACTAGAATTCAGAATAGATAAGGATCTCTCAAATATCAACAATAAGAAAATACACAGTTAAAAATGGGTTAAAGGATGTGAACAGACACTTCACAAAAATGTACATCAGGGTGGCAAACAAGTACATGAAAAGGTACATCATCTTTAGCCATTAGAAAAATGAAAATTAAAACCACAATGAGATATTACTGTCCAACTAGAATGGCTAAAATAAAAATACTGATTAAGTGCTAGTGAGAATGTGGAGTAAATGTAACTCTTTTCTCTGTTGCTGGGAAAGCAACATATTTCAGCCTCAGAGGAGTTTCTATCAGCTACCAAATGATCCGGCAATCCCACCCTTGGGAATTTATTCAAATAAAAACTTTTTTTTTTCTCAAACAAAAACTTTTGATCACAGAAAAACCTATACATGAATATTTGCGGAAACTGTATGCAAAATTGCTGCAAACGGAACTCACTCAGATATCCTTCAGCAGGTGAACGGATAAGCTGTGGTGCACCTATGCAATAAAAAGGAAAAACAAAACAAAACAAAACAAAAACCTAATGATAAACACAATTTGGATGGATATCCCTAGAGTGAAAAATGTCAGTCTCAATAGTTTACGTATTTAATGGCCCTGTTCTGGAAAATACAAAATTGTAGTGATGGCAAACAGATGACCAGTGTCAGGCATAGGAATTGAGGGGAGGCTGTGACTATAGAGAACAGCAGGAGGGAGTTTTTTGGGCTGCTGAAGTAGATTTGGAACTTGACTTCAGAGGTGGCAATGTAAATCTCTCCATGCACAAAATTCGTATAACTGTACATCAAAAAGAAAAGAAGAGTTCATTTCATTCTATGATAATTTTTTAAAAAATTACACACATACTCATGAATGTACACACGTATGCATGCATAATCATTTATGGTCTACATATGATGTTAAAGGATGTTGAGGACAAGTAAAGGAGAAAATCAAACTCACAAAGATTACTTTCAGTTACAAAACAAGATTGTTACATTTTTAAAATGAAGTACTTACCAAACAGTTATGATACCATAGAATACCAAATAACTGATTAAAAAGATAAAATTTGCTAGAGAAATTCTCTCAGAACTCAGAAAAAAATAAAGAGATGACTATAATAAACAAAAAGATAAAAGGATGTCGATAGCTGTATGTAAGCTGAGAAAAGTGCAGATAGAGGAGGTGAAATAATAAGTGAAATAATAAATTACAATTTCCTAAACCGAAAAAGATTAGACTTGTCAGATCAAAACGACAAGAAAAAATAATGAAAAGAGATCCAGATCTAGACTTGCACTAGCAACGTTTTTCGAACTTCAAAGATAATGAACAAATCCTACAGCCACTTGGGTGGGGTGGGGGTGGGAAGACAGCCCTATAAAGAATAAAAGTAAATCCATGTCATTACCTTTTACTTCTGTTTTTGGTTATATGGCAAGGAAACACTTCCCATTGTTTTGATTGGTTCTCATGTTTCACTGTATCATTTAGAAGCATAGCCTGTCTTTATTTTCCCCGTGATTGATTCTAGAAGTACCTTACCCAGATCAAAATCAGTCAAAGTATAGTCCCTAGGAGCAGTGACTCACTCAGGTTTGTTAAACTACTCCAAAAAGAATGAAAGCAGAACTTTTGCTCTGAATGTGCCCAGTGCTGTGATGATGTGAGCCGTAAATTTCTACTGCGATCTGGGCATCATGGAGTTAATCAACTTGTGGCTGAAGGTGACATACAGAACAAAGTCATGAAAATCCAGGCTGCTCCTTGGCTCTTCAGTTCCATCAGCCAACGGATTGTTTCTTGTGTTTAAGGCAGCCCAGACTGTATTTTTTCTTATGTGGAATACAATTCATGTTGAAGGATCAAACATTTAAATTTTAATTTTATATTTTTTATCTTCCCTATTCCTTACAATGAAAAAAATCAGTAACAAAATAATTTTTTTCTTTTATAATTTTCAGTATCTGTAATAAAGATCATATTTTCTCAAGGAAACATTGTCCTATATTCTGTAATAAAGTGAATTTTATTCTTTATATTTAACATTAATACATCATAATTATTTCTGTTTTCTTTGTGTAGCAAACACATGCTCTGAACCTACATTGGACCATTTTTTATTCCTTTATGAAATTTTGAAAATGAATTTGGGAACCTTGGCTGAAAATATTCATGCAAATATTCGTCCTGCATATACATGGATTCAATTTCCAGATGATTTATTGACTATGTAGAGTGTATGTTATAAGAAAATGGACCCTTAAATCTTTCAGTATTATTCCACCATATGGGAGGCCTATTGTGAATCCTTCAAAAGATTTATATAATGTCTAAAATTTTTCCTCATTTAGCTTTTTCCTTGCTTTATGATCCCCTGGCTAAGACTCTATATACATAAGTATGTATGAGAATGTGCAATAACCATTTAGTAATTTAAAAATTATATGGGAGAAGATGATCTTATATCATTTATAGCTTAATAATTGCTTAAGGTAAGTTCGTGTGTTTTACAAGTTAGATCACTGTATTCAATAATGGGCAGATAAAATACATCTGAAAACATCAACAGTAATTATAATCTTATCTGTTTTAAATAAATTAGAGTAATACAATATAGAGCAGACAGAAAATAGGAAGTAAATACAAATCATTAGACTTAGTGTCTTTACTCACCGAAATACAAATTAATTGTTCACCAAAGCATTCTGATCAATGATATGATCACGAACAAAGATCCACTGTTCTGAAGTGTCAGGATTCTGAAATCAAGATCAGAGACCTTGGTGTCTAGAACAATAGCTTTCTTTAAAACCAAATGAAATTACATGATCAGATTGTTGTAATATGTATGAAATTGGATTTGTGTATGTAAGTTTGTCTCAACAGTTAAATTTTGACAAGATGCCATCTGGGTCTCTTATTTGTCATCATAAACTACATGTGTACTTCAGTGACTTCACACAATACACCATGATCATTCAGAAGTCAAATATCATGCAGGAAAAAAAAAAGTAGATTCATCATAAGTGGTTGTTGCAACATTGCAAAAATCTTGATTACTTATAATGAATAATGAAATTGTACATTCTAGCATTAGAAAAAATGTAAAATATTTTTGTTTTGATTTGGCTCTCTCTTTTAGTTAACTAAAGATTTGTCTTTCTTCTGTAAGCAAGTTACAAAATGAAATTAAAAAAATAAGATTGTGTAGTTACAAAAATTACTAGAAATTATTTCACTAATCTATTCTTGTAGACATCTTCATAACCGATTCTCATTATTCATTTATTATTGATTTTAAATATATACCTTTACATATTGATATATATATTAATATATACATAAAATAATACCTGAGATAAATGAAATGTGGATATTACTGAAATTTAACTTAGAAATAATTTAAATACTTTAATTCTATAAGTGTTCAGAGCCCTAAATAAAGGGGTACATTTGTATTCCTAGAAGGACAAGTCAATAAAAATAAAATCTAAATGAAAATGACATATATCATATATATGTGTGATAGTTATATCTTATTTGTGATTAGGTGCAAGATCTTTTTATTGCCAATATTCCTACCAACGTAATTTATATTTTAGGAAGTAAAATTTCTTTGTTTTCCTTAAAGAATAACGCTTATAGTTTTCTGATTTAAAACTGACATCTGGTTATTATAGACAATTTGGAAAAACAAAGAATAATAAAGAAAAAAATTAAAAATTGATCATTTGTCCAATTGCTTGCAGAAAACATCAATTCAAATTTTAGCTAATTTTCTTCAAGTTTTTTAGAAGCAAATTAATTTATTAATAGATAATATGCCTACATGCATAAAAATATAATCATTGGCCAGAAGGGTGGATTCATCAGTTATTTAGAAGCTCAATTAAAAACTATTTGATTTACTTTAGTCAGAGTGGCTGAAATGATGTTAATGAAGACAGAAAGCAGAAGGCTTTAAAAAAAAAATTGCTATTTAGTAAAAAACCCATTGATTCCTTTTAAGAGGACATGTATGTACCTGTATGTTTGTATATGAGTATACAATTTATTTGTTTAAGGGATGTGAGTTTCTATCAATTTTAATTTCTGTTTGATGGTAATAGATTTTCACATATGAAAATTTATGTAGCTGGACTATTTCCTTTGTCCTTTGCGTTTTAGCAAATTGCCTTCTGTGACTTGGCAGTAATCTCGTTAAGTTAAGGTGAATCCAAAAAAAAAAAAAAAAAACCCATTTGTTTAACTAGTGGTACTGATGAAACTATAATAAATCACTTTATGTAAATATAATAAATCATTTTGTGTATATTTGCAAATGTAGAACTATTAACTTCAAAGGGAACTCAGTATGCTGGGAGGAGAGGTTTTGGAACAATGCAGTTTTCTAATTGTGCGTTGCTGGGTATTATTATTGCAATATCTATTATTTATTATTAGCCTTAAAAAATCTAGTCACTTATGAATTTTATTTGACTATTTAGAGTGAGGATTGAAGGTTATTTCTAATGAGAAAGTGCATTTTGGAAAAAAAGTTACTTTTGATTTGTTTTCTTAAATTATAAATAAACTAAAAATGCAGTTGACCACTGCAACCACAATAGACTTGTAAAAACTATATGGAATAGGAATATTTGGAGAATGGAGGAAGTTCAGTGGAGTCTTTTGGGATAAAACTTAATGAATATTAATGTGAAATAATACTTGTGGGAAAGTAAAGGAAGCTATAGATACAACACAAGGCTACACAAAATGAATAAATGAGGGAAAATAGATAGTAAATTGCAAACATAAGGGACATGATTACAGGAAGGAGAGAAAATTAAATAACACTATCCAAGGGAGCTTTCCTCAGCAAGTTTGTATTTGAAAGGATGTTTTCCACGATCCGATCCGTATCATACTGAAAATTTGAGGACTGTTTAGTTCTAGCATCTGGGTATTTGTAAATATCATTGAGAAGCTGTCATATTAAGTTTTGAAGAAAAAATTACAGACACTTGGAGCATTCTGTAAAAATCAGTGGTTCTCAACGTTGGTTGTTCATTAGAATTACCTGTGGAGGTTTTCGAACTTCCAATGCACAAGACACACTCCAATCTAATTAAATAATAATTTCTACATATGGATCCAGGCGTCAGTGTTTTTTTGAAGTTCTCCAAGTGAATTAAAAGTGCAAGTAAGTTTATGAACCAAACCATTAAAGCAGTATTGCTCGAAGTGTGGTCCTCAGGCTTTCTACATCAGAATCACCCCAGGTGTTAATAAATCAACTTCTGAAATTAACCCTAAATGCCTTGAATCAGAATATTTGGTTGTGGGGAAGAGGAGTATGCATTTTTAATAAGCATATATTTTTAGTAAGAACATGATTTTTTTTATTTGAGCAAATACAATGGAATTTAAATGAACTGGATAAATTGGATAAATGAAATCTTAAGAATTTGACTTTTTTCTGAAGAAGATGTTACAAACATTTTTGTATATTACAATAAGAAAAAGAAGATGTTTAATTGGAACTCTCTCTATATACAATTAATTTTATTTAATATTCACAAAAAATCTGTAAAGAAGGTCCAAGAATCAATTTACAAATGATAAAATTAAGCTCAGAGAAATAACTGTCATTCACCAAATTCCACTGTAGTGAAGAAATCAAAATCTGTCCTTGTCTTTCTTTAAATATGAATTCCGTGCCTTATACCATCAGGTGACTGTTTCTAACCTCTCTGGTCACCATATCTTAGCATCTTCTCTATTTCTTCCCTTTACTGTTCTTGGGGCAATACATTGATTTTATTGGCACCCCATTTAGAATTCCAGTTTTCTCAATCATGTTTTAAAGCTTTCAGGCATGTACGAAGTCAGGTAACTTAACACAGTCTTTTCTGAACAGAGCTGCTCAACACCTTTTAAATTCATTTTTGTACTGACGATGTAAAATCATTCCCCTTTGGAAAAATCATCCTTTTCTGATGGGTATGTAAAACGTTGCTGCCACATTGGAAAATAATCCAGGTATTCCTTAAATATTTAAATATAGACTTCATTTCACCCAGCAATTCCACTCCTAAGTATTTACCCCAGAGATGAAAACATATGTCCACAAAAAACTTATACATAAGTGTTCATTGCAATATCATTCATGATAGCCAAAAAGTGGAAAAACTGAAGTATCTATCAACAGATGAATGGATGAATAAAATGTGGTATAGCATTAAAATACATTTTTATTCAGTAATAAAAAAAATTAGTGATATATGCTTCAACCTGGAGGAACCCTGAAAACAACTATACTAAGTGAAAGAAGCTAATCGCAAAAGACCAGATATTATATAACTCTTATTTGCATGAAATATCCAGAAAGGCAGAATCTATAGAAATACAAAGTAGATTAGTATTTGCTTTGGTTGAGGAATTGGGGGAAATGGGGAGATACTGCTAACTGGCATGGGGTTGCTTTTTAAGGTGATGAGAATTTCCTAAAATATTTTGTGGTGATGATTGCACAACTCCATGATTATACTCCAAACCATTAAATATTACACTTTAAATACATGAATTTAATGGTATGTAAATTGTATTTCAATAAAGCTGTTATAAAAATACACACAAAAATGAATACATTTTTGTATCCTATTTTTAATTATATCATTTTTTTATCATTTTCTGATGATAAAAATGATGAATGGCTAATATATAAAAATTATGATGATAAATTAAAAAATACCCCAAGTTAGATTGTAAGATATGGCTACAATTCTCCATCTCTCCCTCTGTGCACTCCCTTGCATGATGTGGTTTTGTCATACACCCATGAAGAAATGGAGTATATTTCTCCATACATTGAATCAAGATACTTTCCCTTTGGAATAGTTTGACTTTGTGATTTGCTCTGGTCAATACAATGGGCAGAAGCGGTGTTATGCCAATTCTGAGCCTTGCACAATATTTTTCTTTCTTGAAACTCTTGTCAGCCACAATAAGAGTAAGCTCACCCATCTTTCTAGAGGATGGGAGACTACATGGAGACCAGGCAGCTGATCACAGATTCCCAAGTGAGCCTATAAAAGACCTGAAAAATAACCCAGCAAGTCCCAATCCAAAATAATTACCTACAGAATCTTCAGCCAATTAGTTAATTTTTTGAAGTCACTAACTTTTTAGGTGCTTTTTTAAAAAAAAACACAAATGTTAACTGATCGCAAATCCTATAATCCCACCTCTCACATATACATACAACTGTTTCCTGGATTTTCTTCCATTTACATCTTTTAATCTATCTTAATTTTTGCCAAGATCTGTGCTAAGTGGTTCAAATGGATTAATTTACTTGATCATTGCAGTGCTCTTTGAGCTAGATACTATTAATATTTCCATTTAATTGATACCCTGATACCCTAAGAAATTATGCCATTTGGTCAAAGTCATAAGGATAGTATGTGACAGAACTAGTATTAAAATTCATGTCCACTCATCACATCACAGAGCTCGTGCATTTACCCACCTGTAGTCATAATTATACGCTTTTACCATGTAGAAAAAAAATGTTATTTTGTAAGTATATTCTTAAGTAATAGACTCTTTTTGCTAACATTTTAAATTGTTTTGTTGTATTTTACTTTATGTATGCTATGATATTTTTGTTCTGATAAGAATTTTTTTAGCACTTTTTCTTGGAAGGAAATATTATATTATTATATTTGAAAAAATGTGGTTTTCTTGATGTTATGAGAATTTTTCAATAGGATAAAAGAAAAAAGAAAAAAATGAAGTTAAATGAGGATTAAATGCTTACCTCCTTTGACATTATATGAGGGTACTTCAAAAAGTTCTTGAAAAAATAGAATTAAAAACAAAAACAAATTTTCCATGAAATTTTGAAGTACTATCATATTTCCTGAAAACTCTACTATGAGTTTAGTCTTTTCCAATTTTCTAAAGGTTTACTTATTTTGTATTATCATTTATATATCCTTCAATTATCTTCTTATTCACTTCTTACTGAATTCATTTTGGTAAATTATCAGTTATTTCAAACAAGATGTGTTTTAGTTATTTGTTTTTGCCTTTTTAAAAATTCTTTATTCATGAAAAAGAACTTACAAGTTAAAAAGTTCTCCCCTTTAATTTATATGAATTTGAAATTCTTAGAATATCTGTGAAGGACAATTCTTAAAACTTTTTACTTGGACATAATTTCAACTTACAGAACATCAACAATAGTGAAAACAACTCCCATTGCCCAGATTTAGAATTTGTTTATATTTGTCCCCTCGCTATTTCTACTATATATTATTTTCTTTTATGAGCTATTTGAGGACATGCTTGAGATATCATGCCTTTTTACTCCTGAATATTTGTGTTTATTTCCTAAGAACACAGTCAATAGCTTTTATAATCACAGTGCAATTACCCAAATTAGAAGACTTAGAATTTATACAATGCTATTATCCATAGTTGCTATTGTTAATTTTTGCAATAATATCTTTATAGCTATTTTTTACCTGTTCCCCTGCCCCCCCGCCCCAATTCAATCCAGGAAAACACATTCCATTTAGTTATGTTCCTTTGGTTTCCTTTAACCTGAATCAGTTTCTCATTCTTAACGTGGTATTTCTCAACCTTGAAGTTAATAAAGAAGACAAACTAAATATTTTGGGGAATGCCTCTCAATTTGATTTTGTCTGATGTTTCTTCATAATTAGATTTAGATTATTCTTTTCTTTGGCAAAAATAACACTGATGTGATGATGTGTCCTTGTCAGTGCATCTGTGCTATCCTTTGGGAGTTTTGAAAAAAAAAAAAAAAAAAAGATCACCGGTGCCTTAACTTTTATAGACTTAAAAAGGGCAAATGAATTTTTCATTATTTTCTCTTTTCCTTTTCTTCCATTCTTACTTTCTCTCCTTAGAATTCCTTAAGAATCCCAAATATGCAGTTAATGAAAACTATTGTAATTATTATTAAAGTGAAGTAACTAGGGAACAATTGTAAGACAATCTATAAACAAAACCACGGTAATAAATTCTTTATCTTCAGAGAGCAATGCAGAGAAAACAGAACATCTATCAGGGTGGGATGACATTAGTCACTGAGTGCTTCCCGTAAGATGTCTTAGTCCAATGTTTGAAAGGTATGAAAGAAGTAATGTGGAATCACAGTGAGAGGACATGATAGACAGGGTTAGAAACATGAGGTAAGTCATGACATGTGGCACTTTGTCAGGAGTTTTCTGAGGCATTCTCGAAGGTAGCATAAAATTAGGACAGAATTGCTCAACTGGAGATTAACTAATTACAAGATTGAAAGATTTTAATAGGCCAGTTGAGAAGATTCTTTAAATATTGGACTTTGGACTTCCCAGCCTCCAAAACTGCAAGAAATGAATTTCATTTCTTTATAAATTACCCAGTTTCAGGTATTCTGTTATAAGCAACAGAAATGGACTAATACAATGAAATAAGCCAATATTAAGGGATTGTTCCAGGGAGAGTGTACAACTCATAGTCACTGAAAATTCAAAACATCTTCATGAAAATGATGGTATATAGAGAATATGAGTTGGTTATTAATACACTCAGCAATCAACACATGCAGTTCTTCATGCACTGTCATCATGATCAGACTTTCCTGAGCAATTTCTCAGCTTCTCAGTCTCTGATTTCCATACGTTACCACATAGGAGGTTTAGTGACACTGAATCAATGGCTATCTAGTTCTAGGTCTGGTAATGAAAAAATTCCAAGCACTTACAGCCTTCATGCAGTATCTGTGGCCCAGCTGCACAGGTGTCCTGTGCATTTTTGCCCTTGTCACCATAAATTCTCAGGCCCAGTCATTTCAACTGAGTAGGCCAAGGGAGAACATCTAAGAAGAAGATGCACGTAACTTTTACATCCCTAGACACTACCAAGCATGGGAAAGATAAAGGTTTGGGCTTCATCATAGAGATATTTGACTATAATTCAAACCATTATTTAAAAAATTGAACTGGCCATAACAAAACGTTGAACTTTCAGAAGGAGAGAACAGACCTTTAGTTACTAGAGTTGGGAAAGGGGGAGGGAGATGGGGATTAAAGAGAAATTGGGTAAGGGATACAAAAGTAATTATGATTTGTTATGATGAACATGCTAATAATATTGATTTGATCATCACATACTGTACACAAATACTGATGGTCAACTCTGTACCCCATAAATATGTATAAATTGAAATAACAATAAATTTTTTAAAAATTGAACTGGCCACTTCTCTATGGACCGGCATCTTCCATATGTCTAGTTTTGAATTCACCTCTCCATTTAGAATGTTTGGAGGGAGAAAAATGTGACTCTTTCATGGCTTCTGTGTACTAATACTTCTGGTTTGGCTGCTGCTCTCCCTCACTCCTGTTATACTAATGTTACTATTTTAGCTACTAATTACGACTAATGTTACACTAATGTGACCCATTTGATGTTACACTAATTGATGCTGTTTTTGTCCCATAGTGGCCACAAGGTCACACACTATGCACCCTCTGTTTCACTGCTCCCAAAGGAAAGAAAGCTGGTCCCTCCAGAACGTTCTGCCATTCCAGACATTCTTGCCTCTAAGTGATTATACAGTTTCAATCACCTCTATAATCAGCCTCCCAAATTATATGCTTTTTAGTAGTCTTTTTTTTTTTTTTTTAAAGAAAAATTGCTCCTGATTTCTCAGAGCCTAAGATAGGGGTAGGGAGGAGGGAGAATTTGGTGGAAACATCCTGTAATAGGGATTATTTTTTGATAAAAATCCCAAATTGAAAAATTTTCTACAATAACATCTCATGCATAGATTTAGATTAAGAGATTTAGTCTCAGTTTCTAGGAAGTGTAGTATCCTCTGCACTGTATCTCTGTAGGATCAATGTATTCCAACATAAAGAGGATTTCTTAGTTTCCTATTTTCATTTCACAAATGTTATTTGGTGTGTACTACACGCCAGCCACTGTAGCACACAACTCAGAACCATGATCTGTGCTTTATTCTAGTTCCCGATGGAAGATTTCTTCATGTTCAACAGGTAATTATTTAAAACAGTCATGTATACCTTTAAAATATATAGAGAAAGGGAAGGTAGTTAAAGAGAGCAAACTACAGACAGACGGGTGATGAATAGGTGTATTGTCTATGGAAGATGAAGCTCAAATACATTTCTGGAAGAGATACATTTTTTTTTTTTCTGGTATAGAGGACATCTTTTTCTATCTGACAATTTTTGATGTTCCAGCTAAATCTCTGAGAAATCATTATGAGGCTGCCAGAAAAGCTGTCTAGGAGTAGGAAATGGACAATGGAGATTATAGGGGAATATGTAATTGCAGGGGTGTCTGTCCTTGAAAGGCTTTCTACTGTCCAATCTATTTAAAACTATTTAGGAGTCGAGCATCAGCTGTTGAAAACTGAGGACAATGCAAATGATTCCTAACCATAGCAATGAAAATGAATTTTGTTAAGTAGAGAATATTAATCTCTGCAAGTCAAACTCTCATGTGAACCAGTCTTAACAGATTATTAGTCATTTATTAGTTAATAAGTTGAAGAAATTCTTCAGCATGGTTTATTTTGTGGCAGTATAAAAGTCATGGTTCTACTTTTTCCAAAATCATAACTCAGAAGGCCTACCATGAAGTTTGATTCTTACGTATGTTGGCCCTTTTGAGTGCTCTGAAATCACTTTGTTCCTCGTACGAAAGGACTACTACATCCTTAGCAGTGATCAACCACCATATGAAAACTATAGAAGGTCAATCACTAGAAAAATTTAACTTAAAAGTCTAAAATTTTGTTCTTGAAGCATTAAATGTTAATTCTTCATAAATTTTTTTTTCTGAGCAGCATGTGGAGAGAAAGACATATCTAAATAGAAGGAGATTTTAAGTAGGTCTGCAAAATTTGCCTACAGTTTTCAAAACAGTTTCCTAGAGTTATCGCTTTCACAGTCTGTGTAATCAATAAGTTTTTATGAAGGTCTTTGAAGACTTTAGTAAGTTTTTAATTTAATGAAATATCATCAGTAAAGTGTTAGTGTCCATTCTAATCAGCTTACATAATGATTATCTTTAATATCTTACTTTTATGATTGCAAAAGAGACATAATTTCATTGTAAAATATAAAATACTACAATCTTTAAAGAAGAGAATAACAATTTCTCAAACAGGGATAAACAAAATAATTATTTTAAAAAGATTGATTTCTATGCTGTTTCTTTAAGGCATATATAACTTTGTATCTGGCATTTTCATTTAAAGTTTTAGTATATTTACTTTTCTCCATGCAACTTAAACTTCAAAAACTTCATTTCTAAAGAAAGCATAATATTCTACACTATAATAATATTAAAATTTAGTCATTCCACCTTTGTTTACCATTTTGAGTATTCCCAGAATTATTTGAATTATAAATTATTCTGGAATGAACATCTTAGTCTATACATCATTGATGACTATTCAGGATATTTATTGGATTTTCAAAATAAAATTGCAACTTCAGAGAATGTTTCTGTTTTTAACATTCTTGGTTTATATTTTCCAGTTACTTCAAAAAATAGTGCACCAATGTACAATCCTAGCAGAGTGTGTCTGTCTCATAAGCATTAGCCAGAGTTTTGAATATAATTAGTATTTTCTGGAATACACATGCAGCAACATACATGCATGCACATTAACAATTACCTTGGTGATCAGCAAGTTATTATTTAGAATACAATTCTAATAAACAATCTTATATTGCTCTGGTTTATATGTATTCCCTGACATTGTACTATTTTTAAAAACCATTAAGCATGGAATAAGTTGGCAAAAGATAGGCTAATATAAAACAAAATTTATGAAATGCACATAAATACCTTTAAATAATTCTTAGTTATTATCTTCTTATATCATCTTAGGTAAACACTTCTGAGTTCTGGTAAATCCTTTTCTTTCCTGTAAATATCACTTAATACATAAAATGTTCTTGGACATTGTCAGATTTAGAATAAAATATGCTACATATAATTCGTAAAGTGCTGGCTGTTTCATATCTACATGCCTAAATCATTTTATTATCTGCTTAATAGTAGAACAAATTAGTCATCCTCTCTGATTCTGGTGCACATTATGCTGAGACATGCCCACCCTAATATGCTTTCTGATAAAGTAAATGCTCACCCTGTCAGAGCACAAATCTTATTTGGGCTCCAGGGAAGTCAAGGGAGAGAGAGCTGAGTCTGCAGTAGGATTGCTTACTCGAGAAGACCTGAAGATTTATTAGCAGGCTTCATTAAATATATGGAAGGCCCTGGCACCCAAGGTTATAAAATTAGGATGCAAACATCAAACCACTGTATGGAATAAAACAGGTAGCAAAAACAAGAAAGACAGCTCTGTGCACTTCATACAAGTAGCAGAGGTAGGATTTGTATTAAACAAGCTGGCTAAATGAAAAGATATGCTTTCCAGTTATTTGCTTGGTTCAGTAATCTGTGACTATAAGGTAAATAACACTAATTACATTTTAGAGAGATATATTGTTGTTGATAATACGGAATGGAGTCTCAACTCTAATTACATATAGGTTTCTTTACAAAAAGCCATATTTAAGCTTTTTGGAGTATGTATTTCAAAGTAAAATTTAACATCCTCAAATGCAAACCACTTGTCTACACAATAATAAAGAAGTTTCAACTTGGAATAAAGTGGTGCATGGTACATTTCAATGTAATGTTAATAAAACATATGCCTAGAAATTACATTCTGATATTTTGAAAAGAGTTTCAGTCAAGAGGTTAATAATAATGATATACTTAGCTAAAATGGCTTTTTGTTTTGTTTTGGTTTTCTGAAGGCTACTCCCTGGCATTGTTTATGACTATGAGCCAATTTTTTCATCATTTTTGGGAAAACAGACATATATTCTATTATTTTAAAATGCTTTCATTTTCTGTCCCTTTCTTGGTCCTTTAACATTGTAATAACACCTGCCACAGATTTAGGCATGTAAGAATAATCACGTTGGTAGCCTGTAATATTAATTTGCTTTTAACTTGTAAAAATGACTGAAATGAAGTAAGAAAACGGGACAGAGCTGGAATCTGGAGAGAGAGTATTAGCATTGTAGGCTTTGAAAGATGGAGTACCTGAACTAAAAGAAGTAAGGTGACTTTTCAAAACAATTATGGTATCAGAAAAATTTTGATTTCTGGGTCTATTTTAATTTTTTTCTGAATCAAGAAATCAGGTGAAACACAGGATTTATCTTAGTGAATATTTAGTAGGGCATAGAAGAGGTCAAAGACATGGAGAAAAGGTTAAGGGCTGAAAAGAAAAAACGAATCTATTTGGGGGTAGGCATTGAATTAAGAATTTATAGATAGAGCTAGATCCATGTAAAATAGCAACGTTATCATGGTTGCATCTTTACATTTTCCTTATTTATAGCTAGTTTCTTCTACACCTTGTCCACAATGTACAAAATACACAGGTTCTGCCCTTTTGCTACTTATGATTAGTCTGCCACACATGTGGAAAACTGAAGGAGACTGAAGAAGCCAGAAGAAAAAAGTCTTCAGAAGGAGATTTATGTGTGTGCTGTGTTCTCCCTCCCACCTCTCTCAGTGATTTGGGTAGAAGAGGTTCTTCTACATTACTCCAAGCTATGCTAGTGGGGCTTCAAGGAGATAACTTGTAGAACTTGTCAAATGTGTCTAAGTTTGAAAGACAAAGTCATTGGTATTTAGGAATTAACTGTTTAAATAGAAAAGGCCCCTACTGTTTGGCTGTGGTGGCTTTATTAAGGGAAAGCTCCATGTACACCAGATTTGGACATAGTTCATATGGTTGGTTATACATCAATAAATGTTTAATCCGCTATGTTGTTATTTTTCATGATCAAGTAATGTGCATAATAGATACCTGTTGTTCATTCATGGCTGTCACATGTAGCCCTCACCTCAACCCTTTACACTCACTCAAGTCTTAACTTTCTTGAATCCCTTAACATTACAGATTCCTGACACCTACACCAATCTTTCACCTCTTATCTATTTCAAACACTACTGGGTAATAAAATGAAAGTTAAAATTTTCTTGACACATCAGCATATATATATATGTTAACAAAATGGCTGAGTTAAAATGGTGGTCTTAAAATATGATATAAAAGAAGCCACGCCAAAATGCAATGTATACCTCAACCTGGCTTCCCCAAGTTGTTTTATCTATGAACTCAGGATGGACTTAGTACATTGGGTTTTGTGGACCAAACAAACAGAATCTTCCATATTAAAGACCAGTTGTTCTTATCACATAAATTGAGTCTGTGGTCAAATGATTTGTGTGACTTTTGACTGTCTGCTCTAAGATGTGTTTGTTTAGTCAAAAAAGTGATCTAGAATGATATCTATTCAGAACTTGTCTACAAACCAGATTATAAATTATAGAAAATCTATTGAAATATGCCAAGAGAAAAGGTACTTCAAAGAAAGTAACTGCTGATTAAGGAATCTTGCAAAAATAAGGATATCTTATTTATTTTATAGTAAATCTTTTAAAATTTTATCCACTCAAGTTGAGTGTTATCAACGTATCACCCAGTGTTCTGCTATGGTTCTTTTTCAATAGGATGTTCTTATAAAAACAAAGTTTTTCTTCCGTCACATGGATATGTCTCACCTTCTTTTCAGGAGTACTGACAAACGTTGCTGGAGTAAAAAAGGTTGCTGAGCTGAACTGAGGACTGGCTTAGTGCTCTGCTATTTGTTTCATTGATAGTTTAGACAGCTTGCTCTAATCTAGGACCTGTCTATTCTTTGTTCCTTCTTTGTGATTCTTATCAAATGCAGAGTCCCACAAAATCATTTTCTTAAATGGGCTTCATTCTAAAATAAAACTGCCCTGCAGAAGTAGAATTGATAGTACATTTTTGGATATATCAATAAATTTTGCTTCAGAAAATTCAAATCATTTTAAGATAAAATTGCTAGAGATTTGAGGTAAAATTTTTTACTGCTGTAAAGATAGTAATGATGGAACTCCCAATTCCCTGATCCTGTTCTCCCTCCTTTGTTTATAGTAACAACTGGGAACCCCCCCCCAAAAAAAAACCATGTTACATCATAATTACCAGACACAGTGTCAATAACCCAGAGGCAGAGCTCTGGCAAAAGTCGTGAAGATGATAACAAAACAAAACAAAACAAAACAAAAAAAAACGGTTTGCTCATAGGGATTTTGTCTCTTGTTGGATTCTGCTCTTCTGACTTCTACTATGGAGCCAGTTTAGATTTCAAAAAGTTTACACAGATAAGTCTTTTTTTTTGTCATTCTTAGGTTCTGTGCTCCCTTGAGAAGCAATATTCTAGGGACATAAATAGGCTCCACATAGGTTCTCCTATGAACCCTATTTCTTACCAGTGTTTATAAGTCCCTCTGGGACTTAGATTATTCATCAGTAAAAATAGAGAATAATAATTCATATTCCATAAGGTTGTTGTTACAATAAAAGTGTGTGACATATAATCATTGCTCCACAAATACTAGAAATTATATTATTATTTCCAGCATTATAACCCAGAGATGTGTCTCTGAGTAACAGCATTCTTGCTTGCTAATTTTGTTTGTATGAAAATGATATATGCTGGAATTAAAGTGGGAATGACCCTGCTTACTTTTAACTTAATCAAATTTAAGAAACTAGTGAAGATGAGAGGCAAAGCTGGGTGCACAAGAACAGGCTACATGAGGCTACAGAGGACCAGAAAAGATTAAAATTAGGCCAGTAGTCCTTTCTTTCATGTGTGGGAGAATCAAAATCCACATACAAGTCAGTGTTTTGCTCATTTTAGTTAAGAATGCCATGATACACTAAGATGTTCATGTCATTAATACAGTTTTAGGGGCAGTTTAAAATTATAATTGTTAGGGAATATGACAGCTGTAAAGGTCCTTGATAATCACCTAGTTGATGTCTGAACTTTACAGATGAAAGAACTGAGACCGGAATCATGGTGTGATTTGTTCAGGGTCACTCAACTGGTCAGTGGCAAAGATAAAAAAGAATTCTGGTAGTCCTATAGCCAGTGTAGATATGAAAGTTTTATGTCTGCAGACCTTACAAACAGAGTTTCAGTAAGAAGCGGCTGGAGATGTATGTGCTTTTTATTGTATTCTTCAAAAAAAAAAAAAAAAATGAGTCTGAAGATAGTTTTATTCAAGGAGAACCATATTCAACTCAAATTAGGTTCAAGAGCTGTCAACAATAATTCTATCAGCTATTTAAATTAAAATTACTAATGTGAAGTACTTGGTTGGCCAAGTCTGTTATTATATCACACCATAACATCTGTACACTTCAATCAATTGGATATATGTACATTTTATGAGCACAGTCCAAATGATGTAGCAAATTTATAATCTTTGTTTTTTAACCACACAGGATTAAGAGCTGTAAATGTCTGAAACAAGATGGATTTCAACATAGATGGTGCTTGGTAAATATGAAATTTGCTTTCTACTACTGTGACCTATTAAGCATTTATTTTAAATTTTCCTCTCAGAGGTTAAACTTACTTCCCTCATTTTGCAATTCTTGGCTTGAAGGGATAAAAGGGAATGGAGAATATAGATGTAATATTTATATTTTGTCAGTAAAGATAAATTATTTAAATTTGTCAGAAAGGCGTAACTTGTTATTTCTCTAATAATATTGTGGTTGGTTTTAGCACATATTTCTAGAGAAAGAGCCCTATACTCATCTTTTAAGAATTGAAGCCAGAAATTCTTCCTCTCTTTTCTCTTCCAAATTCAATTCCCATCTACCCTTTAAAGGGTAAGTTGCCTTCTCTATCTAATAGGCAACCTTTCTTAACTTTATTCTTTAATTAATTTAGTAAATAGTTATTATGCTTGAACTGTTTACCAGGTAGCAGGCTAGTTGTTTGATGTGTAACAGTAAGTGGGTTAGAGGGGCCTTGGCTTTATAAATCTTGGTATTTGACATAAGGTACATGCAGAAAGATAATTGCACACTGTGGGATAAGAACCATAACAGAGGAATATATGGGGATGACAGGAGAGGCATCTAACACAGCTTTGAGAGTCTTGGATAAAGTCATGTCAAAAAAGAAGGACTTAAGAAAAAAAAAAAGATCGGCGTGGGCTGAAAACATTTTTGAAATCTCCAAGGCAATGTTGAGGAGACACATGGAATTGGTGGTGCTGGAATTATAATAGTAAGGAAATACAAAATAGTAAGGAGAAACAAGCAAAAGTTAGAGAGTGAGCAGAGTAGGTGTGGCTGAAAAGTTGTACCTTCAACCTAAGGATACTGGAAAGCAGCTGAAGGGCTCTAGGCAGCAGAATGGCCATCTTGTCCCACAATAGACTGAACGTTCACACTAACCCAGTGCCCCAGTATCACATCCGTCTTTGCATTATTATTTTCTCAAGTATATATGTCAATTACCCAGGCATATTTACGGTTACATAGGACAACAACTATACCTTATATTTCTTCTTACCCCTCAAATACCTTGAATAGACATTCATTAAATGACTGACGAGTCAATCCATATTCTTCTGAAGAAGAACATTTTTCAATAATGAATAACAAATGTAGAAACCTTAAAAAGATTTATCAGATACAGAATATAGAAAATTCAGCTTTCAACTTAGGAAAGGGCCACAGTAAAATGACATGGGAGAAAGTAATTATTTCCTGGGTACTAAAGGAAATATAAAGATATGAAGTAGTTTTATTTAGCCCCATTATCCAAGAGAGATATTATTGATCTGGTTAATCAGCTCTATAATATTCAGAGAACACCATTTGCATAGAATCAACAGGTATACTTGATTACTCATGGACACCAACCATGCCTCAATATCCCATAGGGGTGGGCCAAGTTTTTTCTCTGGCATCCACCTTGCCTGCAAGAAAAATGATACGGGATATTATCTGTAGATCTGTCCCTCTATGGAGATCCTCATTGATTTTTCTATTCTTTAATCCTTGTTCAGGTAATCAGAGAGGGGAGGGTCATGATCTGAAGCATGATAAATTTGCAAACTTACATATTCATATCCAGATGAGCTTAAAATATTTTCTAAGTTATTGGAAGAAAAGTTAAAAGATAAATAACCATGTGTTTTATATTTGTGATACTACATATCCATATTTCTTCACATTACAATTCTTGAAATGGTTAGAAATTATGTGATGAGACATTCTGAATATTTCCATTGTTATTAGTATAACAAAATATATTCCATTTCCCTTTCAAACACTTACTTTTGTGAGCAGTATTTCTTAGGGCTTATATCTCTATTACAGACATGGTTGATGCTAAACCACATTTTGTTGCAGCAATTAGTAATATTTTCCATGTGTAGTTGAATAAATTTTTAAAAATCTAGCACCATCTCATTAAAAATTCATTTACAATAAAAATTACTTTGTGTTTTATAAGCATTACTCAAAATGAATAAAATTTCGTGTCATTTTGATCAACTGTGCACTGCTAATAATAGTAATCATAACTCATATCAGAAGAAAATTTTTAATATGTAGAAAAATTTTAAGACAAGAACCTTAAAGAAAAATTTAATTTTAGTTCGTATACATATTTTGGTAGCAGGTAAGCACTATAGTGTGAATAATAAAAATTTTAATGCATAACAATATCTTACACTAAGATAATATTCCATGAGGGAAGTAAATAGGTAGATGAGTTCAAACAGTAAAAAAGAACAGTGTGTAATTTTGGGTTCTTCAGAAGTAGGCATCAAGGTCTATAGTATTTAGAGGCTATGCAATACCTTTAAAATCATGAAGGAATTTATATTTTTAACTTTCAATATTTAAAATTCATCAGACATGCTATTCTTTACACATATTTAAATTGATGATAATAATTATAAAATTCGGCTTAAAAATGTGTGAGTGATCCATGATTGTTTTCAAAATTCTTTTAGCACTTACCCAAGCACAAAGTTCAAAGACCACTCTTTTGCCTGACATTTGATTTAGTTTTATTGTGTATGTGAGAATCAAATTGTAATGCTGAGATAGGTGTGAAATAGGTAGAAAAAACAAACAGAAGTTCATATGGAAACAGAAACCTAGGGAGGGATCAATAGTCGGCAGAGTGAGAGAGCTAAGTAGCAATTATTTTTAAAGCAATGGGCATCAAGAAAGGTATGTGACTGGAAAACTGAGAAGCTCTAACATGAGGATAAATCTAGGCTATGTGGTTTCATGATATAAAATACACCCATACCTCCCCATACCTCTTAGAGTGGATGCTGAGATTACCTTTCAGGATGGAGACACTCATTTCTTCACTTGTCATTCTAGGAAAATTCCTTTGATTGATGCAAAGATACAAAGACATGACTCCCCTCATCCCCACTCCTACCTTTTCTTAATTTGAGCCATGTTGGAAGGGTCATCTCATCTTCACAACCCCTATTGGGATCAATTGAGGCTTCAGCTGCAACTTCATGGCAGTCCACCTTCTCCCTTTGCTAAATCCTACTTTTCTCACTCCTCCCCAGATGTTTTAACCAAGGGCCCTACTTAATAAAATTTGTGCATACAAATGTCCATTTCCTAGGGGCTCCTGGGAAACCCTGCCTAAAACATCTTGTTGGAAAAGCCATTGGTATGTCAGCATTTGGTCACTGAGGCAATAGCATCTAATTATAATGACCCTAAGTTAATATTAAATGCCAATTGAAAAACAAGAGTTTAAAATAAAGAAAAGCCTGCATTTAAACATGACAATTGTGTGTGGTTTCATGTTTGACAGTTAATATTACCATCTTCATGGGTACCAATCGGCTAGTAAGTATTGCACTATGATAAAAAAAAAAAGTCTATTGAAAAAAATGATAAAATAAAATTACTACAAGACTTGATGGAATAACTTAAAATGGTTGTTGAAAGTATATGACTGTAAAGACAGTTTTGTATCTTTAATAAAAAGAGATGCTTACTGAAATGGGAAATTTAAAGGAAGAGTTTTCTAAAGAATCCCTTTTTCCTTGATATCTCTTAAAAATTCCAGTCTACATGAATTTGCTTAATATTGTACTATAGACTCGAGACTTAAAAATCTACATCAAATGCCTTAAAAAGTAATAGGAAAAAAATAGAGTAAAATCAATAATAGTATGAGGAATGACTTGAACAGCTTGTATTTTCACAGTGGTCATCAAAAAGTAATTTTATATCCGATAATTTGTATTGATTGTTTGTGAAACTGTAATGCATTATGCCATAAGTCTGGTTCTGCAGTTATAAATATATGTACCATTTTGTTGGTCTTGGTTTTTGGTTTGTTTGTTTGTTTTTTTCTTATTGAGTTTCATTTTCCCTAAAAGGAATCATATCTTGTAGTGTTTACATGTGGGGGCAAGATTTAGAATCATGACTATTAATTCAAAGCAACTTCAGCCATACAATTGGTACTCTCTTCTTTGGGTCTTGAAGAACAAGAGTAAAATATATGAGGTATGATATTATTTAAAAGAACCTCCCCCCCATCATCTGCAACCAGACCAGCAGTGACCACTGAACAACCTCAGGAAGTACCCCAGTCTCCTGATTTGGGGCAATAGGGGGCTGAGGACCTCAGCCACGAACCCCCAACATCCATAACCAGCCCAGTGATGACCACTGCCAGAAGGGCCCTGGGCTCCCAAGCCAGGGCAGTAGGGAGACAAGAGCCTTATCAACATCCCCCAACATCCACAACCAGACCAGTGACAACCACCGAGCTGCTGCAGGAAGCATCCTGGGCTCCTGAGTCAGCGTGGTGGGATGGCACGGGCTTCAGCCACACCTCCCTGACATCTGCATCCAGCCCAGCAAAGACCAAGCCACCACTGGAAGTCCCCTGGTCTCCCCTGCTGGAATGAGGGTGGTGCCACAGGCCCCGACCACGCCCTCCCTGCTTCTTCCTCCTCCCACCCTATTTCCCTCCCTCTTTCCCTCTCCCCCTCCCCCAACTGTTCCACAACAACATCTTAGAATGTAGAAAAATAATAATATTAATTAATTAATTTAAAAGAAAAGACTTTTGGAATCGTCTATATCGTGATCATCAACTACCATGACTTCACCAGGGATCTATAGTCAAATATTTCATTAAAAGGCTGATTGTGCCAGTTAAAAGCCAAAAAGACACATACACTAGGACATATTCAGCATAAGTCTCTCACTAAATCTAGAATTTCTGTTCTGGATAGAATGTTCTTTGTATTTCCCTTGGCATCTATATTAAGGCCTATTTTGTAGATAGATCCTTTTGTAACTTTCTCTTTTGTTCTTTCAGTTGTAACACTTCCTGGAATGGGACTGCTGCAACAAAAAGGTTTAACTGATTTACTTATTGAGGTGCCAAAGCAAGACAGACCTGATAATTCTCACGTGGACTTGAATTGGAGGAATAATTTTGATTCTAGGAGGGTTCTTTGCTGATTGCCACAGTGAGTATTTATGCCAATTTGGAGCGAGAAGCTGGAAAATCCTGAAAGACTGTGAATAACACTGACAGTAATAAGAGTATAAAACTGCATCACGTACAGAAGAAGGGAGACAGTAGTCTGTGAGGATTTTTAATTAGTTTGTTGCAGGATGTGTAAGAAAAAGCTTCTCCTCTATTCCTCTTTTGATTCAGTGTATTTCTTAATACTAGTGTGAAATGAGAGTGGATCCTTTCTGGGGAAGAAGAAAAGGAGCTGAATTCTGACTCAGAGTCCCAGAGTAAACAAGGGGGTAAAGAAATTGCATATGGGAAGCTGATATCTGGTTTAAGAAAGAGAGAAGATTTTGAAGCACATAGCGGTTTAACTATACATGGCATTTATTTATTTTATTTTTATTTTTTTAATTTTTTTTAAGTTTTATTTTGTCGATATACATTGTGGCTGATTATTGCTCCCCATCACCAAAACCTCCCTCCCCTCTCCCTCCCCCCTCCCCCCCAACCATGTCCTTTCTGTTTGCTTGTCGTATCAACTTCAAATAATTGTGGTTGTTATATCTCCCCCCCCCCGGTTTGTGTGTGTGTGTGTGTTTGTGTGTGTGTGTGTGTGTGTGTGTGAATTTATATATTAATTTTTAGCTCCCACCAATAAGTGAGAACATGTGGTATTTCTCTTTCTGTGCCTGACTTGTTTCACTTAATATAATTCTCTCGAGGTCCATCCATGTTGTTGCAAATGGCAGTATTTCATTCGTTTTTATAGCTGAGTAGTATTCCATTGTGTAGATGTACCACATTTTCCGTATCCACTCATCTGATGATGGACATTTAAATAGACCTCTAGCATTTACTCTTTGTATGTCCTTGAGCATCTTACTTAACTTCTTTAAACCTCAGTGTCCTCATCTAAAAGTAAAGACTATTAATACCCATTTGAAGGTGGCTGTTGGGATTTAATGAAAATTTTCATTCATTTATTTGAGAAATGTGTGCCTAAAACTGTTCTATATCCTAGCTGCATAAGCAGTGCACAAAACAGAAGTTCCCTACCCTTAAGAAGGGGAAGACAGGTAATAAGTAAGTTAACAAATGCACAAATAAGATAGTTACAGATTGAAGTGAAAATGATATGATAAGAGTGATAGATCAAATGTGAAATGATAAAGTTTACTGCTTCAAAGGAGTGTGTTTTAGATAGATCAATTAAATGAGCCTTTTCTGAGGAGATCACATTTTGGTTTAAAAGTGACTAGTGAGAAGTCATCCATTAAAGCGCCTGGAGAAAAGCATTTTAGGCAGAAGGAACAGCAAATGCCAAGGCCCCGGGGTACAAATCAGAGTGGTGTAGGGGAATAAAAATGGATAGAGCACAATGAGAAAGTAGAATATGGTCTCAGATGAAGCTTTTAACCAGCACAAAATAGTAGTAGCTATTGAAATGTTACCCTGTTCATTGAAGTTCTAAAACTATTCCTATTACAATTGTATTGGAGAATTGATCTAATGTTGGCAGGATATTATTGAATTTAGTAGTGAGTAGTTTAATGAATAAATTAGTACACTAGCAGGCTGTATATTGAGCTTTAGTTCACAAACTTACTGCTGACTTCCTGTATAAACTTGTGAAAATTATACAATCTCAGCCTCAATATCAATGATTCCCTACATTTATCCACTGCAATTTTTATAAGTCTACTCAAAGCATTCAAATTGGAAATTTATAACTAGTAAGTTCTCCATAGATATATGTAGTGTATATCATGTGTGACAATAATGGCATGTAGTGAGTTGTGTAAACATTTTTTAGTTTGTAATTTTTCAGACAAAAGTAGATGAGAGGTTACTGGAAATGGGGTAAGGAGAAGTTATTGCTTAATGAGTAGAGTGTTTATGTTTAGGATGATGAAAAAGTTTTGGAAATACATAGAGGTAGTGGTTACACAGTATTATGAATGTAATTAATTCCGTGCGATTGTATGTTTAAAAATGTTTAAAATGGCAATCCTTATGTTATATATATTTTATCACGATAAAAATAAATAAATAAAACATTTGTTAGTTTGTAATGAATTTGAATTGTCCTAAAAATTAAGAATACTTTATCATTTTTTCTTTAATTATTTCTTTAATTTGTAACTTATAGTTGCCACTTTCCAAAATGCAACAATTCCTAGTGTGGTGGAATTAAACTGTAAATTTCTCTATCTATATAACACAAGAAACTTCTAATGAAAATAGAGCGAGGATCAGACAATTACCAGGATATTTTGAGATACCCACATGGGTCAAGAGCTGTGAAGATCTGAGATTTTTACCCTGTGTTGTGGACTGAACTGTGTTCCTCTCTCAATTCATATGTTGGAGCCCTAATTCCCAATGTAACTGTATTTGCATATAGGGCCTTTAAGGAAGTAATTAACGTTAAAGGAAGTCATAAGGGTGAGGACCTAATCTGATAGGACTGGCATCTTTATAAGAAAAGGAAGAGATACCAGAATTGCTCATGTGCAAATAAAGGACCATAAGAGGACAAAGGGAGAAAACAGTTATCTATAATGTAAACCATGAACAGAGGCCTCATCAGAAATCAACCCTGCCAACACTTTAATTTAGGACTTCTAGCCTACAGAACTGCAAGAAAATAAAATTCTGTTGTTGAAGCCACCCAGCCTGTGGAATTTTGTTTCAGCAGTCAAAGCAGACTAATATACCCTACCTTCAAACTAACAAGTTAGTTTAATACACACCATTTCATGGATGCTGGTAGAAGCCACAAGATTCTCAGGTTAGAGACAAAGGCTTTTATAACTCACAACATCAGTAGAGAGAGTATTTACGAATTGTCTTGTGCCCGTTCTCTGAGCCCCATTTCTCAAAGATGAGGCAAAATGGCCAAGCAATATCTGCACACATGGGTTGCATTATACCAGAGCAGCCTTGAGCGAAGAGAAACAGAATCTTATAATGAGGGTAAATATGCCTTCCCTTTCCTCTGAAACTTGCCCACTTTTCTAGAGAGAAAAAGTTTCAGTCTTTCAAGGCCATTCACTGCTATACAAACATCCGTCAAAAAGTAGTCTGGAACAAAGTCATTCAAGATGTGCAAAAACGTGAGAGTCCAGTGGAAAACTATCTCCCAACACAGGGACGCTCTTGTGAAAACTACAACGATGACAACAATTAGAAGATGTCTCAGGAAAGTTATATTCAAAGAGAAGCTTCACTGGAGAATCTCGTAATTCTTTTATGAAAGACAACCAACAACTTTCATCTTGGATGTCTGATGTTTATTGCAATTTTAGTCATATTATTTTATTATATGGATTTGTTCTCTAAATTAAAATGCTACTTTCCAATACAGTAACTTTGGACAACACAACTAACATGTTGGGTGCACATTATTGGTAAATTTAACTTTAGTCTCTTTAAAGTCATTTGAAAGGGGATAGTACTTAAGAACTAGATCTTATGAATAACAGAAGTTTACAGCTTTGAAGATGTGAAGATGGAGTCTTGCTTTTTTTTTTTTTTTTTACTTCCATTAGATAGCATTATTGCTAGTCAGTTTCAATGATTTCAAGGAGTCAGTTACAGTTTGTAAGACTTCTTTCCTCTTCCCACCTCACCAAGGATAGTTTTCCCAGAAATGGATTAAATGTATTGATTCACTCCTCCTGGCCATGTTCTATACTTGTTCCATGCACAGGGACTATTTTAAAACAAATTATATATTTTCCCTCTTATTTAATTCCAAAGTGCTGCTGTCTAAAACCCAAATCTATTATGCAAAACAGTTTTAAAAATCTTAAATGTATGTAAACAGTCTTTAAGAGCTGCCTTTCTAGAGTTCTAAGAGACTTCACCCTTATATGCATGTTATTCAAGGTCCCACAATAAGCTATATTATTGTGATATCACTGTGACTCTACATAAGATTCTGCTTTCAGGAAAGGTCTCTAACACAGTTTTAACTTTGGAAATAATATTAATTTCCTTCCATAATCTGCTGCCATGAGCTTTGTGGTGACTCACTGAACAGAAGGTGAAGCTGGGCTATATCATTCAATATTCTCATACCACAATTATGCTTACTTATTTAAGCAGCAAATCTTTTATTTATCAAGCTTCATTTATAAGAAAACACAAAATATTCCAACAAGAAAAACAGAAAAAAAAACAGACAAACAAACAAACTAAAAAACACTCGTAAGTACACATTGGCACATTGCTCTGACTTATCTTTTAATTGTATTAAAAAAAAAAAAACGAAAATAAAAACAACTCTTTTTTTCCCCTCCTTGCTTCCACTTCCAGTTAATCACAAATCTTTTTTCAAATCAACATCTCAGCTTTCACTGAATTCATTGTTTAGGTTCAGATAAAAAATTCATTTATACTATTATTGCCCATTAATTCTTTTGAATGTTTTTAATCTCTTGGGGTAAAACATTTCTAAACAGTGAATGCTCAAACTTCTTTAGCATTTCAATTACTTTCTCTGAGAACAATCTTTAACTTATTATTGATAAAGTCTTTTTTTTATATTGTTTCTATTCAAATCAGCTGGTCTTGTAATCAGTACTATCTTAAATCAGCCAGTACTAATCGAAAAGTTTAAATATCAAACAGATAAAGGCAAAGGTTAATCAAAGAAAAGTATTTCCTTTAGAGTTATTAATACTCTGCCATTCCAAACAGAACGTATATTAAGGAAATCATCCTTAGTAATTATTGTAAAACGGTGGTTCTAATCAAGGGCAC
Organism: Cynocephalus volans; assembly: GCF_027409185.1. NCBI lineage: Eukaryota > Metazoa > Chordata > Mammalia > Dermoptera > Cynocephalidae > Cynocephalus > Cynocephalus volans. Next base: position 66,911,513 of record NC_084475.1, read on the forward strand.
CTACATGGGTGTGTGACCTGTTGGGTACAGTGCTCCATGCATAGAAGGGTCCCCCCACATAGTTTAATGTTTTGCTGTCACCATCTTGAAATTCTTAATTTTGAATAAGGGCTCCCATGTTTTCATTTTCCACAGTACCTCACAAATTATGTAGTTATTCCTGGTTATATTTTATAATGCATTTATGATTTTTTTTCCATTGTAATTCATCTTCCAGGTAGCCAGCATGCACCACCAGCTCACACAGCTAACTTTCCTCGTGCGGGAGTGTGAAGATTTTTAAAAAATTTATTTTTAGTGTGGATGATAAGGGCATTCTTTCATATTCCCCATGTTTATATTTAAGCATATAGAGGGGGTACTAAATTGGACATTGGACAAAGATTTAATCACAAAAATAGTTTTTAAAAAGAAAACAGATTCTTTAACAATGAAAAAAAGTACAGAATACTGACCTGTGTCATTAAGAGGACTACAGTGAAGATAGGACTTGTGTTTTTATAAAAATGTAAAATGTACGGTCCCTCGACACAAAATTACATAAATTAGAAAAATTGGTACAGAAAAATATTCAGGAAATCTAGATAAAGACCAGACAGGGGAAATGATCTTAAAATACAATATAAAATTCTGATTAAGAATGCAGTTTATGTCTGTACATCATTGGTATTTGGGAGAGGATATCCTATTTTCTTCCTTTTTTGTTTAAAGTTTGAAACTAGAATTTTCTCGTAGGCAATGGCTCCTGCTGCAGGCCTGCAAACATTCTGCTCTTCCCAAGGTAAAGGGGGGTAGGTGAACTGCCAAACTCCTATCACAACTTTTCATATTTTTTCATATTGCTCTCCATATTTCCAAAGATAACTTTAGCATTCTGCCACACTCAGCATCCACAGAAAACTCGGATGGAAAGGTACTAAAGTAAAGAGTTGGAGATGATTAAACTTTAAAATCTAATTGCTCAATTTTCATTAGTCCTGTCCTGGATCATTAAGGTGTCAGCATATGGTCCAATACCTGTTTACCTAATGGTTAAAATATTCTGCTCTTTGAAGATTCATGAATAGATCAAGAAAAACCCCAAAGTCCCCTTCTAGGCCCACTGTAGTATTTGTTATTAAATTCATAAAGTGGTGCCCTTCAGGGTAAAGTCACCTCCTAGCACAGAGAGAAGATGAAACATTTATTTAAAATGTATAAGATGGCACAACATCAGGTAGGAGCATATATTAAAATATATGGAATTTTAGATCTGACAGGCTGCTACTCTGCTCTTATGTGTCATAGCAGGGAAAAAATTGCAAAGATAATACAACTTCCAAACATTTAGGGATTTAACAATAAACATCTTCATGTTTATTAGGTAAAATTGTATGAATGGATAGGGCAGTATTAAAAGTATCTTTATCACTCCTTTATATGCATACTTTATCTGATATTGTCACCAACACTAAATAAGCGTTTGGGAGATACGTTCATTGGAGCACTTCTTAAAGAAGAAAGTCCTTCTGAGTAATTAAAGGTATATATGCATGTAGTGTTTGTGACAAGAATCAATAAATCCTTGTATAGTAAAATATTAAATCTTTATATAAAAAATTAGTATCAGTGCATAGGGCACTATGCAAAGAATCTTTGCTACTAGCCATTTGTTTAAACTTTCTAGGTCTCAGTTTCCCAAACTCTAAAATCACAGGTTGGCCAGGGGTATCACTTTCATATCACCTGCTATGTTAATGTATCTTTATACGACCTGTAGAAAGACTTAATTGTTCATTATGTGTGTTTAAGATCCACAATTTCATTGCTTTACTTATTCATTCATTTGTTCATTTATCCAACAAGTTTCACTTGGTTGCTGTCCAGCACTGCCCTTAGCTCTGGAGATTCAATGACAAGGAGGATGGAGTGGGAGAAAGCGGAGGAGACATTTTCTGGCCCTCATTTAGCTTACAGTCTAGTGAGTGTGGCAGACAATAATAAAAGAATGGCAGAGGTAAACATGACCTTGCAACTGCGGTGAGTATAATGATGAAGGATTACATGGAGCCGGGAATGCATGTGATCTGGTCAAAAAGCACAAGCACAGCTCCCCTGAAAGTTCGCATAATAGAACTGAGGTCTTAGAGAAAAGGCAGAATTAAGGTGTGAGGAGGCTAGAATCAGGACTGGAATAGGGAAGAGCAAAATCTTGCTTAATACAATTAATAAAATTTAATAACAATAATTTAATAAATTCAATACAATTTAATAAAAGACAAGATTAACAAATGTAACATCTCAACTATAGAATCCTTGTGATCTTACTGACCCCAAACATAGTTTGCAGAAGTATTTCAATGTGCCTATAAGTTACAAAGTTGCTCTTCTCACTTTTGTTTCACTACTTATTATTATTATTATTATTATTATTATTATTACTATTATTTTAACCTATGGAAGGATTAATGTTTATTGAAGCACCACTAGTTTTAGTCCAGGGCAAATTAATGCTACTATTTTTAATTGGTATTATGCAATAAGTCAGCCTTATAGTGATATGTTTCATGGTGCTTATATTTCAGGCAAAGGAAAAAATAGAAGTTCATCAGTTGAACTTCCTGCTTATAAACATATTTACTGTTAGAGGAGGCTTACACCTGATATGGTCAACAACACTATAAATAGTTGGGAGATACATTAATTAAAGTCCTTCTTAAAGAATGAAGTCTCTGAATAATTGAAGGCATATGTGTGTAGTGTTTTATCGTGTGAATCCATAAATCCTTTCATAGTACAACCTCACTTTCTAACAGCACCCGAGAAAGAGAACTTGTTATAAATCTGCTAATCTCTTTTTCATTTGGAGGCTGACCTAATGATTTAAAGTCATGGGTCTGTCCTTACAAAAGTTGACAGATTTTGCGTAGAGAAGTTTAGGTAACAACAGATTTCCATTTTCATTTATTCAAATTCAGAATTGAAAAGTCATCATAATACTTAACTCCAGTGAAAAATACTCACAAAACTTTTCTTTATGAAAATTAAGACCACATATTATGCTTTTGTATTGGGAAAAAAAAACTTATAAAGTTATTCTGGGCTATTTGGATTATGTGGGGAGATAATGATAGCACAATAATGCATTTCCCGGAATGATAGCTGGCGAAATCTGTAAATGGCCTTTGGTAGAAGAAAGAAAACACACTTCTCCAATCAATACACAGATACTGTGTAATGTAAAGATTAGGATCAGAATATTTAAAAATTTAATACTTTACTACTCCACACAGCACTTTGGAAGTCAATATCTTTGGAAACCTCGTCCATTTCCCTTCTTTGAAAGCATTATATATTTAAAGTTTTTAAATTATTTATCTAGTGAATGTGATTAAAAATGAAAAAAGTTAGTCCGTCCATTATCTTCTGCAGCTTCTTCCTAGATATTAGGTTTTTTTTTTCACCCACTTAAATCCTTGATTTTTTTTTTCTTCTTATCCTGTAAAGAAAACTCAATAGATACATTAAGAGATCAAAAGGAAACCTCATCCTCACTAACATCAGAGGATGCCGCTGCTTAAAAAAAAAAAAGGGCAGAGGTGGCTGCATGTGAATAATAGACTGAAATATTCTTTACTCAACTGTGTTACCTTCAGATCTAATATTTAAAAATATGATATGGTTAAATGGCAAGCAATCATAGTGTTTTCTTCTCTGGCCGATTGTGGACGGGAAGTTTATCTATTTATCTTTTTAAAAATTTACTCTCAAAGTTACTGTAAAGTCAGCTCTTCCTGAATAAGAACATTTTAAATTAGGTCATTTTAGTCTTTCTTCTACAAAAATTGCCATCACAAAAGGGAAGGCTCATATTTAAATAAAGTGGGAAATTATTTTAAAATAGTCATCAAATTTACTGTAACATAGCAGTATAATTTTATGTTGTCAAATTTCTTGCTTTTAAATGGTTTTATTTTTGTATGTATTTTCTTTAGATTTTGATGAGATCAGAATTGTTTGTTTTGGAAATGTACTATCCAGTTTGGGTTATAAACTATGACTTTTATTATTATTTTTAAGGATTTCTAATATTGAGAGAAATGTTTGTTTTACTATCTTAGTACATCTTTTTTTTTTTTTTTTTTTTTAACACCCTACCTCGGGAGCTTTTTAATTCCAGTTTTAACTTAGAAATATTTAAGATATTTGAAGGAAATACTGAAAAATATATTTCAAATCTCAAAATATCAAAGAAATTCAAACATATTCAAAGATGAGGAAGATAAAGTTATGCAGAGAAATGGTCTATTTTCTGTCAATTTTATACTAAAAGACCTTTGAAAGAAATCCCTTAGAACATTCCCTAGAAATCTCCTATCATTCTGTGGAGATACCATCATGCTGCTTAGCTCTCAAAAATGTTATTATACCTTCAGTGCATTGGCCACAATGTTTAACACTCCTTTTTTTTACACTTTAAAGTCTAAGTAGTTCCCAGATTAACATTTTTTCTTTTACTTTATTTGAAACAAGATAAATAAGAAATTGGGATGATGATCTGATCTAAGATTCTTGGTGTTTCCATTGGTTATGAACAGATTAATTAAGATTGACAGTGGGTTATGTGGTTTACTTCTTTGGAGCATTGTGCTCAAATAGGTATATTTGTGGAGCTGAATTTTTGGCACAATATAGTCTGGGAAAATCCTAATGATGCCAGGACAATAAGAACAATCTTCAGAGTATTTTACTATTTCTTTTACACTAACTCTCATTCAGGTGAAAATGAACAGCTGATCTCCTGTTACGCTTGAGATCAGATTTCAGCTGAGAATAGAGCATAAATGGGGTGCTTCTAACATTATCATTTGTTGATTTATAAAAAAATGGAGTACCTGGTGAGAATGGAAATTTATATTCTGCAATCTTTGCTCATTCCTCAGTTCTGTAATCCCACAATTGTTCTCATACCTATCTGAAATGGGTTCTTTCTACTAGTCTGCCTATTGTGATAGCAGGTAATGTTCAGAATGGATATTTTTGAAAACAATATCAAGAATTAGAAATAAATGACTGAAATTATGATGGCATAATTTTATGACATATTTTTTCCTATGTAGGGAACATAAGCGTAATTACAGTGCAAAATGTTAAATAATATGTAGAAATATTTATACACAAACTTACAATTTATTAGGGGTAGAAAAAATATACTTAGTCAATCTAAATGCCTCACTTCCGGTCTTGTCCAATTTTACTACTTCTTGACTTGCTATATTTTTCTGGATCTATTCTAATATGTCTCCTACACTATTCTTATTCAATCTGTATTGCAGTGGGGTATTGTATCTTTGAATTTGAACCATAATTACTGTTTGTTAAATGTCCTTATTCAGGGAAGGCTTAGTATCCCATGTCCATGTCTATCTTAGCATCAGTGCAACCCAGATATCCCCAGGATCCACCAGCCTTAATTGCAAAGAAGAAAACAATATTGATATTCAAAATTTAATAGTTTCTTGGTTTCACCAATGTACTGTAGATTGTCTATCACCTTTCAAAACCTCTAAAGATTAAAAAAAAATAATTCCATGTCATTAAAAATTATGACTAGCATTTATCAACTTACTTATGAATGTGCCTGACATATTTTATGTACATTTTCAAATTTAAGTTCATCAAAAACTCAAGAGGTAGATAGTGTCATTATCCTCCTTTTAAAAATGAGAAAGCACAGGCACAGAGAATCTAATAACTTGTTTAGATTTTATAAAACATCTGGTAAATGAGACATTAGAATTCAAACCCAATTATTTGTCTGTAATGGGCTACCCATGCTCTTAAATTCTTAATATACTATTTCCTGGAAATGTTGTTTCACATTTACTTAAAAGTAACCTTTCTGTGTTTCTCTTCCATGACCTTTGTTAAATGTCTATTTTAGAAAAATCACGTGAGAATAGATGATAAGCCACCGGGATACATGTTACCAGGGCCCTCCACGAGGAGCCTGCCTTGCTCACCATCTTGTTGCCATAGAATTCCAAGACTCTCATGTTGCCCTAAGACACTAGATTCCCTAATTTCCCTTGTTAAGGAAAAAAAACAAAAAGCAAAAAACAAATATTCAAAACTAAAAAGTAAGATAAAATGTCTGCAAACATTCATTCAGTGTAATGTCTAATTTAGTGTTATTTTTTTCTTTTTGATTGAGTATGTATATCAGTTTCTACTATCATCTCTTAGCTACCTTTCTCATCTGTTATTTCTCTTATTAACAAGTTAAATAAAACATTAGCATGTGTTCACTCTGGGATATGGATAGAGTTATTTTAAAAATATTTGATAATTATATTTTGGAAATGTCATTGTTTGAAATCAATGCCCCAATTCTTACAGAAATTTGCTTACCACACTTATGGGTCTAATTTGTAGAGAAGATATCAAAAGCTACTCAATATTGTTCCTATGTCTGACTTTAAATTTGCAAATAAATGTTCAACTCTATCAAACTCATGTGTTCAGATTACTCTAACATTCAGGTTAGCGTCAGTTAGTGGGAACTCTTGCTACATTAATCTTATTGAAATTATACTTGTGTCTATTGAAATTAGAAAAGCTGACTAATGGAATTTGGAATTCCCTGGATGTAGCACAGTACCTGGAATGTATTGGGTATCCAACTGGTATTTATTGAATTGAGGTGAATGGAAAAAAGTTTTTCCCTTCTGCTTATTACTTGTTTAAACTTAACTTTTGACTGTCAGGGATTTATGAATAATAGTCTCCTGGAGGTGTTACTATCCCCTTCTAAACTCTGCAGAATTCTTACCATTTGTAACTTACAACTGAATAGTGGTTCCTCTCTTTGTTTAATTCTATAGCTTTTCTCGTGCTCTCTAATTTGAGTATTTTCTATTTGCCTGCCAGCTTATTCTGTGTTCCTGTGATCAGCCTTTTGTTCCTGCTCTCATCACTGGAGGGCTATTTTATCAGTTGAAGACGTTCGTTGAAAAGAATGCTAAAGTATAATTTTCAAAAAGTTAGAAACATGACTCTCATAATAATTTTAAATGAACATTTTAAAGTTTTAATTTACTTTAACAAAAGAGTCAGTAAGGTGTTAAACCAAGTTTGAAGAAGAATTTGAGAAATTGCAATTTTATAGTTTGTCAGTCAAAAAAATGCAGAAATAAATTTGCCAATAGATGTATAACTGTTTAATGGTTAATGTAGACAAGAGGTAATCTCTGGGCTACTTTTGCTCCTGACCAGAAATCACTTGCATTGCTGTTGTTGAAGAATCATCATTTGCAATACTTGTAGACAAGGATTATTTTTGAAGCTCTAGGACAAAAATTGTATGCATTGCTGTCAGTTTTACACAAATTGATCTCTAATATTAAAGAATCATAAAATATAAATTTGCAGTCAAAGCAATGCACCCTATAAATAATATAATCTGGGTTACTCCCAATACTATATTGAAAATATCATCAATTATCTCTTTGCCTATTCCCAAATTTTGAATGATTTTTCATGACAAGTTTAATCATAAGATCATAAGAGTGAAATATGGCTGAAAAATGGATTCCCTTTGTGTAGAAACATAGATGTCATGACAAATCCTTTATAAAACTGGTAAGCATTACCCCCCTCCCTCCCAATTAAGACAGGTCAGGAACTTTTTTTTTTTTTTTCCTATTTTGTCATTTCATGTTCAATGGTCTATGGGCTGGGTAGTGCACTTGTATAAAGTATAAGCTAAGAGTTCACTTAGATGAAAATGTTTCTCCACTATTCAGGCTGATAGGATACCTTTCTCTATGACCAAACTGTGTAAGCAAATGACTAAAATGGGAAACATCTGGACTGAATTTTGAGTCCTTTTTTTTTTTTTTCATAATTTTGTCCTTTTTTTTACATAGTCTCTCGAGAACTAAAAGAAGCCAACTTCAGGGAAAATGGAATTCCTAATGATCTCAACATCACACCAGCTGAGGAAACATATTCAGAATAAATAATAACAAGCTGAGATATTGGAAATAAATAACACTTTTGATTTTAATGTATGTTGAACCCAAGAGCAGGTCATTTTTATTTATTTATTTTTATTTTTATTTTTTATTTTTTTGTCGTTTTTGTGATCGGCACTCAGCCAGTGAGTTCACCGGTCATTTCCATATAGGATCCGAACCTGCAGCGGGAGTGTCGCCGCGCTCCCAGAGCCGCACGCTACCAAGTGCGCCACGGGCTCGGCCCAAGCAGGTCATTTTTAAAATTTAATTCACACTAGTAGCCAGGATTTGCATGCACATTTTTCTAAGTAGAGATATTTGACTCTTGTTTCTTGGTAGCATAAGAATAGGGGCTCAAAAATAGTTATTGAATGGATTAAAGGCTAAGAAAAACCAAAAAATAATGGAGGAAAACCATTTCTTATTCTTAATGGAAATTGTCTCAACCTCTTGTTTTTGGCAGAAATATGTTTAAATATCATATCTGTTGGTTGCCTAGAATTACATTTGCTTTTGCCCTTTTTTATTCTTCCCTCTTCCACTGGCTGCCACCGTAATGGAATATAATATGCTTAGGAGCTTATTTAATTTCACCAAAAATTCTAACCTATTCACAGTGAGAAAAGCAAACAACCTTAAATATTATGGACTCGATTAGTAAATGCAAATATCTATGTAGAAATTCGAAGTACTTATCATGTGTGAATTGTAAAATGTTAACATTTTTCCATCTTTTTTATTGATGTTGATGTCTGCTATCCAGAATACCGCTACTGAAGAATAATAATAATAAACATTTGTTTCTTCACTGCTGTTAAATTTTTTCCTCGTTCTACTGGGAGAAAATTCAAATCTTTGGCTTTCTCTCTATCTATGCAAACTATCATGATTGTAATCTGGAATGTATATTTAGGTGTCTTTTCTTCCAATCATTTTTCAGGACATGTAGAGAGGAATTGGGAAACTTGGATATTATGAAGTTTAAGTAACCCATCCAATTTACTTTCTCTCCGGTAGCATCCACACTATTTGGTCATACTATTTAGGCAATGACACATAATGTTTTTCTCTCTCAAACCTCTTGAGAGATCCTGACATTCTAACAGTGTCTGCTGTATATTTTTATCAATAAAGAAAAGTTGTGTATGACAGGATTTTTATATTTCCAGGTGGCTGAGAAAGAGAACAAGAAGCAACAGCTCCCCTTTCCCAGGCAACAGTTGAGAGGATAACAGAAAGTGGCAGGTGGAAAAATGAAGAATCAAATAGGTAACCCAGCTCTGGACTGAGCCGTGGAGGAGCAAGCCAGAGGACAGAGTGTGCAGAAATGAGTGTTACTATCAGACACTTTAATAAGCCCTAAATTTCTATAAAAATCATTGTCCAAAATTCATAAGGATCAAGAGACACATGTTAAGAAATATTCTATTTTTGAAGCAATTTATTATATTTCCCCAAACAGCACGCTTTTTTTTTTCTTGTTTTACGTGGGACATTGATTTTGATTTCTGTGGCTTGTGTTCTAGAGTTAGCCAAACAAAGGGGGAATGGTAAAGAATTTAAAACCAGTGTTTCAAATATTTTGATGTCTTTAATATAGCTGTGATAGAAGCTTCTGAACAAAAAGCTTTCAAGATATGACTTTCTCATGCACACATGCCCCTGACGCCCGACTCCCCCTCCACCCCTGCCACATTGTGCATTTTATGATGGCTTGGAAAGAAAAGCATTTTATGAAATGTTCGATGTGAAAGATTTATTATAGCTTTAATTTAAATTTTGGCAAATGACTAAGAACAGAAACATGCATTAACAGTAAAAACTAATAAAACAATATTAAGCTGAAAGTTTGACACTCATCCAGTAGTTTTGCCACCCACAGTTCAAGTGTGAAGAGCGTAGCACACTGGAGGCAATTACATTTTCAGAATGAAAGGAATTATAATTCCTGGTTCTCATGCTCAATCACTTCAAGTCTTGCTCAGTTGCTAAGTGTAACCAGAAATTTAATAACTAGTGTTACTCTCAGAGAAGGCTTTAAGGAATACATTTAGACAAAAAATATATATCTACATCCTCTATATAACTGGCAGATTTCTCTCTTTTGCTTAGGAGCAGACTGAGAGAGAGCTTACTCACCTTTTGTATTCCATAGGCACCGGCACATTTGCAACACAGGTCTTTCAGCCATGTTCTGAAATAGCTCTTTTCCAAACCAACACCTACTTTTTCTTTCTTTCTTTCTTTCTTTTTTCTTTTTTACAAGTCTTTACTGAGTTATCCAAGTGTCAGGGATTTTATAAATGCACATGTAGAAATGAAGAAAACCCAGAAATGGGTGAACAAAACATGGAAGACTCAGAACCTGATTTCACAGGAAGAAAATAAAAAATAATATATTTAATTTGAAAACATATGGATGCTCACAAATTCCAGTATGAAGAAATGGAGCAAAACTGAGTTCACGGTAACCCTTTCAAAAGCACTATTTGTGTCAGTTAAATTATGTAAGTAGTACTTAATTAAGTTCTGGGCCCAAATCCTTCCTCTTTTTATTTTTGTATAGATCAAATTTGGCTCCTGTCCAGGCTTGGAATTGGGCTGAACCCATTGAGTGCAAACATACTGAAATCCTCCCTGGCCATCATGTTCCTGAGAATCTGGTAAAGTTTTATGTTCCTGCCTCATGAACGTGGATCTATAGTGTTCCCTTGGTGCTACTCCTGGTTCTCTGCCACTTATTGTCCTTCTACTGTAATTTATTCTGAAGCCTTTTTGCATTATTAAACATTGCTTAATAATAATAATAATTCACATCTTACTTGACCTCTGTGAAATTGTTTATCACACCTTGTTCCTCAAAATTCTCCTGGATTCTGCAGCAGTTTGGATACTCTTTTTACCCTATCCTACTCCACTGCTCCTTTCCAATCTCACTTATGGAGTCCTATGGCTCTGCTTCTACTGTACTCATTTTTTAAATAAATTATTTATTTTTGGAATAGGTCATACTTGCATATGCTACAAAATTTATAGGTCAGAGTAATAAATAGGTGAAATAAGTTTTCCTTCATTCTCTGCCCCTAGTAATTTGACTTATGTCCATGGAGCAACCATGATTAACAGTTTCTTGCTATTTATTGAAGAGATGCTCTATACATTTGAAAAGATATATGTATAATTTTTCCTACTAATTGTAGCATATACTACATCCCATTCTTTTCCTTGATTTTTTTTTCACTTAAAATATATATTATGTATTATTGGCTACCCATTCCATTAGAACTATCTCATCCTTTTTAATGACCTCACAATATAGTGTATTTAATGAATTCATATTTAGGTTGTTTCAATTTTTTTCTACAAAAGTGTTGCATTAAATATATTTTTACAAACCTTATTATGTACTTCTTCAAGTATATCCATAAGGTAAACTTTTAGAAATAGAAATTCTGAAACAAAGTATATAAACATATATAATGTCAAGAGATAAAAACATTCCTAATTGCCCCTCCCCATAAAGGTTATAGTGATAGTCACTCTCACCAGCATTAAATGAGTCTTCAGCATTCACTTTGACATGTTTTTGAATAATATTGATTTTCTCATTCCATATCTATATCCTCTCTTTCCCTTCTCAGCAGATTATATTTTCAGATTTGTCTTAGATTCACATTTACATCTTCCAAATATACTTCTACTTCTACTTGGTTAACCTACTTTAAATTTGAACCCCATTCCCTGTATTGACAATATAAAGAAACTATCATAAATATTCTTTTATCTTCCCCTTCTGTGAATTCTATCATTCCAGCATTGTCAGGGTTCAAAGTATTTATTTTCTATTTAGTAATCAAAACTTCAGTCAATTCCTTGCTTAAGCCAGTTTCAGTTGTTGTTTTTTTTTTTTTTTTTTGAAGAGTTTATTATCTTGTTGTTGCTTCAAGTCTTCAAGTCTAGACATGTCTGGATCTATATCTTTGCAAACATCCGGTGTAAACTTTTCTCTTTCTCTGGGTATAACTCCCCTCTGTGGTAGCTTCATCTTCTGGTTGCTTCTCCCATTGGAGTAGCAAAACTTCCAATCCTATATTGTAGGAGTATAGTGATTGTGTAGATTGAGATCTTCTTTCTCCTAAGCTGCAAAAGGCCAAAACCAAAAAATTGGATTTGAATCTCATTATACTACTTGGATTAGTGTATATCCCTGAATGAAATATTACAGTCTGGGGAGCAGAATGCCTTCATTTGCAAAGTCTGGATTCCATGTATATCCTTATGGAGTTATCAGCCACACCAAAACCATGCGAGCTACCTGATAAAGGAGAGGACGGATGGCAGGCAGGCAGAATAGCAAAATTCAGAGAAGTAGTGAATGAATTGTTATTTGAAGGAATATTAGAAGTTAAGAGTATTCTAAAGAGGAAAAGGCAGATGCCAAAGTCTGTAGCAATGATCTGCTGGTGCAGCTCCAAGAAGAAGGTGGGAAGTGAGGAGGAGGGATAGGGTTGAAGGTGGAACAGCTATCATACCATCAGATAAGATAAAGCCTTTATGTGATAACTAGTGTTGAAGACACTGGTGTTGAAAGTACCCAAACCATCTTCCCATCTTCTTTGTGGAAGGGCTTCCCAGGAAAGATTGCTGGGGCCTACAACCATCCCTTTCCTTTCAGTGGTGCATGTCTTTAAACCTCATCTGGAATTCGAGCTGTTCTCCAACATAAACCGTTTCTGTAAACTTAACTGAATAAATGCTATTCTAGATGCTGTGGGGTTGTTTAAAATTTTGGTATGTAGCCAGTTTGGCATAGCAAAGAAAACTTGGAACTTAAACAGATGCTTGCTATCTACAATGGTTGGAATGTGTCCCCCAAATTTTATGTGTTGGAAATTTAATCCTCAAATCCACATGTTGATGGCATGTTGAGGTGCGGCCTTTGGGAGGTAATTAGAATTAGATAAGATCACCATGATGGGACGGTGGCTTTATAAAAAAAGAGAGAGAGGTGAGCCGACATGCCATGTGATTCCCTAGGCCATGTGATGAGGTCCTCACCAGAAGCCACCATGGTCTTAGACTTCCCAGCCTCCAGAACTGAAAAAAATACATTTTTCCCCTTTATAAATTACCAGTGTATGGTATTCTGTTGTAGCAACAGACTAAGATATATTCAAGGAATCGAAAGATCATGTGTAGAAGAGTCTAGTGGCTACAGAGCTCCAAATAGAAGCTTTTGGGAGTAGGATTTACTTCCAACATAAAAACAACAATAATGAAACAAATAAACAAACAAAAGGACCTTGATATAGACTTAAAGACTCTTAAAGTGGAATTGACTTCCTCAGAATAAATTTCTCATCAATAGAAAGAAATAAAAGGGTAGATAATCACTTCATGGGAAACATTTTATGTGTTTTTGTTTGTGGATGTGAAGGAAGGAATATTAATACAACAAACTAAAATTGAACCAGATAAATTCCAAGGTTATTGGCTTCTTTAAATCTATCAATCTATCCTCTATTGGCATCCTACTTCAATTCTTGATCACTGTCTTTTGTTGCTAGCACGCCGGGCACTTATTTTGCTTGAGGCTTGAGATCTGAATGAGCTGGATTTGAGATCTGAATGAACTGGATGTTGCTCTTTGCTTTTTTTTTTTTTAAATGTAAAATGTGGTTTTGATTTGTAAATGTATTCAGAGGCACAGCAATGGGCACTGAAATTATTATTTTTTAAATGAAATAAAAATAGAGCTGACAGCTAAAGAACTTTCACAGCAGTTATTATTATGTGTTATTATTAGCAGCAGCATGTGGTGACATTTTAGACTCTAAATCCATAGAAATGTATCCTAGATCATGGATGTTCCAGATGCTAGGGGGGAAAAACAGAAATGCTTCTGTCTGACTTAACATGAGAGAATTTAAAAAAAAAATGAAATGAGAAGTCTGATAATTTTGTACTAGACAGTGGAGACTGATTTATCTCCATCCCTATGGGATAACCAACACTAGACTTTTCTACAAATATAGATAATGCCACCAAAAATACTGCTCAGAATATGTGAGGAATGTATTTGACTCTTTAAGCCGTGTGAAATCTTTCACATTATTAGTGACTCAACAGCAGAATATCACATTTCAGGGAATTAGTCTGTGTGCTCCCTCTAAAACACAGCTGACTAGAATGCAAAACCAATGTGTTGAGGGCTCAGCCCCAACCAGAAGAGGCTTCTCTGTGCATATAAACAAACATCTAGACTTTCTTAAAGAGAATTTCTGGTTTTGGTACTCAAATTTCCTTCAGCAGGAGTTGGACACTGGTGTTCTATATGTGGAATCAGGGCAGCATGATGTATTCTTTAGAAATCTGCATTCGGAATCAAATGGATCTGCATTTGAAAATGCATAGCTCTGTTCCTCACTGAATGTGTGCTCCTGGCAAGTGGCTTAGTCTCTCTAGTCCTTGCTTTCTTCATCTGCTAAGTGTGACAATAGCAGTCCCCACCTCATAATTGTGTATGACCACTAACTTTGTGACTAAGGCTTATGCTTAGTATAGTTGCTGACCCAGTGCACTTCAATATCTTATTTATTTATTTATATTAAATAAATGTTAATCTGGCAGTGATATTCGGGATAGATTAGGAAAATCTTTAAGAGAATTTGAATAAAAGAAAATTAACTTTAGGAGATGGGGATTTAGTTTGGCTATAAAGAAATTCTCCCAAACAGTTACTTAAACAATTAGGATCTTTACTTTTTGTAACAAAATAAACATTTGAACGTAACGGGGTGGTACAGTGGCTCTGTGATGTAATCAGGAGCTTGGAATAGGATTCTTCCAGCATCTTCAAGCCATCCTCAGCACGCAGCTGTGCCCCCTGATGGTTACAAGGTAGCTGCTCCACCTTTCTGTACAGGTGACACACAGGAAGATGTGGAAGGGCAAGGGAAAAGACACACAGTGCTGCATCTGACATCCATTTAAATCCTACAAAACAATTTTATTTCACCTCTCATTGGTCAAAATCATGTCGGTCATCCCCTACCATTCAGGAGGCTGTGAAACAAAGTTTGAGTGGTTAGCATAGGATGACACTCTAACATCAGATTTTTGTTGTTCATACTGACAATATGGAAGAAGAGACAGAAGAATATTAGAAGGTATCTAGTAATATCAGACAAAGGAAATAGAAATGGGTTTGGTGCTAAACTACCAACTTCCACACACATTATCATGTTTAAGCCTCAAAACAAAGCAAAACAAAAACCTGTAGTAGCCATAAATTATAGTGCTACTTTCAGATGTAGCCATGAAGGTTAGGATGTTCTAGTGTTGGGAACAGAGTCGATATGTGTCTGGCCTCAAACCTATAGCCTTGGCATTGTGCTTCATTGCCTCCCTTGCGAAGCTGTCTCTGATTGGCAGCACATTATTAATTGGCTTAATCCTTATCATTTCTGTCTTCATAGAAATAGTGGATAAATGGTTAACTGTGGTTCTGCTGCTGAACTCAAATACAGCTGTGTGTACATCATCAAAGGTGGCTACACCATGGAACAGGGGTATCCAGTGACCAGAGCAATAAACTTAGATGTAGGAAACAGTACTCCGTTGTCTCTGCCAGTTAACTTCATTGGTCCTGATCTGTCCTTATTTGTAAAATGAAAAAGGTGGTCTCATCCTTCTACCTTATCCTGTTCTTGTGAAGATAAAGTTAGACAATAGATGTGAAATTACTCTTTGGAAGTGTGATTGCTATACAAATATGAGGAATTACTATTATAGATCCAGTAGCCCAAGATGGCAATCTCCTTGATATTCTATCAGGAACTTAACTAAGCAGTTTCAGTGCAACCCTTTAAGCTGACAGCAGCTGAAGACTGATCCTCCTCTTCAACAAAGTGTGGGATCTCAATGAACACATTCCTCTCTGGTGCACACCTGCAAGGACCACGTTATTAACACTCTTCAGGAAATAAATGTAAAAATCAGTCGAAAAAATGAAATGAATATCCACTCCTCACAGACCTTACTCAATGAAGATTATTTGTATAAAGGGCATTTGAGAAAGTTTTTTTCTTTATGTTTTACCTAAGGGGAAAATAATCCAGATCAACAATTATTTATTTATTAAGCGGTTCTTTCTTTCTTTCTTTCTTTCTTTCTTTCTTTCTTTCTTTCTTTCTTTCTTTCTTTCTTTCTTTCTTTCTTTCTTTCTTTCTTTCTTTCTTTCTTTCTTTCTTTTTCTTTCTTTCTTCCTTCCTTCCTTCCTTCCTTCCTTCCTTCCTTCCTTCCTTCCTTCCTTCCTTTCTTTCTTTCTCTTTTATAAAAATAATTTTATTCTAGAATATTAACAAAGGTAACATTTAAAGTTACTGTTCAGCAGGCCTGACAAGGTGGTGGATTATGTCTCACACACTGTGCTAGTGTCTGGGAATCCAATAGGAACAAGAAAACTATGGCTCCTACCTTCATGGATTTTCTAATCTATCATGGAAGAATAGCACTAAACAGTTAATTAAACATGTCATGTTTCATTAGGTAACTGAGAATGTCAAAATCAATACAAAATGATGTAAGAAGGCAGTAGAAAAAGAAGCACAATGGAAATTTCTATAAGGAGTGTGCACACTCAGACACATGACTTTTCACAATCATGAACAATATGGCCTAATGTTACATTTATAAATCCATGAATTCAAAATTAATATATGTAATTTTACTCCCAACTTCAGAAAAGTATGCATGAAAAATTTAACTAACCAATTTGAAACCTTAATGATTTTATAAAAACAATACTGAGTAAATTTACATAACTATTACAATACAATAAAATAATATCTATGTTATATCTTTGTTAATATTACCCAGACTTAGTAAAATCTGTATATCTGAAGGTATGATAAGGAATAATGAATATATATATTTTTCATGAATATATCAAACTCAGGTGATATATGGACAGAGATGAACATAAAGTCAGACCATCAGAGAGTCAGAGGTCTTCTGGCTTTTTCATGATTAGTTCCCTTTGGATTGAACACTTTCTTTGTCTGGTCACTCTTTTCTTCTACAAAATATTTCAGCTCTGAAGACAAAGCTTCTGAATCAACATCATCAAGTAAAGATGCCTAGTTAATGTTTAGTCTAGTAGTCACATGCCATGTGTCTGCTAAATTTCAATTAATATTTGTATCACGCGTATGTTTCTCAGCTCAGATCCAAATCTAGCATGTTAAATACTATTTTATCTTGAAATTTTAAATATAGAAGTTTGATTTCGAGAGATCATGCTATAATATACAAGAAAGCATAAATACACGAGTAAAGAGAAAGTCTGATAGTGATTCCCAGATTATCCTCAGATTTACTGAGGATGGCTTTTGCCCTCTGACCCCATCCATGCTGAGAGTATGGGTTTCTGACCTAAGTTTCAAGACTAGCTCTACAAATGGCATTGAGACCTTCATGCTGACTCCTGATGTTGACTACACCACTTATGTAATGGTCTAAATGAATACTCTATTGTATGAAATAATTTTTGGTTGATTGCTTATCAAGCTGAACATTTCTTGAAACGGTGTAAGACAAGGTTCAGCAAACTACAACCCATGGGTCAAATATGAGCTCCTGCTTATTTTCGTAAATAAAGTTTTATTGGAACACAGCTATGTTCATTTGTTTATGGCTACTTTCATTCTATAATAGCAGTTTTAGTAGTTGTAACAAAGACCATTTGGCACACAAAGGTGAAATATTTACAGTCTGCCCTTTTACAGAAAAAGTTTGCTGACTCATGATGTAAGATATATACCTTGGGCCCAATAAACAGGTAAGTTGTATTTGATCTTTAATAGATAAAACATGGGACCTTAGGGTTAAACAGTCCCATATTTGAATCCAGATTCTGCTGTCTACAATTGGTGGGATATTTATTAAGTTATTTAATATCTTTAAGGTTCTGTTTCTTCCTCTGGAAAATGGGCTAATAATACTTGTCTCACAAGGATGTTGTGAGGATTATATAAAACAATTTAAGTACAGTGTTTAGCACATACAATAACATAATTTTTCACATTATTATGCATTGTAAAGGCAACTAATATCTTTAGAGTATTAAAAACATGAATATGAAAACAGACCTTGGGGATGAGGTCAGAATTAGGTGATTGTTTAGGCAGGCCACCAAAATGGAATATGGTGGAGAGAAAAACAAAGCCATTGGCCTCCTCACATCACTGTCCATCTCTGAAAAGAGTTGACCTTGGCCTATAGGTCTGCTTGCTCATTTGATGTCTCTATACTATCTTTAGTCAGATTAATCAGTAGGGAAGGATCTTCTCTCTTTCTTCTTCATTATCAAATTAAAATCAGAGAAATTTATAATGTATAACTTCCTGATACAAGGAGTGTGTATATTTTCTTCTCTTTAAAAGATTGTATCCCAAGTACTCATTGTCTTGTCAGTGTCTGGAATAGTGCAGATATGAGGAGTGTTCAATTTCTTCTTAGAGTACATGATCCAATCATGTTTGCTCTAACACCAGTGCAAAAGCATTCAAAACTGATTTAGCTGTGGTCTCAGTATCAATTTAAAGAGGGGAAAATAAGAGCAAAGTCCACCTTATCTGTGATACCTCAATATTGCTTCCATCAACTCCCCCATTCATGTGTTCATGTCCCATGGTGGATTTGGTCACTTTTATGTACAATTCCTGTTTTTCTCAAATAAAAATTCCTTCAGGTTTCTCTGAAACCTTCTTTCATTTAAGTAGTCTTAGACTTCTTGGTAGTGTCTCAGGTCTCCTATAATAAGAAGTAATGGTATAAATTCTTTCTTTTTGGCCCAGTTACAATACATGAAAGTTATGCAATCCATACGATGTCACGGTCTTACTCTGATGCCAAAAATATGTTTTGATAATAATTAATTCCATGGCTTTCTCTGTAGATATTACCATGTGATATTGCAATCAATAGTATAGTAATCTGGTGAAATGTGACAAGTCTCTATTGGTTGATCCTGCAATGGGGGAACTTGTTTCATAATAATAGCACTACAATATGGTAACAACCATGAGTTGCCTCATAGTATATCTATTAGTTTATATCACCTCTGATAGATGTATATGAAAGGAGATTAAGATGAGTGTGGATGCTGGAATTAACATTTACTGAATCATTTTCTTCAGAACCTATTTGTGTCAGTTTTCACCATCTCTTATTTTTCTAGACTCAAGGACAGCCAGAACATTCTCATAACCTCACCATGATCCTGAATACCAGATGCCTAGTGCTAATCAACATGGTCACTGTTGCCTTTGCCATTTATAACTGGGGAGTATAATGAATATGCAGGCCCATTTGCACTGAGCTTCAAATCTGCTTGAGTTGTTATATGATGCAAAAAAGCATCTGCTTGTCTTAGTCACCCAAACAAATTCCAAAAAGGAAAGGTGAAAATATCCAAAAGCTTTTGAGTTTTCCTTTTCTAAAATTTGCTAGTGTTACACATCAAAAGTATTTAATGATAATGACTTGTGAAGGAAATTATAGAAAGCAAAAAGCAGTGGCAAAAAATTAATTATGTAAAGATGTATTTGTTTCTATTCCTATATAATGCAGTTTCTTATACCAGGTTTGTATGTAACTATTTATTTAACTAACTTCTCAAGAAAAATTTCTGCATCTTTAACTGTATAGGCATAGTGTTTTTAAATTGTGATGATTAAAAAAGTTAATACCACAAACTATTCTTTTCACATGTAGACATTCTAACCCTCTCTTTCAAATAAATATCCAAACTCTCTTGTATTTTTTCTCTCCTTTCAGAGCAATTAGATGTTGTTTTTAATATGTAATATGAAGACACATTGAGTTAAAGTAATGATGTTTTAGGAACCTTAATCAAAATCTTTAAATACTGAAAGGATTATTAATTTTAAGGGGAATTAACCTGGTCAAAATGTCTGATGGAGTTTGGATGTATTGTCCTCCCAGAACTCATGGAAATCTGATCCCCAGTGTGGCAGTTTGAGCCACAGGGGTGGATCACTCATGAATGGATTAATGCTCTCCCTAGGGCTTGGGGGTCCTGAGTGAGTTCTCACTCTATTAGTTCCCACAAGAGCTGGTTATTTAAAATACCTTGGCACAGCTTTCTCTCTCTCTCTCTCTCTCTCTCTCCTGCATCCTCTCACCATGTGATCTGCTTGTACCCACAGCCTGCCTGCCACTTTCCACCATGAATAGAAGCATCCTGAGGCCTGTACCAGATGCAGCTGTCCCAGAATCGTAAGCCAAATAAACCTCTCTTCTTTACAAATTACCCAGTCTCAGGTGTTCTGTTATAGCAACACAAAATGGACTAAAACTATGTCCTTTAATCAGTAGAACTAGGTTAAAACTATAGGAAGAGAAATTTTGAATTGATGTACAATTGATACTTCTACATTAGAAATATCTTGGGCTGGTTCAAATTCTCTTAGTGAGGTATTGAGCTTTCAGTAATTGGAGATGTTAAAACATAAATGCATATCACTTGGAAGGCATATTGTTGAGACTTAAGAGTAAAGCTGACTACCTTTTCAGATTCCTTTCAGCTTTGAAATTTTATGATATCTAAAATATAAATTTACATGTACAGTATACTTATAAAGGGAGTGTACATATGTAATTAGGTTACTCTGAATACCTATGGTTTACCCAATTTTGTCAAATATTCAATGTTAGAGACAGTTTAGTGATTACTTTGTTAGAACCAAATGACGAGTCTTACTTGGAAGTAAAGTTTCCATTGAAAAAAGTTATCACTACTATTCTGAATTGTCCTAGAAAGAAGTTGATCCCAGGTGGGAAGAAACAGGAAGAGGTGACTATAGGGATAAGTATTTTCCTCTTTCTCTATTACTTAAAGAATTGAGCCTAGAATCTGTGCCATAAATAAGCCCTGAATAGTTCTTGGTGTAGGAATGAGCCATGCTTGGAAAATTTACTATAACTATATGTGAAAGGGGCATCTATCTGAAGATGGGTGGAGGACGGGACAAAAAATCTTCTCAGTGGAAATAATGTCTAAACTGGTATTTAAATGATTTAAAGATGGTGTATGTGAAGGGAATTCCAGGAGGAAGGTAATCATGCATAAATTGAGACTAAAATATAACTTTTTCCATATAGAGTAATGACATATAAGACTGGAGAGATAAACTGTAATCACATAATAAGTGGCTAAAATGTGTAAGCTATGTTCATGAGTTTGGATTTTATCTAAGAGAAATGAGAACCCTTTTCAGTATTTCAAGCAAGGCAGTGAAATAATCAGATAGACATTTTAAAAGTTCCCTCAGGCTATATTTTAGAGAATGGATTATAAAAGGGCTAAACTGGAAATAGGACAACCACTTAGAAGGCTGTGTTAGTAATCTGTGTGGACAATGCAAGACGTTTGTCACCAGTTTTCTAATCACGTTCATTCCAAATCCCTAAACATCTAGCCTAACCTTAGCAATCAGCCATAAATCATTGTAGATCTATGCCTTTGGCCAACTCTCCTTTCAGGTAAAAATAAAAAACGTGGTACTCTGCTCAAATTTCTGCCTATTGGGGGCATTTTCTTTATTGTCCTCCTGGGCCACACCAGACTTACTGTTGTGTAGCAGTTGTCTAGTGTTCCAGCACAGCATGCAGTTTCATCTATAAAACTGAGTCCAAAATATTTTTTCCTTAGTTCACTGGACATAAGGAACTCCCCATGAGGCTGAAGTTAGAAACTGAGAGACAAGAGCCAGTACAACAGGGATAGGTGCCATGGAAATCTCATCCATTGGCTCATGCAACTTACTTGTGCTTTCAAGGCTAGCTTGAGATTGATCTCTAAAATACTATTTCCAGTTGAGGTTGTAATGCTCCTTTGCATGCCCAGATTCATGGCCTGGGGTCAGGAGAAGTTCAGATAGCACACAGTTCTTGATGGACAGTTTTGGTCTCATCATAATTTGATGTTACAGTCAAACATTAAGTTTCTACCAGTGCACGGTATTACAGTATTTCTCTGCAGAAAACAGCACAGTTTTTCTCCATTTCCTGAATTTCTACAGTATGATTCACTGATAGAGGATTGCAGAAGGCTCTACCCACCATAAATATTCCAAGAACCATCAAATCTGCTGGCCATATGGTAGAACAACTTGTATGGCAGCATGGACTTGTTTCAGAGCTTTCCCTTGTTTTGGGCCCCATTCAAAGCTCAAAGCTTTTCAGATTACTTAATAAGTGGATCAAAATTGCATAACCAGGTGTCTCCAAAATTTAAAGAGTCCCGTAGGTATTGTGCTTTTTGCTTCATTGTAGGAGGGTACAAATCCAACAATTTGCCCTTCATGTTGAAAAGGATATTTCAGCCTTCCAATCCACTGGAGCCCTAGAAATGTATCTGTCATTTAAGTTCCACCACTTGGTCATGTCACCCTGGGATCTCATCTTCACCACTGAACTCAGAGAGCCCATTCTGAGAGTAGCATTCTCAATGTTATTCCTGCTTACAGAGAACATCTGCTGCAGGGCTTTTCAAGGCTGCCATACTCCTTTCATCAGTATATCTCTCAGATCTTCATTAGAATAAGACAGAGAGTCAGTGAGCAAGTCTTACACAACAAATCCAGCATTCATACCTCACTAGTTCTTTAATATCCATACTTTGAAGGTCTTGCATCTCAACCTTATTCAGTTTAAGCCACCTTTGAGCCCAGCTTTCAGTCAGCAACTGAGGAAATTATCAGAACCATTCTCATCCACTCAAGCTACCTGGGATTATTTTAAAATGCTGAGTTCAGAAAACCCTAGTTACAGAACTGATATGAGTAAATTCAACACTATCCAACAAACATTTCTTTTGTTGTTGTTGTTGTTGTTGTTGTTGTTGTTGTGACTGGTAAGGGGATCATAACCCTTGGCTTGGTGTCGACTGCACCGCGCTCAGCCAGTGAGTGCACCGGCCATCCCTATGTAGGATCCGAACCCGAGGCCTCGGCGCTCCCAGCGCTGCTGCGCTCCCACCGCCGCACTCTCCCGAGTGAGCCACAGGGCGGCCCCAACAAGCATTTCAACCACCATGATTCAGCATTGTTAGAAGCAGGCTTCTCATACAAAATGCAAACTTTTATTAGTCTTTTGGTATGCTTGATACTTTCTTATATGTTACCATTTGTACCTCATCCCCTACAGCCTGCCAGGGCTTGAGTCTGTTTGTAGGTATAGCAGCAGTAAGAGGTTTTGGGATTAGGTCTCAAGAGGTATCATCTTTCTCCTACAAGATATTGTCTTGTGGAATCCATTGCAATTTCCTCAGTCTAAGGGAATCCAAACTCTTCCATGAATGGAGAATGGGCTGTTTCTACTGGCAAAGGAATTTGACATAATTTAGGGGTTCAACATCTGTAGCTTACTTGAAATATACTCATATGTCCCTTTCCCAAATCTTGGCATCTCATTTCTTCCCAATCAGTCCTTTAACTAAGATATGTTGTGAAGTTTCAAATTCAATTTGTACTATAATTCAACCATGTCAGAACTCGTCTTTTAGCTTTGTTTCCCGGTATCCCTACCATGAGAATACAGAAAATAAGCTTTTTTTTTTTTTTTTTTTTAGCCCAGTCATAGAAGCTAACTGTTTCACTACCCAGACCTTGAGCTGGAAATTCAAATCCCTGAAACCATCATTTTCTTTCTCCAAGTTCTCTAGTGCAATCTGGAAGCGACCAACTCCTTCATACTAATTATTTTCAATAAAACGTTTGATGGTGGCAATTACTTGGTCATGAAAAGTGTTGTCCTTGATAGGTATTTGATTGAAGCTGACTACAAATAATACTTAAGTAATTGTTTGCCATTGGCATGGACAACCAATACCACCTTTTCCACAGGCAATAGGGTCATTGATGCTTTTAAGTCTTATCAGAACAAAGAATAAATTCCGGATTCCCATCCCTAGGGTTGTATTCCCCTAGAATCACTTCCAATGACCAACAAGTCAGGATTCAAACAGAGAAAGATAACCCTCAGGATTATAATGAAATAAGAGATTTATCATGCAAATAAAGCACCACACAATGGTGGGGGAAAAAGCTGAAGACATAAGAACCTGAAAAAAGGGGATTGGAAATCAGAAAAATGTCATTAAGCAGCTTTTGTGAAGCGCTGGTACAGGCGAAAAAATAAGAGCATGCCAGAGAATCTGGGAAATCAAACTTATTGAGCTGCTAGAGTGTCCATAAATTTGAGTTAATGGAGAAGTCTACGATGGCCGTTGATCTGTTTGGTGGGAAGTGGATATGAAATGTAGTTACAGCTTAGCCAACTACAAGTACAATGGACGGTGGTGACATACTAGACTGGAAAGATAACATCGAGTCAGATTATATAGGGTACAAATGTGTGTCTTAGGCAGCTCAGCCTGCTATGACATAATACAATCAGGTGGCTTAAACAGCAGACATTTATTTCTCAATGTTCTGGAGGCTGGAAAGTCAAGATCAAGGTTTTGACAGATTTGGGTCTTGGTGAGGAACCTCTTCCTGGTTTACAGACAGCTACCTTCTTCTTGCTGTGTCCTCACATGACAAAGAGCACAAATTCTGATGTCTCTTCCTCTTCTTATAAGAACACTAATTCCACCATGGGAACTCCAACCTAATGACCTTATCTAAGCCTAATTGACTCCCAAAGGCCCCACCTCCTAATACCTACACACTGGGGGTTAGAGCTTCTACATATAAATTTGGGGTGGGGAGCTTAAACATTCAGTCTATATTTATAATAATACATAAATTTTACTAAGGAGTTTGGATTTTTATCTAAGGGAAATATGGATCTATAAGTGTACTTCAAAAAGTCTGTACAAAAATAGAATGAAAAGATAATGCATATCTTTCCATGAAGGTTTTGAAGTACCCTTGTATTTTATCATTTCAAACAGGCTGGTGAAATAATCAGATTTGCATTTTTAAAACGTCACACAGACTATATTTTACAGAATGAGTTAGAAATGGGAAAGATGTAAGATAGAAAGACCCCTTAGTTTGAGGATAGTAATTCATGTGAGAAATGCATGCCTACATCAGTAGACTATGGTAATGGTTGTGAAGAGAGAAAACTTGTACCAATTTTAGAAATCATAGGGAGGTTAACCCAGCAGCACTTTGGTGAAGTTTCTGACTAGGGAAATTGAGAGTTTAATATCTTTTATTGAAATTTGTGTTACATGGGTGGGAGCTGTGTTGTCCCCTTGAAGGGAAAGCTGTATGTTCTTTTTTGTTCACATTGGGGTTGAGGTTCCAACAAGGCATCTGCATGGAGATGCTGAGTGTGTAGTTGAATATTTATTTCTGAAATTTAGAGAAAAATAATTCTGTATCACTCCATTTTTATAATGACCATGTTTGAAATACAGAAATCAACAATAGCTTTTTAAAATTTATTGAATAGTTAGTTGTTTATTTAAGACTTTATATAAAATTGGCCCTAAAGAAGAGACAGTATGTTATACTTGGAATATTGGCCGATATTGCTACACAGCCATATAAACCATCAAAAAATGTGAAATTAATTTTTGGTGACAAGATTTAATCTAACATTTCTTCAGCACATAAGACATTCCAGATTTTGCCAGCTTTCTTCTTTTAAAAAATGAATCCTGATAGGTAGTGGATTACTCAATATAAGCTAGTTTATGTTACAGGAAAAAGAAACCTTAGTCCCCATATCTTAAAACAACAAAGATTTATTTCTCTCTCAAATTCCAGGTCATAGTAGGCATATGGAATAGCCATCATTTAAATGTTGCCAGTTGCTGAATCAGAGAAAAAGAAAACCCTGGCAAGGCACTCATGGCTTTCAAACCTTATTCCTGGAAGGAATGCATATCACTCATGCTCCCAACTTATTGACCAAAGGAAATCATGTGGTCACAGTTAATTTCAAAGTGGACTGAATAGAAGACTCCTACCATGTGACTAGAAAGTAGCAGGTCAGAAATATTTGGGGAGCTTTATTAATGACTATCATCATTTTATAAATGAAGAAGAATTAAGGCTATGGAGCATTACATAGGTCACCAAAATCTAACAATTTAGCAGGGACAGAACTTAAATTCAGGTCTTCAAGTTGCCTTGCCAAGGTTCCAGAAGTAGTATTTTGGCAGTTTAGGATCTCAGGTTCCTCATATGTCAAAGAAAGATTAGGATATTTCTTCTAAGCATTTGTTGGATAGATAACTATTGTTTCTGTACAGCTTAAACTTCCATAAAAGTAGGACTGCAGTATTTATAGGCTATTTAGCTTCAACTATAGGCCCAGTCTAGTTGAAAAATTTGAAATCATTATTTTTCACTTAGAAAGGTTTGAGGGAGAAATGACAAATACTTCTGCATTGTCAGTGATATACCAGATTACTTTAAGAAAGTGAAAGCTAATTAGTATAACATCGATCCAGTTCACTATCTGTAGAAAACAAAGAAAGTTCTACATTTAAAAAAATGAGAGTATGAACTTTTCAAAATGATCATAGGTTTTCCTTGAAAGACTGAACATTTGCTTATATATACTATATTTAGAAACACAAATGCCAAGTGCTTATTAAGGAATATTATTTAGCATGCTATGGACTATCTGTTCCCTTAGGAAATCAGATCTTATATAATGTGAGGAAATAAATTAAACTGAAAATCTAGATTCTAAAAACAAAAATGAAATAACCACCAGCATATGTGTTTCAGTCCTTGGTGTCTACTCTCACACCCAAAGAAGGCATGAGCAATATTTAATATTCCTAAAATTTAATAATTTTATGGCCAATTTAAGATGAATCTGCTTGTATGATCTTATTTTGAATAGGTTGGTGATTTTGACTTGCCTGTGTTCCACAGGGATAGAATACATATTTAGCTCTTTTAAATGAAGGAGCAAACTATCACTCACAACTCAGCTTGATGTTTGCACTAATGGAAATCTGCCCAGTCACATCAGTGGAAGTGATTTTATAAAATATTTATCTTTTGGAGACAGGGCCTTAAGAAACTTATGGCCTCTTTGTGAAGATATTTTCCACTAGTCTGACAAAGGCAGTGTTAAATATAATGCTGGAAATGGGTCTGAAATCGCCTCACTCTCTTTGGAAAAATACACAAATTATTTCATTTCATTGTTATTTCCAAGTGTCCTCAACTTGAAAACTTAAGCTGAGTATAAGTTAGTATTAGATTATTTCGGTAATACCAGTGTGCTTCAGCAGTGTTCTGAACAGTTTGTGGAATAAAGAAGTAAGAAACAATAGTGTTCCTCATGTCTTGGAGCAGACAAGCATTTGCAGCCATGAGAGATAATTTCCTTAAAGATGGAAAAGTAGGAGAGGAAAATGTGGGCTGGCATGTGGTAGCCAAAAGGACCTTGACAGAGTTGGGATATGTTGTCCCCACCAAAACTCATGTGGAAATCTGATTCCCAATGTGCAGTATTGGAAACTGACTGAGTCATGGGGGTGGATCCCTCATGAATGGATTAATCCTCTCCCTGGGGGAGGGGGGATTAATGAGTGAGTTCTTGCTCTATTAGTTCCCACAAGAG
Organism: Cynocephalus volans; assembly: GCF_027409185.1. NCBI lineage: Eukaryota > Metazoa > Chordata > Mammalia > Dermoptera > Cynocephalidae > Cynocephalus > Cynocephalus volans. The sequence goes on from NC_084475.1 coordinate 66,939,139, forward strand.
CTGGTTGTTTAAAAGACCCTGGCACCTCCCCTCTCTCCCTTGCTTCCTCTTGCCATGTGATCTGCTTGTACCCACCGGCTCCCTGCCACTTTCCACCATGAGTAGAAGCAGCCTGAGACCTGTGCCAGATGCAATTGTCCCAGAATTATAAGCCAAATAAACCCCTGTTCTTTAAAAATTATCCAGTTTCAGGTATTCTGTTATAGGAACACAAAATGGACTAAAACAGACCTCTTCACAAATCAACTTGTAAAGACAAGAACATTATGGAAAAGTTATTAGGAAGCTGATGCTTTTAAAGATTATGTGGGAATGCAATGAAATGAAGAAAAATCTTTACTAGTGTTATCATAACTTTAATTTTATCTCCATAGAGGTGAGGTATGGAAACATAGGTTACATAATACAAAAGACTCAGTTTACCAACTCTTTTTTTACATTTCTAAAAACAGTATTTAAAACAGTATTTTTTTTTCCTTAGAAATAAGCACAAATACAAACAGCAGTAAAATTTTAAAAGTCTACTAAAAACAATAAAATATTTCAAATTACAGAATTAATTCTGGGAATATACATCATTAAAATAAAACTTAAAATATGAAGGAGTAGCTAAAAGAATGAGATGAATTTTATGTAGAATGAAATATAAAGCATTTAATTTAATGTCTAACTCTTTTAAAAACATCCACAGAGGGATAAACTGAAACAAATCTGGAAATACCAGGAGAACGATAAGAGAATGCAAAAACAACTACACAGAGACTAGGCAGGATGGAAAATGAAGATCTCATAACTACACACCATGGACTTCATTGCTTGCTGGCACTTAGATTGCTTTTGACACCCCTGTGGAATAGCAAATATAAAGCCAGACAAATGTGGCACTTTCAATGGATACTGATAGAAAAATACTACAATGGGAAATTCTTCCAGGAGACTATAGTGATAATTTGATCAAATAAAGAAACAGTACAGAAATATTTAGCAATAGGTTTTATAAAGGGAATGATTAAAAAATAATTTCCCTTGACTTTATGGATTCAAAGTATCCTTGATAAGTTAGTAGCATTTACTAGTGGTCTTCATGCTTTCTAAAAGTGCATGTAATATTACAGGAAAATGAAATATCTCAAAATTGGTAAATATCACTTCCTAATGAAAAATATACTTTGATAAAGACTAAGATATAGTTTTAAAAATGTTCAATTCACTCTGAAAAAAATGAGAGTGCGGAATATTTAATTTATTATGTATATAAGAGCATGTACGCTACCTGGGTGTGTAAAATGTTTGTGTGTAAAAAAATAAAATAAATAGTGGAAAATAATTTTTCACAAAATGGAATATTAGCATCACTACTAAAACTGTTCTGTTTCATATAATATTTGCCAGAATATTAAAATTATTACCTTGTTTTATCCTCATGTCAACTCTTTGAAGTAGCCATTTTTTAGGTAAACCGAGGTTTAGAAAAATTAGGAGACACAGCAAGGATTTAAACCCTGAAATACTCATTGCTAATTAAGTGCTCAATTTTTATCATAGTTCTCTTTCCATGAAAATCTTGTTGAATGAGAGAACAAAACTTTTAAACAAATGAGGCTATTTTCCTAAATCATAAACTATTACCTGTTTCTTCAACAGAAATATCATATGTGAAAGACAAAACTTGAGTTACAATATTTTCTGTTTCACCTCACACAGAGTAATTGCCTACGGTAGTTAATTAAACCATAGAAAACCTGTCATTTTATCTAATTGATATCTACTAAAGTGGCACCCATGTCCTAGACTTTCTGTATTAGCTCTGGTACATTGGTCAGAAGTGGGACATTTTATGCTATTAAAATATTTATGACTATGCCTTTGGTCTGAAGTTACTAAAAACATTTTGCTTATTGTTCTGACTGGTATACATATAACTTTATACTGAAGAACTATCTTAGAATTAATCACAGCTTGAGAAAAATTCAAGATTAATATGCAAAATAAAAGAACTCTGAGTCCAATTTTTAGCCCAGTATCAGAACTGAACTGAGGTGAAGAAAATCAGAGCCTCTCAGGTAAGAGGGAAATCTCATGCTGATATTTGGAGGTCAACAGCGAGTAGGATCAGAAAGAAGATATACTGAGGTCAAATTCACTGATTAAAAATTACTACCTTAGAGGAGGAGAATTTCTGTGTAGGTTTAATAGCTGGGTTTTTTTGTTTGTTTGTTTTTCCCCTCTGCTACAACTAACACAGGCTCACCTAATTCATAGTTTAATCACTTCATCCTTATTTTAGCTACTTAAAAATGGAACTGTGAAGTTTGGAGGAGGGCAAGGTGACAGGTATACAATGATAGACCTGTGGATACATTCCATAAAATGATGGGAAGAAATATTTATAATATTCATCTGGATTAGCAAGGTGATGATTTGTTTAGAAGGTTTTTGTGACTTTTCAGCAAATTCTAAGTTTTGAGGTTTTATTTGTAACTTTACTCCAGGCACAACAGAAACATTACAAGGTGACGTGTAAAGAGCTGATATGATTGGACTCCAACTTTGCATCTGTGGCTCTTCCATTTCTTCTTCGTGTTTGATCTCAATCCCAGTATATCGTTGTCTTTCCATTTACTTGCCCTCCAAGGTGCCTTCAGTTACCTGTTTCTTCATACTCTGCAATCCAGTTCAGCTCCACATTGTTGCTTTACTCTTCTGTATGTTCAGCTCTGTAACAACAACCCATTAATTCAAATTTTCTTATTAGTCTCTTAGATTGTTTCTCATAAATTATATGTATTAGATATGGCCACATGTTTCTGGAAACCCCTTGGCACCTTGTGAGGTCAGGTGTTCATGAGTTTCTGGAACTATCTGGAGAGGACTTCACCCTTTCATCAGAGATGAATTCTGTATGCAATTCATTGAATGGTGTAATAATGGAAATAACCTGATTAAAGGTGAAAAAAATTAGGGACAGAAAAGAGTGAAAGATGACAGTGGATAAGGTGACTTGGCAAATCGTAGAGAAATTTCAAAATTAAGGACGATTGAAGGAGAAAGAAATTTTATGGGCATGAAATCTGAATTGCACATATGGTTATTAAAAAATCTTTTGGTTAGTGAGTACCAACTATAGCGAGTTAGCATGTTGTTCCATAAACCCTTTTTGCTGTGGTTCGCTAATGTGCTAATGTAAATGCTCTAAAATGACTATGTATATACAGGTATGTGTGTGTATGTAGCAAAAATGTTATGAATCTAGGAGGGCTGTTGCCTGAAAAAATTTAGTGTGGAATCCCTACCAAGATATTTAAAAATGTTCAGCTATATAATGGCCTACCACTCTTTAGAAAACAAAAACAGCAAATAAATAAATAAATAAATCTCTACAAGGATAATAAACTACCAGGACAAATTCTGACATGATAACTAGGTTTGGATTCCTATGCTATGTTCACGGTCTATTTATTATTCTATGAAGCTTTCTGCTAATCACTAATTACTGTGCAAAGTAAACACAGTTAACCTTTTTTAAAAATTTTAATTCAATATTGAAGCACTTTCATAAAGGTTCTTAAAGCACAGGATCTGGCCAGCTGTCACACAAACCCTGGCATGGTCATTGTCAAAATAGCCATCATTTTTAATCAGGTTAATTGATCAGGACTCAGTTGGATAGGCAATAAAGCAGTTGGGATCTAGGACTACTACAGATAAGTATATTTTTAATCAAATTGGGGATTAGGGCTTAATTTCTTGGTGAGAAAAGAGGAACTAGAAAGGGCATTGAGAGTTCCAGTTAATAGAAATCACAGGCTAGCAAACAGATCATTAAGACTGGACTCAAGCATAAGAGAACAAAATAGACATGTAGTTACCAGACATGAAGTAATATATGGAGTTTTAGTCACTGAAACATGGAGGGAAAGTGTTCTGCCTTCAGATGGAACACCTGTTCCCTGTGGGATTATCAGAAATGATGTTGATTCCATAACCCTTATGTATAGAGTTGAAAGTCCTTGAATCCCTACTGACTAACTTCAGATAGATTCCACATTCTTTGGGTAGTTCAAAGCTCAGAGCCAAGGCTCCCAGTTCTGGGGAAAATCAGGATTTGGTGACCATGGACATGTCAGATTTTGAAAGCTGAGGGACAGATGGGACAAATGATCCACTGGGTAAAAGTCCTTTAACTCATAAAGTCAAGGTTGTATATTCTTTTCCATAGTGTTTTGATAACTAATAAACTCTATTAACTCATGTGAAAACTGAATTAACAGAAAATACTTATCTTTGGCTATTTCGATTTTCTAATAGTTATCTAGAGAATTATCCACACCTCAGCTTTTCTGTGCTTTTTTTAAAAGGCAGGGTTAGAACTCCAAATATGGACCATATTTTAAAAAGTTAACAAGAGTAAAGTAGGCTGCACTAGAATTGTTATATGGTATATTGTCAGGCCTCTTCATATGTGGTTTTCAATAAAGATTCCAATTAAACCGATATATGAGTTCACTATTGGTATTTCTTGAGGGACCAGAAAAGGAAGACAACCATGGTATTAGGAGTTATTTTAAATGCTTCCTGGCCTGTGCAATATGAAAGAAAAAAAATAAGTGAATCAGATAAGTCAAATTTACTTTAGGTCTAATCAGAAATCGTTTAACATCAACTCTTTAGCTTGATAAGTTCATTTTTGTAGTGAAAAATACTTACTACAATTACATCCCACTGGTGTGTTTCATAGGTCATTATTTTAACACTATAAATTACTTCTCAGATGTCCTCTTTTAAAAAAGCATTAAAAATAACTAACAAATTAGTCACTTGGAGGCTCACAACAAGTGGATTAATGTAAAGGCATCCTGCTTTGATCTACAACCTCTTCTCAGCATGGTAGACATAACTGTGCTCAGCACAGTAAGACAGACCATCCAAGACCAGCCTTAACTGAGAGCAGCCATGATCACTGGTAGAAGAGGCGAGAGCTTATCTATGTATGCATTTTGAAGCCAACATGGTATATAATTTTAAGTCTTTTTTAAAATAGTGTGTATTTTAAATTGTATCCAAATGCAACTGTCTCCTTAAGTGTAAATGTTGAGTAGGCAATTAGATGTATAAATCTAGAGTTCAGAGGAAAAGTCTGGCCTATGAATAAACATTTACCTATATTAAGACAATATTTAAAAACATGAGTTTGGATGTGATCTCCTATGGAGTTAATGTAATATACATAAAAAGATTGGAAGATCTGAAAAGATCTAAAGTAACTCTTCTACAAAAAGGGAGTTCATGGGCCCATAGGAAGGAAGGAACCTGTCCAAAGTTTATTCAGGCTGAGAGGAATGTTAGGGTTGTCTTGATCAGATAAAAGTAGATGATTAACCCTTGGTCATTTAAATGCTACTCTTGGAGCCTTTACAGTTTCCTTGATCTTAGTATCTAGAGTCCAAGGCCCACTGGGAGTGGTGGAAGTGGTGTGGAGGTTGAGATTCCAGCAGCACCCATTAGACAATGATGTCCAATGATGGCAGCATCCAAAATATCTTCCCTCCAAACAAACTCTCCCATGATTGTATTCATGGCTTCCTAAACTATGTTGGTCTCTGTCTGAATTCCAAACCTGTTTCTCCAGCTTACCTTTGATTTACTGAAATCTCCAATATCCTGACAAAAACAGTCTTTCTGCTTAGTTAACCAGAATTTATTTGTTTCTTTTGTTTGCAGTGAACCACACTGACTGCTCTTTAATGTTTCTCTGGATACAATTTACACATTTTCCTGTTGGATGACATTTCTTTTATGCTACCAGGAAGGGCTTTATATACACCTCTTTGGCACTCCATTGTCTCCATCATCATTATTATTAATTCATTCTTATATTGCCTGGAAAAGAAGAAACTACTCCACATACTAGTTTGTCCTCAATGAGTATCCCATGCCAAAACAAAATATAAAAACTAATTAAAAATCTAATTGTGACTAAAACAAATGAGAGCAACACATTCAGCATAACTGAAGATGTGGAAGATCTGCCAGAAATGTGATTTTAGCTTTATTGATTCATGTATAGATAAGAAATGTGAAGGTTACATATAGATCAGTGCCTCATTCTCTTATTCATTTATGTAATTACAATATTCCACAGAATTCTATACTCCTCTCTTCCTTCCTTTTCTTGTTTTTCTTTTAAAACAAGTATTTCTTTGTCATGATTTATGTTACCAATATAAAATAAGATTCTCTGAGAAATACTCTAATGGAGAAGATTAGGTCCTTGACTTTGAACTACTAACAACTAGTCTGTAGTGAAGAGACTTTGGTTGCCATTAAAACAATGAAAGCTTCTAGGAACATGGGAATCTACTCTGTGGTATAAAATAGGGAATATTATGAGTACAAGAAGATTCAAGTGCCCATATGTGGGGAGCAATAAGATATAGTCAAAAGAGCCCCAGTCTACAAATTAGAGAATTCACTTTTTGCGGTCTTTGTGAAGTAAACTAAAGTCATTGAGTCTTTGTTTACTCATTTGAAAATTATGAATAACAATAAAATGTGTCAACTTCAGCAAACTGTGAGGAAGACCAAATAATATAATATAAATGCAAGCTCTGAATCAACAGTGAAGACCTGTGCATGTACAGACCATTGTTACTTTTAATTTATTATGAGATAATGCACATAAATAAGCTATCATAGGAACTGGCTCATTTTAAGCAGTCAACAATTATTAACATTAGTATTATTATTATTACTTTTTTTCTACCTTTCCCTTGTTTTAGGGCTTGATAACATTACTTAATAAGGTCACCTCTCTGAGGAGGTCTTTCCTCTTGCGACATGTCAGAAGAACAGCATTGTAACTTGATCGTCTTCAAACTTTTCAATAATTGTTCCTCCTTTGTCTCCTGCATCCCAGAAAGAGGTCCTCCATTCCTCCAGTTGCTCCTGTCAAAAACCTTGCCATTTTTTTGGTGGCTATTGTAAATGGGGAAGCTTTCTTGATTTCTCTTTCTGCATGTTCACTATTGGAGAATAGAAATGCTACTGATTTTTGTGTGTTGATTGTGTATCCTGCAACTTTGGATGGACCTAGAGAGAATTATATTAAGTGAAACGAGTCAGGCACAGAAAGAGAAATATCACATGTTCTCACTTATTTGTGTGAGCTAAAAATAAATAAATAAATACACAAATAAACTGGGTGGTGGAGGGAAGAAGACACAACAATTACAATTCCTTGAAGTTGATATAAGCGAACAGATATGAGGTTGTTGAGAGGGAGGGATGAAAGTAGGAGGGAGGGAGGTTTCCGTAATGGGCCACAATAATCAACCATATTGTATACCGACAAAATAAAATAAAATAAAATAAAAAAGCCTTGTCATTATCCTTCACTTCTTTTTGTCTCATACACCATATCTAATATGCTATACACTGTTAGATAGTCTTATAGATTCTGTCTTTAAAATACATGACCAAGCTGTGCACCTATTACCACTATGGCAGTTATCATCTTCAGAGTTCACCCACCCACCGTGATCTCTATTAAACTCCTGTGATAGCTTTGCAGTGGCCTTCCTTTCTCCACACTTGGTGCTCAACACACAAGATGTACAGAATCTTTATAGTGTAAGGCTTATCATGTCATTCCTCTGCTCAAGATCCTCTACGGAGTTCCCATCATGACACAAGACCTGATATGGATGTTTCTGCTCTCTCTCTCCTTTTATCTCTTCTATTAGTCCCTTCTTTCACTGAGTTCAAACCCTGTCCTCCTTAATTTTCTTATGAGAAGAAAAGCACACTCTTGCCTCAATGACTTTGTAGTTGTTCTTCCCTCTGCCTGAAACACCATTATCCAGGTTATCTCTACACTTTTTTGAAGCCTCTGTTCAAATATCCCCTCTTCAAAGAATCCTTCACTGGCAATGTTATCAAATTACAATCTCTGCTTCTATCACTTTTCTTGCTTTATTTTTTCCAGTAACACTTACACCTACCTGACATATAGTGTTTTGTATTTGTTTATCACAACTTCCATGAAAGCACTGACATTGTCTCTTTCACTGCTTTGCTGTCAGAGAGTAGATCAGTGCCCAACAAATGGATGGCACTTGATACGTTTTTGTTGCATGAATAGATTAATGAATAAGTCAGTGAAAAGCAGGATGTCTTTTGATTATTTCTCTAGAGATCAAATTTTATGAATTTTTCCTCTATAAATTTAGATTGGAGGATAGGTAGTTCACATCTAAAAATGAAAGGATTGAGGCAAGATTATTTGCAATTTTTGTTAATCAAAGAAATTATTATTCTTGGTCACCATGAGCCAAACAGTATTATTATATGTGGTTGATCAAATTTCAACTGAAAGAAATATTTGGCATTTTACTATGTGCAACTTTAATTTTGATAAAAGATACTTTTTGTGGGGGGGTTGCAAAATGTAGAGAATTGTTTACAAACCCCAGTACACTTTGATGGACATTTACAGGTGTATCCTTTAGTCTAGACCTCTGTTTTAAGATGCATGGATATAGTACCTTTACCTTGATATTTTGACCTAATGGCAGAATCGATTTTACCTATGTGCCACCAGATGTTGCTTGAGCATACTTCTAAAAAAAAGTTAAGTGAGAAAGGATAGAACAGTAAAATTTAAGAGCTGAGCTTTTGAATTCAAACCATAACTCTGTGATTCTGCCTTTTATTAGGTATATGAGCTATGGCGAATTATTGAACTTATTTCTGTAGCTACCAATGAAGATAGTAGTATGCAATAACTTAATAATTATCATAAGTGAATAATTGAAAGAATTGGATGTAAAGTACTAAGCACAGTGTCTATAGTACAAATTTGTAAATGATGATAGTGGTGATGATGATGATGTTGAAGGTATAACCAGGATTTCCATGTTGACTTCTTATGTTTTCCTGTAATACTCAATATTTGTGTAACTAGTGGATCTCCCTACCACCAGAAGGGTACATACAAGACAGCAGAACATAAAAGGCTTCTCCATAATTGAAAAATAAGTGCATTCTCTTATGTTGTGTTATTGCATTTCTAGTAGTTACATGACCTGCCAGACCTGACTGATAGTCTAGATGTGGTGCTCTGCTTTCTTGAACTCACTCCTCCTTGCACTCACTAAACACGTATACCTAAGCTCTTTCATGTCTGTTATGCGCTAATATTGTTTGAGTTTGCTAGACTTCTAATCCTGGCCAATGCTGCCTTACCTGCTGCTTTTTCCATGCTCACTTGCATGAAAAATCAAGAAAAAAGCAAATATTTCTACATATATATTTTTTCAGTGTTTGAAAAGGATTTATTTTATCCATTTGTATTTTTCCTCATTCTCTGATTTGTCTTTGATGCAGATAAGAAAAAAGAGAGAAATGAAAAATGTAAAACATTACATACAATCCCAGAGGCCATCTTAGAAAAATTAAATTGTCTGTGGAATAACTAATGTTTATGGTCTATATCTGCTCCATTTCTTAGTGAAGGTTTTTTTCTACACTGTTTTTCCTATTTATTCTTGAATAAAAATTAGGTAATTTTTATAAAGACACAAGGATTTTGATATTTGGGTAGAATGACTTATTCCACAACTCTACAACTACTAGAACAGGATAGAATAATGGGACAGAGAAGCCACTATATTTCTCTGCATGTTCGCATAATTACTATGCCAGTGATAATGTTCAATAATAAAATACCTAGAAAATAGTAAGTGCTAAAAATAAATTGGTTGGCTGGAAGTTATAGTGGTTAATGCCAAAATTTGAGGAACTAAATGTCTTAAGTTCAATTCAAAATAAATCTGAAGAAATGGATAAGGGTGTAATTACTTATTTTACCCTTTGTTTTTTGCTTCTCAACTTAAAATGTACATGTTTATAAAGAGGAATAGACCATTAGTTTTCCTTAGGTTATACTTTACAGGGAAATTTGACAAATTTCTCAACTTGAATCCCAGGGTTAGTGGCACAGTCAGTGGAAAAATGGTATGATGTCTTCTGTAGAAAACATACTTTAAAGGTAGATATATTTATTTATAAGACTCTCCTATAAATTCATTTTGAAGTAAACTAGTTGGTATTTACCAAAAATATGGAGTAAACCTGGGGGAAATTTTACTCATGTCTGTGCTTTGGAGTCAATTCTATAGACTGTATTTCTTTTAATGTGTTTGTACTTGTCCACTCTCTTCTCAGGGATTTTGAATCAGAAAGTATCACTTCCATCTTGTTTTAACCAAATCCTAACTCCCCCCATCCTGAGACTTTTTACATACATTATTCATATAGCAAGGTTAAAGGGAGAAAAGAATAGGATGAATTGGATTGATTTCAGTATTAATCTGTATCTTATTATTTGAGAAGTGCCTCAAAATTTTCCTCTCTTCCCATATCTCCAGATCTTTGTTAACTTAAAGGTAGCTTTAACTCTAAATGTGAAAAGAAATGTGAGTCCTGTTTCCCTAATTTTAAATTTGATGAGTATGACCAGATAAATAAATTAATAGATAAATAATAGCACTTTACCAAGGTTATAATCTTTTCATATGAAAATTGGAAGTGGTTTCTCAAGATCAAATAAAATACGAAGGTAATTGTAACTTTTATTGCCTTGAAAAAGAGTTGACCAAAATAAAAATCTTATCAGAAAACTGTTCCTGATTATTAAATGTAGCAATGAGGAGAGATGCTAGGAAAGAGTGTTTGGAGGAATGAATTTGCTAACCATGATTGTACAGATTTCTCCACTTGACACACATCATTCTCACACCCAGGTGCAAAATAAAATTGGACCCTTATCTTACACCATACACAAAAGTCAACTCAAAATGAATTACAGACTTAAATATAAGACCCAAGACTGTAGAACTCCTAGAAGAAAATGTAAGGGAAAATCTTCTTGACACTGATCTTGGCAATGATTTCTTGGATATGACACCAAAAGCACAGGAGCAAAAGCAAAAATAGACAAATGGAACTACATCAAACTAAAGATCTGCACAGCAAAGGAAATAATTAATGAAATAAAAAGGCAACCTATGGAAAGCGAGCAAATATTTGCACATCATATATTCAATAAGGGATTAATATTTAAAAAGTTGGGAATTTCTACAACTTTATACCAAAAAAGTAACCTAATTTAAAAGTAGACAAAGGACTTACATAGATATTTCTCCAAAGAAGACATACAAATGGCCAACAGGTATATAAAAAGTTGCTTAACATCACTAGTTATCAGGGAAATGCGAATTAAAACCACCATGAGTTAATACCTGTCAGATGGCTATTATAAAAAAAGCAAGAGAACAAGTGCTGGCAAAGATGTGGAAAAATTGAAGCATTTGTACTATTGGTGGGAATATAAATTTGTGCAGCATTATGGAGGTTCCTCAAAAATTAAAAATAGAACTACCATAGAACCAGCAATCTCAACTCTGACTATACATTGAAAAGAATTGGAAACTCAAAGATATATCTACACACCCATGTTCGTTGTAACATCATTCATAATAGCCAAGATATGGAAACAACCAAAAAGCCCATTGATGGATAAATGGATACAGAAAATTGGTATGTACATACAACGGAATATCATTCAGCCTTAGGAAATAAGAAAATGCTGCCATATGCAACAACATAGATGAACCTGAAGGACATTATGCTAAGTGAAATAAGCCATTCACAAAAGGACAAATACTGCATGATTCCACTTATGTGAGGTATCTACAATAGCTAAACCCATAGAGGCAGAGAATAGAATGATAATTGCTTCAATGGGTATAAAGTTTCAGTCATGCAAGATGAATAAGTTTAAGAGATCTGCTGTACAACATAATGCCTATAGCTAACAATACTGTATTGTGCACTTAAAACAATTGTTAATAGCATAGATCTCATGTTAATTGTTCTTACCACAAAAACAAAACAATAAAAACAACAACAACAATAAAACCAACAGGAACAAAAACCACAGGGGCATGAGAACACTTTTGGAGGTGACAGATATGTTTATTACCTTGATTGTGATGATAGTTACACAGGTATATGCATATACCCCAACTCATCAAATTTATAAATTAAATATTTTCAGTTTTTGTGTATTGGTTTTATGTCAATATAGCTGTTAATTTAAAGTAAAAGGAAAAAATAGTACACAGTCAAAATAAAAAAGCATTAGCTCCATGAACTTTTCTAGTCCATTTTCAGAGTTGCTTTCAAATCACATAGGCATAGATTGAGATACATATTAAGTTCAAAAAACTTTTTGTGAATTGTTAAGGAACTTGGTACTTAGGGTGAAAACTATTGTTGTGTCTGTGGACTCACCTAAGTTTTTCACACTTTGTGTCTATGGAATTGATTTACGATATTCTTTTGTGTCTAAGTGACCACCCAGAGATTTAAAAAAAAGAAAGAGGAACCCATGAGAGAACCTGTTAACCACTTTGTGGTGGATCCAACTTTCAAAGTGTTGAATCAGCAATAGCAAATCTAGTGGAGACGACTAAGGCTAAAGCTGCTGTTAGCTCAATGTAGACTCTTGATTGATTTTGTGAAAGACAAAATGCCCCGATAATTAATGAAGCTATTGCAATAGGAATAACATTCATAAGAGGAAGGAAATCTGGAATTTTATTGAAGCAATGAGTCTCCACTCAGAAGGGTAAAGGTGCTACTTTGGGACGTGCAAGAGGGGAGTGATCAGTTTCATTTAGTTCTTTCTTGGAACACAAAAATGTATTCCAGAGTAATGGTAGATTTCACAATAACCTTTGCAGCTTTCTGGGACCACAGGGCTCAGATAAATTTCAACATTTTCAGTTGCTCTCAAATCAGGCCAGAAAAGAAGGAATTTAATTTAGAGAGAGGAATATTTGGTCTTTAATTTTTCATTTTGATAAGACTTTTAAATCAGCTCTATTTTTTTCCTATTTCTTAAAAACAAGGTGAAAGAAAGTTATTTTTGAGGATATTCTATTTCTGTTAACATAAGAGGTTAATTTAATAATAACAGGGATCATAGTTATTAGTATTACTTTTTAATTTGAAGATTTGAATGTTGGTTGTTTTGTTCTATGAGCTATATTTTTACTTGAGACTAGCTATCCACCTTTCCTCAGAACTCCCTTGCTTACTTGCTCCTATAAAATCTTAGATTTTCTTCTACTTCTTTGGCACATTTATCTTTAATAAACATTTTCTAATTTATTAGAATAAAGTTATCTTTAATTTTCTGGACATTTTGTCTTTCACAGAATTCTCAGGAACCAACAATGAGTTTGGATCCCAGTAGCAGTAGTTGGGCATAATTTGTTATAGAAACTAAATATGGGTGATTTCTTTGATAGTGTGACTTTGAAGTTCAATTAAAGAATATATTTTCATAATCCATTTTTAAAGAGCTTGGGAACAACATTATAGAGGCTCTCTTCAAAAGGTTAGTCCTTAGCTGGTAGGTAAGTACTGTAAAAAATGAACAAGGTCAAATGAAAGAAGGATCGGTAGGGCCTTGGTATTCCTAGTTTCCCCTTTGGGTGTGTAGTCTGTTTATGTTCTGATTAAACAAAGGCTTGAATAGGAATCCTTGTCTCCATGGGAAAAATAGTCCTCTGGTGGGAGAAGACTGTCCCAGGAAGTGTCTCTCTTTTCTTCTTCCTCTTTTCTTGGAGGAGTTACTAATTTAGCCAGTTAAATTCTAAAACACTAATTGGAACAATTCACTTGTAAATAGTGTCAATGTGCATTCAAAGTCAGAAAGTGGATATGATTTGTCTCTGCTTTTCTTCCACTCGGATAAGCAGAACGAAAATCTGCTTCTCAGCCAGTCAAGGCCACTTTTTCTAGAACCTGCTCTTTTTCTTAGAAGTTCCTTTCCTACAGATTTCTGAGCTGTGGAAGGTGCTAAGATTCAGATTTGAGCAGCGAAGGGGTGTCTATGGTCATGACAGGTATGGCAACTCTTTATGTTACAAACTGAAGTTGCAGGATTTAGTCACATTTCTCTGGATTAATTATTTCCTAAGCCTGCTGTAACAAAATACCATAAACTAGGTTCTTTAAAATAACAGAAATTTATTCTCTCACTTGTGGATGCTAGAAGTCAGAAATCAAGGTATTGGCAGGCCCATGCTCCCTCTGAAGGTGTAACTTAGATTCCACAGTCTCCGAAACGCCAAGGCATTCCCTGCTGCTCAAAAGCCCAAAACGGGAAGTGAACTGGTTGTAACCCTTTGTTCTGAACTTCTGTTGTGGCAGGAAGTCATGAACCATGAAATACTTGACTGTAATCAAATACACTGCCTGAAACTGAAATATGGGCCCATAGATGAACTTTGGTTAACTTGCCTCATTTTAATGCTAGAATCTCTGCACAAGGAGGAGCCAGGACTTCCACAACCCATTTGTCCCTGTTTTAAATCATGCATCAATCAAGACGGGGAAGTCTCAATTTGCCACCTGTAAACTGTAACCTATACTAGCTGAGGGCTCAAGGTTTAGCCTGTTTGACAATTCACTGAAGTTCCACTGTTGCCCAAGGTCACGTTCCCTCCAGGGCCCACATGCAAATTTGTCTTCAGAACTGACCAATGAACTATGTCTTATGGTCAACCAATCCAGATTGAACAAGCTTGTATCCTTCATCTACATAAGAGGACCTCAGTGAGAACTTGGGCAGAATTTAGGTGGGAACTTTGGCTATTTAAGACAACCCTTTTTCTTTGTTCAGGGATACCCTGCTGTGGTAGTGATCCCCAGTGTTCTTATTGTTACAAGTAATAAAGCCTTTTCCTTCTACCTTGGTCTTGGATGAATTGTTCAGTTTTGCCCAATCTGCGAGATAAACCCACGTAGTCTGGTAACAAAGGCTCTAGGAAAGAATCATTCCTTGTCTCCTCCTAACTTCTGATGACTCCTGGGAATACTTGGCATTTGCTGACTGTAGCTTCATCATTCCAATCTCTGACTTCATTGTTACATGGCTTTCTTCCTTGTGCATCTTCACATGGCCTTTTTTGCGGGGAGGGGGACCAGTAAGGGGCTCGTAACCCTTGGCTTGGTGTCATCCGCACCGTGCTCAGCCAGTGAGTGCACCGGCCATCCCTATATAGGATCCGAACCTGCAGCGGGAGCGCCGCTGTGCTCCCAGCGCCGCACTCTCCCGAATGAGCCACAGGGTCAGCCCCACATGGCCTTTGTATGAAGACATCAGTCATTGGATTTACCACCACCACCAATTATTAACAATTTCATAAAATAAGATATTTCACTTAATTACATTGTTTTTCACTTTATAAAGCATATATATTTTATATTACAGTACTACCCCCCCTTATTTGTGGGTGATATTTTCCAAGATCTCCAGTGGATACATGAAACTTCAGACAGTACTGAACCCTACATACTATGTAATCTATATTTTTTAACTGATACCAAGATGACTACTAAGTGACTAAGTGGTGGGTAGCTTATACAAGGTGGATTCGCATGACAAAGGTATGACTCTCATCCCAGGCAGAAGGGAGCAGGATGGGCAAGATTTCATCATGCTGCTCAGAATGGTACACTATATAAAACCTGGAAATTGTTTATCAATGGAATTTCACATTTAATATTTTCAGACCATGTTTGACCTTAGGTAAATGAAACTGCAGAAAGTGAAACCATGAATATGGGAGTGGGGTGTGTGTGCACTACTAGCAGCACACCTTAAGGTCATGCAATGCTATGGGTACTTTATTAGGATTTTAATCAGTTCAAAGTATGTGTATAATTATATTTGCCTTGTTTTTTGAGTCAAATTTTATGTCAACCATTTTATACAGATGCTCTGTGGCTTATTGGGGTTATGTCCTAATAAACCTATCATAAGTTGAAAATATTAAGTTGAAAAGGCATTTAATACACCTGACCTACTGAACATCATAGTTTATCCTAGCCTGCTTTAAAAATGCTCAGAACACATGTTAGCCTTCACTTGGGAGAAATAAACTAACATAAAGCCTGTTTTATTATAAAGTGTCAAATATGTCATATAATGTATTGAGTACTCTACTGAAAGAGAAAAACAGAATGGTTGTATAGCCACTCCACATAGGTTTCTATTAAATGTGCATCACTTTCACACCATTGTAAAGTAGAAAAATCATAAATTGAAACATTGTAATTCTGGGATCATCTGCATAACAGAATTTCAGTATGTTGACTGTGCAGTCATCTGAGTTTGAAACAGATCCAAAACAGTTGTCAGAAGAGAATGCTGTTCCCACCAGGCACAACTCAGAGCAGAGGTGGAATGGCATTACATTTGCTTGAGCTTCCTCATTAAACTCTTTTGCTTCCACAAAAGGGTATTAACTCTACTCACAGCACATTTGTTTACTAAGGTGTACGCCTTTGTTCCAACTGAAATTAAAATACAGATGTGCAGTCATTATTCAGGAACAACGATCTTGAATGTACTGTTATTCAATATTTATTGAAAGTTTATTTGAGATACTATTTAAAGACATTCGTTTGAAGGGTGTGTAGTCCATTTTACTTAATTTAGATATTCAAATATAAACCTCCATATGAATTCATACTACTGGAGATCAGGATTCTTAGACCACCTTCTGTTTTTTTTTGACAGCACTTCAAACAATTATCTTGCTGCCTTTACTGTGGCTTCATTTTTTAATGATTTTATAAAATAAATATGAAATAATATTGTATTCACTGTAACAATATTCAAAATTATTCAGTCCATTTTATTATATATTATCATCTTCATGTGTACCTACCTGAAAATTTGTTTTTCTGATAGTAGTAATTTACATATACTTATTTCCTTAATTAGGCAAATAAACAGGATGACTGTTAGAATAGATAGATCATAAATTGCAGATGTAAATTGTACAAATCTTCTGATATTCATCACTAGTACATTTTGGTTTCCACTTTGCCCTCCTCTCTTGCTTTTTTTCTTGTAATTTAATCTTCTTTGAATTTTATGACATAGTTATATTTTATATATCCCTCTCAGCTACTTGAAATTGTTTTAGAAAAACAGCTTTTTAAAATAAGGCATATGTGTGTACACATTCAACTATAAGAGAGTACCCTTATATGGTTGACAAAAAATAAACAAGCAAAACAAGTAAACAAAAAGATGAAGAACTGTTACTTTAATTGTCAGTTTTGGATATTCGCACTGATTTAGATATCCCAGGACATGGGTAGATGTATTAGTTTTCTAAGGCTGCTGTAACAAATTACCACAAACTTGATGGCTGAAAAGAACACAAATTTAGTTTTCTTTATTCCAAATGATGGGTCTTATACATAGGTCACTTTCTGAGATTCTTGGCTGGCATAGATTTTAGGGGGTACTTTTCAACCTATATCTTTAGTTTCCATCATCTGAGAAAACTGGTCTAAATATAAGTACATCTGCCTTTTAATAACTCGTTGATATGTTGGGAAAATGATATAATTAAATATTTTAGAACATGTAAAATTAATTCATTTGATACATAATGAAAATAAGGCAAAGAAAAGACAGATAACTTTACTTATTAAATTCTGCTATATCCTTAACCCTTTTTAAGGATAAATGTTCATCTGTACTTGTTGCTGATGAGAAATACCCTTCCTTGTCACTCCTATTTAGTATCACATGACCCAGTCATCCAGTCTTCCACCAACTCTGTAAACAGGCCAAGAATAATAAGAAGCAAGAGAAGCTATGTAATGAAATTTCTGCTCTTAACAATTTCATTTGGGAAGTATGGACAAAGAAATCACATAGTTAAGCATGGGATTTGAAGATAAAAGGATGCAACGAGAAAGGAAATTATGGGTAATGTAGAGGTCATATCTCATTATGAACATGTAAAAATAAAGAAAAGTAACTAAAGTAAGTAGATCACATAGAAGAGAGTACACATAGAGTCTGAGGAAGCCAGCTGGCAGTGGGGATAGTAAAAGATAACAAACATGTCCACTCTTCAAGGAATTAACTCTTGCTGTTCTCTCTGCTCAGAATACTCTTTCTCCAGGTATCACCATAGTTTATCTCCTCACCTTCTTTAGGGACCTGCTCAAACACCACATTTTCATATAGCCCATCTCCGAATACCCTAATAAGCACCTAGCATCACCCCTACTACCAATGCACCACTGTCTAGCCCCTATACTCATATTTATGTTTTATATACTTATCAAAACACACACACACACACACACACACACACACACACAAACACAACCCTATTACACTTCTACCTCTATAAGTTATTTGAAGGTAAAGATGTTGTTTACTTCATTGCTGTGAACCCCAGTACCCAGAAGAATGTCTGGAACATAATAGGTACTTAATAAAATGTTGTGAAAGAAAAAAATCAAATGAATTAAATTAAATCTGAGAGATTTTTGAGTCATGCTAATAATATAAATGGAAATTCTGAGAACTCTGGTGGGTCTCTGGACAGTCTAATTGTCTCTGAGGCAGTTTTGTATAGTGGACCCTATTAAAAATCTCACAAGACACCTGATTCTAATTTTTATAATAACCATTCTACTTGGCCTAGTGTGAGCAATTCTTATTGCTGTAACCAAAGCAATACAGATTAAATACAATACACCTTCTTAATGACAAAGTTAGGAATGGAAATTAGAGTCCAAATGTAGTTGTCTGAGTGAAATATACTTAAAAAATGCTACAAATATGAGCATAGAAAAAAATTCACAGCCAAATATAATTCATTGGTAAGATTATCCATTGGCTTGAGTTGTCTACGTTTTTTACTTCGATGTATTTCAGCAAATCATCAAAGTGGATAACATTTGTGGTAAACAAGGAATGTATTTCTTTGCAATAATATTTGTAACTTTCCAGCTCAACACCAAGTTAAGTATATTTTTCTATTTGAATTGTCAGTGGACCAAGAACATACTAAATGTAGAACTGATCTGTGTGATTTTAATGAAAATCAGAGTTTACGTTACTATTTTCATAGATATTATCAAGGGGATTTTGTTGTGAATGCATTTTTAGTTACTCAAGGGCAGTTGTAAAACCAAGTTTTATTTTTTTTCTTCTGAAAACACTGTAATTCATTTTATACCTTCTTAAATTAAAGCATACCTTCCCTAAAATGATATTGTATTGGGTGGATTTCCCTCTGAGAGGTCCATAATCTATTAAAGTCAGAGATGAATGGAATTTTCTGCCTTAAACAGGATTATAGAATACATTTCTGCCTTCACTGCAGAAAGGTTCTTATTCAAATTAGGTAGGGTCCTTTTTTACCTTGGGATCTCAACTGCATTCACATGCATTAAAGATATCAAGAGGAAGGTCATGAACATTACATACCCACTGCAAAATGTATTTTATATTCAACTTGTAGGTTGGGACATATGCTTCATCCAAGGAGACATATGTCCTTTTCAAAGATCTTGATTAAAAATCATGATGTCTCATAATGACAGATTCTTCTTAGGTCAATCAAAAAAGACATCTATGTGAAGTTATCAGAAACGGTAGTTGATTTCTTCTAGTCTCCATTTCTCACAAACTCCATTTATGTTTAATCAGTTTCTGATTAAGGCAGTGAACATTCGCCAAGGTAACTCAAGAAAGGGCAATTTATTACCATGTAGATGTGTCTTAGAGGCCTTTGTACTTCTTTATTAATTTTCAGTACATTTTCTCCCTCAGATCTGTGGGTGGTATACACAAAGCCTACTGAGCCATTATGAACTCAATATCAATCTTTCAAGTGCCAATCATTTGCTAATAGCTATTTGTACAATTATTCATCAGGATCAAATTTGCAAATGCATAGCAAATAATAATCACTTGTAAACTTAAATAAGACTTCTGCTTTGTTGATAAATGCAATTTTATGAAAACATTGCCTGCTTTGGATCTTTATTCATAACATGTAACATTAGCTAATGTCTAGCATTTTATACTTTAGAAATATAAGCACAAGACCTCTTACTGAGAGAAATAATAACTGACTATAGTAACTAAGAAGAACTTATTTGAAACAACTGATTATATTTGACAATAAAACAGGAATCATGAGTTACATTTGTTGGCTGTTTCCCCATTACAGAAGTAAGTTCAAGTCTGGGTTTTTCCCCCTTAGGAACAAATATATTAGTTAAGTAAGTCTCGAGATTTAAATGTAAAAATACATATGTAACATATAGAGAGAATACATATCACTAGTTTCAATTGTCTGTAGTAGGAATACTTTTCTTTTGAGGGAACTTTAAACCGTTGACTTTGATTTTAAAAGTTTGGTCAACTCCATCATGTATTTCAGATAAAGTGAAATGAGTGAGGGTACTCACCCATCATATCCACAGTCTTCACGGAGAAGGGACATTTTCTCAGAAATATTTGTATTTTTGTAATTCATCAAAGTCTTATTTGATTGAAATCAAACTATAGAACATGTGATTTTAATAAATTTTTGTTTTTTAAAATAATAAGCTGTGTTTATAATAGAACATTTTAGAAACTCAAGTTAATCATCCTTGAAGAGAGTTTATACCATGTGATACATTTTGGCATTTGACTTTCCATGATTTTTATGTTAGACGGTCTAATACCCTTTGGAGCCTATTTATTTCTTTTACAAACCCCTCCACCCTGCCCTTGCTATTTCTACCTTTCTGTGGAAACAATCCTTCAATTTTTTTGTTTCTTATAGTGTATTATCAAAGATGTAATATGTCTGAGTGAAAGAGATACATGGTATAACATAGTATAATGCAAAAGACATACATAGCCTTGAAGTTATAAAAATCTGAGATCAAATTTAGGCTCACTATTTACTAATTATACAGTCATAAGCAAGAATATATAATCTTTTAAAATTCATTTTCTCTTCTTTAAATAGGAATAATAATACTTAACTCATTGGTCTGTTGTGAGCATCAACTAAGATAATGTGAGCAAAGCACCAAATATTGTACCTTGTCTAAACCAAGCATTCTGTAAAGTTTAGTACCTTCTCTTCTTCCACATTTTTCCTTGTTCTTTCTTCAAGTCTAAAGTATAACAAAGAGGAGGTAGAACAAGGCACAGATGCTTGCCTGTGTTTTTTTTTTTTTTTTTTTTTTTGTTGTTGTTGTTCTATTTTGGTTTGGGTTTCTGTTCTTTGTAGCTTGTAATAAAACCCTTAGAAAATTTCCTAAGTATGTGTTAAATTAGAGTCAAATATGTTTGAAACTGTTCATCACTATGAGTATATCAAGAAGGGTGACTACAGAAAAGTTATTAATCAGAAACAAAAGAATTACACATAGACCAGGTTTTACAAATCCAAAGTAAGACAAGGCTAGGCCCTGGTAGCTGACATGATAACCATTAATCTTGGAAAACATTCTGCAATATAAGAACGAATAAAGCCACAATCAAATATAAAGTGTGAGGAGAGTTCATGAAAGGAACAAAGAATAGAGGAGTAAATGAAACCAGGAGAGAGGTGAGTAGAAAGATAACAAGAAATGAAATGGGTGCATTATGATGCAAGTTTGATAAAAAAGCCTCATTGCCTGCAGGACTGTTTTTAACACGAAGTGGATGTCTTTTCTGTTTTTATACATTCACATCACATCTGCAAAAAGGTTTTGAAAGAAAAGAAAGTGGTTAAAAGGGAGTTGTCCATAACTGAAATCCTCATATCTCAGTCCTCATAGTCCTCTAGTCCTCAAAACCTGGACTACAGCAGGAAAGCTGGAAATTTTACTGTCTGCATTGCAACCTACTTAGCTCAGGCTATAGTAGCTTCATTAGTATCTTGAAATCAGATTTATCCCTAATTTTCCTTCCTAGAAGTTAAAAGGGGCTTGTAGAGGAGTCTATTGTACCATTGCCTAGATTGCAGCATAGGTAGTTGTTTCTGACATCCCATATTTCTGCATGCATGTTAGATTTTTGCTTCAACCTACAACCCAAAGGTGAAACTATTAACTGTTTATGTAATCTATAACTTAAGATAAAATTTTATGCCTCAGCCTTTATAATATGCTTCAATATTACATATTGAAGAAGAATATAATATGCAGTTTTCAACTTGAAATTGGATAATGCTTTGATTCCAATTTTGAAATGTAGACAAGATTATGAAAACTGCATGATATAACTATTCTCAGTTAGAAGCAGGAGTGAAAATGTAGCTTACGATGTTTCTGATCCCAGAATTAATTAGTACCAACTGGTTAATCTGAGCTTTGCAAATAATTATTGATAACATGTGAGAGAACTTCTCTTCTAACAGGATGATGAGAGTATATTTCATGCTCTATGATTATTATTTCCAAAACTTTGACTTATACTAACAAAAATATTGCCATAAAAGGGCATAAGCACAGGCTTTCCTAATCAATTATTGATTGATTTTTCAATTGCTTTTTTTATATTTTTAAGACAAGATTTTTCTATTTTTTTCTATCTAGAATAATGATACATGTGAAAACATGCTGGAAATTATCAGGACTTTACAAATGCAAGCAGTTAGACTTATTTTCTAATAAGATGCAAGTATTGAATTTTATGTATATATTTGATTTTAAATATATCATAGAAATGTGGTAGGCTGCGATTTCACTACTCTCCATTTCAGTTTTCCAAATTTTGTCCATTCTACTATGCCTACCACAAATCTTTTCTTTTGCTTCCATGAGGCTTTCTATTACTAACAAGGAACACAAAAATGAAGAATCAGAAAGTAAAGAAGAAAAGTTAGTAAGTTAATGTGAATTATGACATGTCAGGCTATGGTATATTGCAAAACAAATTACAAAAGAGTCAGTCACAAATTCCTCCCCATCCCTGCTATCACACCCTGTTGGAATCGAATTTTCCTCCTTCTTCCACCAAGATATGGAATCTACAAGTATCTCTTTACTGCTTGAATCTGAGTTTGGCCCTATTACTTGTTTTGGTCAATGGGATATTAGTATTGGTTTTTGCTTTCTTATTCTCTGATGGAACCATGAGACTGCTCAACAAAAGCCATTCCAGATGAGCCTGGAGAAACTAGCCTGGCAGCTTCCAGAACCTTTCTAGACCATCCAGCACCATCGAAGCTGCCCAAATCAGACTACTTGCTCAGACAATAATATGAAAATCATTAGAAATTATAAATGACTCTGTTTAATGTTTTAAGATGGTTTGTTATGTAGCAAAAGCTTCTTAATACAAAGAACATTATGTGTCTTTCGAAGGGATGAGTTGACACTTTGAGAATGGTGATTTTTTTGTTCAATTCCTAACAGCTCATGTTAAAACTAGGAGCGGAAGAAAAGAGTTTGAAAATAGTAAGATGAAATTATACTTCCTGCAATCTTCTTAAAAGATGGTTAATTAATAGGCACTTTAAAGAGTCTCTGCATCACAGAAATTTACGAAATATATAGGGAAACTGTGAAAACTATATTAGATTAAAAAGGAAGAAGGAATATCAAGAGGACTGTTGAAATTATGTATAGGACAAATGTTGTGTTCTGCGTTTATCTTTCAGACTTAAAAAATGACATTTTATAGGTAACATGTATAAATTGGTTTTTCTATAGAAGAGAGTGTGAAAGAAATTGTAGGATGCATATTTATGTTCTTGTTCATTTTCAAAGTTGACAAATATCAATTCACAAACGAAAAAGATCCACTAACTTTTGAAAGGACTAGTCAAAGTGAATAGGAGCTTGTAAAGAATAAAAATGTGACTCTAGAGAAAAGGAAGTAATATTGGACAAATTTTCTTTTACAGTGCTGCTTATTTCTTGCCTTTAAAGTATCTTCAGTTCTGTTAGTCAGGAATTTTTTTCCTAGGTGTCAGAACCATGACTATCTTAAAGTGCAAAAGTAAATTTATTGCTTTGTATATCTGAAAAGTGTATGGCTGTAGCTGGATTTAGGAATTACTGGACCCAGGGACTCCAAAAATTCAATATTTCTCTCATCTCTTGACTGAGCTTTATTCTCTTTTGGCTATGTCTCTCAAAAATTCCAGACTTCCATAATGCTTAACACTAGAAATATAACAGAAAAATGAGTTTCCAACTAAAGTTCTAAAATTGAGTTTTGATATGATTTAGTTTGATCCTGTTCTATATCATATGCTTTCTCCTGGAGCAGGATGAACAGCTCTATGGGAATATCATAGACTAAAAGTAGGAGAAGGGATATTGTCCAAAGGACAATCAAAGGTGGGAGAATAGAAACTATACATCAAAACACAAATACTGAGCATTGGCATTCAAACTTAGATAAAAATAGATTTAGAGAAAGAGATCAATGTATGAACACATGACAGAAATCAAATGCTTTTACCTTAAGAGTCATATAGAAATAAGAGAAAAAGAAACAGGGAGATAGATAGATAGATAGATAGATAGATAGATAGATAGATAGATAGATAGATAGATAGATAGATAGATAGAGATTCTTGTATATACGGGATATACTTCTTCCTTTTATTGTTTGGGCATTGACAAGAGCTACTGGGATTAAAGCCTAATTACATAGATTCCAATTAGGCCAGTACACAGAAACATTCTTTATTTCAGTGAGATTAAATATGGGGATATCATTAAGAATATAAATAGTAAAGTGAAAATTCTTTCCCTGAAAGCCAAAAACATCAATTTTGGATTTATTTCCAAATTTTGTTATCTTTATGATTTTGCAGTTTTAATTATTTGATTATTTGAATGTAAAACTTTCATTTTCTTCAATAGGATGGACTGTATTCTGAGTGATCCAATACAGCAGTCCTCAGCCACATCTGGCAATTTAAATTTAAATTCATAGAATTAATTAATATTTAAAATTCAGTTTCTAATTTACACTATTTACATTTCAGGTGGTCAAATGCTTCATGTAAGTAGTGGCTAACACCTTTGATGGTGCAGAAGTAAATTTTCATCATCAAAGAGTTTTCATTGACAGAAATCAGCTAAATAATATGATAACTCTTTCACTATATGCGCCTAGAAATACAGGATAAATGTCATAAACACTGAATTTACAGAAGACCTTAAAAATGGTAAGAATGATATATACGTGAGTGAGCTGTTCTGGGATAAAACAGGTGAGGAGATTTTCAATCTGAGTAATTTATGGCTTTGATTCTAACCTCAAGGGGAGCTCCTATAACCTGGGCTTGATGGTTTCTTTCTTTCTTTCTTTCTTTTTTTTTTTAGCTCAAATACAGGTCTAACAAAGTTTTAGTGCCGCACAAGAATGGTGTTAGAATTAAAAAGTTCAGTTATAGCTAGGACGTTAAAAGATTAAATGTTAGTATAGAATGGATTTTAGAAGTTGCACCTCTTAGAAAACACTATGGAAGTTTGTCTTTTCCTGACTGGGTTCCGGGGAAAATGTCTCTTATGAGAATTTATAACCACGGTTTTTCATCATAAGTGTTTTGCAGATTTGAATTTACACTGTTTGCATAGTTCGTGAACTTCAAGCAGAGAAATAAAGATGGAAATTGATGGTAAGTTCATGACATTTCAGGAATCTTGGTAGACACAAAGAGAAAAGTTAATTTGGGGGTGCATAAACTTCAACCTACAATGTACAGAATTATCACAGATAAAAGCCTGCTGAAGGTAAACTCACATTCTGAAACTACAAAACAAAGCAAATCATCAACCATCAGTGAGCTAGCAGACAACACACAAAAATGTTATCACATCAAGTTCAGATAACAGAATAATTTTTCAAAGACTGTTGTATAGGTAAGATTAAATTGGATAATTGCATAAAAGAAGAAAGCAAAACTATGAGGGTTTCCTCCTAACATCAGGATAAAAACAGGGTTGTCCATCTTGCCATGTCTATTTGATATTGTGCAGGAGGTTCTAGTCAACACATTTGGGTAAGAAAATGAAATAAAAGGCACCCAGATTTGATAAGAAGACAGCTTTATGCATGTGAGACTATCTCTATTAACTGATGACATGATATGGTATTTAGAAAATCCTCAAGAATGCATAAAAAATTTTCAAAACTAATGAATGAGCAAGATGCCAGGATTTAAGATCAATGTTAAATGTCAAATATATTTCAATGCACTAGCAATATATAATTCAAAAATCAAATTTGAAAAACAATTCCATTTACAATAGCATGTAAAAGAATAAAATATTTACTAATAAACTTTAACAAAAAAGCTAAAGACTTATACACTAAAAACTACCAACATTGTTGAAATAAATTAATGACATAAATAAATGGAGCAAAATTCCATATTAATAGATTAAAAAATGGAATATTGTTAATAGGTTGATACTCCCCAAATTTGTATAAAGATTCAGTTCAATTCCTAAAAAATCCTATATTTTTTGACAGAAATTGACAAGGTGATCCTAAAAATTATAAAGAGACACAATGGACGAGAATAGCCCAAACAGGGATGGCTGGTTAGCTCAGTTAGAGTAGAGCATGGTGCTAATAATACCAAGGTCCAGAGTTCAATCCCTATACCAGACAACCACCAATAAAGAAAGAAAGAAAGAAAGAAAGAATAGCTAAAACAATCCTGAAAAAGAATAAGATTAGACAACACATCCCAATTTCAAAACTTACTACAATGGGCAATAATCAAGACAGTGTGGTAGTGTTATAAACATGTAGATCAGCATAGTAGAATACAGTGTTCAGGGATAAACCCCTGCATTTATGATGAATTGATATTTGACAGAGGTGTGAAGACAATTCAAAGCAAAAATACAATTTCTTCCGTAAATGGATATCCACACGAAAATGAATGAATTTGGAATGCGACCTCACACCAGATACAAAAGTTAACTCAAATGGATTAAAAAAAATTAAACATAAGAGCTAAAACTATAAAACATTTATAAGTAAACATAGAGTGCATCATCATGACCTTAAACTTGGCCATGAATTCTTAGACATGACACCAAAGCCTGATCGAGAAAAGAAAAAATAGATAATAAATTGAACTTGATTTTAATTAAAAGCACTGTGTATCAAAGATCAGCATTAAAGATAGTGAAAGATACACACAGAATGAGACAGCATTTTATCAAATCATATATCTAATAAGGGACAAGTGTCCAGATATATAGAGAACTATAGCTCAACAATGAAGGACAAATAATTAAAAACTAGGCAAAGGATTTGAATATTTCACTAAAGAAGATATACAAATAACCAATAAGCACCTAAAAGATTATCAACATCATTGGCTATTGGGAAAATGTAATTAATATCACAATGAGATACAACTTTATACCCACTAGGATGAGTATTAATATAAAAGACAAACAATAACAAATGTCAGCAAGGATGTGGACGATCAATTACCCTCATTCTTTGATGATGGGTATGAAAAATAGTGCAAGCGCTTTAGCACACAATTTGGTAGTTCCTCAAACTGTTAAATGTAGTGTTAGCATATGAGCAAGGAATTCTACTCTTAAATATATATCCAAGAGAAATGGGAACATTTGTCCACCCGAAACTTGTGTATGAATGTTCCTAACAGCATCATTCATAATACCCCAAACTGGAAATAACCCAAATGTCCATCAACATGAATGGATAAACAAAATGTGCTATGTTCATACAATGGAATATTATTTGACTATGAAAGTTAATAAATTAATAACACATGCTACAACATGGATAAACATTAAAAACACTATGCTAAGTGAAAGAAGCCAATCAAAAAAGAACATGTTTTGTATGATACCAATGATATGAAATGCCTAGAATAGGAAAAACTGCAGGGACAGTAAATAGATTAGTGGTCACTAGGAGCCAAGGGGTTGGAGAAAACGGGGAGATACTGCTAATGGATACAAGATTTCATTTTTGAGTGATGAAATATTTTAAACTTACGTAGTGGTAATGGTTGCACAACTCTGAATATACTGAAAACCACTGAATTGTACACTTTAAAAGATGAATTTTATGGTATGTGAATTATATATCAATGAAGCTTTTATAAAATTCATAATGGAAGAAAAAGATATTATGATAAAAGGAAAATCCAGTTAAAAAATGCAAAAAAGAAAGATAACATAACAAAGGGGAGTAATCAAAATAACTCAATAAGTATGCTAAATTGCACATTATATCTCTGGAGCAAAAACTATTGTCTAAGAAAATCAATTAGAGAAAAATTTCCCAGAATGCAGTATAATATATAAATATAAAAATGCATATGTAAATTTATAGATTTGTAAATATGTAAAATTATATAAATATATGAAAAAAGTTCAAAAGACTCGTAAAATTGAAAATTCTCTTATTTAAGACAATTAAATGAAACATTCTGACATATGTTGAATAAGATTTTCATTGGAGAATATTTAGAAGTTACAAGAGGCATATTTGAATAGTTCGTGGCTGAGAATTTTCAGAATAAAAGAATTTCAGTACATGCATATTTGCATTGATGAAGCAAAATGAGATGTGCAATAGATTGATAACAATAGATACAAACCTAGACACAAGTTAATGCAACTGAACAGAGAAGGTCTGGGGAAAATAAAGAAACAGGATGAAATGAGTAATTACCCACAAAGGCAACTGACTTCTCAATGGCAATAATGGAGGCTAGAAGAATTCAAAATAATAGCTTCAAAGTGATGATGAAAAATAATTGTCAATTTATAAATCTATAATCAACAAAATTACCTTTCACAGACTCACATTTAAAGAAAAAAGAAAAACCTAGAAGAAAATAGAAGAATGCACAAAGCAATTGGTAGACACCTGGATAAACCAAAGAAGATTTAATTATATTAAATAATAACTACAATAAGGACTAATTTGAGGAGTATAACAATAAACTGGGACTAAAATATGAGCTGACGGTGGTATTTGAGATGAGAGAGGTCACTGAAATTCAAGTTCTAATGACGTGTGATAACGAGGGGAAAGAGTAGCATAATGAAAGCAAAAGGAGATCTGATGTCAGAAATACAAACATTAGCGTATAAGTCACCAATTAACCTATTTGATCTTTGTTTTCATCCCTGTTGTGTATTTTAAAACTTGCCTGTAGTCAATGGATTCTAATGAGGTTGGACTTCAGTTTAATTAACATCTGCTAGAAGTCTCAATCTTTTAAACAAGAAAAATAAAACAAAACAAAAGAAAAACAACAACAAATGAACATACAAGTAGTTATGATATTCGTTATCAGAGGCCCTTAAGCAAAGCCACTTCCCACAGGGATTCCTCTGAGTTCTATTGTTTAGTCAGTAAACTGAAAAACTGTGGTCAAGAAGGGAAATTAAGGTTATAGCCGGGACAGTAGGAATAAGCATCAAGGCTTTGGCCATGTTGATAAGAACACTAGCGATGACATAAAATGCTTAGAGGATCAGAGCTCATCAGCACAAGGGGCGTAACATGTATAGGGGCCAACAATGCAGGAAAGTGTGTCAGAATCCATTTCAGGTAGTGCTGGACATTTATTGCAGAAGCTAGGCATGGAGTCTGAGGAACAGGTAGAGAGTCAGATCTCAATACCTCCCATGCGTTGTGGTATGTCTTCTTGTCTGCTTCTAATCATCCTTTCCATGTAACTGGACCCAATTATTGCCCAAATGAAAACTAATTCTTTCCCCACCCTTCCTCCATTACCCTTTGGAACTTCACATCCTAACCAAAGAAAAGTTTGCAATTACAACCTTTTCTCAAGTCTAGAACTTTATAAAAGATTCTTTTAGCATGCTTCTCATTGCCTACTGTGGAATGTTTTCAGGTGTTGGCGAATCTGCTGGTTTACATTGCACTCAACCCTGACTCAGCACATCTTGATTCTCTGGAACTCATCTGATCCAGTATATAAAATCTCTGGTCTTCAGAATGCCTAGTCTCTATCCTTTCATTTAATAATTTGGGGACATTCCAAAAATGCAATGTGTTCCTCCCCAGCAATGCTTTCTGAAATTCCTGTCATATATTTTTCTGGGTAATTTATTCTTCAGACTAAAGATGGAAGTTTGAGGACTGAGGAGAATTAGTATGGGTGAGTCCAGTCAGCACACAATGGCTGTTTTAAAATAGTACACAAATAGCAGAGAACGCTTTTTCATTCACACAGATATTCTGTGTCTCCACTGAGGAGCACAAAACTGCTGAGGAATATAAGGACTTGATAGCCAGACTATGAATATTTCATCAAGAGTGGGCTATTAAACGTACTTTTTTGCAAGTTCTATCAATCTCTCAAGAGATTCACAGTCCATTTAGACAAATGCTGTGAACAGTTATATAACTCCAGCCCAGTGTGCAAAGGTTTCTAACACAGTGTTCAAAAAATGTCATTGGAGTTTAGAATCTGTTGTGAGATTGAGAGAGAGAGCTTCCTGGAGGAAGCGACATCCAAGATGAGAAAAAAAGCTGAGAATCAATTATAATTGTCCAGGGTAAGAGAGAGGGGAAGGGAATTCCAATCAAGTCTAAAAGTGAACACACAAGAGAAAGGCATGCATAAAATTAAAGGCACAAGATAAATGAGATAGTATGGAAAGTAGCTAAAAAGGCAGGCAAGTATGGTAAGAGATTTGATTAAAGACATACAGAAAAAAAAAAAAAGATGAAAAACTTGAAGTTTTTTTCCCCCAAGTTCCTTGCACTGCCAGCTTTAAAATAAAAATCTGATCAATTGCCTTAATAAATTGACAGAAATAGTATTAGCACAATCCAAATCTTTTAGACAGATATGATTCTGCTGAAGTTAAACTTGGGCTAATTAAAACCAATAGCTGCCAGCAAATTCATTAATACTGATCCTGTTTATAGATCTGTTGTTAAGAATGATCATTTATTAGCTTAAGACCCCGTGCTTTATTGAGAACTATTATTATGTAAAAATATGGACAGAAAGTGCCCACTGGCAAGAACTGTTAATCTTTTCAATTCACACTTAGAGTACTTGTAAAACCCAAGCACATTATCCCTCATTGAGAGGAAGTAATGACAAATTGGTTAAACCAAAGAGACCTCTGCATAAATTAACAGATGTTTTAGTTGAAAACAGAAGTGCCAACATAACCTTAATTAATGAATTTGCTAATAGTTGTTTCCAGAATGGGATAATATACCAAGTTTAACCTTAACCTAGGTATAGTAGAATAAGTAGAGGCTTTAAAGTCAGTCTCAGATTGAAATCCCAGTATGAACGTGGCTTTGAGTAAATTATCAAGTTACCCACCGTAAAGTGAGAATCATACCTCCACATAGGGTGTGGTTGACTAGCATCTAGTAGCTAGCCTGTGCTTAACGAAAATATGCCTTTATGTTTTCTTGAGAGGAAATCTAGAAAACTGAGATTACTCCCTGAATTGTCCACAATTTTTGATCAAGCAGTTATTCCAGCTACAAATGTCAGGACTGTTTTAACCAATATCCTCCATGTGTACCAAGTGCATTCTCTTAATCTTAATTGGGATGTGTATGTGTGTTTTCAATTTGTGTGCATACTTGGATTTGTGAAAAGTAAGCTAGAAGAAATGTTATTTATTGTCTTATTGATTAAATTTTATTTTGTCTGTGATTATTGAGGTG
Organism: Cynocephalus volans; assembly: GCF_027409185.1. NCBI lineage: Eukaryota > Metazoa > Chordata > Mammalia > Dermoptera > Cynocephalidae > Cynocephalus > Cynocephalus volans. Next base: position 66,970,727 of record NC_084475.1, read on the forward strand.
ATTCTGGTCATGCTATCTAGCTTCTGCCAGAAAGAAGGACTTTATAAAAGGAACTTAAATATATTCTCAAATTAAAATCATTTGGGTTACACATCTCACAAATTTTAAATGAACTGTATCTAATAAATCCGTACAATGAGATCCCTTACTAAGTTATCTCAGCATGAATTTTGCAATTAGTTTATTTTCACAGGCATTCCAGAAGTTCCACAGATACGTTTTACTAAGACTTTTCTATAGATCAAGTGGGCTTTTATAATCACCTACTTTTATAGAAGAAAAAGAAAAAATCTCAGATTAAAAGCAGTGTGGTTATATAATATAGCTTAGAATTTTGAAGCCTTTTGTTACTATTATTATTGTTGTTATTATCCAAAAATTTATGAAGAAAATATCTGACCTGACAGATACTTTCTCTTCTCAGATAACTTTGCTTTCTCTTTAGGAAGATGTCAGTCTTAGGTCCTAGTTGTATTTTAAGTCTTCATTGGGGAATAGAATCTCATTCACAGCTTCTCTTAGCATCTTCTAGAGTATGTAGACATCATTTATGGGGGATGGACATTATTAGTATTTCTCACCAACATTTTTGGTTGTCTTTCAAGGATAGGATTAATTTTCTCCATTCCCTTGATGTTAGTTGTGATCATGTTACTTGCTTGTTCAAAGAAATGGTAACATATGTTACTTCAAGGCAGCAGCACCTAAGAGCCAACACATGAATTGACATGTTCCCTTCTTCCTGCCATAGTAATTATCCAGATAGTAGAGTATACCACATTGTGCATGCCTGATATGTACTATGGGTAAATAAATTATTGCCGTTTTAAGCTATTAAAATGTGAAGACTATTTGTTACCACTTTGTTAACTGACCTATCCTGACTAAAACATGGATGACTAGCTGAAGGTTATGCTAGCCATCACTTTCATGACTGACATGCTTTGATAGTACCAGAGCATTAGAAAATTATACATAGATATTATATTCTTCTTATATCAGGCAAGAGTTGCTTTTACTGAAGCATTTTCTGTTATGATGCCATTGACTTGTACCAAGTACATTTATACCTTTATAAGGAAAGAGACCATGAAATTTATCATACTAACCACATATTCCGATAGCAAACAGGTACTTCCCCAAAATAACACTTTTGTAAAGTGAGTTAAAATTTGTTTAATGACATTCCCAGCTGGAATAAAATTCTAATGATTGCAGAATCTTTTGTTTTGCTCTCTCTTTTTTAAATACCTATCATCTAATAGGTTTCCTAACACAGAGTAATAAATATCTGACTGATTCAAGTGTATTATATTCACTGTAAAGTATTGTTCATTGCTTTACACTGCCCTGTCTATGATAACTCATAGGAGGAATTTTTCTGGACTAAGTACCACAAATATTTCTTGTTCTTCCATACATCTAGTTTCAGGTTTGACACATTTCTGAATCACAAAATCTATTTTTCTTTTACTTATTGGCTAATAGAGATTTGATCCGTTTTGATATCCTCTTCTAACAACTGGTGAATGTATTGTGTAGTTTAACCTTAAAGCAAAATTTATTTTCTTTTATTTTGAAGATTTTTTTCTTTGCCTAATTTTTCTTACTTATTTTAATTTTATTTTACCCTGTTTTGTATATTATTTTTATATATTTTAAATATATACCACATACATTTACATACATACATTTTGATATTTTTCTTAATAGATACATGAACTTTTTATAATGACCAATTATTATGCATTTAAATTTTTATTCTAATCTTTTAAAGCATACAAAAACCTATGCATTTCAATTGTGAAAGTGTTAGGGTTGTTAAACCATATCATCTGGCCATAAGGCTTTAAGTAGCAAGGGCAATTTAGTCTTAGTGAAATTGTTCACTGCTTTAAGGTACCTAATTAGAAATTAAAATGTCTAAGTGCTTTTCCAAAAAAATTCTTTCCAGTTCTAATTCAGCATATTTTAATCTGAACTATATTTCTTTGTTAAATATGATTACTGAGCAATGACAGAACCCATGGTCATTCACTGCTCATTCATTACCAGTTTTCATTTATAGTTGAAATGAATATTTTCCTCAATTATATTTTTTAATCATTCCTAATCATCTTTTCTTTCTTATTAAGAAATATTAAGCCTTGAGAAAATTTTTGCAGAGTAATAAAACCTGTTACATTAGATTAATATACATGGGCTGCTCAACTATTATTAATTTAGACAGACTTTCATTTTTCCTTTTTTGATTATACAGGACATTGATTTATGGTACATGAAATAACCAAGTTGTACTTTGAAATTTAAAATTCTAGAGTCCTCCTTACATTATCAGCTTTAAACTCAGATATCCTGTCTTTTAAATTATAAAATATATGCCCTTTTTAATTGAAAGGTATATAGTGCCTAGTGTAGCAAGTATATTAGCTAAACATTTATCTGAGAATACTGGATCAGTTTTAGTGTTATCAATGCACTATTGAATCACTATAGAGCCAGCATGTCATAAAAAATTTATAATTTATTAGTTAGTTTCACTGTTGCATACCTACATAGTTTTGTTGCTATGTCTCTTGAATGTGAGTGGGGGAAAAGTTTTTATTTCAAGGCTAAAAGGTACAGATATTAATAAAGCCACTGCTTCAACCCATTCTGATAGATGCCCAGAATATTAGTAGAAATAGTTGATTCTATTTCTAATAGAACAAATAGAATATACTAATAGATACTAAGAATATTAGTGGAAATAATTAGTACAGAGGGTTTTGTGTCTTTAGGAACCTAGGATACTCAGAGCTATTCCTCAGGTAGGCTTCATTTTTGTAACTGACCCTGGGCCACATTGTGGCCATAAAGAGGAAGAATTTCAACTGTTGGCAGCTCTGCATACCTAAATTTGAGTACTAGTGGAAAGAGAAAGGTTTTAGTTTATATTGCCCTGGTAGGGACTACGGTGGAATGTGAATAGTTTATTCAAGAGGCAGAGACTATTAGGGAAAATCTACTTTGTAAAGGGCCTGGACTGGGAGAACACATGGAAAATGTCAGAATAATACCAGGTAGATGATATTCATTTTTTCTCTCAGGTCAACATGAGCAGGGACCAGATACTACAAGAGTTTATAGACCATATTAAGGATGTTGATTTTATTTTGGAACTAATAAAACTCAATATCTGTGGAGAGTGTAGGACCCATTCACTGTGATAAATGGCAGGTAAGGCTTAAAGGGATACTGGTTCCTACCCTTTAAGCTTTGATGCAGGGATTACAAGTACTCTGAGACTTCTTTACGAATGGTAGATTGAGTCAAAATCACTCAAGGTCAGACTCAAAGTACAAACCGTAAAGAAACTCTTTAATCCACCATTAAAATTGGCCGTTATCAGCATAATCATTAGTTTGAATTCAATGTATAAAAATCTAACTTTGAAACAATATATACAAACAAGAGAGAAAAGCTTTGGAAATATCATCAGCATATGGAATCCTGGGTTGCAAGTTTCTATATTTCTTTGTAGCATCAATAAAGCAGTCTAGGTAGTAAAACTTCCCTTGGGTTTTCAATGTGTCTTGTTATTGCTCTAATATGGGAGGGCAGAATGGTCACAAATATAAAAGGCTCTTTTACATTAAATTACACAGAATAAATTTCACTGCTCAGAAGATGATAGCAGCTGATTTCTTCAATTTAGTCGCACAAGATTCTGACATTAATTCTGAAGCTACCACAGAGTGATCCAACTTTGAAGATTACAGTGATGATAATGGGGCTTCTAGTGAACTAAATTAATGTTTATGGCTTTTTCTTTCCTGCTTTCATTGTTGTTGCTGCTACTACTCCTGCTGATGATTGGTTTTGGTGTGTGTGGTTTTCTTAGCAGCATTGGCTTTTGAGGCTGGTTTTAAGAACAGAAATAGAATAGCGTACATACAAATTGATAAAATGCCACAAAGCCTTTTATTTTTTTATAGGACTGACAGTGATGTTAAATAGACTACTTACTTTTATATCTGTACTTTCTCCTAAGTTTTAGTTTTGCTATCAAGCATAAACTTCTTGTTAGAACTTCCTTGAATTAGAAATGATACTAGTCATGGGTACTTAGATTCTTGTTAAGAAGACATTGTGTCTCCCTAATTCATTAAATAATATTATTTGATGTAATTGTAAAATTAATTGTATAATATAAATTTATGTCATTCCTACTGTTAATTATTTTTCTGTTAAGTTAAATCCTATAGTCTAATGTTTTGCTCCTCTTTCTTTAGCAAGCAAATTCATTATGATTTCTGCAAAACTTTCATTGTCTACCAGGTTTTCATACTTATATTTTATAAGCTATTTGTAAAGATACTATTCTGAATTGTTTTATTTTCCATTTCAAAATTTAAATTCTCAGTAGATAACTTGTTTTTAATGGCCTTATGGTTTTCCGTCAAAGAGATATAACTTATTTAAACTATTACCCAAAGAAGATTGATTCCAGGTTTTTACTTGTAAGTGAAATTCACCAAACGTTCTTTCATCCAGCAATAAGAAGTTTTACAGTATGACTTGCACCAGAATATTAAGTTGCCATGCAATGGGCAACAGGAGAGAAGGCTCCCTTTTCTTCAGCAGAAATGTGTGAATGAAATTCGGTTTCCTGCAGAACCAGGATGTGTCTTCTCTTTAGGAAGCTTGAATCCAAATTTTCATAAGGATCTAAAACACTAACTTCAGAATCTTCAGAAAATTCTTCTTGCATCTAAATTTGACATGTCAACTGCCTACTTCCTAATTCTTCCCTCTGCATCCTTGCCAAAATATGCTCCTTTATTACACATAAAATGCTAAAGTGTCGAGGGGACTGTGTTCCTCCTTGGGGATGCTATCTCACTGGCCCCTGAAAATCTCTTTGTGGGATGATGATAAAATAGTGAATCATGGTTCTTCCCTTGCTAGCTCTTGGCTTTCAGGATTTTCTAACAAAGCTTGTACCTTCCCTAGTGCTATGAGACACTGTGGAACTTGCCTTCACCTCACTGCAATCTGGGACATACATTTTTGCTTGCATTTCTGATTGTTTCTCTAAACAAATAAAATAAATAATAAATATACACAGCATTTAAGCATACTTAAAATGTCAGGAAATTTGCTAAGCATTTATGAGTATTATTTTACTTAATTAATTTTATAGAGATTAATAATCTCATTATACAGATGAGGTGACTGGAAATTTAAGAACCTAAATATCTTCCTTAGGATCACATAGTTAATTAAGATAGAGTTAATATCTAAGTTAAGCTCTGAAAAGGATAAACATTTCTTTCTCTTCTGAAACTGAAGGAAAGTGGGTGGTAGAGATCATTGAGGGATAGGGAGCAGGTGTTCTAGGATTAAGGAAATAAGGCAGAGGGGAGTATGAGACATTGTGCACAAGTTAGAGTTTTCAGATTTTGAATACAATCCATTTTGGACTTGAAAGCCTGTAGCTAAGGGCAGAGAAGGTAAAGCTTATTGTCACATAGTAGGAAAAGAAGCCTTGTAACAAGGGCAATATATGAGCTGTTCAGAAGCATTTCTTAATTTCAGAATGAAGGCTGAAAGTGAGAAATATAACTATTCCCATTTACCAATATAGTCAAAGAATTGAGATAATTGACTGAAAAACTGATATATGAGAGTTATGAACAGAAGTACAAGGTAAGGTGACAACCATGAAATTCAAAACAGGAGCTATGTAGGCATGATGGTGCAAAAATAATGACCTGGAATTGACAATAAGGAGAAAGGTGAATATTCACAATGTATATGTATGGGTTCTCATGTAAGTGGAGACTGAGAGTTTCAAAATTGCCTAAAAGATAGAAACTGTGAATGACAGCCATGATTCCATTATGTCAAGAGAGGAAAGAACTTTCTGTGAAAAGACTGAAGAGACAGATGTTCTTAACAACATTCTGATCAGAGGTAGACGAGAGGCTCTGGCGGAAGATGTGTAAATTCCCATGGAGGATATTGAGAAGACAGAAAATATCCTTACACTAAATCCAAGGAGGATGATTCTAAGTGAAAAATTTTATAGTTCTGAATAGCTAAGAGTACCTGCCTAACTTACCAACATTTCATTAAAACAAATTTGTAAAGTCTCTATCAAGCTCAATCTTGCAATAAATAAAATCTTCTAAATAAAAAAAAAAAATCACTGGTTACCTTTTTGATTCTGGATAGAAATAAAATGGTCTTGGCTATAATACATTAAAATGGGATAAGAGATTATTATATTATTATCAACCACATCAATGTTAGCCAAAATTGATGAATTCTCCAGTTTTTATTCAAAAATTCTGTTACTTATTGACAGAAAATTTGTCTATTTCTGTGCCACAATACTTATTTTTTAGACTACATATTTTTCATGCATATAGATGCACTTTTTTCATCTATAGTATATCTCAAAAAGTCAAAGTAGAAATTGCAATCAGCTATATATCAGGTGCATAAATTTTCCTAACTTTTGGTTTGATAGCTGAATAGACTGCTAACTGTAAAAAACTGACATAGCTGGGCAACAGAAGCTATCAGAATGATGTGTTGGGAGGACCACATGTGTCTTTCATGCATGGGTTTATTGCATTCTATGATAGCATTCTTCTTTGAGGTTCATTTTAACCACAAGCCGGGGAGGGGGAGAACCAATAATAACATCCAATAAAACAAACAAACAAAAAGCAATATTATAAAATAAGGCTGGTTCAAAAGTTAGCAGTGATTGTGTCCAGACCATTAACAGACTAATACAAGGAGTGATGACCTTGTGGAGTCTGTTGGTGATGAGGTCATAAAATGTGACAAAAAGAGATTGCAGTTTTTATTGTTCCATTGATTTCACCTTTTCCCGTTTCGATATGAAGTTGGCTAAAGGACTTTTTATTTTGTTACTCACTGAGTCTAGGGAGTGTGCAGAGAAAATGATCTTACCTTCTAATAGGCGCCAACTTGTTTAGAGGTGCTCAGGCAAGTTTGCATCAAGTAAGAACTAACCAGAAACTTTAGTCTTGTAATAAGGCTGGGGTGTGTGATGAAAATTATAATAGTTAACCTTTAGATGACACGTAAACATCAAGAGCAGATGGGTTTTTAGAAAACAGAGACCCTATTTTCAGGAAATTGTGTGAACTATGTAAAGAGAGAAGAAAGGCAAATACAGAACATTATTAGCGCCATAGAAGTAACAGTGTTTTGTAATTTTTAAAAATATATTTCCATTCTGTTATATCTGTTCAGGTTTTCTAACTTAATCTGTGCTCAATTCATGACATACATTTGCTATAATAGAAACTGTACCGAGTACGTGTTTTATCCACATACACTAGATAAAAAAGTAACTAGGAATCATAACAGGCTTAATATTTTATGATTACAAACTTTCTTTTAAGTCACCATTATTTTATGTGATATAATTAATATTTATGACATTTGAGTTTCAGGAATCCATTTGGGAGAGATTCCAAATGTCCAAATATTTTCTTTTTCCTTATTGCTAACTTGTGATCAACCAGTAAGACTGATTTGAGAAAAATTTTAGAAATTGAGTTAAAATGCAGTGAGTGTCTAAACGACAATATATATACTCTTCCGAGGTGGAATCACCTATAAAATATTACATCCGTTTAACCTTGAGCAAGTCATTTAATTTTTTTTGACTATTTCCTCATGTGTAAAATGAGAGATGTGGATTGGTTTTACAGATCAAACATACTGTTTGTATAATATGTGATTCACTGATAAGATAAAATATTTTTCAAAAATATCAAAATCAATCTAAATAGATGAAGTTACATGAAATACAAAGGAAAATATTGTCCACTAGCTTTATCTTCAGCTGTGCCAGAAAAGGCAAGTGACAAAGCCAGGAAAGACTCCAGGACACTGTTAAAAAGCAAATAGGCATAGAGAATACACACACACACACACACACACACAATTAGTAGCATTATGTGGAGAAGAGAAATGAAGCTCATTAAGTTTAAGAAAGGTATTCAAGGTTACAAGAGTATTAAGACGGAGGATGGAACCATGGCACCCGACTTATAAAATAAATGCTTTTGCCATTATTCCTTTTGGTCTCTTCTTTCTCAACAAGTAAGGTTGAAAATTGTTTAAATGACAAGGGTGACTGGTTTTGTTAACAGAAACTTCATAGCATTTACCTCCTCGAGGTGTGGTCTAGACGTGTCCTATATTGTATTAATATTAATCGGCAAATGAAAATTTTTTCTTAAAAACTAAAATTATAGTATTTAAAATAGTCCATTTCTAAGTGACGTCAGATGACATAAATTCACAAAATATGCTTAACTGAAAGCTTATACAATATTTTAAGGTCACATTGCTAGATATAAAAATTATAGTATAAAACAGACTGTAACCCATAATTCTAACTTCAGGATTAAAGCTCTTAACTTGAAAAGCTTAAGCATACAAAAATAGTAATAATTTTTTTATTATAGAAAGTTTTAATAGCATTACTACACTCCTTGTGGCCATATTCATTAAAATTTGATCTCTTGTCCATTATATTGGTTGTCCTAAAAGCTCAATACAGAATGTGATCTGGTCATATGTGAGATGCTTGCCTAATAGAAATAATAAAAACAGGAAAAAGAACTTGCAATGCAAGGTAAGTACTTCATTGCTTGCAAATAAAATTTTTAAATTATAAAAATCTGAGCTTTGAGAGCCCTATAATCAGGCCACAAGCTACCTTGTTTCCCCACAGAGTTTACTGCCTCCTTCCAAGTTCTCTACTGCAGCTAGATCCAGGCCTCTGGCCCTGCTGTGTTGCACAGATGTCTGTGTTTTCCCAACAAGGATCACTAGTGTGTTAGTCCATGTTTGCTTATAAGAGAATATCTGAAACAGGGTGATTTACAAACAAAAAGGGTTTATTTCCTACAGTTTGGGAGGGAGGAAGTCCATGTTCCAGGGGTCGCTTATGGTAAGGTCATTTTTCTTGGTGGAGCTCTGTACAGAGTCCTGTGGTGACACAGGCAAATTACATGGCAAGATGGCAAGAGCTCTTTCATGTGCTCTCCTTATAAAACCACCAGTCCCTACCCATGACAACTTATTAAACCATTAACCCATTACTCTGTGAACAGATTAATTCATTCAGGAGGCTATAGTCCTGGATATCCAATCACCTCCTAAAAGCCCCACCTTCCACCACCACACTGGGGGATAATTTCCAACATTAACTTGGAGAGACATTCAAACCACAGCAACTAGTCATTCCATTCCTTTGGTTTAGTACGCCTTTCGGTTGCTGTTTCTTGAAACCTTACTTCTTATTAAAATATCTTTTCATGTGCATATGCAACCTCCTCTATGAAGTCCTAATTGTGATTTCTATATCTTCTGAGCTCTTAGGTGGTCTTTGCCATTTATACCCCATTTCTGATTTCATTGTCCTGCCAGTGCTGAAGGTATTTCTTCCTGAGCTGTAATTGTTAACAGTCACCCAATGTTATAAGTACTTCCTCTTCAAGCTTCAATTGCACTGAACTCCCAATAGTTCTGACTTCTTTTATGATCAGGTCTTGAGAGGAAATAAATAAGCAATAAACTTAACTTCATACAAAACTGCATGACCATGGTAACAGCAAGTCACAAAGCTAGCATTTGAATTAAATCCTTCCTTTCTTATAATCCTGTGCCTTTTCCCAGAATCCATAACACACTGCTACATAACTTTACACTATTGATTATCAATTCTAATTTTGTGGCACCTTAAATGCTTCTAGTTGCTAACAATGATTTATGGCAATCTCAGAAAATAACCTGAATCCTTTTTGACTTCAAGATGAAGACTGTAGAATGTCTATGAAGGTAGTTGCTTGTGAAGTCAAACCGACAGTTACAAATGCTCAAAGAAATGTGGAAGGTACAGATAGAAAATAGAATGGTGTATTTTGTAATTTTATAGAAATATAAAATGAGGTATATCCCATTGCATGTAGAGTTGGGAGCAATAATTATGCCAAGAAACCACCCATTTGCTCTTTGGTTGAGCATTTAGTCCATTAACATCATGATTAGCATTGTTAGTAGTAGAATTAGTAATAATAATAAAATACAGCAAGTACTGCAGCTTGATGATGTATTGGACTGCATTGCAACTGTTTTCTTCTCATATTTTCCAATTTTTTCTTACAGTTCCTCGATAGACTACAGGCTTTTCAACACATCTTAACCATCCTTGTACTGTACAGAATCTGACACCTAACATATATTGAATATATCTTTGTTGATTTTTGTAATAAATAAGTAAATGCTTAATTTGGTTATTGAAAACTCATTTTAAAAGAAAAAGAGTCTGTATAACAAAAGAAATTAAAACAACAACAACAAAAATAAATGATACTTAATGGGCTGAAGAAAATCTCTCCCCAGGGATACTCATTGTCAAATTAAATACAAAAAGAATCCCGGAAACAAATCACTATTATGTCACTTTTCTGTTATAACCCCTCCAATGGCTTCCCACTTCTCTCAGAAGAAAAAAGCATTTCTTTTTTTTACAATGGCAATCAAAACACAACCCTATATGACAGTCTCCCCTTTCTCCCTCTCCCTTAGTCTGTTGATGGAATTTGGATGTGTTATCCCCTCCAAAACTCATGTGGAAATTTGATCTCCAATGTGGCAGTGTTGGAAACTGATTGAGTCATGGGGGCGGATCCCTCATGAACGGATTAATGCTCTCCCTTAGGGAGAGGGGATTAATGAGTGAGTTCTCACTCTATTAGTTCCCACGAGAGCTCATTGCTTAAAACGACCCTGGTACCTTCTCTCTCTCTCTTGCTTCCTCTCGCCATGTGATCTGCTTGTACTTGCCAGCTGCCTGCCACTTTTCCGCCATGAGTAGAAGCAGCCTGAGGCCCTTGCCAGATGCAGCTGTCCCAGAATCGTAAGCCAAATAAAACTCTTTTCCTTATAAGTTACCCAGTCTCAGGTATTTCTGTTATAGCAACACAAACACACTAATACATCTATCTCATCTACTTGCCTCAGTATAGTTTCTCCTTAATGCCAGGCATCTTCCAGCCTTAGGGCCTTTTCACTTACCACTGCCTAGAATACTCTTCTTCCATGTAATTACAGGGCTAGCTCCTTAACTTCCTTCAGTCAGTTTCTTTCATTATCACTCAGACTTTCTCCAACCACTTGACATAAAATTACAACTGCCCTGCCCCATAACACACACATACACACTCACACATGCTTACCCAGAATCCTTCTTGCTTTATTATTCTTCATAGTACTTAAAACATAATACTTCATAACACTCTTTACTCGCTAAAATATTATACTGTTCATTTATTGCCTGTATTTCTTCATCCAAATGAAGTTTTCAAAACATAGGGGATATTTATTTGTTTTGCTGATGTTTTTACTGAGCCCAGAACAAGTTTATAAGTTCACAATAAATGTCACTTTAATACATAAATAGCCAAGTCAGTATTAGCTTTTTTGTTTCTAAAAATGAATATTTCAGTCTCAGGGTTTCTGCGATTTACTGAGCCATATTTTGATTTTGAATGGAAAAAAAAAAAAAAAAAAAAAACTCTCTTGGGATGTTTTTCTCCCTACAGTTTTTTCATTAATTTCACAGTCATGAAATTTTACCATGGATGTTTGCCCACTTTAAGTCTTAGGACTTCTTGGATGACAGAAGTAATAAACAATTAAGGTTAGCTTGTAGAACATAATTATGTTCTCAGGGGTAATAATAGTAGAGATAGATGTCATTCTCAGATCATTCCTCATTTTAGTTAATACTATCTGTTCCTTTACCAAAATGGCAGGAAATGGGCCGAGTTGTTTCACTTTATTTCTTAACTTTAGCTTTCTAATTCAGGGGTGAGCAAACCACAGCATGTGGCCTGATTTGCTTTGCCTTATTTATTTGTTTGTTCATTTGCCAATGAGCTAAGAATGGTTTTTAGTTTTTAAAAGGTTACATTTTAAATGTTTAAGTACCTACATAATGTCCTCTAATTTTGCCTATTGATCCACAAAGCCTAAATACCTTACTAAGTTGACCTTTAAAAAATGTTTGCCAACTCTTGTTCTAGATGTTTCGTGTTCAAGAAGGATCTAAAATTCATTAATAAGATAATTATATGAGCAGCTTCCATTAATTGAGAACCCACCATGTGTTTAAGCACTATGATAAGTAATTTTTATATATTATTATTTCAAGTCCTTACAATGCTCGTGCAAGTAAGACATTTTTAATCACAGTTTTACATGTGAGTGAATAACAGCTCATAGAAATAAATAACTTAGTTAAGGTCATATTAGCAGTTTCACCAGCAGATTGGGAATCAACTGTTTTCAGGAGAAAAACCTTGGTCTACTAAACCTCAAAGTCTCTCTCTCCTCAGCCTTGTTCCAAACAAAAACAACAAAAACAGTAGCAGCAAAAACGACATCTATAAAATAAGATCAATTAAAGGAAAAATATGAACAACCAATAAATAAACTATTACCTCCTTAGAATTTAGAATTTCCTGGCAGGCAGTCCATTGCCTTAGTTTTTAGGACTAATCATGCTCCAATCGTGTATGAAGTAAGATGGAGTAAGATGAAGTGAGCTGGTGGTCAGGAAAACAAAGAAGCTTTGTCAATATCCAAAATCTCATCTGCTGATTGATCATGACTTTGTGCTTCCCACATCACCGCAGCTGAGGGTGCATCTTTGAGTGGCAGGCCATGAATAGAAGAAGCTGTGCTTGCAACAACAAAATCAAATTGCCCCCAAGGCAAAGCCACCAGGAGTTGAATGACACACCATGAATATTTGGGAACATATTGATCATCTGAATAAGATTTCAAAAAGAGACTGCATTGAAAGTTTCAATATGGATGTTCTTGAGAAAGGTTACCTCTAGAAAATGGATTATTTACTTATTTATTCTATGGATAAAGACCAATTGTAAGGGGTCCTCAGGAGTGAATTAACACTGGATCTTTTCATAAAAAAGTATGTCCATAAAAGTTTTTATTTGGCCTGTATGAAATTGGAAGCACATGATAAGTGACTAAGGGACGCTTGAAAGAGAACTAAAGTGAGAATCATTGAGAAGAGCCCAAACCACATTACTTTTTTTGTGAGACATAAAATTAACCTTTAAATTATCCGAGTCTTTAGGTGTCATCACCAATTAGTTAATTTTTTCATATGTAAATTTTTAAAAAGACAATAATGCTCTTTGTTGCAAAACCTCATACACACATACTTCCACACACATACACACATCTATCTATTTATCTACCTATCTATAATATGTAAATAAAATATTTTAAATTTAGTCAGCCATTGAGAAGTCCATTTTCCCAGGGACCTACAGCATATCCAGTTTTTAATATATTGTGTATACAGTTCCTCCTGATTTTCCTGATTGAATTGCTTGTTGTTATTTGACATTTGCTAAGATGAATAGACAGGGTTTCTGCTCAGAATATAACATTACAAATGAGTTACTGCCTAATGACACAGACAGTCGTAGACTAGCAAACAATCTAAAACAAAGTGTGGTATATTTGGAAAACAATCGGAGACAATTTGAATGTAAGGTGTTTTGGCAAGATGGCAATTCCAAATATTGTTAGACAATTTCTCTATTATTTCCACAATTAAATGATGCAGATGATGGAAATATGTTTTTATCTATTTATTTTGGCATTCCAGGTTGCATTTACACAAAGATTGCAAAGGGACCCACCAGCCTGTGTATTCCTAATAGAATTCTCCTTTAGTTCAAATTTCTTTAAGTGCTACATATTTATTAAGTTTGTTGCATAGTAAATATTAGTTGAATTAATATTAAATTAATAAAAAAATAAATTAATAAGTGAAAAGGACAGTGTTTTGGAGACTGTGGTAGAGATTGTAGAAAGCTAGGACTTCCACGACAGAAAGAAACAGAAAGATAAAGAAATATTTTACCAAATCCAGTCAAGTATCTTTTTAACTGAAAGTCTAGGTTCAAACTATTAGGTTCAAACTGTATTTAACAAGTACCCATATCTAAAAGGTAGGACTAAGGGTATTTAAATTTAAAAACGGCAGTTAGACATTTATTCACTTTTAGGATAAAAGAAAGTTTAAAATATGTACACAAAATTGTAGGAATAATTAGAGTGGTAGTACGCATTACAGTTGAAAATAGCTGCCAAAGTAAATCACAAGATATTTGTAAACAACTAAAATTGTCACCTGAATCCAATAAAGTATAAAGACTTAAGTAAAATCTGTGTTCTTGAAGTTCATCTTTGGAACCTGAGAATACAAATGCTATACATAGAAAGTAGGTCTTTAGGGTATCTCAGAAAAACCCACTTTTCTTACAAAATTCACTTGAATTCTAATTAATATTAGGATTCTCTTCTTTGCGGGGGGCGGGCAGAGATTGAACCCTGAACCTTGGTGTTATCTGCACCACGCTCTAACCAACTGAGCTAACCAGATAGCCCACAGATTCCTTGTAGGAGCTTGAGAAATACTACTGAATGCACCAACACATTAATACCTCTAGTCATAAAAAGTTCAGCGAAAGGAGGACAACTAACCTACCATAGGCCATACACTGTGCTCTGAAATTCAGTGTCTGCTAAACTGCATAACCCGACAAAATTCTGAAAGTCATTATCCTCCTTTAAGGTTAAAAAAAATTTTCTAGTAGTGAATTCCACTTTTTTTTTTTTTTTTTCTTATACTCACTGCTGGCTAGCAGCAAGGACACTTTTCAAATTAGACTTTGGGAAGTGCAGTGTGGAAAGGAGGAAGATTGTTTTTCTGTAGTACATAAAATTGAAACTTCGTTAAATATATGACTTCAACAACATGCCAAGCTGTTCAAGCATATTGCAGTAGTTACCAAAGCAGTGATTTTGCTTCTTTCTCGCATGCCTGGTTGAAAAGAAGGGTAAAAATTACTTCTGATTCCAAATAGAAATAGGGACCTAAAGTTGGGAAAACTCTGGAAAACATCTTATATATGTATTGAGACTAGCTCCTTATTGTACACAATGAGAGAATCACGAGCCAAAGGCTCAGAGATGATAAGCTATTTTACAATAGAGCACAAAAGGGAGTCTTAATTTAACTCCTAGCGTTACTGTTTCTATGTTGGTCGCTCTGCCACTAGATTGTGATGCAGAGAACACTTGAGGGAATATGAAAACTACTTTATATGTTCTTAGATCCAGGATTGTTTGTGAAAAGGTGGTTTCTATTGCTTTACTGGTATGGGGTAGCAAAGAGCTATTTACCTGAAATATATGAGTCTTTTCCCCTCAGTGTTAACAAATACAATTTTCATTTCATCATGTCTATAATGTGGCTACTTTGTTGGCATGTATGCATTATTTAGACCTGGAGTGCTGAAAAGCTGAAAAATTTTAAGTTAGTTCTCAGTGTTGCTATTAATATGGGGGAAACAGTGATGAAGATAATGTAAAAATAATAAAAATCATAATTAAGTAATATATCTTAAGGTTTTGGTAGCTCGAAAATGTATCTTCCCAATTAGGTGCTACTTGGGCAACAATGGCACCATATTTTTTCTTTTTCTTTTTCAGCTACACATAAACTGACTAATAGAGAGACATCTTAGAAGGGTATTCTGAGCCACAAAGAAGTTATTCTGAAATTCAATATATGATACCACAGTCCACTGAGTGTATAGACCACCCAGAAACAATGTGGAGCTTATTGCTTATTAAAGTATATTACCATTTACTTTGACCCTTGACAAGCTCTATTCTTCAAGGATTTTCCTGTGTCTTTTTTTCCACCTCTTGACAGGTTATGATTTCAAAAGATCTATTAGATATTATATGCATAATGAAAATGCAAAGCTTCCTGTCAGGTACAATAGGCTGCACTTTTTTATTTGAAGCATCAAAGTTATACTATGTCATAGGTACCTGGAAGGTCAGTGAGGACCGTGCCTGATTCCTATTTCATTTCTCTAGCAGATATTAGCAGAATTACTTGGTTAATACATAGCAGTTTATTTTTTTTCCTCACTCGCCTTTATCTTGAAGGTCAGTTTCTTCTTCCATAGCAGGAAGTCAATGATGTTCTCTATTCTAGTTTCCTTTCTATTCACAATTATGCACTTTGTAAGATTGCAGTAATATAGAATAACAGAAATTGGCTCATTAGTTTTTTTCTTATAAAAAGACAATATAGTGTTAAAAACAAATTCTCAAAGGATAACAACTTTAAAATATCAGCCATAATTCTATCACTTTTTATTTTTGTGTATTCTCTACATGCATAATACTTTTTACATAATCACAATCATGGTATGAATGTCATATATTTCTTTTTGTTCCTGAAATTTTGCTCTTAATAATTATGAATAGTGGTCATAATGACTATTTTAATGACTACAGATAATTTTACCATTTTGAGGGATCAGGTTCTATTTCACGTGTCCTCAAAGGTTGGACATTTTTCTACCATTACTGATAATGATGTAACAAATATTTTCATGCATACAGCCTGTAATTCTATTGAATTATTTCCTTAGGGTAAAATACTACAATCAGAATGATTTATAAAAGGAATGTGCAAGTTATAAGACATTTTCTATAAGTTCTCATAATAATTTCCAAAAGGTCTGCACAAGATTAGAATGTCACCAGCTCTGAATAAAAATAACAATTTATTAGAATGATTTCCATTCAATATGAACATTTATGTTTTCTTATAATTTTGTTGTTGCTTATAGGCACTTTTTTGATAACTTGCAAGAAAGAATATTGTCAGAAGTTTTACTAGGCTCATTTTATTTTTTCAAAATAAATTCCTCATAATCTTGCATATTCTTGTATTGGAGGCTTCATTTTTTTTTTTTTGGTATATTTTTGAAATGCTACAATAATTAGATTAATTATTTTCTTTGTATTTTAATTTTATAAAATACAAGTTTTAAAAGTTCATATGCTTAAATTTGAAAGACCTTTTGTGATTTATTCTGTGATTTCAAAGCTAAAAATTCATTGTTCTTCCATATGGCAAATGAATAGTTCACCTATTTTGAGAGTGTTTTAAAGTAGATCTAACATATGCCTGATTTTATACGGAGTTTATCGTGGTACATGGTGTTACTGCATAGAATCCACCTTGCCCCTTTCTCTCCTCAACATTTTATTCAATTTTCTTAAGATTTAAGTAATCCATTTAAATAATAGATATTTAAGTAATGCTTTTAATTTATGCTTTTGGAATTCTCATTATATATTAACAAAAACATGTGCCAGAAATTAATTTTTTGGATGTATCTTCTTCAGGTAAAACTTCAAGAACCAAGGCTGGTAAATTGATTGTTTCTTATGTATTTTTTTCTTGAGGCTGTTGTAAATTAAGTTTAGGAAAAAGAGTCATGGGTGCTTTAAGAAATGGTACATTGTTTTAAGGTGAAAAGAGTTTGGTAAATACCTAATCTCATTGTAAGTTGTGTATTCACCTAGATTCTTATTTAAATTCTATCCATAATAACTAACAAATTAAAACTTGGATCAAATCTTCCTTTAATTTTTCTTCTAAACATTTTTCCTTCTGTGTCTATTAGTTTTGGCTTTATGCATTTTTATGGGGTTAATTGGAAATTCAGGTTTATTAATATTATGTAAACATTATGTTTTCATTAAGAAAATATCTGCTTTTCATGAGTAATTATACACAAACTTTACTTTGTCTATCATAAATTAGTGCTCATCTATTTAATTTTTGGTTAATTTTGTGAATTAATCTGCTCATCAACTTCTCATTTAGTTTTATTTTGGTTTTACACAGTATTTGAGGGCGCTATTGTTAGCCATGTTATTAGAATTCTTTTAGCGCTATTTGTGAGTTTTCCGTTGTTTTTGCTAATTTTATTGCTCATTAGTAAACTTAAGCCATGATCATTATACATACCACTGTTAAGCTGTCATCTTTTTTTGTTTTCAAATAAAATTAATGAATCTCCCTTTTCAAGTATGTTTTTGAAAAATGCACAATATTATGTTGTTTCCTTTCAAATTGTATAAGTTTTTTAATGTGAATATCATTTTAGCATTATTTGTCATTAACATTATTCAAAACTGTTTTTCATTCCATTATTTCAAGAATCACTTACTGAAGTACAATTATACCTTGTCTATATTTTTACATTTTTTTAGAATTGACATTAATGGCTTGAAACCTCTTATTCTTTTTGTATTTCTGCTATCTACTACAAAATAAAAAACTATCATTATGATTTAGACTATGGTTACAGCTCTCTTTGGACCCTTCATTCTCTAATTTATATTGCAGTTGCCAGGTTTTGGATCTGGGAATAAGAGAGTGGGTGAGCTATTTTAATTTTTTCAATATCTAATTCTAAATGTACGTGTAATTTATATAGTGGAAATACAGAGTTTGTTGGGTTCTGACAAATGTATATCTCTGTATAATATCACCTTAATAAAGATATAGAACATTTCCATTCACTCCAAAAAGTTCCCTCATTCACTTTTCATTTACTCTCCACTGCCAGGGGCCAAACACTGTTCTGATTCCTAACAATATGGTTAGTTTTGCCTGTTCTAGGACTTCATATAATTACATCCACACTGTATGCATTCCTTCGCATTGGCCTTCCTTTGCTCAACATACAGCTGTGAGATTTGTCCATGTTAAGTACATCCATACTTTGTTTACATTTCTTGCTTAATTGCATTCATTGCTTATCTGTTCATCTGTTGATGCATATTAGGATTGTTTCCAGTTTGGGGTTATTTTGAATAAAGCTATGAACTTTTAAACAAGTTTTTTTGGTGGGCATACGTTCTCTTTCATATGTCGGGTAAATACTTGGAAGTGAAATTGCTGAATCAAAGGGTAGTTGCATGTTTAACTTTTTATAAGTGGTTGTACCGTTTTACATCTCTTACTGCAATGTATGAGAGCTACAATTGCTCTCACGTTCTTATCAATACTTATGGCGTGATATTCTTGGTATCTCTTATACATGTTAGTGAATTTTATTCCCTTCTCTATAAAGTTTAATACATTTAATACTAAAGAAACAGAGAAAAGAAGTCTCTGCTATTTTTACTCACTAGCCTTTTTAAGGTTTTCATTCCTTTAAAAAAACACACACAAAAGCGGAAAAGCATAATTGTACAACTCAATTAATTATCATAAAGCAAAACCCATATCAACAATACTGTAGAAACTCTCTTTCTTCAACGTCAATCATGCTCTTTCTTCTTCCCTAAAGATAAGTACTATCCTGACTTCTAACCACATTACTTAGTTTTGATTGATCTCTAATTGGAATGTCATTTTTAAAAAAGGTAGTCTTTTGTGTTTGATTTATTTCATTCAACAGAAGATTTGAGAAAATCATCCATATTGTTATGTGTAGCTATAATTCACTGATTTTTCTTTATTTAATTATGCCCTTATTTATCTGTTCTGCTAGTGAACATTTGAGTTGCTGCTATTATGATTAAAACTCCTTTGAATCTTCTTAGACTTGTTCCTTGTTGCATACATTTCTGTTGTATACATACCTAATATAATTTCTGAGTCAGGATACATTCTACTTAGTAGATAATAGCAAAAAGTTTTACAAAATGGTTTAACCAACCTACACTACAATAGCTGTGTTTGTGAAATCCGCTTGCTCAACACCCTATTGGACACAAAGTATTTTTAGTTGTTTTCATTTTAGCCATACTAATGACAGAATTTACATGTCCTGATTACTAAAGAGTTTGGTTCCTTTTTCAAATTTGTGTGTGTCATTTAAATATACGTGTTTTCTATTTAATTCTATTGTATATGTTTTCTATTCAATTTTCAGTATTTTTCTTATCAATTCCCAAGTTTTTTTTTTATTTTCTTAATCTGAATATAAGTACGTTTTCTGTTACAGATATTGCAAATACCTTCTCCAACAGGGTGGCTTGCCTTTTCAGTTTTCAGTGTCTTAGTCATTTTGACCAATATTTCAAAATATTGTCAGCCATTATCTCCTCAAATTTGCTTCTTCTGTATTACCCTACTTGTTTCTGTCTGGGATTCCAATTATAAATTTAGTTGGCTTTATTTTTCAATTCTAAGGGTTGGCAAACATTTTCGATAAATGACCAGAGAATATATACTTTAGGCTTTGTGGGTTACCTATAGTCTCTGTCACAAAAAAAGGCCCTTGGTCAGATTCGTCCTGTGGGCTATTATTTTTCAATGTGCTGACCCCTGCTGTATGCTGTTGTTCCTAACTCTCAATTGCTAATTTCCATTCTTTTATTTCTCCATGATTCATTGTGTATATTTTCTTTACATATTGCTTTTACTTCACTAAGTTCTTATTCAGCTATGTCAAATCTTCACAGATATCATCTATTAATTTCAAATTTTAAATTTTTTTTATTATATATTTTCACTTTTAGAATTTTTATTTTCTACTTTCATTATATAGTATTTAGTTTTTATCTCCTGGAGGATATTAAGCAGCCATAGTTATTTGAAAGGTTGTGGCTGATAACTCTATAGAAACCCAATGGGTCTGTTTCTACTGTCTGTTTCTGTTACCAGTTTTTATTTCTGTGGTCTAGTTTATTTACATATTTGGCAATTTGTGGGATAAGAGACAGATATTACTTATAAAAAATATTTTAACAAACTGGTAAGCTAGGATCATGTTATCTTTCCATACAGAGAATCTGTTTCTGATAGGAAGCTGGGGCATTAGTAGTATAAATTCACTTAATCAAATTTTAGGGATTGAGATTCAAAAATGGGCTTTCATCCTGCAAAGACTACTTGTAATTCATCACTCTCAAGCCAAAATATGTTGTCCCAGAATATTGGGCTGTCAATAATGCTGCTCTGCTTCTCAGTTTCTCTTCTGGAATTGCTCTTAGAAAAAAATGGTTTTAAAACATTGCTTCTCACACTGGAATTCCTTTTACTCTAAGCACTTGGCTCCATAATTTTGACTCTAGTGTTATATTTACAATGCCTTCACACAGAAAAATATTTTCAATACTTTTTTTAGCTTTTTCAGTTGACCTCATTGTGTAGGTTAATACAAATTACCTTGCCTGTTATTATCAGTAGAAGTCTCTAGCTTAAAAAAAAATTAGTAGTCATTTATTTTTAACAGACTTTCATTTTTAGAGAAGCTTTAAAATCATGGCAAAATGGAGTCAAAAGTAGAGATCCCAGATACCCGCTAACCCTACACTGAACAGCCTGACTATGCACACCCTGGGGGAGCATCTTAATTTGTTACAACACACGAACCTATCCTGACACATCATTTTCAACCAAAATCCATAGTTTACATTAGGATTGACTCTTGGTGTTGTACATTTTATGAGTTTGGAAGAAGTACAATGACATGTATACCTGTATCTACCATTGTAGTATCATGCAGAATAGTTTCACTGTCCTAAAAATCCTCTGCCTATTCTTCCTTGCCTCCTCTTAACGCCTGGCAACCACTGACCTTTTTACTGTCTCCATAGTTTTACCTTTTCCAGAATATCTTATAGTTAGAATCATACAGATTCTAACCTGCTCATATTTGCTTTTTTTCATTTAGAAATATGCATTTAAGTTTCTTCCATGACTTTTCATGCTTGATGACTCATTTCTTTTTAGTGCTGAAGAATATTTCATTGTTTGAATGTATACCAGCTTTTTTATTCATTCACCTACTAAAGGATATCATATCATGGTTGCTTGAACGTTTTGGCGATTGTGAATAAAGCTGCAGGTTTTGAGTGGATATTAGTTGTCAGTTCATTTGTGTCAATACCAAGGAGTGTGACTGCTGTATCATATAAGAGTATGATTAGTTTTGTAGGAAACGGCTGAACTGTTTTCCAAATTGAATGAACCATTCTGCATTCCCACCAGCAATGAATGAGAGTTTCTCTTGCTGCACATCTTCACCAGCATTTGGTGCTGTCAGTGTTCTGGATTTTGTCCATTAGGTGCATGGAGATCAGATTGTTGTTTTCATTTTCAATTCCCTAATGACATGTGATGTTGAACATCTTTTTTATATGCTTACTTGCCATCTGTACATCTTCTTTTTTGAGGTATGTGTTCAGATACTTTAATCAGGTTTTTTTTTTAATTATTGTTGAGTTTTAAGTTCTTTGGATAATAGTTATTTACATATCTTTCACAAATATTTTCTCTCTGTGTGCCTCGTGTTTTTATTCTCCTGATTGTGTCTTTCACAGAGCATAAGTTTTAGATTTAATGAATTCCAGTTTTTAAGTTATTTATTTCATGGCTTTGGTGTTGTACGTAAAAAGTCATCACCATGCTCAATGTCATCTAGGTTTTCTCCTACATTATTTTCTAGGAGTTTTACAGTTTGGCATTTTAGATTTAGGTGTATGATACATTTTAAGTTAATTATTGTGAAGGTGTAAATTCTGTGTCTGGACTAGTTTTTTGTTTGGTTTTTTTATGTGGATGTCCAGTGGTTACAGAACCATCTATTGAAAAGACTCTCATCCATTGTGTTCCTTTGCTCCTTTGTCAAAGATCAGCTGACTATATTTTCTGTGGGACCATGTCTGGGCTCTTTATTCTGTTCTACTTATCTCTTCGTCTGTTCTTTCACCCATACTGCACTGCCTGAATTACTGTAGCTTTAAAGTGAGTCTTGAAGTTGGGTAGTGTCAGTCCTTGCATTTTGTTCTTCTTCAATGTTGTGTTACCCTAACTTTAAAGATGTATGTAATAAAAACATTTACCAAATTTTCAAGCTTCCTATTTTCTGGAAACTATAATATATGCTTTATCATATTTAAGTATTATAATTTTATGAAGTAGATGTTAAAAGCTCTCAAATTAAAAACTATGTAATTAATAAGCACAATTCATAGGGGTCATGAAAACTTATAGTAAGCAGAGGAGCTGAGATTTTCTTTTTTTTTTTTTTTTTTTTTTGTGATTTTCAACCTAATTAATCTGACTCCAGAGCCCATACTATCAGGTTCCTCTCCTCTTTTTCCTCCCTTCTTTCTTTTTCATCTTTCCTCCCTTCCTTTCTTCTCTTCTTTTCTTTATTAATTACCTATCTGTCTGACATCGTTTTAGGCACTAGGGGGCAGCAGTGAAAAAAAACAAAAAACTCAATCCAGCCTTTTGTAGTTTATAGTCAAGTGCGTGGGGCGGGGGGAGGGGAGTGAGTGCTGCATAAATCTTCAGACACCTCATACCAACATTACCACTTTTCTATACTTCTATTATCAGACATTTATGTAGCAAACACCATTACTCTCTACATGTGGGATATCTATGAAATACATGTTCATGCAACATGTTTTGTCTTTAATCTCTTCCATGTTTATTGCTTTTTATAGTTGTCAATATCAAACAATATATGGCTGCTACTAATGAATTATGTTTAGAAATACATTCTCTGGCTAAGCACCACTAGGAATTCTATAAAGGGAATTTGCTGTACTAATATTCAGGATTAGACTTCAGCAGTACATGACTTGACGAATTCTTTTCAGAACCTAATACTGTTAATAAGCAACCAAAACCAAACAAAGCTCCTGCCCTCAGTATGACAGAAGCTGACAGACCTGTGCTATGGTATCCTCTACGGTTTTCTGTTTTTCTTTCGATATTATATAGTTAAAAAAATTAAGAGCATATGGTGTGAAAAGATCCACTACTGTAGGACATTATTTGGTTACATTTGAAGCAATCACCTTCTTTCTCCACATATATATCTTCAATATATAATATTATAAATGATAGACATTTTTTAGTATTTTATTTATCATATTTCTGTCAGAATTTCCATATATTTATAATCACCATTAGGTGAAATGTAAATTTATTAGAGATTTGACCTTACTTTAAAAAGTCAACAAATAACTCAGTAACTTCTTAATTTAGCTTTAGTGATGACAGAACAGTAAAGAAAATCACATTCTAGAACACACAAAAATACCAATGTTAACATTGCCTAAATGTGACTGAGAGAACAGCCATCTGAAGGTCTTTCAAAAATATTAAGTGGTGAATTAAATTTTTGGTCATCAATATATGCCTATTCTGAAACAAAATCTTGAATTTCTTTTCCTCTTAACAGGCAACCTTAGGAAATACCGAATGTTGAAAAAAGCATATAATTTCACACTGTTGTAAATTGAGACCGTCATTTTATTGTGACACATTTTCTCTTGCTCCTTTAAAAAGAGTATTTATGCTAAAATTATTTCACTTAAATATTTTTAGAAAAGTAATGCAGCATACACATTTAAATGGAGGATTGACATGTAATTAAAAGTACATCTCAAAGGATTTTCCTTTCGTTTCTTTTCTGATGTTGCCTCCTTTGATAGAGGATTCATTAATTTCTTGTCAGTTGGAGTAAAGAGGTGATTAAGAAAGGGCTAGTAGTAAATAGAAATATTATTCTACCTTATTTTCGTTTTTCAAAATTCTAACAAGCTTGGACTGAGATCAATGAGAACTGCTCCCTGCTAAGGTCAGTGTGGCCTAATTAGTTTTGCTACATTGCCATTGTAATTTTGCTTGACATGAAGTTGAGGGGAGGCTCTGAAGGCAATCAGCATCTAACAGCCATGATGAGCATTAGTTACACCTGGTGACAAAATAATTAGTTACTGTATGCAGCATTTTACCTGAAAGGAATGGAAAACTGTGATGCCCAGGCCCCTTACAAAAGTATCAATTGCTGTCCCCTCCCTGCTGAAAACTTAAAAAATCTATGTACTTTACTGATTGTATGCACCCTGGGCTGAGTGCAACTTTGGCAATGGTGTGATCTAGTAACTTATCAAATTACATGGTATAAGACTCCTTTCTGGTTCTATACTGTAAAAATCCATCTTCTTCTGGAGAATTTGAGAAGTCGATTTCCATGATGAAGTGAAAGTCAACATTTCTTTGGTGACTGTACTTTTTTTCAGTGGTCTATTTAGAAAAGTGATCTGGGATACTGAATATTCTTTGAACAGATTTTGAAAAATTTTAGTCAGATCCTGCTCTCAAAGATGAAGTGAAGGCTCAAATTCTTTTAATCTCTTAAGGATCTATTTCCTCTTCAGGGCATCAGAAATAATTTACCCAAACTTCAATATCTGTTCTGATTTTTCACAAAACCTTTAGTTGATGAATTTATTTCATTAAATTGACCTGTTGAAGTTCATGATTCATAATATTTTAATTTCTTGAAAATGTACATACTCTTGAAGATATGAGCGTGGCATTTATTCAAACCACAAAATATTTTCTTTCTTTTTTTTTTTTTTACAAACCATCTATGATATATTTTTTAAAATTTGGGTGATTCTTCTGTTGAAACTTAAGTGATTTATCTTGATTTGTTGCTCATAATATCAATAACATCTGTTTAATATTCTTTGTGATAATCCTTTGTACATCTGAAAACAGTCTGTTTCCCTAGAAATAACCCAAAATTTTTATTCATGGGTTTTCTTCAAAACATTCATGTTTTCATTTGTGCAGAGCTTGTCCATAGAACTGTAAAGCTGAAATTTTCCCCATGAGATGTCAAATACCTGATGATTAATAATGATAGGAAAAAATAAAATAATAATTATTAAATAGTCCATTTATGTTACCACATGGAGATGTAATAAACTTTCTCTGGCTTCATTAAACATGGTCACTTTGTGATAATCCAAACAAAAGGAAAACGATTCCACCTCTTGCTGAGAACACAGTCTTGAACAGAGACACTGATTGATTACCATTCTCCTAAAATTAATAATTGATTAACCACTGGCCAAACATCTATTTCCTTTTTCAATTACTGTAGAATGCTGCCATTTTAGTCTCTAACTTGGGAAAATTTTAAGTGGCATATTTTAAGAAATTATCTACATAAATGTGTTCCTTTACTTATCTTCCCTCTTGCTGTCTTTCTCATGGTGAGGAAACTATTTTTCACAAGGCAAAGAGAGTATATCTAGCAAAGTATTTTTTTCATAAATAATATTTCTTGAAATATGATTTTTATATTTTAAAATGTTATAAAATGCATTATGTATACAAATTTTTAATCACCCCCAAAAGTTTTCTTCATAAATCCTCCCAACATGACCAGGCCCCTAGCATGACAAATCCTCTTTTGTCACTTTGGATTAGCATCACTTCTTCTTTTTTGTTTTTTTGGTTGCTGGATGATATGGGAATCTGAATCCTTGACCTTGCTGTTATCAGCACCACACTCTACTGATTGAGCTAACAAGCCAGCCCCAATATTGCCTGTTCTTGAATTTCATATAAAGAAAAATACTGAGGATATAATCTTGTGTGTCTGACATATTTCACTAAGCATAATTATTTTGAGATTCATCCATGTTGTTGTGTGATTCTGAAAGTACATTCCTTTTTATTCCCACATAGCATTCCATGGCCTATATATACCACAATTTACTTGTTTTCAGCTGTAAAGGAGATTTGGATTGTTTCCAGTTTGGAGCTATTATAAATAAAGTTGTTATGAACATTCAAGTATAAATCTTTTTCTGGACACAAATTTTAATTTCTGTTGTATAAATAACTAGAGTAAAATTGATTGGTCTTATGCTAAGTATATTTTCAACTGTAACAATATATTTTCTAAAGTGGTTATCCACATTTTATACTCTCATCATTGTTACACAGAATTCCAGCTGCTATTCACCAACACTTGATACTGACATTATTTTTAATTTTAGCCATTCTAATGGATATGTAATGGTATGCCACTTCGGTTATAATTTACAGTTCCTTGATAAGTCATGATAAGGAGCACTTTTCAAGTGCTTCTCAGCCACTTGTAGGTCTGATTTTAAGTGTCTGTTCAAATTATTTACTCATTTTAAAAATGTCTTATTTTTGACTTGTAAGAGTTTTTATATATTCTATACATGTTTACATCCTATATGTTTTATATGTAATGTATATATTATATATTGTAATTGTCTTACAGTCTGTAGTTGCCATTCACTTTCTTCAGAAAATCCTTTGAAAAACAGAAAGTCTTCATGTTGATGAAGTTCAATTTATAATCTCTTCTTTATGACTTGTGTTTTGGGGGTACGGTGATCTTATCTAGGATATCTTGGCCTCTTCAAGGTCACAAACATTTTATTCTGTCTATGATCATATTTGAGTTAACATTTTTGCATTCAAAATAATGAATTTTTTTTCAATTACATATCTAGTATTTTCAACCCCATTTCCCCACAGAAATATCTTGACAACTTGTCAAAATCAAATTATCACACATAAGTGAATTTATTTCTGCACTCTCTTTTTTCCCCTTCATCTACGTGTCCATCCTTACTCCAATTCCATACTGTCTGGATTAGTACAGTTCTATGGTAAATCTGAAATTTGGTAGTTAAGGTCCTTTAACCTTGTTCTGTTTTTTCCTTCCATATTATTTTGGCTATTCTAGGTTCCTAACATTTCCATATTGATTTTAGCATCAGCTTGTCAAATTCTATGAATTGGATTTGTGGATTTGATTAAAATTTTCTTCAATCTGCTAACAATTTTAGGAGAAAATGACATGTTAATAATATCAAGTCTTCCAAATCAAGTACATGGTACAACTCTTCATTTATTTAGGTCATCTTTCATTTCTCTTGGAACTTTTTTACAGTTTTTAGTGTATGCCTGTACAGGTTTTAATAGATTTATTCTCAAGAATTTTATATATTTTATATTTTAAATGTTGTGCTCTGAAGTAATCTTTTTGTAACAAACTGTCAAACTCTTACATTTCATTTTTTGAAGGCTCAGC
This sequence comes from Cynocephalus volans, assembly GCF_027409185.1. Classification (NCBI taxonomy): domain Eukaryota; kingdom Metazoa; phylum Chordata; class Mammalia; order Dermoptera; family Cynocephalidae; genus Cynocephalus; species Cynocephalus volans. The sequence continues at coordinate 66,998,599 of NC_084475.1, forward strand.
ATATAATTCACCAGTTTAATTAGTTGATGCTATAGATTGTAATTATTAGGCCAGGGTGAGGCAAAAATGTTTCTTTCTTTGTTCGTTCATCCTGTGATTCATTCATATTCTGTTCTTTCTCATAAGGTACACAACTTGCTTGACCTTGAGAGGTGATCTGGCCATTCAACACCTTGGTTTCTCCATATGTTTACGGGATAAAATGAGATGATAAATCTGAAGGTTCCTGCTTAGCCATATTAGAGGAAGAATAAAAATGGAAATCTGTTCATTAAATTAATGGTGCAAGAAGGATAATTTTGTTTATTTACAATATCTTGTTTAATTCTATGCATGCAAGTTGCAATATAAAAATAAGTTTGTGGGGTAAAATAATACACAACCATTTTTGTTTGCCTTGTCCAGGAATATAATTTAGATTTTTTTTTAAAGCATTAAATAACTACTATAAATACACAAATGTGACTATGGTTCTTACATATCTTTCGACCTAGGCAGACTGTAGAGGGTATAAAGTTTCAAGAGGGGGCATGGCGATGTTAGACTATGGCATCTGGCTCACAAGAATGTAAAACATTATAGACAAATTTTGAGTCTTCATTATGTAAGAATTTTTTTCAAGCTTGTCTGCCATGGGCACCAGATTTATGACTGAAATCACCAACTAAGGTTAACCTGGTATAATTTTATCCATAATAATATGTGAAAGTGACATATCTCCAACAGCTTTAATTGCACCAAAATGATAAGCTGAGCCTGCCTGTAGAAACTAGAAAATGAACTATATAAAATTTACTGTGCAGATAAAAAGCACAACAAGCTATAGCCAAATACATTGTGCATATAATGTCTGTCTCTAACCTCTTTTCCTTAAGGAATTGGGAAATCCCTACCCAGATGAGGCTAAAGAAAAATGTATTAATTTTATGCTTCCCTGAAACTTTTCTTTTCTCATTTCTTTTTACTAGAAATTAATCTAATTTAGAACAGAGATCCTGTTGTCCTTGTTCATGACTAAATTGCCAGCCTCTCATAGATTGCTTAGGAAATACTTGTTACATCAGTGCATAAAGTTTTTCTGGGTCTCTGTTTCACTCCTTTCCGTATTTCACTTATTTGCGTTGAAATAAAGATCTACTGAGTGTTTACATATACCAGGATCTATGCTAAGATTCAAGGAAATAAAGATGAAAGACAAATAAAACCAAGTAGAACAGAAACTAAATGCAGAAACTCTTCACTCTGTAATTGGTCCAACTGGAGACTTTGTTGGAAAAGGCACTCCCATGGGCAGTTTTTTAATCCTGGCTTGGACACATAAGAATGGGCCCTGAAACATGTCCTTACCGAGAGAGAGAAAACACACAAAGCCTATGAAAAGCCTATGACCTTGTGTGGGAGTATCTTTTCCTGTTTCAGACTCAATTGAGTGTTCCTTTGTTCTGCTTAAGCCTATATGTCAGTGGTCCTTAGGCATGCCCCCAGTTTTCAGTTATTTCAAATTGCAACAGCAAAAGGTTGGAGTCTTTTCCTGCAGCTCAAGAGAGGGGTGCATGCAGGTCCATTGCCCTGCCTTGATTTCCTGGGGGACCTGCCAGCCAAGGGACAGCAATGCACACAATTAAAGTTGATCTTGCTCTGTCTCTCCTCTATAAATACAGCATTGCTCCACCAGTGCTCAACTGTATTGTTTCCCTTGGTGACTGCAGTACCAAGATGCAATGGGCAGAAGTGTTTCAAGTCTTCCACTGGTATTGGTAACCACTGTACAGTGTGCTGCTTAACAGACTTCATCTACCTTCTTTTTTTTCTACAACTACTGCTACAGCAACTAGTGTTACAGTCGCAGATCCATAATACCTAAATTACCAGACCATAACATGTAGTTTCTCATCTCCAAAGTTTTGGTTATATTAGTTTCTTCCCTTTTGATTACCATACTTCTACTACTTTGCCTAATAAATCTTACTTTTGGTACATTTCAAATTTGACTTGTTTTTTGACTTCTTTCTTTTGTTGTTTTTGGATCCTGACTTCTCGATACTATCACGATTGCTGTCATCTAATTTCCCTCCCCCTGGTGATAGCAGTTTGACCCTGTCTCTAGATTACAAGCTCCTGCAAGATGCAGCTATATTTCATTAATCTATATTATTTATTATGGTAGAGATGACTGTATGTTTTTGATTTACTGAATTAATGAATTTTATTTCACTGAAACTTGAGATTTGCTGCACAGCATCCATTGCCTATTTACCCTAATCATGATTTCTCTATATACTACTGTATTAGTAAGAGTTCTCTAGAAAAAAAAAAAACAGTAGTAAATGTATCTATCTATGTATGTATTTACATCATCTATCTACCTACATACCTATACTTATTTCTATATCTAAACTATGGAGAGAGATTTATTTTAAAGAACTGAATTACATGATTGTGGGAGTCAGCTAGTCTGAAATCTGTAGATCAGCTTGGCAGTCTGGAAAGTCAAACAGAGTTTCAATTTGCAGTCTTGAGGTAGAATTAATTCTTCGTCTGGAAACCTCTGTCTTTGCTTAAGGCCTTCAACTGATTGGATGAGGCCTACTCACATTATGGAAGGTAATATTCTTTACTCACAGTTTACTGATTTAAATGAATCACATCTAAAAGGTACCTTCACAGAAACCTCTAGATTGATGTTTGACCAAACAACTGGGAGCCATAGACTAGCAAAGTTGACACACATAATTAATCATCACAAGCTGCTAAATCCTATGTCTTTTTGTCAGCACCACACTCAGCCAGTGAGCGAACCGGCCATCCCTATATGGGATCCGAACCTGTGGCCTTGGTGTTAGCAGCACTGCACTCTCCCGAGCGAGCCACAGCCCGGCCCCAATCCTATGTCTTTCTGTTCTTCCAGCTATATGAATTTTACTGATTCAGGCAATAAATAACTTTAAAAGTTGGTGGAACAGGGATAGGCTTCTCTCTGTGTACAATGAAGAAAGAACTCTCCCTTGCACAGAGGTCTCTGATCTTAAGTCACTATCTGTACCTTCCTTTCAATTATCATTTCTGGTGCCTATATATTTATAAGTCATTCTGACTACATACACACCTAAAACATATGTTGATAATGTGTTTAAGTTGGGAGCTGTGCCCTATTAGACCCAATCAAAGGTGCATTCTATAACTGGAAAACATCCAAATTGGACAAACACAAATTTCCCACGCTAAATTATTTTTCTAAGAGGACAGGCACAGGGACTAAATGATGGAAGCATGTAACACTTTAAAAATATGGAAACTGTGGTCTATTAACAACAAAACAGCAACATGTAACACATGATGCTTCCTATGGGCCAGTGTTTATAAAGGATCCTAAGTAATTCATAAATATCAACTTAATTCTCACACACACACACACACACACACACACAAAACCACACAAAGATAACATTAATTTCTCCATTGAACAAAGAAATAAAAGTTTTAAAAGTTCAAATTATTTTTAAAATTACATCGGAAACACTTTGAAACTGCCATGATATCAATTAGCTATGTTAATGCTGTATAGCATTCTGACATTTGATGGATTGACACAGTGGCCAACAGCAATTATTTCTTCTCCATCACACACCTGAGTGGCTTGGCTAGGTGGGTCTGCTACAAGTTATGGCTGCTCACTGAGGGCCGGACTCACGTCTGCTCCATGTTTGGAGCCTAGACTGACAGGATAGTGGCAGTTTTTCACAGAGATGTCAAACCCAACTGCACAAGCACATTTTAAGTTTGTGATTGTGTCATATGTGTTAACATCCCATAGGTTGAAGCAAATTACATGGTCAAGCTCAAAGTCAAGAAGTAGATTGGCAAAGTCACATGGTAAAGAGGGTGGATGCCAGGAGAAGTGAAGATTTTTAAAATATGCTCTTATCTCATTAAAATGTATTGAGACCCTTTCTAACTTAAGAAATATGCTAGTGGCTTTACACTTTCAATTCCTTCCTTCACGCACCACTACATATTGATAAGGTAGAGAGTATAACTTCCATTTTCTAAATAATAAAACTGAGACTCAGAAAGCTAATTTTCTTAAGGCTACACAACTAATAAATAATATGGTTTCATATATTAAGCTATTTTGAAACATGGTTGTGGCCTACAATAATCTATACTCAAACTTCTTGGAAATGTCTTCTCATATAAGTGAATTTCAGTTGATCTTACTTCAATATTTAGTATTTGGGGGGGTCTCTACATTCAAAAATTAATGTAAATGGGATTACACTTAAGAAGAGGTACAATATATTGGAAATAAGTTGCTCTTCTAAGCAAAGTTCGAAGTTGGATGCTAAGAAAAGATAACAGAAATGAAAGCTTGAATTTAAGAAATCCTTCAGTAGTTAAAATTTGGAAACTGTTTAGTTTTTAAAATAATGGAAAGTTTATTAAATAAATAATTCTTCTAATACCAAGAACTTTGCAATGAAAAATGGTATACTCTTTTGAAATCTTGATTTAGATATTATAATGAACTAATTTGCTGCTTCTGTCAATCTTAAATTATGAAGATGTGTTAGGCTTGTTTATGTTAAACTGCATTTATAATTTTATCAATAAAACCATCTTGATTTTATGGCCCTTTTACGGCTTCTCTTTATTATTGATCTGCTTTACCATACATATGCCCCTGTATTTTCAATTCAGTCTAGTGAGAGCTAAAATATACCTCTTAGAATCTTGAAGTATAGCAGATCATTCAGGAAACCTCCAGGGAATTTCTTGGCTTTTTCTCCAGCCAGATTCTCATCTGTCCCCACAGTGGAATCTGCACAGACAAAAAGATATTCATAAATGAGTTTGGTTAGGAGAACAAACAGCAGTTTTAATTCTCCTGCCTTTCACTCACTTTTACTACCTCAGTCCTAGAAATTTAAGCAGGTTGCAGACCTGCATGCTGCTGTGATCTCCAGGGGTCAGAGACAGCACGAATGCCTTCTTTTATCTTCCAGTTCAGGAGCTGACACAAGAGCGAATGGATTCTGGATGACAGAGACACTTCTTACTTAAGTCCCATATTTGTTCTTTCATTCTTGGTGTGAGGAAAAGGAGTCAGTACAGTCAGGCCCTCTCGCCTCAGACCCGGCTGGGTATGACCCAGCACATCTGCTGTAAACAAGTCACTGGAGTACTGTAGTGCGCATGTGCATCCGTGTACCCTTGGCCCGTGGTCACTGTCCTTTCGGTACAAAAGGCAGCGGTGGAACTGCTGGCGGCGCAGCTCACGTCGGGATTAGAGCATGTCCCTTTGCCAGCGGGTGCTTGGGTTGTCAGCTGGGCTCAGGACCTGCACAGGACTGGGTAGAGGGGTCTGTGACCCGGCCCCACACTTTGTAAAGGTAACAAATAACAAGTAGAACGATGATTGTATTTTCTATTAAAAAATGTAGCGTAGAAATAACTTTCACTGAACATTTACTATGTTTTAAACAGTATATCAAGACCTCTACTTACGTTTTATTTAAAACTCACCACAGCCCTGTGGTAGATATCCTTACCCTCATTTAACAGAGATTTAGTAAATTTAGCTGAAAATTTGGTAAATATGTCAGGCAGATGGCAAAGAAAGGATTTTCCTCCAGGCAGTCTGACTCCAGGTCAATGCTCCCAATCTTTATGCTTTTGTCATTATGACAGATGTATCCACTGGGCGACATGAGAGCCTATAGGTAGAAACGCTACCCAGGGGCCGAGCCTGTGGCGCACTCGGGAGAGTGCGGCGCTGGGAGCGCAGCGACGCTCCCGCCGCGGGTTCGGATCCTATATAGGAATGGCCGGTGCACTCACTGGCTGAGTGCCGGTCACGAAAAAGACAAAAAAAAAAAAAGAAAAAAGAAACGCTACCCAGAGAGGCAAGCCTACAGGAAGCGACTAGGAGAAGGTCTCCTGGAAAAGCTGACCTGCTTAGATTTGTGGGAGAGGCAGTGGTTAAGTATAACCTCCTTGGAGGCTGCTGCCTCTCCTCTATCCTCACTTCACCATTACTGACCACGGCATGAGGCTCATGATTCTGCCTCTCAGTGCCTTCAATTCTCAATGTCTTTATCTATAAATAGGTACAAGGGTACCCGTTTCACACTGTTTCCATGACAGTTTAATGAGAAAATTAACCTAAAGCATCAGTAAATGTTAGAAAAATTATCAAAGGTCAATTATGAGTTGGTTATTTGAAACATGGGAAGAGGAAGGAGGTGGTGCAGAGAGAACACTGCAGGCAGAAGTAGCGTGATCTCTCTCTTTCCCTGTCCTTAGTTGTTTACCAGCTTGTCTATAAAAGGGAAAGATAAAGTGGCTTAAGCCAAAAAATAAATAGTTGAGAATTTGTCTAAGATGAAAGAGACAAGTGTTTTTTGTACACTGGGAAATGAGAAAGTAAGGATGGAGATATTAAAAGAGATGGCCACCCTCTGCAGGTCTGTGCCAATGTGCCCTCCACCTCCAGAGAAGTTTGCTCCTTTATAAGTGACTGAGATATACATTTCAAGTGAAGACTGTGCTGGTGAAGAGGATAACAATTATGGAGACTTAAGAGAAAATTAATTCATTGACAATTTGTGATGGAAGAGTGCAGGTTTGGGAATAAGGTCACATACATTTTAATCTCATCACTCCTTATCACCGTGACCTTGAATAAGTTACTCATCTCTGAGTTTTACTTTCTTTTGTTGACAATCAATTGTGTGAACTTAACACAAAAATGGGAAAATAAAATTTATATCTACATTTTGGAAAAAATAACGAGCCAAGCACTGAAGTATATTTATTAATGTTTAAGGAAAAGTTGCATGTCTCTCCCTCCATTTTCCACCTCTTTCTTTGTGATAATTCTCTTGCTTTTCTTTATAATTCTATCCTATATGTACAGATCCCCTTAACAATGCAATAGATTTGAGTAGCACATATTCACAGTCACCTTATACCCTAACCATACACCATGGCCAAGTCAGTGGGACCTGACTTGGCTCAAGGAGGTCCAATTGACTTGGCCAACTTTTAAAAAACTGAACTGCAGTCAGAGACTTTTTTTTCTACTGAGATCTACCTTCCTTCCCCTGTCTTCTCCTTCCTTCCCAGGGTCAGATTTGCCTCACAGTCTGATGTCTCACCCCACTTCCCCCACCTCCTTTCCTTTTTTCACCCACAGGTATTAATCCCAATAAAACTCTCAAATGACAAGTCATTATGTTTGCTTCATGGAGGATATGTTTTATTTTTGGTTTTTTCCTATGGTTAACCAATTATCCCTATATCTAAGCTTCAGTTTTTTGATGGATTTTTTTGTCTATAAAATGGGATTTTTAACAACCACCCAGTATGTTTGATCTGTGGGTTAGAGAGCTAAAGCATTTATCACAGTGCTTCAAAATGTTAGCCTTAATTAACTGATATCTATTTCTCAAGATGTCCTTTTCAGAATGAAAGGAATTGTAGTTTGTTTGTGATGAACTATGTCTACTTTTGGGCAGGCTCTACCATAGAGTATCTTTGTGCGTTTTCGTAAGACGTTTAACCTTCCTGAGTATCTCTTTCACCACTCACAAAATTAAAAAAAGATAATCTGCTTTACCTAGTTGATTAGTTTGTTTTAGCTAATTAGTTACTGTATTTGATTTTTTGTGTGATTTGTAACTAACAAATTAGTTAATGTATATAAAAATTTGAAGACTGAAGAATTATACAAAAATAAAGCAAAAAAAGGAGACATTAGCAATTTGAAATTCTAATAATTACAAGGCAATATTATATACAGTGTCATCATGTATTTGCTTACATTCTTTCCATGAATTCATGGTTCCAGAAGATCAAATTTAACTAAATTATATGCAGGTAAATATTTTTTAATGGTGGGTGAAGTTAGGTAGATAGATATATAGATATAGACATAAAAATAATAGATACTAATATAATAAATATTTCTTAACTCCACAATGACAGCTTTGCTTACTATAACCGTACAGATTTGTGAATTACATAGTGATCAGAAGAAAAGCTCAGATATGGTAAATACTGTGATTGATTTCTGTTCAGTGTTTTTGTTTTGATAGCATTCCATATAATATCTGATAGTTACAAACTTTGAAAAATGACATCAAAATGACATATTTGCACTGAATACTACATTTCCAATATTTAGGTATTGCCTATAATAGAAATAAGAAATATGGAAGAGAATTTTGTTTTCTGATGATTATGGATATTACCTCAACCTTCAAAGATGCAATTCAAAACTTAGGATTTAATTTTAACTTCTCCATTACATTTAATGTTATCATGTTTAGCTCTGATATTTATCTATCATGTTTAGCTCTCAATATTTTTCTATATTCAATTCTATTTCTGCAAACATTGCTTCTCAAAAAGTTCTCCATGTAAATACAAAGGCAAAGACTTTCAGTACCTGGTTACTGTATTCAGTGCACCAATTGCCTACTTCAAGAAGTATTTAACACAAAATTCCAATATAGCCACGTAATATTGCAAGTTCCATAATGATTAGAGCAAAGGAATTCTACAAATGTATGTTTGCATGTTCATATGTGTATTATTGATTCTAAGGTAACTACAGGTTTGTATTTATACAAGACTGATGAATAATGACCAAATAGGGCATTCAATTCAATAATAGTGTTTAGAACCCAGCATTACCCTGGTGATGGTATTCCTAAGAAGTTGTAAGACTCACCTACTTTTTAGTAAAATGAATTATTAACAGACTGTAAGTCATGGTGTGAATATTCAATTAGACAATGTAACTGTCTCAAGTTTTAATTTATGTGATATTTTCCCCTGAGAAGAAAATTTGTAAAGAAGATGAAAAAATCATAAAACATTCATATATAATTTCAAAATGTACACAAAGCATTATAATTGCCTGGGAAAATTGAAGATACTGTGTCCCCTAGATGAACAGATATATGCTATCAGATTTATTCCAGAAAGAATCCCCAGGTGTTCTTCAAATAAGTGGTTCTGTAGATAATAATGTTAGGCAAGTGCTTGCTTCAGCAAAGTTAATCTGTTTTTTAAAAATTATTGTTATTACAGAGCTTCTCAGAAATCAATGTTAACACACGTAGAATTTTCAATAAGAAGCACAAGTTTGCCGTTGTTCCCAAACTTGTTTGATACTGAATCATGTTTTTCCTCAGAGATTTTTATGCAACATGCATTGACAAATGTTAGTGTAGGCATTAAATGCAATTTAAATTTACAGAAGGGAATAGTGACTCTTGGTAAGAAAGTGGGCAACATTTATGAAGAATTAGAAATTAAATAATGGGTTGGATTTATGAGCAGGAGAAAAGGTAGAGAGCATTCTAGGAAAAAGTTTAGAAAGCATGATGAGATTGATAGGCTCATTAAACTATTAGAAAAAGCTTTCTATTGGGAAAATGCACAATATGTTTGTACTCAGAATATGGACAGTTTCTGACGTTCTTGGCAATCAGAAAAAAAAATAATGGATTTCATCTTTAATTTTGACTTTCCTTATTTAAGTCTTTATTTCATCTGGAATGGTACTCCATGCTTAAGGTGAGGTAAAGACCCAATTTCAACTTTTCTCCATAAAAAGTGATTTTCTCAACACCGTATGTTGAAATGACCATCTATAACCAAAACAAAAATAGAGGGCCGAGCCCGTGGCGCACTCGGGAAAGTGCAGCACTGGGAGTGCAGCGACGCTCCCACCGCCGGTTCGGATCCTATATAGAACTGGCCGGTGCACTCACTGGCTGAGTGCCGGTCACGAAAAGGAAAACAAACAAACAAACAAAAAAACAAAAATAGAACAAACAAAATTTAGATTTTTACTGAGATTATATTAAATTTATTGATTTATTTGGCCATTCTTAACATCATTGTATTGGATCTTCCTATTCATTTATGCAGAATATCTCCCTATTTGTGTCTTTTTAATCTTTCAATTATAATATTATATAATTTTAAATTATATAATATTTTGCATAATAATCTTACATATGATTTATTATATTTATTTCAATGTATTTAATATTTGATGCTACTTAATATGGCATACTTAAAAATATACCTGCCTTAGATGTCTCCTGTTAGTGTATAAACATTCAAATGATTTTGTATGTAAATTTACTAGTTAGCAATTTTGTAAGAGTTTGCAAAAATTAACTACTAATTAAACAATCAGTAGGTTATTTTGAATTTTCTTCATAGACAAACATATCAGCTGTTGAAAATCATAGTGTAGTTTTTGTTTTTTGAATCCAATGTTCACTTTGATGACTGTGATCATTATTTTACCTGTAACTGTGATGTTTCTTCTCATTAGGTTAAGTATATTCCTTTCTATTCTTCATTTGCTGAGATCTTTTTAAATGGGTGGTTATTAATTTTTTTAATGTTGTATATAATTTAAATTTTTTATATAATTTTTAGAAGTTTAATGGGTAAATGACTTATTTTCTAAAGTTAAAACAAGCATTCTAGAATAAACTGATCTGTCATAATATAACATTTTTAAAACTTTCATAATTCAGCTTATTAGAGTGTATTTAAGATTTTTGTATTTATAAGTTGGGTTTGTGTGTGTGTGCGTGCATGTGTGTGTATGTGAAAATCCTCATGAGCAAACAAGAATACTGATTTTTTTAAATATATGGAAGAGATAATCCATCATTGTATAGAGCATTTATTTAAACATATAAAGTTCTTAATACAGAGAAAGGAATGAGTACAAGTCACCTCATTTAATGTGTCTCAACTGAGCAGTGAACTAAATTCCATGAGGATGCAGAAAAGAGAAAGTAAAGATTGCTTTTTGAGACTCTGTGAAAGGTATCTCTGTGGAGACATCAAAGTGGAGTTTTGAAGGATGAGTGGAAATCTATCAGGAAAGGAAAGAGGAAGGAGGGACATTGGAGCAGAGAAACCAGAGGCCTTAAATTTATGTTTCTTTTTCATCCTGACTGTTCCCTTGTTAGTCAGGCATATTATCAGGAGCCATATTCATGAAGCTGGCTTTGGGACTGGACCTTTACCCAGTGATCTTCATTCTCTTGGTTATCACTGTGGTTCATGCAATCACTGCTAAGTCAGTTGCATGTTTAGCTCAGGCATCATGTCTTCTGCTGATCCCTCCCCAACCTGCAATTATAAACCTCAGTGTTGTCACTGCCAATGTAAGGAATAATTTTGTCCCCACTATGGGAGTGAGGCAAAGGACCGTATTTTCAACAAGAGCAAGGAAAACAGAATCCACAATATTAGGTGTGATTAACTTGATGTAGGATAATAAATTGGTGGGTGAGGTGAGGAACTAGTGCTTTGGCTCAGCGGTGTGTTTGGCACCCAGACTGGCAATTAGCAATGTACCATATTTTACACATGGGAGGATAGGATAAAATAGAGGCTCAAACATGAGACAAACTAACACAAGGTGGAGCCCAAATGAATACAGTATGACAGGGCAAGGTAGCGGACTATGAATGACATAATTAGGAGAAGATAATTGGAGTAGTGAGTGGATTGCAGGGAGAAGGTATGTGGCTATAGTCCATCTAGGCTGTCATGAACCAGGTACAGTGGAAAAGTGTCTAATACATAATAACTTGTGAAAACTAAACTATACCAGTTCAGTTGGAAAACAATAAAGAAAAAGTAACAGCTTGGACAATCAAGATAATTCTGAAACTATACATGTTCATACCATGAGTATATGTTTCAAAGTACGTGAGAGATGAGACATGAATATGCTGTTTCCAGGATCAGTCTTCTTACCCAATGAGACTTTCATAAAGGAAATATCTTGTTGGCTGAATGTCTAGTAAGTCGACACTTGAAAGAGAAAAGATTTTTGGTTTTTTTTATACAACATTTCAGCAAATCAGAAGTCGACAACTATGTCAAAGTATTCAATCAATGACAACAATGATATGTTCCAACACTGGAGTAAAAATGTTTTGCTAGATTTTTTGAGAGAAGATATACTGTTACTTAATGGGGTAAATTACAGAATTATTAAGGTACTTTCGATGATATTAAAATTTTGCTTTTTCCTCTACTTAAAAACTCACACAAAGATGGAACTTTATTTTGCTTTTTCCTCTACTTAAAAACTCACACAAAGATGGAACTTTATATCCACGCAAACTTTGTGTCAGGGCAAGGCAAGGGAGATAGGAGAATCAACGAGACACAACTACTGATTAGATAATGATGCCAAGTCAAATTTGTGGCCAGCGAGGAGATTTTGATATGTCTTCTGCTGAGTCATTTTCAGGGCTTGGATAGAGGAAAACGAGAGGCGAAGACAGGTAGATGAGAGCACATGGATAAAATGCCCTGTTTTTTTTTCTGTCTCTTCAGGATGCTTAGGTTCAGCCATTTACACAGACACCACCAGACCCTCACAATGCTTGTAGGCTCTTTTATTCTCGTGGGGTTTGTTGAATGAGTAAAGACAGATGATGGCAAGCATGTGAGCAGTGCCCTGGGGCCTGAAATTCTGGGATGTATTTCTGCTCAGTCTCTTTGCGGTTTATCTGCTGCCTCCTGGGCGTATTTGGTCATGATTTTTATAAGTTATATAATCCCCACCACTGAAATGTCTGCCTGGCTTCTATCTTGCTGTATTATCTCAGCAAAAGGAAATTAACAAGAACTTTACTCCTCTTAAACAATTATTGCTTAGGTAAATTATCATTTTTTTTCTTTAACATTCTAAAACTGCATATCTTTCTTTTTTAAAAAAATTTTCCTTTTACGGTAGGAATACAACATAAGACCTCTTAACAAATTTCTGAGTGTCCAGCACATTACTGTTGATTATAGGTACAATATTATCCAGCAGATCTCTTGAGCATGCTTACCTTGCTTAACTGAAACTTTGTGCCTGTGGATTAGTAAATCCATATTTTCCCCTCTCACTAGCCCCTGGAAATGGCCATTCTGCTTTTTGATTCTACTCATTTAACTGTGATAAATACCTCATATAAGTGCGATCATACCATTTTGCCTTTCTGTGACTGGCTTATTTCACTTAGCATAATGTCCTCAAGGTTCATCCATGTTGTCACATATTGCAGAATTTCCTTATTTTTTAAGGCTGAATAGTATTCTATTGTATGTATACAACATTTTCTTTATCTACTCATCTGGTGATGAACATTTTGGTTGTTTTTACATCTTGGCTATTCTGAATAGTGCTGTGATGAATATGGGAATGCTATCTCTTCAAGATCCTGATTTCAGTTCCTTACTATAGATGCTCAGAAATGGGATTGCTGGATAATGTAGTTGTTCTGCTTTAACTTTTTGAGGGACATCCAAAATGTTTTCCATAGCAGCTGCACCATTTTGCATTTCCACAAACAGTGTAGTATAAGAGTATCACTTTCTCCACAATTTCACTAACATTTGTTTGTTTTTGTTTTTTAAGTAATAGCCATCTTAACAGGTATGAGATGATATTTTATTGTGGTTTTGATTTGCATTTCTCTGATGACTATAGACCTTGAGCATTTTTCATACACCTGTTGATCATTTCTATATCTTCTTCATAAGAATGTCTATTCAAGTCCTTGCCCCATTTTTTAATCAGGTTATTTTACTGTTATTGAGTTATAGGAGTTCCTTATATATTTTGGATATTAACCTCTAATCAGATAGATGGCTTGCAAATATTTTTTTTCGATTCTGTAGGTTACCTTTTCACTCTAATGATTGTTTTTTTCTTTCTTTCTTTCTTTTTTTTTTTTTTTTCTGTGTAATAGCTTTTTAGTTTGATGAAGTCCCACTGTTTATTTTTGTTTTTGTTGCCTATTTTGGTATCACATCCATGAAATCATTGATAAGATCAATGTTAAGAAGTTTTTCCCTTATGTTTTCTTCTAGTAGTTTTAGAGTTTTAGGTCATACATTTAAGTCTATAATCCATTTTGAGTTGATTTTTGTGTATGATGTAAAATACGGCCTAATTTCATTATTTTGCACATGGGCATCCAGTTTTCCCAACACCATTTGTTGAAGAGACTATTCTTTCCCCATTGGGTATTCTTGTTGAAGCCTAGTTGACCTATACACATGGGTTTCTTTCTGGGCTTTCTATTCTATCCCATTGGTCATTGTGTCTCCATTTATGCCAGTACCATACTGTCTTGATTACTATAGCTTTGTAATATATTTTGAAATCAGGAAGTGTGATTTCTTCAGTTATCTTCATCTTTCTCAAGCTTAATTTGGCTATTCATGGTCTTTTGTGGTTCTTTATAAACTGCAGAATTTCTTGTGTGTGCAAAATGTGCCATTGGGATTTTTATAGGAATTTTGTTGAGTTTGTAGATTACATTGTGTAGTTTAAATATTTTAACAATATTAAGCCTTCAAATCCATAATCAAGGGACGTATTTACATTTGATTTTATTTTCCTTAATTTCTTTCATCTGTCTTTTACAGTTTTCAGTACAATCTTTTAACACTTTTGTTAGTTTTATTCCCAAGTATTTTATTCTTTTTGATTCTATTGTTAATGAGATCATTTCTCATTATCAATAGAACTTCTTTTTCAGATAGCTTACTGTTAGTGTATAGAAACACAACTGATTTTTGTACATTGATTTTTTTTATCCCACAACTTAACTAAATTCATGTATTAGTTCTAAAAGTTTTTATTAATGCGGTCTTTGGCTTTTCTCTATATAGATCTTGTCATCTGCAAACAGGACAGTTTTGTTTCTTTCTCTCCAATTTAGATACTTTTTATAACTTCTTTTTTAATTGGTGTGGCTAGGACTCCAGTACTATTTTGAATAGAATGATAACAGTGAGCATCCTTGCATTGTTCTCGATTTTAAAGAAAATTCTTTCAGTTTTTACCATGGAGTATAATGTCAGATGTGGGCTTTTTTAGTTTTTTTTAAAAACTAGATTATTTTCTTTAGTAAAATTTTAGGTCCACAACAAAATTGAGCAGAAGGTACAGAAATTTGCCATGTATCTCCTGCTCTCATACATGAATAGCCCCCACATTTTCAAAATCCTTCACCAGAGTGGTACATTTGTTACAATTGGTGAACCTACATTAACATGTCATTATCACCCAAAGTCCATATGGTTCACTGTTGATATTGTACATTCTAGGGGTTTGGAAAATGTACAATGATATGTATCCACCATTATAGTACTATACAGGATAATTTTGCTTTCCCATCAGAAATGAATGAGAATTCCCATTTTTCAACAACCTCGCCAGCATTTAGTGTTGTCAGTCTTCTGCACTATGGACATTCTAATAGGTGTATAGTGGTATCTTATTGTTTTAATTTGCTTTTCCCCAATGACATTTGATGTGGAAATCTTTTCACATATTTATTTGCCATATGTATAAATTCTTTGATGAGGTTTCTGTTCAGGTCTGTTGTGTATTTTTTAATGCAGATTTTAATTTTCTTATTGTTAAGTTTTTAGAGTTCTTTGCATATTTTGATAGCAGTCTTTTATCAGATATGTCCTTTGCAAATATTTTCAGTATGTGACTTGTCTTTTCATTCTCTTTATTGTGTCTTTTACAGAGCAAAACATTTTATTTTAAAGAAGTCCAGTTTAATCAATTCTTTTTTTTCAAGGATAATGGCTTTGGTGTCATATCTAAAAAGTCATACTAAACCCAAATTTATCTAAATTTCCTCCTATGGTATCCTCTAGGAGCTTTATAGTTTTGCATTTACAATAGGTTTGTGATCCATTTGGGGTTAATTTTTGTGAATGTTATAAGTCTAGATTCATTTTTGCTTTTTGCATGTGGGTGACCAGTTTTTCTACAATATTTGTTGAAAAGACTGTTTTTATTTTATTGTGTTTCCTTTGTCAAAAATCAGTTGACTATATTTTTTACAGGACTATTTCTGGGCTCTATATTCTGTTCCATTTATCTATTTCACTATTCTTTTCCCAATACCACACTGTCTTGATTACTGTAGCTTTACAGTAACTCTTTAGTCAGTTGTTTCAGTCTTCTGACTCTGTTCTTCTCCCTCAATATTGTGTTGGCTATTCTGGGTATTTTGCCTTTCCACTTAACCTTTAGAATAAGTTTGTTTGTTGTCCATACTACCCAAAGTGATATACAAATTCAATGCAATCCCCATCAAAATTCCAAAGACATTTTTCTCAGAAATGGAAAAAACTACCCAGACATTTATATGGAACAATAAAAGACCACGCATAGCCAAAGCAATGCTGAGCAAAAAAAATAAAGCTGGAGGCATAACACTACCTGACTTTAAGCTATACTACAAAGCTATAATAACCAAAACAGTATGGTACTGGCATAAAAACAGACACACTGACCAATGGAATAGAATAGAGAATCCAGAAATCAACCCACACACTTACTGCCATCTGATCTTTGACAAAGGCCCCAAGCCTATTCACTGGGGAAGGGACTGCCTCTTCAGCAAATGGTGCTGGGAGAACTGGATATCCATATGCAGGAGAATGAAACTAGATCCATACCTCTCACCATATACTAAAATCAACTCAAAATGGATTAAGGATTTAAATATACACCCTGAAACAATAAAACTTCTTAAAGAAAACATAGGAGAAACACTTCAGGAAATAGGAGTGGGCACAGACTTCATGAATACGACACCAAAAGCATGGGCAACCAAAGGAAAAATAAACAAATGGGATTATATCAAACTAAAAAGCTTCTGCACAGCAAAAGAAACAATTAAAAGAGTTAAAAGACAACCAACAGAGTGGGAGAAAATATTTGCAAAATATACATCTGACAAAGGATTAATATCCAGAATATATAAGGAACTCAAACAACTTTACAAGAAGAAAACAAGCAACCCAATTAAAAAATGGGCAAAAGAGCTAAGTAGGCATTTCTCTAAGGAAGATATACAAATGGCCAACAGACATATGAAAAAATGCTCAACATCACTCAGCATCCGGGAAATGCAAATCAAAACCACATTGAGATACCATCTAACCCCAGTTAGGATGGCTAAAATCCAAAAGACTATGAACGATAAATGCTGGCGAGGCTGCGGAGAAAAAGGAACTCTCATACATTGTTGGTGGCACTGCAAAATGGTGCAGCCTCTATGGAAAATGGTATGGAGGTTCCTCAAACAATTGCAGATAGATCTACCATACGACCCAGCTATCCCACTGTTGGGAATATACCCAGAGGAATGGAAATCATCAAGTCGAAGGTATACCTGTTTCCCAATGTTTATCGCAGCACTCTTTACAATAGCCAAGAGTTGGAACCAGCCCAAATGCCCATCATCAGATGAGTGGATACGGAAAATGTGGTACATCTACACAATGGAATACTACTCAGCTATAAAAACGAATGAAATACTGCCATTTGCAACAACATGGATGGACCTTGAGAGAATTATATTAAGTGAAACAAGTCAGGCACAGAAAGAGAAATACCACATGTTTTCACTGATTGGTGGGAGCTAAAAATTAATATATAAATTCACACACACACACACACACACACACACACACACACACAAAACCGGGGCGGGGGGGAAGAAGATATAACAACCACAATTATTTGAAGTTGATACGACAAGCAAACAGAAAGGACATTGTTGGGGGGGAGGGGGGGAGGGAGAAGGGAGGGAGGTCTTGGTGATGGGGAGCAATAATCAGCTACAATGTATATCGACAAAATAAAAAAATAAAAAAATAAAAAAAAATTTAAGAAAAAATAAATAAAATAAAATATATATTAAAAAAAAAAAAGAATAAGTTTTTTGATAACCACAAAGTAACTTCCCAGGATTTTAATTGGGATTATATTCAATTTATAAATCAAGTTGGAAAAAAATGACATCTTTAAAACATTGACGCTTCCTGTCTATGTATAGGAAATATCTCTCCATTTAGCTTTTGGTTTCATTGATGTTCTCTGTTAGCTATTATCAATTTCATTGATTTATGCTCTTTTATTATTTATTTTGCTTCCTTTGGATTTAATTTGCTTTTCCTTTTCTAGTTTTCTAAGGTGGAAGCTAAGATATTTATTTTAGATCTTTCTCTTTTTTGTAATATATGCATTAAAAGTTATAAATTTTCCTCTAAGCATTGCTTGACTGCATTATTTACATGAATTTTGGTATGTTTTTATTTTTATTTAGTTAAAAATATATATTTCTTAAGATTTCTTCTTCAACACATGTGTTACTTACAAGTGTGTTATTTCCCATATATTTTTGGATTTTTGACCTATATTTTGTTATTGATTTATAATTTAATTCCATTGTGGCTTGAGAGTATATATTGTATAATTTCCATTCTATTAAATTTGTTAAGGTGTGTTTAATTGTCCAGAATGTGGTTTCTCTCAGTAGATATTACATGTGAACCTGGGAAAAATATGTATTCTACTGTTGTTGGGTAATCTGTAGATTTTCTTTATATCCAGTTGATTGATAGCTTTTTTTGTTTGTTTGTTTGTTTGTTTTAGTTCAACTATGTCTCTACTGAGTTTCTGCTTGCTAAATCTGTCCATTTATGATAGAGGGGTGTTGAAGTCTCCAAATATAATGTAGTTTATTGATTTCTCCTCTTAGTTCTGTCAGTTTTCATCTCACATATTTTAATGCTTTGTTATTAGTAGCGTACTTGCTAATGATTGTTATGTCATTTTGAAGAATTAACCCCTTTATCACAGAGATCTTTCCTTGCTCAAAGTCTGCTGTCTCTGAAACTAGTATAGCTACTTCCACTTTATTTTGATTAGTATTGGTGTGGTGTATTTTTCTCCATTCTTTTACTTTTAATCAATATAAGGGGGCTTCGAAGAGCTCATGAAAAGCTTCATATAATCTTCCAATTCTATTTTTCCATGAACTTTTTGAAGCTGTATGTGTTTTTTATATTTAAACTTTAGGCAACACATAGATGGGTCTTGTTTTTGGTACATTGACAATATCTGACCTTTAATTGTTACATTTAGACTGTTAACATTCAAAGTGATCATTGATATAGTTGAATTAATATCTACCATATTTGTTTCTGTTTTTTATTTGTTTTCTTCTTTTTTTCTTTTTTAATTTAAACACAATTGATTATATATATTTGAGAAGTACAGAGTTGACTATCAGTATTTGTGTACAATATGTGATGGTCCAATCAGTGTTATTAGCATGTTCATAACTACAAATCATAGTTATTATTTGTGTTCATTACCCAATTTCTTCCTAACTTCCCTTCTCCTCCACCTTTTCCACCTCTAGTAACCATAGATCTGTTCTGTCCTTCTGAAAGTTCAATGTACTATTGTGGTCTTTCTTTCTTTCTTACTTTCTTAGCTCCCACTTTTGAGTGAGGACATGTGTTATTTGTCTTTCTGTGCCTGGCTTATTTCACTTAACATAATTTTCTCTAAGCTCACTCATGTTGCTATGAATGGTAGAATTTCACTATTTTTTAAGGCTGAGTAGTATTCCATTATGATTGTATACCATTTTCCTTATCCAGTCATCTGTCAGTGGATGTTTAGTTTGGTTCCATATCCTGGCTATTGTAAATAGACCTGTGATGAACATGGTATCCATTTGACATGATGATTTCCATTTCTTTGGGTATATACCCAGAAGTGGGATTGTTGGATCATATGGTAATTCTGTCTTTAGTTGTTTGAAAATTGTCCATACTGTTTTCCATAACAGCTATATTAATTTATAGTCCCACCAACTGTGTAGAAGAATTCCACTTTCTCCATGTCCTCACCAGCACTTTTATTCTCCATTTTTTGATAATAGCCAGTCTATGTGTGGTGAGGTGATATCTCAATGTGGTTTTAATTTGCATTTCCCTGGTGATTAGTGATGTTGAGCATTTTCTCATGTAGTTGTTAGCCATTTGTATGTTTTCTTTTGGAAAAAAATGTCTATTCAAACCCTTTGCACACTTTTTAATTGGATAATTATTATTAGCAGTATCTTTTTACTGCTAAGTTGAGTTACTTCTATATTCTGAATATTAATCCCATTTAGTTTGATATAATCCCATTTGTTTATTTTTTCTTTTGTTGCTTGTGCTTTTATAGTCTTATTCCTAAAGTCTTTGCCCAGTCCTACATCCTTATGTATTTCCTTTATGCTTTCTGCTAGGAGTTTTGTAGTTTCAAGTCTTATACATAAGTCTTTAATTCACTTTGAGTTGGTTTTGATATATGGTGAGATGTATGGGTCTAGTTTCATTCTTCTACACGTGGATATCTAGTTTTCCCAGCACCATTTACTGAGAAGGCTGTCCTTTCCCCAATGTGTGTTCTTGATGCCTTTGTTGAAGATCATGGGTTGATTTCTGGGTTCTCTGTTCTGTTCCATTGATTCATGTGTCTTTTTTTATGCCAGTACTGTGTTATTTTGGTTACAATAGTTCAATAGTTTTATAGTATTGTTTGAAGTTGGGTAGTGTAATGCCACTAGTTTTATTTCTGTTTTTTTTTTTTTTTTTTTTTTTTGCTCAGGAGCTCAGGATTGCTTTGGCTATTTGAGGTGATTTTCTGTTCCATATGAATATTAAGACTTTTTTTTTTTCTATTTCTGTCAAGAATGTCATTGGTATTTTGATGGGTGCCAAATTGAATCCATCTTTCATCTGATGTCATTTTTTTGTTTCTATTTTTGTCTTTTACTATTTTTCTGCTTTTTATCATTTCTTTAGTTATTTTATTTGCTCTGCTCTGGGTAAGACATGTTTCTCATCTGGATTCTTTCAGTATTTTTTCTTTACCTTTGATTTTCTATAGTTTGAAAATGATATGCTTAGGAGTAGTTAGTTTGTTTTTTGACATTTATTCTGCTTGATGTTTCCTGAGCTTCCTGAATCTGCGATTTGGTATCTCACATCAATTTGGGGAAATTCTCAGTCATTATTGTTTTAGATATTTCTTCTGTTCCTTTTGTTCTTTCTTCTCCTTCTGGTAGTCCCATCATATGTATTTACACATTTGTAGTTGTTCACAGTTCTTGGATATTCTGGTGGGTTTTTTCTGTCTGTTTTATTTATATTTTTAGTTTTGGAGGTTTCTATTGAAATATTCTCAGTCTCAAAGATTCTTTTCTCAGCCATGTCAAGTCTTCTAATAAGCCTATCAAAGCCATTCTTCATTCATTTTACAGTGTTTTTGAGCTCTCAAACTTCTTTTTGATTCTTCTTTAGAGAGTTCTGTAGCTTGGGTAGGGGTGGGGAGAGGGGGTTTCTTTATTATAATTTTCATCTTTTGGCTTATATGGCCTATCTGTTCTCACATCCTGGCAACTTTATTCATTAGCATCTTTAGCATATTAGTTATAGTTGTTTTAAATTCCTGGTTTGATAATTCCAACATTCCTGCCTTATCTGAACCTGGTTCTGATACTTGCTCTATCTGTTCAAGCTGTGTTTTCTTTATTTTAGTATGCCTTGTAATTATTAAAAAATAGCCAGATATGATGTACTGGGTAGAAATAATGACCATAAATATGCGTTTAATAATGTGCTGGTAAGGTGTGGTGGAATGGGAAGTATTCTATAGTCTTATGAGTAGGTCTCTGTATTTTAGTGAGCCTTTGCCTCTGGAATACGAACTTTACAAGTGCTTATCAGTCTCCCCACCCCAATGCCTTAGGTGGAACAAAATGGCTGGAGGGAGCTGGAGTTGTTTATTTCCTTTTCCCCAGTCAGTTAGGCATTGAGGCATTGATAAAACCCCTGAAAGTTAGGTGCTGGTTAAATAGTTTCTCGGGGAGGGGGGGGGGGTAGTTGTTAATAATAGAATGCTGTGGAGTATTTCAAAATGGTTCCTTTTCCCCTCCTTCAGCTATATGAGGTCATTTTTCTCTGATATTTACTGTGAGAAACTGGTGGAGCTCCAGGAGGTAAATCTCACAAAGTGGTGGGGGGGGCCCTTAGAATGTTTCTCTCTCTCAGACATGAACACACTGAACATCCAGCAACTTGTCAATTACAGTTAAGGGTGTCCTACTCAGTATTGGTTTCCATAGAGATTTTACTTGTGGTTTCTTGCTCTGGTAGGTTGTGGTTCTCTGCCTATCTGTCTCTTCAATTTTAGTGGCAGCACTTTTTCCTATAGCCTTACCTCTTTTATAGATACATGAAGAGTTGTTGATTTTTCATGTTTTTCAGTCTTTTACTTGTTGTTAGGAGAAAGTGGTGACTTCCAAACTCCTTACATGCCAAACTGCAAATCTGGATTGATTTAAAATTTCCATTTCTCCTAAGGGTTCTTCTCAATTTTAATATCAAAACTTCCTAAAGTGAGTTGAGAATACTTGTTTTTTAGAAGAATTTGTGTATGATCAGAAGGTTAATGGAACTCACTAATAACACATTTTAGGCTTCCATTTTTTTCATGATGTGTTTACTGATTTAATTTCTCTAATGGTCATTCAAGCCTCTATTTAAATTTGTATGTTTTCTTGAATCAAGTTTTTAAGTTATAATTTGTTAGGAATCTTTGCATTTCGTTAAAGTGTCCAAGTATGTTGACATAAAATTGCTCATGATGTCTTCTTATTATCTTTTTAATGTCTTCAGAATTTGTAGGTTTGTCACTTTTTTCTTTTCTAAGCTCATTTATTTACACTTACTTTCTTTGTTACTTGATCAGAACTTGCTTGAGTTTTATAAACATAAAATTTTATAGTTCTTTTCAGTTTTATAGTTCTTTTCAGGGCTATTTTTTGGCTTTGATCATCTTGTTTATTGAATTTTTTATACTAACAACATTTCATAAATTTTGATATGTTTGTATTTTTTCACGCAGTTGTTTTGTAAAATTATTTCATCTTGCTACAATCCATTTTCAACGTGATATCTTTTTGGACCCACAAGTATTTAAGGACATATTTTTAAATTATTAATCATATTGATATTTTCTATTTACCCTTTTGTTATTACATTTTAAATTAATCGCTTTATCATGTGAGAATATTTTCTGTATGATTTCAAACTTTTGATATTTTCATTTGCTTTATAGTGTGAAAGTGTGGCAAATGTTCACTATTCTTAAGTGTCTCCATTTGTATTCAAAATAGTATGTATTATCCACTTGTTGCAGGTATAGTTTTATATGCTCTTTAGATTAAGATCTTTACTTGCAAAAGTTTACAATCCTATAAGAAATTTTGTCATTCTAAATTACCAATTATAATTACCTATTTATATTTTTTTCCTTTTTACAAAAAATAATTTATAAATTTTGCTTTATGTATTTGAGCATGTGCTATTGGGTGCATAAAAGTTTAACCTTATAAAACCTTCCTGAAAAATTGAATCTTGCATCATTTTTATTGACTCTCTCTAGTAGTGCTTTTCACCTTTAAAATTATTTTTTCTAGTATTAATAAAGCTTCATAAGTTTTCTGTTGTTTTGCGCTTGCTTGGTACATCTTTTTCTACCTTTTTAATGGAACTCTGCTGATTTCCAGGGTTATCTATCTGTGCAACTCTCTCTTCTCTAGTATTCTGTTCTGAGAACTTTATCCTTTATCTGCCTGAACTTAAAAACTTCTCAATCCAGTGAGTTGGCCAGGATCCTCCTGACTTCCCCTTCTACTCCACAGTTGGGAACTCTTGCAAAACAGCAAGCTGTGACAACCATACGGCTCACCTTGTTTGTTTATCATCTCTCAGGGATTAGTGTCCTTTATTGTCTGATATTCAATGCCTTGCCAACAGTTATTTCATACATGTTTTCTGGGTTTTTTGGCTTTTTCAGGTGAGAGGGTAAAGTTAGTCTCTATTACTCTACCCTCTTTAGAAGCTAAGTTCTTGAGCATCTAATTTTGATTTTTATTGTTTTTATACATAGAAATACAGGGTCCATTTTCAAATTTTTCCTAGTTTAATTTTTTTCTCATACTTTTGCTTTCTTTGGCATTCTCCCTTATTTCTTTAAATATATTAAATACATTGCTTTTTATTCTGGCTATAGAAAGTCTCTCTATTTTCCTACCTCCTGCGTATTGTCTTTCTATCCTTGGGTTTTGAAAGTTTTACTGAAAATCACTTATTTTAACTTAGTATAAATATTTAAATATTTGATATTTGAGAGATGGTTCAGTTTCTTTAGGAAGAATTTTTATAGCAGATTTTATTTAATATGTTTTACCGACATTGTGTTTATTTCCCACCACATATGTCCTCGACCCAATTAAGTTTACTTGCAGTTGTTGGGAAAGACAGTTTCCAGCAGCAGAATGTTTCCCAACTAACATACCTGGGTTCCTTTTCTCCTCTGGCTGATGGCTTTCTCCAGCACCATATGAGGTGGCTGGGTCTCAGGCAGGCAAAACCCAGTAACATGAGGAAGTTAATAACCCAGAGCAATCCTCAGACAATGGGGGTGGGAGTCGATGGATTAATTCCACATTATTCTTTCCCTCAATTAAGAGGATATGGAGACATGTTCCAAATGGTGTCTTAGGTTACTACTGTGATCTTGGCCCAGTTCACAACTGCTTATTAATGACCCATTTATTGGCTTTCTTTTGTCTCTGCTCCACTTTTCTCATTTCATCACTGTCCTTCCTGGGATTGTCGCTCAATTAAACTACTTGTACCAGATTTTTTATGTCAAGATTTTTTTCTGCATTTGTTGATGTATTAGTCAGGATTTTCTAGAAAAACAGAACCAATAGGATATATCTGTCCATATATATGTATAAATGTATGTATATATGGCAGTACATATATGGCTCTCTCTCTCTCTCTCTCTATATATATATATGGGTAGTACATATATGTATAAATACATATATATGGTTTATATATAACATGTGAATAGATAGATATACATATAGATATAGACAAAGACATAGATGTAGATAGGAATTATGGAGACTGAGGAATCTTATGATCTGCCATGTGCAAACTGGACACCCAGTAGAGCCAGTGGATGGTTCCAGTCTGAGTCTGAAATCCGGACAACAAGGATAGATGAAAAAGTAAATTCCATCCTGAGTATAAGAGAAGATTGATGTTCCAGCTGGAAAACAGGCAGACAGAGAGAATGAATCCTCCATAATTCAGCCTTTTGTTCTATTTAGGCCTCCAACAGATTAGATGAACCCTACCTTATCCACATTGGAAGGGAAATCTATTTTACTCAGTTTACTGATTCAAAGGTTACTATTATACAGAAACACCTTCACAGATACACCCAGAATAATGTTTAATCAAATACCTGGATACTCTGAGGCTCAGTCAAGTTAACATATAAAATTAACCATCAGAGGTGAGAATAGCCTATATGACATTTTTCTGCCTCGTGGTGAGAAGGAGACTTATTTCACTTTAACAATAAGGGAATACACTGTAGATATCCTTTATTTAATAGAAGTCCTTTTAAAATAACTGTCCAACTTGAACGAACTAGGGCCTTCCTTATCACCCAAATTGTATAAGGATCTGAAGGCTGAAGATCAAATTTTCTGTGTTCCCAGGGCAAGAGCTATCTTTAGGACAGAGCTTTCCTTTCCGAGTTCCCTTCTTGACTTAGGGGGGTATGTGTGTGTGTGTGTGTTTAATAATCTTTTTTATTCTTGCCAACTCAGAAATTAATTTAAGATAATATATGTGTGTATGTTTGCTATATTTGTGTATATATGTGTGTGTGCTTGTGTTTGTGTGTGTGTGTGTATTATTCAGTAGGAATGTAGTAGTATACCTATCAGTATATCAGTAGCATACTGATAAATATGGCTGATCAAATCTTTTTCAAGTTAAATTGAAGGATGGACTTTTCAAAAATTATTTTTGTACATACCAGCAATATCAATTTTCATTTTAATTCACCTAAAATACACTTTGTCGAATTTTTAAACATTAAATTGTAGACAACAGCTAACTCTCTCTATAACTAACAGTAATGTTTTCTGAGGGATTTACATATATATGATCTTTATGGTAGGTATCCTGTAGAGATTGTATTAGTCCTTGGTTCCTGTTGTTACTTTATCATGCAGAAAAGTTCCATTTGGAACTTATTGGTGTAGTGAGTTGAAATTCACCATGCAACAACTTTCAGAAACCTAGAAATGTGCAAAATTGGCCAATTTTCATGATATTTAAATATATGCTAATACGTAATTTATTTGGACTACATTCATTTTGTTGGACATATTTTATACACTAGGATCTATTTTATGAAATGTAAAATGCATGCAAATATATGCCTTATCAAAATGCTAGTCAAATTTTTGCTTTTGATTTTATCTGTTGCTTTAGATGTCAATTTTTCCTAAGGTATATAGGATATCAGCATTGTAGCTTATGATTATTTGAAAATTTGTCATAAGTTATCTTGGCCTAAAAGGAAAATTAATTCTCTTTAGTAATGAAATATTATTTGGGTGTTTTACTTCCTACATGCGGTTTTATTAATTAATTTATTTGTTTATTCAACAAATATGTATTGACCCTTATTATGTTCAATGCACAAGGGATATAATAGTGACAAGTTAAATA
Source organism: Cynocephalus volans (assembly GCF_027409185.1). Classification (NCBI taxonomy): domain Eukaryota; kingdom Metazoa; phylum Chordata; class Mammalia; order Dermoptera; family Cynocephalidae; genus Cynocephalus; species Cynocephalus volans. Next base: position 67,025,140 of record NC_084475.1, read on the forward strand.
GAGTTGGTGGCTACTTTCAGGGAGTTTATGTTTCAGCAAAATGAAACAGTATCAGTAAGCAATTACTTATTTTGGTAAAATCAATGAAATAAAATAAAGGTAATCCCAAGAAATTGCATCAGGAAAACCTTTCTTGGATTCAGGGTCAGGGTGTTCTCTGTTGCAATGATGCTAAAACATAAAGGACAAGATGTAGCAGTAAAAATAGAGGGTGAGTGGTCCCATAAAGTAGACAAATTGGAGGCAAAGAAGAGCGTGATTGAAAGGTGACAAGAGGGAGCGTGGCATAGAATGAATCTTGTGTGGTGGGCAGAGACCAAATCGATTGAAAAGTTCAAGTCATGTTAAATGTTTGAGATTTATCCAGAATAAAATGGAAAGCAAGCTGTTTTTAGAGTTTTAAGCTTGGAAACTACATAAGATTTTTTCTAAAATTTACATTGGCTGCTCTGTGGTAATGGATTGAGGAAGACAACAGTGGGAAGATGGAAACCAGTTAGAAATGGAAAACAACAACAAAAACGCACATAAGCACACATAGGCCCAAGAGGATAATGGATTGGATACGATCCTACCACCTTCCCACAGTGACAGTTTAATCCACTGTTAATCTTTAAATTTCTCACATCTGTGATGTCCTCTAAATAATGACATCATATATAAAAATAAAGCATTATTTACCTACAGACCTCTCTGTGAAGAGAAAGTTGATGGCTAATACAGGCTGTTGTTTTGCCATGTAGAGAACTACCCAGGAAGCCAGGGTAACTGGAAACTCAGTATCTGGGAGAAGAGATGCAGTTGACGGAAAAGAAAAAGCCCAGGAAGAGTGGGAGACAAATTTATTCCCTCATCCCCCTTTCTTTTCCTAAGTATGTAAATATATGAAAATAATAGAGAAGATTCCATTCTCTTAGTTTTTTGTCAATTCAAGAAAATATGACTTTATAAGCAAAAACTTTATTGTTTTGTTTTCTGTTCTACCAGGTCAAGACATTGCTAAAAAAACAAAGAAAAAAAAAATAGAGAAAATACCCTCCACTATATTAACATACTATTAAAAACACTGATATCTCAAATATCTAAGGTGACATGGAAGTATGGTTTGAGGGAGCATAAAATTTAGAAAATTCATAGATTCATAGATTTCAAATTCTGCATTTCTGCCAGTTGTAAGCTTCTACCCCAGTCTCAATAATTCTCTTATTTGATTTACTTTAAAATAATCTAATTGATTGACATACTTGGCAAGGCAGATTAAACTTATAAATATGGTTCTTGTATCTTGGAAAATGTGGACAAAATGAGTCACGCCATGGAAAATTTATTAGTTTATTTTAAAAGAAAGCAAGGTAATTTTAATTTCTTCTGATCATTGTTGATTTTATAATTTATAACACACAACTGGACTTTAAAATTACTATGTAAAATGTTACTTTCTAATTACAATTTCAAGGGCCTTCGCAGAAAGCCTGTTGTGAGGGACGCTGCTCTTTGGGCCACATTCCAAAAATTCATTTTTTGAGATTTATTTATTAATTCGTAGCTATTCACTGTGAGACTACTGTGTATCAGAAACTGAGTTGCCAGGGACACATCAGTGAACAAAGCAGATAAAGTTATTTTTTATCATAAAGAAATAAGATAAAAGTGATTTTTGTTTGTTTATTTTTGTTTTTAAAATTAATTTGAGATACCTATAAATAAGATTACTGTATAACTTCTTTTCTAAACCAGGACTTTTTAATAGTGCAAGGGGATATCATTAATAATTGCTCTGAGGTAATAGGCAAAAACAGGGATGGATGATAACCTTACCAAAAAGAATATTGGTTCATACTATTGATAAGAAGAATGTTCAAGATTCTGAACTGGTTATGACAATATACATATCAAAAAAAAAATGCTTGTCTGAGGATTCCTAGAGCTTTCAGAATAACTTGGAGCATATACCGTTTGTTTATATTTGATTTTCAATGTGGAGAAACAGTTTTTATTGAGGATGCTTCCATTCAAACAACCACTAAAAATACTGCTTAGGCATGACTTGGGGCAATAATGCGATGTTCTCTCCTGAGGTTCGTATTCAGAAACAGAAAAGACTATTGTTCTGAAACACTGTATTGCTTAATATCCCCAAACAGCCCTCACTCTCTTATCCCCTAAAAAGTGTGAGGAATTTTCCGAAAATTTGTTTTTATGATCAAAGACTGCCCACTCTCAAAAGTATCTTCAATAAATTATCAAAGATCTTCCCTGTGGCTTCTTTAGGATATATTGGGTTTTTCCCACCATGATTGCTTTAGTTGAGAGTTTTACCGTTTTAAAGAAGGCAAGCAGAAAAGAGGTGGTAAAAATGTGTGTTATCCACGTTTCTTCTAGTACACAATTACGTTTTATACAGGCATGATGAACTCTTAATAACTCAGGGTATGTATTGTTCTGTGGGGTGAAGGGGGGGTGAAGAAATAGGATTGGTTAATTAGAAAGGAAAATTCATTTTGTTTTAATTGAAAAAACTAATTAAACTCCTTGGTAATCATAATTTACACTGCTGATTGTGCCTTCTATTGCCATATTTTAGCCCTGTATTTCTTTTTGTGATCTAGTGATTTATTGCTAGAAACAGATCTGGAACAAAGAGGAGGGTAAAAACATTCAGCATTAGATTCACTAGTTACATTTTCAAATGCAGTTCTGATGCTCTAAATACCAATAAGCTATCTCCCTGATACTGTTACAGAGTGTCATTTGAGTGAGGTACTTTATTGGTCTAGTTTACTATATTGCACTCGTTTAGGTTTTTTTCCCCTTCTCACTGATTTATTTAAAGCTATAAGGTCATAATTAATAGAAGCAGCAAAACAAGCCTTCAGCAAATTAATTACAATTATGCATGCCATGCACATGAATAATAATAATCTGGTTGATAAATTTATAATGGTGGAAACTATTATGTGGATAAATGATAAAGGCAGTTTTAGTAGGGAATTGAGAAGAATGTATAACTTAAAGATTCTCACAAGCTGTCCTTCAGTCTAATTTGGCTCCCAGCTGTAGTTCAAGTTTTGATATGAAGCTATTTATTTTGAATGCAATTGTCATAAACACTCAGTCAGAGATGTTATGTTGTGCCATTGTGTAATGTTTGATCAGTGAACTGTTCCAAAATACAATACTGTGTTTTTGGAATTATTTGCTTCACCAGGATTTGCCAAGAATATTAAACTAGACTTTCAAAAATCTTTTATGCATGAAGTACTGTTTATAATAAAGTAACCAAACATTATTTTATGCACTAAATTTTAATGATAAAATGGTGGTATAAGTGCGTGGGGTAAAACTCTTAGTATTTCTGGGTAGTGATCTTTAGTTCATGCTTGAGTTAATCAGTCCATACATTTTTATGACAAAATTTGCAAAATGAATGATAAGAAAATAACTAGGGATTTCGCTGTCTTTTCAGCCTCCTCATCTATACGGTAAAGATAGTTATGGTCACATACATTGAATCATTGAGTACCTTAAATGGCATTCTTATACTCTCTTCAGAATGGGTTCTAAAGCAGTCCATATGACCAACGGGTTTAATTTTTACTTAATATGTCACATATCTTTCCTCTTCACTTGGTAAACCATGTGGTAGTCCATACTGGTTATGATGAGTGATAAAGCCAGTTCTGATGAGTGATAAAGCCAGTGTTTTCATGTACAGTTTGGAAAAGCTACAGTAATCTCAAACCAGGATATGTGTATGCATATATGAATATGTCCTAAAACTACAGTAATCTCAAACCAGGATATCTGTATGCGTATATGAATATGTCCTAAGAGATTTGCTCATATGATCTCTATCATAGTCCTGCCTTTGAACTAGTTTAAATCTTTTCCTCAACTTTGTAATTACTGGTATATATGCTTTAGAGGAAAAGCCATTACAATTTGTTAAAAGTATGTATTAAAGCTAGAGACAAAAAAAATCTATTTATAAGTTTGAGTATACTCAGCTTAATATTTGTAACCCAGAATTTCTTTTTAAAAGCCATAAAATAAGGGTTATGAGCTTACCAATAATATTAGACTGATTAACTTCAGTACTTTATGTAACTCATTTAACACAGTACTTTACAGAGTAGGTGGTTAAAAATTGTCAGTGTTCTCCCCACTTTTAACATACTCTTTCCGTTTCCAAGAAGGTTTTAAGACATTTTATGATGGAAATCTACCTACAGTAAAGTAGAAAAATATAAATTCAACTAAAATTTGTAAGGCAAAAATGCTAGCCATAAGAATTGATTGTTATGTGTCTTAATATAATATATAACTTAATATAATATACAACTCTGAGTTCTCTGGCACCCCGGGCAAAAGTTTGTTTTCTAAAACAAACTTTGATTTTAACAACAACGTGAGGATGAAAACCAGATTTACAAAAAACATTTTTGCCTTGATGAGATGTTCTAAAGGATATCATTTAAAATCTTGTTTGTAGGGAATATTGAATAATATAAATGAATAATGACTTCAAAAATGATTTTATAGCTGATGCAGAAGCCATCTACACATGGCTGTACCTTGCATCAGTCCTCAATAAAACTCAAGGGCATGACTTTAAAGGGTAGCAACCTGATCATTATTACATTTTTATGGATGACTCAAGCATACTTCTCCATTGTTGTACAAGAAAAGAATCAAATGAGAGATCACCTGGTTTAGGGTGTAATTCAAAATATGCCTCAGTTATAGAATAGAACCCATTCCACACTTATAATCTTTTGGAACTTTTCTGTGTATGTTTGCATACTTTATTTTTCATATATTTCAGAAAATTAAAATAGAACACACTGTAATATTTCAGTGCAAACAAAATACACTTTTGCTCCGTGGTCCATGTAGCAGAAGTAATAATGACCTTGGTCATTACAAAGCAACAACTTACACAATATACTAACTTACAAATATGCTAAAATTGTATTCCAGAAGAATTGAAAACTAATAGACAAAGTGAACAACTTATTAATGTTTATTTTGAGGTTAAATTACTTGAAATGCATCTATAAATATCTCAATTTTCAAAAAATTTAACTAATTAATGGTTGTCACCATGAAAGTGTGTAGAGGGATAAGGCACTTTACATTTGCATGCTTTATAAATGATTTTTATTTCTGTAGATTTATGAAGTTGATTTTTCTGAATGCATTTGACTAGTGTAAACTGTATGGTTATTATAAATATAACACCATAAGCAAATGTATTTCAAACCTGTGGTCATCCATATAGAATTACAAACATTAAAATGATAGTAAATAATATTCAGATATAATAGTGTAAAATATTTATATAGTAGTGTAAAACATTTGGATCATTCTGAAGTATCAAGGCAATGATTCAAATGTTCCATGCCTTTAAAGCTGGAGGAAAAAATAGATATAATCTCTCAAATTAGGAATGGATTATGAATTATATATCTCTCAAATTATGAGAATTTCAAGTTATCTAGAATTATGAATCTCTCAGATTCCTAAAGATTTTCAATAATTTCTCTGTGGTCACATAACTAGTTAGTGACAGAATTCAATTTGTTATTTTTTCTACTTGTTTATTACCCCAGAAGGCCTCCATTTGATGGACTCATGTCATCGGGACACTTTTTCTAGGGTAACCAAACCCAAAATGTTGCTTTCAGACCTGAGGAATGGTTTCTTTTAAATTGCAGGGAAGGGAAGTGAATTAGATTGTGTATTAGATGTTTTTGAAAGAGTCTACAACTTACAAGTAGATGACTAAATAACACAAACATTGTGATAACATATATATAAATACCTCTGTTGTCCTCATACACACAGCTATAATCCCTGCCTGAGAAAACTACAGTTGTTGTTGTCACCTGTCCTACTACAATTATCCATTGAAAATACTGCACTACCTTTTACTGTTAGAAAATTTCCAAATCTGTATGGCAAGTTCCTGCACTTTTTTTTTTTTTTTTTTTGAGAAAAGTCCCTTGCCCCATCCTAGACATAGTAGATGTTTTCCTAGCAGTCTAAATCAGAAGGCTGCGTTACAATATGCTTAAGAATAGGATTGAAACTTTGAGCAATACTACCTACTCCTTCTGTGAGCTGGGCCAAAAATCATGCAGCCTCCTTAAGCCTCGGTTCCCCACATAAAAAGGAGTAACATAACCTACCTGACAAGGTTGTTGCTAGGATAATATATGTAATGTACTTGGCATAGTGAATTAAATGTTACACAGAAATTCATAAATGTAAACCATTATTATAAGATGAAAATTATAAATGTTTTATTTCTATATTATTGGAATAGTAGAGAAGATAAATGAGGTGGGTTTTTTTTTTTCTTTTTAATAGACTTTAGTGGACTAGCCAGATAAATTAACTGCAAAGGGAATCAGAGAAGTTTAAAATGAAAAGAACTTTCGAAATTATCTAGATCATGGATTCTAAAAATTAAAAGGTACGTTAAAATTGTTCTACTTCGACTACCTTTTAGAATTTCAATACCCCAATAATATCCTAACAATGTGGTTAAACATCCTATGTATGAGGACTTCCAAAAGTAGGGAAACTGCTACCAGCAATATCTTCACACCTGAAACTCTAGACAGATTTGAATAATATTAAAATATGCTTCCTTATACTAAAACTGAAATAGCACAACTCCTTATCATTAGGAGGTGGTATTTTATGTTTATTTTTATTTAAAAAGTATTTTTTGAGTATTGAATAAAAATATGCATCTTAGAATATTTATTATAGTCCCATCTTCTAAAGAACTTTATGTTAATATTTTTACAAGTATCATTCCGTTATATTTTCTATGCACTTTGTTATTGTTTCAATATTATAAAATCTTAAAAAAATTGGACAGAGACCAAACCATGGTTAAAATTTAGGCCTATCCATTCCCAGGCCATTGCAACTAAACAAAAAATGCTCTGAATTCCAATTCGATTTATGAACCAATATTTGTAACCCGACATATTTATATATTTTATCTAGACTATAAATGGTAAGAAATGTGAATGTATTAGCATTATTAGGACAAAAAGAAAATAATGAAAAGCTTGGAAAAATTGCTGTAATAAATAGATTGCTTAAATATTAACAGAGCAGTTTAAATATGCATACAGTGTTGGAAGGATGGAGATAATTGGGAGAAAGATATTTTGTATTCATAGCAGAAAGCACATAAATATAGTGGCCTGAATAATCTGAAACCTAAGGATGAGGCATGTGAATTCAGCTAACATTTACTAAGATTCTGTTATCTGGTAAGATACTTGGCAAAGTATCCTAAATGCATTGTTACAGCAATGTATAAATTTTCATAATAATACTTACATGAATAAATATAATAGAAAAATTATTTTCATATTTACATAGTGACTTTCAATTTGCAAAGATCTTGATATTCAATGTATTATAGATATATTCTCACTTAATTCTCCAAACAACTTTGCAAAGTCCTTGTTAAGCAGATGACCATTGAAACTCAAGGAGGATAGATGACCTACACAAGAGCACACAGTGAGAGATTCAAAGAGGAATATTTACTCCATTGAAACATTTACTTCCATTTTCTTCTATTTTAGGAAATCCTTCCTGTTTTCTGTTCCAGTGGCTTAGCCTGCAGGGTTGCTATTAACTGATTCAAGATGTTATTTTACTTGAAATTTTACAAGTATGAGACATGCCAATTCATTTAGGTATGTTAAAGTATAACAATGAATGTCTGTTTATAATTTATTTGTCACATTCATTAAGAACTTACTCTATGCATAATGCTCCAGTATTTGTTGGGAAAATGACAAATGATGTTCAAAATGTAAATCACTCTCAAATAACTAATTAGCATATTACACTAGATAAGAGTATTTAACTCAGATATAGGAATTTGGGGATTTATTCCTAACTTTGTGCATAACTAGTTAAATGAATCTAGGTAAGATATTGTACCTCTCTGAGCCTTTATAGTTTTAACATATATTTATTAGTCTATATTACACAGGATATATCTATTAATACTATATCTATATTACATTGTTATATAATAAAATGATTTATTTAGTATATTTAATATGCATTTATATGTTATATTTAGATATAATTATATAATATATAATATATAAAGATATATAATTATAAATAATATGTAATATGTCATACTTTATATTAAATGTATAGCAGTTGCATATATTACATATAGTATATACATATATAACATGTGGTGTGAGATATACATTTATTATAGTAGTTATAGCTATATATTTTATATATAGTTATTATGCATAAAAAGGCTAATATAGTAATAAAAATAAATATTAGACACTTTTTTAACTCCTTCTACGAAGCAGATAATAGGGCTTTCAGGACAAGAACTGTGGAAAGAAAAGTGCATGCATTTCAATATCAGGCAATGGGAGGTTGTTTTTTAAAGCATTACTAAATTAATAGGAGGGTACTTCAAAAAGTTCATGGAAAATGGAATTAAAAGATATGTGACTGTTTCCATGAACTTCTTGAAGACCTGCTCTGGTTACCAATTATGAAGAATAACTGAACTTTTACAACTTAGTTCGTCAGTTCAGCAAATTATTCATTGGGAATGGCAAAAACTCCAACATTAACAGATGTTTCATTCTAATAATAATTTTAAAGTGTAGCAAATGCCTCTGAGACACCCAGGTGAACATCAAGAGAAGAATATGAGTCTACAGTTTGGAGGGTGGTTAGACTAAATGATGAAGATTTGAGTTATTGACATATCAGAGATATGCTTGGGCATGAGAAAGGCCAGGTGATTTAGAAGCAAAAGCACTATAGAAGGTGTGGGGAAAACACTTCGGGAGTACAGGGAAAAACTGTTTCATCAGAAGAAGGCAAGGAAGAAAAGAATAGGAAATAATAGAAAAGGATAGAGAAAATTAGAAAAGTAAAGGTTCACTAAAATCTAGGGGGGAGATGGTTTCATTGATGATCCAAGCATCTACTCCAGCACACAGGTCTAAATGGCCTGATAATTTGTACTGGATTTGAGCAAAATCTAGTCATAGTTGAATTAAAAAAAGCACAGCTTAGTTCAGAATGATGTGAATCCCAGTTGTACAACTTTCAAGTCATGGCACCTTGAGCAACTCAATTAAAACCTTAATTTCTGCCACTTTCCGTCATCTATAAATTAAGAGTCTGTGACTTTCTGCGAGTGGGGGAAACCAGGGGGTGGGGGAAAGAGAAAGAGATCGGTTTGTGTGGTTGGTGCTCAGTTGAAGTAGGTATGAATCTGTCCTCATAAACGTATGCACTAATACATTCTTTCTAATTCCAGAATTCCAAAAGTTTCAGAGATGGCATTTTCTAGGTATGTACTGGGAAGAACTAATAATGAACTATGCCAGGAGTATCCTCCTTATGGGTATGAAGAATTTTGCAATCCAAATAAGCAGTGAATGGTGGAAGTCACCTCTGGATACTTCTTTATTCTTTTTTGTTCTTCAGCATTGGGGACACTTGCAGGCTCCTTTCATCTTGCATTCTGCCTTTGACCACAAATGCTTGTTTATGGCATTCTCTGAGCTGACAATTATATAAATTTTGAATTTGTTAGGTATATTGAAGCTAAAACAGAGATTATTTCAAGGGCTATCATTACTGTTAAGGTACTGAGTAAAACTCAGTTCTATGCAGAAAAATATTCTCCTTTTCTGAATGGATGCTGAGAAGTTGGGAGTGGAAAACTACATGAGATCTCAAAGACCAAAGCTGAATCTAATTATGACTCTCCTCTTGTCTCTTTTGGTATAGCTGTATGCCTTTGTCATTGGTTGCATGTTGTTACAAAGAAGGGAATGGGAGTGGTTTGTACTAGAACATGAAGAGAGCCATGAAATACACAAACCGAAAGAGGAGGGATTTTGGTGGCACATAAGCACTATTTACAGTGTATTCCATTGCTCTGCATGAGAGATGCTTGCTTATGTCTGGTCCATATGGTGTTTCTGGCAAACTGATATGAAAGACACAAATAAAATTCCCCGATATTCTGTAGTAAAACTGGTCCTACATATCTCTGGGATCCCACGGGGCTATGGTTGCTTACAAAGGATACCCTGGCATTTTGATAAAGGTGATCTCTTGTCTGCATGACCCATTGTGTATGATTGGAGGGGTGACAAAAGTGAATAACTAGAGGATAGCAGTGATTCTTTCTGAGGATTAGAATTTAAACTTGACCAATGTATGTCCATGGGTCCCTCAAAATATAAAGAACACGTTCTTGTAAATTTCCCCTTCCTAGATTTCCCAGGAAAGGAAACAGAATCACTACATTTCAATCCTGCATTTGATTTTTCTTCTGTAATTTAGATGCATCCTGAGTGATTTACTGGGTGTTTTTCTCCTCTTATACCCAGGATTGTCTGACAGGTGAAGGAGAGAGAGTCTGTCAAATCATAACATTTGAGAGGTCAGATTGAGACACAGCAGAATTCATTCTTCTGACAAAGATATAACAAGACAGAATGGATTTTTAGTTGTCCCTAGCAGATATCTCTATAGTGCAACATTTTAGACACTTTTAAAAGAAGTGTGGGAAAGAATTCAGAGATGTGGGGAGGAAAGCCATTCTCTAAGAATAACACCTGACTGTGAAATTTATAAAATGAGGAAGGAAACATAAAGCTTGTCTTTAAAGAAAATAATTATTGTTTATACTGTCTTGTTTCTGCCAAAATAAATATATACTATTCAGCAAAAGGAAATATAATTAAAAGTATATGGATGAGGAAAACTAGATAAAAGGAAAGTGAGGATCGAGAGTTGTCAGATGGGAGCCAGGGTATATAGGCTTTAGAACTTGAGCTAAGTCCCAAATTCTGCTCTAAGCATTCCTGAGATCACTGCAAAAACAAATGTATGATCCCATATAAAATCCATAGAATTCATAACATAAAAACAAACTAATCATTCAAAATCTCTCACAAAGGCCAACTACATGATGCCAGTCTTTTATATGGTAGATACAGTACTGGCTTTGTATTTCAACAGAAAAAGGCTCAGGTGTTTGTCTAGGGAAAGATACTTTGATCTCTTTGAATCTTAGTTTTTGATCTGTTAAAATAAGAGAAAGGATAATTATTCCTTCTGGTCTATGCATGCTTTAGCTAGTTGCAAGCATGTGGAATCCACCTAGTAAAGGTTAGTTTCGGTTGCCATGAAGTTTTCTATAAAATTATATTACACAATAGCATTGCATTAGCACTATCATATTTCTTCAGAAACATTTTTTGTAACCTATTTGTTTTAATGAGGCGACAAGATTATATGTGGACTGCCTTTCACAATGAATACCCCTTTCTACATTTCCTGCACTCAATCAGGCTGAACTCCAGGACTGAGGGACCTTCTGAAGCCTCCTTACTTTTGTTCTATGCAAAGAGCTTGGCAACCATGGAAACAGTCCTCACTGTTCATTTTGCACATTTCTTCCCCAGGGTGTTAATCAGCCACAGCAAGAAGATAACATCAAATACCCCATGTCTGCTCACTTTAAAAAGGAAACTACTCTAGCTTCTTCCTACCACCTTTACAGCGATCTTAAAAAGAGAAAAGTGAAACAACATGTGATATGTTTTCTATTGATTCAACATTTATCAGACAGAGAGAAGGTGCCTAAATTCAGAGAGGCTATTTGTAGGCTGACACAAATTCAAGCTGAAGTGGTGGGTGTTTTGTTTATTTGATCTGAAAGTGCTATTTGGTATGATTTCACATAGTGGGATCCAACATTACTTTTCATTCCCTGGCAGGTGAATAAGCAATGGACTGTGTGTAGTAATACAGAGAAAGAAAACATTAGTATTGAGCAGTATGTAGACACCATAGAGTATTTTTGCCAGTTGAATATGGTTCATACTGGGAAACAGAAACCCCAAAAAAAGGATGTAAGTAGCTAAACAGAAAGGGAAAAAAGCCCACAAAATAAAAGTAGGTGAAAACATATAGTGAACAATAGATTGCCCCTCTTTGGTTTAACCATATCCTGTGTTTGTGATAATAATTGTTTTTCTTTACAAATATATGCATGCATATATATGTATATATTTAATGAGTTTTGCCTGAGGTTGAACCTTATGTGAACAGAATTGCACTGTGTTGTTTTGTACCTATTTCTTTTGCTTAACATGTTTTTGAGATTCATTTATTATGTGTTAGCTGTGGTTTGTTCCTCTTCATGGTTGTATAGTATTTGTTATATGACTATATCATAATTTATTCATTTCAGTGATGAACATTTGAGTATTGATGGTCATCACTAAAACAATATTGATGACCATTCCAGGTTGCAGTTATTAGGTACAATGCTGCTATGAGCACATCTCCTCGTGCAGCAATCACTAATGTATTCAGGATATGCATCTAGAAGTTGAATTGCTGAGATATAGGATATGTGCATCTTCAAATTAGCTAGCTAATGCCAAATTGTCTTCCAAAGTGGTTTATCAATTTACACTCACTCAAGGAACATAGAAACATTCTCATTGCTTCATATACTCACTAATAGTATTGTTGGGGGAACTTGACATTATTTGGCAGGAGAAGCACGTTGGTTGCGCCCACTCAACTAAGATCTCAAAGGAGTAGATAATATAAATAACTTTTTAAAGCTTCCAAAGTGTTCTGATCACAAGGCAATGCATATAAATTCTAAAAGCACAATTCTTGGTCTTAAGTTGTAATGCCTACTTCTGCCTGCCAATGGAAAAAAAAGAAAGAACATATGTATAGTTTAAAGCTTCATTTGTTCAGTGTTTTTGAAGTATTTTAGGAACCATTCAACATAAACATTTAAAGAATATCAAGATTAATTCCATTCTTCCTAAGGGAGTGAAGTGTGTAGACTCTTTGCAGAAACATATCATTTAAATATTTTACAATCAAAAGCTTTAGTATAAAATTTTGCTATTCATTCTGCAATACAAACTGGGGAGAAAATCAGGGTTATTTCTGTTTTACTTTATATAGGACAATAAAATTGAAAATGTTTTAAATCCCCTAATTGTATTATTTAGTGACCATATTTTGTCTCTTAGCTTCAGCAATAGGGCAAATATAATGAAGGAGAACATTTCTTTAATGTGGCTGGCTAAATTCATGCCTGGATGCAGAAACTTCCAGACACAAACCCCATATTGATTATATAAACTTCGCCAGTAGCAGAACACGGCTGGCTGCTGCTGTTCTGCCTTTATTCACAGCATTTGCTGGCATCCTGCACAAGAAGTCTGATTATTTTGCTTTTGTTATGTTGTTTTCTGTGAGGTCAGCAAAATTGTTCTGTTGTCACTATCTCCATTGGAACTACAGGATACAAAACAGAGAAATAGACTTCTTTGAACAGGAAGGCTGTGTTGTTTGGGGTAACACCTCTTCTTTCATTGACTGGTTACTTTACTACATGGCAAGGGAAAGTGCTGTACAGGCAACTGTGATTTGAAAGGGAGGCTTTTATCTATTCACAATACCTAAGTACATTCATGCACATTCACACAGTACTCCCTGAGCTCAGAAAATTCAAGAAAAAATTTCCAGATTCACAGAGATTTCATTGTCTTTAGCCCCTAGACTAAAGGCCCTTCCCTCTCTAGAGTTCCCATCTGAGAAACACACGGCCAGAGCTGGCCAGAGATGTTTGTGTGTTGCACAGAACTGGAGAACATCATCTTTGGCTTTTAGGTTGTATTTTTTTTCGGGGGGGGGAGGGCAGTCAGACACATTTTTTCACATGGAGCTTTCTAAAACAGATCAAGACTCTCTGCCCCTTGCTTTTGTGGTACCTGTCCTTCATAACTTTATTCTATTCTATAGAATCATAAAAAGACTTGAGTTAATCTGTATTCCATATATGAGAACTTATTTATAACTAGTGTTTTTTCTTAGTTGTATAAGCAGGTTGTTTCGTGTAAACGGGATTTTTTTTTTATCACCTTCACTAATTTCGTAAGATGAGGCACATGCCAGGAAATAAATTGATATTAGATATATTTACAAAAATAAGTTTCATTTGTATCCTGAGGTCAGTTCTGTCTCCCATATGTTATGCAACTTTTACTCCTATAATGCAGCTCAGAGACCATTGAATAGTGACTTTCTAAATATCATGTCCAATTGAATATAGAAAATAAAGAAGCAGAGAATGTTTAGCCTGGACAATAGTTGCTTTCAAATCAATATTGATGCAACATTCAGTGCTTGTATTTTTAGGGCCTACTATACTGCAGAGAGTAAACATCTAGGATTGCCTTTAAGGTGAGGGCTAGGATCAAAGGTTAGTATGATAAAGATAAATATATTTACTCAATGAAAGAAAAATACCTAATGCAAAATGGAAAGAATATTGGACTATTAGACTTTGAGTCTAACTTTTTTTTTTTTTTTTACTTAGCTGAATGGCATCATTATATTGTATAATAATGAACTATTCTATAATAAATATTATTAGCTTTTACATAATATAATATAATGTAATATAATATTATACAGTTATATATACATAATAGATATTATATGATAAATATGAACATATGTTTGTGTATCAATTATAATACTATGTATAATATATATTTACCATATTGATAAATCAGGCACTCCAGGAAAAAAAAGCAACATGTCACTGGAAATGCTTAAGCAGGGATGGATTTATATATACCAAACTTTATTAGGAACTTAGGTCAATTTATTATGCTCTCAATCCCCATGATAACTCAATAGCTGTAGGAAATGAGTGGAGGGGAAAACAATGGGATATATATATATTTATATGATGTGGAAGTGTGAGTCTAAGCTCTGAGGTCATTAGACTGAAGATAACATATAGGTTCTGCCACATCATAACTGTGGACCTTGGACACAGTACCTCACATCTCTAAACCTCAGTTTCATCACCTATGCAATGGAAACCTATTAAAGTATTTATTCACGTGCTGTTGACATGATTGAAGAAAAAATGAATAGGATTTTTTTTTTTTTTAGAAATTCAATACATTTTGGTTTTTTTACAAAGTCACTAAATTGTAAAGGTTCGAGCCCTTACCCAGATTAGATATCTTTTGTGTTTAAAAAGGAGCATTCAACATATAAATCCAAACAAATGGGAAAATTAGATACAAGGTTTCAATGACATAACCAGAAGAATAACTATCTCTGTCTGTCTGTCTGTCTGTCTATCTATCTATCTATCATCTATCTATCTATTTAAGCTGACTGTTACCATTTGTGCCCTAGATGTGATGGCCAGATCAATACTATCAATATGCCCATTACCACAAATTGTGATTATTCCCCATGTCTCCCACCCAATTAATCCTCAACCTCCCTCCCCCATCCCCCTCCACCCCACTGCACAACCCTAGGTATGCTCTCTCTCCCTCTGCAAGTCCAACACACTTCTGTGGTCTTCCCTTCCCTCTTTTTATCTTAGCTCCCAGTTATGAGTGAGAACATGTGGCATTTTCCCTTTGTGCCTGGCTTATTTGACTCAACATAATTTTCTTCAAACTTATCCATGTTGCTGCAAATGGAAGAATTTCATTCTTTTTTATGGTAGAGTAGTATTCCATGATGTATAAATACCACAGTTTCCTTATCCAATCATCTAACAATGGTCATTTAGGTTGGTGCCATATCTTTGCTATTGTAAATAGGGCTGTGATGAACATGGGAGTGCAAGTATCCCTTTGACATGATGACTTCCATTCCTTTGTGTATATACCCAGAAGCAGGATTTCTGGATCTTATGGTTGATCTATCTGTAGTAGTTTGAGAAACCTCCATATTGTTTTCAATAGTGGTTGTACTAATTTACAGTCACACCAACAACGTAAGAGTGTTCCTTTCTCTCCACATCCTTGCCAGCATTTGTTATTCTCTGTCTTTTTTGATTATAGCCAGTCTACCTGGGGTAAGGTGATATCTCAATGTGGTTTTAATTTGCATTTCCCTGATGGTCAGTGATGATGAGAATTTTTTTAAGTGCCTGTTGGCCATTTGTATCTCTTCTGTGTTAGTCTGTTTGTGTTGCTATAACAGAATACCTGAAACTAGGTAATTTATAAAGAACAGAGACTTATTTGGCTTATGATTATGGGACAGTTGCATCTGGTGTGGGCCTCAGGCCACTTCTACTCATAGCAGAAAGTGGCAGCAGCCAGCCGGTACAAGCAGATCACATGGCGAGAGGAAAGGAGAGGGAGGGGAGGTACCAGAGTTCTTTTAAATAGCCAGCTCTCACAGGAACTAATAGCGAACTCACCCTTGACCCCCCCCCCAGAAGAGCATTAATCCATTCATGAGGGATCCACCCCCATGACTCTAACAGCTCCCAGCACTGCTACATTGGGGATCAGATTTCCACATGAGTTTTGGTGGGACAACACATCCCACCAAAAGAATGTTGGTAGGACAGCACTCTATCATTCCACCCCTGGCCCCCCAAAACTCATGTCTCTCTCTCATATAAAATACAATAATTCCATCCCAACAGTTCCAAAAGTCTTAGCTTGTTGTAGCACCAACTTAAAAGTCCAAAATGCAAAGTCTAATCTGAGAACAAAGGCAAAACTCCTATCTGTGAACCCGTAAATATCAAAAACAAATTTATCTACTTCCAAGACACAATGGTGGAACAGACATTGCATGCACATTCCCATTCCAAAAGAGAGGAATAGGCCAGAAGAAAGGTCAAATAGCCCTAAATGAATCTGAATACCAGCAGGGAAGACATTAAATCTTAAAACTAAAAAATAATCTTTGACTCCAAGTCTTACATCCTGGGCACAATGGGGCATTTGGGCCCCCAAAGCCTCAAGGAACCCCACTCTGATGGCTCTGCTGGGAGCATCCCACTGGGATGCACTGGTGCCTACAGCTTTTCCTGGTGGGTGTTGCACATTGTGGGTAGTTCTACAGTTTTGGGGTGCTGGTGACAGCCCCACTCCCTTGGCTCTACTAGACATTACCCTGGTGAGGGCTCTGTGGGGGCTCCAACCCCACATTTCTGTTCTGCATTACTCTAGTAGATGGCCTCTCCATCAGCTTCATCCCTGCAGCAAGTCTGTGCCTCGGCCCCCAGGCTCTTCCATATATCCTCTGAAACATGGGTGGAGGCTGCCATGCCTCCACTGCTCTCATGTTCTGCTGGCCTGCAGACTTAACATGTTGTGGACACCACCAAGGTTTCTGGCTTGTTCTCTCCAGAGCTGCTGCATGAACCACACTGCTTGAGGCAGGACTGCTTAAGCCAGAGCAGCTGGGAGGCAGGCAGCATGTTTCTGAGGGCCCCAGGTCTGTCCTCCAGAATAACTGGGTTCTCCTAGGCCTCTGGGTTTCTGGTGGGAGGGGCACTATTCCAGACTTCCGAAATGCCTTCAAGGCCTTTCTTCCATTGTCTTGGCTATTAGCACCTGGCTGCCTCATAACCAAGCTAATGTCTTAGCAACCAGTCTATCTGCTGCACTTTTGCATTTTTCTTCTGAAAAGGCTCTCTCATTCTCTACCACATGGCCAGGCTGAAAGTTTTCCAAATCCTTATGCTCTGCTTCCCTTTTAAATTCTGGATTTACATTATGCCTTTTTTGCCATACCTCAGAGTAGGATGTTGCCAGTAGCATGCAGCTTCCTTAATGCTTTGCTGCTTGGAATTTTTTTCCACCAAACATTCTCTTTCACAACTCTTAAGTCCCACCTTTCACAAAGTCCTAGGGCAAGGAAACAATGCAGCCAAGTTTCTTACTATGTTGTAGCAAGGGTGATCTTTTGTCCAATTCCCAATAATTCCCTCATTTCTATATGAGACCTCATCATCAGCATGGCCTTTACTGTCTGCATTTCTATCAGGATTCTGGTCACAACTATTTAACCAATCTGTAAAATGTTCAAGTTTTCCCTCATCTTTTTGTCTTCTCCTGAGTCTTCCAAACTCCTCCAACCTTTGCACATTACCCAATTTCAAAACAGCTTTCACATTTTCAGATATCTGTATAATACCCACTCCTTTGTACCAATTTTCTGTATTAGTCATTTTGTGTTGCTATAACAGGATACCTGAAAATGGGTAATTTATAAAGAGAAGAGGTTTATTTGGCTTATGATTCTGTGATAGCTGCATCTGGTATAGGCCTCAGGCTGCTTCTACTCATGGCAGAAAATGGCAGGGAGCTGGTGGGTACAAGCAGATCACATGGAGAGAGGAAGCAAGCAGTGGGGGGATGGTCCCAGAGTACTTTAAAACAATCAGCTCTCATGAGAACTAACAGAGTGAGATCTCACTCATGACCCAGATGCAGGATTCCCTTGAGAATTTCTAGCAGGACTGGTCATGTGGCAATGAACTCCCACAGTTTTTGTTTGGGAAATACACTTATTTCTCCTTCATTTTTGGTAGATAGCCTTGCTAGGTATAGTATTCTTGGCTGGCAGTTTATTTTTTCCTTTTAGTATTTTGAATATATCAACCCATTTTCTTCTCACCTGTAGAGTTTCAGTTGAGAAGTCTGCTGTTAGTTTGATAGGGGCTCCCTTATAAGTGACTGATGCTTTTCTCTTGCTGCTCTTAGGATTCTCTCTTTGTCTTTGAGCTTTGCCAGTTTGACTATAATGTGTCTCACAGAGGATGTTTTGGAATTGATACTATTTGGGGGTCTTTGAGCTTCCTGGATCTGAAGGTCTCTGTCTTTCCCTATGCCTGGGAAGTTTTCCATTATTATTTCATTGAATGGATTTTCAAGATGTTTCCTTTTCCCCTTCCCTTCATGAACACCCATGGTTCAGATGTTTGTGCACTTAAGGTTGTCTGCTAGCTCTCTCAGAGATTCTTCATTTTTTAAATTTCTTTTTTCCTTTTTCTTGTCTGCCTGAGTTATTTCATAAAGATGATCTTCTAATTTGGATGTTCTTTCTTCAGCTTGTTCTAATCTGTTGCTTAAGCTCTTGGTTGTGCTTTTTATTAAATTTAATGTGTCTTGCAGTTCCAGGAGTTCTGGTACATTCTTTTTTAAGGTATTAATCTCTTTGTAAATTTCATCCTTCATATCCTGGATATTTCATTTCATTGAGTTGTCTTACAGAATCCTCTTTCATCTCATGGAATTTCCTTAAGAAAAGGAATTTCTTTTCAGAATTCCTTTTCAGTCATTTCAAAGGTTTCCTGTTCTACAGAGTCTGGTACTTGAGAATTATTGAATTCCTTTGGTGGGTGTCATATTTTCTGATTTTTTTCATATCTCTAGTATCTCTGCATGGATTTTTGGTTATCTGGTAGATTAGTTGCTTCTTCTATAACTCTGTAGTGGACTTTGGGAGAAAGACTTCTTCCTCTTTTCCAGGCTCGACCACTGACTCTCTTAATGTCAGTAAAGTCAAATATGTAGTGGGCCACCTTCCCAGTGGCTGTGGATGTTTAAGACAGCAAGCCATTCTTACAACAGTATTAGCTGTGGTGGTGGCTGTTGTGGACCTCCTCTGTGGAAGCTGCGCGAAGCCTTATGATGGTGGCATGGCATGGAGTCCTGCCTTCTGAGTGAGTGGGGTATGGGTCTGGTGGGTGACTGGCCTGTTCTCCTGCCTGCTTGGGTGCCTTGCCTGTTGGTGGTGACATAGCACAGGGTCCTCTCTGTCTGTCTGTCTGTCTATCTATCTATCTATCTATCTATCTATCTATCTATCTATCTATCTATATACACATTAACACATATCTTTTATTTTAGGACCATAATTGGTTTTGAAACCAATGTTTGCTTATAGCCTGTTAATTTCTATTATTAGTGGGAAAACACCAGTGTTCCTACTAATGGAAAAGTCATCATGCTAGTAATAACAATAACATGTGTTTGTAATTATTGTACATGCCATAGATAACAATAAATTCTTTCTCTGTACTTGAATAATAAGCTGTAAAGACTTGACCATCTTTCAGAAGCTCGGTAAATTACAGTAAAATAATCCTGTAACATTCCCAGTATGTTAGGACATAAGTTTTGCACAAAATAAAGGTGGCATTCTAGAAAAAAAGCTTTACTTTTGATGCAAATACAAGGGATATACAATAGACTAAGCAGCATTCACATAGTAAGGAGAGAAATTGATGAGAGTACCTGCTTTACACACATCCAAAGGCTGTGATCTGGATCCAGGCTCACTTTAATTATTGTACCCATGTCTTAGGTAAGAGGGTGTGATCAAAATTCCCATGTGTATTGATTGTTTTGACTTTGGGGTAGATTTTTTATTTTATTTTATTTTATTTTATTTTATTTTGTCGATATACATTGTGGCTGATTATTGCTCCCCATCACCTAAACCTCCCTCCTCTGCCCTCCCCTCTCCCCCCCAACAATGTCCTTTCTGTTTGCTTGTCGTATCAACTTCAAGTAATTGTGGTTGTTATATCTTCTTCCCCCCCCCGGTTTTTTTTTTTTTTTTTTTTTTTTTTGTGTGTGTGTGTGTGTGTGTGTGTGTGTGTGTGAGTGTGAATTATATATTAATTTTTAGCTCCCACCAATAAGTGAGAACATGTGGTATTTCTCTTTCTGTGCCTGACTTGTTTCACTTAATATAATTCTCTCAAGGTCCATCCATGTTGTTGCAAATGGCAGTATTTCATTCGCTTTTATAGCTGAGTAGTATTCCATTGTGTAGATATACCACATTTTCCGTATCCACTCATCTGATGATGGACATTTGGGCTGGTTCCAACTCTTGGCTATTGTAAAGAGTGCTGCGATGAACATTGGGGAACAGGTATACCTTCGACTTGATGATTTCCATTCCTCTGGGTATATTCAAATTCACACACACACACACACACACACACACACACACACAAAACCGGGGTGGGGGGGAGAAGATATAACAACCACAACTACTTGAAGTTGATATGACAAGCAAACAGAAAGGACATTGTTGGGGGGGGGGAGGGAGAAGGGAGGGAGGTTTTGGTGATGGGGAGCAATAATCAGCCACAATGTATATCGACAAAATAAAACTTAAAAAAAAAAAAAAAGAAAAAAGAAATTAAACAAGGCACATCACTACATATCCTATAGATAGTAAAAGGAAACATTATGAACAAAGTTTATGTTAATAGATGTGACCATTTAGATAAAACTGACTAGTTTCCTGAAAGAGACAAACTGTCAAAGGTCAATTGACGAAACAGATAACCTGAAGGGCCCTTTACATAAATTAATGCAAAGATGCTTATTGTCCTTCATCATTAGAGAAATGTAAATTAAACCCTCAATGATATAGCACTATATTAGTGGTTCTCAATAGGGGAGAGGGTATTTGCCTCCTGGGGACTTCTGGCAATGTCTGGAGACAGCTTTGGTTTATAACTGAAGGGTTGCTACTGGCATCTATCAGGCAGAGGACAGGGATGCTGCTGAATATCTTACAATGCACAGGACAAAAAAAAATTGTCTGGCCCATAATGTCAGTAATGCTGAGGTTGAGAAATCTGACACTACATATGCACACTAGAATAGCTAAAATTAAAAAGACTGTAATACCAATGTTGGCAAGGACGTGTAGTAACGGGAACTCATACAATGCTGATGGGAATAAAAAGTGTTAACACCAAAAAAAAAAAAAAAAAAAGGAGATGAAGAAATATCAGGATGCTGTTACTCATTGTGCTTCCTAGAAATCATCACATCCACAAAGATTTAAAGGAATTTGTTTTTTTAAGGCCTTGGTTTTTCTTTTTTCCTTTTCCTTTCCAGAACTGAACTTTAAATTTGCATGACAAAGTCTGTAATTGGAAGGCTAACTTGCAAATAAGAGCTGCTTTCCACTTTAATTTCCATGAAAACTAAGAATCAGTCTGTGTAAATAAAGTCTGTGGAGATTTTGTAAAATGCATACATGGTTTTTTTTTGAGTCTCATAAAACTTTTGTGCAGTTTGTAAAATATTCATAAAAGGAAAATAAAACGTTTTAAACAGATTTTTCATAAAGTTAAGGGCACTTACCTCATTAATTCATGGACTGTTCTAGCTAGAAGGAATATTAAAGATCATCAAAATCCATTACTTCAGTTGACAGGTGAAGTCTTAGGACCCAGCAAGGTGATGTAAGCTTGAGCGGGTGGTCGAAAGTGGGGAAATCAGGTTAAAACTCAAGGCTCAAATACATCTTAATCTCAGAGACTGATTAGTATCTTCTAGAATTATAGCTTGGGATAGGTGCCAGTGTTACTGAAACCCCAAAGGTCCATTTGCTAGCAGCTCAACAACCCATAATTGAGAGACAAGTGTTGGTGTAAGGAAAGGTAGCCTTTAATCAGGAAGCCAGGAGCCTGGGGAAGTGGTGGACTCATGCCTCAAAAAACATCTCCACTTTTCCCAGAGTTGCCAAAGGGTTTTATAGTGACAGGAGGTAGGGGGCTGATTCATGGTGACCTAAGCAGGGACATGCAGGCATAATCATAACATTGCAGATCATCAAAGAACTTCTCGGGTGGGAGCTGATTCATGGTGACCATCCTCTATGAAGTCAAGTCATGGATTCAGTTCCTGTTAACCTCAAAAAGATCTAATTAGTAAGCTAGTAAACAGTAGTCACCTGGGTTAATAATTTCTTCTATAATTATTCTGTGTACAATGTGAGCAAAAGTCATTATGTTCTAGCAACCATGTGAACAAGAATCATTGTATTCTAATATCCAGCTGCAAGCTGCATGGTTCGGCTTACAAGAGTAAGAAAAAACAAAAAGGTTTTAATTTAGAAGTTTAACAAAATGGAGTCACTTCTGCTCAGGCTGTTAAACAGTGAAAATTGCTTTGCTGAGTGGTACTCAGAAGCACAGACTTTTTCATCCAATGATCTGCTCGTTATAATCACTTTGTCTCATTTCTGCATAAAATAGTAAAGAATGCTCTCCCTTTCTTATAGGGCTGTTGTAAGAATTAAATGAGATAATGCAGGTAAAGGGCTCATCCCAATGTGTGGTAATTAAAAGATCAGTACAGGCATATATTATTTTTTAAAAGATACACTTCTGTGTTGATATTCATCAACATCAAGTATTAAATTAACTTATGCTTCCTAGCTTAAAAGAATATTCAAATAAAGGTAACAATCACAAAATTGGTTAATGCCTAACCAAAGGAAAAATTAGAGAACATGAGATGAAGGAAAACTGTACCTGAGAGGTTATTGTCAAGATTTTCATTGGTTTTAAGAGAGTGGGTGACCAGATAAGTAAAATGGCAAGGCTTGGGAGACTTCCTACCTATCTCATATTGTGAGAATAAATAGCTAAATGGCTTTGTTGAGGATGCTGAGGAACACCTAACACACTGATGTTCAAGTGGAATTTCTCAGTCCTTCTCACTATTCTCAATAAGTTTCAGTGATGCTTTTATTTTTGTTTATTGTCTGTTCTCCTTCAAAGACTTAAAAAAATCCTCAGAGTAAACATAATCCTCTAAATCACAATGCAAATTATATAAAGTTGCAATGTTTTCGTTAAAATTCTAATTAAATAAAAAAGAAAATCAACGGCAAACAAACATGCTGTGACTATTGATGGGAAAAGTGATTGTAGTTACTAAGCCTTTAATACTGGGTTGGGGAGAAGATATGATGTAAAGCAGACAATAAAAGTTTAGAATAAAAAAGTATGTCATAAAGAACCAAACAAAATCAAACTAAAGCAAACAATAAACAAAATCTCCTTTCCCTAGCCATCGTGGTTTGTTCACAACATTTTCAAAGTACTTTTTCATCTGTCATTTTATTTAATCTATACTACTATGAACTTCTGGAATCATCACCATCATCTTTTCTTGTAACCAAAGGAGTTTAAGAGTCAAGTCTAATGTTGTATGGGGGATTACTGGAAAAAATAAAGAGAACTCAGGATTCTAGACTTACTACTTTTTGTTTCTTTTAAATTTTCACTACATAGTCACTTTATGGTATAGATTAAGCATAAAGAGTGAGAGCAAGTCAGAGAGATTTTTCTAGAAACAAGAGAAATTAGAAAAAGTCTCTTCTTTCAGACAATGATGGCCCCAGGGATCTTGGCTAGGAGAATGAGGAATGCCTTTGTGTGAAGAACAAGTCATCTTTTACTCCAGGTAGACCTTTCTCAACATAAAGATCAAGATTTGGACAGTGGGTTTCAGCTGTTGCTGAGCCCTTGGCTGAGATTTTGTGCAATGCACAGCCACAATTGATAGGCTTGTTTTCTTCTACCAGACATTTTTGGTCTTTTCTATCCTATTTTTTTAAACCTTCCATTAAATGTCAGGAAAAGGAAAACAAACAAACAAAAAACTTCATGGCTGCTGCAAGAGTAAGGTGGACACAGAAATGTTACTGTTGTCTGATCTTATTGAAACTAAAGCTTTTCAATTAATTAAAAACTAAGAGATCCACTATTTTGAAGTTAGATCATGTTTTGTTGGCCTTTGGCCCACAAATAGAATATGATTTGCTTCTGCTTTTATTTTTGAAGGATTGGACTCATCAGTTAACAGTAAACACTACATGTCACATTATGTGGTGAACAAAGGAGAGACTGATTATCCCAACATATTTCAACAGAGTTTTCTAGGGTGTCACATTAAAGTCACCCTTTTTAAAAATATACATGACTTATCTGGGAAGCAGGTAACCCACATAATTTTCTATGAATAAAGGATGATTTGGAAAATCAAGTTTTGTGATGTAAAGATTAGACATAACTCAAGGGCATATGTAGATTTTACTCAAGTCTATTTTTCTTTTGTTGATCTTCTTAAGACCCCAGTTTATGAAATCAAATATAAACAGATCCACAATAAAAAATTAAATTACATTCATTTTAAATCACAGTTATTAATTGACTCAAGCCTGGTAGTTTGAAACCTAGTAGTCACAACTATTTTGGGATGTAAAGTAAAAGAAAAATCATACTAGGTATTTGTTAAAAATGGCAAGGAAGACTTTACTCAAGGCTATTGCAATAAGGGAGAGAAGTTGAACTCCATGAAACAGAAGGCAGAGAAGTCTCTAAGCACTAGGATAAGCTGTGGAAAAATACTGCAGAATGTTAATGGTGGTAGAGGGGTTGGTTAATGTGATAAGGCCATTCTTGCTAATTGACATTTATTGAAGTTAGTCTCTTACTCTCTCATAGGAACTGGGAGATAGAGGCCTGTTTTACCTGATGATTACATTTCAAAGGGATGGCTCCCAGGTGCTTGAGAAAAACATTCCTGGGTTATAGCATATTTTTATTTCAAAGGGACAGAGAAAGAATTTACAATTGCAAGTTTTCTAAATTAAATGCTCCAAAAAAAGGAATGTCAGGGGCTTATAGTCAGGAAGAAGCCTATTTAATGTTGTTTAGTCTGAGGGAACATTAAGGCCATGTTGGTCAAAGTAGATCCCTTCTCACATGAGTGCTAGATAATGAATAAATGAAACACTCAAATGCAGCATTGCCTTTAAAACATGTGGTGAACACCCAGGCTATTATTGAAATTTAAAGTGAGGGTCAGTAATCTATGGACACATGACAATCATGACCTGCCACTATATGTGTGTATGTGTGTGTATATATATATATAATTTTGGCCTTAAATATTATATTTCAAAAGAAAAATGTCATTCTTCTACATAGTCATTGATGGAGTTTGGATAGATTGTCCTCCCAGAACTCACGTAAATTTGATCCCCAATGAGGTAGTGTAGGAAGCTGTTTGAGTCATGGGGGTGGATCCCTCACGAATGGATTAATGCTCTCCCTAGGGGGTGGGGGTAGTGAGTTCTCGCTTTATTATTTCCCAAGAGAGCTAGTTGTTTAAAAGACTCTGGCACCTCTCTCTCTCTTGCTTCCTCTTGCTATGTGATCTGCTTGCTTGTACCCCATCTGCTGCCTGCCACTTTCTGCCATGAGTAGAAGCAGCACGAGTCTTGCACCAGATGCAGCTGTCCCAGAATCATAAGCCAAATAAACCTCTGTTCTTTATAAATTACCCAGTCTCAGGTATTCTGTTATAGCAACACAAAACGGACTAATACAATCATAATACTAGAATCCTACCAAAGGAAATTAATACCAATATAATAATATTTTTCTTATGCAGTTCATATGTAGATATTCCCTAATTGTCTACAAATTGTCCTTTATAGGTGTTTTTAAAATCTTTTTCTTTAAGAATTCAGTGAAACTTAAGGAACTGGTTATTATGGCTGTCTGTAAGGCAGGGGAGCTGAGGCTTTGGGAGTTTTGGGTGGAAGGAAGACTTAGTCTTAACTACATACCATTTTGTACACTTTGACCTTTTTCATATTCCATATTTAGTTGTGTGACCTTGGGTAAGGCACTTAACTCCTCTAAACTTCTCTTCAATTTTACCTTCCTTCCCTCATAGGCATTTTGTAAAAATTAAATGTGAAAAGGCATCTAACAGCTGCTAAATTTAATTGTCTAATTAAACTTATTAGCAAGAGTTAATACCTGTCAGAGAGATGAAATCCTCAAGGAAGAAACACATTTTACCGAAAAAAGAAATAGAAAATTTATCCAAGACATAAGGTGATGCTCATAAAGGCCCATGCCTTGTTAGTAGAAACTCTTACAGGATATGCAAGAATTGGCTGTGGCATATGCTCCAATGTTTGTATTGCAACTTTTTCTTCTGTTAACAGAACTCGGAATTTGTCCACTCTCTTCCTAAGAAATGAACCCCGAAGAAAAATAGGTGTCTCCAGAACCAGGTTGTGAATCTTGATTATTTTAGGCTCTTCAGGGTGTTTTTATACTTCTAGCCATAAATCAACATGTGTATGTGAAAAGGCGAAATAAAACTGATTGATAATGTTACCGAACCAATAAATTCATATTGGAAATCCTGTACCTCAAGATTTCTTGTTATCTGAAATGATAAAAATTTCTTTTTGTTGCTTACATTACTTACATTACTTCTATATTTAGCCTCTAAAAAAAAAAAGAAAGAAATATTGCAGCCTAAGTATACTAAAGAAAACTAAAACACTGTAACTTGTTTCAAATGATCATTTTGCATTTCATTCTACTATCAGTAATTTCGAGTTGGGAAATATCAATGTTCTTGTATATTTTTAATGTTTTTCTTCAGATTTCTTCATTATAGCTATTACCCACTTACAATGTTTTAATTTTTTTCTCTTGCTCTGTATAACTGGAAATTTCATACTGAAGAACAACATACCTACAGTGCACAAATCTTACCTATAT
This sequence comes from Cynocephalus volans, assembly GCF_027409185.1. Taxonomy (NCBI): domain Eukaryota; kingdom Metazoa; phylum Chordata; class Mammalia; order Dermoptera; family Cynocephalidae; genus Cynocephalus; species Cynocephalus volans. The sequence continues at coordinate 67,052,426 of NC_084475.1, forward strand.
ACCTTAATAAAATTTTGTGAAGTGACTGTACCTATTTCAGCAGCTCCCGGATCAAAATATAGAGCATTGCCAGCAATTTTCAATATACCTCCCAGTTATTCCTTCAAACTTCCACCCTAGAGATAAGCACTATACTGATTACTATCACCATAGATTAGTTTTTCCCGTCAACTCGATACATGTGAAATTAAAAGAGACTTATGAAAATCTTCTGCGTCTGGCTTTTGTAAAATATGTATGTATTGTGTTTATCAGTAGCACATTTTTAAAAAATTTGTTTTATGTATTTTTGTGGATATACTACCAGTTTTTTTTTTAAATATGTTCTTATGTTTTGGGGCACGTGAGTTATTTGCAGTTGAGGGTTAATATAAATAATGCTGCCAGAGCATTCTTGTAAATATCTTTTAAGGATATTTGTACACATATCTATTAATACATACTTGTAAGGTATTTGTATGTTCAACTTTAGTAAATGCTGCCAGTTTTCTAAAATAGTTGCACCTATTTAAGTTCCCATTGCCAGTGTATATGAACAGTATATGAAAGTAGTGTATGAGATTTACAGTTCTTCCAAATCTCATCCACACTTGGTATTGACAGTCTTTTAATTTATGTTCTGGTTGTTATGTAATAGTATATCATTGTGGTTTTAATTGACATTTCCCTAGTACCTAATCATGTTTAGTGCCTTTTCACATACTTATTGGTCATCAGAATACTTTCCTTCTGAAGTTTCTGTTCAAGTCTTTTGACCAATTCTTAACAATTAGGTTTTCTGTCTTTTATTATGGATTCATAGGCACTCTTGACACATTCTGATGTTAGTTTTTTATTATATGCAGTTCCTAATGTTCTCCATTCTGTGTCTTGAATTATCACTCTCCTAATGTTGAATTTTTATTAACAGAAGTTCTTAATTTTTTTTTTTTTTTTTTTTTTTTGTCGTTTTTTCGTGACCGGCACTCAGCCAGTGAGTGCACCGGTCAGTCCTATATAGGATCCGAACCCGCGGTGGGAGCGTCGCCGCACTCCCGGCGCAGCACTCTACCAAGTGCGCCACGGGCTCGGCCCGAAGTTCTTAATTTTGATAGCAATTCAATTTCCAATTGTTTTCTTTATGATTGGATTATCCTGTGTCTTATTTAAAAAATTATTGGCTATCATATGTCAGGAAGATGTTCTGCTATTTCATTTTCTAGGTACCTTATCATCTTACCTTTAACATTTAGGTCAACGGTCCTGTGGGATTTATTTTTGTACACAGTGTGAGGTAGGGGTTCTCAGACACTTCTATCCAGATTGTATGCCCAAGGTAGTAAACTCTGTAGCAGTAAACTTTGCTTCTGTTTGACACCTTGACATTTTCAAGCATGCATATCATTTTTAGTTGTTGTTCTGATACAATTAAGTATTTTTATTTGGCATGATGGCTATGTTTCTGTGATTATGCTTAGTTGGTGTACTTCCCTTTGTCATCTCTTGATACTTCAGAAAACTTTAAACATGTTGTAAATATGTTCCAGTCTAAATTCTTTTTTCAAACCTTTTTCTGGCCCATCTATTTATCTTTGCCTTTGTTTTACAAAGTCTTTCCTATAGCAAAAGAGAGGGTTTTTTAATACTATAGATAATTTGGATTTTGAGAATAATTATCTTTTCAAGGCTTTGTAATGAAGAGCAGAAAATGGCCACATCCAAATCCTCCTTAGCAGCTGCTGATAAGATTAATATACTGATTAACACCTTTTCCAAGTTGGATGAGAGGTGAAAGTAATTCCATTTGGCAAAGCCTCATCCCATTTGCCGACATCTTCATTAACCTTGCTGATAAGGAAACCATTTCACAATACAAATTTCTCAAGGCTAGAGATTTTATCTCCACAGAGTCACCTAACAATACTAATTTGAAGTATGAAACATGCAGGCTCAATTGCCTCAATAATTTTGCTATGCCCTATCCTTTTATTTTTCCTGTTTAAAAGGTTGACAAAAGAAACCAATTACTTTATACTCATGAGGAAAGGTTGATTTTTAAAAGGACATTTATATTTTTAGAAAAGAGGGAAGAGAATTATAGTGTCATCATAGCAAGGGGAAAACAACAGTGGAAAAATTTGTGAAGAGAAAGTAATATAGTTTTGTGGAGCTTTATTAAACACAAGAATAATATCCTAGAGTATTTAAAAAGTTTGCATTCCAGGCATTTGCCCTTTCTTTTTTACACTAAATTCTTGATTAAATGAACCAATGCCAATCTTTTCGTATTTTGTAATCAGTTAAGTAAAAAATTTGTTAATTGGATAACTTTGGCTTTTATGAACTGCATGACATATTCTCTGTTTTACAGTAATTTCTCAATAGTGTCTACTGTCTATTTTCCAATGTAATTTTTTCAGTTAGTTAATTGCAATTTTTTATAGAGATCTAGAGATTTTGTCTAGAGATCTTTAGTCATAGTCAGTGATTGCAGGAAAATATTTAATACCCAACTCTCCTGTTTGTAACACCTGACTCTCCTATTTTTCACGGTATACATATTTTTACATGGCTGATTTAAATTTACAAACATGACATCACTCATGAAGAGCTGGTTAAGAATGTGAAAAACACACCATTACATAGTGTTACAGTACATGGATAAAGTTGATATAGATAACGTTAAATCATAGATAATTGGAAAATGGAGTAAAATAATTAAGAAGTGATGAGCTCAGTATTTATTACTTTTGCTTTTAATACTATGTTTATAAAGTTAATTTTTAATAAATGGCTGTGTTTGACAAATGGCTCATGAAATTACTTAAAATTTACCAGTTAGTGCTGGGTAAAAAGGTTGGTCCGGTTTTAGCACACTACTGAGTCTTAGCTGTGATCAAAAGGGGTATCAGCAACAATATTTCAGTAACAGCTCAAAAGCTGCTTTCAAATATCATGTTGAGGAAACCCAGGTTGACTACCATCTAGGTTGAAATTAGAGTTTCTGAACTTCAGCATGTATCAGAATCATGCAGTTTACAGGGCTTGGTAAAACACAGATTCCTAGACCCTTCTCCCAGTTTCTAATTCAGTGGGTGTCTCACAGGACCTGAGAATTTGCATGTCTAACAAGTTCCATAGTGATGCTGATGCTCCAGATGCTGAGAACCCCACTCGGGAAAATATCCATTTTAATGTTCATCTGTTTAAAAAAAAAAAGAGAGAGAGAACAGAACTGCGGTTATTAGAGGTAGGAAAGCAGGGGGAAGGGGGTTAAGTGAGAAATTAATTAAGGGTCATAAAGATTGATTACGTTTTGTAAACATGAGTGCACTAATTATCCTGATTTGATCACTACATATTGTTCACATGCATTGATATTCAAATCTGTACCCCACAAATATATATAATCAAATATGTTTCAATAAAAAACTGTCACACACACACAAAAATTAAAATAAATAAAAGCCTTGTTCAAATAAGTCAACTCTGTGCTGAGTAGAGCCTCTAATTTTTGTTTATTACACAGCCTTTGCTCTGAACTGCAATTCCCATGGCTTCTGGTATCTGCCCTAAGATATGCATAATGGATCTAACTATCCGATCTTGGGCATAACAATTTCTCTGTCTTTATTTTACATTTATTACAGAAAATATTTTTTATTTGAGTGGTTAAGCTACTTTATTTTTTCTTCTTATCTTTACTTCCCATTTTCTTCCTGACTTCATTTCTTTATCCTCCCCTCCTCTTTTTTCCTACACTGTTCCACCCTCCCCTCTTTTGTTCTTTCCTCTTATTGTTTTTCCATTTTTCTCGTTCCCTCTCCCCTTCTCCAATCTCCCTTTTATTTCCTTCCCACAACTGTTTTCATAAATGGTGATGCCTTTTCCTACCCTAGTACCTAATAAGATGTATCCTGGGCAGCACCTGTTCAAGACGGTGGAATAGACAGTCCCTAGTATCACTCACTCCCACAAATCAACCAGTTTACAACTATAAAAAAGCAATGAGAGCCAAGCTCAGGCCTCTAGAGCTCGGGAGAAGAGAAGGAGAGACCTACGGAGTGCGTGAAAGTGGGAGAAGCCATGATGAGAGAAAGGAAAAATTGCTCTGACCATTTTGAGCCCTGGCCACGTCCAGGCTGGAGCTGCTGAGCGCATGGAGCAGGAGCTGGCAAAAAGCCACAGCTTGTCTTTCAGATTAAGTTGGTTAGAGGCAGCAGGGGAGAAGAGGGCCACGGTGGCCCCCAGGCCAGCAAGACCACGAATAGGATCCCTTGGACCCATATAGGACTGAGGAGCCACAACAATTGAACAAAAGGAGCCACTCAGAGGCCAGTGAGTCATCACAAGGGACCAGAGCATGGCCTGTCCCATGAGAAGTGTTTGGAGCACAGGTGATGAGAGAGACAGACCCAGTGGGGGAACACTGGGGCACAGAAAAGACAGCTGATCTGCCCCCCAAATCAGTGTAGGACCACTCAGAGTAGACTGATCAGGAATATAGAATCACATGGGGTGCAGCTTGATGAAAAGACTCAGGCCCAGACCAGTGTTTCTACACAACCCAGATGCATTGGATTTCACGAGAACTGGAAGTACATGTAAAGCCAACCATTAAAACCTGAGTTACCTAAAAAGCTTTCCCTAGGGAATCAACAGCAAAGCAGAAATTTAGCTCAACCACAGAGCTCAAGTACTGGGCCTTACAGGCAGTTCCCCCATTTTAGAAGTAAGCAAAGGACAGAAAATTAGTTCCAGCAGAGAGTTCGAGTGGTGGGAACAGCAAATAATATAACACAGAACTGAAAGAAAAAAACAAAGTACCCACAACCAGAGACAAAGTTTGATATTAACTAGTAAAGGTCTCATTTCAACAAGGAAACTTATAACACCTAGAAGGACTGGAAGTCCCCTGGACTCTAAATCAGAAATGGGGAGGGCCGGGGGCCTCAGCCATGCCCCCCAATACCCACAATCAGTCCCAAGGGTGGGGGCTTTGGGCCTCAGCCACACCTTCCTGACAAGCACAACCACCCCAGTGACAACCACCAAGCTGCTGCAGGAAGCACCCTGGGCTTTCCAGAGCTGGGCAGTGGGGGGCCAAAGGCTTTTGCCACACCCCTCTGACACCTTCACCCAGCCTGGCAATGACCAAGACACCACCAGAAGAGCCCCGGTCTCCCCTGTGGGAATGTGAGGGGTACCATAGGCTTCAATCCTGCCCCTCCTCATTCTTCCTTCTTCCATCACATTTCCTTCCCCTTTCCCCTCTCCTCCTCCCTCCCAACTGCTCTACAACAAGATAGAGTATAAAAAATATTAATAAAAAAAGATGTATCCTATGCTTGCCACAATTAATGTCTACATTGAAGAACTACTTGTTATAGCATTGTATAAATCATTTTATTTATAGAAAAGTAGAAATATAACTTTACATAAGCAGAATAACATATCCATACTTAATAAATCAAGCTATAGTGCCTAGTTTTATAACAGCCTAGAAGAGGTGGAGATAGGAAAGGGTAAGGTGAATTTCAAATTATTTTAAATTGCTCTAGATGTTATTTATTTTAGTTCTGTATTATATTTAAAATATTTTTGTAATACTCGTATAACTCTTGATGTTCTAAAGATACTTCTCTCTATATACATATCTGTGTGTATATATAGACACCTCAGGTCTATAAAGCAGCTGATATACTAAAAGAATTTACTAGAAATATACTATACTGATAATCTCTGAGTATAATACTACCTGAGAAGAGGGACCCAAATGTTATTAGACATGCCATGAAAAATGCAAAAGGAAAGTGAAGAATAGACACTTGAAAGTGTTTTTTTTTTTTTTAAAGGAAGGAGTTTGTTATCACCAGAAAAAGGAAAAATAAAGTAAATCTTCTTCCTCATTGAAAAATTGGCCCAGATTCTAAGATTTGAATCCATGCGGCTATGGATGAGATCAGATAGGTAAAACATAGAACAAATTGCCATTTATTTCCCAGAAGGTACAGAAAGATTGCAACTAAACTACTAATTTCATCTACATGGCTTCAATAGTTGACTTAAAAATTATATAAAGGACTGGTCTTTGGAAAGGGCTAAGCCACTTACCCCACAGATGTATCCATCATGGGCAGTGAGATGACAAAGGTCAGCACATACATTTTAGGCCACAGGAAGCTGAATAGTAAAGAAACATATGGGTGCCAAAGTCTTAATTTGATAGTTCACAGAGGGATTCAAATATCCAGTCTATTCAGATAATTTCTGTATTGTTAGATGTAATCTTTGTGTATTAAAATACATATATATGTTTATAATTTTCTATTATTTAGATTCTACTAGGAATGCAGAGAATTATGTCTTGAAATATTCCATACTGGTGATTACTGGGAAAAAAAATCATATCAAAAAAGAAAAAGATTGTGATATATACTTGGCTGGGGCTTAGTCAGAAAAGATGTCAAAAAATTTTTATGCAACTTGTAGAGTTTGGAGACTTTTCCCTAAAAGTTATGTGGAAATCTGATCCCCAATGTGGCAGTGTTAGGAGCTGTTTGAGTCATGGCAGCAGATTCCCTCATGAATGGATTAATGCTCTCTTTGTGGGGGGACGGTAGTGAGTGAGTTCTTGCTTTATTCGTTCCCACAAGAGCTGGTTGTTTACAGGACCCTGATACCTTTCTCTGTCTCTGTCTCTGTCTCTCTCTTTACACACACACACACACACACACACACACACACACCTCCTTTCTCTCTTTCGTCTCTCTTTCCCTCTTGCTTCCTCTTACAATGTGATCTGTTTGTACCTGCTGGCTGCTTGTTACTTTGCACTAAGAGCAGAAGCAGCCTGAGGCCCATGCCAGATGCAGTTTTCCGAGAATCATGAGCCAAATAAACCTCTTTTCCTTACAAATTACCCAGACTCAGGTGTTTCTGTTATAGCAATGCAAAATGGACTAATACAGCAATCATTAAGCATGTGCAAATATTGTACTTTAACTTTGACATGATGTCAGATTGTTATGTGGCATCCCTGTAACATTCCTGTAAGCTAGTTTTTTAGCCATTAATTTAGAAAAAATATTGCTCTATTATTCCTCTGGCCCAACACTCCTAGCATCTATGCAATGCAGCACAGACAGTGTTATGCTCCACACATTGCTAGAACTCTGTATGTTTTCTAGGACTGTTGAAAGGAAATACAATTGGTTAACTTAAAACAACAGAAGTTTGTTTTCTCACAGTTCTGGGGAATAGAAGTCTGAAATCAAGACATTGGCACGGTTAGGTTAGTTCCTTCTGGAAGTTCTGAGAAGAATCTGTTCCACACATTTCCCCAGGATTCTGGTAGTTTCTAGCAACTCTTGGCATTCCTTGGCTTTTAGATATATTATCCTAATCTCTGCATCCATCTTCACATGGTATTCTCCATTCTAGGTGTCTTTGTGTCTTCACATAGTCTTCTTTATATAGACACTAGTCATCGGATTTAATCCTGCATGAACTCTCTCAACTTAACTAATTATATCTGCAAAGACCCTACTTTCAAATAAACTCACTTTCTGAGGTTCCTGGGGGAAATAAACTTTGGGGGGCACTATTCTCTTAGAACACATGTGGGGTCTCCTATGGGCTGATGGAGGACTCTGAAGTCACAATCACGATGTTACTTGCACTGAGTCACAGATTTTCAGCCAAAATTGAAACCTAGGATTCCTGACCACTAGTCCAAAGGACTTTGCCTTGACCCATACCACCACACCAAAATGCTGCTGTTTACATGCTGGTACTACCTGCTTTCCACCTTTGGTTTCTCATTACTACTTCATTGCTAAGATATTCTTCAAGCAACTATGGCTCATTTTTCTAATTAATATACGCCGATGCAATTGGTTGTATATGTCCATTTTAATTTCAGGTTTCTTGTACAATAGTCATTGTGAAATATACCATCACATGAAATGTCGGGTCTGCCGCTGGCCGACACGAACAGCCCTAGCCTCATTCCTTTTGGTGGGCGAACAAACGGCCTGGGATTCCTCTTTCCCTCCTGTCGCCTTTGGAAGGAGATGGGGGAAGAGAGCCGTGAAGAGAGGTGAGCACAGCCACCGCCGCCCCCCCAAAAACAGCCCGGTTAAAGGACACTCAGACGCGGCAGCGGGTTCTGTCAAGCAGTTCCATTTATTATCACACAAGCACTTGCTTTTATAGGCAGATGGGGAGGGGAGGTTTTAACATAATCCTATCAGCTTAAAGGTCAAGGGCATGCATCCTGTCTCAATGCCTAGCTATTGCGACCACGCAGTGTTCACGAGCACAGAAGCACATATTTGGCCAATAAGGGCTAAGGCAAGGTTCCCACAGACACCCCCACCCTACTTCCTCCTGGCCCCGCCTTAGGCTGCCACATTAATACGCCCTTGTGGGCCTATAATGGCGCCGCTTGCAATGTCACTTAAGGTGGCGTTAGTTTTTAAGGCCCGACAATGAAACATAATTATAAAGAGCATTGAGAGTTTTTAATGAGGAACAATGCATAATATTTGGTATACAGGATTTTGGAGAACATGTTTATGAAATTTTTATGGGTAATTGTAATGCTTTCTGTTACTTCTGTTGAAAGCTTTTCTTTAAAACAAAAATAATTCATATATGTCCTATTTTTTTCTGTCCTTTATAAATACTGGAGTTTACATGATACATTTTTACTTCTGAAAATTAAGGAATAAATTAATATACATATAATAATAAACCCTAACCTCTATTTGTTCTTTTTTGTTGCTCATTTCACTTCAAGCTATTCGTATCATGTATATTTAGCATTTTTATTTTACTTATTTGGTGTGGTCTCCTTTTTTAAAAAAATAATTTTTCCATAAATTCATTTATTTTATTAAGTATATTAATCCTTACTTTTACTAGAAGTTTTTTTTTCATCTTTTGTCCATATGTAATATTCTGAAAATATTGAAGTTATTGATTTAATTATCATTTTTCAAAACATTGCATCCTTAGAGATTTCTGGGAGAAATTGTGACATGAAGATATTTTTGGCTCTTTCTTCTTAATTTGGCTAAAATGATTAAGAGGAAGTAAAGAGTAGGGTAAGCATTAAAGACATGCTAGGAACTCTAAGGAAGCAGTGAGTACTCAAGGGAAGCAGGTATAGAAAATCTCGAATTTTAGAAAAACTCTAAATTAGAGGGGCATGAGCTGAATATAGAGAAAGTCCCTGATAAAGCAGACAGCACACATTTTAATGACTGACGATCAGTGGAATTAGGGCACAGATTTACTACGAGAGACTGTGTTTTCTTTGAGTGGTGATTACACTCATGACTCTTCTTATTTCAGCTTTATTGTATTTTCTGTATATTTTAACAATGTACATATGCTATTTTATAATTAGGAAAAGTTATAATAGTTATATAAACAAAAGCTGATAGTGAGCATTCCCTGGTCTTATGAATTTGTTCAAATTCTATAGGATGTAATAAGTTGAAATTTTACTCTGAAGAAAAGTAATTCAGATCACTTGAAGTTTTCTAAGCTTTGGTAGGTCAAGAGTTATAACAATATAATTATTTTTTTGTCCTAGCCACTCTCCCATTGATGTTGGTCTCAGGTCTGGAAGGTAAAAAAATTGTATTAATAAGCCTCACCTTCATTAATCTGTTAGTTAAGGCAACAGTGTCAGACAAAAGCATAAACTTGTTAAAATTTTTGAGAAAAAGTTCCAACACTGTAATGAGGAAGAAAGCTCCAGACGTAAACATGAAATCACTAAGTATATGATCAACAACATAGTGTATAAATTTTAAATCTGAGAGTGTTATTTCATTTATACTTTTTACATTTTCTCAGTAGAGTTAAAATTTCCACTTTTTTGTGGCAAATATAATATGATTGTTACCTTTTTTTATCACACCCATACACAGGATCTCCCCATGTTAAAATAATGCTGCCCAGACTGTAGTATAAGTTATTGCCAGCAGCACCAAAGTCTGGCAGAAGAAATAAAAACGGCTGGTCAGAAAACCTAAAAACAGAAACAGATATTAAGGGACAAAACAAAATAGAATAATACTGTCTATTTTTACCTGAGATTTGAAAAGTTAAAGTTTATTAAAGTGTATAAGGAAAGGAAAGATATAGAGATGAAAATAATTTTCTAGATTAAAAAATATCTATAAAGCACAAGGTTATTGCTTTGATAGCAAGATTTTAGCATAAAAAGAAAAACAAAAACAAGCAGCAACAAAAAAGCACAGCCATCAAAATAGGAAATACAGACCTCTGTTAAAAAAATGTTTCTACATTTTTATTTTCAGTTACTTTTTGGCCACGCCTTATTTCAAACAAATTAATTAGATAATGAGATAAATGTTTCCCCTCAACAGTTTTTATAAAATATGGTATACAGTTTCAAGATGGAAATTAGGTCAATTTAGGAGACAGTTGCGTTTTTACGGAGGGTAGGTCTAAAAGCCTAGTTTCTGGATCCTTGTTCACTATACATTAGCTACTTAATTCTCTGTAAGTCATGAAAATTGAGATACCGCATATGCAGTAGTTAAATTAAGGTTTCAGTTTGACTGAAGAGGAATCTTAATAGCTGGTAAAGTATACTTCGGGGTATGTCTGTGAGGATGATTTGGGACGAGATTGGCATTTGAATAAGAGGACCGAAAAGGAAGATCCGCCCTCAATGTGGGCAGGCAACATCTGATCAGTGAGGGCCAGAATAAAATGAAGAAGCGAAGGAGATGTGAACTGCTCTCTTGTCTGGAGCTAGGGCACTCTTTTTCTCCTGCCCTTGGGCATCAGATCTCCAATTTCTCTGGCCAATGGACTCCAAGACTTGCACCAGTGGTCTCCTGGGTTCTCAGGCCTTTGGCCTCGGTCTAAGAGTGTTACACCATTGGCTTTCCTGGTTCTGAGGCCTTTGGGTTTGGACTGAACCATACTACCAGAGAGTCCTGGCTCTTTCAAATGGCCTATCCTGGAACTTCCATAATTGAGTTAGCAAATTCCCCTAATAAATCCCCTCTCATAATTCATCTATCTATCTATCAATCATCTACATTTCTGTCCTATCAGATGTCTCTCTCTGGAAAACTCTAAATAATACAATATGTAAAAGTACTTTGAAAAATGCAGTGTGCAATATAAGCAGTTATTATAATATTTTAATTTTTATATGATGTCATAAGCAAGCAGATTCTCGTTATGTTAAAGTCATAATCAGACATGTGAAAGCCTTTTAAAAGACAGTTCAATCAAGTTGTTAGAATACATTCGGTAATAAATATTTTTGCGTCTACTTGAATAACAGATGGGCAGAAACTTCATTTTGGATGAATCTATATGCTTGAAAATACTGAAGCTGTTGACTGGACTCCTATTATCTTATCAAGTCATGAATTATGGGGTAAATGTTTTAATTTTAAAAATTGATAAATGGGTGTTTAATAATGTTTAGGGTTAAATATTAGACGTCCAAACCATTAACTATCTTTCTAAGAAACTACTCTGTGGTGGTCAGTCATTACCAGTCATTTATCAATCATCAGCATTTAGACTGATGATTTAGTAGTACTCTCATTTGGCTATCTTAACTATGACTGTATCACACATTCCATTATTAAGCCCTCTCTTGAAATAATTTGATGCTCTTTTGTCAACAGACATGTCACAGGGTGTTATTTTTTTTTTATTTCCTTAAGGTACTTAAGGATTTAGAGATGTTCCCTGTCACTTATAAAATCATAAACCAGACCCCAGAGATATAAGGACCTTGCTGAAGGCTTCTCAACTAATTGGTTACAAGTAAAGTCCAAGTCCCCTGATTCTCAGACTAATACATTTTCCATTGCACTAGGCAGTTTGTTACGAATGGAGCAATCGCTAACTGGAATAACATTGCAGAGTTGGAACAAAGTGGTGATTCTTTTGATATTGGCCGAAACACCCTAGGAATAGAAAGTGGACTGTTATAATCATGTTGTACACATGTTGAGTCCTAAAAAGCAAATTGACTATTCTGAATACCTTGGTGTTCAGAATTCATATAAGTGGCTCCAAAGTAAGAGTTTGTGCTACTTGGAGGGTGTACACTGTTCAGAAAGAAAAATTTTAAACTTCTATTAACTAAAAATAAGAAAGTTAAATATTACTAATACTAAACAAATAGATATAATCCATATACATGTATTAAAATAAGCAGGCATATATTAAGAGGTCATGCTCAACATTATTTTACTGATAGAAGTAGAACATGAAAAAACAGGTAGAGATCAAATCTGAACTGCCCACGAGGACATTATTTATATTGATGCAATTAAGATGTCCAGAGTAAGTTTTTAGAATGCTTTTTAAACATATTATCAAATTGTAGAGGTGAACCATTCATTTATCTATCCACTCATCAATTCAAATTCATTATTGTAAGTGTTGATTAAGTGACTACTGTGCTAAACACTGTAGTAAATGCTAGGAATATATCCATAATAGTGAAGGAGTGAGGTCCCAGCCCATATGGAGCTTTTAATCTATATGCAAATTTTGAGGTTTTAGAACTGGATATAGGATTTCAGATATTGTACCAGCAATACCACCCCTAGTTTTCTAGCTAGAAAGCCAACTTAGAGAGGTTAGATATCTCATATATGTTTAAGAGCTCTTGGTTTTCAGAATTCCCACAAATTACCTTCCTCATCCATTTCCTTCTTCTCGTTACTTCTCTCCTCACCCATTAAGCACTTGGAGGGCAACCTCTTCCCTGGTCCTTACCCATCTGAGCTCCTAGAGCTTTTGCTTGTATTGACCACCACAGATCTGCCTTATAACACCAGTGTTCTACTTCCTCTCCCAAATTACACTCCAGTCTCAAAGCTCGTTGTTGGGGAAAAAAAAGTATCTGATAAAATTTATTTATATTTAAAATATTTATGGCTGTCAATCTACTTAACATAACAATTATAATTTAGTATAATTCACTTTTATTAAATGCTTAGTAAGTCTCAGAGACTGTACTATCAAAGGAGGAATGATTCGTGGAGTTCCTATACTATGCTTAGTATAGAACTGTCCTCAGTCTTGGTGCCCAATAAATGTTAGTTAAATGGATTAAAATGTTAACCTTCTCATGAGCATGTGCATTTTATGAGAGACAATCTACTGAAGTGAAAATTAAATGAGATTTGGAATCAGATACTGATTTGAATCTCAGTTTTTCTACTTTCTTTCTAGAGACATTTGTTAAGTTATTCAGCTTCTATCAGCGACAGTTTTTGAATATTTGAAATGGGACTAAGAGTTACAAGTAAGATACTGTTAGTATTACAACTAATGTAAGCCAATCACCTTGAGCATTGAATATAGTACACATTCATTAATTAAAAAAAAATAGTTAGGGCCGAGCCCGTGGCGCACTTGGGAGAGTGCGGAGCTGGGAGCGCGGGGACGCTCCAGCTGCGGGTTCGGATCCTATATAGGAATGGCTGGTGCACTCACTGGCTGAGTGCCGGTCATGAAAAAGACAAAAAAAAAAAAAAAAAAAAAGTTAAAACAAAGGAATTAATCTCTAACAGGAGAATTTTATTCAGCATCAAAACTAAGAGAAACGTTGATTAAGCCAAATGTTTCTCAATATGGAAGAATAACTCTGGCATATACCCTACTGACTATGGACATGGTGTGGATAGAGGTGCAGCATGTAAGAATCTTGAGGTATGGAACATTTTATTTTAATAAAATTCGTTTTATGTCTATTTGGCTCCCTAAAACAGAAGAAATAAGGTAAAGTTCAGCAAAGTATTTTTTCTTTAGAGGATAAACAGGAGGAATGGTATTATATTTAGGTTGAGAGCAGGGTTCCCCACAAGTGAAATTCTATAGTCTTTGTTTTACATCCTTAGCATTATGTCTTGAATATATACACAGGTGTAATGGGTAAGGTAAATAAGTTATCAGTAATGTTTTTGTCCATATGTGTTGCTATAACAGAGCCACATACTGGGTAATTTATTTTCTTACAGTTTTGGAAAATGGGAAGTCCAAGATCAAGGTGCCAGCAAGCTCTGTTGTCTAATGAGGGTTGCTCTTTGCTTCCAAGGAAGGTAGAAGGGCAAGCTAGTATAACACAGTGTGAAGCCTCTTTTATAAGGGCCTTAATGTCATTCAGAAGATAGGCTCTCTCACGGCCTAATCACCTTTTAAAGGGCCCAGCTCTTAATAACCACCACATTGGCAACATCTAAATTTTGGAGAGGACACATTCAAACCATAGCAAATAATAGCTTTCTCATCCTAGAGAAGTATTTTTAGTGTTCATGAATCTTTGATCTCCAAACCTGCTTTTATTATTTGTTTTTTTTTTTTCAATAAAAAAAAATTGTTGGAGTGATCTTAGTGCAGCTCATTGACTTAAAGAATAATTTGGAAGCTGAGCTTCTGGGAGCCCAGGAACTAGGGAGGCTTTAGAATTCCAAGAAGCAGCAACTAAAGTCAACTTATTTGAAGTACCATCCTCAAATCAATCAGTTCCAGAAATGATTGGGGTGCCTCGACTAACAACCCCACCAAGTTGATGTGAGGTGTAGAATAAGCCGTTAGTCAAAGAAAAATAGAGAATGCTCAAGTATTTTTACACATGTGTTAAAGAACTTTTATAAACCAATTTGCTGCTATAACTATACACTTCAAATTGAAATATGCGACTTTGAAATTCTTATAACTAGTACATGGCCATGGTATGAAACAACTTTGTGTGAGTTAGGGTCCCTCGAAAACAGACACCTAGATTTGAAAAGATTAATGAGGCAAAACAAGAATGAAGGATAAAGAAGAAGAGAGTGGGAGGGGGTAGGGAAAGCCATCAGTCCACCATGCAGATCTGATACCTATGACAAGAGGAGAAAGGTGATTAGGCAGGAAGATTCTGACTACAGCAAACTTTAAGAAAGTTTTAGCTAGGTTGATGTGGCATCTTCTAGCCAAAATTATGTTAAAGAATTATGAAACAATTACCTGTTAGAGATGGCACTGGTACTGCCATGGTGGTCAGTCAGAAAAAACAAGTCTCTACATCAATCCAGAGATTGTGGATCCAGAGGGTGGCAGTGGGGGCTGTCATTTGACTTTGCTTCCTGCCAGTAGATCCAATGAACATATTTCCACGGTTGCCAAAATTACACAGTAAATAACTAAGGATGCTCATCTCTGCAGGTTCCCATTCCCTCAGTTATCTTTCTGGCCATGTTTTTCCCCAAAGTAAATAATAGCTCACTATATCTAGTGTTGTGCTCCTATTTTTGTTCCTTAACATATCTTGCAGATCTCCATATCCATTTATTAGAGATGCTTCATTATTTTGACTTGCTGTGAATAATTCCATTGTATGAGATGTAATAAGGGCACCATTCCTCTTTTGATGAATTTTCATCTTTTTTTTCAATCTTTTGCTATTGTGAGCAATGCCAAATAAATGTTCATGTTTTTTTCCTAATATATTTGTAGGATAAGTATCTAGAAGTGGAATCACGTGACCACAGGTCATTTCTTTTCAAGTCAAACATTTTATTTGGAGTTAATTGTAGATTCTTTTGTAGTTATAAGAAGTAATACAGAGAGGTTCACTCAGTTTGCACTAATAATAACTAGTTGAAAAACTATACTAAAATATAGCAATTGGAATATTCATATCACCATACCTTATTCAGACTTTTCCAGTTTTACTTGTACTCATTTATGTGTCTGTGAGTGTGTGTATGTATTTGTGTGAAGGATGTATATAGTTCTATGCAATGTTATTACAAGTATAAGTTCATGCATCCACCACAACAGCCAAGATACTAAATAGTTCCTTCACCACAGCATCTCCTGTATTGCCTTTTTATAACCGCACTCACTTCCCTCCCTTACCTCATCATAACGCATGGCATCTACTAATCTGTTAGCCATCTCTATAATTTGTCATTTCAAGAATGCTTTATAACTAGAATCATAGAGCTGTAGCCTCTTGGAATTTACCTTTTTTCATCAGCAAAATTTCCTTGATATTCATCTTAGTTGCTGTGTGTATCAATAGTTAGTTCATTTTCTATTGCTAAGTAGTATTGCATGGCTTATATGTACCACAGTTTGTTTAACCATTCAACCATAGACAGGCATCTGGGGTATATCCAGTTTTTGCTTATTATGATAAAGACTTTATGCACATTTATGAAAGGATTTTATGTGAACATACATTTCCATTTCTCTGTGATAAATGCCCATTAATGCAATTACTGGGTTGTATATTAAATGTATGTGTAGTTTTATAAGAAATTGCCAAACTGTTTTTCAGAGTGGCTGTACCATTATACAGTCTCTACAGCCTTGCCAACATTTGCTGTTTAAATCAAGGGTCACTATTTTGCTTATGGATGTCCATTGGCTTCAGCACCATTCCTTAAAATGTCCATCTGTCTTCTACTGAGTTGCTCTACTTTTTTGTCAAAGATTAGTTGGGGATTTTTTTTTTTTTGAGTTTTTTTCTGGACCTTTAATTTTGTTCCAATTATTTGTGGTCTGTCCTTCTGCCAATATCAGACTTTCCTGATTACTATAATATAAGCATTGATATTGGTTCATAGGTTATTTTTACTTTAGAATTTTATAAATATTGCTAAGTTGTCCTACTTAAGACTACAGTTATTTAAAATTCTACCAGCAATATACCAAGGTGCCTGTTTTTCCATACTCATAAAAAAATGTTGCTAAACTTTTTCATAATTACCTAATATATAAAATTCACTGTATAATTTTAGTTTGCATATCCCTTGCTATGAATAAGTTCAAACACATTTTCATAGAGTTATTTATACTTATTTTTAAGAACTATTCACTCATACATTTTTCCAATTTTTCTATTAATTTTTTAAATTATTTTAATGACAATAATATTAGCACTTTTGTGAGTTGAATACATATCTTTTAAAAAAATAATTTGAGATTTATTTTTTGACTTTACTTATAAGGCATCTTTCAAAGCAAAACATTTAGATTTTCATAAAGTTAAATTTAGCAAACTTTTCTTTTGTCACTTCTGGTATAATTATAAAGCACTTCTTTAGGCAAATTACCTAGACTCCCTGTATCTCAGTTTCTTCATGTCTAATATGGAGATAATAATAATATCTATGTCATATGGTTGTTGTAAGGATGAAATTATTAACATATGCAACATTCTTAGAACAGAGCTGGCATGTAGAAAGGCTGCTATTTTTATTATTTTGAAATGCAGAGCTATATAATAACTGTTTTAAAAAATCGAATAAAGGAATTTTAAAATTTCACCAATTAAAGTGTAATAGGTAGTGACCGTTGGGGATAACTAACCCATATATTGGAAATAGAGGAAAAGACTGATTTTTCTTGAAATAAAAACTTCTTAGATATGAAAATAGTACAATGTGGTAAGCAGAATTTTATGATCAGCCCTGAATGACCCCACTACCTTCTATAGTCCTCACCCCTTGAATGTGGCGGACCTGTGACTATGATGGATGTCACTACATGGTTATGTTATATGCAAAAGGTGAAGAAATATTGTGCATTTAATTAAGGTTCTAAGTCAGTTGATTTTATATTAATCAAAAGGGAGTTTACCTCTGGAGGGTCTGACACAATCAGGTAAGCCCTTTAAAGAGGGTTTGGAGATCAGAAATGTCCTCTCCTGCTTGCCTTGAAGAAACAAGTCACCATGAACTCTACAGCTGCAAGAACATTTATTTTTCCAATAGCTATGTGAACTTGGAAGCAGATCTTGAGTCTCAAGTGGACCTTAAGACAAGATTGCAGCCATTATTATTATCATTAGCATCATTATATCAGTATCAGAGACCCTGAACAGAGGACCCAGCTAGACAGTACTCACATCCCTGACCCCTGGAAACTGTGAGATAATAAATGGGAATTGATTTAAGCTGCAGAGTCTGTGATAATGTTTTAAGCAGCAATACAAAATGATTACACATACCAAGAGCCAGAACGTAAAATGTCTCGATATGCTATACAAATCTCTGACATAACTAAAGAGATAATTTAATGGATAAAAGATCAAGAAATGTTTGCTTCTAAAATGCATATTAAAAGAATTTGTACTAGGCACTTGCTTATATTTTTCTTTTCCCATTACTGTTGCTCATTCCACTGCTAGTTCTCATATAACTTATTTCATCTCTCATGATGTGTCAAATATTGCAAAGTTAAGTGCACTGAAAATGTCAAATGAGATGGATTCAGAGAAGCTTCAAGTGCTCATATGATACACATCCAACAGTTCTGCATGTGTATGCCAGCCTGCTGTAGATCAAGGTCTTGACTCTTCACAATAGCAGGCTAATCACCTTCATTACCCTCTGCCATAATGAAGGAAGTTCTTACGAAGACTTAAAAAGACAACAGAAATAATTTAATCTAGGAGTCACAGATGAATCAAAGCTAGATAGAGGTAGCATATTTAGTTAAAGAACAAATTTAATTTCCATCTAATCAATGTTCTATCTATAATCAAACAATTAATCAAAATGGTGTAGTTTGCCTCAAAGAACTAGGGGACAAGCAAATTATAGTTCTGGTGATGCTTGATGGTGAGATATA
Organism: Cynocephalus volans; assembly: GCF_027409185.1. NCBI lineage: Eukaryota > Metazoa > Chordata > Mammalia > Dermoptera > Cynocephalidae > Cynocephalus > Cynocephalus volans. Next base: position 67,071,056 of record NC_084475.1, read on the forward strand.
TTGCACAGAAATATACGCATATATAAGAAAATGAATTTCTGCAGTATATGTTAGAGATTATTTAGATAGTATTGAGATTATAGAGTATATTTAAGATTATAAAGAGACATTAATCTCAGCTTTGTTTCTAGAATTTCAGGTATTTTGAAGAATAATGCCTTTAAATGTTAAGATTTCAATGTTGAACCTAAACTTATTAACACCAGTTTCTGGTATCTTTGAATTCATGTTGATTTGCTAGTTATAATTTAACCTGGTCAAAGAAAGTTGAAGAAATGAAATAAGAAAGAAAAAAAAAAAAAAAGGAAGAAAGGAAGGAAAAGAAGGGATGGAGGGAAATAAAGAAGGAAATATTTTTACCTCTGTACCTCAAGTTCTTTTGCACAAAGAGTTCACAACTATTCTATTGTAATAATGGTTGCTATGCTTTTTTGGAAAACAAAATTATTCATTTTTCATTAATAATTGTAGTAATTAATGAAAAAATTAATGGAGGGACAAGCTATTTTTACTTATGACTAAAGTATTTTTATTTTCAAAGTTCCCTCTTGGGACTACAATTGATTATAAAGATTTTTCTAGGGTTCAACCAGGGTCCTATACTCACTCAGTTAAACTCTGCAGAGAAGTTAATGATAAGAGAACAATCTACAGGCTATTTATGGTTATATTTATAATTTATTCATGAAGAACTACTAGAAAAAAAAGCTTTATTTTATGATTTCTTTTATTATTTTTCCTTTTTGAGCATATTTTGTTTATATGAGTGAAGAACTATAAAATCAAAAGCATTTGATTATTCTGTAGTGTTTATGACATGATATATGGCTCAATAAATACAATATATGCAATGATGATGAGAAAAAGAAAACGCATTTTTGTTTACTTAATTCAGAAGGTAGATATGTGGCCATAAAATTCATACTAATCTCAGAGAATATACATTAAAACATCATTTCTTGGTTGTTGATTAAATCTCAATTGTTTATTTGGTGGCACAAGAGAAACGGAGGCAGTGAGAAGTTAGCAAACCTCCTTCACAAAATCAGAAAACACTGAATAAAAATTTTATTTTTATATGATATGGGAGAGTGAACACATGATATTTCAATTTAAGAATATTTTTTATCAAAAATTTGTTATATTGTAATTTTATTTTACAGATAAAATCTTATAATTTTTTATTTATTATCAATCACTTGTTAATTATTTTGTTATCTTTTTAGAGCCATAAGAATTTGAAGTGAATATATAGAAAACAACTGAATCATAAGAAGCAAAAGAAGAAAAGATCCAAGTGTTAATAAAGGTCTGTCATTGCATAATATACATTGAAGAATTTTGAGAACCTTTATTTTAATGAATTGAAGAATGACAAATTATAATTATATCCCAATGTATTTGTGATTTGACTAAATGCCTTAAAATAACTAAAACTCTTAGTAGCCACTTCTGCTCTCAGCGGTAATCTTAGGCACTCTAAAGCATTAAAGATGAAGGAATTGCTCTATTTTACCAAATCCTGGGACAGCTCTGGTGATACGATGTGGACTAGACAAACTGGAAACTTTCCAAGATGATTACTGGACAGCTAGGCCCCCCATAAAGGGCTCCCTGCTCATGAAAAGCCAATCTGGACAATAAAATAAGAGCTATTGTGTGTGGGGGAGGGGGGAGTGTTCAAAAGATGGGAGGGACATATTTTTAGTCTAGATTTATTATTTGTTATTTATGGAAAAAGCCTTTAGGACCATGCTGCCTCCGGATTCTTACTGCATTTTCATTATTTCATTATGTGTCTATTTTTGTGCTCAAATGTTACTCCATTGAAAGCCGTGACTTATCTGAATGGATCTTAGTGTACTGAGAATAGTTACTAATTTTTTTCTCCTGGGATGTGAGTTATTCTAGATTTAAGTGGCAAATTTTCAAATATGAAAATTAAACCATGATGACATGACTTAAAGAGAAGAAATTTCCAATTCTCCACTGGATAGTACATGATGTACTGCACTGAGAGGCAGCATGTTGTAGTGGTTTTGAGGTTAAATTTTTTGTATATGAATCCCAATTACACTCTTTTAAGTAACTTAATCCTCCCATGCCTCATTTCCCTCATGCACAACCTGCTGATTAAAAGTGTAAGTCAATGAGTTAAGCACATTATCAAATTGTGCATAGTGGGGAACTGCTTGTGTTGAGTTGTTCTGTCACAGTCTATATTGGTAATACCATGGTTTGGGATATTTCATTAATAATATATAGTTTATGAGTTAACTTCTGTGAGAGTATGACTTACATTGTACTGCCAAACCAAAATTTGGCAGTATTTCTGGAAAGCATCAAAATACTTTCATGAACCATATCAAAGAATTAAAATTAAATTATAACTGTGTTCATTGCTTGTGGGCTTGTTTATCAAAAATTGATATAATTCAATAAACATAATATTATTTTAAATCTGTAGCCATCAAACATTCTTTAAAATTACCAGAAACTACCCAGCCATGCAGCTGGGCATGGCCTTGACACTGAGATCTAAGAGAAGAGTTTTGGTTGGAATAGAATTTTAAGTATATTTGTGTTTGTGTTGTTTTGTAACTCTTAACATAGAGCTGTCAAACTAAATGTATTATTCTAAGGCAACAAAATCTCAAAAAATCAGTAAAACGTTATGCAATTGACATTTTATTGACATTTGTTGCACAACTGATGCCTTCTTAGTGGAATCCTTTGTTCTTATTAGTGAGATTTTTTTGTTCTTTTGTTCCTTTGTTCCCTTCACAAGGTGAAACAATATATGTTGTGCTATGTTATAAAAGCTTGTCCTCATAAAATGTCTATAGTGCTTGAGTCAACTGATGTTGATGATTCTGCTGTTAATAATATGTGTAAAGTAGGTAAAAAAAGAAAGTGATCACAGAGCAGTTATTGTGCTTTGAAAAAATGTGATTAATATGAAAGGAATCAGTATGTTTAATCATGTCACAGACTTCTTTAGGAAGCCTAGATAACCATGGCTATTTTCCTTTTTGGTTGGCTACAAGAAAGCAATTGGTATGATTTTGTGTGTCTATAGGAAGAAGGTATTATGATCATACAACACATGTTGTACCATCATGCACTTGCTACTTAGACTTTGCCAATGAATTTGAAATACAGATTTTCTACTGTACACTGCTTGGCACAATAAATAACATTATACTCTGAACTATTGTCTCCATTGAGGTTCTATCAGAGAAACAGATATCAAGCACATGGTTCTTTGACAAACAAATGTGAGGTGACTCTTCTGGAGTGAGATAGTTATTAATTTTTTTTTGAAAGGGATAAAATTATATTTTGGTTTATGACCTAGCAAAAATGAAAGCTGGTCTTTCTGCTAGTAAATATGATAAATACATGTTTTCATAAGTGAAGTCAATAAATATGCTTAAACAAATAAATTTAATAAGAAAAAAGATACAACGATCGCAATAATGCGTTCAGCTATCAAAAGGAGAGGATAGAACTGAGGTTACCAGAGGTGGGAAAAGGGGAGGGAGAGGGGGTAAGGGAGGAATTGGTACAGGGCCACGAAAAACTATTACATTGTATAATGTTGAATATACTAATCATCCTGATTTGAGCATAACATATTGCACACAGGTATTGATATTCAACTCTATACACCACAGATATGTACAATCAACTATATTTCAAAAAAGACAAATAAATAAAAAATAAATATATTTAAATAAGTGAGAAGAACATACTAGAACACTCAAGGAAACTTTACAGTGTATTTTTTAAAGAATTACCTGCTTTGAAAAAGCATTCCAAAAACATATTTTAACCAAATTTCTTTATTTTGAAAGAGACCATTTGTTTTAGAAAATGAAGCAGTGATCATTGTAAATGATGTGGCAGTATTAGTTGGATCCATTTCATTTTAACTTGGCCAGTGATGGTGGTTGGATATACTGGTCTACCCCAGAACCTGAATAAAGTTTGAATTAATGAAGCTTGAGCATTTGGTTTGTTCGATTAGCTGTACTTCCATAACTAGCAAAGTAACTACATACTCGGGAAACTGGAGGGCTCTATTTTAAAATATTGGTGTGCAAACTATTGTCCTCAAAGGAATCCCCCACTAAAGCATGCTCCTTCCAGAATGTCAAACAGTTCAGTATTTCTGTCTCCTAAGATGTCAAGCATAGGTGCCTCCTTACATTCAAAGAGTGGGTGCTGTCTGCTACCGAAACCCAGACTCTTTAGAAGCCTTCTGGTCACCCCAAGCCTTCTCCATGTCTGCCACTACTTTCATCTCACTATTACAGAAACATGGCATTGTTAATTTTGTCCAAGAAGTAGTACTGGTTGCAATAGCTTTGCTGTAAGAGTTGGGACACAGATATAGCTCTTTGAGAAGCAGCCAAAACACCAAAATTTTCAAGAGCTCATCTTACCACACTGCCACAGGATTAGGTCATGAGAATGCTGGTGGGAATGAGCCACTTGTTTCAATCCAGACCTGTTTCAAAGGATTGACAACGTCATTTTCAGTCTACCATAGATTCTTCAGGTTTTCAAAAGGAACATTTGTCTAAACCCATCGTTTCTTTTGTCAACTGCCTTATACTACAAAATTGACCTAGATTCCCTACATAGCAGCACATAGATTTAGCCATGTAGACATTTTATCAGGTAGGCTAGGACTGAGCATGAGTCAGAGTTTGCAATTTCGTGGACATGAAAAGGTCTTCTTTTCATAACCAGGCTTGATGCAAGACCAACTAATGGTTATGTCACTTTTTACCTCTGTGGTGATTTTTTATGCTTTGCTTTTTCTCGTATCTGTCTTGGTGTCACTTGGTTTAATGTGATGGACTTTAATAATTCAGAACATTTGGGATGAGTGATTGGGTCTGCATTTCTTCCTTATCAAAAAACTTTTAGACTCCTTAGTCAAACCAGCCTCCTTCTTTTTAGGGAAATTTAAGAACTGCTAGTCAATGCTTTTCTCAAGAAAGAAAAAAAAATTCTGCATTATTGGACAAGATACTATTTGTCTTTGACACAGGAGAATCATCACTATTGTACACCAAAACAAAGACTAGCAACTGCCTAAAGAGAACTAATAAAATGTGTATTGCAATTACCAAAGGAGTTTCTCATTTCTTGAATAATATTTCAGAATGCAGGAGTGGAAAAGTCACTGTGCCAGTTAAGTTTTAAAATGTTTGATACACACTTTTTAATGTATTATCTCAAAACCAAAATATAATTTTTTATGTTTATAATTTTTTGAGTTAAAAAAAACAGCATCAATTTTTTTAAAAGAAGTGTGAGGAGAAATTAAATTGCAAGAAAGGTTAAGGCTCACTGGTTTGGTACTAATTAGGCCATTTGGGCCATATTTATGAAATGAATTAGAAAATTAATATGATTTTATTCAACGACTGAATGTATGAATGAACAAAATTTACAAATAAAGAAAGCCTTACAAACATCTGAAAAGATTCCCTGTATATGAGTTTGGTGGAAGCATCATATGCATTTTTTTAATGATGCTAAAAACTATTCAAGCAATGTTTTTAGAAGCATAGTTAATAATTGACATAAACATTGTGACAAGGAACTAAGCGACTTGCAAGGTTTAAGATATATATTTTAAGCCAGGAGAAGCTGATGCGATCTATTCTCCCATAGCATCTTTATTAGGACTTAGAACTGGAGTATTAATGTCCTTAAGTTAATGCTATTTCTGCTCAGGCAGTGGTGACTCTGAATCATACATGGTCTCTCAAGACCCTCTCAGTGTTTATATTTGAGATTTTTCTCTGGAAGGCAGAATTGCCTTTCCCATACCATAATGGTCTATAAAGATGATGTTCTTTTGTATCAGGAAGGAGAAATGGATCATATACGTGATAAATACAAAGTGCCCTGACTTGGGTAAGAATAATCCTTTCTGGGAGAGAATAAAGACCTGCACAGAACAAATTAAAACAGGGACTGAAGGATGAGGATGTTGTCCAGAAACTTCATACTCTTCCTCACGTTTGTTCTGTTTATCTTCCTTTATTCTGACTCAGAATCAGCAATACTACAGTATATCTAAGAATTATATCTTAAGAAGTTTTGCCTAAAAGAACTCAGAAGATAACTGACTCATGTTGTGATAGTTTATGATATATGAACATGCAAAATTAATTTTAATATCTAATTAACTGTAAGTTCCCAGAATTTCAAGCCAGTTTCTTTTGTACTTGGTTAATTTTACATGAAGCTCTGACATTTCAGATATATACAAACCTCAGTCTGTGAATCAAAATGAAACATAACTTGTATTTATGTCTTTTTATGCAAGCTGAAATGTCCACTGGCTGATCTTTATTAAGTAGTGGCTTAGCATACTGGTTACCTTTTAATCAGACTGTGACATTCGCTTAGTTCTCTTTGTCTACTACCTTCATTAAAAACATGAACATTTGCCACCAAAGGAAAGAAAATATTTTCATTCCAGGTACAATTCAATTCCTAAGGATTGAAAAAGAAAAAAAAAAAGTCTTATTGCTATTACTATATTGTGCGCCCAAAATAGGAATACCGTCTCTGTTTGGTAAGCTCTGATTGACTTATCTGTTATTATACATGGTCTTTTTCCTTAAAAGGCCTACCTTGTTTGATAACATTCTCACCAATTATAGCATTCCTTTGTATTAAGGTGTTGTTTCCAGAAGGCCCCTGTTAAAATGCAAATATGCCATCTGGCAAGCTTTTACCTCATTAGCTCACACCATCACAGCAGCACAGATTATGTATCATATTAGATATGGAAGAGACACTGAACTGATGAACTCTGACTAAGAGAAGATGGTTGGAAAAATCCCAAGCAGAGGGTGCTTTGGGGTGTCACCTAAGGGCAATAGAGCAGAAAGAAGAGAGTGAGATGCAAGGTCCAGGTCCTGGCTGTGATGGATTCAGAGATACAGACTGCCAGAGCTGCAAAAGAATTTTGAAAACGTAATCAAACACCTTTACCTTACAAATGAGTAATCTTAGGCTGCAAGTAGCTAAATGACTCCTTTAAGTGCCCTCAGCTAGATTTCTATCATTAGCTCTTGAAGCCCAGAGGGCCAGCACTTACTCAATGTTTTATCACTTCACAACGTGTAAAGCTGCAGAGTTATCCACATGTAATTTCATGTGCATACTTAGTGGATTTTACTTTCACCAATTACATTGAAATCCCTTAAATTTTCTTTTGTGCCTTCCCGCAGCAGCAAACAAAGTTGGACTTGTCCTTGCTCCAGTCCCTTGCTGCCCAAGGTCATTCTCCCAGCACAAGTAGAGTTTAGTTAAGAATTCAGAGTTAAGCTCCCAGACAACCCTGCCTGGGTAGCTGTGTGTTAAAACATTGAACGAAATTTCTGCCAGGTTTATAAACCCAAATCCAAGTTTCGATATGGAGAAAACTCTGTGTTTTGTCCTGAAAGCCATCTTCCTTCTCTCCAGTTTCTGACCTCTGCATTTGTGTCTGTGAATTGTCAAAAAGGGGATGTGAAAAGGGAGCCGAACTGATTCCTGAGGTTACTTTCCAAGTGTTCTCTTTTGTAGGAGAGGTTTTATTTCTGCAGGTCCATAGCAAATATTTTCCACTAATATTTGAGTAGAAGCATAACTGAAGAAACAGTATAGTTTAGGTTTTGAGATAGGGAGAGATGAGATTTCTCAGAAAGTACCTAGTAAACCTATGTGATGCCGACCTGCTTAACTCTGACAAGAAAATATTCAGGATTTTCCTCAAAAGCCCTCATTTCAAATACTCAATTACACTGTCCATATTCAGTTTAGAACTAAACATTTTCTTTTCTGATTATAAAAATAACAAACTTTACCTATGGAAGATATGGAAACTGAGAGAAATAGTAAGAAAACTATGAGAGCTTCCTCCATAATTTCATTATCTAGAAATAAACTCTGTAAACTTCGTGTTATATTTCTGTGCAGAATTGTTTGTTGTGAATTCAGCAATTCCACCATCCCTTTCTGAAGTCTCCTCAGAGAGGCTGAGAACTACATTTCCCAAAATCCTTTCCTGTCTGTGAATCCAGATTAGGGTTTTGTAAGTGAGAGGCACTGGCAGGAGATTTTAAGAGCGGAAGAACATGAGAGGCCATTATTCTTTGCAAAAAGTGTCAGAGAGACTCAGGAGCACACAGAAGATTCAAAATGTCTTTCCCAGCAGGCACTGAGAACTATCCACTCATCTGCTATTGACTGAGGTAACTGGCTAGAGCTTCTCAGAGATTACTGAGAATTCCAACAGTTCCTTGGGGAGAAGTTGAACCCTATAGTGAAATCCTTCACACATGGAATGCCTTTGTTTCCTTGACTGCACCCTGGGCATATATTTTTGTTTTTCTTTGTATAAGCACTTTTTAAAAAATCATTGTTTCATTTATTAACATTATATTAAATGCATTCTACCATTAAATATTTTAATGATTATATAATATTATATTTAATCATTTGTGGATCTCTATAAGCATTCTCCAATATTTGACACTTAAGATTATGCTATTTTCAATAGTATCAAAAATGCTGAAATTCACAAAAGGAAGCACAATTATTGTCTGTACTTCTAATTATCTCATTAACAGATATCCATAAATAAATTTAATGGGTTAAAGAAAAGAACTATTCTTTTTAAGGCATTGGATATATATTACTGATTTTTTTTGCTCAGAAAGATTGTTTAGATTAAATTCTCATTAGCAGTATTTGGTAGCCTTCATTATTCTACTGCATGATTAGTATTAAATAATATGCTCATTTTTGTCAGCCTGTGCATTCTGATATGTAGTGTGAAAAAATAGCCATTTACCTCATGTGCTTTGCACATAACAGTTGTTCAATAGATGTCTGATGACAAAATATTAAGAAAAGTGGCAGGACCTTTGCTGAAGGAGGAATGAATTTTAAACTGATATAACATTTAGTTTGCAACCAGGAGTTCCAAAAGGCAAATAAAACATCTCTCTCAAATGAACAGCTGAAAGCTAGCATTGAATATTTCTGTTCAGTTTTGTAGTGCAAAATGACTCTCTAATTAACAAGGCAATTGGCAAGAGTTTCAATAAGAACAGCCTTTTCTTTGGGACTTCACAAGGAGAATGTGTCATGGAGCATTAGGTGTAGCTGGTAACCGGTAAGGTGTTAATGGCATGCAATCTTCTTTTAGGTTATAAGACATAAATCTGTTGTAAGTACCATCTATAGGTTTTAAGTAAAATGTTCAGCCTTTTTGTCTTTTGAGTAGGAATGTAAGACCTTGAACAACAGTCTGGCACCCTAGAAAAAAGAATCACCATGATTTTTCATGTGGTTCTTGTCCATTGTCTGGAAGTGTAAGATCAGTGCCCTGAAAATAGTCATGTTTGCTGTGGTAAGTCAAAAGTTTAAAGTCAAAGAAGAAACAGAGCAGCTGTAAACCAAGATGGGAAAAGCAGAGGTACTCTGAAGATATCTTAAAGACAGTTTTACCAATATGTCAGAATTCTTCAAAGAAAATAAACAAACAACAAAAACCTCCACAAGTATCAGAAAGTAAATTAGTTTGACAATTAATAACCAGGAACACACACTTTGAGCCTTGAGCAAGTGGAACGCAGAATCACAAATAGTGATAAGACATACAAATAGAAGCTGTAAATTTCTAAGTTGTAAAATTCCCTTCACTTATTTTAAACAGTTTTACACAAAATTTATGACATCACTTAGGTATTGCAACCATATTTGACACATTTGATATTTATTATAAAAACAATAAAATAATAGTTTTAATTAAACGTGTACCAAGCAAAGCTTCTGGTATTTATTCTGGTAACTTTGTGTCTAACCTCCATTACTTCTTCTTGTTTCTCTCTTAATGTTGATCTCATATACATTTTTCTGCATTGAAAGTCTTTGAATTTTACAGAGCCAGGTTCTTGATCCAAGTTCTCACATTTTTCTATACAGAGAGGGCTATAAATCATAACTTGTAGCCTCCCTCAGTCACCGGTAGAGGATGGCCTGTGACGGAATACAAACAAAAGGCAGTATCTTTTTTTCTTTTGATATAATTTCTGCCAGAGTTCTCTTAAACTTTTTGCCTTCTCTCTACGCTCAGAATATCAAATAGATCGATAGACCGATAGATAGATGCACAGATAATGGCTGAGAGTCACTTATGTATTAGTCCAAAGTTTCCTTTCTAGCTTATATTATTTTTTGAAAAAGACTGAAAAAGACCATTTCCATCCTTACTATCCTCATCCTTCCCCATCTATCTTTGATTTAACTTTGTTTTGAACTGTCTTTGTTAAGTTTTCTGTAAAATTAATTAAAATTCCTTAACAACTGACATTTTTTTCCTCAGGACCGCCAAAGTTTTAGTCTATTTTCCATTTAAAAGACTTTTGAATTCTCACCATAGTAAAATAATTTCTTAGGATTTCTTTGTAATCACTCATATCTTGTTTGGAATAAATTATTTAAAATCAAATTTAAGAAACTATACAGAAACATACCATCACCCAGAGCAAGCTGCAAAATCGGCAGGACCCATTGCAAAATGGAAATGCAGGACCCCTTGTTAAGTAATTATTAAGACAGCAGATAGTAACTGTAGCACACCATTAAGCCATGCATGGGCACCTCTAAGCATGGAGTCTTGTGTGACTGCACAGTTTGCCCAGCATGAAGCTGGGTCTACCATTACTTATAGAATAATGAATAAACAGATAATAAAGTTAAAAATATTTAAATGTGAAGGAGGTTATACAGAAATCTCAGGTGAAATTGAGATCAAAATTTGATTCCCTGTTCCATTTATGTAAACAATCTGTGTTCCATAACCCTAAGCCAGAACTCTCTGTGTGTCTTCCAGGTTTGCCTTTACATATTATTGGTGACAGTAAAATATGATTTCTCAACCATGGCAGTGTTAGCATTTGGACGATAAGCTCTCTGGTATGGAGGGATGTGCTGTGCACTGGAAGGTGTTAGCAGCGGCCCTGGCCTCTAGCCAGCAGCACCACTGTCCCCTACTCACCAACCAAAGTCTTGACGATCAAACCTGTCTACGGACGTTGCCAAATAAACCCTGGGCAACAAAATGACTGAACCACTATTTTATTTTATTTTATTTTTTGTGTTTTACTTCTTTTTTTAATGAAACATTTCACACATATGCAAAAATAGAGACAATAATATAGTGAAGCCTCATGCACCCATCACACAGCTTGAACAATGATCAAAGTTTGTCTCCTCTTTGTGCCACTGGTTTAGAGTCTGCCTCATCTTCAGAAGTTCCCATTTGAAAGAATTTCTGGGGATGTTTGTTAAAAATTCAGATTCTCCACGGCTCGACTTCAGAGATTCTGATGGTGTAGATCTTGAGTGAGGCCCAGGAATATGCATTTAACACAGATCAGATGACTCTGAAATAGGTAATCTAACTTTACAATTAGAAAAATACTGATTTATAGATGAATCAATGTAAACAGAGCTCTATCATTAGATCAATAGAGCTTAAAGATGGTTGGGTGCTATTGTCATATTTGCTTAGGACAACACACATATGGCCTCTAGATTAATGTTCAAGTCTCCAATTCAATTTGCTTTTGTAGACACAGACACAATCTGCTTAGCAATTAGGTAAGGAACCATCTGGCAGGGTGAAAATTTGGAGGCTGTAAAATAAAACAGGTAAAGATTTTTCTTTGTCAGCAAGATTACCTGAAATAATGATCAACTAATGAAAGCATTATAGGTGTGAGCATTTGTGATTCTTTCATGGTGAATTGGAATGGATGGCCTCATTGAAACAATTTCTGATGTCAGATAATTAATGAGACCCCCTTTCTTTCTGACTACACTTCATGAGTTAAATATTTTTGGAACACTAAGAAGGTCAAATATCCAAAGGCAAGTTCAACAAATTCATCAGATTACTGAGTACAGTGCTAAGATTTTAGAAATTAACTGAATTCCCATATGATCGACATAGTTTTCTAATTTGCTTCCAGATGTTTTGGATTCCATGCTGTGGTATGTTCAAATGGCTAATAGACAACAAAAACAATAGGGAATCCCTTTCTTTGGGTATTTTTCCTACTTTTTGTGTGAATCTACAAGTCTCTGTCAGTATATTTCTGTCTCTCAGCCTCTGACCTAGGGTTCTGCCTCTGCCCCGACTGTTTTGAATGTCCTTATTCAGGACAACAGGGATCAAGTCTGATTAATCTCAATTAATGAGTAAATCAAATCTCAAAAATTTTAATATTTTACCTTATTCCCAGGTTCCTCCTGGCCACTGAACAGCCAGTCCAAACCTCCATCATATTTAGTTGTGTCTTCAAGGGATCCAATCCAGACAAAGTCTCTGATAAACTCTCACTTTCACCTCACACTCACCCAGGAGGAGAATATATTTAGACCACAGTTGTTACAACCTTCTTTTTACATAGGCTTCTTAAAGGAGAAGGGCTGTAATGGAAACTGAAAATTAGTTGAAAAGAACAAGTAAAAATCAGGGATGTAAAATATGATTATTCTCATCTCATAAAAGTACAGGCTTGCAGCATCTTTAAAAGTGCTTCTTCTGAAAAAAACTCCATATTGCTTTTACAATTACCAATGACTTTGCACACATCTATCAGTGACAATGATTTTCATTAAATTTATTTGGTTTCATTGAAGGCATTTATATGTTTGTCAAGGCTCATTTTCATGGAAGCCAAGAATATCACCCATTGAATAAAGTACTTCTAGAAAAATAGGGTACATAGATATATAATTTACAGAGCATAAGGTGGCAAAATCTGGGCACAAAAAGGTCTAACTTTAGTCCAAAATATTTGTTGTTCATTCTCATATTTTTTAATATACTAAATAATCCTAATTATAGTTAAATTTCTTTGAAACATCTCCCAATTTACAGTCTTAATCAAAATATCTTAGCAAAAATCCACTCATAGGATTTGAAATACACCTTCCAGAATGGATAAAATTGTGCAGGTCAATCTCTGAATATGTATGTGTATAAACACAGATTTTATGAACACACATTTCAACATTTCACACTTCTTTGGAACAGTGAAGGATTGCAAGTCATGCACAAAGTGGGAAAAAATGTAGATTTGGGGGCATTGCAAGGCTGTCTTGGTATAAATAAATTCTTCAAAATACTCTTCTCCTTGTTACAGGTGGGACTTAATACTTGGGCTAACTTGAAACTCTTCTGGATCACAGAAAGAATGCAAACAGCGTGAGAAAGGATTTGTACCTGGATTGAATCTGAGATAGGATGTAGACTGACCACAAATATAGTTGTCTTCCTATCAAAGATGTAAGACAGTGCAGAAGTTCAGACGGTAGAAAAATTCCTCTATCTTCCACTTTACATACTCTGACAGGTTGGATAAATTGTTCTCATAGATTCTCATGGCCCTGGTTGTTATGAACTCAGTTCTGCTTCCTAATTATGAAAATTGAAGGAAATATTTTTTGGAGCTCCAGACTCCTGTCTATTGAAGGCTCTTTGCCAGAATGCCCCACTGTAGAACTTTTCTCAGGCTGTGTGACCCATATTTCTCACGTTTTAAGATTTTAAAAAATTTTTTTCTAATGTAAACTATTACGTGTGTATTCTCAGAAGACCTTAATAAATGAATGTTAATTTATATGACCAATATTTTTTAAAGTTGAAATTACCTATCCCTCTTTTATAAACATTTATTTTTTTCCTCAAAATAGCCCTGTGAGGTAGACAGACAGCTGTTATTATCTCCATTTCACAGATGGTGAAATTTTGTCTAAGGGCCACTGTCACTTCCCTAAGAACACAGATGTATACACAGTAAATGACAGACAATGGACTTAGCCTATGTCTGTGGATTCTGGCTCAGTGCTTTTTCTATAACTCCAAGCTTCCTTTCTGTGCCACTTATGTGTCAGGGGCACAGGAAAAGTGATCAGGCCTGTCACTGTCAGTGAAAAGAGTTAGAAAGGATAGAAAGTTCAGGCTCTGAAATTAAATAATTAGGCATTAACTTTGGAGTAAAAGAAAATGTGTAAAAAGCAAGAGATTGGAATAATGCATCTACAGATCAGAAGACGGGAGAGGCAAAAAACAGATTCTTTTCCTAGGGACTCCAGAGAAAGTGTGGCCTTGTTAACACCTTGGTTTTGTTCTAGTAAAACTGAAAGAACAAATTTATTTTGTTTTAAGCCATCAAGTTAGTGGTAATTTGTTACAGTGGCCACATAAAACTAATACAGATTTTAGCACTGATAAGTAGAATACTGCCATAATATATATGTAAAAATGTGAAAGTAGCTTTAGAAAAGTAATGAGTAGAGGCAGAAAGGATTTTGAGGTGCACAACAGAAAAAATTCTTCATTGACTTAAACAGACTGTTGGTAGGAATATGAATGTTAATGACTCTGCTAGTGAAGGCTCATGATAGAGGAAGGAGCATGGTAGAGAAAGGCTAAGAAAATAAATATATTATTATAAACAGAACATTAGTAGAAATATGTACATTAAAATTGCTGTTGGTGAGCAATCAGAAAGAAATTAGGAGCATGTTACTGGTAAAGAAATGAAACGTAATCCCTGTTATGCAGTGGCAGAAAACTCAACTGAATTATGTCCTACAGTTGTGTAGAAGTCAGAATTTGTAAGTGGTGAACTTAGATATTCAGCTATGGAGATTTTCAAGCAAAGTGTTGAACGTGCATGCTGATTTCTCCTTGGTGCTTATAGTAAAATGTGAGAAGAAAGAGATAAACTGAAGGAAGATTGATTAAAAATGAACAAACAAACAAACAAAAAAACACCAGGGCTTGAGGAGTTTGGAAATTCTCAGCCATTCCAGATTGCAAAAAACTTTAAAATTAGATTTACTGTTAGGAAAACCTGTTCTCCAGAGAAAGTCAATGGTGTGGCCGGACCTCTAGGAACTGTAAAGTAGGAAAAGTTCCGAGTATTGTCTCACACAGAAAGATTTTTGAAGAGAATAAGCTTGTGACTTTACTTAACCATATCGGCAGAAGTTAGGAAAAGAGGTAGCATTTTGCAGGTAAGTTTCTCTCTTACTGGTGTGAATCATCATTTATATTTATTGATTTAATGCCTGACATGAGAGTGTAATATTATTCCATGTATTTTTGCTGTATATTTTTTGAGAACTAATTTTTTATAAAAATTTTTATTTTAGAATAGTTTTAGAGTTCTAGAAAAATTTCAAAGAGAGTACAGAGAATTCTCAGATACCCCATACCCAGTTTTCCTTTGTTAATATCTTACATTAGTATGGTACTTTTGTCACAATTAATGAGACAATATAGATTCATTATGTAACTAATGTACATCCTTTAGTCTGATTTCCTTCATTTTTGCTGAATGCTCTTTTTCTGTTCCAGGATCTCAAGCAGGATACCACATTATAATTTAATCATCAAGTCTCCTTGGACCCCTTAAAGATTTTACAAATTAATACAGCTATATATACATATATGGGTTAATACACATATTCTTTGATCTGTCAGCTGAGAGGATCTAGAAGCAATGATACCCACATAGCACTAAGCACATCTAGCACCCAGGTCATGATTTCTAATACATTCTGCAATAAATAGAATTAGTGCTTTTTAGAGAAGTGGCTGATCTAGAGCTATGGCAGGAATTGCATAACACGGGCCTGAAATATTACGTAGTGCCAGATAGTAAGGATGTATTCAAGAACATCACAATGATGGTGCGATGTCAAAAGGACACAGGAGCCTATTGAAAGTATAGCCAATGGTCAAATTTAGTCAATTTTAAAAAAAGTAAAGAAGCATTGGATTATAACCTAAAGTATAAAGTATATATCTACAACTTTATATTGATATAAATAAGTACAACTTAAAGTTAAAGAATTAAGAAAAAATAAGAAACATATGCACCTCTCAAAGAAGTGGAATATAATTCCCCACTGCTTATGTATTAATTTGCTAGGGCTTTCATAACAAAGTACTACATATAGATGGGTTAAACAAACAAAATTTATTTTCTTACAGTTTCGGAGGCTAAATGTCAAAGGTCAAGGTGCTGCCAGCATTGGTATGCGGTGAGGCCTCTCTTCCTGGCTTGTAGATGGCTACCTTTTTGCTGTGTCCTCTCATGGCCTTTCCTCTATGCATTCACAGAGAGAACGAGAACAAGAGAGTGAAAGAGAGAGAGAGGGAGAGAGCGAGAGTGCTTTGGTGTCTTTTTCTCTTCTTAGAAGGACACCGGTCCTATTTAATTAAGGCCCAGTTATGACTTCATTGAACCTTTATAACCTCCTTAGAGTCCCTACTTTCAAATACAGTCACATTTGGGATTTAGGGCTTCAACATAATTCAGTCTAAAACAGAACGTGACTTTCTGTTTTGGTGATTCAAGTTAGACTTCCGTTCACTAGACCTGGAATTTTCCCACTTATGCAGATAAAATAAGAATTTAGTAGGCTGTCCATCTGTTTCTTTTCTTGGGACTCCATATCAAGTAGGCAATGCCATATGTCTCTGTGAGTCAGACTATTTTGATGACTATTTTGACTCTCGTGTCCATTATGGTAACTACATCCACCTTATCTTTAGCTTCTGTCATCTTGATATCCAATTATCCCCATTGCAATCAGGGATTCCAGTTCTAAATTACAAAGAAGACCAATCACGGAGAATGAGTAGTACCAGCTTGTAAGGTAAGAATATGTTCAGGCTGTAAGAAACTGAAAAACTCTCTTCCAATGTGGCTGTACCATTATTTATTTCCACTAGCAGTGAATGGACATTCTTATTGCTCCCCATCCTCACCAGCAACTGGTATGGTATGGTCAGTTTTGTTGTTGTTGTTGTTTGTTTTTTTGTTTGTTTTAATGCATTCTAATAGGTGTGCAGTAGTGTCTCATTGTTTTGGTTTGCATTTCCCTGATGACAAGTGACGTTGGGAATTTTTCACATGTGTATTTGCCATCTGGGTGTCATCTTTGCTGAAGTCTGTTCATATATTTTGCCTATTTTTAAATTGAAATATTTGTTTGTTTTCTTACTGTTGATTTTATGAGTTCTTTGTATATTTTGGATTCAAGTTCTTTGATAAAGGTATGTGTTTTGCAAATATTTCCTCCCAGTCTGTGGCTTGTCTTTTTATACTTTTAACAGCATCTTTTGCAGAACAGGTTTTTAATTTTAATTAAGTCATTTTATTAATTTTTCTTTCATGAATTGTGTTTTAGTGTTGTATCTAAAAACTCATTACCAAATCTATGGTCACCTAGATTTCTCCTATCTAAAAGTATCAGAGTTTGGCATTTTACATTTAGGTCTATGATCCATTTTGAGTTAATTTTTGTGAAACGTGTTAGGTCAATGTCTACATTTAATATTTTGTATGTTGATGTCCAGTTATTATACTGCCATTTGTAAAAAATTTGTTTTTTTCCCTTCAATCTCTGCCCTTAGTAAACTCAGTTTACTACACATGTATGGTTGAATTTCTGAGCTCTCAATCCTGTTTCATTGATTTAAGTGTCTATATTTTTATCAACGCCACACTGTCTTTATTGTTATAGCTTCATAGTAAGTCTTTAAGTAGTACAATATGAGTACTCCAACTTTGTTCTTCTTCAGTATTCTTTTGGTTATTCTAGTTTTTTTGATTTTCCGTGTAAACGTTAGAAACAGTTTGTTGACAACTATAAAATGGCTTGCTGTGATTTTCACTGGGATTGCATTAAATCTACAGATTGATTTGGGATAAATTAACTTTTTAACAATATTGAGTATTTCAGTAATTGAAATGCAATAGCTGCATTCGTTTAGATTGATGTATTTTATCAGAATTTTGTAGTTTCCTGATACAGATTTTATAAGCATTTTTAGATTATACATATGTACTTCTTTTTGTATGTGTTTATGCTGTTGTAAATAGTATTATGTTCTTAATTTCAGTTGCCAAAAGGAAAGCAATTGACTTTTTACATTAATCTTGTATTTGCAACCTTGTTAATTCCAGGAGATATTTTTTTCCTTTTCTTTTTCCCTTTTTTCCTGTCTTTATTTTGTTATCTTCCTTCATTCCTTCCTTGTTTCATTCCTTTCTTTCTTCCTCCCTCCTTCCCTCCCTCCCACCCTTCCTTTTTCTTTTCTTTTTTTTTTTTTTTTTTGGTGGGTGAGGAAATTCTTTGAGGGTTTCTATACAGCCACAGCATCTGTAATTTAAGACAGTATTATATCTTTTTCCTGATCTTCATACATTCAATTTATTTTGTTTGTCTTGGTGTGCTAGCTGGGACTTCACTACAAGGTTGGAGAGATGAGAGGCCATATCCTGGTATTGCTCACAGTCTTATGAGGAATGTGTCGTTTTTTGCCATTAAGTATGATGTTAGGTGGAGTGTTTTTTTGTAGCTGTTTTTTGGTCAAGTTGAGGAAGTGCTCCTTCATTCATACTTTGCTGAGAGTTACTGTAAACGTAGGTTGGATTTTATCAAATGCTTTTTATGCAGCAATTGATAAGATCAAAACATTTTTCTTCTTTAGCCTGCTGTATGTTGGCTACATTGTTTAATTTTTAAATGTTGAATGAGGCTTGCATTCGTGGAATGAACCCCACTTGGTCATGATCTCTTATCCTTTTTATATTTTGCTGGATTAGATTTTCTCTTTTGTTAATGATTTTTGCATCCCTGTTTATGAGAGATATTGTTCTTTGATATTTTTCAATTCTTATAATGTCTGTATCTAGTTTTGGTGTTAGATAATGCTGTCCTAATAGGATGAGTTGGGAAGTATTCTCTGTGCTTCTATTTTTTGGAAGAGAGAGTCAAGAACTGTTATTTTATCTTTAAATGTTTGGTACAATTTAAGAGATAAACAATGGGGGAACTGGAATTTTTTGCACGTTTTTAAATTACCAATTAAATTTTCAAAATAGATATAGTGCCACTTAGGTTATTTCTATCTCTTTTAGTGAGTTTGATTGTATTTTTAAGAAATTGCTCCATTTCTTCTAAGTTACCAAGATTGTGGGCATAGAGTTGCTTGTAGTATTATCTTTTTACCATTTTAAGTCCATGGGATCAGTAGATTTAGTCCCTCTTTTGATTCTGATATTGTTAATTTGTATCTTTCTTTTCCTTGGTTAGTCTGGCCAGATGATTACCAATTTTACTGATTTTGTTAAAGAGTTAGCTTAATATTTCGTTGCTTTTTCTCTGTTTTTTTGTTGTTTTCCATTCAATTGATTTATACTCTCACATTTATTTTGCCTATCTTCTTCATGTATCAGTTCTCACTTTCTCTCCTTTTTCTAATTTGCTAAGGTAGAAGCTTACATTTTTATTTTAGATGCAATTTGCTACTATCAATTTTCTTTTTAACACTGGTTTTGCTGCATGCCACTAATTTGGTAATTTGTATGTTCATTTTCACTTAGTTAAAAATATTTTTTAATTTGTCTCAACATTTCTTCTTTGTGTTATTTAGACATATACTGTTAAAACTGAAAAATTAAGGATTTTTCTAGCTATCCTTCTGTTACTGATTTCTGGTTTAATTCCACTGTGGTCTGAAAACATACTTTGTATGTTTCTTTTTTGTTTTGTTTTGTTTTTATTTGTGAAGGTGTGTTTCATGGCTCAGAATGTGGTCTATCTTGCAGAAAGTTCCATGTGAACTTGAGAATAATGAGTATTCTCCTGTTGTTGGGTGGATTATTTTATAAGTGGCAATTAGATCAAGTTGATTGGTATTGTTCAGGTATGTCCCCTTAATCTATTAATTACTGATAAAAAAGTGTTAAAGTCTCCAACTACAATAAGGGATTTGTCTACTTTTCCTTGAAGTGCTATAAGATTTTGCCCCATGTGTTTTGTCATTCTTTAGTTAGGTGCACACATGTTTAGGCTTGTTATGTTATTCTTGGAATAATAAGAATTGTTATACTTTTTGGAGAATTAATCCTTATATCTTTATGTTAGTCCTCTGTTTATCACTGATAATATTTCTTGTTCTAAAGTCTGCTTTACCTGAAATTAATATAGCTCCTCCATCTTTCATTAGATAAGTGTAAGTGTGGTATATATTTCTCTCTCCCTGAACTTCTAACCTACCTGAAACTTTATACATATAAAGTGAATTTCTTGTAGGTGACATATAGTTGTGCCAAATTTTTTTTCTTTTGAATCCATTCTGAAAATTCCTGTCTTTTTTTGATGTGCTATGGCTATTTACATAAAATGATTATTTGTATAGTTAAATCAATACATATAATATTTGTTACTCTTTCCTACTCATTTAAATTGTTCTTAGTTGTTTTTTTCTCTTAATTTAATCCTTCTCTGATTTTACTTGAATATTTTATATGATTTTACTTTATCTCTTTTCTTAGCATATTATTTATATTTTATTTAATAAATTATTTTTTAATTGCTGCCAATCACTTATCCTATCCCTTGTGAAATTAGTCAGTCTTCTCATTTATCCATATACCATTATCACCATATATGTTATTACTATTGCTGCATTAAACAGTTGTCTTTTATGTCAATTAAGAACAAGAAAAATAAAAGATTTTACTTAACTTTATTTATTCCTTCTCCAATGCCGTTTTTTTTAAATGTAGATTCATGTTTCTGACCACATTCATTGAACACCATATTTTCTGACAACAGTCTTATTACTTCATGTTTTTATACATAGAAAAGAAAGATAATTCTGTCTGTCTTCTTGCAAGTTTGCTCAACATTATAAAAATTATTTTTTAACTAATAATGTGGAAAAGTCTCTTTTAGTTTCATGATTCATGGGTAATGCCAGGTAAGTTTTTGGGATTTTTGTCTACTGGAGAAATCTATATCGAGTTTCTCTCAGTTAATAGTAATAAGATTCCAGGGACTTTCACTTTTTCGTGTATTGTGACTAATCTGACTATCCTTATCATTGAGAATGTTCAGCCAATGTATTGCTTTTATGTCATAGATTTACTCAAGCGTTTTGAGTTTTTGTTTCTAAATGTTGGTACCTTATGGAGATGCACATGCTGTGGACCATGCATGAACGTGCTGTTATAGGTTGATGCTCTGAAATCATGTAAGTCTGGATATTCTATTTTGTATCGTTCTTATTTACAAAGGAATAAAAATACGGTACATTTATTATAACATAATCTGCACTGACAACAGATTAAGAATTTCTATTTTTGATCTTGGTGCAAATAAAATTCAGAAGTTTCTTTTACAATTTTACACATTGAATTATTGAAAATGTTTCCAAGGATAATGCCTAGTTCCATACACTTAAACCATATCTTTCCTCGGTAAAACACACATTTTCTGGACACTTTGGAATCTGTTTAATCAGCCCTAGGCCTACCACAGTTTTCATATTATTGGGTGATTCAGACCAGAGGACAGGTAGTACATGGAAACCATTCTTTCATCAGGGTCGCAAGCAATAACATTATTAGATATGAAGGTAAGATAATTACACATCACATATAGATATTCCACTAAATTTAAATAAATATTTCTACAAGCTGTCTTTCCCTTATTCAGGTCCTAAAAATGCCCATCACTGCTATTAAAACCACTAAGCAAAAAACAAACAAAAATATTTGAAGGCATCTTTATTTAAATGAAAAAACTAAAAGTGTTAATCAATGGTGGTTATAAGAGCTTACTTTTTCAGATTTAAATAAAATATATATGACTGTGATAATACACTTCAAGAGTTTTGAAAGGGGCTCTGTGAAAGTAAGAATTCCTGAAATTTGGTCTTCATTAGTTTTATGGTACATATGCCTGTACTTCTTAGAAGAAGTGAGTTATATATTTAAGAATAAAAATGAGTTGGCCAGACCTACCTGAATGGGAGAAACATATTCTAAGCAATGGGTACAGCATTCAGATATTCATTGGAGACACTTGAGGGAAGTTAACAAATGGAAAATGTGAGTATTTCTGCACATTAAAATGTTTAAGATGAAAAGAGGGTACCAAATCATAATTTTCAAACAATTAAAAATGTATCTCTATCTCTCTAGTTATCTAGCTAGCTGTCTAAAGAATTACGGCATAAGAATTATGGTATAAGTTAACTACAAAACTCTTAAATGCCTATATCGGCAATAAAGATATTTTCCATGGACAAAAATTGCAGGAAGTTAGCAATTTTCTAAAAATTATCATTTCTTTTCAGAGTCTGCACCTTAACTAATAGTATTAATAGGGAATAGTAAGTCAAACAAAATTCTACATCTTGTATCACCAGATAACACTTTAGGTGGGCTTGTTAGACAATGCTTTGTTATGGACTTGAAAGGACAAGAAATAACTGTCTGTCTTATTTCCAAGTTTTGAATAGTTTTCTTAAAGAGTAGGCTAGGACTCTCTTCACTTGTTAGATGTGGTGTCTAAAACAATGAGAAATCTTTGAGCTCTTCTAAGCAAAGTAATAAGAATATTGTTATTTTTAAATCTTAAAATAACTGCTCTGGTAGTAGGAGGAGGGATGACTTTTATCAAAATAGTCTGGCTAAACAGAAACTAATGTCAAATTATATTTGGAATATGTAGGTGAGGATTGGAGTTTATGTTATTGTTATAGAACAAAATTAAGTTCAACTGTGTCTGAACCCCTCAATTAATGGATTAAGCTAATTATAACGCTGAAAATTAACTCATTGGGTGCACTTCTCTCTACAAGTTTTCTACTAAGAAAGGATTTGTGAGACTTTTTTTTCCTATTGCAAAATTCATAATTCCCACCAAGATTTACTGAAAATATTCCATATGAGTAACTAGTTTTGTAAACATTCTAACATTTTTCTGAATATATACATTATATAAATTTGATACTTTTCTGTAAGCCTATGTAACTTATTTTCCTTTCTTTTGAATATAGAATTATTTAAGTTGTCCTTATGAATATCACCATTATAGACTTATTTTTAAAAGCTATTTTTTAAATGTTTTTTAAAAAATCTTGAGTCCTCACCAATGGCAATGCCCCTAATAATGAAATATTACCATGCTTTAAAAAAAAGAAAAGAAAGAAAAACTTTGAAAGAATAATGATTTTAAAATTTCATAAAATATAATGATTCAGAGTTTCTGTTAGCATTCAAAAGGTCTGAATTCGCTGTGGCTTTTCTCTACAGCAATGAGATTTCTCCCTTTGGAGTTCAAATGGGAAGTCAATCCAGACTTTCAAGCCAGATTTCCCCTGTTGACAATTAATCACCAGAGTATTCCCGAAATATCACTCTACTCATTTCCTGATGCCCTGCATGAATCATAGCTCCAGAAAGGAAGCATCAGCACACTTCACTAATGGGATAAAATGACTAAAGTGCTTGTGCACCCCCAAGATTGCATCTAATTGAATATAGAATTTGTTATGCTTAATCTAGAACATGGTTTTTCAAACATCATCAGTACATGAGCCATTTCTGCCTTTTCCTCTCTCCTACTTTCTTTATTGTTATCCAGGGAAAGAACTGCTGAGGTCTATATTTCTATTCCCCACCCTACCCTCAATATTTCTGAACTTTGAAGTTCAAATTTAATTTATGAATAACAATAATCTTCTTGTGATAGGCAACATCAAGCCCTGTACATGAATTAATCCCAGTGAGTAAAAGGAAACATAGATAGATCAACGCATTATATTATTACTGCTGTTGAACTGCACAGTGTCACAGTTTGAAGTCACCAAAAATTAGACCTGCCATGCTCTATTCTGGCTGAGCTACTCTCAGAGAAAATAGCACTATTCCTCTCTCTGGGTCAAAGATGATATATGAGATATAATCATTATAAAGACTGTAGTTACCCACAGGAATCGAGTGGCATCTATTTTTAACAATGTTTTTTCAATTTAAATTTGTTATATAATCTTTGAAAAATAGGAATATATAAAGAAAAATGCAGAAAAACGACAGAACAGTTTTCAGACATCTAATTCCTAAGCTTGATTTCCTGTCTGGCTTTACCATGCTGATAAAAACTGTTTCCTCTTCCTGGTGCTTGTCAACTTGTTTATTGGCACTTGCTAGTTAGTCAAATACTAATAGTGAAAAATAGAAAAGAGATGTTATTTGATTTGGGCATATGCAGCTCATATCCAACCGAATGTTTTATGTTTAAAAAACGACACCATAAATACTTTTACTTCCCTCCTTCTCTTTAAAAATTCATGAAACACACGCACACGTTCACACATACATGTTTACTTGTTATTTGAGAATACAATTTAATTGATATATGCTAAATATTTTCCTTAATGTATGTACCACAATTAACCTCTACATTTAGTAATATTTCAAAAATCTTTGGGGAGCAAAAAATATTTAATTAGTAGGTTCTTAAAAATATTCGGTTTGAAAGATGCCGACTGAATAAAATTCATTTATGTCCCTTCCCCCTTCCCACCACCACTATATCTCACCAGAATGAAACCCAATATATTAAATGATATTACCAGGATCATTTCCCGAATAAGATTATACAGAATTGCAATTCCCATAGTATTGAAAATAATAGTTGTAGTGTTGCTTGTTTCTAGAACTTGTCTCGAATTTACACATTATATGTAAAGCTTTGATAAAATGTGGTATGATATTATGATATCACTGCAATTTTTTTTCATCTGATATGAAAATTAGTGACTGAGAATTCCTTATTTTTTTCTACCCCATGAACAGAAGATACAAGGCAATGAACAAAAAGAATGGAAACAAATACAAAATTGGGTTTCATGCATGTCAAGTGACAAAGAAATTTAATGTTTAAAATGCGCTGACACAGTAAAATTATTTTCAGTAAAATGAGAACAAGTGTGAGTGAAAATGATTTCATTAGAAAGGCAGTCATGTAACACTTCTAATGAGGCAGAGCTCAGGGGTGCACATGCCTCATATTTCATTTAGGGCCTCAGTAATAAAATTAGCTCTGGTGGATGTAATACTCTGTATTTGTTTAATGTCACTGCATTTAGAGTTAAGAGTATATTAAATTATTCATAAATGTAGTAATTGTATTAACTATAGTAATAGCTAATACTATTGATAATTACTATATGCCTCCCACCCCTCTTTTTTAATACAAATATCTCATTTAATCCTCAACAGTAATCCTAGGTGGTATCATTAATTTTCCTCTATTATGAATTTGAGAAAACTAAGGCAACTGTTGAATATCCTGGTTAATTCTTCCTCCATTAAACAAATATTCAGATTGTTTTTGCTTTTAATGCCATTGTGCTGAGGTATAGAACTATATAAACTCACTTTCCCTTCAGAACATCCAGTGCTTTTTAGGATTACAGTAGTTAATGGAGAGGCTTTTGTCACCAGGTGGATTAAACACCTAATACTAGATGCTCCAGGCTAGTGAACTTCATAATGTTTGAAAAATCAGGTCATTGTCTTCCTCTCTCTCCCTTGTAGCTCTCACTTTCTCTTCCTTGTATACAGATTTTCTATTCATGTATCTGCCGATTTCCTATTTATTTATTATGACCTGTTTCAATGGTTACCCTCCTAGGAAGGATCACCTTGACATGGTCCTCTAAGCTCAGGTAATTATTTTCTTTCTTTTGCTGCTATTGTATAAGGTACCCAGTGTATTTATATATGTATGTGCACACAAACACACACATATATATTTGCATGTTTGCTCCCCTAATAAACTTTGAGATTGTATAGAATAGCCACTAAATCTTAGTCTTCAGTTCAGTCCTAGGACCAACAATCTAACTGGTGAGAGGTAAAGACCCAATGAGAATTTGTTGAATGGATAGACAATGATTGAACTCAATGGCTATAATGCTTTTGTGCAGCTGGGTTACTTTTTCCCATAAAATTTTACAAGCATGCAATCAAAATGTACTAGTTTATATTTTGGTCAAAAGATATAAAGTTCTAATTAGATGAAAAAAATATAGAATTCCATACTTACATGCAAGTACTAGTAAATGTTGACCCTCCCCTCCCATTTCCTCTCCTTCTGTCATTCTACATATAAAGAGGAGTTAGGTTCTGTAATTTCAAGTTTCAGGATGTTGTTTATCCCAAATCTAACTTCTTGAGGTACTCCATTTGCTTCTCCATTGTCACCAATTTCCTCTCAGTTTGAATATCTGCTACTAGTGACTCTAGTGGAGTTACTAGACTCAACATTGCAGAGTGCTGCAAGCTCTCATCACAGAAATGATTCAAATACTGAATTTTCATGTTTTTTCATGTGGGAGTGTATGTATTAAAGATGTCCAGCATCCACAATTCTAAACTCACATTTCCAACAGAGCACACATTTATAATTAGGATTAGAAATCTCCTGTTTATCTTTCATTTTGAATTCTTCTTAGCTCCAGAAGTGATTTTATACACTGTGAATTCAGTGTCAGCTAAATAAAAGCTTTGTGACTTTTTAAAACCAATTTTGACTTTAAACAATAATGTTTTGCCAGGTTTTGAGCAATATATTAGAACAAAATAAAATTTCTATTTTTATACTCCTTACTTGCTCCTCAAATGCTTTTGAAAAGTGTGCTGACAGGTGATTAGTCAAACAGAGAACCAACTGCTTGAAATGTTCTAACTAAATGATAAGTGATTGCTTTGTTTGGAATGTATTTTAAATAAATACTTAAGTAAATTTCTGAGATGCATACTCTAATTTATTATAATATATTGTCTCAACCCACAAGTTTTATATGTAGATACTCATATATGTGCATGTGTATATATGTATATGCACATATACATGTACATATATATATTTTTTTTTTACAGAAGTGATGTTCCTTTACACTAATCAAAAATCTCACTAATTTTTTTTTGTCCCAAATATGTGCCCCATTAAAATTGCAAAGTGCTAGTAGCAAGAAATATGCTGCAGTTTGACAATATGCTTCCTATTTTAAATCTAATTTTTCTGCAGAAATATATAATGTATAATTAATAAATTTGAAACCAAATGTTGACAAAGGGACAATGGTAAATTTACATATTAAAATGGGATAAAGCTATTGTTTCAAGGTTTTAAAACAGAAATCCTTGCACCCCTAAGGAGTCAACAGATGAGGTTCTAATGTTTTATGCTGTAGTATGTGGTTGTCTTCTTGAGTGTGTATGTGTGTTTTCTTTGCTAGAAGTCCTAAAGCTTTCTCCATACGTTCTGAGATATTCATGATCCCCCAAACCAATATGAACCACAGCAACAAAAGTTGCAAGCTTTAAAAACTATTTTACCCAATGTAATTGAAAACTTATGTCCATACAAAAAACATGCACACAGATGTTTATAGCAGCTTTATCATAATTCCCCAAACTTGGAAGAAACCATGATGTTTTACAGTAGGTGAAGGGAAAAATAAACTGTTTTACATTCAGACAATGGAATATGATTTGGTGCTAAAAAGAAATGAGCTATCAACTATGAAAAGACATGGAGGAAACAGAAATGCATATTACTAAGTGAAAGAAGGCAATATGAAAAGACTATGCACTGTATGATTCTGACAATCTGACATTCTGGAAAAGGCAAAACTATGGAGAAAGTAAAAAGATCAGTGGTTACCAGAAGTTAGGGGGGAAGGGGGGATGAAAGTGAGGCAGAAAGGATTTTTAGGTCAGTGACATTAGTCTGTATGACACAATAATGGTAGACGCATGCCATTCATTTTACATTTGTCCAAACCCGTAGAATGTACAACACCAAGAGTGAACCTTAATGTAAACTATGGACTTTGGGTGATATAATGTGTCAATGTAGGTTCATCAACTAAAACAAATGTACTCACTCTTGTAGAGTATGTTGATAATGGTGAAGGCTGTCGACATGTTGAGGTGGATGGAATGTAGGAAATCTCTGTTCCTCTCAATTTTGCTGTGAACCTAAAACTGCTCAAAAAAAAAAAAAAAAAAAAAAGTCTATTAAAAGTATTTTGTTCTGTTAATTCCAGAACCTTGGAGAGCAATATCATGGGTAACTCTATCAATGTGCAAAATATTTTCCTATTGATGCTAACTGTCTGTAATCAGAGTTTTCAGAAATTTTTTGTAAGTAAGTATGAGGTGAAACCATGGGATATAAACAAGGTGACAATTCTGAAATTATCCCACACACATATTGGTGCAACCAGTAAAGACGTACACAATGCACATAGCAGAATATAGTAGAATATAATAAAGCTCATTAACTCAATAATTTTTAAGGTATATTTTGAAACTATTACTTACTTTAAGAAGTCTATTATGGAGCCAGATCTTTATTTTGATGTAAAACTTTATTATTCCAGTTATGGTGGCCTTTGCCTTGACTGGGTAAGCCCCACTCTAATCGTGTTACTTCCATTCCAATTTTGTAATGTAAAGTACACAAACTTTCTTTTATCTTATTTTATTATCTTCTTTTATATAACTTTTCTTACATTACAGCTGCATGGATTTTTTTCTACTAAAACCACTACATTTATGTTCTGAATCACTCATCTATTTCACGTGCATTTTTGTAACTTTTCTAGTCTGTCAATATATATTAACCCACCACCACAGAGCCAGCAGTTCTTCAGAGGTTGAACCTGAACATGTAATACCAGTTGCAATGTTAAAAGGACAGAAACATTATCCTTTATGACCTGGTCTGATTAGAGCAAGGAGAGTGAAACAGGGAGAAGGCTCAGAAGGATTCTTCTTAGCTATGGGGCGCTAAACATTTCTTCTCCGTGGGCTTTCATTTTCACATCTGTAAATAACATTTCACAAAATGTAAGGACAATATTTTACCATTTGCACAGGAATGTGAAGTTTGTGAACTTTGTTCAGATATATTGTTACATCTCACCTTTCCAGTACATTTAGGCTATCTTACTGAGATTCTAAACCCTCCAAAAGATGAGTATTCTCTGGTTCTTTGAGCCCTGTTTTTGATTACTTTATCCTAGAGGTAACAGCTTGCCTAAGGCCTGACATGCATGCCTGCTGCATTGTAAGCTCCCTCTGCTCATTTTTGGCAGGTTGCGCTGATTTATGGGGCTATTTGATTTATTTAATGTACCATGCCTTTGATTGCATATACTGTATAGCAGTCACTCAAGATGCAAACAAACACATCATATGCTCTTTAATTACTCCCATCCCCCTTATTATCAATCACTGCCAATAACAATGGAACAGCTGTGATTCATGCTGTAAAATTAAAGTCAGCAAACTTGGGTTTGCAAGAGTGAATAGGAACAATTCTGCTTATAGCTTTTAATTTAATGTTTTAATTCTAAAACTCACATTATCAGGAAAATGACATCCAGGATCAGTCTTGTTCAAAAAAAAAATAAAAATGGAAAGGGGAAAAGAGATGATATTTAGGCAAAGGAAAAGGTAAAAAACAAAAACGTAGTAAAAGAAGAAAAAGTTGTTGGGGTGAGAAAAACAAACAAACAAACAAAATAAATAAATAAATAAACATAATAGTATAGTAGCTTTTAAGGGTACCCATTCTGACTTATGAGAGACTGTAATGTTTACGCACATACACACAGACACACACTTGTAAAAGTCTTTTTTTTTTTTCTTTTTTTCATTTTTTTTTTTTTTGTGTGTATTAACCCTAACCCCCATGAGCTTAGTAATTCTGTATAAACATGCTTTTGGTAATGCTACAAATTTGACCAATATCCCTTTTCCACACCAACAGAAAACATTAAAGAAAGAAGGATAGATGGATAGATCAAGAGTTCAAGTTGAAGGAAGGGACTCATATTTCAGAGGACTGAAGTGCAACCAACATTCTATCAGGTGTTTTTTCAGTACTACAAAATGTCCATTCTGTCCTGGTTTTCCATAAAGAATATTTTTAATATTTCATTTTACATACATATATGCATATCACTTAAATTATATATATATATCACATATATATATAAGTGATATATATATATTTAAGTGATATGCAATTCATGTAATTACATTTAGTCATGTATGCTTCAAAATTCATACAATGTTAAATATGCTCAATAACTTAGAACAGCATAGCATTTTTATGCTATTGTGGAGAAGACAGAACTTCTTGGCCTATATGTAACCCTAACACTGCTGGATAAATAAGTACCTGGTATTAATAGCAATTGCCTCAGATTTTCTGAGCTGTGCAGCTAGCTTGATACTTCTGAAAATCAACATTTGAGGCATCTCTGCAATAGTCCAGAGGGGCTGGAGTGCCTTCAAATTATAGTTCCACTCTCCTTTAATCAACCACTTCAGCCTGTTACATAGCAGAGTTAATCTTTTAGAATAGTGCTTTCAAACTTTTATGTATATCCAGTTATAATTAATGTCAATAAGAGGTCTCTAATCAATATTTGTTGATTTAATAAAATAATTTCCGTTTGTTTATTGACTTTTTTATTGAAAAGTTTGCTAATCACTGTGTAAAATACAGTAGAATTTTCAAATAGCCAAAATAACTGCCATAAAATATAGAAAACCATATCTACTGATAAATTATGTTGCTTTGTGTTGCTTTGCCCCCCACAGATTTGTCACCCCACTTCTCCTGGGTGATGGAGCCGCAAAGGATTACTCAAAGCCCATCTCTTCTGAGCAGTGAGAGACACTGAAGTGATTAATCTCCTGCCAGAACCCTCAAGCGAGAGGCATCGCTTCCTTGGAAAACTAAGCCCAAATTGGGGTTCTCTTCTTGCATTTATTTTTCAGACCAGTAAGTTACAGGAAGAAAACTTAGGTGGGGTTATAGTTTAACAATATAGGCTGGTAATTTTCAGTGAAATAAGTCAGATGACATTCCAGTAAGGCTATCAACAAAAGCTTGATCTTAGCAAGCATTCCTTCTCACTCTACAGTTTTCCAGCAACTTAGATATTAATCAGCAACTAATCTGTCTTTGAGCCAGCAACCTTGTTGTGCCACAATTCTTATCTTGCAACAGAGACTCAATAGCCTGGGGAAAATTTCCAGTCCTCTGCAAGGTTAATATTTGAAACTGCAAGGCTTTGGAAAACCAGGCTCTCTGAGGTACATATATGCTTTATAATATATTCCACAAAATTAGATGTCCCAATGCTTATATGTTTCTCATTTAAACATCACAACATTTGTGATAGGAATTATTGACTTGGTTTTTATCTATGAGTAAAATGATCTCATTTTAGAGAAAAATTAACAAGTTGACTTAGTGTGCTAGGTTGTTACTCCACTAAGGGAATGGCAGATAACATTGCCACCCAGGTGTACTCCTTCTGGTATACCATAGGGTACTTTAAGCCCTCATGACCTAGCAGGAAGAGAATTTACCAGTGTAAGAAGAAAAAAAAATAAGTATCCATAAAAATTTGAGTAACTGATTTCTTTCTTTCTTTCTTTTTTTTTTTTTTAAGTGAAGAAATCTTCCTGAAAGTTACAAAATTGCTTGCTAAGTAAATTGAATGATTCTGGTGATGGCCGATTGTTCTGTGATCTTTTTTTTTTTTTTAATCAAAAAATGTTCCTAAAGCCAGTGAAAAATAGAAAGTGCGTCTCAAAAGGGCACAATCAAAGTAAAAAAGTAAGTTTGAAAAGGGCAAGTTTGATTTTCTATTTTTATAGCCCTTCTCTTGTTTAAAAAGACAAATTTTATTTATTTTTATTCTAGAGCATACCTCTGATTTTTGATTTTGAAAGCATTTAGAGGAAACCAGTTCTTCAAGTGAAAATTGTCACTTTGAGAATATGGATGATTTATAAGGTGCAGAATTTTCTGTTTCTTGCAGAATGTCTGATGAGGTGAGATTCTTTGCTAACAACATCTTACAGATTAGTATCAGAAGCCTGAACAATACCACTGAAATCAAGGACATTCCACAGGAAAGCAATCAATTGTTATGGAAAAGATAATGTGTTTTCTTGCAAAGCAAGAGAATAACAATCATCTGGATGTTATTAATCTTCCTTGAAATATTTTAACATTCCAATGTGCTTTGTTAAACTACTTTCTTTTTTTTTCTTTTTAAGGAAACACAAAAAATTTGCTAATTTATTGTCAAATTATGGGCTTAATCAAGAGCATTCAATGAACTATTTTCCAATAAGTCATGCTTACAGTTTATACTGTGAGGTATAAATGTATCTTAAAACTGCCCTTTGAAATGGTAAAATGAAGTTAGTCTGGTACAAAGTAAATGACTGTATCTAGTAGCCAAAGTCAGATATGTCTATATGCACATGTATATATGTGTACATTTTTTCTAAATTAAAATGTATCTGAAACAAATTGCAAAAGAAAAAGAAACATTTTAAAAGAATTCATGTTATGCAAAAAAAATTTACTTTTCTTCAAAACTACCTAATTTTGTCATTTCCCTACTGTAATTTTAATTTACCGGCTGAGATCATTGAGAGAATAAATTGTGAGTGTACTATTGCTGCTATCAATAACTGTGGTTGGGGTTGTAATAATGGTAGTTTATGTGCCCTTTTAAATGATCTTTATTTAGTTATATCATCTGTAAATTAATCTCAAGTATTCGTTCATAATATATGCTTAATACGATGACAGTCATGTATTTTTTAACAAGTTAAATTCTTATCTTCTGAACTATGAATTTTCCCTCTGATTTTACTAGAGCGTGTTTGTACCTAACAAATACTCACTGTTATGGGTTTATTGTGTCCCTCAAAAGTTCATGTGTTGGAAACGTGACCCACATTGTAATAGTGTTAAGAGGGTGGGAAATCCAATTATGGCATTTGAAAACTGGGGCCTTTGAGAGGTAATTGGATGGTGAGGACTGTGTCTTCCTGAATGAATTAATCCATTCATGAGTAATGAGTTATCATGGGCATGGTTCTGATGGCTTTATAAGGAAAGCCAGTGATAAGGTTAGCTTGTCACTGCCTGGACCATTGATGTCTCAGCCTCCAAAACTATAAGAAGTAAATTTCATTTACTTCTGTTATAAGCAACAGAAATGGACTAATACACACACAAGTTACTGTGATTCACATTTGATGTCACTCAACACTTTGGCTGTTTTTTTTTTTTTTTTTTTCTTTTTATTCACTTAAGCACCATCTTGCACAGTGTATACTTCAATTTATTTCAAGATTTTTCAAATTTTGAATGCCTGGTTTCATTTTGATTTATCAGCAGATTAGGGATAGATTATGCATATTTATTATCCATTCCTTGCAATCTATTCTCTGATGAGGATGGGAAAAGTGTTAGTCCAGTAGCTAACCATTTGTTACTTAAAAATGTGGGTTTATTCATTCACTCAGCAAACATTTTTAAGTATTGTGTTAGACTCTGGGTATAAAAAAGTGGTGAAAATATGTTCCCTGACCTAAAAGAGTTCACAGTCATGGGACAAAAATTCCTGTGGAAATTACAATAAAATGTGTTAAGTACTAAGGGAATTTTACAGAGGGCAAAACAAAGACAGAAGAACCTCTTAACTGTCTGCAGGAGATAAGGAGCTATGTAACATTGAAGTTGAGAGCTGGAGATTGTCTAAGAATATGCCATGCAGGCCAATGTGGGAAATCGGGAAGAAGGAATAACAGACCTAATGACAATAAAACCTATTAATTATAGAACATGGATCTTGGTAAATTTACCATCAAGTTCACTGTCCTACAGGAAGTGTTGATGAGTGTTTATTAAATGATAAAGGGAAAGATTCAATGGAATTACAATGACTTAACCCTAAACAATACCTGGCTGACTAAAGAATACCAAGCAACAATCATACTTTTCACAGTGTTTGTTTTAAGAACCTACCTGACACTAATGAAATTGCATCACATAGATTACTTATTTCCCTTAAATTATTAGTGCTTAATTTTAAAAATTTCATTCTGGGGCATCACTATACTGAATGAAACATTTCACAATGGATGCATTTCTTTAGGAAACCTAATGAAACAAATTAACCAACCAAATAGCTAACAAAACTTTTGTTATATATTAAAACCTTTTACTATTTGACTTTAGTCTGGTCTGTGCTGAGAGAACTGTAAAATCTTAGTTGATTGATTTGCCTATATGTACACATGTCGAGCTTTATCGAGGTGGAGGTGTTTATAGAACTGGCAATCAGTCCAGTTACTTGCTCTGGCATGACACTATCCACCAGTATTACACATACCCACTTTTGCATTCCACTGTAGAGGTAAAACATACTGCAAAATGATTTTGTAAAGTTAGATTAGAGAAAAGAAACCCTAGGACTTTATAAAGGAAGGGATCCAAGAGGGCTTCTCAGAAGAGAGATCTTGATGCCCATGGTGTCAATCCTCAAGAAGTTCAGAGTCTAATGTGAGACTCTAGCTTGAAAGACAATTACAAAAATAAAATCTAGGAAGTTACTATTAGGATAAACGGCATGAAGCAGTTCCGGGTGAATTTGAGATATATATTAGGAATACATGACCTAAATTGGAGTGTTAGAAAAGGGAAGACACTTAGCTGAAACTGAAGTATCAGTAAGTTGATTAGTTAAAGAGAAGCGAGAGTACTCCAGAAAGAATGAATAAAACCTGAAAAAACATGGGTCATGAAGGAGATGGGAATATTCAGGGGGCCCAAATTAAAAAATAAAATTAAATTAAATAGGAGGGAGATCAGTGAAGTGTGAGGGAGAATAAAGTGCTGTGAGAAATAAGTTAAAGGTATGCATCTTAAGCCATGTGGGCACATTCCATCAAGTTCTAAATATTTGCTGAGTTCCTACTACATACCAGAGATTTTTCAAGGTGCCAAAAATATAGAAACAAAAAAATGCAAGATTTCCCACTGTAGGGATTTAATGTTGTAAAGGGATCTGGGGAGAAAAATTGAAATAAATGAATTTTAATATTCCTGGGGAAAAACAGAGCAGGCTAAGGGGGCCATGGGGTGCTATTTTAATATAACATGACTAAGGAAGGCTTCTCTGATAAGGAGACATTTGAGGGCAGCAACAGAGGTAAACATGCAGTGTGTTAGAGATGAGAACTCCAGTACTGAGGCTGGGCTCTGGGAACATGCATGGAATATTCCAGAAATAGCACAGAGAACAAGACAGCTAGAATCCAGTGGATGCGAGGGAGAGTGGCAAGAGGTAACTGAAAGAAAAAAAAAAGATATAAGTAGATGGAAGACTCTAGATTATGATAAGAATTATGGACCTTGAGAGAATTATATTAAGTGAAACAAGTCAGGCACAGAAAGAGAAATACCACATGTTCTCACTTATTGGTGGGAGCTAAAAATTAATATATAAATTCACACACACACACACACACACACACACACACAAACCGGGGGGGGGGGGAGAAGATATAACAACCACAATTATTTGAAGTTGATACAACAAGCAAACAGAAAGGACATTGTTGGGGGGGAGGGGGGAGGGAAAAGGGAGGGAGGTCTTGGTGATGGGGAGCAATAATCAGCTACAATGTATATCAACAAAATAAAATTTAAAAAATAAAAATAAAATTAAAAAAAAAACTGGAAAAAAAAAAGAATTTTGATGTTTATTCTGGATGAGACAGAAAGTCACTGCAGTTAAATTCCAAAAAGATCACTGTAGCTACTATGTGGAGATTAAACTGCAGGGTGCTTGAATGAAAACAGAAAAAGCAGGGAACCAATTGAGTAATTAGGGTGAGATGGTGGCAACTTGGCCAGGATGTAGCAATATAGGTTGACAGAAAATACCACATGTTTAAAAGGGAAAGCCAGAAAGATTAACTGAGAGAGTGGATATGGGTTATGAGAAATAGGCAACAGAGATGCCTCCAAGCTTTTTGGCCTTAGAAATTTATTGAAGTGATAAAGACTGTGAGAGGACTGAGTTTTAGAGTGTGAGGTTGGCATGGGTAGTCAACACTATTTTGGTTACACTACAATTAGACATTCAAGTGAGATATTGAGTTGGGAGTTGGTTATACAAGCCTGGAGCTCATGTAAGAAGAGACATATCCTGAAGATACAAATTTGGGAGTTATCAGTTAAAGTCTTGGGTTGAGAACATTCTACAATTGACTATAGGTAAAGGTAAAGATGAGGAACTGAGCCTTAGAACACACAAATGTTTAGAAGTCAGTTTGCTGAAGACAAACTAAAGAGGAGACCGAATAGGAGCAAGAGATCTTTGAGATTCTCCTGCAGCGATATCATGGGAGTCAGTTGTGTCAAAGATTGTTGTAAGGTTGGATATAATGAGGGTTGAGAGTAAACCACTGAATTTGGAAATTTGGGGGAATCCTGACTATAGAAATTTTGATGTAGTCGTGGGAATGAAGCCTGACTTAAGCAAGTTTAGGAAATAATAGCAGATGTAGTATTGTGTTTTGCACTTTGTGTAAAGTGCCATTCCACACTTTTACAACTGACTTAGCCTTTATTGTACTGGGTATGTCAGCGTATGTGTCACAATGTGTGAGTGGAGATGGGTTGGTAAGGGAGTTAGAGAAAAGCAAAAGAAAAGAAAATATTTACTAAAAAAAAGAAAAAATAATAGAAATAATGGCAGATGAAGAGATGGGATCAGTAGGTTTAAATAAGATTATCAAGCAGTTTTAAGGCAAAGTGAAGCAGGGAAACTTGCTAGCAAGAAGGATAGTGAGAAGTCCAGGGTGGAGTTTTGCCAATGTGTTTGTTTTCTTGTTGTTGCTTAGGACGGGCAATATTAAAGCACATAGTATATAGATAAGAATAAGTAGGAAAGTGGAAGAAATAAAGATTCAGTGTAGAAGAGTAAAGTCCTTAAGCAGGTAAGAGAAAATGATACCCATGTAAAACAAGAGAGTGGCCTTAATTATGAGCCTGAGGGAAAGTCAGAGTATGTCGTGTGAACAGACAAGCAGGGTGATAGATGTGGATGGAACTGACAGCGCAGGAGAGTGTTTTGTTTGTTTCTATTTTCTCAGTAAAACAGGGAGCAAGGTTATCAGCTACAAATGAGAAGGGGAAAGAAAGGAGAGAAGAAAAGGTGTAAAATAATTATCTCAAGAAGGAAAAGAGACTATGGAAATAAAAATTTAGTAAACTTTGGTGGCCTTGAAGTTAAAGTAGGGCTTGTCATTAAAGCCACGCGTGCCATCTCCAGCTACGTTTAGCTCTGTGGTCGCAGGCATCAAGCAGACAGAGAGATGGATTTGATTAGGGTTAGTTTTTCTGCCAGGTGGGTTACTTCTGAGAGACAAAAGAGCAAGGACGTGATTTTAGTCTTGATTTGTGAATGATAAAGACAATCTAGGCAGGAAGAGAAATGGACTATGAGAGAGAATGAAAATGATAGTGATGGAAACTTAGAAGGATCATAGGATCACTAGGGTACTTCAAAAAGTTCATGGAAAGATTTATATGATGTTTTTATTCCATTTTTTCTTGAACATTTTGAAGTACTCTTGTATATGCTGGAGAAAAGTAAAGGAGTTATTCCAGTCAGTTTACCCAAGCGGTACTTGCAAAACTTTTTCACAGCACTGGGGCAAAACTTTGTACGAGGTGAGGATGCTTGTACAAAGAAGTAACAGTTCTGAGAGCTGTGGCTGCTCAGGGACAACCAGGTCACCTAGAGGGCCCAGAAGATCAACAACTCTACACATCTGTACTATTACTCACCACCTCCCAGTGTACCGTGCTTTTGCACAGCTGTATATAAAAAGACACCATAATAGACAAGGATGGGAATTTGAACTGAGATTATGGGAGATTCTGGCCTTAATTCAAAGGTAAAGCTCTGTCCATTGATGGATTTTAACAAATGGAATGCAAGATAGATTTGCATTTTGAAACATTGCTCTAGCTTTAGGGAATAAATGAATTTTCAGAGGACAAAAGTGACATGGAGATATTATTCATATAGTCAGATGGGAGATTAGTGTGGGATTTAATAAATTGGGGAGAAAGGGAAGATTTTAAAAACTAGTTGGACTCTCAATTTAGTCCTGGAGCAAAATAAATTTAACTTGCTTACTGACAGGAGATAATGGCAAAAAGAGAAGGAGGAGTTAAGAATGATATTCAGATTTCTGGCCAGAGGACTAGATGGTGCAGAGCCATCTACAGATTCTGAAAATGTAGAAGATGAAAACTTTCGGGGGGAAAATCAGTTCAATTTGGGGCATGTTTATTTTCACATGAATGTGATGCATGCAAGAGGAATATTGAATAGATGGTAGGAATAATGGGTTCAGGGAACAATAAAAGGATGGAAATACAATTTGGGAATAATCTGTAGATAAACTGCATATAAAATCACTGCTTACGTGCCTCCCAAAGTCATTATTGACCATATATATATATATATATATATATATATATATATATTTTGGTATTACATTTATGCATTTGGGAAGAGAAGAAAAGGAGTAAAAGGAGAAGAAAAGGAGGGAAAGAGATTATGGAAATATAGAAAAATTTAGTAATATTTGGTGGCCTTGATGTTAAAGTAGGACTTGTCATTAAGGTTATATGTGTGATCATAAATGTGATTCACTTTTATGAATTTGTGCATTTTCATGGGTATGTTTCTTGTAAATTAAGCCAAATGCAACATACAGTATGAATACATTTTAAAACAGCAAGTAAGTAATCCAGCATTCTCTGCAACATTCTCGTCAAGACTATGACAAAAGATGATAGTTTGTAGTTACCTATTGTTGTTACTTGCACAGAGTATACCATCCAAAAAATACTGAAAAATTAAAATTACTTAGCTTTAAGTCTATTTGCTATATTTTAAAATTATGGTATATCATTTGCCTAATCTCTACAAGTGTATTATTGGTGAAATGGAATTAAATTTAATAGATTTAAACTGAATGTATTGGCATATATTTTTCCTTCATTTTATTTTTTTAGATTCGCACACATTTCTGAACATATACTATAGGGTCAGGTTGATTCTTTTGCATGCAGTCAACTATTATTTAGAAACTTGCAATGAGACACTTTGCATGAATTCAGAGCTTCACACATAGGGCAAGATAGATTGTCATTCAGGAAACATTTTAGGTTTTGCACTCATAGAATCAAAATATTCAGGATCTGAAAAAAAAAGGGAAAAGGTTGGGGCAGGGAGAGGAAAGAGGGGACAGCCACTCCATGGCTATAATTTTAACTTCCATGCAGGCTACTGAGTACATATTTTCAGGTTACTCAGATGTCACTCTTATTTGCTGAGGCCCATATTGTTTTTAGATTCAACCAGGATTAAAGCAGCAATTATCAGGAAATCATATTAACTTTCCCTTTCCATTTCCTATGATCAATAAAGAACCATTCTTTTTCTCTTAAACTTTCTTTATATTTTTAAATTTGAAAGAGATTTATACATACACAAAACATACACACACTATTTTTCTTAAGGTGGATAAAGCATTATTTATTTGGTCAGTCTCTCATTAAATAACATTTAGGCTTTCCTCATATTTCTAGTTATACATAAAACAACAATTTAAGTTAATATATTTGTCTAGGCATGCACTTCGGCCATGCCTCGTAAACATTAATAAGAAGTATTCTTAAGGACTTTATAATATAAATAATATTTATAAATATATAATACGTATATGAATGATATTTGTAGTTAAGATTTTATTGTTGGTCCAAGTGCATCCTTTTACTCTAATAACAGTTAAAAAATTTTGTTTTTCTCTCTCAATCATTGACTTCATAAATAATGCTTTAACAGACATATTTTATACCATATTTACGATTTTGTTTCATAGTTATTTTTTCTACCAGATATGGGATTTTCATCTTACTGTGAATGTGCATTCCTGTTGGCTTTTAAAACAGGTGCAGAATTGTACTAATTACTATACCACTAAAATATATGCATGTATGTGTGTATGAGATCCCTCTTGGCATCTGTTTGTTTAAAAGCCATCATTGATTTCCATCATAGACAAATAATAATCCAAATCCTTCACTCTGCCTGCTTCCCCTCCATCATCTTGGACAACACTTTTCCTCATTCAGTAAATGCTTACCAAGGTTTAGGATCTTCACATATGATGTTTCCTCTGTATGGAATGTTCTTCCTGGTCCCTTATGTCCTAGACCTTTCTTATTCTTTGTTTCTTTGCTCACATTAAATCTCAAAGAGAATGAACCTGATTTGCAATCTAAAGTAATCCCCTTCTCTAAATTATTTTTCTTTCTCATGGCCCCTTTCCACTTCATTTATCACACTTCACAAAATATAGTAATATGTTTGTGTTGATTTCTTTATATTCTGTTTTGATCTTCATTTAGGGCAGAGAGATCTTGTTATTTTCATTCATTGCTGTTCACCCAGATATTAGTACAGTGCATAGAAATTTGTAGGGCTAGGTGAATATTTGCTGAATTGATGGGCAAGTGAATGAATGAATAAATGTCTAGAAGTAAGTGACTATTTCATTTTTCTTTTCGATGAATTACTAAATAAAACCTTAAGTTCCTATAACTAATAATATAATAATTCAAAATCTATTATAGTTACCTTTCTCTTTTTTTTAAAGAAAAGTCAATAAATTATATAATTAAGAAGCATCCAGATGAAACACAATTTAAACAATTAATCACCAGGTCAATGATAGGATAGTATCATTTTAATTGATCCTGTCATTGACTTATCATAGTTAACCAGATAAGAAAATCAAGAGAATAAAATTTCACTATTAAAAATCCCACCACACAATGAAAATGTTTAATCAATTTAATAAGCATTTTTCAAACATAGTTTAAGAGAAATGATTATTTTCATAGCAATATTGGAATTTCCAGGTAATTGTAATTGCAATAAAAATTCGATTGCTAATGAACTTTGTTCTGGGATCTAAGTAATGCACAACGACACACATTTCAAAAATTTTTTAAGCATAAGATTTTCTAATGTTAACTGCTATCAACTCTATTCTGAAACAAATGTAATTTTAAATATTTTAATTCATTTTCCCCTGAAATTTTCTCTGATATTTTGCTGGACCTTTATCATTACTTAATAGTGCTATTAAAGGGTACAAATTAACAATAGCAACTTATAAAAGACAACTTATA
Organism: Cynocephalus volans; assembly: GCF_027409185.1. NCBI lineage: Eukaryota > Metazoa > Chordata > Mammalia > Dermoptera > Cynocephalidae > Cynocephalus > Cynocephalus volans. The sequence goes on from NC_084475.1 coordinate 67,112,159, forward strand.
TCAGAGTATTTTGAATGATTTTTTTAAATATTAGAAATGTAATCAATTTATCCCTTTATCTCACCCTAACAGTCATATTTAAACCCTGAAGAATTTGGCAGTTATTCAGTTCAGAATTCTCAGACATCGCCTCCCCTTCTTCCTCTTTTTTTTTTTTTTCTCCTTTTCTGTCATTCATCTAAAAGAGATATGACCATGGATTTGTACAAAATGGTGTTGCCCTCCTTCAGTAACAAATAGTTACCTTCAAGTGGCCTTCAGGGGTATCCAGTTTACTAACCTTTTTGTGGGTGCTTAGATTTCAGATAAAACTTTGCAGGAAATACACGTCTGCTTCTAATGACAAGGTCCAGGTTGTTCTGATGAATGTCTGTCCCCTAGCCCTGATTGACACCAGCAGGCTGTGGAGGATGACAAATTGTCAGACAACAGATCAATCTGTTTTCTCCATTAAGTAATGAGGAATGAAAGGGCAGAGGCATGGGTAGGGGGGTGCTCTCTGTGATTACCTGGAGGCCTACTAAAGATGTTTGTAAATCAAACATGTTAGCAGCCTGCGTGTACTTATTATACATGCAGTAGTGTGCATGTTTGAGTGATGAGAATCGAATAGTCAACAGATAACTTCAAGAGTAAAACCATGAATAAAAATAAGAAAGGTATTGAACAAGTTGTGAATGTAAAACTTTGTGTTGCCTGAGGACGAAAACAATATGTTGTAATATGTTGAATAGGGAGATGGAAGGTATTAATAAAAAAGTCTGAACTGTAGATGCTTAAAGACTAGGAAACTGCATTTATTATTAGTATTTTTTCAAGTGGTTTTTAGGTTGACAACAAGGATTTCTTTTGGGAATTATCAGGAAATAGAAAGGTACCTCAAATCTTTCATGGAAATATTTGTATTATCTTTCAGTTCTATTTTCCATAAACTTTTTGAAGTTCCCATATATATTTCATCTAATTTTGCCACCTTATAATTCCAAAGAGAAACCTTCATAAAATCTGTAGACTTTCAGGTTGATCATAGGTATTTTCTATTTTCTTTGACTCAACAGGTTAGAATTTTGCGCTACCTTTTGATTATATGATATGCTTGATATAAACAATTGGAAAGGAAGTTTGGGATTTAGAACTGAAACATGCTAATGACAGGCTCATTAGGTGGCCTTTGAAACTGACTTCCATAAGAGGTTTATAATCACCTTAGGAATGTTGTTGTTTGTTCTCTTGGTTTCAAAGTGGACAAGATGTAGTGAGTTTAAGCAAAAAGAAAATTTTTATACAGATAGAAGAAGCATCTCCTAGTATCTACGGAATAGAATACAGCTCAACCATAGAGACAAGTTCTAGCCTGGCACTTAAGAATTAATCTCTCTTTCTCTCTCTCCCTGATGTGCATATTTTCTTCATACAAATCCTTCTGTTCTCCTTATGCAGACCAGATACTTCTTTCTTCACAGAGACCAGATAGGTACTTTTAATATTTTAGTTTAAAAAAAAAAATCTTTCCTCTTTAAATGAGCAGTCAGATAGAAAAAAACATTGTCTACATTTTAAATCCCCAAGCCAAACTTTGGCTGTCACACTTAATTCGGGTGGCCAACCCTGGACCAATCAGTTGTGGCCATAAAGGTGAAACCAAGTATTCTGAGTGTGCCTGTGACCATGTCAACAAAGGGAGAAGTTGTTCCCAAGAAATCGAAGATAGTTGCTCCCAAAGGGGGCTCCATTGACAGCCAATATAATAGGTTTCTACTACAAAGAATGTTGTTGAAAATTCCACTGAAAGCTACATGGAGCCTTCCTTCCCATAGACTTTCAGTACAAAATTTTTGATGTTGCTTAGAAAAATTCTCACTCCTAAAACAAATACAAATATATTTGAAATTGTATCAAATTTTTAATTACCAGAAATTTTAAGGATCAAAAGATTTATTTTAATTATATAATTATAAGGACAGACCTCATTAATTATTAATGAGTGAAATCCGGTTCATAAAGAAAATAGGTCATAAAGGCCTAGCAGGTTAGTCTACATTCATTGCAACATGAGTAAAAAAACTCAAGAAAAGCAGCACTTAGAATGTGTATTATGAGGGATAAGGTGCATTGAATTATTTGCTAAATTTTCCCATGAAAAGACTTTATAAAATGTATGTAATAAATTATACATTGAAATAATTTCCTTACCTATAAATTCTATAATTATAATTTCAGTAGATTAAGTTCATTTGAAATGTATGAGGATCTCAACAAAAATTCTACAGTCAAATCTAATTGGTGGCTCGATCCTCAGTTTCCTGGTTTTTGTTTGTTTTTTCAATATAAGAACATTGAGATTACAAATTTATATTAAAACTCATTTAGCCCAATTTCCTATACTGTAAAGGAATTTTTCCTGCTATACTTCTCTTTATCCCTCCACTCATGATCTAAGCCATATTCTGGAGTTCCCAGATACCCCACTTGTTCTGCCTGCATAAGAGCATATCATGTTCCAAAAGAAACTGTACCAAATAAATATTTGAACTTCATTTTCTCAAAGCCTTTATGTCTTTGCTAGAGAAATTAGTATAATGTAATATTCAATGTTAAGTTTTAAGAATAATACACAAAAGTAATGGGTATCATATACCAAAATATGTGGAGAAAAATAAACCTTGTTTGAAAAAAAGGTTAGATACTAAAAACTCATCTCCTGATATCTAAGATTATATTTTACATTAAAGATAGAAAATATGAATATCCTTATGTGGATATGAAGATTCAAAGGAATTTAAGATTAGAAAGAAAAATCTGAGCCTTGAGTATCTTCAACCCTTCCCCTGAGAGCCAGAGTTTTAAGCGTGTTTTCTATGCCACCTGAAGTTAAGAGAGAGTATTCCCAAGAACTAGGTGTGGGCCACACATCTAAAGAATTGGCCTAAGGAATCAACTACCCAGGAAAACCTGTTAGGGATTATGGAATCTCTGAAGAGTCTCAAATGGACAAGCAACAAATAAGAGCTGAGGAAGAGGGCTAGTTGCAAGAAAATGCATCGCTCTTGACATAGGCAGTGCAGTTGAATTTTCTTAACAGAACTGTTATCCCCAAACATACACACACAGCCCCATACACACACACAAACACACCCATACACCCCTACCTTACAAGGGAGTCCACTTTAAAGCAGCTAGACCTAGAATGCAGGAGACCAGCTGATGACAATCAACAGTGGAGTAAAAATAGCCTCCCTCTGCTTACCTTTTAGCACACACACCTTTTCTACCATCAGGTGAGTGGGACAGAATGTAAATAAGAAAGCAGAGGCCTACCTTAGCGGGGCTTCGCAGGTGACTGCAGACCTAGCTTCGGGGAAGAGAAGTATATACAACTTTTAATGGTGTTAAAAGTTTTGACTATTTAATTAGTCTGAACACTTAATTACTAAATGAAATAAGTAATTGATGACTAAGTGATTGAAAAGGTTTTCTGTTACTTAGAGGTGATTAGAGAAAAAAATGGCTGTGCCAGAATGTTCAGCCAAGAGTGGGGAAGGGTTTCATCTGAACAAAATTTAAAAGGACATTTGGAGACAAGGTAAGTTTGCTTTGGAATTAATCATCATAAATCATACTAAATGCTAGATACTCAAATACCCCAATTGGTACGAATATTTAAAGCAGGATCTGTGCAAAACTTGTGGTATTGGTTTATTTATTCATTCATTCAACAAATATCTGCTCTATATACTATGTGATGTTCACTCTTTTTGGTATTGGGAAGATGGCAATTCTTCACAGATTGTTAGTGGAGTTTTCAGTCTAATGGTAGAGGAAAATAAATAAATCCTTATAATATTGCATAATAGATAGGGTAGCGTGCTATAAAAGTTATGGCAGTGCGTAGTAGTGGAACCCAATTTGGACTTAGGGAATAAAGAGATCCCAAATTAGGTTATGTCTGCATAGATATTTGAAGGACAAGTAGACATTAACCTGATGAGTTGGGTGGGGAAGAATGTTCCAGATAGAGGAACTAGTTTTGAAGCTGGGAAAGAGCACAAGTCATAAAAGGATTGAGAAGTTGAGTAGAAGTATGAATTCTACAGAAAACAGAAAAAGTTCAGAATGATTCTGGAATTTTTTTTTTTTTTAAATAGGGTTGAAAATAATGGTGGGCATTTTAAGCATCAGCATGGTGTTAAGGGAATTGCTTTAGATGTGCAAAAAGTATTGTGCCCACACATATTACAGGACTAAGGCATTTGTTGGAATCCTGCTGATGTAACCAATTGTATTAGCAGGTTAGGGCCCACAGACCCTTCAAACCCATTGTATGGACTGGGTCACAGACCCCTCACATGCCTGGCTGGGTCACGACCCCTCACATGCAGGTCCATGAGCTAGGTAATTGGGAAAGATCCCAGGAGCCAGTGGCAGAGGACACGAGCTCAGTCCTCAGCTTCCTCAGCAGCAGCAGCAGCAGCTTATAGACCCAGCAGCAGTGGGAGTGTCCTCTCAGGGTATCCTGGGGTCCCTGGCAGCAACAGCCTCCAGCAGAAGTAGCAGAGCCCCCCAGGAGTATCCCAGGGGTGGGGAGCATTGTGCATCAGAGCCACTCATCCTTTATACTTGAGTCTGATAACCAGGACACCTGGGTCTGAGTCAGACAACCCAGGAACACCTGGGTGCACATGCGCAATTACATTAGACAATAACCAAGAAAGACCTGGGGACATGGGCATATTTACATCAAATTCTCGGCAAGATTCTGAACATCTGAGGACCCCTGACCATTTTCCTATATTTTCCCTATACACGTTAATAATTTAAATGTAGGTACTAAAAATCTGCTGTCAGGAGAATTACAGGTATTCTACTTAATTCAATTTTACTAGCATGCAATTTAACTTTTCTTATCTTCATCTTATACATAAGGACACTGCGTCATAGAGTGGTAAATGCCTAGCCCATGATCACACAACTAGAAAATGGTGGAGTAAAGAATAAAATTAAAATCGTTAACTTCAAAATATAGACCATTGTCTTACCCCCTGTCTTGCATTTTAGCCAAGTGTAAAGAGAAACTGAATCATTCCACCGAGGGTTAAATGATCCAAATTTCAAATTCAAGTGAATGCATGTCAGTTGAATTGAGCCAAGATGACTTGCTTTCAGCATCCAAGGATTTTTGAATCATTTGCCATTTCATGGACAAGGACTTATAATTATAGTCTGCTTTATTTTATTTTATTTTTTTTCAGTTATAAAATTAGACCCATATACTTTTAGAATGGCCATGTATTTTTATGGTTACACATTCACAAATTATCCTCCTCTCTGTAACAAAAAATATTCTGGCAGTCTTCAAGGACTTTCTTATCCACTTCTAGTTCTGGAACCCACTGGTTTTGTTGGATTACTTCAACAGCAACATTATACTGTAGGCCTGTACATTAGAATGATGTATCATAGTAATTCTAATGCAGTTCTTCTAGTATGATTTAGATTGTAATCTGAAAGCATTATCTAGATGTAACACTAAAGCAATCTCTGAGGAAATTTTGTTCATTCTAGCAAGGGAAGGAATATCTTATTTCGTGCATGAATTATTAAATATATACTTAAAGAGGTAGCAGCCCTTTTAATTTGGCAAAGTTCACTGTTTTAGTTGGTAAGAATTACAAATGACCTAAAGTATCCAGAGCCAAGAGAAACAAAAGAAAAGGAAGCAAAGAATGCAAACTTGGCCTAGAATTGAGTTGTGTCCTGGTAAGAGTTGAAAAAATTCTAGCCATTGTTTGACAGAGCTACCAATTAGTGTTATACTCCATAGAAAAGAACATAAATGTGAAGGGATTTCTTCACAGTAAAGGGATATAAACAGAGATACTTTGTTTTTATAAAACGCTGCTCAAAGAAAATAATGCTTCAGGCCCTTGTAAGTGACTGGGCATGCCATTAAAGCAGATGAAAAACTGAGTGAAACACTGTTGACTTGTATTGAGATGAAAACATCCACAGTCCCCAGATTGTAGTACTTACTGTTTTATCTTGGTGTCATTTTTTTTTTTATCGTAGTTTCACCAGATATTAATAAATAGATCACAAGGAAAGAAAGCAGCTTCTGCTCCACACACCGATACAACTTATAAAAATATCTAATCATCCTCGCAGTTCTCTGTATTTTCTTCAGAACAATGAGTACAGAAGAAAAAAGAATTGGTGAGTCAATAAAATATAAATAAAAAATTGAGAACATTCAGACCTCAAATATATAAAAGGTCAGGTGGCTGTTTTTGTTTACTTTTGCTAAAAATTTGAATTTATAAGGACTTGATCCTTACAGTCAAAGGCTGAGCAAATATCAGGAACATAGAAAAACCTACAGGGCAGTTTTTTTCCCCTCATCTTTTATTATAAAGTTTTCAATATTCAGAAAAGTTTAAAAAATAGTCCTATAGACATTTCTATGCACCTCACCAAGATTTAACAATAGTCAGAAGTTTTACATATTTGCTCTGTCTTAACGTGTGCAAACACACACACACAGAGCTATAGTAATTTTTGTTGAACTATTTGAAAAGATGTCACAGACATAACTACACTTTACCCCTAAATACTTTAGCAGGCATCTCCGAAGAAAAAAGACTTTCTCCTATATAACTAATTATATACAGTGTATATAATTATCTCAACTAAGAAAATTAACACTTTATATAATATAAACAAATATCTACTCAGTATTCAAATTTTCTTAATTGTCTTTGATTTTCCAAAGTAGAATCGAATAAAGACTCACATATTAATGCTTCAATTAATAAAATTTGTTTTCTAGGCCAGTTACAGAATCATGACAAAGTTGAGTGGAAGGTAGAGAGTTTCTATCTTGGCCCATTTGTGCTGATATAACAAAATATGTAAGACTTGTAAACAGTTGTTGAAGCCAGGAGGTTCAAGTTCAAGGCACTTGGATTTGGTTTCTGGTGAGGAATTTTTCGTTATATTCTTACATGGTGAATGGGGAAAGGATAAGAATAAAGGGATAAATGCTGTGTCCCTACATGGCAGAAGAACAGAAGTGAGAAAACTCACTTTAGCAAACTCTTCTTATAATGACATTAATTCACTCATGAGAGTGCCACCTCCCCAAAACACTTCCCAACAGGCCCCACCCCTCAATAATCTGGAGAGACACATTTGAAGCATAGCAGTTTCCAACATATTACATTTTTAAAATTCTCTTAATCTCTTTCAATCTAAAACATACCCTTTAAAAAGAAAATTAATAACATTGCTTGTTGAAGAAACCAAAGTGCCATAGAACACCCCACATTTTGAATTTGTCTGATTGCCAGTGGTGTTATACAGCCCTATCAACCTTACTTTCTATAAGCAGAAAATTAGCTAGATATATCAATCCTTTCATTTAAAAATATTGATGTTTGTGCATACTCTATGTATAGTTTGTGTGCCATATGGATATTTTGTATTGTCTATAATATAATCATCATAAAGAGATAGCATGTCCTCCAGAACAGATTAAAAAAATATTTGTTATTATGCACACACCTCCCAAAGTATTTATTAATTTTAGTTGCAATCTTGTTGTCGGCATAGAATTCTACATTTATAAGATGTCAGTGGAAGTGATATAAGATTTACAAGGTGTTAGGTGACTTCCATCTGGGTAGCATTGGAGCATCTGCCAGTGCGTATGATAAAGCAGAGGACACAGACACCAAGTGCTGAAAGCAGCTGTCTGACTCTCATCCTGTTGGATAAATAGGATATTTTTGGCTCCACCAACATATCAGTGGAACTGAAATAAATGTATAGCAATCAAATTAGTTTCTAAAAATAGTTACATGTTTATTTTTAATACCTGGGATGTTAATATAGAGATGACAAAAGATAAGAAATCACTTTTTTGGTATTTAAATGCTACTTAAAATTTACCTAAAATTTAAATTTACCTGCTCTATGAAAAGCTTTAGAATACCTTCTGCTCTGAGAAACAATTTCTCTGGAAAACTAAGACTAGCTCATGGCCACTGGAGTCAGGTTTCTTTATTAAAATTTCCACATGCCATTTATTGTTTGTTCTGTTTCTCCTATTTAATGATTAATGGCATATGACTTGCATGCTCTGGTTTTGTTACAAATAGGATTGAAAAAAGGAGTATAGATAAATCAACAGAAATTTCCCATTTCTGTTGTTTGTTTATTGGGTTTTTCCTTATTTATTAGTTAGACCCAACATTATTTAAATGAAAGGACTGTGCTTGCTTTCATAGATGCAAAATATAACAGGATAAAAATAAAGAGACATAAAACAGTTGAAAGAAATATAATTTTTTAAATGGAAAACAGATTATAGCCAATGGCAAGATTGATAGGTGGAAATTCTAAGACTAGCCAATATTGGACCACCAAGTGAAGAGCTAAAAAATGTGAGGGCTAAAAAAGTAAAAATAAAAATAAGTTGAAATTTTAGAAGTAGAGAGTAGAATTGTGTTTACTAGAGGTTGTGCTGTTGAGAAGGGAATGGGGCTAGAGAGAGGTTGGTTAATGGACAAATTATTACAGCTAGATAGGAAAAATAAGTCCTAGTAGTGATATACAGTGCCAGGCATCTATCATTAACAATAATTTATTGTATGTTCTCAAATGGCTAAATGAGAGGAGCTAAAATATTCTCATCATTAAGAAACAATAAATTTTTGTGATCATGAATTTGCTAACTACCCCGATTTGACCATTACACATTGTATACGTGTATTGAAATAAAACTCTGTACCCTATAAATATAAACAATCAATTTGTTTCAATTAAAATAAAAACCACCAATGGAAAAAAGTTATGAAATAGAAACAGATTTTTAGAAGTTCTACAACAACCATTATTTGTTCGATGATTTGCAAATGATGATGAATCTGTTAAAAATCTTTTGAAAATACTTTTTCAGGAATTGTTAAATTATTGATCCATAGTGAAAATAAGTGGAAATGACACTTGTAGTGGGTTGAATTATGTCCCCTCCAAACTCACTGAAACTTGAATTGTGCCCCCCAGTTTTATGGATTAGAAACTTAGCCCCCACTGTGACTGTTAAGAGGGTAGGGGGCCAGCCCCGTGGCTCACTCGGGAGAGTGCAGCTCTGGTAGCGCTGAGGCCGCAGGTTCAGATCCTATATAGGGATGGCTGGTGCGCTCACTGGCTGAGCGCAGTGCAGACAACAACGAGCCAAGTGCTGAGATCCTCTTACCAGTTAAAAAAAAAAAAAAAAAAAAAAAAAAAGAAAGAAAGAAAGAAAAAAAGAAAAAAAAAGGTAGGAAGTCCTATTATGGTAATTGAAAGGGGGAACCTTGAAGAGGTGATTAGATTATAAGACTGTGCAGTAGTGAATGGATTAAAAATTATGGTCAGGGCTTTAAAAGAAGACGAGAGTCTGTCTCTCTTGGCCTCGCAGCTCTCTCTCTGCTTCCAACATCAAGATGTGAGACCCCTGGGTCACTATCACCACCATGAAAACCCTCATCAGCCATGTTTCCTGGACTTTGGACTTCCAGCCTCTGAAACTGTAAGCAAATAAATTTTGTTTCCTTATAAATCACCCAGTTCCAAGTATTTTGTTATAAGCAACAGAAACAGACGAATACAACAGTCAAAAAAATCTTTTTAAAAATTATTGGGTAATTAGTAAAAGATGAGTCCTTTGGAAATATATTCTCCATTGGATTTTGTTTGTTCAGGAATGTGTTCTATTAAAATGGTATAATTCAGTTTAACCTTAGACAATATATAGAAATAAGCCACATTTATTGATGGCTTCTACAAACCCCAAGGTGCCCCATGTCTGTCCTCATAGTTTTGTGGGGCCCCTCACTCTACTGTGGTGACATGGCACAAGGAAAAAATGGGATAGGCTTAGAGCATGTGGATTTGAATCTCAGCCCGCACTTGATAATCATTGTTTTATTTTACATGAATCCTTTTACTTCTTTCAAAAGTCTTCAAAGACTATTTCTTGAACCTAATTTGCTCTTTTATTGTGGGTAAAACCTTGGAGGCAATGTAGTGCGCCATCAAATATTTGGGCTTTACAGTCAGCCCTGCTACACTTCTACCAATATATAACTACTTGGTCTTAGGCAAAGTGTTTGACCGCTCTGAGCCTCCACTTTCTCATCCTGGAAATGAAGATAAGAATCCTTACCTTCGAGAATGTACAGAGGATTAAACATGTATGAAATCTGTGGCAAACATCAGATACTCACTGAATGGTAATAGTGGTTGTTGATACTATACTCCTGTCTGTCATTTTTAATCTTATTATGCAAGTACATTTTTATTCAAAATATGACTAACATTATTCCTCTTCTTGACTTTACAAATATTATACATTCCACAGAACTTGATAGCTGAGAAGAACCTTAGAGATTAAACAGTTCATTAGTGGTAGCATTTTAGGCAACAGAATTAACAAAATATAAAAGAAACATCAGACTAGTCCTTTGGTTGAAGCAAACCAGGGGCCAGTATCCCCACCTGGTTAGCTTCCACCTCACTAAATGTAAAGAGACCTAGATATTTAAGAAATGTATTTTCAAATCACTACTCTAGTCAAAAAGGTTTATTTTACATATATAAAAATTAATTCAGAAATTTGAAATAATTAACCCTAAATCCTACAGCTAATTAATAGTAAAACTAGTACTTCAAAAGACAGGGAGGGGAGAAGAGGAATGGGTAAAGGGTCATGAAAATCAACTACAATGTATATTGAGAAGTTAAATTTAAAAAAAAAAAGACTAATCATAAAAAACAATCGTGGAAAAATAGAAGTGAAAGATAATACAAATCTTTCCATAAACTTTCAATTCTACTTCCCCACAAATTTTCAATTCTATTTTTCTATGAAATTTTTGAAGTACCTTTGTGTGTATATCTATACATCTAAAATGTATAGATAGATACATGTAGAGAGAGAGTTCATAGTTGTTTTGAATGTTTTTTTGTTTATTTTAATATTGGCTTTTATTCAATTTAGGTTCAGTTAATTTATTTTCGTAAGTATTTTTGCTGATCTGTTCTTTTTTCATACCTTATAATAAATTAATTTTATGATGGTGTAATAGTAAAAAAGAACATGTTGAAGGCTTTATATTTCATATTTACATGCATTTTATTATGAAGATTTAAAACATACCAAAAAACAGAGAGTAGGACAAAGAATCCTCATATAACCTGTAAGCCAGATTGAAAAAAATAAGATTTTGCCATGTTTAATTAATAGATACATTTTACCAATTTATTGCTTTTTCTTTGATGAATCCCCTATGCCATGCTCATTACTACTTCAATTTGCATCTTTGAAAGTATGAATATTGTCTTACGTAGTCACATAGGCATTACCACGACTAAGTATTAATGCTTAGTCTTTTTTTTTTTTTCTTTTTCTAGTTTAAAATAAGCAAATGGCATTCAAAGTAAAAGTAAACTTTAACTATGTTGGACTCTATTCTACAATCATATTGAATCATGTTGCAGGCTCAAAAGATTACATTCATTCAAGTGAAAATTAATATTTGTAGCTTTAGAAGTATATAAATACTCATAGCAGAGCTAAGCTTAGCTAAGCTAAGTCAAGGACTATCTTTTTAAAGTGTACGTATAAAACCCAATGTATCATTGTAAAAGTATTAGAATGCCAGAAACTGTTTTGATAATTTAGGACATAATGCCTTTGACACATTTGATTGGGAGATAAATATGTAAATCATACTTATTCCTCTTTTATTTCATATTAAGTAACATATATGTCTGATCACTTGAAAAAATGTCAATCAATAGCATACCTATTTAACAGTACTAGTAGGAATTTGACTTCTGAAAGCATTGTTTTTGGCTAGATATTTTTTTAATTGCATGAACAAATTTCTTAAACCTTGTATAATCATCATCACATGAGCACAGAGGCAAGGTCTGCATTAAGTAAACATTCTTAATGATGTTCCCTATAATAATCAAGGTTAGGTGCTAAGAGTGACTTAAAATGTAAGTCATTCCGTATTTTTCACTAATGAAGTCTTTTAACCAAGAAATTAAAGAGTTACACAATCATTGGAAGTTCCATGGGAACAAAGAACAGAAAATCCTGTGCCAAAAGTCTCAGCTTCCAGAAGCAATGTGGGACTCTCAGGAATGTGCTTCTAAGCAGCTGGAAACACTTTCTCATCCTGCAAATGGGAATCTTCCAGGCAACTCACATGGAAGCTACTTTGAATATTGTTAATCACCAAGGATTATCTTGATATGCAGTGACTAAGCAGATGATTGATTCTTCAGAGTCATATCTGGGCAGCCAAAGTAAGTGATTGATGTTAACTTTCCAGGAAGCTGCTGGGAACTTAAAGTCTGCTGTATACACATGCCTCTGCCCTGTTTTATTCAGGGAATAATGGCCTCTCCTACTTTATAGTCTTCCAAGTCTCACACGAATGTCTATCATGGGCACATTCCATATGGGGAAAGACATTCTGGAAATGCATTCTTATTTTTCCTTCTAGGAAGGGATGGTACTGATGTCGAGTTGACAAGACACACTCATAGACCACCTTTGGTAGAGAAGACTGTTGTTTTTCCTTATTTGATTTATCTTATTGAGCATATATCCCTTCTGATATCATCATGGATGAATAAATAACAGAATAAAACAGACATGTAGATTAATTTATCTTGATTTTTTAAAATAAAGACGTGGCACAAGATAGTGCAAATGGCACTGACATTATGAGACATGAGTTCTAGCTGACTTTGCCACTTAGAAGCTATGTGACTTTGTTAGCTACTTAAACTTTCTGAGCTTGGGTATGTTTATCTATTAATTAAGGATAATCAGATCTGCTTGCTGCCACCTATTACAATGGGTTGTTTTAAGCACAATGCAAGTGGTTTGTGTTTAAATTGTACCATGTTACATAAGTGTCAAAGAAGTGAATAATTTCCTTTCCAGTGTTGCAGATACAACAAAGTACACATTTAGAAAACTCCCAGGCCAACAATCAATCAAATTGTCCAAAACAGTTTCTAACATTCAGAAGATTTCTCTCCCCAGCTCTTGAAGACTGGCTGCTGATTATCTTTAAAACCACTTATTTGAGTCATGGGTGTAGACGAAGGCAAGCTGTCAGGATATCATCTTTGTTCTTCCTTTGCATGTGCTTATCCTATACGAAATCAAAGAAAACACCTGCTTTGTCTCAGGCCAGGCATGAAAAATCATTTATTCCTAAATTTATCATTCACTGAGCAAATATATAGAGACAAATTAGTTTCACCCACTGATGGAGAAGGAGGCTGGGGAAATGGTTAAGTGGCATATTCCCAAATATAAACAGACTATATGTTGCACAGTAATATTTAGAAAATCTAGGAAAGCATGTAAGAATAATTTCCCATATTTTCCACTGAAGTCATCTATGATACAATTTGGAAAGTTTCTGCCTGAGGCCTGCCTTCATAGAGGCAACCACACTGACATATTTCCTGAGCTCCCTCCATCTCTTTCCTGAGGCTACTTTTCCAGCTTCCTGGGGAATTATCTAGAAAAGCATGTGGTTCTGCTATCTCTGAATGCCTATTCCTATCTCTTTCTCAGAGAATTTCTCAGAGAAATTTCTTCCAACAGTTTTTCTGTTACATATAAAGGCACATCTAATAAAATAATTTTAGTAATTGTAAGATTTTATTGAGGGGGGAAAACACATCTTCTAGGAATTTCTTCTTTATACCCTGAAAAAATAACCTAATTAATCAAATAAATACTCAAAAGTTAAAAATCAAAATTAATAAATTTAAAATTGAGAAATACTTGGTTACCCTCTGTAAATGGAGTCACAGAGAGAGGGGAAGGAATACATACACAATGTTAGTATCTTGGTGGATTTTTCTACTATGTCTGCTCGAGTAGCACTGATATGAGTGGGAGTTTGTATTGAGGCATAGTATAAAGAGAATAAAAATAAAGGGGGAAGAGATAATCATTATTTTATGATAGAATCAAAACATGTAGATAAATTTCAAATGAGGAGAGACAAAAAAGAGGGAAAAAAATCAAGATTAGAATATGGTAGGTTCAGTTTGGATGTGCTGAGACTGGTTTTCATTCTCCCAGAAAATATGCCTAGAAAATACATATTCTCATGAATACTTCTTTGAATAAGCACTTGCACAGCCATTTTTGAGCCATATTTTTCTTCCTATTTTACATATGAGGACAAGCTGCAACCCATCTTATGGTCTGATATGGGAGAAGGATTCTGAGTGCTGGACACTGACAGCACAACTTATAGCTGCCTTTCATACTGTCACCAAATGCCCTTCATGGGAACTGGTGATTCTCAGATCTTTGATCTTGTTCCAGCTTTTTAGGCCAGAAAGACAAGGCAATTCTTAAATAATGCAGCTAGTGCAATCTCCTAGACAAATGGCAAATTAATCAGTCTCTAAATCCTTGTTTTTTGAAGACTTGTGCATTTTTAAAGAAGACGGTGTAATTGTTTAGTGACTTGGTGCCATTGATTTTCATTATGGATGGTGTTGGTTGGGTCTGTGTCAGGTCATCAGGGAGCGATAGCCTCTGCATAGCTAAATAAAATGGAGAAAGAGGCCCTTCTTATTTCATATTCACAAGAAGAAACTCAATCCTTGAAGAAGTTTTGCGTGACCTTCCTTAAGAACAACTTTTGCCCATTGCATGATTTTTCAGGAAAGGATGACAAAAGCTCTCAGCGCAGATATCAATGGGATGTCTTGGCTTCCGTGGCACAAAAAATTTTTCACCTGGGACTATCTTAACAGAAGAGTGAGTGTGAAACAATATGAACAAGATGATTTAAAATAGTCTACTGAAATCCATAGTGAATTTCATGGGTACGGTTGAACGTGCTTGGAATAGAACAATCAAATCAAATGATTATTACTTGCTTCAGCTGACAGGAAGAGCAAAAGTTTTGTGTTTTCAGAATTTCCATTTAAGTTAAGGGGTCTGCTATTTTATGAAGGTTTAACTGAAAATCATCTACTGATACTGAATGGGTGACAGTTAAAATGCCTCTTGTTAGTCCCAAGATAGCTATTCTTTCTGATATATTCAAGATAGAATTCTCACACATTTGACTTGGGCACAAAATTGTTTTAAATATGTATCCAAATTTTTCTCATCCTTCTCCATTTTGCTGAATGGTGGGTTAAATATTGTTCGGTTTTGATTCAGGTTGTACTTTTAAATGTTAACTAACCTTATTTTTTTATTTCTTAATCCCTAATTTATTTAGTTTGTGTAGACTTCGGCATCAAAATTTCTGTAAATGAAGTGTTTTCATAGGCTTCAATCTTTTTAAAATGAAATCTATAATTTTTGTGCTTTACAATGGCTGATTTTTTTACAAGAAGTCACACAGTTGTCATATTGTGACAGCTCATTGAATTACTCCAGAGAAAAGTGTGACTCTAAAAGAATTTTGTCTTGATTTCTTTTAGATACATGCCACAGCAATTCCCTCTTTTAATGATAACTAAATGATCTGAGTCAGTGAGCTGTTATACTGCTCAGAGAAAGAGAACTGTGCTTTGCTGGAATGACGTGTCTGTGAGATCTGGACCTTCAAATATGATAACTTTCTTCTAAATATAGTCATCAAGAGTTGTTAAATAAATATATCAATTAAAGACATAAAAAAAAGCACTCACATAATTGCAAGTAAATCTTATTATATGGTATTCTACTATATTGTAGAAAACTTGGCAGGTAATTTAAGAATCTAAAAGGGCTTTCGATTCATTGACCAAATATGCCTTCTATAGAGTTTAATCAAGACATGTTTAGAAGACCATTAACCATATTTCATGGTTTTTATATTGTCCTCATCATAATAATTAACAGTTTGAAGGTGTCAAATAGAGGCTGTGTCATCTTAATCAAGTCAATAAAGATGGAGTTAATATAATCTTGGTGAGATGTTTAGATGTTGTTCCTCAGAGATGAAAGTAAATATTGGAATTTCTATCTGAAATGTCTAATTTCCAGTACATCCTAAGCAGTGCTAAATTTTTGTTACAGAAGTCTACTGTTTCCATTGATCAATTACTATTTCAGGAAAACTCTCAATTCTGAAACCTCATGTGGATATTTTCCGGGGGTTGGGGGAGGGTAGAATCTAATTTCATCTGCTTCCAAGTTATTTTGTGTATTCCCATTTTACCCTTATGTTTAATATTATAACCCCTTTTGTCACTTTGGCTGCATAAATTTTTGTCATGCATAATAAGTAGAATAATTAATCAGAAGTCCATGTGATAGTTGTGTAATAAAAAAAAAACATTTGATAGAAAATGAGACTGGTGTTTTGGGGTGTTTCAGAAAATGACATCTTAATACAAGATTATTTGGCAGTCATTTTCTCCCTCTAATATAAATGAAGTGTTCTAGAATAGTGAGGAATGACTGCATTGTGGACAGCGGTCAAAACAACTTTGTGACACAAATAGATTCTATCTTCTTTATTCTTGCACAGACTGAAAATCTATTGCCTTATCTGAGAGAGAGAGAGAGAGAGAAAGGAGAGAGAGAGAGAGAGAGACAGAGACAGAGACAGAGACAGAGACAGAGAGACAGAGAAAAGGGAGAGGAAAAGGAAGAAAGGGAAAAAAGGAGAAAAAATGTAGACATGAGGAGATCCACTTTGCATTTCTACTGCTAGCAATATGCAAGCATAATCACTGGATAACTAATGAATAAATTAAGAATGAATTTACAATCATAAAACCTTATTGATAATTATGGAATATTTTGCTATGTGAATTACTATCTCCAAGGTTCATTTGACTTTGGAATACATTAATATGCCTTTCTTACATGACTAATAGACAAGGTGCAAGAGAGTGTTCCCTCTACCCTACTGATGAATATGTTCTATTTTACTGGGAATGCAGAAAAGAGAATATGTAGTGAAAATAATAATATCACCGATCACTTCACTTGCACAGTAGTGGTTTATTTTTTCTAGAAGATACATATGGAAAATAGCAATATAAATTAACTCTTCGTAATTGGTGATATAAATTATTAGTTGATAATTCACTGGTGTAAAATTTAGAGCGGTATAAAATTTAGAGTGTAAAATTGGTATAAAATTTTAGGGAATTTACTAGTGTAAATTTTACACACATGCGCACACACACACACACACACACACATGGAAAACATGGTGTTAGGTGGGCTATCTTAAAGGCCTTGCATGAAGAGGAAGCCCAAAGTGTATGTCTTTATATCTTTCTGTGCTTGAGAGAAAATTTACTGATTTAGCAAAGTCAAAAATCTAGTAGAATCCTTAGGTATCGACATCAGGAGTGAGGACCAGAGAGTAAACACAATTAAAGGGCCAAAAGGTATGAAACTAGAGGAGAAATCCTGAGCCTGAAGTCTGAGAGATAAGTTCAAAAGCGTGCAATATGAGACCAATTGCCTGTTTAAATTGTGGATGTTAATAGTTTTCATAAGTTGCTATGATCTCAGAACAGGGTTAACCAGTCATGCTTTCACTTCCAAATGCCAAGGTGAAATATAGTGACTAGGGAACAACAAAAAAAAAGATGTGTATTGTTGACCCTTGGCAACACAGGTTTGAACTGCATGGGTCCACTCACATAGATTTTTTTTCCAATAAATACTTCGGTGTACTATAAAGGTATTTTGTCTTACGATTTTCTTAATAACGGTTTTTTTTTTCTCTACCTTACTTTATTGTAGGAATATATTATGTAATATGTATAATATAGAACATATCTGTTAATCAACTGTCTATGTATTGGTAAGGCTTCTGAGTCAACAGGAGGCTATTAGTAGTCAATTTTTAGGGAAATCAAAAGTAATATGCAGATTTTCAACTGCATGGGGTCAGCACCCCTAACCCCTGCATTGTTCAGGGGTCAATTGTACTTGGATATTATGGGGCCAAATTAAATGTCTTAATGATCCAACATATAGCATATAAAAATGAACTAGAGAAAATACTGGCAAATTGACTAAAGACAGCTTCTTCTTGTTTTTATATATGTCCACTGTTTTATATCAAATTTTAGTTATGTTGTTTCTTGTTGATCTCTATTATTAGACTATAAGCCCCTTGAGGATAAAGTTCATTAGGCATCTTATTTATTTATAAGTGAGTTGTCATCATACTTAATATGACTAATAACATTTGAGTTAGAAAAAAATGTGTTTGAAATTTCAGAAGTGTCATTTATTATTTGCACAAATACAGGCAAGTTAGTTGACCTCTCTGAACATCCTGTTCTTCATTTGTAAAATTATCTTGCAGAATTGTTGTAAGAATTAGAGACAATGTAAATAAAATGAGTAGCATTTCACTGCATTTGTAATAAGTGTTTAATATCTGGTACATATATTGGATATTCACAGCATCTGGCTCCTAGTAGGCAGTGTCATCTTTCTAAATAGACTTGATTCACTGAATGAATTAGTTTAGTTCGGATTTTTCTCAAAAGCAAAGCTGGAGACAAGAAAATATTTGTATCTATTTCTTTCCCCATGGGGTTTAACTCAACTGAACTTCTGGGACCAGCAAATTCCTAAGGGTTTGAAGAAAGTCAAGGGACAGAAATACGTAGAGAAACCCAGGGAGAAGCTGTCAGTGTATGTGGAACTGTCCACTGCTGCTGTGCTGAAATCAAAGGCAAGCTTAGTGTTTATGGGGCATGGCACTGAAAGTGTCTCCTACAACAGATAAATCATGACATTTGTGCTTGGATTTTTCAAAGCACAGAATAAATACTGGAGGGGAAAAAACATTTTTCTGCTTTTTATTTGTATTTCTTATGCCTAGCATGGTTTTTTGCACATATTAGATACTTTAAGCATTTGCTGAATTAAATTAGTTAAATCTACTTATACATATAGTGTCCTACAGAAATGCTAACAAATATATGCTGAAATTTCAGTGTAAAGAACAGCATACTAGCCTTCTAAATTGGCTCAGAATTTTGACATTGTTGTTGAAATAATCCTCATAACTCTATTAGTTTTTTGTTACTATCTTGATATTTTCTTGGATTGCCTACATTTAATACACTTGGTAGGTAATCAGATAAAAACCTATAATATTATAGCCTATGAAACATCTTTTCTGATTATATGAATGCTATTTTGTAATAGAGTTCTAATGGATTTATTATCATAAAAACTTGTAAATACAAAAATATCATTTTTTTAAACAAATGAAAACAATTGATAAAACTCTCCCTTGAAAACAAGGGTTATTTATACCATCTACAGAGTGATATCTCTTCATTTTAGGTATGTCTTAGTAAAAGAGGCTCTTTCCAAAGATGTATAAATAGGATAACTTTATTTTTAAGTACAAATTTAAGTTTTTTAAAATTTTTAACTGAATCTTTGAAGATGAAAATATTAAATCATCATAATCTTATACTATAAATTAATATAGTTTCTCTTAAATACGGTTTTTGTGTTTTGATTTGCATGAGATTTCTAAGTCTAACAGTTCTGTACAGTAACACCCTTTTCTCAAAATATATTTCATAAGAGCAAATCATGGTCATTCCTGCACTGTAGACCTGCACTGTGAGAAAAGAAGGTACAGTCACCTGTTATCTTATAGTAAAAAGTAGTGTTATTAGAAGACACGCCAAATGTACAGCATTATCATTAAATAGCAGAGTTCAAATATGATGTTTGGAGAAACAGTTTCAATATAGAACAATATTATCTCCCACAAGAACATATACAATTTCAAAAACAAGAATTTGGGGGATGATAATCTTTTGTCTGGTCCTCAAATTATCTGTGTCAGAGTATTGCTGTTCATATTGATTGTCGTTTCCTTTAGTTTCATTTAAGTATCCGGTTACCAGATAAATCACTAAGCAAGAAATTAATTTGAAATTAGGATACCTGAAGTTTTTTTTAATGCCATCTGAAATAACTTTTAAAAAAATTCTTAATAATAATTGTATCTAGTTTACACAACACACTGGCTAAGGTAGAGCATTTTGAAAGAAATTTCAAAGAAGTCTTAGAATAATAAATATAGATGATACTAAGCTTCCTCATTATTTCATCACTTTTGTTATAAATAATTGCTTTTTTAAACAAGTTTATCTGAATATAAAACAATAAAAAATGCAGATACAAATACACATTTGTGTGATAAAGTATATTTTGAACATTGAATGCTTCTATGTAAATGAACACTAATTTGTAATATTCACTGTAGTATAGTTAATCCAAAAGGCTAGTGAATTTATAGAAGAAACATTTTTACTCTTGAAATTATTATGAGTGCTACCTAATATACCACTGAAACATCCTGTTTTATATTAATTTAACAGTTAGGCTATAGGGAGCTCAAACACATTCTTGTGGTTCAATTACATACAGTTACGCCCATTAACAGGAAAATCCTTTCAACTCAGGCTTGTAGAAAGTAGGTACAATTTCTAACCACAGAATGCCTGCTTCCTAGGAAAAGATGTGTGTTATAATCAATAGAGGTTTGAAAAAAGGCAAAATAAGTTTTAAAGGGTGTCCAGCTGCATTTTAAGGTAAAAATGAATAGGAAAATCCATAATGTATACATATGAAAACATTATCTTGTACACCATAAATACATACAATTTTTATTTGTGAATTAACAAGAAACAAAGGAAGGAAGAAAAGAAGGAAGGAAGGAAAGAAAAAAGGAAGGAAGGAAAGAAAAAAAGGAAAGAAAGAAAAACTGAATAGGATAGGAAACCCGGTTATGTTGGATTTAGGAGTTATAGGCTTTCTCTGACATGCTTTTAACCCCCACTCTGTTTTAACAGAGATTCTCAGAGACTACCAGTTTTTCTTTCTAAATTTCTTTCGACCCAAACGCCCTATTTTCTCCTTCACTTTTATTTCCCAGAAGATTAAAATAAATAGAGTTGAACAAGTCTAGAAAGCATTGCAGCGTTTATGTTACTATTTTAGCAGCAACAGCTATTCTGCAAGACTGCAATAAAAAGAACTACAATTTTGTTCTTTTCAGATTCCTTTTGCACACCTTCCTCCTCTGCCCTAATATAAGAAGCTTTCTCTAAATGTCTCTTCCTTGGCTATGCAAGGGCCCTCATTTTGAATCCTGTTTAATTCTCGCTACAACTGTAATTTTGATCCTATCTAGTCTAAATGCTGACTCCACCCTTGCCTTTAAAGCTCTTATCATCTGGTTTGAAATAATGGACTTGCCCAAACATGGCTAACAATCCAGTAATAAGTGGAGAAAGTACTCATTCACCCTACTGGTCCTTATGCTATAGCCATATCCTCGTTCAGAGAAAATGATGCAAAATTTTTGAGAAAAAAAAAATCCTTGAAGTTTATTTTGAACTATGTATGGGATCAACCTTAGTGATAGATTTTTGTAAAGATGGAAAAGATCCTTTGTTTCTCTCCACCTCTTTATCTCTGCTCACTCACTCTACGCTTCATGTAGAGGAAAAATTTTTGTACAGCAGGACACCGAAATAACCGAAGTCAGTCCTGTACCAAGGCTGTTTCATAGAAATAACCTCAACTTTATTTGTGTCAACTTTACCTGGGAAAACTACTATCATCATATTTATTTGAATACCTGTATTTTTTTGCCTAGTTCATTTTAAGTTCCTCAAATTTGAGGAGATTACATCCCCATCATCTATCTCAATGTATGAAAAAGAGTGGCTGTTCAATACTGTTTACTTAAAACAAAGAAATAGGAGGGCAAAAATATCATCACACCTTTTAAGGTAAGAGTTACATAATTTTGCCTAAGTTCTTATTTTCCTTATTTACCTATTTTTTTCTCAAGGACTTTAAAAAAAAATAAGAGTGTATTATTATTATTCATGCTAGAGTCTATGTATTACAGGCAGAGAGATGCCTAGAGTTTAATTTTAACTGAATTTTCTCTACCTTTACTCAGTATCCCAAGTGGCTCACAAATTTTTTGAGGGACTTGGAATATTGATAGTTTCATTTCTTGGACTTTTCTTTTACATTTTTTTTTTTTGGTTGTTGTTGTTCTTGTCCCTTTTTAATTGGTTTGATTCACTTGGGTTTTCTCTTTTTTTTTTTACTTTTTCTTTTTTCTTTCTTTTTTTTAAATGTACAAATGCACTTTTATTGTTTCTCCACAGGGAATGGTGCTGGTAGCTTAAAATAACATTTGAGAATGTGCAGAGGCATTTCTAATTAGCAGTATATTTGGGAATATTACTGGCACTTACATTCCAAGGTCCCAGTAATAATATGTATCTTGTACTACAGGTAACTCTCCTAAAAAAATGAAGATTTCCACCTCCATAAAATGGCAAAAGCATTCCCATTGAAAAAATGCTATAGGATCTTGAAATAGAAATCAACATTTATTAAATATTTATATTGTGGAATAATTGTGTTTAGACTTTGGAAGTGGAGAAGATGTACTGGGGGAGATGTGTTAAAGTGTGACTTCTTTCCTTAAAGGATTTTAAATTCCACTTAGAAGATTATAGAAGAAAATACTGCTAGAAATATTAAAATGAGTATCTTCAGATGGTTTACTATTACTTACCAGTGCCTAGCTTACTCCATGTTGTAACCTGCACTATTTAATGAGTCAGCGTAAGTGATGTGTGACAATGGTGTAAAGCAAGAAGCACATGTTTTGAGGGACCTTAAATCGACAACTAAAATCAAAGAGAATTTATTCACATTATGAGAGAATGTTCACTTTTTGTATAGCTCTGCTAATCTTCAACAAGTGTACTCTCAAGGCTAATAGGAACTATGTTACTGGAACTGGACAGTAACAGAATAAGGGATAAATTTTTCACAACTTCTTTGAGCATTTTGCTAAACAGCGATTTTATAAAATTTTATGTTAAATATATGCATTGTTACCAATTAGATTACAAAATTCATGTGTGTTTTAAATATAAAGCAGGTAACTGTGAAGACATTTAGTATTGTATGACAAGCTTCTTTATCTTCTTAGATTTAGGGATATATATGTTTATTCTTCTCTGTTGCAAAGGGACATTTGGTAGCAAATTTTAAGAACACTGGAGTTAACTTATGGCTTTCTATGAGCAAATCATTAGGAAAAATAAGTCTACATCCAAGACTAAAAAAATGGAACAATAAGTGCCAGTGAGACCTCTTAATATTTGTCAACACAATCCTAGCTCTCTTCCATTATGGGAGAATTGCCCTTCTCACCAAGGAAGTGTTGATAAATGGATCAGAAAAAGAGATGAGATTGAACACTCTCTCTGAGATATATAGGCCCTCCCTGATGAATCAGTGGAGCTTTAAACCAGACAATAATCTCAGTCCCCAAAATGACTTTTCCAAAGAAAATTGGCTTTCTTTTCGTACAGAAACCAAAGCCATTAAAATAGGTGAATCACTGACCTCCATGAGCATGAAGATGCTAAAATCATAAATCACTAAGGTAAAAAAGAAGCATTAGGGACTCCTAGAGAAACTGGTGAGACAATGAAAAGTATGGTTGCCCACTACTGTATAGTGCCTAGGTGACCCATTTAAGAAGCTGTAATGACTTGTAAATAAATACTTAATGGCTGCTGATTGAAAAATGATAAATGAAACTGACAATTACTCAAATACGACTGATGAGTAAAGCATATAAAGGAATTACCTACTAATTTTTTGTCTTAAATACTATCATAATTTTCTAAAAAAAAAAAAAGAAGGTGTGCAAAATTCATGTAATTTTCTGTATAACTGCTTGCATACAGCCATGTGAGTGGGAATAAACATAGAATAAATATATTCTGTTTTAATTATAAATGTTGTTTTACTTCTAGTAGAATAATATCAATATTTTTAGATCTATGACATACATTTTATGTTAAATGTTGAAATATTTGGGAATTTTCTTAACTTCTAAGAGATGGAGGTTTCTGGGTGTATATGAACTTCTTCTATGGATCTGTGGCTGATTTTAAATCTCTACTTGGAGCACTAGATCACCAGACATCTGATATCTTATTTTTAAATGTTTAATAATTTTTAAAACATTTTAAATCTTTCAAAAAATGATGTAATAGCAATTGATCAGGGACACAATTCTATGGCAATCAAGGATTTGCAGAGAGAATTGATCTGCCACTACTTGCTTATTATGAATAATTTAATATTGTTATTATTGCGAACTTGTTTTAGTTTTGTTAACTCTAGAATGAAAATAATATCTTCACCCAAGGTTTTGTGAGAAATAAGTAAAAGGAGTAAATACTAAGAACGATGTGCTTACAAAGTAAATACATAATAAACACTAACCATTATTAAGCAAGGGCACTTTTGACTCCTTTCTTTCTTTGCTGTTCCCTAGGGAGGAACATAATCTACCCATTTCTGTTATCAGTCTTGATTCCACTTTACTACAATCTTGTCTGGTCTACAGGTCCTATTTTTTTTTTTTTTTCTATCCTACACCTCAAGCGGCTAAAAGTTGTTTATATGTCAAAATTACCTAAATCAGGATTATTGTAAGATGCTGCCATTGTATAATTCAATGTTTTTATTTTCTCCAAGTATCCACTTGCACTTTTAATATTTCCGTACATCTGGAAAATATAGCATTCAACAGATGTCTATCAATGACCTACTGCAGTACCTGAATGGTAGTCACGGGGAAGGTGTCATGATTAAAGCATGACTGTCTTCTAAGAGACAGAGCCCACTAGTGAAAAGTGCTGAGTTAGGGAGGGAAAACAGGCAGAGAAGCAAAAAGAGGATTTAAAAAATATTATAGCAACTATAAGAAATACCCACGATATGGTCAAGAGCAAAGAATAACAGCACCTACATGAGCTTACATATCTATGTAAAGTGGGAAGGGGAAAATTTATAGAGAAATTTTCTTGGAGATTCTGCATCTTAACGAGTGAAAATGAATTAGGCGGGGGAAAGAAAACTACTCAATCTTGGTATGATCTGCTGACTTTTTTAATAACTTTCTGGTATTGCCAAATCTAACTGTTCCTTTCTCATCACCTGTGATTGCTCACATCAACGAGGTTATCTGCTTTACAGTGGGGCTTATGTGTAACTCCTGCTATACACATTATATGTTACCAAATTAAACTAAAACACATTATCCTAGATAGGACCTGTAAAGGTAAGAAACCTGTACAATCTTGTCAATCACCTGGATTAGAAACAAGTCCCCCAAATTCTAAGTTGAGAATTTAAAAGGGAAAGACTCAGATGGAAAGTAGAAAAAACGTTTGGCTTTCCTGGGTTTTCCTACCAAGGACATCTTTTTTTTTTTTCCTTTTTACTGGTAAGAATCTAAGCCCTTTTTCTATATTTGGAGAGTTCACTACTGTAAAAGTTTTTGCAGATGGCAGAGCCTATTCCCCATTATAAACATTAAAAATGGAAAGGGTTTTTTTTTAGTTTGTTTTTTGCCTAGCTTCCTTGGTAATCAAGACATGGATGTGTGACTTTGATTCTGCCCATCAGACACGCTATCCCAAATTTTGAATTAAGAATGGTGGATGCAAAGATGCAGATGCCCTGGGGACACCATTCTGACAGCAGGCGGCTGCCGCAGTGGCAGTAGCATCCAGCTTGGAGCTGTCTGTGCCTGTGAAAACAACGGCACCTCATGATCTGCAGCAGAGGCTGATGTTACTAAAGACACAGCTACTATGCTTTCCCTGAATTCCTGCCTATGTCTCAAGTTTTATTCAACAACGTTTCTGATAACCCTGTGAGCTTCCCCAAATTATTTCAGTTGGTATCTTTAATGCTTATAGGAGAAGAATACTTTCTGTTGCTTAAAAATAAGAACATAAAAAGGCTTAAATTAAGGAGATCTTGAATAGTTATTATTAATTTGGTATCTTCCATATATAGGATGCCAAGTGTGAAAGGGAGTGGCTCAGACAGGTCCTGCAAACTTGTGCCAGCTATTTGTGAGTAGCAGGTAGATCTTTCAGACTTTATAAACTGTTTTTAGATGTTGTTCTCTGAGCTCATGCTTCTGTTGCTAACATTAGTCTTTTGTAGATCTTTTTCAAGGCTCTGTTCTACCACATTTGTCCTAAAGAGGACCCATGGAAATAATTTATAAACATATTATTATTATTATTTTAACATTTACTTGTACATACTTGTGGGGTATAGCATGTTGTTTCAATACATGCAAATACTGGACAATGATTCACTTAGGGTAGATAGCATAGTTTTGTATCACTTTCCCTTCTCTCTCCCTTCCCCTTTACCTGCCTCTGGTATCAATTATTCTATTCTCTACTTCCTTGATAACCACTTTTTTTTTCTTAGATTCCACATATAGGTGAGATCATGTGGTATTTGTCTTTCTGTGCCTGACTTAGTACACTTAACATGATGGTTTCTAGTTCCATCCATATTGCTGCAAATGATAGGAAATCATTTTTTAATAGCTGAGTAGAATTCCTTTGTGTATATATACTACAGTTTTGTTTCGTTTTTTTAATCCTTTAACCTACTGATGGACATTTAGGTTGATTCCATCTCTTGGCTATTGTGAATAATGCTGCTGTAAATATGAGAATGCAGTGTCTTTTTGATATATTGATTCCATTCCCTTTGGGTATATACCCAGTAGTGAGACAGCTGGGTTATAGGGTAGATTTATTTGAATTCTCTAAGGAAACTCCATAGCGTTTTCCACAATGGCTGTACCAGTTTACACTCCCACCAGCAATGCAAGAGAATTCCCTTTTCTCCTCATCTGCTCCAGCATTTGTTATTTTCTATCTTGTCGATAATAGCCATTCTAACTGAGGTGAGATGATATCTTATTTTGGATTTAATTTGCATTTCCCTGATGATGAGTGATACTCAGCATTTTTTTCATGTGCCTGTTGGCCATTCATATTTCTTTGTTGGGAAGTGTTTGTTCAAGTCTTTCACCCATTTTTTAATTGGGTTATTTGTGTTTTTGCTGTTAAGTCATTTAAGTTCCTTATACAGTCTGAATATTAGTCCGTTGTCCGGTATCTGGTTGGCAAACACTTTCTCCCATTCTGTATCTTGTCTCTTCACTTTGTTGACAATGTCCCTTGCTGTGCAGAAGCTTTTTAATTTGATGTAGACCCATTTATGTATTTTTGCTTTAGTCGCCTGTGCCTTTGTGGTCTCACTCAGAAAAGTGCTGCCCACTCCCATTTCATGTAACATTTCCCCTATGTTTTCTTCCAGTAATTTCATAGTTTAGGTCTTAAAGTTAGGTCTTTGATCCATTTTGAGTTGATTTCTGCATATGGAGAGAGATTAGGATCTAGTTTCAAACTTCTGCATGTGGATATCCAATTTTTCCAGCAGCATTTGTTTAAGAGGCTGTCCTTTCTTTCATCATTGTATATTTTTGGCACCTTTGTCAAAAATCAGTTGACTGTAAGTGTGTGGGTTTATTTCTGGGCTCTCTATTCTACTCTACTGGTCAACTTGTCTGTTTTTATTCTAGTACCATGCTGTTTTGGTTACTACAGATTTATGGTATATTCTGAAGTCAAGAAGTGTGGTGCCTCCCATTTTGTTCTTTTTGTTGTTGTTGTTGTTCAAGATTGCTTTTGCTATACAGGGTCCTAACCCTTGACCTTGGTGTTATCAGCACCATGCTCTAATCGAGTGAGCCAGCCCTGCTTATAAACATTTTATCTATTAAACGTTTACTCCTGCCAGCCTTTGCAGTGAGAGAAATGAGAAGTAAAGCAGATGCCAGACTGACTAACCACCACAATTAATATTTATTGAATGTCTACGATTTGTGAAGTACTATGTTAAATGAATTACTCATTTGATCCTTGTTTAGCCTCATGAAGAAAGTACTGCTGTCTTTGTTTTATAGGTGATGAAACTTATAATTAGACATTTAAATAATATGTCTAAAGTTAAATAGATATTAAGTGGAAGAGTCAGCATTTGAATCAAGGGCTGTGTATCTTCACAACCTGAACTCTTGGCCAGTGTACTCATCGGGAAGTATAAGACTTCTCTCTCATTGTCTTCCAACCAGATGATTCTTTTTTCTGGGCTAAGCTCAGAAGTATGTGTTTATTTGTTTTAGGAAGTTATTATTCTCTACTAATGGGAAACTATTTTGCTTTTTCCTAATAGTATTACATCATTCTAATGGTTTTGATTGGCTTTATTTGGTCACTGGAAATGAGATGAAGTGAACTGCAGTTTTTCAGAACTAAATAAACTATCCTCAATTTCAGTGTGCATAAATAATTCCTAATCAAATTTTAAACAATTGCTCTCAGTGAAGTAGAATATAAGTTTAAGTAAAGATTATTTTTAAAGTTTTTTCTTACTTAATATTGGTGCACTGATGGCTTAAATAAATACTAGTCATATTTCATAGAAAACTACTTTGTGTCTATGATAAGTATCTTATTAAAAGTGAGGGAAAATGGGTAAAGATATTCTCATGTTTCCTCTCTATGAATTTATTCTACTGAGAAGACATAGGGAAAAATGTTCTCACCCTTCAGGGATATTATGTTCTAGTCCAATTGTCAATTTATTGATTCTTTCACAAGAAATTATATAGTAATCAAGGATTTTATTTCAATGGCGAAAATTTACAAAAAGATCAAAAACAACTGAAAAACCAAGGGTAAGAGATACAAAGTACTGCAACAGGAATATTTTTTTTAAAACCTGAAACATCATTTGTAAACCACTGGTAATGTACGGATATGCAAAAGTCTTGACTTCTTGATGAAATGAACTCTGTGACCTGCTTATATTGAAGAACTGTCAGGAACCAGTGAGATGGTAACTGAGAAAAATATCACAATACAGATAGAATCTTAAAGAGATTTTCTTAAGGGGATACTAAAATATTGAGATTGAGTGACTTAAACAGATCCCAAAGGAATATCAGCCTCTCAGTGTGAACATGCTTCTCTGTGATGGGCTTAGAAATATTAAACTCTGATAAACAAAATAATAACCCATGAGACCATTCTCTATTTCACCTCTGAGAAGATATATCAGTGTGGTTCTCAGAGTAAATTAGGTTAAAAAAATTTTATTCCAGATTTACTTCATTACAAGTTACTGATGCATACTTTGACAATCCAAGACGAGAACAGTAGGTAAGTTAAGACATGTCCATTATAAAACAATGACAGCTCATACGGTGGTTTGCTTAAGAGCTTGCTTTAAAACCTAAATCCTTCCAGTTAGATGCTATTCCACTGTAAAAAGTCATAAAAACAATTCTTAAGTTTCTAAGTCTGATGACTTATTGAACAGCTATTATAGAAAAATGCTAGTTTGGAAAGATAGAAAGCAGGTGGCAAACTTTATCAGATCTTTTCAAGGGAAACAATATTTGTAGATACAATCATCATGACAAATTTGAAAGCAAAATATATTGAGCACCTATTATGTACAAGAGACTAGGTGCTAGTACTTTATATATATATATATATAAATTATATATATATATTTGTTTAATCCTCACAGCAGTGTGAATTTATTAATATGCATTAATATGACAATTGATCATTAACACATAATAGGCTGAACCTCAGTTTCTTACTTTAGCTTTAACAGACAGTTCAATATGGGTAACAATAAACTTTGCTGAGGAAGAAACCAAATCTATGCTTTAAAATGACAAACTATAAGTAATTTATTAAATAGTTAAACAAACATATGACAAACAACATAGAATGATTTTAGAGTTACCAATAAACCTCTTTTCATCATTCTGCTATTTCTGCTCTTAATTACTGTAGCAGAAATTTGTGCATAACAGGCAATGTTGGAAGTGTGACCCTTGTTAAATGTGCATAAACTCAGCTGATTCCAAAAGCCATGCTCTGTATGTGAACATCTTCTGAAAATGCCCTTTGCTTTATTTCATGCCTTTAGGGATGTAAGAAAAATTTTGTAACCTAAGCTTTTTAGAAAGTATTTCTCAATCTATTCAAAGGGCTATTTATTAATGTTAGTTTTAAATACTTTCAACTGTATACAAACTATAACAGAAAGGTTATGTTAACCCCATTCATGCCCACTGCATTGAGTGACAAGAGCAGGTACTAATATATCGTATCAAAGGTTATCATCTTACACACTTCAAATGGATTAGAAGGTCTTGTGGGCAGGAAGGACAGACAATTTAGAAGTTGCGTAAATGGCAGCAGAATATGTTTGCAAATAGTGATTAAGGAAATAGCTTGAGAAGACATGAATGGGAATAGATGTGACTGTCCTGTTTCCGAGTGAAAATTTTACTATTTCGATTAGGGCTGAACTAGCTCAAACACTCTTTGAATATGGGTTTGTTTGTTTGTTTGTTTGTTTGTTTGTTTTTGATGTTTATAAAAGAGATTGAGACCATTGCATCCATCTGCCCTCACTCGCCATATGGGAGGATATTCTTTTTCACATAAATCAAAGAGGATATGGCAAAGATTTTCAATAGTGGTGGGAGAAATGGGACTGTACATGCCACTTAGTGTAATACACCAGAAGGGTAGCAAATTTCATTTGGCTGTCTGCAATTCTGTTCTTAACAAAGAAGTCTCCTGTTTGTCAAAGCAAGATCCCAACCTTTGTATATCTGGCAAAGTGATAGCACAAGCTGTGCTTAAGAAAAAGAAAAAAATTAGTCACCAACAGCTAAAAGTCAGTGGCTTTTATTTAAACAAATAGTGATGTCTGACTTTTCTTGGAAAATTGGATAGTGTAGCAGGACACAACTGTTATTGCTACATGGTACCCAAGCCAAATCTCTCTATAATCCCTGTCTTCTCAACACTGAAGCACTTGGGTCAGTTCTCATTTATCACTACATTCATGCTATTGTTCTCTATGGTAAAAGCTGGAAGAAAATAAAACATACCATGTACCCATGCTTTCATCAAACATTGGAAAATTAAATATAGACCACAAACTCTGTAGTTTCTATTATTTATGGTAGTTGATTTTGTGACTTTAGTAAAAACATTTGTGTGTGTGTGTGTGTGTGTGTGTGTGTGTGTGTGTGTGTGTGTGTGTGTGTGTGAGTGATGTGTATATATCTCTTACATATCATTAAATTCACCTTCAGGGCTGAAATTGTTCCTCACTTTTCAATGTCTCTTCCAGCAATATATATAAATTAGGCACAGGAAGAAAATATGTGTGTTGAGTATTTACTTAGCGATTGTGCAACCAGAGCAGAGGGTGAATGATCTTAAGGGAGACATTACCTGGGTTATAGTAAAATGACTCTTACTGACTTAAGAATTGGTTCAGCTTAACATTAAATATTGCTCCTTGGAACAGTACCAGCAGAACATCAAAGCATTTAACATTTTTACTTTATCTCAGCCTCTATCACCAACATTTTTTTATGGTAAGCCAATTCTTTAGAGAAAGGACAATGCTCTCAAGTATCCTGTACAGTATAAAGCTAAGCAGAGATGAAACTTTGTAATGAATAATGATTTAGCCCATGATCCCATGGACAGGATGGAGGGAGGTCAGTAGAAGAAACAGAGTTAATTAAAAAATTAAGAGTCCAGTAAGGGAAAAAAAAATTATTAGAAAATAGGATTTACATTTGTTTTCCAGGAGGTAAAGCACTAAGAACAGTTTTAAGGTCTAATTCTATTTTTTTTTTTTTTGGTCTAGGGTTGCTTGTGTTGCACTACACGTATGGGTCCAAAATCTTAAAGGCACTACTTTAACCTGCTCCTAATCTAAATAATAAATTGAAGTCATATATTTTAGTGATATACCTTGATTATATTTGTAAGGGAAGTATGGGGTTTTGTTTGTTTTTTTATTGGATTTATGAAAAACACTCTTTCCTACTATTAGAGTAGAAAGTACTCTGTTTAGAGTTCCAGTGAAGATGGCAGAATAGATGGTCCCCAGCATCATTCTCACAAAAATCAACCAATTTACAGCTATAAAAATGTAACAACAGCCAAGCTGGGGCTGCTTGAGCTCAGGGGAAGAGGAGGAGAGACCTATGGAGTTCATGAAGGCAGGAGAAACCACGATGAGAGAGAAGAAAAACTGCTTGGGGCATTTTGTGCCGTGGCTGCTTTAAGGCTGGAACTGCTGAGTGCATGGAGCAGGAGCCAACAGAAGCTGCAGCTGTGACCTTCGGATGAAGTTGCTTGGAGGTGGCACAGAAGAAGAGGACCCTGGTGGCCCCCAGGACAGCAAGACCACTAATAGTGTTCCCAAGGACCCACGCAAGAGTGAGGAGCCAGAACAGTTGAAAAAGGGAGCTGTTCAGAGGCTGGTGAGTCATCGTAAGGGACCAGGGCAGGGTCCTTCCCATGGGAAGTGTTTGGAGCACAGGCGGTGGGGGAGACATGCCCTCCAGGAGAACACTGGGACACAGCAAGGACAGCCAATCTACCCCCCAATCAGCACAGGACCACTCAGAGGATACTGGTCAGGAATGCAGAATTGCATGGGGTGCAGTTTGATGAAAAGACTCAGGCCCAGATCAGAGATTCTACAGAGGGCCGAGCCCGTGGCGCATTCGGGAGAGTGTGGTGCTGGGAGCCCAGTGACACTCCTGCCGCGGGTTCAGATCCTATATAGGAATGACCAGTGCACTCACTGGCTGAGTACCGGTCACGAAAAAGACAAAAAAAAAAAAAAAAAAGCAAAAAAGAGATTCTACAGAACCCAGATCCACCGGGTCTCTGGAGAGCCGGAAGTACCTATGAGGTCACCCATTAAACCCTGAGCTGCACAAAAAGTCTTCCCTAGGGAAACAGCAGCAAAGCAGCAATTTAGCTCAACAACGCAGCTAAAGTACTGGTTCCCACAGGAAGTTCTCCCATTTTAGAAAGAAGCAAAGGATAAAAAATTAGTTCTGGCCCAGACATACCACCAGTGCTTCCACCCAGCCTGGGAATCTGGGCTTTGGAGCCAGGGATGGACCCCCTGCCCACACCCAGGCACAACACCAGTGCCAAGGAGCATGCCAAAATGTCACCTCCCTGTGGTGACCCACCACAGTCACCACAGTAACCACGGCTGCCGCAAATGTGGCTAGACGTCACAACCACCATGCAGATGGTTCCCCAGACACTAGAATGCATTGACACAAGGAGAGTCACCAGCAGAGACAAAAGAAAATAGGATCTCTCTCTACAAAGACCATTCCAGAGTGACAGAAGAAGCATCTGCTCTATGATAATATTGGGGGACCTGATCACAACTTTCAGCATTGGACAGATCATCTAGGCAAGAAATCAACAGAATGACCATTGCTCTTTCAAGGGAGAGAAGAAATCTAGCATTATCAGTGGTGGGAGGCAGCAGGGAGAGGGGGATAGGGAGAGATTGGACAAGGGCATAAAGAATAAGTACAATTTGTAACAATATACATACTAGTAATATTGATTTGATCAACATGTCAACAGTGAATCCCAAAAATATGTATAATCCATTGTGATTCAATAGAAAATAAATTAAATAAATAAAACAAAAAAATAAAGAAAAAAGAAAAAAAAATGAAAGTACTCTGTTTTGACCAGGCACATACTTATTAACTATTTTAGCTTGTGATGGTCTGCAAATAACTAATGTTAGCCAGATCACAGCAATTCACATTTCTATTGATAATAAAGAATAATTTTTGCATGTTTCTGCATGTATTTAGGTAATATCTTATAAAATGTGTTTTATTACTTATATTTAACATGTCAATATAAATAGCCGACAGAGAGAGGCTATCTAAAAGAAAATGATATTTATTCAAAAGGGCATTCGAATAGGAATACATGTGCCACAGTAAACTATGTTCATATTCAGGGAGGTAAAGGAAGACAAGGGGTTTTAAAGGAAAAATGAGGAGGATTAGATAATTGTTTTTTTTTTTGTTGTTGTTGTTGAAATGAAATTCATTATACATGTTTGTACGGTACAGAGTAGAATATCAATACTTGTGACAATGTTTGATAATCAAATCAGGACAATTAACATATTCCTCATTATAAAACTTAATTATTTTGGTGTCTATTAATCAATTTCTTGAAAATCCCTTCCCATTCCCTCTTTCCCATCTCTAGTAACCAGAGTTCTGATATCTCTTTCTAAATGTGCAATGTATTATTGTGATTGCTGTTTCTCTTCCTTTCTTTCTTTCTTATTTATTTTTAAACTCCCATTTATGAGTGTGGACATGCAGTATTTCTCTTCCTGTGACTGGCTTATTTCACTTAACATAATTTTCTTTAAGCTCATCCATGCTGCTGAAAATGGCAGAATTTCATTCTTTTTTATGGCAGAGTAGTATTATTTTGAGTATATATACAACATTTTCTTTATCCAGTCATCCATTGATGGACATTTAGGTTGATTCCATATCTTGGTTATTGTAAGTAGAGCAGCAGTAAACATGGGAGTGCAGGTATTTCTTATACGTGATGATTTCCATTCGTTTAGCGATATTCCCAGTAGTGAGATTGCTGGATTGTATGGCAGTTCTATCTACAGTTGCTTGAGGGATCTCCATACTGTTTTCCATAATGGCTGTACTAATTTATACTCTCAACAGCGATGTTTTGAGATAATAATCCTTGGATATGAGAATCAGTAACAAGGGTGGCACTAGTTCAAGGTTAAATAGACAGTTGCTAGGCAGATGTCCTTGCAGAAGTATATTTTTCCGTGTGTGTAAGGTCGTGGATTTTGCAGAATCTTTTCTGATAGCCCTTGTTATCGGGCATTTATGGATGAGAAGCCTCCTTCATGACCTTCTTGGGGTCTGTCAGTTTTGTTTTTTATTTTTTAATTCATTTTGATTTCAAAATGGAGTCACTTGTGTTTAAAAATTTTTCATTTAAAAATATTTACAAATAATTAAATATTAAAAATATTTAAAAATATTTACACTAGTTTCAGAAAAAAATGTTTCAACCTTATTTGTATGAACTCTTGTTAAGAGGAAGAAAGTTCTAAACTAGGACATAGGGATATATATATGCAACTTTTCAAGATTTGCAGCTAAAAATGAGCTTGTACAAAGAAAAAATATAAACTTCTGTGTTTCTTCTACAGCATCACTCACTCACAACTTATACAGTACCTTCACTTGATTAATGCTTCTCCTTTATAAAACTGTGGGAGACCTCAAGGAAACAATACAAAGTGCAACTAAACACATTCACTTAGAAACAGAGTAACATTCTTAGAAACCCCAGAAATAGAATGCCTGCAAAATAAGAGCATATGTAAGTAACTCGTATGTGCACATTAAGGTTTCTTATGCAAATTATATATTTTTGATAGTTAATTATGGAAAATTCTGTGTTTATCTTACAGCCAAGATACATCACAAGATGGGAGTATCAGTCAGAAGACCAGATGTTTGCTAAGATCGATGAGAAGGTTACTTTGTTTTTCTGAGCCTTTAGAAACTAAGCATTTCACTAAACTCTAAAAAAGTTTGTGGTGAGGCACCTATAATCTCAGGTTGTCAAGTAATTTATTCAGCTATTTAAGTTCTTAGAACATACAGTCTATTTAGAACAGAAACTTCATCTGATATTAGAGATTTCTAGTTTCTTCTAATGCCCCCAGATGCCTACTTCACAGAGGAAAAGGACATAAGATATCACTTGAAAAGGAAATACAATTATAATAACTAATGTTCTTTTCTGCTAATCTCAACATATTTGTCACTTGTGGGTTGATTTTGATTGATTATTTCATCATTATGGTCTATATCTTCCTGCTCTTTTATACTGATTCTTTATCTATTGTCAGCTGTTGTGAATTTTGCCAAATGCAAGTTCTAAATATATTTTTATTTCTATAAAAATGCTCAAGCTTTGTTTAAGGATGCATCTTAGTTATTTGGAAATACAGTGATCTTTTTCGCTTACTATTTTTTTAAATTTTGTGAGGTGGAATTGGAGCAGTATCAGCCAGTTCTTGACCACTACTGAGGCAAAGCCCTTCTTTGCAGAGTTACTGTTTTCCAGCCAGGCTTCTGGTAGTATTTCCAGTCTTATGTGAGTGCCGGACACTTGTTCATTTAAATGATTTGGAAGGTTCTTTACCAAAGATTTATAAAAATATTGATCCTTTGAAATTATATGATTTTTTAAAATTGTAAATTTTCAATATACATTGTAGTTGATTTTGGTGACCCTTTACCCATTGCTCTTTCCTCGTTCTCCACGCTCCCTCTCTCCTCTCCCCCCATCCCACATCATATCTCTTCATTTTTCTTAACAAGTTCAAGAAATTGTTGTGATTGTTGTGTCTTCTTCCCCTCTCATCCTTTATTTGCTTCTGTTTATTTATTTATTTTTAGCTCCCACAAATAAATGAGAACATGTGGTATTTCTCTTTCTGTAACTGACTTGTTTCACTTAGTATAATTTTCTCTAAGTCCATCCATTTTGTTACAAATGGTAGTATTTCATTCTATTTTTTATAGCAGAGTAGTATTCCACTGTGTAGATGTGCCACAGTTTCCTTATCCACTCATCTGATGATGGACATTTGGGCTGGTTCCAACTCTTGGCTATTGTAAATAGTGCTGCAGTGAACACTGGAGTACAGGTATCTCTTCGGCATGATGATTTCCATTCCTCTAGGTATATTCCCAGCAGTGGGATAGCTGGGGCCCACGGTAGATCTATCTGCATTGTTTGAGGAACCTCCATACCATTTTCCATAAATGCTGCGCCATTTTGATTTTTAATTTATTCAGCTATTCCATATTGGTGAATGTTCAACATATATTTGAACAGTAAGAATATTCTGAAATTGTTGGTTGTAATGTTCTACAAATGCCAATTAAATAAAGGTGGTAGATAGTTATATTCATATATTATTTTATATTCTTCCTATATTTTCTCTTAACGATTATTGAGAGGGAGGTGTTAAGAACTCCAACTATGATTGTGAATTTGTTTCATTCTCCTTTAGTTTGAGGAATTTTTATTTAAGCTCTGAAATTAGCTGTGAACATAATTATGATTTTTATGTATTCCTGCTGAATTGCTTGTTTTAAGCCCCACACTCTTTTGGTCTGATAGTAACAGTCACAACAAATTAGCATAATAGTGTTCATGCAGTATGCCTTTTTTAATCCTTTTATATTCAGTTATCTTTGTCTTTATATTCAGTGTCCACCACTCATAGGCAGCATAGAGTTGGGTCTTGCAATGTAATTGAGACTAAAATGTCTGCCTTTTAATTTGAGTATGTAATCCAGTTACATTTAGTATAATTATTGATTTAGTTGGTTTTAAGTTTATGTGCTTTATATTCATTTTCTATTTATTCTACTTGTTCTTTTTTCTCTGTTCTCACCTTCTGGATCTTTATGTGTGTGTGTGTGTGTGTGTGTGTGTAGTAATTTTAGTATTCTGTTCTATTTAGTATTTTAGCATTCCATGTTTTTAATGTTATAATTAAAAGATCATACAAATATTTCCATGAACTTTTTGAAGTACTCTCATACACACACACACACACACACACACACACACACATATTCACACACATTTCTATGTTTCTAAAATTAGTTAGTTTCTCTATCAGGCATTTTAGATGGAAACCTACCTTAATGGACTTTCCTTTTAGCATGTCTCTAATCAGGCATCAAATCAATTTTTACCTTCCCAAATCTTTCCAATTTGGAACCTCTACAGTAAAAGCAATGTGATGTCGTAGTTCAAGATCACACATCCCCACTTACCTATAATATATAATAGCTGCTTACCTAATTTGTCCTCTTGTTCACCCATTCCCCCTTCATCAATTTTAGATTAATGTTGACATTCAAGATCATGTGACCTGTGAATATTGAAATACTTTAAGGACAAGATGTTAAATGGCTATGAGATTAATGTGCATTAAAATGATAAGGCAGGAGGAAAAAAAGGATTCAAAACTAAAGGTTTCTATGAAGTTTTGTCTATAGTGACCAGAACATAAGTGAATATTAGCCTTAAATAAATAACACACACATACACACACACACACACACACACAAACTTTCGAGGATGCTATTAAAAGGAGTGTCTTGAAGTTTCATAGGGAATCATGGAGCAAATAAATAGAAAATGATACAAATATTTTACATAAAAGGGAGATTCCAGGGCCTTGAATTGTCTATGGAGAAAGTATATCATCTAAAATGAAGATCTCTCAGGACTGCTTATACTGAAAATTCAAGGTACGTGGTAGTTTTTCTACCATACAAGCTCAGCAGGGCAAACAGAAGGGTGAGAAATAAAGAATGAATAGGTAAAAAGATAAATTGAGGAAAAGAATGATTTTAAAGACTGGTTGGAGTGAATGCAGGAATTTATGTGTAAAAATTATGCATAAGGTCAACGGAGATGAAGAAAAAGTAAGGCTGGCAAATGGGCTTGAGGGACTCCAGATTCTCAGGGGGAATGATGATGCCACTTGGAGAAAATCAGCCTTAGTGTTTTCACAGGTCCTTAATTTTTTCAGTATCATAGTGAGTTGCATATAGTGAGTGCTCAAATAGTTTAAATGACAGAATAAATAAAATGAGTAAAGATGAGTGAATGAACCAGTTCCTCACTATTTTAGTGAAGCACTTTTGCTTGTGCCTCAATTCACTGGTTCCAAGATCTAACTTTTATTCTCGCTAGTGTAAGCAAGAGAATTAAACTTCTCAAAAGAAAGTGCTTCTATAGTGGGCTTGTGAAGAAATTTAGAGTCGTTGCCATAAAATGAAAGACATCAAAAATGCATAAATTGAAGGTTGGCAGGAAAAAGTATTAAAATGGTTGAAGGAATCTTGAGCGACATGACACTTGCACAATGGCTATGTAAATTTAAATGGTTTATCATAGGACTGGAATAAGTCAGAACGTTTATTCTCGAGATGCTTTCCTTCAAAAGTACTGTATGCCTGTTATGATAACTATAGAAATTAAAAGATGATATTAGCATATCACTGTTTACCTGAATTAATTTATGGCTTTCTTAAAATAAAGTTTCAAATTAAATTCAAACATATTCATTCTCATCCAGGATTGCAATATATCCGTATGATATGTTGAAAAATGTAAAATTTCAGACATGTTATATGTATTTGCTCATGCAAAATCAATCAGAGTATTAAAACAATTACAAATTGAATATTGAATAAGAAATATCATTTGGGATTTTCAGTTAGAGTAGAAATAACCTTTTTCCTTAACTTACCCAGATTTATGTAAAAATTCTCCAATTCATTGTCCATGTATGAACCTATTAAAATGAGACAGACTTCTTCCACTCAGTCCCCATTTGTGAGACAGAGGCTATACCTCAAGCATGACACTTCTGAGACTACTGGGGTCTGATTGCCCTTGTCTGAGCTCATGGAGTAGAGTTCCACACCAAGAAAGACAAAACAGGGAGATATTGGGCTATTACCCTCTGATTCATCAAGATCTTGGTTTCTAAAGTAGGGATTTCATGTGAAGAGAAGTGAGCCCTTTTCCTTGCCCCCAGCAACAGATCAGTGGTTCAGAGATTTTGCCTAGGGTAGAAGTAGAGGCATGCCTAGAACAGATAATTGCATGACCCTCCTCCAGAAGAATTCACTCTCTCTTTAAAAGTGATGAGAAGGTTAAACCTAAGTGTGCTCTCAAAAACTGTGGGAATCCTGGTAAAAGTCAACTGAGAGAAGATTGATATTTTAGTTGGAGATATAGGTGAACTTGCACACCAGCTATTTTGCCAGACAGAAAAGGAGAAAGAGGCATATGGGTAGAGCCCTGCTGAGGTTAGAACAAATCTCAATAATCTCAAAATCTATTATTTTAAAGAAGCCAGAATTTGATTGGATTAGTACATGAAGCAAACTATGCCCCCTGGACATTGTTGAAAACAATATAGCAATCCATTAGCAATTATTGGAGCTTAACAGCAGGATGTAGCGAGAGAAAGAAACAGTCAAAATAAAACCTACCCAAACCGCTGTCATCCTACAGTAACTGGATATATGCAAGTCTGTATCTACTGAGGAAGAAAAATAGACATCACTCCAGCCAGTCACTAAATAAGTAAACAAGAAAATAACAATAACAAGCCTCAGATGGGGAGAGAGTAGCCAGTCTTAAGTGGGCTCCCACCCTTTCATGGGTTTTCCTTCCAGGGACCACAACAGAAGCTAATAGTGAAAATTAATTTTAAAAATCCCCTTTGGTTCTCAGGGGAAGGGAAACAGCAATTATAGTGAAACACACCAAGAGCATTCTCCATAATAAAGTCATACTCTCTGGAGTAAAAGATTTTAACAAAGAGCTATGCCCGGGGGGTGGGGGTGGTGGTTTGTTCACTTCAGCCTTATTGAACTGTTTTGTCTCACTTAAGGTGAACAAAAAATATATACCACTGAAACATTTGTTCAAGGCACTGCCTTGAGATATAAACTGTTTAAAAGACTGAGGTTTAATCATAAGATTATTGAAAGCTTTCTCTCACCCATGATTTACCATAATACCAACAGGCCTTCTGTATAATAACAGTAGATTATAATAGAAAGAGCTACAAGATAGAGATCCTCTCTAAGGGGGAGTACTTTAGGGAAGTATAAAGTCAAAAGTAAGACAGAAATAAGAACCCTAGAGAAATTTTAAACCTAAGACACCTATAGCAACAGAAAACATTAAACACAGTCCACAGCTAAACTTCGAGTCAGATTAACATAAATCTTCACACTAACTCCTAATT
The DNA here is from genome assembly GCF_027409185.1 of Cynocephalus volans. NCBI lineage: Eukaryota > Metazoa > Chordata > Mammalia > Dermoptera > Cynocephalidae > Cynocephalus > Cynocephalus volans. The sequence continues at coordinate 67,152,951 of NC_084475.1, forward strand.
ACCTTAGATTCTGTTACCCAATACACTATACCAGATTTTCAACAAAAATTTACATGGCATGCTAAAAGGAACACACACACACACACCCGGACATCAGAAGATACAAAGCACAAAGCAAGCATCATAAACCAAATCAGATATGGCACAGATGTTGGAATTATCAGAGAGGTATTTAAATTAATTATGATTAGTATGCCCAAAGTTCAAATAGAAAAAAGTAGATAATATGGTAGAAAAGATGAGTAATATAAGAGAGAAAAAACTCTAAGAAGTATTCAAAAAGAAATGCAAAAAAAAATCAGAAATAATGTAAACAAAGTGAAGAATGTCTTTGATGTTCTCATTAGGATACTAGTCATGGCAGACAAAAATCAGTTAGCTTGAAGAGAGAGCAATGGAAACTTCCCTAACTTAAATGCAAATAGAAAAAAAGAAAGAAACAGAAAACAGAATATTCAAAAACTTTGCAAAAATTTCAAAAGAAGCAATATTTTATAATTAGAAAACCAGCAGGAGAAGAAACAATCAAAGGAGCAGAAAAAATATTTGAAGCAATAATAGTAGGCAAGATTTTTCAAAACTTAATGATAGACATCCAGCTACAGATTCTAAAAGGTCACAGAACACCAACCAATATAAATACCAAAATATCTAAACCTAGGAATATTATATTCAAACTGCAGAAAACCAAAGACAAAGAGGAAAAACTTGAAAGAAACCAGAGAAAAAAAAGCATGTTTATTGTAGAGAAAAAAGGATGAAAATTACTGCAGATTTGTCAAAAAGATTTTTACAGGCAAGCAAAAAGAGAGTGAAAGAAATATTTGATGTATTGAGACACAACAATAACAACAAAACCATACTGAATTTCATGTCCAGTGAAATTATTCTTCAAATGTGAAGGAGAAATAACAATTTCCTTACAGAAGCAAAAACTGAGGAAATTCATCACCAGCAGAACTTCTTTGAAAGAAATGTTAGAAGTTATTGAGGCAAAAGTAAAATTATATAGGTCCGAAACTTGAAACTACATAAAGAAAGGAAGAGTGTTTGGGAAGGAATAAATGGAATCAGAAGAACTGGGAATGTTCTTTAATAAGTTATATACAATGCACATTAAACACTATTGTGCTATTTGCAAGTAAACAGATTAATTAGATTGTGCATTGCAAATTATAGGGAAACCACTAGTTTTCTTTACAGACATGAAATTGATATTCTAAGAGAGATAAGAGATTCATACAAAAGAATTATATGAAGTGCTTAATTAAAATCAGAAAAGGCAGAAAAAGGGTGGAAAAAAACCAAAGACAAATGCAACAAATATAAAACAGTTATAAGCAAGATAGATATTAATCCAACTGTATCTTTAATGAGTATAAATGTGAATGGGTAAAACACATGAATTAAAAACAAAGATTGAATGTATAAAATAACAATATGCTGTGTGCAAGAAACCCACTTTAAAGAAAAAGACTCAGATATTTAAAATAGAGGGATGGAACAATATATACCATGATAACACTAATCAAAAGAAAACTGTAATAACTACATTAATTTCAGACAAAAGTGACTTTGAGACATGGAAAATTATCAGGAATAAAGTCAGGTTTTTCATAATAATAAAAGGTCAATTCTCCAAGAAGGCATAAAATCCTTAATATGTATGCACCTAACAACATCATGTTAAATATGTGAGACAAAACTTAATACAACTTAAGGAGAATTACACAAATCCATGATTATAGTTAGAGAACTCAATAATTCTCTTCCAATAATTGAAAGATCATGCGTCCAGAAATTTAATAAGGATGTAATGAGCTGAATAGCACTATCAGTCAACTTGATCTAATTGACATTTATAGAACAGGCAATGCAAAAACAGCAGAGCACACATTCTTCTCAAGCTCAGGTGGAATATTCACCGAGAAGAAGAACATTATATACCACAAAGCACACCTTTACAAACTCAAAAAATAAAAATGAATTATACATTGTATGCTCTAAGACCACAATAGACATAAATTAAAAATACATAAAAGAAAGCAACCTTGAAAATTCCAAATACTGGAAAATGGACAACATACTTCAAAATAGCATATGGGTCAAAGAAGATGTATCAAGAGATAATAAAAAGTATTCAAAATGGAATAAAAATATATAAAAAGTAATATTTGTGGGATGAAGCAAAAGCATTACAGGAGAAATTATAGCAGTACATGCATATACTAGAAAATATGAAAGATCTAATATCAATAATCTACATTTTCACTATAGGAAACTGGAGAAAAAGAGAAACTTAATTCCAAAGCAAGAAGAAAAAAATAAATAATAAAACAATAACAAATCAATTGAACTGAAAAATAGAGAAACAATAAAAAAACGAATAAAACTGACCAAAGTCAGTTGCTTTTTTATAAACAATTGAAATTTGAAATAAAAACATATCATTTACAACAGCACACAATAAATGAATACTTAGGTATAAATCTAACAAAATTATATAGAGAATCTAATTGTGTAAAATACAAAATATTAAAGAAATTGAAGATACTTAAAAAATGGAAAAATATTTCATGTTTGTGGATTTAAAAACTCAGTATTTTTAAGATGTTTGTCAAATCTTCCCAATGTGTTATATAGTTTCAATGCAATTGCAATTAAAATCCCAGCAAACAATTTTGTAAATACTGATGACTTAATTCTAAAGTTTATACGGAAAGGCAAAAGTCCTGGAATAACCAATATGATACTGTGGAAGAATAAGTTTGGAGGACTCACACTACCCAATTTCAAAACTTAGTATAAAGTCATAGTAATAAAGACAGTATGATATTTTTGAAAGAAAGACATATATATTAATGAAATAGTAAAGAGAACCCAGAAGTAGAACCACACAAATATCATCAGCTAATCTATTGACTAATGAGTAAGATCAATTCAACAAAGATGGGTAGACCTTTTAACAAATGGTGTTGGAATAACTGGATGTTCATATATAAAAAAATAAACCTGGACACAAACCTCTGGACACAAACATCTTTGAACAAAAACAAACTCAAGATAGATCACAGACCTATACATGGTAAAAGCACAACCATAGAACTTCTATAAGAAAACATGTATATATACATATATATATATATATATATATATATATATATATAAACTGTTGCATTTGGCTTTCATACTGGCTTTTAAATGCAACATCAAAAACATAATTCATGAAAGAAAAAATGAATAAATAAGAGTTTATTAAAATTAAAAATACTCTGCTAAAGACAATGCAAAGAGAAAAAAGCGATCTACAGATTTAAAACAAAATGCATTTGTCAGTAGCTCACTCCTTTTTACTTCTGAATGTATAATTTTTGAGCAATTTTTAAATTGTCCTCTTTATCCCTTAAAAGTAAACATTTATTTTTTCCTGTCTATTTTTATAGAAGCTGCATGAGTGTCAGAATACCTGTGAGATACACACAAAGAACTTTTGTAATTCAGAAAATTTAAATAATAGATATTATGGATTTGTAACTTGCTGAGTATATTTTGAAGTGTCCTGGAATTGTATGAATTTTTATCTTTCCCATTGTATTAAGAAATAAAAATTTTAAAGCTATTTGGTCCCTTTAGAAAATTTAATGTAACATTAATTTTTAAAAGTGTTTCCTAAAAATAAACTGTAACAATCCAAAAAAAATTATCTAGAAATTTGTTTTTCCAAAGTCATTTAAAAATAATTACATTTTGACTTTCTCTTGCTGTTTCTAATTGTATATTGTGGAATAAGGTGCCTCTAAATGAAGATGTATTAGGTATACTGAGTAACAACTCAGTAAATATTGGTAATGCTTTTTTGGTTTATACTTAAGAAATCTAATGACTAGGCACCAAAAAAAGGTTAGAGGTTGATAGTATTTTGTGTTTGACAAAATTAAGTATTTAAATTATTCATTGATAGGTTATTAAATTAATTTTTATGCTAGACTAGTATGGATTTTGTCATAATACTTGATAGAGTTCAGATAATGTAGTAACATTTAAACAAATCTCTTCTGGGGCAGGGCAGTTAGCTTATTTGGTTAGAGCACGGCCTAATAACACCAAAGCCAATGGTCCAAATTCCTGTACCGGCCAGTGGTCAAAAACAAAGACAATATCAAATCAAAAAGAAAGTTAAAAAAAAATAAAGCACTCCTAGTGGCCCAAAACTGAAACGATCTGAGACAAAATAAAGTAGTACTGAATTTTAACCCAAAGTATTAAACAAATAAAACAGGTCCATAATAATATAAGTAAAAGGTTAAATACACAAACACTGGGAGAGAATATATACGTGTTATTCAGGATCGAGCTATAGTAATAAGGAAGGTGGCATTTTTGTTGTTTTCTCTTTTAAACTGAGTTTATGTAAAGAGTGCCAAGGAGTGTCAGTGTTGGAAGGTAGAATAATAATGAATGAAGAAATATTTTGGGACTAAACTTGTTTTTCTTTGTGATTTAGAGACAAGATTCTGAAACCAAATTGGTAACTGACACATTGTAGGAAGACAAAACTAAGACCAGTGTGTAATTTGCGTGGCAAGACCCAATTTGACCTACTTATCACAGTAATTATTTGTGTTTCCTGTCACTATTAATAGTAATTTTTCATTATGAGCAATAACTCCTAATAATTGGGATCACTATAACCTCCCCCACCCCCCTAACCTTCCATGCCTGAATGGCATATAATCATTTGTCTGGAGCTTATTATTCAGAAGTTGGTAACTTGGAGCCTGTAGGGCAAATCAGCTAAGTTTTTGTTTATCCTCCACGTTTTCTTTTCTTTCTTTCGTCCTTTCTTCCTCACTTCCCTTCTTTGGAATTTGTTGTCAATATTTAAAATCCATTAAGATGTCTATAAGTAAATGAATTTCTGCCTGAGGTTCCACACAGAAAACTGGAAGACCTAAAAAGTGTAACCCCCAATAAGCTTACTCACCACTTCTTAATACTCTGTGGTCCACAGATCAACAGCAGCAGCAGTACCTGGGAACTTACAAGAAGTGCAGAATCAGGTCCCACCTCAGACCTACTGAATCAAAATCTTCACTGTATCAAGATTCCCAGGGGATTTGTGCGCATATTAGAGTTTGAGAGCTAAGTTGTTGTTCCTTTTTTAAAATTTGCTCTGTTTCGTCATTTACTATAGTCCTTTGTTTCCCAATTGTAGTGGATTGAATTATGTCCCCCAAATTCATTGAAGCTTGAATTGTGTCCCCCAAATTTTATGTATTAGAAACTTGGTCTCCACTGTGACTATTAAAAGTGCAGGAAATCCTATTATGGTAATTGAAAGGTGGAACCTTGAAGAGGTGATTGAATTGTAGGACCATGCAGTAGGGAATGGATTAAAAATGGTGGTTAGGGGTGTGGTTCTGAGGGCTTTAAAAGAGGAGAGTCTGTCTTTCTCTCTCTCTGCTCCATCTGCTTCCACCGTCTTGCAGTGTGAAACCCCTGGGCCACTGTTGCCACCACCAAATGGACTTTGGACTTCCCAGCCTCAGAAACTATAAGCAATAAATTTCATTTTCTTCATAAATCACCCAGTTTCAGGTATTTTGTTATAAGAGACAGAAATGGACTAATATACCCATGTGCCCCCCTCTTTTTTTTCTCATGCTCCTTACCTGCTGGCTCACATAGGCATTTGAGACTGCGGCCTTTACTAATTGTTCAATTAATTGAAGATTTTGACCATCTACTAATGAACCTATTGATGAAAATAAATCGTCAAAATTATCAGTCCTTGGTCCTAGTTAGGAACCATTTAGGAAGCAGATTGGTGAAGGGCCACAAATTTTATCAGCTCATCCTCCTTAGAATTTTTGACCATTTTTACATTAAACTCCTTTTATGCTTTAGAGCCAGAATGATTATTAGTAATTCTCCCATCATTAGATTCCAATAGACTACTAGAAAATGCTTAACTTAAAGTAACTGTGTACATAACAAGTACTATTAACTCTTCTTAAAATGCAGGGTTATTTTTGATTAATAAAAATGTTCAACAGAATATTCTCAGTGTTATCTTTAGTTAAGGGAGCTATGTTATGTCAACCTTGATCTCTTTTGGAATTCCCCATCTTTGTGTATAATACCTTCTTAGGATAATAACATGGCAAAATCGTGCCTATAATGATAAATGCTAGTGATATACTTAAATTAACTGGATGTTTAAAGAACATTACCTTTGTGTTGAAGATGAGTAAACCTAAGCTCAGAAAGTTTAGGTGCCTAGTAATGGCAGAGTGTCAGGGTAATAATTTCAACAACTCTTGAATGATTCCAGTGCCCATGTGATTAACCACTCTACTATAATACTTCTTTTGAGTTTCTGTGACAAGAAGAAAAAAAAAACCCAGAGATTAGATGCAAAGAGGATTATGTCCCTACCATCCTACTCAAATCCATGATGACTAGAAAACATTTAAAATTTGTTTCTTTTTCATTTAGTAGTAGACCCCTGAGTAAAATTCATGAACATATGCAGTTCATTACCGGCAAGCAATAATGCTCACACATTAGCATAAGCAAGTAAAAAGTGTAGTTAGCCTTAAGGGTATAGAAGAATAAACTACCAAGTTAAACTGGAAGGATGATTCTAGAAGCCGAGGAGCCTAAAAATCTGTGGAGAATATTAAATCCAACCTGTTAGAGCCAGCCCGTTCAGCTGTCGGAGACACAGGTTACAAGTAATAGGAAACATCTGAATATCTTCAACTTAAAATTTATATGCAGCTTCAACAGAATACAACTGAACATATTAAATTTATTTAAACCTGTCTACTCCAACATAAGTGGCATTAACTCCAGACCCCGAACATTCTAGATCATAATTTCAATGGAAACAGGTTTCTGTTTAGGTTGTGGTTACAAACCAGTGCAGAATCTCCTGCTCTGAACTAGCTCTTTGTTAACAACTACTATTTTGTCCCTAATGGTGGTAGTGTTTTGATCTTTTGCTCAACATTCACTGGATAGGGATAAGATTTGCCTTCCACGGTGGGGTTTACAGCAATCTGCCTCGTTTGTCCTTTATTAAGAACAGCAATTCCATCTTATAGTGTGATATTTTCCTCCAGAATCTAGGCTTTCAATTTCAGAGATTTGATAATTAACCTATACATTTTCTGGTTTTGATAACTGGATAACTTTAAGTCAATAATGTGATTTTCTTAAGCACCTATTCTTGGATTAGCACCATATTAGTATTAAGAAGAAGGCTATCAAGTGTTTCCATTATCACCATTTTAATGCTTAAATGACTAGGAGATTTGATATATATTTTAGTGAGTAAAAGTATACCCTTTGAATTACAGATTTATGTGTGTTTTAAAAATTTTATTTTGTGTTTATGGCTAGTTACTAAATAGAGCTTGACATCTGTTGGAGAGAAAAAAATTAGCAAATTCTTCATTTGTTAAATTGCTTTATTGAGGTATGATTGTAGTGATTGTAGATATTTAATGTATGCAACCTCATGCATTTGGAGATAAGCATACATTCATGAAACATATTATATGGACTTGTGAATATTTATTTTATACTTTGGTTTAAATTCCAACACTACATTATTTTGTCTCAGATTGTTTCAGTTTTGGCAGCTGGGAGTGCTTTTAGTTATCTTTTGTATTCCTTTGATATTGTGGAGGGGGTGGCTTGTTGGATGTTATTCGGCTTTTTTTTCGGTCTTCATTTTGTGTGTGTGTGTGTGTGTGTGTGTGTGTGTGTGTGTGTGTGTGTGTGTCTGTCTGTCTGTCTGTCTGTCTGTCTGTCTGTCTGTCTGAGACTGTTTGGGCCACTATAACAAAATGTTTTAGACTGGGTAAGGTATAGACAACAGAAATTTGTTGCTCACAGCTCTGGAGGCTGGAAAGTCCAAAATCAAGATACTGGCAGATTCAACATCTGGTAAGGACTCACTCTGTGCTTCAAGAGGTGCCTTGCACCTGTGTCCCCATGTGGTGGAAGGAGCAAACAGCCTTTTAGTACCTCTTTAATAAGGTTACTAATCCCATTCATGAGTACTATGTTCTCATGACTTAATTAACTCCTAAGGGCACACCTACCAGTGCTCTCAGATTGGTGATTAGGTTTCAACTTATGAATTTTGAGGTGACAAATTCAGACCATAGCACTGTGGGTGGTGTGTTTATTTTTTGATAATCATTATCAATTTGGCACATTTTAGAATCAAAATTTTATTTATACTCTTATGAAAGAAAGAATGAGCATTCTAATTAAGAGAAAGTGTATATTAAAGTTTTGCCTGAGTCTGGTGCTCTGGTGTAAAATAGAAGGCAGTAAAAACTCAAACAAGGGCCGAGCCCGTGGCACACTTGGTAGAGTGCTGCGCTGGGAGCGCGGTGACCCTCCCACCGCGGGTTCGGATCCTATATAGGACTGACCGGTGCACTCACTGGCTGAGTGCCCGTCATGAAAAAAACGACAAAAAAAAAAAAAAAAAAAAAGCTCAAACAAATTAGTCATTTATGAACTTTATTTTTTTTAATGAAAGAAGAAAATTTATATAAGAAAATAATCAGTTTGGACAGATGAAAATTAAGAAAATCTGAATTAATGCATTTGTGAATGGTTATTTTAATTACATAGATTGATCATCTTTTGATTTTTCTCTTTGAGATAAGTATATCTGTACCAATTTACGTTTGTTTTTAGTAAAGGACATGTATTTACATGGAAGTAAATGGTTGTGTGGCCCAATTAACAAACAAGATAATTGTACGGATCTAAGTTAACTTTTCATTAATAAAACTTAATATTTTGTTCTTCATTGCCTTTGTCATGCCTTTTTCTTTCCCAATGTATAGACATCCCCTCAACTCACCTATAAGACCACTTCTTCTTTGAAACTACCACTTAATTCTCTCTTTATTGAAGACTTTCTAAGATGTGAGTCTACATATCCATTATTCCTTTGAGCTTCTCTAGCATTTATTATACATCTCTTTGCATCATTTCACTTTGTCTGTGTTGTCATCTTACAGCCTGAAGAGACTGGTATTATTTTTCTAGAGTGTTTTATGCATTACAGCTTTTATAGAACATTTGTGTACTCGATAGCATACTAATTGGCTGCCTGGCACCCCTTGACTAACCACTCCTACTTTTGTGTTAAATTTTTTGACACCTCTACTCTTTTCATTATTCTTACTTCTTCACATTCAATTTTTTTTCTTCTCCAACTCAATAGTGTTTTTATATTTATTTATTGACATAGAATTCATCGTGTTCCTGTTGTAAGTTTTCATGTCTCCCTCTATATTCCCAAAGGCAGGCACCCTGTCTTTTATTTATTTTACAGTCATTCCACATTCACTGACAGTTTTCTGTGATGCCAAGCATGATCATTTTCCTAACACATACCAAAGTGTTTAGCAAATCATAAACAGTAGATGTGTTGTAACAAACAGATGGATGAATAAATGAAAGCTCTTTTATTTGGCACACTCATATTTACTGATATTGACCATGTTTAATAAATATTTTATTTTCTTAAATTAATAATTACTACTTTTTATGCTAGACCCAAGTAGATTTGAAATTTTAGGCAGCATTTATCTGGCCATTTGCTGAAAAATAGTCGTGTTCTTTTGTGAAAAATATACTTGGCTGATTTGGCTATCAAGCATCTAGGTTTTGATTGACTTGCTTGAATCATTTGTAATATTTATGTAACAGCAGGACCACATAATTGATCCTCTGATCCTCTTTCACCGGGGCTGGAACAGGCCTCAGCCTTGGAGGAAGTTTGTAAGGCAAACTTACTGGCTGAAGCCCCAGAAATAAGAGCATGTTTGTCAAGCAGAATAAAAGATAAACATAAAAGCTAGCTTCCATGCATTTCTCTGAGTCCCCTCTTTTCCCATGGTTATTTGATACCTTGAACTTTGGTTACAGGGCAGGATGACATTATTTATATGTATTGAATTGTTTTCCAGATAACCTGTAGCTGCAGCCTTGCTATGAGGCACATACCATCCAGACCCTGAGAAACCAAAGAAGACGTCAATCTAGCTATGCTGATTGTACTGTGAGCCAATCAAAATCCTGCTCCCCAGACCCCTACTTTCAAAATGTATCCTATAAAATCTTGTGATTCTAAGCCTTCGAGGGCTCAGGTACAGGTTTAACTGGCTTGTTCTCCTTGGTCGGCACCATCCAATAAATGCAAATTTTTCCTACTGCAAATCTTGGTGTACAGATTTATTGGCTGGCCCGCACACAGGCAGGTGAACTCCTTTCTCTTTGACAGCATTTAGTTTTTGCTTTCTCAGCCTATAAAATAAGGAATTTATACAAGTTGAAGGCAATTATCTTTTGCAAATCTTGAGTTTTCTAACTTTAAGACTAATTATATCATGCATAAATGCACCATGAAAGTTGAATATGGGTGTTATACAATGTGTGACTTATTTAAATATTTTTGTTTTGATTTACACTTCAAAATGATCTCTCTTCTCAGAAAATAAATTCAGAGGAGGCAGAACTGCATTATGGTTAAGGCCATGGATATTGAATTCAGACTGAGTTAATGTCTAAGCTTTGCCATTTATTAACTGTGTGAATTTAGACAAAAAGCTAAATCTTTCTGAGTATAAATTTGCTCATCTCTATAACAGGAGAATAATAAAACTTATTTGATAGGAATGTGATTTTTTTCAAATACATTAAGCATATGAAGCACTTAGCACAGTGCTTCCATGTGATTAGAACTAAGGAGTATTGGTTATTATTATCATCTTTATTAATACTAAAAAAATTATATATTAAGAATGTATTTCTCTGAAAATATCAGACTCTTTAGTTTTGTTATCATTTAATTCTTCCCCCCCACAACATTATTCCAAAATTTTGAAATTTCACTAAGATAGTTTGGATTTTCACTTTTTGTTATGTGAATATTTTATTGGAGATGATTAAGTCTTCTAGGACTTCAGTCATGCTTCATAAAGTCAACTAAATAATTGATCATTCTGAGGAATATTTAAAAGTCACTAAGATTTATTCACTAGAGACTGAAAATTGGACATTATTCACCTTCCAAAAAATTGCCTTTGCACTTTTGTATTATATTCCTCATTTTTTAATACTATCAAAGCTTGATATTTGGTTTTTGCAAACAGAAGAACCAAAGTTTAAGAAAACCCATTCTCATAAATATTAAAATGGGGATGTTGAAGTTGTTTTTTGCAACATAGTGATTATTTGATCATGTCTCAGTTGTGTACTTAATCTTCTGTTCTCTCAATATCTATAAAGCCAACAAATATAATGATTATAATAATAAAAATGTATTATTCAAGAAAGAGGAACTAAAGTTCATTTACCAGGGATTTGTTTTTCTTGATTAGCTCATGGCAAAAGCAACTGTCTCTGTCCCTCTTCCAATTTTTTGCCAAACAAGTCAGCAGTGTCCTCAACCTCTCCTCCAGAGGCTCTTTGAAACATCTGGTTACTTGCCTTTTAAATCTTTATATGGTGCCTAGTGTAGTGTTTACTAGGGTTGTTCACTGAAAACTTGTTGACCAGCTAGAGGTTATAGTCCTTTTTAAAGAAGTAATAATTTAACAAACATTCACAGTGTCAATATGGGCAAAGCACTCTACTAAGCACTTAGAATAAAAAGATGGGGAAAGTTTAGATGCAGTATTCAAACAACTTATAAAGAAGTAGGAGAACATATTTGTGTTAGCAGGTACTGTCAGCAATTTATTGTACTGTCAATATCAGAGCATGATACCTAAACTAGTAGGGGATTGGTGCAAGGAGAGTGGGAAGAAGTCACTCAGAAAAATTGCCCAGATATTCACATTTTGGCTTCTTCTCACTGGAATTTGATGCAATTTGTCATTTTGGAAGTTTTCTGGTACAGAACAAACCTGCAACAAACCATGTCTCTGAATAAGGTGCTTGAGTATGTTTCTTTGGTGGGATTTGTACTTTTATATCCAAGATAATATGTACCTAAGCCATAGGTGAAATAGTTACATAGTCCAGACTTAGGCCCCATGTTTCATAAATGTCTGTAATGTATCACTGACATTAGACACATGGTGACAGAATACAGAACCCAATAACTGGCTGCCTGAAAAAAGCAATTTCACTTCTGTGAGGAGTCATCTGTTTTAGGAAAATCATGTAATTATTGGAGGAATAAAGAATCTTTGAAATAAAGTTAAGAATTCCTTCTTTTTTCCTTACCTTGCCTCCTAGTGATTACAGCCATCTAGTTGGCTAGCCAGAGTGCTTCTTTTCTTGCCATATTTATTTTTTAATCATTTGACATGACAAAAAAATTGTCATTAGTTAACTAGAATACTGAGACAGGGTAATGGTTTGCCACTTTCAAAGGAAATGTCTCTTGAGCTTTGCCTATGGGAGATCAGAGTACTGTCAAAACATTCTATTCTGTAGGATTAATCTCTAAATATGTTGGAATACTTCCATTTATAGAACTCTCCTGTGACTTGTGAGCAGTGATATTCAGGTACTGACAAATGGATGGATAAAATCTTTCTATGACTTAATGATAGAAATATTGCAAGACAAGCTAGGTCTATTTTTGCCTGAGTTATTTAGGTATAAATTGGGCTTAAGGGGGGCAACCATTTTTCCTTTGGATTCTCTTTGAATCCTATATATCTGAATGAATTGTTAAAATATTAGGCACTGGGGTTTTTTTTGAAGTATGAATACTTATTTTACACAAATATTGGATGAGATCATGTTTATAATATGACTAAGACATAAGCATCTGGAGACATATGTTGTTATCAGCTATTTGAACATCACTAAATCAGTATGCCAGGTGTTATGGAAGAAAACACACTTCACGATTACAGGTAGCATTCAGAAATTGCCCAGATTCTTCTTGTTAAGTAACTTCTGGTGCAGTTAACATAAGTAGTGCTCCTTTTCTCAAAAGGTATTTCTTATAATCACTCTAGCACATTACATTAAGACTTTTTATTCAAGATTGCAGTCTGTACAGAGATATTGGCTAACCTCCATGCGGAACTTATTAAAATTATAGTACAGTAATAAAAGCTACTTAAGCAAAGAAAACAGGAGGGCAATTATTTAGCAGACTTTTAAATTTTATAAAAAATAAGAAGATTTTTGCCTTTATTCATCATGATTTAATTGGTGAAGAAATTGTCCTCCCTGTGAAAAAAACTAAAAAATTAAAAATAAATATATGAAACAGCTATATTCAGATATTGGACAACAGGCAAGGAATGGAAAGAAAAGAGCTGATTCCTATTATTACCCTGGCTTTCTGCCTGGAGGCATTTTCAGAAATCTGCCATGGGGAGGGGGAAAACAAAGCAGAACACAGTAGTACTTATGCTGAGTTGAGGAGACTGAGTTAAAAGTTCAGCAAGTCTGAGACACTGGAATTTGTAGGGAAGAATATGGAAAGGAGCTTCTACAAAGTAAAAGCTTCCGAAACCTGCATAGGTGTCTGCTTGGATATGTTGCTAAACAGCACATGCTTATGTTGAAGTTGCAATGTAAGCAGAGAGCCATCAGAATTCTGTAAAATAAAATGACCCAAGAATAAGCAATGTTAGGAAATGTTCAAGTTCTAATCAGCCAGAGTAGAGGGACTTGGTTGAATCCTGAGGCATTCAGTAGAGGCTCCAGTAGGATTATGCTTTTTAGAAAAAGTAAACTAGTCCTATATATTCATAAGACAGACCCTAAATAGCTTATAAACAAACTTTAAATGGATCAAGCTTCTCTACACCAAACTGTCTTCCAAACAAGTAAATACTTTTAAAAGGAAGACGACAAAATCTAGGCAGTTAACAATGAATTATTTACAGTATCAAACATATAAAAAAAAAAAAACAACAACTTTCTTAACCTAGTAAAAGGCATAAAAAACCCTACATATAATGGTGTATTTAGTGATGAAAGACTGAATAGTCCTCTGTTGAGTTCAGAAACTTGAAGATGTCTGCTCTTACCATATCTATTTAATAATATCTTGGACATTCCAGCCATTTAATAAGGCTAAATAAATAAATAATATAGAAAAAAATAATTAGTAAATTGTCTTTATTTGCAGATGATATGATCATTTATGTAGATGATCCTAAGGAATTTACAAAAAAGCCATTATCACTAATAAAGGATAAGTATTGGTGAGGATGTGGAGAAACTGGATTGCTGATGAAAATGCAAAATGAATCAGGCACTTTGCAAAATAGTTCAGTAGTTTATTAAAATATTAAACATATACTTACCATACAACACAGAAATTCCATTACTAAGTAGATGTCAACCTAAGATATATGAAAACATGAACACAAAAAGATTGTGCAAATGTTAATAATGTTTTTTTTTTAATAATAGGCCCCAAATGGGAACTATCCAAATAGCCATCAACTGGTGAATGGGTAAGCAAAACCTGGTATATCAATATAATGAAATATTAATTGACAATAAAAAAAATTGACATATGTTCTACAACATGGATAGGGTATGATTTCCTTTATATCAAATTTCTTGAAAAGGTAAATCTATATAGAAAGAGTAAATCAGTGATCAGGGACTGGGGATGAAAATAAGTGGGCATAAGAAACTTTTCGAGGTGGCGGAAATATTCTAAAAATGGGTTATGGTAATGATTGCACAGCTCCATAAACTTAATAAATTTTGCCAAATAATCCTTGTAATAAATATATTTCTAGTTGGTTAATATATTAAATTTGTGGGTATGTGATTATAACTCATTATAACTGTTAAATAAAGAAACCTACAGTAAGATACATCAAATTTCAGGGCACCAAAGAAAATTTTGTTCCCAGAGAGAGAGTTTCACCTCACAAAATAAGTCAAATAAATACATGGAAATCTGACTAACTTTAGAATTTTTATCAGAAATTTGATGGTAGAGGATAATGGAGACAAATACTGAAGAAAACTTTTTGAAGTTAGACAATGTTATCTAACAATATATTGTGATAATATTAAAAAGTACAGTTTGACACTCTGGTTTCTCTTCAGATCGTATAAATCTTTCGCTTTTTACTAAAAAGTACAGTTCAGAAAACATAACTATAATGCACCTTTCCTCAGGAAGTTTCCAAAGTATTTGTTCCAGAAAAAGTGGAAGAACAATCAAAAACAGAATACAACATATAAGAAACATTGGAACTCAACTTTGAGTATAATGGAAATGAATGGCCTTTGATTAGAGCTATTGTCAACAAGTGTGCTGCAGGAAGAATTCAGTGAATTCTAAACGTACACAGAATGACAAGTAATGGCCACAAATGGAAAAAACTAAGTGTCCTAATAAGTGAATGGATCAGCTGTGGTATGTTCATATATTGAAATACTACTCACCAGTAAAAAAGAATTGACTATTTTACATGCAAAAACATGGTGAATCCCAAAATCTTTATGCTGAGCAAAAGAAGCAGGCAAAACAAGGAATACTAGCTATAAACATTTAATCAAATTTTAAAAATCAAATGATTTTATAGGGACAGAAATTAGATCAGCAGTTTTTGGGGGGCAGGAGTTGAGAAAAGGATGTATTACAATATAGCAAAAGAAAACTTTTGAAGAGTGATGGTATTGTTTGTCATCTCGATTGTGGGTTTAGTTTCACCAGCATATATAGTCATATATGTCAAAGTAGAACCAATGGTGCACTTCAAATAACTGAAATTTCAAATGAAATTGTAAAAAAGCCAAAGTAATATTTGATTTGAGATTACATTTGACTACCTTTTCTCTTCTCCAGTATGTCCTAAGTTAACAAAGCCTAGTTAGTTGTTTACCAAAATAACAAGCTATTGATCCTGTCGGGCACTGGGGAAGGAGAAGTAAAAGAGAGTGTTCTACATTCTGCAGACCAGAAGCATATTTTGTAAATTCTTTAAAAAACATTTGTAGTATTATAAGCATATTATAAATGTATTAAATGTAACTGTTTGATAACAGTCCTCCCACAGTAAAATAACTTTAAAAAAAAATTTTTAGATAAAGAATTTTCCGTTTTCTTTGGCTGGATTTAAGGTTAGGCTTTTAATAATAAATCAAAGACACTAAATGTACACTAAAATTTACGTCTTCTAATGTTTCAGTTATTTATCACTCCATAACAAATGACCCCCAATTCCCTGGCATAAACAATAATGATTTTTTAAAAAAAATTATAAATTTGCAATTTGGGCAAGCTTCAGTGGGAACACATTGTGTTCGTCTCTGAACTACAGCGTACTGGCATCACGTGAAGACTTGCTCCCTTACATTTTGTAGTTGATGTTGGTTGTCAGATGGGACAGTGACTGGGCTGTCAGTCAGAATACTTCAATACGGCTGCTTGGTATCCTCACAGAATGCTAGCTAGTTTCCAAGAACAAACATTCTAGAGAAACACGTATAAGCTTCTAATTAGTTATTTCTTGCTGAGTATCAAATTACCACAAACCTTAGTGGAGTGAAATAACATTTGTTACCTCACAGTTTCTCTGTGTCAGGAATCTGGACATAGCTTAGCTATGTCTTCTGTGTCAGAATGCCTCACAGACTGTCGTCCAGGTGTCAGTTGTGGCGTTAGTCTTCCTAAGATTTGACTGGGGAAGTTGCTGCTTCGGAGCTTGCTCACTTGGTTACTGGCAGGATTCAATTCCTCACAGGTTCTTGGATTGACGGACTTGGTTCCTCACTGGTTGTTGGCCAGAAGTCATCTTCAGTTTCTTGCCATGTGGGTCTCTACAACCAGTTAGCTTACTTCATCAAAGCATGCATGCTGAGAAGGCACTAGAGAGTTCAACAAAAAGGAAATCATAGTCTTTTATAACCTAATCATCAACATCACATCCCATTGCATTTACCACACTCTCTTCATTAGACACAAGTCACTAGATCCAGGTCAGATTGCAGGAGAGAAAATTGCACAAGGACATGAGCACCAGAAGGTGCGGATTTTTGAGGACCATCTTTGAAAGCTGTAAACCATACCTATGTTTCCTTTTATGACAAAGTCTTAGAAATCATGTAACACTGCTTCTACTCTTTTCTATTGGTTAAGGCAGGCACAAAGGTCTGTCCATATTCAATACTGACCCCAAGTCAATTTCCCATTGAATAAATAGCATGTGTGATGGGATATATTGTGGTGTTCATCTTTTCAAAATACAATCATACACATCTAGTAATTTTAAATAGGCAGGGAATTAATTGTAGTATAGATTCCTGAGAACTATTAACATAAAATGAAATATTTGGACTTATTTTTGTATCAGTTTTCTCCTAGAGGATGTGAAACTTGATTATACATTACAAAAAATATGAAAAAATGTATGAATTATAAAAATAGTTATGGAGAAACAAAAAAATATTGTATGGTATCATGAAATAGACTAATAGTAAGTCTCTTCACAAAACCTCTGTCATATTCGTTACAGGCTATGTATTTAAAACATGCTTTGGGACTAGAAAATCTAAACTTTAATTCTAGGTCTACTTATTGAGTATATGACCTCAGGAAAGTCATTGAATTTGACGTTAAATTTCCTTGTTAATAAAATTTCATTAACTCATAGTAGGGCTGCTCTGAAGTTTAAATAAGAAAATGAATGTGTAACATATATAACATACTTAGTAACAAATCAATTTTGTAAGATGGTCTTTTATAAGGAATGATGAATATCAAAGGTTGTCTACTCTGAATACTGGAATTTTTACTCTTAACCAAAGTGATTTATATCATGTGCTACCTGAGTGGAGTTAAATCAGGATTTATGATGATAAGAAAAATAAAGTCGTTGTTAAGTATGATTCACAAGGAGAATGACAAAAAACATATTATTTATGTATTTTCCCAAAGGATATACCTAGCTAGGTTGCAGTGTAAGACTCCACTAAACCATTAACAAATATATTCAGGGTAATGGTGTCTCTGTGGTTTGATCTTCAGTGTATCTCATGTTGTTCTTGGCCCAAAATGATTTATTTGAGATTTTTGCCTTTTTCTACAGAGCTCTTAATGTAAGTAATATGTATATGTATGTGTGTGTGTGTGTGTGTGTGTGTATATGTACATGTATATGTGTATATATATATAAGTATATATATATATATATTTTTTGCTTAGTTACTTTTGATTTAATTTTCATAGAGGTCTTCACCATATTTCAGTATACTCTGCAAATCGTTAGCTGTTTGTGACTGCATAATTTTCTCTCCTTAGAATTCTGTATTTGTATTCTCTTTTTTGTACTTGCTATCTGTTGCTCTAGAATAGTGGTTTCTAAACTCTTGTTACTGGACAGGAAGCATCATCATCACTTGGAAATTTGTTAGAAATACAATTTTTCAAGATTCCAATCAAGACCTCTTGAATCATATACTCTGGGAGTGGATCGAGAACAAAAAAAAAAAATAATTAAATAAATAAATAAACCCTCATAATTATTTTGTTGTAGAATCAAGTTTGAGAGCAACTGATCTAGAATTCTCAATGTTTCTACATGGTCTGCCTGTAACCTGTGGTGGGAGCAGAACATTTTAATACGGTTTTGGTGAAAAGGATTTTTCCAGAAGTGCAGTTAGAATTGAAAATTGTTCTCCAATTTTCTAAGGACATGGTTGCTTTTAAAATATTTTTTATAGCAAGAGTAGTTGTTTACTTTTTGTTAATTGCAGGTGGAACATAGGTGTGGCTCAGGAAAACAGTTGAAGAATTTTGAAAGTCAATTGTTATTACTTCTGAAAAAAGAAATCTTAACTTTTAAAAAACTAACGCCTGTGTATGTTGGAGAGTGAGGAGATAGATTATACTTGTGCTTGGTACAAAAATTTAAAGGATAGAATGGGTTCATCAAAAAGTTTATATTAACTTCCACTTCATCCCATGTCCACCCAGAATTTCTCTTTGGAAGCAAATATAATTATTAGTGTCTTATGTATATACTTTAAGATATATTTTAAAATCTTAGTACATGGTTTTGGTCTAAGCAATGATTTCTTTGATATGATGCCAAAAGCACAGACAAGAAAAGCAAAAAAAAAAAAGGACAAATGGAATTGCATCAAACTAAAAAGCTTCTGCATACACACACACACACACACACACAGACACACACACAAAGAGACAACCCACAGAGTGGAAAAATTACTTGCAAATCATACACCTGGAAAGGGATTAATATCCCAGATATATAAGAAATTCAAGCAACTCAACCAGCAAGAAAACAAATAAAAATCCCTAACAGAAAAAATGAGGAAAGGGCTTGAGTAGACACTTCTCAGAAAAGACATACAAAGGGCCAACAGAGGCAAGAAAAAATGCTCAGCAATATTAATCATTAGAAAAATGCAAATTAAAACCACAATGATATATCACCTCATACCTGGGGTGATAAAAGAAGGGCTTTTATCAAAAAGATGAAAGATATGTGTTGGCCAAGGTGTTGAGAAAAGAGAACATTTGTACACTATTGGTGGGAATGTAAATTACTACAGCCATTATGCAGGTTTCCCAAAAAACTAGTAATAGAACCACCACATCATTCAGCAATCTCACTTCTGGGTATTTATTCAAAGGAATTGAAATCAATATGTCAAAGGATATCTGCATTCTCCTTTTCATTGCAGCCTTGTTTACAATAGCCAAGATATCGAGTTAACCTAAGTGTCCATCAATGGATGAATGCATAAAGGAAAAGTGGTATGTATACATAATAAAATACTATTCAGCCTTAAAAAGAATGAAATTCTGTCACTTGTGACAACATGGATGAACCTGGAGGACATTATGCTAAGTGAAAGAAAGCAGGCACAGAAAGACAAATGCCCATGATCCCACTTATATGTGAATTCTAAAAAAGTTGAACTAGAAGTTGAAAGTAGAATGATGGAGGGGTGGCTGAGAGATTGATGGCAGCAGAGAGTAAAATGACAGGGAGTAGAGGTTGTAGGGGCAGAAGTGGGGAGAAAGAGAATAGGGAATTGCTGGTCAAAGAGTACAAAGTTTCAGGTAGACAAGAGGAATAAGTTTTAAGATCTATTGCACAGCAAGGTCACTATAGTTAATAGTAATGTATGGTACACTTAAAAATAACTAAGAGACTAAATTTCAGATGTCTCATCACAAAAAATTATAAATAAGGTGGTAGATATGTTAATTAGGTTGATTTAATGATTCTCTAATGTGTATATATATCAAAATATCACATTGTACCACATAAATACATACAATTACAAACTGTCAATTTGTGGGGAAAATAGAATAATTTAGTCAGGCTCCCTTGGCTCAGGTCTGGATCGGGGATCAAGCAGCACATTTCTTGTAAACAAGTTGTGTGGGTGGAGTTAGTGTGCATGTGTGTGCATGTGCACCCATGTATCTTTTTAGTTAATTGCTTTTGTGTGTTCTGCAGTTTGAAGCAGGCTGGCCAGCAGAGAGCTCCTGTCTAAAAATAGAGCATGTTTAATCTGCTGGCAGCTGCTGGGTTTCAGTTTTTCTTTGGACCTTGCTGGTAGCAGTTGAGTTTCTCCTTTGTACTGCCTAGCTCCTAGATGTGTGTGTGTGCTGAATAAAGACTATTCCTTCTTCAACCAAGGCTCCAAGGACCTTTTTGCCAGTTACCTAGTCCATAAGACCTGCGTGTGAAGGGTTTGTGAATGGGCTCGAGGGGTCTGTGAGCTTCAGACCCTAACCCTAGCTCTACACAATTAAAAACAATATCAATAATAAAAAAAATCATTAAATTTAATGCAATAACAACCAAAAAACAAGATAATTGTTTACCATCAACAGACCTTCACTAAAGGAACTACTAAAGAATGTATATTGGGAAAAAGAATATTTTAATGGAAACATCTGAGCACAAGAAGTTATTTTGAAAAAATTAGTGACATGTAGGTAAATAATCAATAACTTTTAAAAATAATCATTATAGCAGCTAATTTAAGAGATAGGAGAAAACTTAAATACAGAGAGAACGATATCAGAGTGTTGCAAGCTGACATGACTGACTCCATCTTTGTCCCAGTTGTGAAAACAGGTAAATGCATTTCTGTACTCTGTAACTCTGTGGTCACAAGCCTGTTCCTGTGTTAGCAGGAAAACCACAGACTGCCAGCTCTTTCCTTTGTAGATGAGAAACAGAGTTGCTCTCTAAAGCAGACCCCTCTCAAGTAACCACACTTCCTGCCCTTGTACCCAGGTATGATAAAGACCCTTACCCAAAAAGTGTTTTTACCTAGTTTTAACTCACACCCACAGTAACCTAGTTAGCCATCTGTTAGAAGACCTCTGATTTAGGAAACTCTGCCTGAAGACAGGCAGAGGAGACAATAAAAATGTCTTAACCTGCTTGTTTTGTCTTCTGTAAACCAGCTTGCTTGCTCTTGCAGAACATCCTGTATGCCAGATAGGATGCAGTTTTGGCTTTTATAAACACTTCCCTAATGAGGCTGGGGGCTGCTCTCTGACCAGGCTTTCTGGGGAGACAGCCGACCAGCCGAGAAGTAAAATCCCTAATTCCTGACTTTAATAGTGAGTGTCAGTCGTTATTCACTTGGGGCATGTGCCATAGAACAATAGTGATGTTGGGGACCCAGTAGTTGGCTTCAACTCACCCTGTCCCCTCACCAGGTTCTTGACTCCACCACAAGAAAGAATTCAAAAGCAGAGTCACAGTAGAAAATGAGATCAGGTTTAATATAATGAATATGAGATACAGATTTCACAGAGAGTGTGCCACATAGCTCCAGGGACTGAACAGGGCCCACACCAAATTTGACATAAAAGCAAGAAATACCTTCTTAAAGTTCAGTACAGATGCAGATTGGCTTAAGAGAATGAGCAGCCACTTGCTAAAAGTAAGTTTGGTACAAAGTCAAGCATAAACACCCCAGCCAGTGAAGTACAGATTTGTCCCAGGAAAGAGAGCAACAACCCTGCCTTGTGCTGGGATCCAGCTTTTATAATTTCACTATCTAATGCATATTCAATTAAAGGGTTGGTTCCCAGATATGTAACAGTTCAGTTGGTCTCTTCTTGGAACTCGTTCATTGGTCAAATCCTATCACATGCACCAGGCATAGTCAAGAATATTCTGTGCTCTTTAACACCTCTAGTGAAAGGTCATTAAGAGGATAAACTCTACTTTACTAAGCATGCCGGCTACCAGGATTATATAGCCCCTTTCTACTGAGCATGCCCAGCCACTGGATTTGCATAAACCAGCCCCTTGTTGTCTCATTTTCCCCTTGTTGGTGCCAAAAATAGTTCTTGTAAGAACCCAAATGCCCCAAAGGATCACACCCTGATCACATAAGCTCTTCTCGGCGCACCCCATCACGGCGCGGGTTGCCCTTCTCTTCCGCATTCTCCTTCCCACCGGCACGAATCGCACGCCAAGCAGCTCCCCCCTAAGCCCCATGAGGTATGCTAAATAGGGATTGTATTTTAAACCAATCAGCTTTCCCTTAAAGCCCTATATATATGTGCGTGTGCTGCCTAATAAATGAGCTCTCTCCGGTGGATCGTCAACTGGTGTCGACTCATCCTTTCAGTTCTAACTAGCAAGAGTAACTTTCCAGTAGGAAAGGGGTCAATTCCCCTGGCCTGATGACTGTAAGCGGAAATTCTGATGTTTCCTTTCTGCCTGTTCTGTCAAGCTGGCCATTTATGGGCAGGAAACCTGCTAGATTGTAGAAGAGTGAGTTTGTTTGCTATGGCATCTGTTTTTAGTTTGGGGTCAGGAGATTCTGGGGTCTGGGTCAACACCTACTGTTGGGGAAGGGAGTAGTAAGGTGCCCTGCTACTATGCTGTTCTTCCAGTCCTTCTTCTCCAATCCCAATCTCAGAACTCTCCTTGGATGCTATTTGAATTATTTCCAGGACTTATGGTACTTAGTGGGAGGGAGCAGGTAAAGATGCTATGCCTGTGCCACCTTATCTGGACTAGAAGTTTGTGTTTTCTTTTTAGATAGAACATGCTTGCCTCTGTTTTAATTTGCAAAGAATCATAAAATTTAAAAAGTACTTTGGCTAAAAATTAGTCTTTTGAAAAATAATTTTGGAAATGGTTTAGAATTTTACAGATATCTTTCATGTTAGCCACAAATATGAATCAACTCAGGTGTTTAGACAGACATTCTAGGCCAGTAACAGAGCCACTATATTACAAGGTGCCCCCTCACGATATGGTAAGAAAACATCTTTAAATAGTAGAATATGCATTTGAACAATGTAAAAATTGGGTAAAAAGTGGTGTTACCACAACATGGTTTTTAGATTACTTGCTTACTTGTAACAGTTACTTTTAATTTGCCAAGTCCAAGGAGACAGAAATGACTAAGATATACTTTCTGTTCTTGAAGAGCTAATAATCTAGTAATCAGAGGGATGAACTCATAAATATTATGCTTAAAAAAAAGAAAGGTGAGACAACAAAGGAAAAGTGAGAAGAGAGAGTAAGATAGAAACACCGAAGTGTAGGAAGGTGAAGAAGTGTGAAATGCAGAAACAGAACAATAGCTAGATCATGAGAGAACCTGGTTCAACAGAACAGTCCCTGGTGTGAATAATGCAGCCAACTTTATAAACCAATGCAAAACTCATTAATTGTGCCCTCAGCATTCTGTTTTTCCCCTCAAAATTTATGGAATGGGATGAACACTCCAGTTTTATGAACTTAATCTAGACACATAAAGTAACTTGGTGAATACTAGCTGTATAGAAAGCTGTGTGGTACTGAGATCTAACATAGGCTATATCTATTTAGGGCAACAAATATGTTTATTTAAAAAATGATCCAAATAAAGCTTGCCTATTATGAAATTCTGAAATATGTTTTGTGCTAAAATTTTTATTATAAAATTTTCTTTCCAAAGTCCTCAGAACATTTCCATAAGTATTACTTTCATTTCCTTCCAATATGCAATGTGTTGCTGAGTTAGGAAAGAGAAGGTCAGATGACTTATTCAAGACCATACAGCAATTCACCAGCTACAAGTTTTATTTTTTCCCTTACTGTCACTTAATAGTGCCCTGCCCTGCCCACACTAGTTCCCAAAACAGTTAAGTATATACACTCACACATTATACACACACACACACACACACGTATGCATGTAAGTGTATATATGCATATAATATACATCTTAACTTTAAAAGTGCATAAACTATCACCTTAACAAATTCTTTTTTGTTGTTTTGTGGTTAGGAAGAAGTTGGTATGGGCAAATGTGGAGGAGTGTAGGAATGTTAAGATTGAGAAAGACCAGGGAACTTACACAAGACAAAAGCCCTTAGTGTAGATAAAAGATTTGAGGCAGAGCAGGGATGGTTCAAAGGACAAAGGTCCTTAGCACAACAAAGATCTTCAAGGATGTTTTGCTAGATTAGATAAGGACATTAAGGTCGTTTCTTATCCAGCTTCACTCCCTTTCCTTTTTTTCTCAAAATGCTTTCCAGAGAATGCCTCAGAGCCAATTTCTTTCCATTCCTTTGATAAGTTGCTTTTTCTCGTGTATTTCCTTGCCTTTAAGCTGAAGCAAATACCGAATTGGTGCTGCACCAGTTTCCCCCTTTTTGTGGAAGTTTTTCTCAATGCAGTCCCTTTGGGTTTCTCATTGCTCTTAATATTTGGGCTCTGAGTAATCTTTGTGTCTCCGTCACACAGCCAAGAAGTGACAGGCAAATCAGAGATGAGTAAGACATTGCCTTTGTTATTTTGCCTTTCTGTATCTCAATTTCCTGAAACATTTGTCCCAATTCTTCAGTCTCCCCATGTGTTAGAATTATACTCTCTGCCTGAGCCATGTGACTTTGTAAGTGTCCCTTATAGCGGTGAAAGAGGGTATTCCAATTGATGTTGGACTAGTCCATGTCAGTTTGTTTGGCCAGTGGAATTTGGGCATGGGTAATGATGTGTCATTTGCAGGCCAAGGCCTAAAGTAACACTGATACTTCTGTTTCCTCTGTTGTACTCAGTCATTACAATAAGAACATGCCTGGGGCAAACAACAATCCTACAATCATGAGAGGTACCTGTCCCAAACCTGATACCAAACTGTAGCCTGGAGCCATGCCCCACCACCCAGAACAGACCAGACCCACTAAGTCAGCTTAGATTAATGACCTAGAGACTCAGAAGCAAGAAAAAAAAAAAAAGGCTTACTGTAAGAAGTCATGGTGTTTGGGGATGATTTGTTACATGGGATTACTGTGACAGCATCTGACTAATATATACTTCCAGAGTTGTGAGAATTTAATGCTTTTATATATGTACAGATATGTCTGTATATATATACACACATACACATTAATGTATAAACAAACAATATTGGTCAAACCAAATTAGAATGGCTTTGAAGAAAAAATGAATACTTTTAAAGATGTAGTGTAATTGTTATGATTGGACTTTATTTAATTGTATATATGCAAAATAAGTATAATTGGAACACTGAATCACTATGATAAATATAATATCCAAATCAGGTAAATTTATGATAATCTAACACATTTTTTGGTGATCAAGAAATAATCTTGGTTAAGCATCAAGCCACAGCTGTCAACTTGGTGGCATTATACCCTTCCTCTCTTATAACTGAATTTGGCAATCAAACATAGTATTATTTTCTTCCAAGGCTGGGTGGAGACTCAGAACCTCCTAACAGTCTAAACCACAAGAAGTGTATCGTAATTAGCACCAGAGTTAAAACATTTTCTATCCTGGCTAGTAAATCTCCTTCACTCTCAAGAGACAAACCAAGATTGTTAGTTACATTTTTTACCTTCCTACTTCAAAGAAAGAAAATCAAATTCAATGCATTATCAAGCGAAAAGCATTTAAAAGGATATAATTTCTGTTTTTTGAAAGACACTATGAAGAAAATGAAGTCATCAACTCTAAGTATTCGCAGAACATGTATATGATAAAAAAAAATTTGTCTCCAGAACATATAATGAAACCTCAAAAATAAGAATAATAAGAAAATTAAAAACGGGAAAAATACTTGAAAAAACCTTTGACTAAAAAATATAGAGAGATGGCAAGAAAACACATGAAAAGTTTCTCAGTATCATTAATTCTTAGGTGAATGCAAATTAAAAATCACAATGATAATTCTACAAATCTTAGAATGATTGAGGTGAAGAAAAACAATAAAGACAGAGAATATCAAGTTCTAGGGAGTATGTGGAACAATCAGAACTCTATTAATATACTGTTTGCCAGGGTATAAAATAGTATAGTCAATTTGTAAAAAATTTGTTATAAGACAAACTTGTACTTAATACATAAACCCAGCATCATTTAAAAACTTTATGTTTGTGTAAATTTATGTCTGCATAAATGTTCATACACACACACACACACACACACACACACACAATATGTGGATGTTTATAGTTGTTTTATTTATAATTGCTCCAAACTTGAAACAATTAAAGCGTTTTTTAACTGGCGAGTGAATGAAAATCTGTGGTAGATCCTTACAATGGAAAAAAATCACTTGACAATAAAAAAGAACAAACTACTGCAACAGACAACAACATGGGTGATTTCAAATGCATATTGTTAGGGGAAGGAATCCACACCCAAATTAATACCCACATGCTGTATATTGGTCTGGCTATATAATTTGTAGGGCCTGGTGCAAAATAGAAATATGAGGCCTATTGTTCAAAAATTAAGACTTTCACTTCAGTGACAGCAGAGCATTAAATTAAGCATGAGGCCTTTCTAAGCATAGGTCGTTTTGTGACTGTGTAGGTTGCAATCCCACGAGGCTAGCACTGACTATATAATTCCATTGCTATGACATTTTCAAAAGGCAAATCTACAAGAAGAGAAAAGAAATCAGTTGTTGCCAGGGGCAGGAATTGGAGGGAGCAGTTCCCTACAAAGGGCATAAGGGAATATGTTGGGACAATGAGACAGTTCTATATCTTGCTAGTCATGACGGTTACACAATTATATGTGTATGCAAAAACTCATAGAACTGGCCACCTAACAGGGACAATTTTCTCATATAAATTTTATAAATCTGAATTTTAAAAATATACATATTTTAAAAACACTGACTAACATTTTATTGAATAATTATAAATAATTCCACAGAAATGTGGCATATGGTTAAGAGAAACAAAATATAATAGAAAGGGCAGGGATAGTGACTTGGATTGCAAAATCAGCTCAGCCTCTCCTCTTAATAGTTGAGAGAAATAACTTAAGTCACTAATCTCTCTGAGGTACAATTTCATTGTCTTTAAAATAAGACAGCTATATAAGTCAAATAAGAATAGAGTGATTGTAAGAATAAAAGAATAAAATAAGATAATGCATGTAAAAAAACATTTAAAAACTTTATAAATTTAAAGCACTCAAATTATTACTAGTAATTGTAATAAAAACATGAACTTAACACCACCTTTTTTTTCCCTCAAATTTGAATGTTTGTGGCTAATCATTCATCTCTGCTTCAGAAAAGACAATTGCAATTACAAATTCACTTGAGCAATGTTCTGAAGATATATAATTTAACATAAAACACAGTATAAACCTGGAGAGGGTTACTTGTTTTCACAAAGTAATAAATTCTTTGGGAAGAATCCATTTTCTACCTGGTGGACTAAATTGGATTCTTATTTCTCAATGTAGTCTGTGTTTTCCCCCCTAACGCTAAAATGAATGCACAAACCAACTCCAATCTTCCATTTTATTTTTCAATTTGGTGACTATCCAGAAGTATAAATAGTATGACTAAATAGCAATTGATTATAAATGTATATGGGAACTAAACAGTTGAAATTTACACAGTTAATACAATTCTTGAGATGCTTGTGATATAAATGTTACCAGTTGCACAAAAATAAATGTAAATCTCGGTAAAAATACAGCCTAATAAATTATTACATGGCAAATTATATAACCAAATATATGACTCATACTTGCATTTTAACTTAATTGAGGAGAGCAAAGGAGTCAGTTATAGAATTCTGAGTTTCTTTATGTCCCCATTGTACTTGAGAGAAAGAGATCTCCAGTATTAGCACCTAGTCACACTGCAGTATAATTATTTAAATATTTATCATCTGTTCTCTGACCTATGAATTCATTAATGGCAGGGTGTGTGCTTAATTTATTTTTATTTTTCAGTGTAATATTTTTTGCTAGCACACCGTATTTGTCCAATGATTTTTGCTTTTTAAGGTAAGGAAAACCAGATATAATTATATTGGTGGAAAATTTGACAAGAGGCTGACTAGAGTCAGAGTATTTTAATGTTCCAGCTCTGTTTTTTTTTTTTTTTAAATTAGTTAGGTACATTGGATATAAGACAAACTTATATAAGCCCCAGTTTTCTGAACAGTGAAGTGCCCACAAAAATACTTGACTTGCAGCATTCTCTCATCACCGTGGGCTACTTCAAGGGAGTGTTAGGATGGTCAAGGGTAATAATGGATGTAAAATATAGAAATACTCTCTTGTTATGTAAAGCTCTATTCAAAGATGGCAAGTTAAAAAGAATGCTGGACACTTGAGGAAAGAGACCTTGACGAGTAGCACAGTTTCTGTCATCTACCAGCTAAATTACCTTGGACAAGATTTATAGTCTCTTTGAGCTTTTACTGTAAAATGAAGAGCTCTAAATTTAGAAATATTATTTACATCAAATGAACTATGAAGCGAGTTCTATAACGCAGTATAAATGCACCATTTTGCATAGTGTTTTTGCCTCCAGTTGACAATGTATACTGGACACCTAATTAGAAAACTCAATAACATTAATAAAATGTAAACTAGATAAAAGATTTCATTTTTAAACAGTTCTTTGCTATAGTATGCCAAGAGATGATTATATAGGATTAAAACATTTTGGTTCTTGTTATATTATAGAGGAAAATAGAGTTTGTTTTTCTTTAGCTTTTTTCAAAAAATAAATGCAGTGGTAAAGAAAGAGAAAGAAACATACCATGAAAACTTTTTTGCATTGTTATGCGTGAGTTTTATTTTTTTGTTGTTGGTGGAATTTGTGCTGTGTTTGCAGTCATAAACTTCTGTAACATTAACTTTTTTCATTTATATTTTTCTCAACTATAGTATTCATAAAAACAGGGCCAAGTCATATATTTTTTAAAATTCCCACACCAGCTAGACATTGTCTTGCACTTAATAGTTGCTTAAAAGATGTGCATAGGCTGATTGATTCAAATCTATACATCTGTGTGATAAATCATACTTTTTAGAGTTTTGATCCATGATTTGGTCAAAGTAATGAACTGGCTAGACAGAGCCAACAAGCTCCTAAATTTTACTGCAGAATAACAAACTCTGGTTCAAATTATTTGAGAATATAATGAACTATAATCAATTACAGTTATTCATTGTTGGACATCTAAGTCTATTATACAGTCCAGTGTAAGTGTAATTGTCTTATTATAATGATACAAGCAGAGGTTCATAGAGATAAGACTAATGCATCTTCCCGAGATAATTACAGTCCATTGTCCATTAGCCAGAATGAAGTAAGATCTGCTTTCATCAGTCACAACTTTTGACTCTGGAAGGATAGAGGAGGCAAAAGAAAAGATCTGATGCTCATGAGTCATCCTATTTGTTCCTTTTTGGCTGGTTTCCAGAACCTAAGAGGAGCAAAAACTGATCATGGCTCTAAGATTGTCTTATTCCCACGTCATAATCAATTACACATGATTGATAATAAGCATGATGTCTTCTAGCTTTTGCCTTAGTCTGAGTGACCAATTACCTTCTAGAGGTGATCTCTTTGACAATTGTAGCCCTCAGTTTTGGCACTTTAATTTGCTTTCCAAAAATTTGCAAACTGACTTAGTCAGTTGATGTGATTAGTTAAAAATACACAATATTATCCCATTCCCTTAGTTTGGCTTAATTATTACACATGCCATTTAGAGATTTTAGATTAATTTTAAGGTAAACTGAGGAGTTTTTATTAGTTCCTTTTCAGTGTGAATTTAGGTTCTCGATATAATCTTAAAATTCAAATTTGACCAAATATAATTATTGAATTTTTAATGTCATCAGCACCTGCAAACACCCTCTCCTCAATGAGAAATTGTGTCAAGAAAATTATTTTTGTTAATGACCGTGAATTAAAACACTTCACTGTGGGTTGAATAAAAGTATAATTTAAAAAGCAGGCAATTCACATTTTGAAATATCAGGGCAAAGAATTTGCTGGCTCACAGTAATACAAATATCCACATTGCAGTTCAAGACATAACCTTTATTATGCATAAGTATTTTTTCTTTGCAAGAAATAACTTTTGCACATAAAATTTTATGTATTTTCAAGCTTGGTTTGGCTATAATAAATCTTTTATTGAATAAGACTTAACATCAGTGTGGAGAACGCAAGTGAATAACGTCAGAACGTTTGATTTAGCAAGTCTGAAGGTGTTACATTAGTAAGAGTGATTTATGTTTTGTACAACCTAGCCTGGAGAAGACACTACGATTTGTTCCAGCCAAACTCTTTGATTAACAAAATTACATTCTCCAAATGTAACCTGATTTGAAAATATTATTATTTTCTTCTAATCTTTGGGAGGATGACATAGGTGAAGAACATGGACTTGTGTATCAGATGGTTATTTAAATGCTTCCTCCAATTTCCTGACCTCCAACATGTAATTTATTATTTTTAAGCTTTGATTACTTTATTTGTAAAAGAATATAGAATATCAACTCTGCAGCACTTTTGTCAGAAGAGCATTGGAATTTGTGAGATGCCGAGCACAGTGCTGCATACATAGTTAGTATCCAATAAATGTCATTCCCTCCCCTTATCGGAGGTTTCTTGTCTATTTCCAAGTTTTGCTGGTCTATTCATGCTGTTGTTCGAATGTTCACCCAAGCTCATGTTGTAACTTAACTTTCAATATGGTGGTGGAAGGCAGGGCCTTTAGGAGGTGATTAGATCACTAGGACTATGCCCTTGTGGATGAATTGGTATGTTCAAGGAGTAATGGGTTGATGACTTAATGAGTTGTCATGGGCATGGTTCTGATGGCTTTATAAGGAGAGCAAGTGAGAAGGTTAGCTCTCTTACTCATGCCATTCTTGTCCTGTGAGACTCTGGTCACTACAGGACACTGTAGAGAATCATCACCAAGAAAAATGTCCTCACCAGATGAGTCCTCTGGACTGTGGACTTCCCAGCCTCCAAATCTGTAAGAGATATATTTCTTTTTCATATAAATTACCCAGTTTCAGGTATTCTGTTATAAGCAACAGAAAACAGAGTAATACAATTCACATGAGACTGTTGTATAAGAATTGCAAATTATTGCAGATTATATTTTTCGTCAGTTGTCTCAGAGAGCAGGAATTACTGACACATATTTCTAGAAGGGAAGGAACCATACCATGTAGAGGGAGAAAGACCAGACCAGGAAGAGAGAGAACTTGACCAGCAACTTCTTTCAAGAGAAACATCAGCTGACCCCACAGGGAGTTCTACCTGTCCCATGTTGAGGTGAGGTGATTGGTTCTTTATATACCTACAATGATGTCATTGGGTGCAGAACCCTTGACAAGGGGAATGTTCTTGCCAGCTACCAGTGGAGAATAAATTCTTCATTACCAACAGAGGATCTGTATGGCACATCAGAGCACCCACCGTGTTGGTTTTCTGGACTTTTTTTTTTTTCTTTGCATGATGATTTAAACATTCTCAGTCCCTCAAGATATGTACCAAGTGATGGTGACCCATTTCTTTTGCTGATCTTTGCTGGCTCGTCAGTTCAGAAGTGGCATACTCTCCAGCATCTTGATTAACTATCTATTTAGTGTTTAGATATGCTTCATCTCTCAAGGGGTCCCTTGAATTCATTTTAAAATGAACGCCGAGTTAGGTCTTGCCCCAAATACCTAAATATTGCAACCACCCATACTTCAACAAAACACCCATACTTCAACAAAACAGCAAAGTAGGTTATGCTGCTTTCTCCTCATACTTATTCCCTAAACAAGTATGTGTGTATACGGAGAAAGAAGAAATGACGATAATTTTTCATTAGGTTGTTTTTATAAGGGTGAGGGTTAAAAATCCTAGGTGGTAGATGCAGAAGTGGTTGTTTTATTCAGTATAACAGAAGTTCAAATCTAGTAAGCATTATTTCCTCGATTGAATAACCTCACTGCAATAGAAAAGAAAAATAGTCTCCTCTTTTATAATGGAATTGAGAGGGAAATGTCCAACCTTGTAACAGCTGCTGTGTCTTTGCCTAATAGTCAATAGTTGCGATGAATAGTCATTGATGTTTTCACATCCCCTCCTAGAATTTTTGCCATTTGCAGCAAATAATTGATTCTTCCTTTCTATTCTCAAAGAGACAGGAATCTACTCAAAAATAATATTTAAATACAAAATGAGGGAACTAAAGAAAGAGTTTCATCATACAAATATGGTTTGTATGACTCCTGTAAGTGGAAAGCATAAATAGGTCTCAATAGGATACAAATCAGAGAAAATGGGCAAAACGTGAATGAATGCAATAGTTTGATTAGGATAAAAGGAATTACTATTACACTTTTTCCTGTGTCTTCAGCTTCCAAACAACAGAGAACTACTATTCTTAGTACTGATTGACATGAGTACACCATAAACAAATAAAATTATTTCATTATGGAACAGGTTTCTTATTATAGAACATATTCTCATTACAGAACAAGTTCATTTGAATTTTTGAAGAAGCCAAATGTTCAAAAGTTAATTACGTTGTGTTTGTAACTATTCCATTGAAAGGTTTTTGGATAGTGCATTTTTCTCTCTGAGAAATCACAACACTGAAATTTGGTTGTTCCTCATCTTCCTCCTGTATTTTTCCAATAGGCACTAATTCTGTGAAAAAGATGAGAACACAGTGTCTAAGCAGAACAAATTGGGAAATACTATATAACAACAAGGATACTTTTTTATGGGACATTTTTAGTTTTGAAAAATGCAATAATTCCTACAATCTCATTTGTGATCTGAGGTACTTTGTGTTTCCTTATCTACTGGTGTCTCTAAGTTCTTATGTTGCAAGGGACATTGGAACTTTTATAGAAAATATGGCAAGATCATAATTTTTTCCATAAGTTTTGTATATATAGTGCCTGGTTAGCTTTCTTTATCTTGGCAAACTATGGGAACAATATTCCATTGTGACACATATTGGCTCTAGAATATTAAAAATATTATGCTAGCTACATGGAAAATTTTTCAGCTCTTTGAATGAAACTTTATTCTTCTTTGAGATTGGAGAAAGGTTTTGTTTTGTTTTGTTTTGTTTTTTGGAAATCACATTACCATGCCAGAAATATTTTGTTTTCCATCTTGTTGGTGTCTTCTGACACTCATCATTTTCCTTATATAGTTTTTTAATTATTTCATTGATTTTACTTATCATTGTGAAGGATAATGCTCATTCAGAGTATGAAATTTCTCCATTTGGCAAATTGTTGTTATAGAGGGTGTTGGTTGGATACTGAATTTGATAAAATATCCCATTTAAATATTCAAGTTTTACATTCACATAGCCTTTATATATGAGAATGTTTCCTAATAAGTATCAGAAGATTCTAACTTACAATATTTTATGGCCTCTAGTATTAACAACAAAGAAAATAATAAGGAAGTCTGGGGTAGGAGAGATTAGTGAGAATAATTTGAGACACGAAATATAAATAACTCGATTTACAGAAGTAGCTCTGAAATTACGTTTGCAAGTCACCAAGGGGAGAAATAGAACATCTGCTGCAGATGTGTATGATTACTGATGAGACATGGAGTTTATTGTCTATTTGGAAAGGAGCCACAAATGAAAATTCAAATATGTGATGCTTGGTAGAAAGGGTGGTATATACAACTCGATTCAGTGAAATGAAAGACCATAAATGTCTGCTATTTTTGAATTATCAGGCCAAATTAATTCTAGGGGGACCTGTCATTTTTGTGACCAATATCACCCAACTGATGTCAGTGTTAGATATAATCTATTCACTGCATACTATGAGGGTGAAGAACCTTATTCTCTAAGGAACAGATTAGTGATTGTCTCCTTTTGGAGGAAAAAGGTGTCATTTTTGAGCAAGAAAGGAAATGCAAAGTACTTCTAATAGTAAGTAATAGATTGAACCTGATAAAGGGGGCTGGGAATTTAAACACCCTCTGAAAATTTCTTTAGAGAAATTAGGAAGAGCTGTGACCAAAGTGGTTGGAACTTTCTCCCCTCTCTTCGATGAAGAAAGAAAAATAATACCCATTCAAATGTGTGATCATTATTTTCTTTTTTTCAGTTTTAGTACACAATTAATCATCTCACAAATATAGACACCAGTATATTTTACAGATATGTAGATTTCTTGATTTTTTTTTTTAAGATGACTGGTAAGGGGATCTTAACCCTTGATTTGGTGTTGTCAGCACCATGCTTTTCCAAGTGAGCTAACCAGCCATCCCTACATAGGGATTCAAACCCATGGCCTTGATGTTATCAGCACCACACTCTCCCAAGTGAGCCACGGCTGGCCCCTTGGATGTATTTTGATAGAGTTATCGTATTTGAATTTATACTATTTTTCCCATATTGTTTTAGAAAACTGTCCATGCAGTTGAAGCCCTCTCTCCCTCCTATGTAGGGAGGCTCAGCCTTTTGTGATAATGAGCACAGGAAATCAGAATGGATTTATACAAGGCAGACAGAGTTCCGTAACTACATTTGAGCTGTCAAAGCAGCAGCCTCCACATCATCAGCTGGAACTCATCCTCCAAAGAGCAAAAATGGTTAGAATATTGCACACTATGGAGAAGAAAAGAAGAATTTAGAATTCCAGTCAAGATGATAGAGTAGTTGGTTCCTGGTGTCGCTCTTTCCCACAGAGCAACCAATTTGCAGCTATTAAGGAGCAGTGATGGAGGACCTGAGATATGCACTGGAGTGGATGGGAGCCACACACCATGGGATTCCAGTTCAGGTTGCTCCCCATTGCATAGAGGACTTTAGAGCTTCTGGGCCCACATGCCCCAAGCCTGCTGGGCCAGAGAAGGCAGGTAGGGTGGGACTTCTGGCCCAAGCAGGTCCCACCTCCAGGACTGATTTAAGAGGCTTGGAGCCCCCACAACCTGAGCCAGCTGACTCAGAGAAGGCAGGTTGGGTGGGACTTCCGACCCAGGCTGGTCCCCACCTCTGGGAGTGACTTAAGAGGCTCAGAGCCCCCATACCCCAAGCCAGCCCTGCCGGAGAAGGCAGGTGGGGCAGGACTTCTGGCCCAGGCTAGTTCCTGCTGCCCAGAAGTGGCAGTCCCTTCAGGATCCAAGCCAGACATCAGGGTGAAATGCCTGTACTGAGATACCCCCTGCCACAATGACAAAACACCAAAGGAAAGATATGAGAAATATGAAAAATCAAGAAAGTATATCACCACCAAAGGAATATAATAACTCTCAAGTGCTAGAGCCTATAGAACAGGAAGTCTTTGAAATGACAGACAAGGAATTTAGAGTAACTATTCTAAGGAAACTAAATGAGATACAAGAAAACTCAGACAACACAATGAAATGAGAAAAAATATAGTTGATCTGAAAGAAGAAATGTACAAAGAAATTAATGCCTTGAAAAAGAATGTAGCTGAGCTTGTGGAGCTGAAGGGTTCATTCAACAAAATAAAAAACACAACAGAGTGTTTAACCAGCAGACTTGAATAGGCAGAAGAGAGAATTTCTGATCTTGAAGACAGGCTGTTTGAATTAACACAGGCAGACCAGAAAAAAGAAAAAAATAATCAAAAAAATGAAGAAAATCTAAGAGAAACAACTGACAACCTTAAACACTCAAATATCCAAATCATGGGTATTCCAGAAGGGGAAGAAAAAGGAAATGGCATTGAAAACATATTCGATGAAATAATAGTAGAAAACTTCCCAGGCATAGGTAAAGTCATAGATCTCCAGATTCAGGAAGCCCAAAGATCACCAAACACATTCAACCCAAAAGGTCCTCTCCAAGACATGTGCTAATTAAACTGACAAAACTCAAAGACAGAGAGAGAATCTTAAAAGCTGCAAGAGAGAAGCGGCAAGTCACCTATAAGGGAGCCCCAATCAGAATAACATCAGACTTTTCATCAGAAACCCTAAAAGCCAGAAAAGAATGGGATGATATATTCAAAACACTAAAGGACAAAATTGCCAGCCAAGAATACTTTACCCAGCAAGGCTATCCTTCTGAAATGAAGGACAAATAGTATATTTCTCAGACAAACAAAAACTGTGAGAGTTCGCTACCTCATGACCAGCCCTATGAGAAATTCTCAAGGAAGTACTGAGTTTGATACCACGAAAACAACCATCACTGCCATGAGTACGCAAGAAAGAACAATACCTACCAGCAAAACAAAAATGCTAACAAAAGAGAAAAAAAATAGTTTATCTATCACCCCAAGAAACCAACAAATACAGAAGACAAACAGAAAATTAGAAAGAAAGGAACAAAAGGAAATTAAGACATCTAAACAAAAATCAGTAAAATGCTAGGAGTAAATCAACACTTTTCAATAATAACTCTAAATGGAAAGGGATTAAATTCCCCATTCAAAAGACACAAACTGACTGACTGGATTAAAAAGATGGACCCAACGGTATGCTGTCTTCAAGAGACTCACTTGACCTGTAAAGACATACATAGACTAATAGTGAAAGTATGGAAAATGATATATCATACAAGTAGAAATGAAAAACAAGCTGGAGTAGCTATTCTTATATCAGATAAATTAGACTTTAAAGCAAAAAATAAAAAGAGATAAAGAAAGCCAATATATAATGATAAAAGGATCTGTCCACCAAGAAGACATAACAATCATAAATATATATGCACCCAATGTTGGAGCAGCCAGATTTACAAAGCAAACACTATTAGATCTAAAGAAAGAGATAGACAATAACACCATAATAGCAGGGGACCTGAACACCCAACTCTTATCATTGGATAGATCACCTAGCCAAAAAATCAACAGAGAAACATACGATCTAAACAATACTTTAGACCAATTGGACTTGGCAGATATCTACAGAACGTTTCATCCAGCGGCCTCAGAATATTCATTCTTCTCATCAGCACATGGAACATTGTCCAGGATAGAGCACATGTTAGGTCACAAAGCAAGTCTCAACAAATTCAAAAAAATTGGAATTATTCCATGTATTTTTTCTGATCATAATGGATTAAAATTAGAAAACAATAATAAACAAAACTCTGAAAACTATACAAACATATGGAAATTAAACAACTTTTTACTTAACGACATATGGTTCCAAGAAGAAATTAAACAGGAAATCAAAAAATTTCTTGAAACTAATGAAAATAATGACACATCATACCAAAACCTGTGGGATACTGCAAAAGCAGTATTAAGGGGAAAATTTATCGCATTAAATGCTTACTTCAGAAGAATGTAAAGATGGCAAATAAATAACCTAACACTTCACCTTAATGATCTAGAAAAACAAGAACAATCCAAACCTAAAGTTAGTAGATGAAAAGAAGTAAGATCAGAGCAGAACTAAATGAAATAGAAACCCAAAAAACAATACAAAAGATCAATGAAACAAAAAGTTGGTTTTTTGACAAGATAAATAAAATCAACAAACCTTTAGCAAGATTAACTAAGAAAAGTAGAGCAAAGACCCAAATAACAAAAATTAGAAATGAAAAAGGCGATATTACAACTGACACCTCAGAAATACAAGGAATCATTAGAGACTACTATAAACAACTATATGACAACAAATTTGAAAATCTGGAGGAAACGGATAAATTTCTGGATGCATACAAATTACCAAAACTGAGCCAAGAACTTATAGAATATCTGAACAAATAGCAATAAAGAGATTGAACCTGTTATCAGAAGGCTCCAACCTAGAAAAGCCCAGGACAGGATGGATTCACTGCAGCATTCTACCAAACCTTCAAAGAGGAACTGATACCAATTCTCTGCAAACTATTCCTAAAGATTGAAACAGAGGCCATTCTCCCAAACTCATTTTGTGAGGCAAACATCACCATGATACCAAAACCTGACAAAGATGCATCAAAAATAGAAAACTACAGGCCAATATCCTTGATGAATATAGACACAAAAATACTCAATAAAATACTAGCTGACAGAATACAGCGACACATACAGAAAATTATATACCATGATCAAGTGGGATTCATCGCAGGGATGCAAGTTTTGTTCAACATATGCAAATTAATAAATGTGATATACCACGTTAATAAAAGCAAAGAAAAAACCACATGATCATCTCTATTGACACTGAATAAGCATTTGACAAAATTCAACATCTTTTCATGATAAAGACTCTCTACGACTTAGGCATAGATGGAAAGTATCTCAACATAATTAAAGCCATATACGATAAGCCCACTGCCAATATCATCCTTGAAAACAGAAACTAGACAACAATGCCCATTCTCACCACTCCTATCCAACATAGTATTGGAAGTACTAGCCAGAACAATCAGAGAAGAGAAGGAAATAAAGGGTATCCAGATTGGACAGGATGAAGTCAAGCTGTCCCTTTCTCTGGATGATATGATCCTATATATTGAACAGTCTAAAGCCTCTATAAAAAAACTCCTAGAGTTGATAAATGATTTCTGCAAAGTTGCAGGATACAAAATCAACACACAAAAATCAGTAGCATTTCTATATTCCAACAG
The DNA here is from genome assembly GCF_027409185.1 of Cynocephalus volans. Classification (NCBI taxonomy): domain Eukaryota; kingdom Metazoa; phylum Chordata; class Mammalia; order Dermoptera; family Cynocephalidae; genus Cynocephalus; species Cynocephalus volans. The sequence goes on from NC_084475.1 coordinate 67,191,754, forward strand.
TGAACATGCAGAAAAAGAAATCAAGAAAGCTAGCCCATTTACAATAGCCACCAAAAAATAAAATACTTAGGAATAAAGCTGAGCAAAGATGTGAAAAATCTCTATGAAGAGAACTACAAACCACTGTTGAGAGAAATTAAAGAGGACACAGAAGATGGAAAGATATCCCATGCTCTTGGATTGGAAGAATTAACATTGTGAAAATGTACATATTACCCAAAGTGATCTACAGATTCAATGCAATCCCCATAAAAATTCCAATGACATTTTTCTCTGATATGGAAAAAGCTATCCAGACATTTATATGAAACAACAAAAGACTATGCATAGCCAAAGCAATCTTGAGAAAAAAAATAAATAAAACTAGAGGCATAACACTACCTGACTTTAAATTATATTACAAAGCTATAATAACCCAAACAGCATGGTACTGGCATAAAAATAGACACACAGATCAATGGAATAGAATGGAGAACCCAGAAATCAATCCATACACCTACAGCCATCTGATCTGAGACATAGGCAGCAAATCTACATATTGGGGAATGGATTGCCTTTTCAACAAGTGGTTCTGGGGAAACTGGTTATTCATATGCAGGAGAATGGAACTAGACCCATACCTTTCACCATATACCAAAATCAACTCAAAATGGATTAAAGAATTAAATATACACCCTGAAACAATAAAACTCCTTAAAGAAAACATAGGAGAAACACTCCAGGAAGTAGGAATGGGTACAGAATTCCTGAATAGGAACCAAAAAGCACAGGCAACTAAAAGTAAGATAAACAAAAGAGATTATATCAATCTAAAAAGCTGCTGCACACCAAAAGAAACAATAAATAGAATAAAAAAAAAACCAACAGGGTGGGAGAAAATATTTGCAAAATATACATCTGCCAAAGGATTAATATCCAGAATATACAAGGAACTCAAACAATTTTACAGCAAAAAAACAAATAACCCAATTAAAAAACAGGCAAAGGAGCTGAATAGGCTTTTCTCAAAGGAAGATATACGAATGGCCAACAGACACATGAAAAACTGCTCAACCTCACTCAGCATCTGGGAAATGCAAATCAAGACCACTTTGAGATACCATCTCTCTCCAGTTAGTTTGGCTACATCCAAAAGACTAACAATGATAAGTGCTGCGGAGGTTGCAGAGAAAAAGGAACTCTCATTCACTGTTAGTCAGGCTGCAAAATGGTGCAGCCTTTAGCGAAAATGATATGGAGGTTCCTAAAACAATTACAGATAGATCTACCACTTGACCCATTGATTCTACTGCTGGGAATGTACCCAGAGGAATGGAAATCATCATGCTGAAGGGATATCTGTACTCCAATGTTTATTGCAGCTCTATTTACAAGAGCCAAGAACTGGAACCAGCCCAAATGCCCATCATCTGATGAGTGGATAAGGAAACTGTGGTATATCCACATAATGGAATACTACTCTACTGTAAAAAAGAATGAAATACTACCATTCGCAACAACATGGATGGACTCAGAGAAAATTATATTAAGTGAAACAAGTTATGCACAGAAAGAGAAATGCCACATGTTCTCACTTAATTGTGGGAGGTATAAATAAACAAACAAACAAACAAACAAACAAACAAACAAACAAACAAACACACGAACAAATAAGGGGAGCGGGATTGAAGACAGAATAACCACAAAAATTCCTTGGACTATTTAAGTCAAGGTAACAGCAGATACAATGCGTGTGTGGGGGGGGGAGTGTAGGGGGCAGAGAGGAACAGGTAAAGGAGTGTGAAAATCAACTACAATGTATTTTGAGAAGTCAAATTAAAAAAAAAAAAGAAAGAAAAGAAGAATTTAGAGTGGACACTGTCCCAATAAATCTGCCCCAGAACTTTTTGTGGCTCCAAAGCCATGTGAAAGGAATCTTCATTCTTCTCAGTTGCTAGGAACTTCTCCAGAGAACGTGTGATAAATAAGAGCACCAACCTGGAAACCACAAGTCCTGAATTTTAAGGCTCTTTAGGATAAAACAATATTCAAGAAAGATAAGATTATAGGACAGAATAAGCATTTGCTGAAGTTGAACAGGTAAAAAGTACCATCAAGTGTACCCATTATATGTACACATTTCTATAAACCTTAAAAATGTATTTTTTAGGTCATATATATTTACCCACATTATAATTACAAACATGTAATCAGAACACATAAGTTCTGGATTTACATTAAATCTAATAATCTGAAACTACTGTATGATAAAATTAAAAATCTTCTCTTCAAAAATCAAGATGACTTAACTAGATCTACTTGATAGGTTTGAGAAGAAATTCCCATAAGTTGACATTGCCCAATTCTAAATAATTAAGTTTTTTTTTAAATGTTATTAGTGTATTTACTAATTATAAATACAAACACGTATGGACCTCGAGAGAATTATATTAAGTGAAACAAGTCAGGCACAGAAAGAGAAATACCACATGTTCTCACTTATTGGTGGGAGCTAAAAATTAATATATAAATTCACACACACACACACACACACATGCGCGCGCACACACACACACACACACACAGACACACACAGACACACACACACACACACACACACACACACAAACCGGGGGGGGGAGGGGAAGAAGATATAACAACCACAATTACTTGAAGTTGATATGACAAGCAAACAGAAAGGACATTGTTGGGGGGAGGGGGGAGGGAGAAGGGAGGGAGGTTTTGGTGATGGGGAGCAATAATCAGCCACAATGTAGATCGACAAAATAAAATTAAAGAAATAAAATAAATTAATTAATTAATTAATTTAAAAAATGAGGGGGGAGGGGGACGACGAAGGGGAGGGGAAAGGGGAGGGGAAAGGGGAGGGGGAGGGGGAGGAGGAGGGGGGAGGGGAAGGGGACAGATTGGATAAGGGGCATAAAGAATAAGTGTGATTTGTAATAATCAATATGCTAATAAAAAATAACTAAAAAAAAGAAAATACAAACACGTTATCTTAACTACCTCATCTAAATCTTTAGACTCTGTTTCATCTTCACGTTGCAGAACTTATGGCAGGCTAATAAAAATCTTCAGAAAATTGTCCAGTTTCTGAACACCTCTATGCAGAAGACCTATTCTTATATTCTGTTCTGTGTGAAGCCCAATGAGTTCTCATTCATCTTCTGAGGATCAGTGTGACTGTCTCTGGGGTCAGTAATTCCCACAAAAGTCAAAGGCTGTCAAGTCATGAACAGGAGCTGAGACTCTGAAGTACTTTATGCTTTCCTTATGACTAAGACATTTCAAATAAGCCAATAAGCATTTCCACATATATTTTAAAATATCCTTCACTTCCGCAGATTGTATTTTCAGGATGATCAAGCTTTCCAATATCAACCTGTTACTAAAAGTGTCCAGCCTGCTAGTGGCCACTGACTATATCTATTAAAATGACAGTATTACTTTTAAATTTACACATAAATACCTGGAAAATATTGATAGTTTTTAAACAAGTCAAAAATAGGACCTTCTTGCCTCTTGAAGTAGAACTAACTCACACTTACTTATATTATTTAAAAGTTTCTTATATGATAATTTCTTCTTTAAAAAAGAACACAGATATTTCTGCACAAATAGTTACATTGAACTTGATACTTCATTTATTATGGTAAGTGATCTGGTCAAGTGCAGCAGCTTTGAAATAAATTGTTCCTACAGGTAGATAAGAGACGTCTGAAGGCAGGGATGGTGACTTTATCTTTCCTTCTTTCTTTCCTTCTTTCTTTCCTTCTTTCTTTCCTTCTTTCTTTCTTTCTTTCTTTCTTTCTTTCTTTCTTTCTTTCTTTCTTTCTTTCTTTCTTTCTTTCTTTCTTTTTCTTTCCTTCTTTCTTTCCTTCCTTCCTTCCTTCCTTCCTTCCTTCCTTCCTTCCTTCCTTCCTTCCTTCCTTCCTTCCTTCCTTCCTTCCTTTCTTTCTTTCTTTCTTTCTTTCCTTTTTTCTTTCCTTCTTTCTTCTTTTCTTTCTTCAATTAATGTTCACTAATCATCTTTTAAACCTTAGTTACTCTTTACTCAGTCATTAAATTAGTATTCATTGATCATCTTTAAGTCTCAGGTAACAAGTTCCAAGGATACAATAATGAAAAAGCAGACAAAAATCTGACTTGCTCATAGAATTAATTAGCTTGCAGTAATTGATAATAATGCACATTTACTAACTAATTAAATGCTGTTATTAAGTTCTGCACTTTTTCTAAATTCCAGAAGACACTATAATTGATATTAAGTCCTGCTTTAGTTCATATTGGGTAGATTATGTCTACAGAGGTAAGGTGAATTGCTGATCAAAGATATTGTGAAGAGGAATGAATTAGATAGGCTATCCATCTATCTTTCAAATACATTTTCTTTTGCAATGGGTTATATTTTTGTTTACTGAAAGATCTGCAATTACATATCCTTTTGTTCTGATAAAGTAAAATTCAGTCCACCCCCAAGTTAATGTTCTTATAAACATGAAAACCTAATGACTGCTACAATCTTTCATATTTTGTTCCAGGTCCTCAAGAGCTAGATCGCTCCCTTGCATTTTCTCTCTGTCTCTGTCTCTGTCTGCCTGTCTGTCTCTCTCTCTCTCCAAAAATAAAATAAAATATAGAAGATCTAAACAAGTCACAAGAATCCTAAATTTGGAAAGGCAAGAAAGACTCAGTTTTCTAGGTGTAGGCAATCCGCTGTCATGTTCCTTGCTGTAAGATGTGTTAATGCCTATGAATCAGCCATTAAGACATTCTATTTAATGCTGCTGCTAAATCCAATATCAGTTTTCACCACTTGGCCTCAGGATTTTTTTAATTAACATTTCACTTGGAAACCTATCTTTAGTGCTTTTTGGAGTACAATGGCATAATGAGAAACAGCAATGGAGGTAGGATTATCACACAAATTCACTGTGTAATGATAATAGTTCCTGAACCTTTTGGGGATTGTTCAGTTTAGCACTGGTAAAGGAACTTCTGTCAATATTTAATCTGCATTGACCATTGGTTTGATTATAACACATATAATGCCAGTTACACCCATCCTCCCATATAGCATGGTTCCTGCTGGCGGCAAAATTCTATTGATAAATTTGCTCTGATCATGCAAATTGCAAAACTGCTGAGATTTCTATTGTCATATAATATATCAGCATTCTCAGATAACGAACAAAATCATTAAGTTATAACAATTTTTCATTCTTTGTTGTATAGTGGTCTCATAATACAGAGATTAACATGTCCCATCACTGAGCCATTTTACCACTTTTGCCCTTTTTATACACAGCACCATTTTGTAAATGAAAGGAAACATCTTTTTGTTGTTTTGAAATATACATAGGATATGTGCACTTGCAAACTCCATTGTTCTGTGGAAACTTTGTTTAAACTACAGTAAACTGAATGAGCAACTTCTGGTCTTAAAGTACTAGATTCTTTGTCTATGGAAAATCATTTAAATGTACAGGGAAAATTCCTTCTATTATTCTAAATATAGTAACTAGATGATACCATGAGTTTTAAAATAGTGGAGTAAGACTGTGGTTCCTTCATACTCTCAGAAATCATCAAAAGTTATAAAAATAATAGAAAGAACACCTCACAATATTGAGGTTCTGAAGCAGCAATACACAAAGGGGGAGATCTAAACACTCTGAAGTTCAAATGTAGATACTGGCAAATGCCCGAACCTGATATAGGACAAAGCCAGCAGAGTTTGATTCTGCAAAATAAGCAGGGCATTCTCCAGAGAAAACTGCAAATTTCTTGTTTGAATTTTGTAGTCTGATAGGAGATTATGGGATTCACTATGACACCATATAGGAATGGTGGAATTTCAACCAAATGAGAAATCAAGCAATTGGGTAGAGATTGACTCTAGACAGCTAGCATCCTTGAAGCTGTTAATCTCTATTGGCTATGGGGAGATAAAGCTAAAATGCTCACACACACATAAACAAGACAAACATAGTGCAAGTGCACTCATACACACAGACCCAAACAAAAGCATATTTTCATAAATGTTCTGGGTCAAGAAAAACGTCTTCTGAAAAGAACACTAGCATAACCTTTCCCAATATGAGCATTCTGTAAGTAGAAAGATCCATACAAGGAGAAATGTATAAAAAGAAGAAATGAACAATTCAAACAAAAGCCACAAAAGGACACTTGGTAGGAAAAAAGAGACTACTGAACAAATAAAATTCTTTCCGAAGCATAGTACAAAAACTCAAAGAACTTAACAAATCAGCCAAAGAACTCCAAGTAGAAATGCCGTTACTCTGGCAAAATACAAAAAGAGATGAAACATGAACTGGCAGAACACAGAGAAAGGGATAGAAGGTAAAAATAAAACTGTCTTAGAATTTTAAGAAATGTTGGAAACAGTGTGAAGAAGAATGGACACAGATGAAAACACAATGAGCTACATGGAAGATAGGATAAATAAAGACAAGAAAACAAAAAGTAAAGGAGAACGATTAAATAGCATTAGAGAGGAAATCATAGCTGTGTAACAACATTTGTAAATGGGATCCAAAATATTTATATTCCCCAAAATGAGACCTAACAAATCAGATAAAAATGTAAAAGACAGAATTTTATCTCAAAAAAAAAAAAATAACCTTAAAAATTATCTTATAAATGACTTGAATTTATGCAATGAAAAAGCCCACCATATTTCCTAAAACTCATACTGGATCATAAACAATGAGACAGAGATTGACAAAGAAACCAGATTTTAAAATTAGAGAAATCCATGAAAATTCAGCAAATATAATTATCCATGAGGTATCCATGTAAATATCCATGAACATAAAGGAGAAAACCAAACTGGCCTCAGTGCTAGAAATAAAATGCCAATTAAATACTGCAAAAATAAAATATTATCTGATCTTTTCATTGTAATTTCTCTGAGTACTATGATGAAGAACTTATTATGTATTTATTGATCACTCTGTTTTTCTCTTCTGTGAATTTCTAAATACACTTGATCTATTTTTCTTTTGGTTTGTCCTTTTTTTGCTGTTTATGTAAATATATGTGTAAAATTATGTTTTATGAATATGTCTTCTCAATCTATGGACTGACTTTTTGCTTTCTTATATTATTTTCATTGACAGAAATTATTTTCATTTAGATTGGTTCCACAGTCTTTTTCTTTGTAGTTTGTGCTATTTGTGCCTTTTAATAAAGCCTTTTTGCACTGAAATCTCAGAGTATTCCATATTTTTGTCTAATTAAAAAAATTATATTGAAATAATTATAGATTTATAGGAAGTTTCTAAGATAGTACAGAGAGATGCCCAGTACTTTTTACTTAGTTTCCCCCACTGGTCTCTTATTACATAACCATAATACAATAGCAGCAGCTGGGAATTAGCATTGGTACACAGTGTGTGAATATTATCTTATTTCATCACATGTGTAGATTTATTGAATTACTACTAAAATCAAGATACAGAAATATTCCTTTACCACAAAGATCTCCCTCATGCTACAACTATATATTGATTCCCACTCCCTTCATCCCACCATTTGTGACTTCAGGAAACCACTACTTTGTTCACCATGTGTATAATTTTGTCATATTGAGAATGTTAGATAAATGGAATCATACAGCTTAATTCATAAATTCATAATTCACCCAAGTTTCTAAAAAGAAGACTTAATTGCAAGACCCCTTGTACCTGTGCATCAGTGCCACATTATTCTAATTCCCATAGCTTTTTAGTAAGTTTTGGTATCAGGAAGACTAAGTCCCTGTCTTCTTTTTCTACAAAATAACCTTAACGATTTTTTTCTATAAATTATAGAACCAATTTTTTTATTTCTGTGAAATAAAAGATTGAAATTGCCTTACATTTATAGGTTGATTTTGGGGAAAATCAGGATATTATGACAAAGAGGCTTTCTAACCATAGACATGCTATATTTCTCTGATTATGGAGTCTTCTTTAAAAATCTTGCAATGAAGTTTTGTTATTTTCATTAAGGTTTCCCATATACTTTGTTCTATTTATGCCTAGATTCTTTATATTTTGTATACTCTTGCAAATGCCATTATTTTGAACCATATTTCCTAATACTTTGATGTTGGTATTTAAACATTTAAAAGTACACTTGGCAGTCAAAAAAAAAGTACACTTAATATTCAGGTATTGATATTATATCCAGTAATATACAATATAACTTAGAAATTATATTTAATTATTTTAGATAAATTATAAAGAAACAAGAGTAAAGGAGAATGAGAGATGCTCAGAGTGTCTAGAGTTGACTACCAGAAAACTAAAAATAAATGTATTCACCCTTCACAAATATGTGGATCTTATTGGGTATGTTTTTGTGTACTCCTTTTACCTGTAACTTTAATCCACTTCTCCCATTACATTTTACTTAACCCAAACTTTATATATATAATAATCGTTATGTATATAATATGAATTGTTAATATATAATAATTGTTGAGCTTTTTCACATGATCTAAGAAGTTCCCAAATTGCCAAAGATCACACAGCTATTGGGTGGCAAAGCCAATAGTAGAATCCTGAAGATTTGGCTTCAGAGCTCTGCTCTTCATCACTCTTCTATATATGGTCACAATCATTCTTCTTCTTTTAGTATGAGGTTAAGAGAAAATAGGGACAGTGGTAAATATATTAATTTGACAGTGCAGAAAGTGTCTCCAAATATCACTCTCTGGTGGGCACCTTCTTCACCACATAATTCATTTTCTGAAGTTTTCCTTTGCACTTCTACAATAGTAGGAAAACACAAAGGAAAAGAAACTCTGGCCACATCCTTCTGGTCACATCCTTCATTACCAATTTACCTCTAGCTATTCCAGTAAAATTTTATCCTGTCAAACAGGCCTCAACAATTGCCATTAAGGCTATTCCATGTCCTACCATCCCTATGTAGATCCCATTATAACCTTTATTCCTTTATGAAGTTATCAGAAAACACTGACAATCAACTCTTTTTAAAGTTCTATAGAACCCTTTGTAAAAGAGTTTATTTGAGTATGCTTTTTTAAAAAAAAAAGTTTTGTTTTGTTTTCACTAGTTATGAATATTCACGTGGTACAAAGCAAATCATCACCACTTGTGCCTAAGATGTGATGGTCAGATCCATACTGGCAGCATGTCCATTACCATAAACTGTGATTATACCCCATGTCCCCCACCCAATTATCCCCTCAATTATCCCCAACCTCCCTCCCCATCCCCCTTTCCCCACTCCACTTTGTATCCCTAGGTATGTTCTCTCCCTCTGCAAGTCCAACACACCACTGTGGTCTTTCTTTCCTTTCTTCTTTATCTCTTAGCTCCCACATATGAGTGAGTACATGTGGTATTTATCTCTCTGTGCTTTGCTTATTTCACTAAACATAAGTTTCTCCAAGCACATCCATGTTGTTGCAAATGGAAGAATTTCATTATTTTTTTATGGCAGAGTAGTATTCCACATTTTCCTTATCTAATCATCCATTGATGGACATTTAGGTTGGTTCTGTGTCTTGGCTATTGCGAACAGAGCTGCAATGAACATAGGAGTGCAGGTATCCCTTTGACGTAATGATTTCCATTCTTTGGGTATATACCTAGAAGTGGGATTGCTGGATTGTATGGAAGATCTATCTGTAGTTGTTTGAGAAACCTCCATATTGTTTTCCATAGTGGTTGTACTAATTTACAGGCCCACCAACAGTGCAGGAGTGTTCCCTTCTCTCCACATCCTCACCAGCATTTGTTATCCTCATTCTTTTTGATTATAGCCAGTCTAACTGAGGTGAGATGATCTCAATGTGTTTTTAATTTGCATTTCCCTGATGACTAGTGATGTTGAGCATTTTTTCATGTACCTATTGGCCATTTCTATGTCTTCCTTTGAAAAATGTCTACTCAGTTCCTTTGCCCACTTTTTAATTGGGTTATTTGTTTCTTTACTGCATAATTGCTTGTGTTCCTTGTATATTATGGATATTAATCCCTTGTTGGATGCATAGTTAGCAAAAATTTTCTCCCTCTGTTGACTGTTTCCTTTGCTCTGCAGAAGCTTTTTAGTTTGAAATAGTCCCATTTGTTCATTTTTTCGTTTGTTGCTTGTGCTTTCGGGCTCATGTTCATAAAGTCTGTGCCCAGCCCTAGTTGCTGAAGTGTTTTACCTATATTTTCCCTTAGTGATTTTACAGTTTCAGGTCTTATACTTAATTCTTTAATCCATTTTGAGTTAATTTTAGTATATTTTGAGAGGTGCATATCTAGTTTCATTCTTCTGCATAAGGATATCCAAGTTTCCCAACACCATTTATTGAAGAGGCAGTCTTTTCCCCGGTGTATATTTTTGTTCCCTTTGTCAAATATCAGATGGCTGTAAGACTGAGGGATGATTTCTGGGTTCTCTATTGAGTATGCTTTAAGTAGTAATAATGTTTTTTTTTTCCTCATTGAAGACATGGAAAAGAGGTTCTTAGAGGAAGAAAGACCAATTATAAGGTTGTGACATCATAAAAGAAACTGGCCTAGTCATGACATAGATATTACTGTTATCATAATGAAATAATGACATGTAAAAAGATAAATAATTCAGGTAAAAATTATAAAATAATTACATTAACAGCTGAAACTTATTGCATATTTACTATTTTTAATGTATTATACATTAACAAGCTAACTTAATCTTACAACATCTCTATGAAGTAGGAGGTATTATTATCCCCACCTAACGATGAGGAAACAGAAAAGCCTAAGATCACATATTTAGTAAGATATGGAGTTAGGATAAAATCTTAAACAGACTGACATGGGAGACCAAATTCTACAGTATCAACCAGTGCCTTTCCAATAGTAGCTGGCATTGACTGACCATAAGTAGATTAAAATTGCTAGGAAGAACTGCTCCCCTTCATCCTAGAGCATTCTATGTACAGTTTCCCATATAAAAAGTAGCTCTATTATAAATATTTAATCCCATAGGGATAGGTGATCAGTTCAAATTACGAAGCCAAATTGAGAGGTTAAATAATGTGCCTAAATTTATAGCTAGGAAATGACAAAACAGGATTTGAACATAGGTCTTGAATTCAACAATTAACTGCTATTAACTATGGTGACATATTTTTCAATATATCAAGGCAATGTGTTTGAGGTTAATATGGCAATCAGTGGGGAGACTCAATGTATGTCTCCAAGTAGAGGTGTGCCCCCAATATGGAAATTTGATCAGCATGAGGACTTTGATGGTTAATTTTATGTGTCAGCCTGCCTGGACTAGGGGATGCCCAGACAGCTGGTAAAACATTATTATTTCTAGGTGTGCCTTTGAGAGTGTTCCTGGAAAAAAATAGCATTTGAATCAGTAGACCTAGTAAAGAACATCTGCTCTCACCACTTGGGTAGTCATCATCCAACTAGTTGAGGACCCACATAGAACAAAAAGGCAGAGAAAGGGCTAATTCACTCTTTCGCTTCTTGAGCTGAGATACCCATCTTTGCCTGCCCTTGAACATCAGAGCTCTTGGATCCTGGCCCTTTGGACTCTGGGACTTGAACCATTGGATCCTCTGGTTTTCAAGCCTTTGGACTTGGACCAAATTACACCACTGACTTTCCTGGTTTTCCAGTTTGCAGATGGCATATTCTCTCTGTATACATAGATAAATATAGATAGATATAGATAACTAAATATATTCAATTGGTTCTGTTTCTCTGGAGATTATATACAGAATGTTGAATATATTAAAATAATTCAAGCAGTTCTTATGATTCTAAACAAAGGTAGCTTTATTTTAAGTAAGCCAGTAAAGCCATATTTATGTTATAGTTACATGGCAGAACCAATGGTACTTTGATATTAATTACATATGAGAAATAAGAGAGGTGTAGGAGTGACGAAATAAGAGAGGTGTAGGAGTGACTCTAATATTTCTAACATGAATGACCAGGTGGATGATAAAGTAGAGAAAAAAGAAGGCATAATTTTATAGACAATCAGAGGTCAGTTATCAATGTCAAGCTAGAATGTGTACAAACTTCAAATCTAGAGTAAACTTAGAAGTGTGACTCATAGCTGGGAGTTATTGGGGCTGAAATATTTATATTTCAACTTATCAACATGTAGGTAGTAGTAGAAACCTCGGGCTCAGATACAATTCTTTTAGAAGAACATGTAGAAAGAGAAAACAGTATAATTCTTGGCTAAAATAAATGCCAGCAAATTTGACAATTTAAGGAGATGGTCAAATGAGGTACATACAAAAGAGACCAAGAAGAAGCAGTGTGATATAAGGAGACTGTTAAGAGAATTCTGTGAGCAAGTAGAAAGCAGTCACTCAAGTCAATCTGTGTGACGGGGTCAACTAGGGCACGACCGCAATTATGATCCTGGCTTTGGCTTAACTACAAGAGTTTCATTAAAGTGTGGGGTATAGATGATTCAAATGAGTTATGGAATAAATGTAATTTGGAATTCTCAAGCCTGTTTTAAAGGAAAGAAAGGAACTTGGATAGTAGCTTGAAGATTAATTTTGCATAAAATTACACAATTTTATCATACTTTTCAGACATAAGAACTGCTTTGTTTTGTGTTTTATAGTCTATGCACAAGAGATATCTATTTTGAGGAACAGGCAAATGGGCTTGATTTGATCCTTAAAGTTAAGTTTAAAAAGTGCTTAATATTAACCTGAAAAATAGACTATTCACTTATCTATTAAAGTGAATAATGAGGTTGAGTATATTTTTAAATGACAACCAGAATGGCATAATAACAACGGATTTTATGTTTGTGTATGACATTTCAGAGATTGTAAAGTGTTTCTTTATTTTTATTTATTTCTTTATTTTTTTTTCTGACCAGTAAGGGGATCGCAACCCTCAGCATGGTATGATCTGCATCACACTCAGCCAGTGAGCACACCAGCCATCCCTACATAGGATCTGAACCCATGGCCTTGGCGCTACCAGTGCCACACTCTCCCGAGTGAGCCACGGGGCCGGCCCTGTAAAGTGTTTCTTTAAATATCAGTATCTAGGCTTTGTTACTTTCCAGTGCTGTGACATTGAGCAAGTTCCTTCTCTGTCAGTTCTTCATCTATAACTGATGACATGGAGTATAAAAGCTCATTCTCATCAAGCACTTTACTTGGGTGGGGCCCTAGGCTCTATGAAGCTTATAATGCATTACCTCATTTAAATTTCCAAACAAGCTAATAGGGTAAGTATGAGTACAATGGATCTCCATTTTTAAATAAAGAAACTGTGACTTAGCCACAGTCACACAGCCACGGAGGAAGTGAAATTTGAAATTGTGGAGTTCACACTTATTCACTGTGTTATGCATTTTCTCCAGCAAGAACAGTAAATTGATAGGATACTGACCTAATGGGACTTTGCTGAGGATTAAATATGATAAAGAATTTAACGTGCTTAGATTAATTTTAGTCAGGTATTTATTTTAAATAGATATTTGCTGTCATTAGTGTTACAGCTTTTGTTATAATTCATTTGAGTATCATGGATACTCAGTAGTTAATTTTAATTTTTCCTACGTCAATGAAATTATAATCTAAAAATCATACTTTTAACAAAGGGCATAAGTTCTCTCTGCCTGTATTATACATGCACATATAAATGTATCGCATCCATATTTTTTGTTTCTCATAGTTTCTACGTTTTTAATGATAATTCAGATTTTCCATCTGTTCACTGTCCTATTAAACTTGAATTGAGACAATTTGCCTGTGTACAGCTTCCTTCACTCTAACTTCATTTGACCTGAAAATCTATTATCAGAAGCGCTACAAATTGAATCATTAGACTGACTTTAACAGCACATTTTAGTTCAATTGCAATATATCCATTGCCTCTGAAAGCAGTTGAATTGAAAAGAAATCATGCTTTCTTACTTTATGAACATGTAGGTTTCCTGTCAAGCCAATGTGTTATCAGCTTACTTCAAAGAGTGAAACCAAACTACCAGAACAGATTCATTTCTATCTTCAAGCTTCACTTCAGTCGTTTGGCTAGAGTTCTGATATTCAAAATGCTCCATCAGAATGACCTCCAGTAGAGGTTACAACATCTCTTCCAGGCAGTGACTGTTCAGTGACACTGACAGAGAAATGACTTTGAGCAGCTGTCATCATCGATGCCATGACAAAGGGCATGTCCTTTAACATTTTGAAAATAAAAAGCAATGTTTATACATCTAATGTTTATCCATTTTTGGCTATTATCCAATGAATTGATGAATGAACCAGTTTTTAAAATTGTTTTCATTTCAGCTTTATCATTTACTATCTGCTTGACCTTGGATAGGATTTTTAACTCTTTAAGCCTTAGTTCTCCCTTCAACAAAATAGAGATAATAAATCTTGCTTTCATCAAGTTGTTATAAGAATTATCTAAATGACCCTTAACTCTCTATATACCATGTCCTCCCTCATCCTTCCTTAAGCCCTCCAGCTTTTCTATTTGTCTCCAAGTTTCTTTATTGTTTGAGATGATAGTTCTTCATATGACTTAAAACATCCTTATCTGGGAGTGAGATTCATTGAGATCCCTCCTTCTGTGCCTTACTGGAGGTCTTTGGGCTCCTATTAACTCTTCTAGAACCCAGTTCTCTGGGTGCTTTCCCAGTTTATCAAAAAACACTTACTGTTGGTGTTGCTATAGTCTCCTGCAAGATATGTAAAGACTTCCAAGGAGATCAATCTAAAACTGGAAAACTCTCCATAGTACTATTTAAATTGTTGAGGAGAGTTTACCCAACAAAGGCACTAAGCTCAATATGGTTAAACAACAAAAAAAGGAAAAGAAAAGAATCATCACTGTGAATAAAATAACATAAACTTGACCAATTATATTAAAATTGACACCGATATTCCCCCCTGTTAACAGACTGTAACATAAAGTCTCAATTGGGGACTATAAGTCCTTAGCTCCAAGATTCAACTTTCCAGTCTATCATGAGTTTGTTTCATAGCTTTTCCTGGTCACATTCAACCTTCAAATGACAGTTATGAAAAATAACTCCTTTAAATATTGCTTGCTTCCAAATTTGCAGTATCTTGGTTGATATACTGTCATAATTGTAACAGGACCTTTTTATTCTTTTTCTGATGTTCTACGTTATCATCTTTCTCTATGTTCTGGAACAGGTCCAAAGTCTATGGTGTCTCTGTCTAGAGTTTCGGGAGAATTGTCAGGGCCTTGTTCTAGTAGGCTGGGGTCAAACTTGCATTTATTTCATTTGGTTTCAGAAATGATACCTTTTATTTTTAAGCGATTTATGGTGTTCCTACATAGTACTTAAGAAATACATATAAGTCCCATTTTATTTACAGAGATAAGATACCTTAAAGGGTTTAAATTTCATGGAATTTCTATAAAGGTCTCCCTTTCTATTCTACCCTGCCTTAGTTTTAACCTTTTTCTCCTATAATAACCACCTGTTTGTCCACTTCCTCCCTTGCCATCAATCTCGTTCCACCTAATCTATCATGCAAAACTTTGTCTATCTTAGGTCGATTGTATCATGTCATCATTTAATATATTGTGATGTCTTCTCTTGGCACTCTGACTGTATTATATATGGTCCCTACTGCTAAACATCATCTCGCACCACTCCTCCTCTGAGCTTGCTATATCACCACCATAGTAGGCTCTCTGTTTCTCTGTTATTTTCTCCCTCTTGCCCCATTGTATTTTTAAAAAATTAATAAATTATATTTTTAAAGCAGTTTTAGATTTATGAAAAAAGTAAGCACAAAGTACACAGTTCCCATAAACTCTTTTACTCCTCTATACCCATTTTTCTCCTATTATTAACATGTACGTGTATGAGTACATTTGATAAGCCAACACTGATATGATTGAATTATTATTAACTAAAGTACATAATTTACATCAAGTTTCACTCTTCACATTTTACTGTCTATGGCTTTTGACACATACACTTGTTTAATGACATGTGTCCGTCACTACAGTGCCATACAGGATAGTTCTATTGCCCTGAAAATCCCCTATGTTCCACCAATTCATTTCTCCTTTCCCCCACCTCAAATCCTTGAAATTACTGAACTTTTTACTGTTTCTGTAGTTTTATGTTTTCCAGAATGTCATATAGTTGGACTAATACAGTATGTAATCTTTTCAGATAGGCTTCTTTCACATAGCACTATGCATTTAAGGTTCCTCTGTGTCTTTGTTTTTATTGACATCTCATTTATTTTTTTCCATTTTTTACAAGTTGTGTTTATATTTCTTCTATATTGTTATGAATAGATAGAGAATAAAAATAAATCTTGTTTCTTTTTTATTTTTAATTGTACGTATTTGTGGGTTGCAGTATGTTGTTTCAATACATGCATATAATTGTACAATGGTTTGCTTACAGTAGATAGCATATCCATCACCTAAACATTTATCTTTTCTTTGTGGTGATTATATCCTCTTTTCTAGCTCTTTAGAAATATGCTGTATAATATTATTAGCCTAGAACACCAGAATTTATTCTTCCTATCTACTTGTAACTTTGTACCCATTAATCCACCTCTTCGCTTCTGTCCTATCCCCTCTCCCACTTCAGGTCCTGGAAAGTATTATTATATTCTCTATTTCTATGAGAACCACCTTTTTATCTCTTAGATTCCACATATGAGTGAGATTTCTGTCTCTGAATAATATTTCATATTATAAATATATCACAGTTTGTCTATCTATTCACTCATTGAAGGATACCTTGATTACTTCCAAATTTTGGCAATTATGAATAAGTCTGTTATAAATATCCATGTGCAGGTTTTTTGTGGACATAAAATTTCATCTCATGAGGATAAATACCAAGAAGTATGACTGCTGAATCATATGGAAAAAGTAGGTTTTGCTTTGTAAGTAATTGTCAAACTGTCTTCCAAACTGGTTGTACCATTTCTCATTCTCACCAGTGATGAATAAGAGTTTCTGTTGCTCCACATCTTTGCCAACATTTGGTGTTGTTAGTATTTTGTTTGTTAGCTATTCTGATAGGTGCATAGTGGTATCTTATTGTTTTAATTTGCAATTCCCTTATGACATGTTTAACATAGTTTTATACATTTCTTTGCCACCTGGCAAATAGGTGCCATTTTCTAAGTCGTCATTTGGTAAGGTATCTGTTCAGGTCTTTTGCTCATTTTTAAGTTGGGTTGTTTGTTTTCTTATTGTTGAGTTTTAAGAGTTCTTTACATATTTTGAATAAATTTTCTTTATCAGATGTACATTTTGCAAAAATTTTCTCTTTGTGGCTTTTTTCTCATTTTCTGGACTGTTTTTCACAGAGCAGTGGTTTTTAATTTGATATAGTTCAGCTTGTCAATTATTTCTTTCATGGTTATGCATATATGTAAAAAGTCATCACCATACTCGAGGTTATCTAAATTTTCTCCTATGTTGTTCACTAGGAGTTTTATAGTTTTGTGTTTTATATTTAGGTCTATGATCCATTTTGAGTTAATTTTAGGGAGAATCCAATGTCTGTGTCTAGATTCATTTTCTTGCATGTGGTTGTCCAGTTATTTTAGCACTATTTGTTGAAAAGATGATCTCTGCTCCATTGCATTGTCTTTCTTCCTTTGTCAAAGATCAGTTGAATATATTTATGTGGACCTATTTCTGGGCTCTCTATTCTGTTTCATTGATCTATTTTGTTTATTTATTTATTTATTTATTTTGCCAATACCACACTGTTTTGATTTGTGTATCTTTATATTAGCTCTTGTAGTTGGTTAGTGTAAGTCTTCCAACTTTGTTTTTCTTCTTTAATATTGTGTTGGCTATTCTGGGTCTTTTGCCTCTCTATATAAATCTTAGAATTAGTTTGTCAGTATCTATCTATCTATCTATCTATCCATCTATCTATCTATCTATCTATCTATCTATCTATCTATCTATCTATCTATCTATATAGCTTGCTGGGATTTTGATTGGGATTTTATTGAACTTATAGATTGAGTTGAGAAGAACAGACATCTTGAAAATACTGTTTTTCTGTACATGAATATGGAATATCTCTCTATTTCTTCACTGATATCTTTCATCAGAGTTTTCTTCATACAGATCTTGTATATATTTTGTTAGATTTATATCTAAGTACTTCTTTTTTGTGCAAATGTAAATGGTTTGGGGTTTTTACTCAAATTCCAGTTTTTCATTGCTTTTATATAAAAAATCAACAAATTTTTTATATTAATAACCTTGCATCTAATAACCTGCCATTAATCACTTATTAGTTTCAAGAGGTTTTCTTTTTTTTTTCTGTCATTTATTCTTTGGAGTTTTTTTTACATGGACAATCACATCATCTGTGAACAAAGGCAGTTTCAATTCTTCTTTCCTAATCCATACATCTGTTTATTTCCTTTTCTTATTGCCTTAGTTAAAATTTCAGTACAATGTTGAATAAGAGTGATGAGAGGTAACATCCTTGACTTGTTCCTGACCTTAGCGGAGAAGCATCTGATTTCTCACCATTATGCATGATTTTAGCAATTGGATTTTTGTAGATGTTCTTTATTAATTTGGGGAAGTTCTCCGTTAGTCCTAATTTTCTAAGCATTTTAACCATAAATTGGGGATGGATTGTGTCAAATGTTTTATTTCCCTGAATCTATTTATATAATCATATTATTTTTCTCAAGGACAGAAGGTAATCATACATGTTTGAAAACTCCCCACTTGTTCCATTCCTTAAGCATTTTGTTTCTAAAGATTAAACATGTGCTTCACTGTCGTCTCCAAGATTTTCTTCCTAGCCACAGAATCACGTTCTGTAGGACTAATGGTATGGCTCTTTAGTTTGCTCATGTGCTGACAATAACTACATCATAATGGACAAGAATATAATAGCAATTATAAAATGGTATCAATTAGAAAATGGACTACAATTACAGAAAAACTAAAATGTGATAGAGTATTCATGTTATAATCAGTGGACTATCATACTAGTATTTAAAATTTCTATTTCAATACATATGGAATTTTAAAAATTATTATTTATTCAGAATAAGTAGCAAAATAAATTCTACTAATTTCTTTTGGAAACTGGCTCGAAAGCAATTAAAAGGAAAACATTTTATCAAAAATGCTTAGGTTGAAAAAGGACTTTCACTAAGGAAAATTGATAAAATATGGAATAACATATAAAATTGTGAGTCAAATCTTTATAGAGAAATAGTTTTAGGATTTAATAAGTCAAAAAACACAAAAATTTAATTTAGCAATGAATACCATAAAATTATGCTCAATCGTAGGCAAAGATTATGAGGCTGAAATAAATAGCTGATTTTTAAGGGTGATGGAATTGTAGGCTCGTTTTTTAAAAAATTTATATTTAATTTTTATACAATCATGTGTTTGGTACACTAGATAAAATACATTATAAAATAATAAGGAAAAAATAAATAAAAAGAATAATATATTTGCCTTTTGTCTTTTCTAAAAGCTTGAGAGGAACACATGGAGAACTTCTGGTCAGTTTCTCTAGAGGGTAGGAGGATCTCTTTCAGGGAGACTTTATCATGACTGTGAGTTTCACGGGGATAGGAGGAAGTGCCTCATAAGAGATTGCTGGTGGGGACCCTGATTACCAGTTTGTTTGGATCCAAGCCAGGGATACATATGAAGTAAATCAAATTCTAAGAAAAGTTTTGAGGGCAATATAGAGGCCATTGATCAACTATTTATTTTGGGATGGTTATGAAGAGATTAAGGGAAAAGTCTGTACATATGAATTCGTGGTAATGTTACTGAGCAGACTAACTCAGAGTACAGGTAGGTTTGGTGCATGGGTTGTAAAATTCTGAGGAACATATAGAGGATGATGTTAACCCTTTGAGGGGTGTTTTCTTTTCAGACAGAGCACCTGTTCAAAGAAACCATCTAAAACCTGCTGTTAAAGTGAGAAACTATCTGAATGTAATGCACAATGAAAAGTCATGTTTTAGAAGTAGAAAACAAACACATTTCAGTACCTTGTGTAAAAGAGGATTATCTGTGTTTCCTGTGAGGAAGAAAAATGTTTATACTCAAGATGAAGCTACACTAAAGGAGATGTACTAGTTTTAGCATGTTTGGCCTATTGCCAAGCCTGCTTCCTAACTCCTCTGATCTGCTCTAAAACTGTCATAATCCTCAGAGCATGTATAAAGCCATGAAAGCTTTTCTCTTGCAATCCCTTTTGTCAGACATACTACAGATCCATTTTCTTGGATACCATTTATGTATTCATTGATTTATTAACTTTTTATTAGGAACCTATTATGTAACAGTCAGTGCAGTAGGCTTTGTGATTGCAATAATGAACAAAAACTATTAAAACTCTGCCAAGTGTTATGATGTATATTTGTACATGATGTTCATGATGCTATAAGAGTACTAAAAAGTTAATCTTGCCTACTCTACAGGGAAGGGATTTATTCCATGTGTAAGACACATTATGCTGCAATATGAAAGATAACAAGTAGAGGTATGGAAAACGAATATGGGGTATAGGAAGTGACATGTGCAAAAGGCACCGGTAGAAAGGGGGTGGGAAATGTCTTAATTGCGGTACATCACTCATTTGTAGAAAGATTTACATACACAGGTCTTTTCCCTGTTCATATTTTTATTATGCTTTTCTTGATTAGTTTATTTTCCCAGTTTTCTTACTTAACATTTCTCTTTTTCAAAAGTTCTTATCTATTTTCACTTTTTATTCTTATGAGTAAAATTCATGATCATTTACTCATTCTAAAAATGAATTCTCTGTCATTTTGAATAGTGATACTTTTCATCTTTAGGTTTATTTGGGAACTCTTGGAATTCTAAGAGTTGATATTACAACAAGTGTTGCTTGTTTCTTTTACCTATGTTTATAACTATTTGCTCAATTTTCTTTCTAACTTTGTTGGTTTCTGTTCTAGTAGTGTTGGCGAGAGCAAGCATTCTTGTCTTGTACTTGAATATTTATGATTGTAGAGCAGAGTTTACAAATTGTGTTCTGTAGAATATTATTTCAGAGTATTTTAATAGATTTCATAAATGTTCCCCTATTTTCACTGAGGTGAAATTAAAGTTCAATGGGGAGAAGTTAATGTCTCCAAATTCATATTAAGAGAAGGAAGATTCTGCTGTTGGATGAAATCTCCTAATTCTTTTAGTTTGTGCTGACCTGATGGGTTGATTTGTTCCACATACTCCTCTAATCTCCTTAGACAGAAATGGCAAATATGTATGCTGTTACTTCCCCTTTGCATCAACAATCAATCATAGTATTAATTCTTCTCAATGAGTTGCCCTAGCCTGAGGAGTCACGAGCATGCCATTGAAGTTGGCAAATGAAATAAAATCTATACGTTATCATGCCTATACTCTGCTCTCCGTTTTCATGTTATATAGTATGTGTATGTGTGTTTCAATATTATGTTTGACTTTGAACATATATTATTGTTTCTATAAGTGATCTTATGACCTTGCTTCCCTCCTTTTTTGTTTTCTTTTAATAAATACCTTATTTCAATAGGCTTAGTATCATCTAAAATATTCTGATATCATTTCATACAACTATTATTTGGATACATAGACATAAACACTGCATGTTCTTATTTCTTCATTTTTAATTTAAAAAAATTAAATGCAGTATAGTTTACTCTGTAGTGTACAGTTTTGTGGATATTAAAAACTACAATCATATATTCACTGACAAAATCAAGATTCAGAACAGTTCCATTATCACTCCCACCAAGTTCCTTCTTCTTGTCTCTTTGTGGTCAACTCTTGTTACCTCTCTTGACCTCTGGAAACTATTGATCCTATTTTCTATCCCTAGAGTTTTGCATTTTATAAAATCTTACAAAATAAAAATAAATCATATGGTATGTAGCCTTTGGGTCTGACTCCTTTCACTTAGAAAAATGCATTGACAATTCTATGTTGTTACATGTGTCAGCAGTTCATTCCTTTCAATTGTTGGGTAGTATTCCATTGTATGGATATTTCTTAGTTTATCCATTCACCTGTTGAAGGGCATTTGGATTGTTTCCAATTTGGGACAATTATGAATAATATTACTATAAATCTTAGCATACAGGTTTTTGTGTGAACTTCTCTTGGATAAAGGCATGGGATTGCTTGTTCATCTGATTAAGTGAAGGTTTAACCCTGTAAGAAATTGCCATACTATTTTCCAAAGAAGCTATAGCATTTCGCATTCCTACTGTAACATATGAGAGTTCCAATTCCTCTGCATGCTCAACAGCACTTGATATTGTATTTAAAATTTTTTATAGATAAAATATCACAGTTAATATAAATAATATGAATTTAAGTTTTAGATGAATAAAATATATAGTTTTTTTTTTTTTAAGCTGGTAACAATTTTATTTTTTATTTTTATTTTTTAAATTTTATTTTGTCGATATACATTGTAGCTGATTATTGCTCCCCATCACCAAAACCTCTCTCCCTTCTCCCACCCCCCTCCCCCCCAACAATGTCCTTTCTGTTTGCTTGTTGTATCAACTTCAAATAATTGTGGTTGTTATAGTTTTTGAGTGTGGCAGTTAATGAGTCAATAATTACTGAATTGTGAAGAATTTTCTTCCTGCCAACTGCGTCTAACTTGCATGACCTTCATTTATATCTTGACATAACAACTTGATGACATATTTTGTTCAAATAATATGCTTTCTGGTTTTAAATAGCCTTTTCTAATATCTAATCATGTTGACTTTTTTTATGTGCTGTCATCTATTACCTTCTTTAGTTAAGTGCCTGTTCAAATCTTTTACCTAATTCTTAATTGGGATGTTGGTTTTCTTATTCTTGATCACTTACCCTTTTAGTACAATCTTGATATTTGTGGATTAGCTACCCTTAAGGTTCTGCTCTACGACATTAGTTGAAGAAGTTTGTGGAAAAATAGAGATAGTACGAATCTTTATATGAACTTTTTGAAAACCCTCATATGGTTCTTTAACCTCATTTTAAGTTATTGGTGAGCAAAGAGATGACATAATCATCATTAAAGGGATGATTGCAATGAAACAGCCACCAATCATTTATTACTGGTTGTTTCAGAATTCTTAAAAGTCTGTAGCTAAAATAAAAGAAAAATAAATTCAATCATCCTTACTTAAAGAAACAAACTCAGCTAACTAGAACATCAGGAAATTGCTTAAACTAACCACTTTTTAAAGTGATTAAGAAGCCAAAATGTCATTGAAAAAAATGTATTCACATATGTACACAAATGTGTACATTTAAGTATGTAAACTGCTCAGACTCTCAGTTAGGGATTACTTACTAGTTAATTTACAAATAATTCTAACAATTTTTGTTTTCAGTTCTTAATTCATAGAGAAGAACTCTGAGTTGAGGTAGAGACTGCTAAAGGCAGATTCAATGCTATTATAAAAGAATACTGATAATTCTTCAGAGAGGTAAATAAAATAGTAGACACAATAATTTTTTTTAAGCAACCAATAAGTCCATTTGGAAATCAATATGTAACACTTCAGTAGTAATATCCTGTGGATAGATAATAGATTTTGAAATATAAATGTTAAAAAAATTACTATTAAGTTTAATATTCTCTGTTTAACAGCAAGGTGTGTACAAATCATCTTAGAACAATTTCTGTAAAATACATTGTTTTGTAGTTAATATGTGGTGATGGGAAGAAACTACATTAGAGTTCACATTTCTGGAAAATTCCTTATATGATACAGATAATTTTCTGACAATATAAGACAAACCTATAACTGTATATCTTAGCATTAAAAAACAAAAGCAAAAACAAAAACCTTTTTGCTACATTGGAATAAGTTTTCTACTACCATAAGAGAATGATGTTAAAGAGCATTGGAAAACTAACTTTGAAGTAGCAGAAATGTATTAGAACAACACGATGAAAATCTCATATCACAACATAAAATAACATGGCTTATGAATAAGTAGAGTTTTAAAGAAATATATTTTGGAAATGGCTAAGATATCCCACACACCTTCACTTCTGCAAATTATTGCCGAGTATTTATTTGCATGTATTAGATAGAAATACCCTGTGCTTCCATTCTGATACTCTTATGTCACCTCCTAGTCCCAGGATATTTAGCAAATTCTTTATTGTTTGTCACAGCCCAGTTCTACCCATGCTGAGTAGTTCTCCTTTGACATGTGCTAAAATCCAAATGTTTTTCTTGTTTATTTTTATTTTTTGGATGAGCTGATTTTACCTAATTATTCTTTCCGTATTTCTGTAGTTTTTCTGGTTTCAAGTTGTCATTTCTATTTACCTTATTTCTATTTACCTTATTTATCTTCTCTTATTTAATTTTCTAAGTCCTTCCAAGAGCTAGAAAGTATTTCAAGATAAAACTTGAAATTTTGATTTATAAATCAGAATTTCAAATAAGTCACCATGCCCCCTTTTATAATAAGCAAATATTTCAGATAATTACATATATTTTGCTGTTGTAGATCATCTTTTTAATTTAAAAGAAGGGATTGTTTAACTTCAGTGAATTCTCTTAAGAGTGACAGAAATTGATGTGACTTTCACAAAGCACGAACACATCTGAATAAAGATGACCTCTTGGTTAATATAGGTAATTTGAATTCATTGTACTTTTCAGATGAATACAATATAAGGCTTTTTATTGGCAGGTGATTAATCAATATGTATCAAATTGTGAAGAATTTTTTCCTGCCAACTGCTTCTGACTTGCATGACCCTGATTTATAGCATGTACTAACTTAATTCAAATAATTTACTTTCTTGGGTTAAACACATTATTTTAGTGGAAGTATTCAAATGTGCAAGAGCAGTTTCAGAGTTAAGTATATTCATTCCCAAACCTGAATTCAGCACTACATGCCTGGATAGTTGTCATCACTTTATAGCAAAACACTTAGCTGAGTTCAATTGCAGCATTCTCAGTAAAATCCCAGAGCTCATCTCTAGGAAGAACTTGTGGTTAAAGTCAAGGGATGGGGGTGAAGAATGTTAAAAATTGCTTAGCTGAGTCTGACATTTTACCTTTTAAATATTAATTATACTGTGGGCTTCTTCCTATTTACATACCTAAGTGTTTGCTTGGGACATAAATGCTACTAAATTGTCTTGAGAAAGCCATAGAGCAGCTTTGTTAGATAAAACTTGTTGCAGCTAGTAATTTTGGGCAATTAATATTATGAATGCTAATGTGATGGGGAGTAGGGAAGGTGCTTCCAGGATGCCACTTATCTCTGTAAAATGAAAGAAAATGTCAGAAGTGGTGAGCCTGCTGAGAGTATTACTTCTGGGAAGGAAATAGATGGCAAATGTTAAAATTATCATATTTATGGACAGGCTAGAATTTTAAGACCAAAGAATCTAATAAATAGTCTAGTAAATAGAATTTTTCTAAATATTTTCAAATGCTTGTTTTGGATTGCTTATTATTGTAACAGTTAAGACTTTTATTTTATTTTTTTCCTAATTCTATTGAATATATATCTGGCCTGCAGTAGCAATTGAAAGCAGATTAACATAAATCAACTCATTGAATTATCTCAATAACTGGTGAGGTAATCAGGGGCAGTTCCATTGATGCTTAGGATCAATATTTGAGATAAATATTAAAATGAGATATATTAGCATAAAAGTGAGTTTGATATAAATAAAAATGTAAAAGCCTCAAATTACAAAGAAAAAAATTCAGAACTATAGAAATCTTCTACTTAGATATTAAAATTGTCAGCATATATTTCAAATTAGTTAAATTTACCACACTTTCCAAGTGAATAAAAATATGTAGCTATACTATCTCTGTTGTGTAGGCTATGTGATTTAAACCAGACTAACTCTTCACTCAAAGTAATATAGGGGGAAGTCAGTAACTCAAGCATTATTAACATATGAGCTATTTACAAATCAGAAATGAAAATATATTATCCTTTGACACATTTTCCATTTGTGTTTAGGGTTATTATAAGTTTCAGTTTGTGTTATTTTCTCTGAAGTTTCAAATTTCCAGGTATATTAATTTTATAAGGACTCAAGAAATACACAGTTTTAAATATCCTGTATTGCATTTTTCACTCAGGTGTAGGCTTGAGTTATGTGACATTGAGAAACAGTATTTTGGTCAATAAGCAAGAAGGTCTTCTTTTCATGTAGATAAGAATAAAAATATTATATGTAGCTAATTTATTGTGCTTATTTGTATGTGAAGATAAACTGATGAAGCATTTTAGTGAAATAAAATAAGCATTTTGTGTGACAGTCTAAATCTCCAGTTTCAATGACCGTATATCATATACTCACAAGTACATTCACAAGAGTCACGGCATGTATACTATTTATTTTTTGTGTCTGTTCAACAAGGTAATAATATAAAAAAAACATAAGAGATGTGATGAATTCAGTAAACAATCTTCTTTTAATTCATTAAGTCTTTATTAAACATCTATTTTGTACCTTCAGATCTATACAAATATAAAATAAGTAATATTACTCTGACTTCAAGAAGTACTCAATTTTTTTCACAAATTTGCATACATATATAAATTAAATTTAAATGGGAGTTGTTATCAGAAAAGACAAACAGAATACATCTTACCATAAAGAGTTGAATTGAACAGTATATAATGAAAAATTCTCAGAATTATTTTCAGAATTAAAATTCCCAGAATTATTTTTGTAGCACTAAGCACTAAATTTACAAGGTTGATAATGTGCTTCATCTTGAAATTCATCATTGTATGCTTAAAATTTCTTTGGAGGGAGGAAAAAAAAAACCTAATGAAATATTCAGAAATATAATAAAATATTTATAGAAAAAACATTTATTGTGGGATTATTTTAATAGAACAATTTTAAAACAACTCTAAGGAAATGGATAAAATATCTAATGGAATGCTATGGAAGTATAAAATATATTTTTAGAATTCATTGGACAGAAAAATGTTCATATAACATTGCTAGCTGAACAAAACAGGTTACAAAATATGATATTAACTATAAAATATGCACAATAAAAAACATTAACAAGACAACTGTTTTACATGGGAAAGCTGTTTCCATGGGAAAAGAATCCCAAGGAATTTTTTTTTTTTTTTTTTAGTTCCTACTTCCTGGTATTATCCAACTTAACCTGCAATGACTCCTGTAACTTCTAGAATCAGAAAAGTAAAATACATTAGAAAGAGAGAAAGAGGGAGAGAGAGAACAAGATTCTGTGATGGGTAATGCAAGATTTCAGAGGATAAACACAATTTATTTAACAAAATGGCAATTTAGAGGAAAATAATTGATAGTGGATGATTTCTTATTATAGTGGGACTAGAGATCAGAAAAAAAAAAGAGGTTTCACTGCTACATTAAAGGACAGAGAGGAAAATGGGAGCAAAGTGAAAGTTCTGTGTGGTAAAGGCACAGTATGCTATTGAAGTACTTTACTATTTTCCAGTAGGGAAGATTCTTTCTGATAGAATTACTCCATATTAAGTTTTATCCCTTGGGGAAAAATTAGTGTTGACTGGAATTATGAGAAGTAGCCTTATGAAGTAATAAATATTTAAAAACTTAACCATGGACTTGAAAGACTTTATGAGAATTTAACTGTGGGTCTAAACATAATTCCATATTAGAATCACCTGAGAAAATTTCAAAACTGTCCAGCCCAGCCTCCTTGCTAACAGATCCTAATTTAACTAATATACAGTGGGGTCCAAGAATGGTATTTTAAAATGACTCCTTAGTAATCAAAATATGCACCCAGGATTAAGAATGACTGATGGCTGAGCATTCAGTCCATGAATCGGGACTCATTGACACATAGTTCTTAATGGATGAGAGCAGGAATTTGGCCAAATAAGTGCTGATAATCTCACCTCAGTTGTTGAGTAGGTGGGTGGTCTGATGAAAATCATATTCTAACCTACCTTAGCTGGTAATTGTGAAAAAGTTGAGTGAAATGTAACTAGTCTTAGTGAAATTTCAGGGTATCAATCTAGAATCAAGATGGAGAGGGGGAAAAAGAAATAGCTTAAATTCAGTTTATTTTATTTTTTTAAAGGTAACACTTAGAGCTAGCTAGAAATAAGATTGATTGTCTCCTGATTAAATGAGTTGCTTATTAGAGGAGGTGTCAGGTATAGGCTACATGAATTAACCATGCAATGAAAATATGTCAGGGTATTTTCCTACATTTGGTGGGAAAGGATGCGTAACATAAACTCTTAAAATCCAAAATTAAATTAATATTCTTT
Organism: Cynocephalus volans; assembly: GCF_027409185.1. Taxonomy (NCBI): domain Eukaryota; kingdom Metazoa; phylum Chordata; class Mammalia; order Dermoptera; family Cynocephalidae; genus Cynocephalus; species Cynocephalus volans. Next base: position 67,220,052 of record NC_084475.1, read on the forward strand.
TAAACTCCAAGATTAAAAGGCCACTGGAAATTATGGGTGAAAAAAAAAAAAAAAAGAATTGAGAGCATTGTAGAGATTCAGTATTGACAGTTTTTTCACTTCCTCCCCTTTGTGAATGTCAACTGCATACTATGTCTTGTAAAAACGTACAGTTAATATGCTCCAACAGTGAATCTTTGTACTTCAGAGTACCATGTGACCAAAGGTCAGATGAACTTAGAGGGGAAAATCATGAACTCAAGTTTAGAAATGTTGATTTTAAAGTGAAATTGTATACTCAAGGTTGATGAATCTGAATATAGTTTGAAACTTGGGACTTGATATGAGGGAAAAGAAATTTTGTACAGAGATGCTATGGAGATAGTAAAAGTGGTAAACCAATGCTGAACTCAGTAAGAAGAGTCCAGAACAGAACAACAGGCAAATGGTCAGAACAGCCAGGCCTCTCAGATATTTGATTAAAGTACATGTGGCAAGAATTAGCGGTGAGTTTTGATTTTATGGGGCATCAAGGAAATGACATTTTTCTTTCCAGGACTACAGGCCCCTCAATTTGTTCTATAGGACAAACAGGCAAGCAGCAGGGAAACAGCATGAATGAATGACAAATAAAAGTCCCTTACTTCGCTTGCATGTGTAGTAAAATGCCTGAGGTACGCAGTAAGCTGGACTGAAAGCCTGTTGAGGGTTTGGACCCATTATCTTGCATTGTCTAGAAACTATTAAGTTTTTAATAAATATTTGAAAAGAAAAGTTTTAATTCCAACAGCATAATACAGACTCTTGGTCTTGAAAGAAAAATGAAGAATCTATCTCCTAATTTTTAATATCACCCAGCCCTCCACATAAAAATAAGACTTCAGAGATTTCAGCGTGAGGGTAAACTTAAAATTTACCCAACTTTCCAAGGGAATGCAAGAAAACTTTCTAGTATCAAATCTTGGTGCTGAATGTACAAATTAAATTATCCCTGAGAACTTTTTACCTTAATCTGGCTCTTGGGAGGATTGGCAGAGATAATTCAGATTACCTGTGTGGTTCAAATTACCTTAAACTGAGAATTTAGTTTAAAGCAGCCATGAGTAATGCCCGCACTGCATGACAGAGGCAAACAGAACCCTTACAGAAAGAAAAGGCAAAGGGTGAAATAAAACAACTACAGATGCTGTATGCCAGAGGCACAATTAAGTATAAGGCTGCAGAAAGATTAAACCTTACAAAATTTAAAATGATATACCAGAGATATATTAGGCAAATGGAGCTGGCATTGCTATGCTAGTTTTAATAAAAAATATATTTGAAGATGTAAAACTGTATTGAGGTAAAGAGGGTCACTACACTAATATTTCAATACACCAGGAAAATAAAGTTTTAAATGTGTACTAATCTAACATCACAGCTACAAAATAAATTAGACAAAACTTGACAGAACTGCAGGGAAAAAAGAAACTAACCTACAGTCCAATTTAAAGATGTCACATGTCTATTTTATTAATTGATAAATCAAGTAGGAAAAAATGAGTTATGAAATATAGAAAAATAGTTACCTGAAGAATTCTATGCAGTATTTTATTTTTTGCAAATAAAATAAATAATATATTTTGAGGTTAAAATCTCATTTGCAAACACTCTATATATAGTCTGTGTTGTTCCTGCAGTTGGAAAATAAATCCTAAAACCACTAGTAAAAAGTATTCAGCCAGGTGAACAGGGAATATATTGGGCATGTGAGATATGGGAAAAATTAGGCTTTTGCCAAATTAGGGTATTTTTCTTTGAATCCTAGATCCTTAGTCCCAGGGCAGAATAGTAGCAGATTAGATGAACATTATTAAAGGTTTTCAGGTCTAGTCAAAAATTCATTTTGAAAGCTTTGAAATGAAATTGAACAGAATTCTGACAGCATTTGTTCTACATTTGACATGGCTGCTTCAAAGTATTACAAGATATAGAAATTTGATGGTCCGTAAAAATAGCTCAGATACTTCTTTTCATTTATTTTTAACTGAAAGAGGTTTACTTTTCCTTACCTTAAAATTTATATATATGTGTGTGTGTGTATATGAATGTTAATCCACTACTTTGGTGTCCATATGTGCATGTGTGTGTCTGTGCATGTGTGAGAAAGAGAGAGAGATTTATGGATCTTTAAATGTTAAATTTCTATTTTTCAAGTAAGAGATTTCCTCATGTCTGATGAACCACAGCACAGAAAAATTAAGAATCCCTTTCCTTTTCAACAAAACTATTTTTTTCCTTGCTCTTCCTTCTAAAGTGCTTGGGCCTTCTTTAAACTGCCTTCATGACTCTTACCAGATGATCCTTTATGATATATTATTGCACATATGACTTTCAGTCCTTCACGGGCAGTTTATTTATGACATGAAAGGTGCATTGCCTATCTTGCCCTGAGATTCTTGTGTTGTCCTCTGCACATAGTAAATGTTCAAGGAACGCTTATTGAATGGATGGATGCATGACTGCATGCATGAAGGGCTAACTAGCTAAAATGTAAGTCCCCTTAGTCTAATAAATGCAACTATTTGGACCAAGGCATCTTTTTTTCTCTGGTAAACTGGCTACCTTCCCAGAGCTGAGGCTAGTGCTAAAGGTGAGGCCTGAAACCAACCTGACTCTTTGACAGAAGCACTGGGGGGATTTTAATCAAGAAAGTTCTTGGGCATTAAAATCAGATGCAATGGTATAAAGAAATAGTAAAATCATTTGCAGAGTTATAAAAGCAGTGTAAACAATGCCCAAGCACTTCAAAAGGAGAACTAGAGTGCAAAATATTTTCTTAATTATTTCACAATCAAGGAAATTTCTATTTTAAAAATTTCTCTTTATAAAAATGTTTATTCAACCTTATGAAATTAATCTGTGTTTTATGTTTTCATCCCAATAATGCCTCTTCTCATTAATGACTTCTTTACATGATGGGCTATAATAATAGAATATACTGAAACAGACCTGGATACCCTTTTCTCCAAACAACCAACATTTGGGTGAAGACAGCACATACATGCACACAGGCACACACTCACACATACATTATTAGTCCATGTAAACACATTTACATGCAGATTTTATAAACACACATGCATGCATTCATGCCACACACTGCATCCATTTAACATGACAGGTCTTATAAGGAGGAAAGGTAAACAACAGCTTATACCACAGTATAAGTTTTACATGAGGAGCTCCCAAATGATTGGCTGTGTACAATTAACAGTAACAAAAATCTGCAACAATTCTGCATAGTGTGTTTTCTCAGCTTGGGTTTCCTAGACACAGAACCTGAGCTGATGATTTTTGTGCAAGTACTTAGTAAGGGAATGCTCTCTGAGGAAACCTGTAAGGAGGTGTCAAAAGCAGGGTAAGGAAGGAATCCGGGCAAAAAGTTGGGTTCAACTAAAGTCCATAGGAAGCACTGGAAAATAAATACCAAAAAGTTGCCATGTGTGTACAAGGAGCCAGGCTTTTGTACTCCCAATTCAACCAGCCATTGGCTGTTACTTCCCCTTGGGAGAGAACATAACTTTCTAGGCATTTCTTGGTGAAGAGGCTCCCCTGGGTCTTAGGCCATTCACAGCAGGGGGACACTGTGAGCCATTAACAAACAACACTCACAGAAGTTGAGGGCAAGGGCATTGTCCCAACAGACAATGATCTGTGCAGAGCACTAGCAGTGTCTTTTACACCCAGTGTGTGTGTATGGGCGGCAGCCCTAAGAAAGGGAAATGCAAATGGTAACTGGGAAGGTACCATAATAATCAAAATTATATCCATTTATTTATTTATTTATTTTGTCATGTTGTAAAATTACTTAGCAAGTCACTAACTGGGAAGTGGAACCTAGGATACACTAATTTAATACTTTATTTTGTAATTAAAAGTAATATGCTTAGGTGCTATATCAATAAAATGGACCTAGACACATTGGGATTCCCTTTCTAACAAGACTATTAACTTAAAGCCTTGACCTTGAATTGGAAATACAAAGTCCTAAAGCTGCAATGTCAGAATCTCAAGGGGTAGCCCTGCTAAATTGTCAAAGGAATGAGAATTACGCATGGGAGGTCATTCCCATGTTTTCCTTTATCTTCTTTTGGACCTTTGAATGCACTGCATTTAACACATTTAAGAAGGACTACAACATTCAATTTAATGTAACTTTAGGGAATAAAAACCTTAAGTCCAGGTGATATTTACATTTATAAAGTTGTTTTTATTAGTTTTCCACCATTTCCCTGTTCAAAGCAAACTCTATCATAGATTAGAAAGCCCTCTTTGCTTTATTATACTGACATCTTTCCCTGAAGTCTTTGGGAGATTATTATCTCTACTGGCTCATACACATGGTACTTTGTGTTCTCAGCTGTATTGTGATTTTTGACTATGAGTTCATTTTTTCTCGGAATTTCCCATGGAAATTTTCTGATACCTTTGTGGAAATGTGTTTGCTCCAGAGAGAATTAGTGTATACTTCTACTAGCCACTGAGAAGGAATTTTCAGCCTGAGTTTGCCTATAGGACACAATACCGCATAAGGGCCTATGTGTAGTTAAAATTTTCTTGTTATTTTTTTTCCTCTTCTACCCAATGTCAAATGTTTCCATGCTGCCCTGTTATATAGGATTGTTTTTTCCTAATTCCTTCTCGATGAAATTAGGGTCATAGGTTTATGGAGGGTAACCCCATTAGGGTGGGTTATAATTTTGTGTCTGGTCCAATGGGTCTTGCATGACCAAGAAAAAAAAAAAAAAAAAACTAAACTAAAGGCCAGGGAATAAAAGATACTCTCAGTACTCTCAATCAGAAGCTTCCACCCTAATTCTGGTCCCTTGAATTCTTGCTTTCACTTCATTTTTGCCCTCTGAGTATTTTCCTTATTTTGTGGGCAATATGATAATGATAAATAAATAAGAATATATTATTTTAACATTTATTTTTGTAATATGTAAATATATATTTGTTTATAAGTAATTTTATACATGCGTATACAATGATGACAAGTAGATGGATGGATTAATTATGAGAAGTTATGTACATGTTATAGAAACTTTGAATATAAGGTGCAATCAATTTTTATTAGGGGCTAATTTTGATGTTAATATATTTATTGATGCTAATATATCAGTTACTTCAACTGCACCTATTCTAGTCCCCAGTCTCTTCACATTTTGTCTACTAGTTTTATCAATGTTAGAATAATGGGTATTTCAACATGTCCCAAAACAACTGCATTTATAATTTTTCAGCACCAATATTCAGATAGTGCCATTGTATTCCAAGTGTTCATTATTTAAAAAAATAATAATAATAGAAGAAGAAGAAAGGAAAATTGAGATTTTCTGATTTTGTTGTTTCTATTGCTGTTGTTCAGGCAATAGATTTTTATTCTTGAATAGTAACCAGAACTTTATCTTTTATATATATATATATATATAATATATAAATATATATATATATTTAAATTGACATGTTAAATCCATCTGCTATCATCTTTGCAGTCATTTGGTCTGGAGCAATGGAAAATTAACTTTGCATGTGAATTTGATAAGGGGACTATGGTTTTCAATTCAGTTAATTATTCTCTTTTGCTTTTATTTGTTTTCTGTTTATTTACTTTCTATACTCCAGATGCTGATTATCAATTGAAACTATACCACTCAATTTAACTTTTGTAATAGTTTCTTATTTTTTTCTTCCTTTAAATTCTTAGACAGCATTCCCAAACTGTTCTCTGTAACACCTGTATTTTCTATTACACATTTCCTCATATTATAACATTTTTGAAATTTTGATGAAGTCTCTCAATTATAAAAATATATAGAGAATCACAAGATAATCACTGATGTCCATCTGTTATTTCAACAAAATATAACAGATACAAGTCCCAAATCCTGGATTATCCAATATACTGAATTTATTTATCATTAATTGTTTTGTTTTCTTTTGTTTTAAACTGCAGATCTATTAGTGAAAATATTTTAAATTTTACCGTATTTTCAAATGATCATTTAGTTTAATACATAGTTCAAAGTTCATAGTTGTTATTTTTCAGAGCTTTAAAAGAAGCACCTCATCATATTCTAGTTTCTATTAATGCTCTATATTCCATTAATACTGTCAGAATAACTGTGGTTCCTTGACTGGTAATCTGCCTTTCTCTATGACTTCTTCAAAGTTTTTTCTTGACTTTGTTGTTTTCATTCTGTTTTTAGCTTTGCTAAATAAGCTATTACATCTCTCTTGAATTTTTATATTCTATAATGATAAATTTATTTTTTGAACTTCTATTTTGTTCTTTGATATTATCCTGGAATATTTTAATAACATTTTGATCCTTTATTGCATTTTTATTTTCTAAAGTATTTCTGTATTTACATATACTCATGTTATATTTTATAATTGCCAACTCCATATTTGAAGTTGTTGGAATTTAATTCTACTATTTGCTATTTCTGCTAGCTTTTCACAATAGTGGCTTTCTACATCTATTTCTTAGTTTTTGTGCATACCTTAGTTTATCTTAAACTGTGAATATTTTGAAGGGCCTCAACTGAAGATACTTTCCTATGGAAAGGATTTGCATTTATTTTATGACGTGCCCCATGGCACTTTCAATTCAAGACCACTTGACATTAACCTCTTACATTGTGGTTTCAACAACCACACAGATTATATAAAATTTAAACCTGGAACTTAAATAAAGGAAGAGTTATGATTACAAATTGTTCTGATTAGTGTATTTTTTGTCTCAGGGGAAGGGTGGAGGAGAAATTTTTGCTAATCAGAGTTAAGGCCATGTCAAACAGGATGCTTTGTAATCCCTTACTGATAGAACGTATGCTGGGTTTCTTTTACTTAAACCAGCTACCAAGAATAAAATCTTTCAAAAGAATCACCTAAAATAGTTACAACTATAGATCAATCTAATAAACATTAGATTCATATTTTCACTAGATTTTTATGGCTGCTGTAACAAATTAGCACAAACCTGGTGGTTAAAACACACAAATTTGTTATCTTACAGTTATGGAGTTTGGAATTCTGAAATGGGTCTCATTGGGCTCAATTAAAAAATTGTTGACAAGAGGGCATTTATTTATGGAGGCTTTCGAGGATCTTTTGTTTTTCCATTTTTCAGCTTCTAGAGGCCCCCTACATTCCTTAGCTCATGATCTCTTCTGTCTTCAAATCCAGGCATCACAATACATCACATCACATGACAGACATCACAGTGCATCACTCCAACCTTGCTTTCACCATCACATCCTCTGACACTGACTCACCTGCCTCCCTCTAAAAAAAACCCTTGTGATTGCATTGCACCCACCTGCATAATCCACAATACTATCTTGTCTCAAGTTCAGCTGATTCCTTTAAGGTAAACTTAATTCCATTGACTACCTTAATTCTCCTTTACCATGTGACCTAACATGCATATTCACAGGTTTAGAGTCTAGGACATGAATGAGGGAACCATTATTCTTCCTACCATAGTATTTATAAAGAAAATAACTAAAAACAAACTTGTCTTCCAAACTTGTACATGGTTACCTTGTAATTATTCTTTCTGAGGAATTAGTGCTTTTTTAATGTTATAAAATTCTGGTCATAATTTTCGATGAATATATCAGAAAGACATCTGCACTCTCATGTTCATCGCAACACTATTTACAATAGCCAAGAGGTGGAATCAACCTAAATGCCCATCAATGGATGAATGGATAAATAAAACTGTGGTATATACACAATGGAATACTATTCAGCTATAAAAGGAAATGATATCTTTTCACTTGCAGCAACATGAATGGAATTGAAAACAGTCATGTTAAGTGAAGTAAGTCAGGCACAAAAAGATAAATACTGCATGATATTGTATTTATCTCATATGTGGAATCTCAAAAAAAAAAAAAAGTGTTTCTAATAGAAATAGAGAATAGAACACCAGTCACCAGAGGCTGGAAAGAGAGGTTGTGGGGAAGCAGAAGTGGTGGACTAACTTGTACAAAATTATGCTATCTATCCTAAATGAATCATGATACAGTAAGTGCATGTATTGAAATAATAAACCCACAAAAATGTACAAGTAAATGTTAAATTTTTTTTAAAATGCTCATCTGCTGCATCCAAGCTACTTTTCATTTAAATGCATTATATTACTTAAATGAACAAATAATATGACCCCCAATAATCTACTTTTTCTAGTGTTTATCACTTTGATACATAACTAATGTCAATGTACTGGCAGGATAATGTACATATTAGACAAACCATTGCATGCATTTTCCAAAATTATGCAAAGCATACAGTGAAGTTTCTCTATTAAAAAAATCAGAATTTCATACTTGTAATAACTCATATGCTACTAGCCAATTTAATCTGCTGTATTATGCAACCATACCATTTTTTATCAGAATAAACAGTATGAGTTCATTACAAGTGATGTATAACCACAAATTCTTGGAGTTTTGTCCTGGAATGTAGCTTCAGTTTCTTTGTTTTCAGAAATTCAAAGTACATTCAAATCCAGCATTCAGAATACAATCCCTTCTCCGTGATTCTACTGTCAGTATCCCCATTCCGGTCAGTATAATCTGCAATAACCTACTAACTGGACACCCATTTCCCATCATTATTCCCTGTCTCTTCTTTTCAACACAATAGGCTAAAGGATCCTTTCAAAATTTAAGGCAGATTCCCATCATTCCTATGTTTCAAATGTTCCAAAGCACCATGGTTCAGGAAAAGACAAGCCAGGGTGTGTGTAATGATATGTTTCATCTGTCTCCCTCCTCTCTGACCTTAGCGATTACTATTTTTCCCTCAGCTAACCTGCTCCGTAAACAATGGCTTAGCTGCTTTTCCTTAAACACTGCAATTATACTCCTCTCTTAGGGACACTAAGAATCCCTGGCCTGCATTCTTTCTATCCCTCTCATGAGTGACAGTTGGATAGCTATCTGGATATCCAACCATCCTGACCAGAAGCAGAAGAATTTAAAGAACTTTAGACTACCTCTTTGCATATCAGCATCACACTCACTCTGTTGTATTCTTGCTCTTACCTTGTTCCCCAGCTCTCTTAAGTGGGATCTTTCCTTATTTCTAATAATCACCTTATGCTCTGATTTTGCTTACTGGATTCTGATTTTGGTATCCCACGCCTGGTACTGGGAAACGTCTTCTTTCTTGTTTATTGACACTGAGGGACAGAATTCTTGCTTCTGAGCTGTGGTCACCAGGAAGAAACCAGAGTTTCTTGCTGATAGAGTTTCTGGATACCTTTCTCCTGCTTTATTTACTCTTGAACCATCCATTCCTTTTTTGGGACCTCCTGTCATGCTGCCATACATATTAGACACTGCCATCGGCTGGCTGGGCAGGACTCCTCTTAACTCCCATACATTTTTCAGGCTATTCACAGCCTTTTCCTCTACTAGACAGGTCTGGTTTCTTGCTTGACCCTCTTCATCTGCTTCACCCTACTGTAACTACTAGTGCAATTCTCATCATTGTTCTTTCAGTAAATTCAACAAAATAGGAAAATCTGCCTTTTTTTTTTTTCAAGTTTTAAAATGTCTTGATTGGCTGTCTTTTTAAAATTTTTGTCTCCGCGATTTTTTTCTTTCCATTTTCAAAAGATGTTATCAGCTATAGTGTGGCACGGGTAATATAGTTTGCATAAATCGTTATAAAAATATAGCGATTGTGTTTGTATATAAGCAGAATGCACAGATTATGAATAATTTAGGCTATCCCTTTTATTGTTTAATATTGTTTAAAAAGACCAGCAATTGACTCACACACTCTTGTGCAATTAAAACATATTAAATTAGGAAATGGTAATAATAAAAAAGACGAAAGACTGAATCAAACAATCCCAGTTCTTATAAAGTGCATGAATGCATGTGTATGTGTCCATGCAGTAATAAGACCATATATGTCTATCACCCATTAAATGTCAGAGCAAGTGTCATTATTCTTAAAGATTGTCATTATCTAAGATGGGTTTTAGAGAATACCCAAGAACAACTTTACAAAGGAGTGATTATAAATATAGTCATATTTTGCTGCCAGTAGTACCACAAAACGCTAACTAATCATTAACACAATATATTAAGCAGGATAATTTTGTATTTTTATGCAAAAAAAAAAAAAAATCCCCAGGTGTCTATGTCAAGCTATATTGCCACTCCCAACCCTTTGTCTGGATAGTAAAACTTAAATTTAGTTAATAATATAAACAGAGCATACCACAGATATTAATTTATTGAAAAATCATCTATTGGGCATTTATGAAGTTCCATTAACTGATAGAACAGTGAAGATAAGACAGATGTCTCTGCCCTTGTAGATTTTATGTTAGTGGAATAGTAAAAAAAAGGACTAAAAACACTTGTGTTTTTGAACTTGATCTACTTACTAGCTATGTGCCCATAGACAGAATACCTGTATAGCCTCAGCAAACACTGATACCAAAAACTTAAACCTAGGCCTCTCTCTTAGATTCAGTTCTACTATGTATGCCTTGGCTTCCTTTTATCTCATTTTTTATAGGCTTTATTCACATGACAGGAAAGATGGTCACTGTAACAAATTTTACACACTATAGAATCTGTGACTAGAAAAATCTGTTCCTGATACTGACACAAGATTAAAAATTCTAGGGAAGCGAATCATTGGCCCAGCTGAAGCCAAGTGCCAATCTGTGGGCTAAACTCAACCAGGGGTAGATATGTGCAAAAATATGTCATTACGCATGGTGTTTATGTGAATGGCAAGGAAGATGGGCGGTCCTAGAGGACAAGTGCCAGGTAGGCAATCTGAAGAAGTGTTCCCTCTAAAGAACAAAGGGAATGATATATAAATATAAGCACAATTTAATGTCTTGCTCGTTATTATGAAATATTTTGACTAAAAATATGAATTCAAATTAATATACATAATAAAATGATCTTGTTTGAACTTCTTTAGATATTTTTTGTATGCACTGCTGAAGAAATATAAGAATTACATTCTAAAGGCTAAGGTTGTATGTGATTCCTTTTAAAGGAAACTACCTTGGCCTATGAAATATTGTGAGGATCAGTGGAGCAGCATTTATTTTCAACCATTGGGAATGATCACCTTTCAGTATTTCTCACTGAAACTTAGAGGCAACCTAGAAATAGGAAAACAGATATAGTAGGTGACATCTATTTCTGTTTAGGAAAAATTATATATATATATATCCAACAATACATGGTTTTGAGGTTTAGTCCTATATGACTCTTCTGAAGATGACAAAAAGTTTGAACACTTAGCTGTGTTTGTTACAAAGTCATGGCCACCTCACTAGTGAAGCAATAAACCCACTTCTATTTATTTCCAATGAATGCATATATAAATCAATTTTAAAATATAAAAATATACATAGAAAGTTGATATCACTATTTAAACTCAAAGAATATAGGAAGTTCAAAAATGTTTAGCTTTAATCAAGAATTTTTAATATTTTATCAAATGGTAGGCCAGGCTGGATTTCCAAAAACAAACAAACAAACAAAAAGGAAGATCTGCAAGAGGGAAATGATATGATTACTCTTTTAAAAAGTGTACTTGCTGATGAGTTCTTGGGCAAACAGCAACCTATTATTAATATCAGTGCTCAGCACTGCAGTTGGACAATTGGGGTTTCTGATTTTGACTTCCTTTCAGTGAAGGAGTTTGAGAGTAGGTGGGTCCAGTGCTGTGATACCTCAAGAAACCCATTTCAAACTCTACTTAAGAATCTAAACCTAGACAACTCCATCAAGATTTCTCTAATTTTTAGACTAAACCCTAGGCATCTATTCTCTTTAATAAAATAGATGGTTAGGAGAAGAATCAGTAATAATGATGATGATGATGACTTTTCATTTCCAATGCAGCCTTGGCAGAAATTAACACACAAAAAAATATGTATATACCAAGTACACCAGAGTCTGAGAAATAAGTTCTGATGGCTGTTGAAACACAGTCAACTAAGAAGTATGAAAAAAAAGTTAATGAAACTAAGGATTAAGGGTCTACTCTTTTTAAAATAAGTTATCATGGGAAACCTTAGGCTATCTATAATTCTATGTAGTGAAAAGGGGTCAGAGAATTATGCTGGACACATAGAATTTCCCCCTTCATTCTTTTAGTCTGTTAAGAAAAATTGCTTGAGTATTTAGTATTTCTGGGTCTAAAGCACCGAAATTTCTCTGCATATATGGCCTATGGTAGGTCCAGATATTCCTCTATATTACATAATCATTTGATCTAGTTGCCTTTCATTGGAGACAAATCCTAATTTTCTTCTACTAGATTGCAAAAGTCAGTTCCATAGTTCCTAGAAATGCAATGGAAGGAGAGTGAGTGAACATTTTCGTTAATTAAAATGTGTGCTTTTCATGAATGTACATTAACATCATTAGAGAGTTCCATAGGTAAAGGGAAAGCAAGTGGATCTATTAATGATTATCCTTTAGGATTCGATGGAGTTCTTGCCATTTTCCGCACAGCTTGACAGAAGTGAGATGAAGAGGTCTATGGTCCCTTGTTGCAGCCTCCTGGCTAAATAAAGCTAATGAAGTAGAAAAATGATATTGATAAAACTAGCCTGTGTTTTGTAACACACCCTTCAGCTGGAAACTATTCAGTGTTTGTGTGTAATATGATCTGACCTCAATCATCTTTCCTTGGCTTGCAAATACTAAATGGATGACTTGTTGTTTAGCATCAATAAGCTTAAAAATAGTCCCACTCTACATTCCCCATGACACTTCAATACAATGTATAAAGGCAAAACAATCAATATACAGTTTTTCTCTTAGGAGATAAGATTATAAGGATTTTTCAAGACTGAATGCTAGAGAAGTCTTAGAAATAGCTGTTTTATATGATTGCTTTATTATTGTAAATTGTTTGACTCTAATTGTTTTAGATGCAATACTAAACTAAGAATGGACTTTTGCAAAAGTACACACATTAGTGTATTAAAATGAAAAATTAATTTCTACTCCATGATAGTTATCATTTGAGTGGAAATTTCTTAACAACAGAGACTTTATCTATTTGGTTTTCCACTGTATTTGCAAGAGACTGTAAGAGTGTCTAAAACAGGGTAGGTGCTCAGAAATATCCAAATAGATTTCAAGAACATTAGATACTTTACCACACTGCCCAGTTGTTAATTTTGCCACTGTCTGTTCACTCATTTCTGAGAGAAAGTTTTATTTTATTCCTTTAAACTTCACTTTAAAGCCTTGTTTTATTTTATAAGCCAGTAAAGTGATTCACATACTCTAAATTACGGGAAAGGGAACTAGAATATGGTAACTCATTTTCAAGGGGACTTCAACACACTTGCCCTTAACATTCAATGGAGAATTTATTGAACAACTCACAAAAATGCCTGAGAGTTATCTTGTAGTACAGCCAGAGAACTGCAAGGCCATATCAGTTAAAACTTGGCATTTCTATGTAGTGATACTCCAACTTGGCATCCAGAAAATTGTTGTGTAATGTGAACAGAGTATTTCTATCAAAGGTATTGTGTAGGAATCACTGGAAAAGTATAAAATCCATTCAGATAATCGCACTAAATATCTAACTGTAAGATTGGTTTTAAAAAGTAACACTTAAAAAAATAGATTACCTCCAAGGAGTTTCAAAGGGATGAGAGCCACAGCTTTGTTATAATTCAGCCAGAGTTTGTAAAGTTCTCTAACCTGCTGACTATTAACAGAGATTCAGAGTTTTATCCCTGGATATTTTAATTGGGAGAGACAATATTATCTCACGTTAAATAAGAATTAGTAAAAACATCTGAATGTATAAATTAAAAGGTGATCACTTTCACCAGGAACTTTTCTATTTCTTTTGGATAAAGATCATACTTCCATTTTTGATATATTTTTGAATTCACTTTTGAGAAGAAACTAATATATTTTGTGTAAATCGTCAAATGTTCTTCAGAGACATATTTGTTATGTCTTGGCTCTAATCTGCCGTGGGTATTAGGGTTGAAATAAAGTTCTCTGATTTGTTCTAATGTAACACTTTATAATTGCCTTCTCTTTTGTTTAGGGGATCTTCTCCAACATATTAATGCAATATATTGGACAAAATATCATACATTGTGGCAAAAACTCAACAAGACCAAATGTCTAATGCTTTCTATTGCTGTTGTAGGTTTTAGGATTGCTGATTTTAAATTTGTCAAATTAGCTTCTATTATGGACCCCTAAGTATGTACTAAGATTTTTATTTCACAGATGGGAAACATTAAGCTCAAGATAATTGCTGTTTGACCAAATTCCCAAGGCTACAAAGTGAATGGATCTCCAATCAAAACAGAGATCTGTCTTATTCCATAGCTTAATATTTTAGCCAGTGTGCTAGAAAAAGGTGTGGAAGGATAACATGAGAGTCCAAAGAAAACTATTGGCATCCCCACTGGAGAATAAGTCAGAATGAAAAAATAAGTCAAAATTATTGAAGAAAAATTATTGTCACCTTCCCCCAAATTCCATTTCTCTCTAATGTGAATGAGATATGAGATCTATGAGAAAGTCCCAAAATTATAGCATTGGAGATTTATCACAAATAAACCATCAGCAAATGCAGTATTTATCATTTATCAATAATTATATTACTAACTTCGTTATTAACTATGCCTTTTCTAATAAACTGCTGCCTTACAAAGTCCAGAGGAGATATTTGCAGGCTCTCCAAGGCCTAGGCATGAATGAAGTATTGTGAAGTAAAGAGGCATGAAGATTTATGTTAATTACAATGAGAATAACCTGTGAAGAATTTCTAGAAATGGAAGGGCTGGATTAATGGAATGAATGCTAGTATAATATACTTATATATTTCCTGTTTTAGACAGTCTTATTTAGACTTGAACTATGTAATTTAAAGCAACTTCAATAAGTAGTCCATATCTCAGAGGCACAGGGCCTACATAAAATAAAAATTTTAAATGTACGTGTCAATAGCTTGAAAAGATAAATGAATGAGTAAATTCACACACATATTTACAGTAACTTTGCATTGTTTCCTTAAAACATGTTCTATTTGTTTGAAATTAATGTTTGTTTTATGGCCTAATATAATTTTTAGAAGAGGTTCATGACCAATTGTAAAGAGACTAACATTTTCTCCTCCAGTGTGTATTGTTTGATACACACACACACACACACACACACACACACACACGAAGGCATTTCAAAAAGTTTGTGAATAAGTAGAATTAAAGGATAATGCTAATCTTTCCATGAACTTTTTGAAGTACCCTTGTATATGTGTATGTGTGTATCTGTGTATCTAGCTGGACAACCTTATTGTAAATAAATTACTCAAATAGTCTATTTCCATTCTTTTATGTCTACTGAGAGATGAGTTAAAATTTCCCAATGTTATTATATCCATTGCTTTTTCTACTGGTTTTGTGTATGTTGAATATTTTGATACCATTTTAAGTTATTTGGCATAAACAGATTTCTGACATTTTATCTTCTTTAAACCTCAAAATCTTTGAATTAAAAGGGTAAAAATAGTATATGAAAGTGTCAGTTTCTCCAGATCCTAGCCAACACTTTTTTATGGTCATTCTTTTTAGTTTTAGCCACTCTGATAGTGATGAGTAACTCTGATAGTGATGAGTAATCTCTCATTGTGGTTTTATCATGCAGATCCCTGATAAGCATATTTTCATGTATTTATTGCTGTAAGTATATATTATTGGCTCTCTGTTCATACTGTCTGCCCAATTTTACATCAATTGTTTTTCTCATCTTAATTGAGTTTTAAGAACTATGTATAAATTTTGAACCATCTTTTCTTTCTGCATTTAAAAAATATTGCTCCACTGTCTTTTGGCCTTTGCAGTTTCAGGAGAGAAATCCTTTGTCATTCAAGTCAATGTTGCCTTGTACGCACTATGATGCATTTTACTGGTTACTTAAGATTTACTATTTGCCTTTCATTTTAAGCAATTTTAGCATAACGTGCCTGGGCATTGTTCTATTTAAATTTATTCTGTTTGGAGTTCTTTTGCTTCTTGAAACTGTACATTTATATATTCCACTAATTTGAAAAGTTTGGGGCTCTTTGTTTTTCAGTTTTTTTCTGTATCATTATTATTCTCTTTTATTTATGGAACTCTGATAATCCATATGTCAGACATTTTGATATTCCACATGTTCCTGAGGCTTTCTTCATTTTGTGGACATTTTTGTATCTCCTTCCAATTGGATAATTTCTATTGATCTGTCTTCAAGTTCGCAGACTCTCCTATTGTCTCTGTTTTGTTAGTAAGCCAACAAGTGACTGCCTTGTGAATAATAAGTATTTCAGATACTGTATTTTTTTATTCTAAAATTTCATTTAAACATATTTTCTCCCTCTCTGTTGGTTGTCTTTTCACTCTGTTGATTATTTCTTTTGCTCTGAAGAAGCTTTTTAGTTTGATATAATCTCACTTGTTTATTTTTCCTTTAGTTGCCTGTGCTTTGGGGGTCATATTCATGATGTCCGTACCCACTCCTACTTCTTGAATTGTTTCCTCTGTTTTCTTTACGGAGTTTTATTCTTTAAGGATGTATATTTAATTCTTTAATCCATTTTGAGTTGATTTTAGTATATGGTGAGAGGTACAGGTCTAGTTTCATTGTCCTACATATGAATATACAGTTTTCCCAGCACCACTTGCTGAAGAGGCAGTCTCTTCCCCAGTGTATAGGCTTGGTGCCTTTGTCAAAGATCAGATGGCTGTAGGTGTATGTGTTGATTTATGGAATCTCTATTCTATTCTATCAATCCGTGTGTCTATTTTTATGCCAGTACTGTGCTGTTTTGGTTATTATAGCTTTGTAATATAGTTTACAGTCAGGTATTGTTATGCCTCCAGCTTTAATTTTTTGCTCAAGATTGCTTTGGCTATGCTTTTTTTGTTTTTGTTTTTTTGTTTGTTTTTTGTTATTCCATATAAATATCTGGAAAATATACATCTGACATAGGATTAATATCCAGAATATATAAGAAACTCAAACAACTTTATAGCAAAAAATGAAATAACCAATTAAAAAATGGGCAAAGGAGCTGAATAGGCATTTCTCAAAGAAGATATACGAATGGCCAACAGACACATGAAAAAATGCTCAACATCACTCATCATCTGGGAAATGTAAATCAAAACGACTTTGAGATAGCATCTCACTCCAGTCAGGATGACTAATATCCAAAAGACTGAGAATAATAAGTGCTGAAGAGGTTGTGGAGAAAAAGGAACTCTCATACACTGTTTGCAAGACTGTGAAATGGTGCAGCCTCTATGGAAAATGGTATGGAGATTCCTCAAACAATTACAGGTAGATCTGCCATATGACCCAGCTATCCCACTGCTGGGATTATACCCAGAGGAATGGAAATCATCATGTTGAAGGGATACATGTACTCCCATGTTTATTGCAGAAATATTTACAATAGCCAAGAGTTGGAATCAGTCCAAATGTCCATCATCAGATGAGTGGATAAGGAAACTGTGGTGTATCTACACAATGGAATTCTACTCTGCCTTTATAAAGAATGAAATACTGCCATTCACAACAACATGGATGGACTTAGAGAAAATTATTTTAAATGAAACAAGTCAGGCACAGAAAGAGAAAGACATGTTCTCAGTTATTTGTGGGAGCTAAAAATAAATAAATAAACACACAAACAAATAAAGGGTGGGGAAGAAGACACACCAATCACAACAATTCCTTGAACTTGTTAAGACAAGTGAACAGATATGATGTGGGGGAAGAGGTGATAGAGGGAAGGAGAAAAGAGAAATGGGTAAAGGGTCATGAAAATCAACCACCATGTATATTGAGAAGTTAAAATAAAAAAAATAGAAAATAAAATTTCATTTGATCCTTTTTATGTTTTCTGTTTCTGTGTATGGATATCATATGTTTTTATTTATCATGAGCATCTTCTTTTGCTTTGCTGAGCATTGTTCTAATCACTGCTTGATAGTCATTGTCTGACAGTCCTGCATCTAGTCATCATGGATTACCATGTGTTAGTTATTTTATCTATGGAAAATGGGTCATATTTTCTTTGCTCTTTTTAAGTCTAGTAATTTTGTACTTTATTCTGGACAATGTGAATGTTAATATTCTGTAAACTCATGATTCAATTACATTTTCTGACGTGTCGACATTTTCATTTTAGTGATCAATTAATTTTGTTAGCCTCAAACTACAGGCTTTATAAAGCCTTCAGTTGGTGGTGTCTCAGTTCAGTACTTTAAGTCTTTGTTGTGAACTGCTTCTAGTTTTAGCCTATGCTGGCAGGTTCAGGGTTTAGCTAAAATTTGGGCTGAGTCTACACAAAGAATTAATATTTCCTTTCTGTGACTATCTTTTCTTGAGTTCTTCACTCATCTCTTGACATCTCTGGTTGCCACACGGCTATTTACTTTGGTTCTAGAAAGACTGAGGGGCTTACTATGGGAGTTTGATACACCCCGGGCCACCACCACTGAAACTTGTGAGGCCTTCAGTTTAAAAATTACATTAATGAAGAAGCCAGTAGTATAGATTACTTCCAACAAATTTTGGCTTCCTTCCCAAAACTGCCTGCTTTTTGAGAATTTTTTTATGTTTTGTTTTATTTTGTCCAATGTTTACTACTTCCATTTGCAGAGGATTGGTTTATAATGAAAAGACTCCCCAATCCCATTTTGTTTTTTGTTTTTCTTTTGCTTTGCTTGTGTGCTTTTGTTCTTTTGTTATTATTCTATTTTCAACATTTATGAATCTCTGCATTTTAGAGGTATCTTTTAGTGTATATTCTGTTCTAATTCCCTTTTCATTCTCAATGAAATAGATTAGGTAGTGTCTATAATTTGGAATATCTGGAAATAGATAACTGTTTATAATCTATACATATCCAAGTAAGCACTTGAGAATTTAGTATTGAACTTTAAGTGACTGAAAAATAAAATTTTATTGTGAGCTGCTGAGATTTCAGGGCAATCTCAGCATATCCTAGCCTATTCTGATTAATATACCTGCTATTATTACATTTTAGGAATTGCTTTCCATGGATGTGCAAGAATTAAATGTTGGCAGGAACTGCGTATGGTAAGTATATCTGAATATTTATTTCAGCAAGTTAGGTCTCCAAAGCATATTTAACTCCATTTATGTAAATAAAGTTTTATGTATATATATATTTATATATGTGTATATTCTTTCTAAATACTATAGAATAAGAATCTCAGTTATGAAGACTAGAGTTAGATTAAATTTCTGGGTAACAAAAGAATAGTGAGAAACATCACTGGTTTTCAATACTTGATGCAAAAAAGCTTTTACAAATATTTATTATATTATTTAATTTATTGTCATTTAATTATAAAATATATCATGATTTTATATTTTATTATTTATAATCTGAAATAGCCTTGAGTTTATGACTTAGTCACTCAGTTCAATCAAAATAATCGAGGCCCTAATCTATGCCAAGCACTGTGGGTTAGCACCAGACTTGTTAAAATAAGTATAAGTCAAAGGACTTGATCCTATATTACACAATAATATTTTTTTAAGAAAAAACATATTAAGGACCATAACAGGAGCATAAACAAGGTGTAGTAAAAGAGTTAGTGCTAAGTGGATCCGTGAATGAGTTAATATTTTAGTATTAAAAAATTTTATTTTTAAATCCTGATTTGAGTTTGTCTCTATGGAAAGTAGACTTTTTTTTCCTAGATGTTTTGCAGATAAATGACACATGCTCAAGAATTTATTTTGTGATATCTAACATAAACTTTTATGTAATTTAGGGTGGTGGTTCTGAAACTATATATTTGATGACTTTTCTCCTTTTTTTTTTCTCTTCCCCCAAAACTATCCAGTCAAGTTGCTGGTGCAAAAGTCTGGGCACCCTCTAATGTAATAAAAACTGTAACACAAAGCCCACAAGCCAGTAAATACCCTCTTTGTCTCTGATGCATGTCAGGAAATTGAAGTAAATAAATTTAAAATGCTAACATTACAGACGATGAGATTAAAAAGCCATTAGTAATCATAAGCCTATTAGAACTCTGGGCTCCAAAAGACTGTGATGGAGAAATTTCATGACCAGATAAAAAAATATTGATATCATCCTTCTTTCATTATTCAATAAAAGGTTTTATTTGGGGCTTTGCTGTTAGTATTCTATTCCGTTCCGTAACGGGTGCTTCTAAACAGAAAAAGTTTCATGAATGTCCTTAGCTCTTTAAAAGAAAAAGTAATAAAACAACAGCAAAGGTGACCACTTGCTTCATTGACATCATACGTGAGGCAATATCATTTAATGTTCCAAGTGGAGGACAGAGCTTGGCTAGTTTCAGTCTCTCTGTCAGCTTTCTTTGTCTTTTCTGCTGCTGTTCTGTTACCTGCCAATATTCTTCACAAACAGTGAACCGTGGAAGCTGGAGCAATGATTGTCTTTCCTAGGTTTCTGAAAACAGAGCTGTGTACTCCAGCAGACAGGGAAGAAGGGTTTCTGTTCTTATTGTTTCCCCGCAGGGTTTTCTTTCAAAAAATGGTTCCAAGGAGAAATGAAATGACCCTAAGCCTATCTTTTAAGTATAGGAACAGAATGGACACTGATGGGAAGCAGGAGCATGGGATACAGAAATGGAAAAACTGCTGGTCAGTAGGTATGATCACTTAAGGCACTTATGGAATGAGATAACAAATAAGATAAAACTCAGTATTTCAAGGTAAAATCCATTCTTAGTTGTGAAGGGTGCCTTTTGACACACTCACTAAAATCCAAATCCTTCTGTAAAATAAGTCGGCCTGTGTTTAAACATATTACATAAAGTAAAAGCTCTATAAGTGAATGCTTATGTAACATAGTACTAGTTTGCTAACTCCACCCCCATATTTCTGTAGAAAATCAACTACAATGCAATTAACATTAAAGGGAAATTGTGCCATGAAATGACTGGTAATTATTGAATTTGGCACAATTCGACTTTATTTTATTAATATTTCACTTACATCACTGCATTTTCCATTTCTTTTTCACCAGTTTATTTTATTAATACATCACTTTAGTACAGTTACAGTTATTTCTCTATCATTTTAAAAGAATTCACTCTAGTGCATAAGCATTACTGTATTAAATGCAGAGGATAGGGACCTTAAAAATTACCAAAATAACCTTTTGATTGGAAAAAAAGAAAACATTAATTTTAGTACATTAATAAGGCATTGTTTGAAAATTAAAATTTTATCTTTCTACAACTTAAGTCAAAATTATTGTTAAAGTAATCCTAACTAGAACTAAACCAAGCGTTTCTTTGATCAGCACATGACTGCATACTAGTAACAAAATAGGATGAAAACAAGTCAGGATGTAGTTTGTAAAACATGAGTGCCGCATGACAAATAGCTAGTTGTAATTGAGTTATTTATTTAGTAAATTGACTGGTAGTTGGATGAAAATAACATATACCATTTTGTATAAGTGTAAATATTATTAACTATGTACCTTAAGAATTTGAGCTCCTTTAAATTTTCAGAGAAAAAAAGTTTTTCCTACCGCCGTATAACCAGGACATCATCCTAAAGAGAGTCTACAATCA
The DNA here is from genome assembly GCF_027409185.1 of Cynocephalus volans. Lineage (NCBI taxonomy): Eukaryota > Metazoa > Chordata > Mammalia > Dermoptera > Cynocephalidae > Cynocephalus > Cynocephalus volans. The sequence continues at coordinate 67,241,713 of NC_084475.1, forward strand.
TAGTACTTTTGGGGGCATTTTCCAAATACAGTAATAGTTGGGGATGATGCTCCTGTCTTCATTAAGCAACTAATGAGCTGGCTAGGTCCTCTGTGTCTACCCCTGGCTTAACTTGAGGCCCAGAAACTGTTGACCCATCACTTGTTTGTTCAGGGGCCGGAGCCTCTTGGTTCTATCATACTGTATAGCCAATTCATTACAAATGTGCTAACCACACATGGGGTGTTAATTGGAGCTTGGCACCCCCAAGCATGACAAATTAATTCTCCACCAGACAGAAATAAACAAAACCCAAAAGGGCTTTTATAAACTGCTCAGAATTTGGGACTCTTTAACCCTTTTTGAGCTACCCCATTTACTTACCACTGGTTTAAATAAAATTAAATGACAAAATATACCTATATCTATTGTGGTGATACAAAATAGAGTAAAACTGTGGTTACCATGTGGGTTGTCTCTTATGCTCTATCTATTGCATGACATGATTTCTTTTCTTAGTAATTGACAAGTTACTCTGCAGTGTTTGTCTTTAAACATGCTGTAGGTTAATCTAACTGGAAGACAATATTGCAAAATTGTTCAGAGAGTACCCAAGGAGGCAGACAGGCCTGGACTTGAATTTTCCAAGTCTGAATGCTAACTCTCCTTACTAATTATTCTATATGTGACCTTGAGAAATTTCTGCTCACTTTGTCCTCATATGCAAAATGACAATTCAAAATATCTTAGGGTTGTTGTGAAGATTCGATATAAATAGCTCACATATTGCTAAATATAATATCTCTGTATATGGATCATAGCAATTCATGCATATAAATCATTGATTATATTTTTTAAAAATATCACATTTTTTGGTCTTGAAATGTTGTATTATAAAATCATATATTTTTAAATATCCTTTCAACATTTGGCAACACTGTAACTAACCCTTTTGGTTGGATTAACACAGTTATCAGAGTGACCCTTGTAAATGTGCCTGGTCATGTTATTCCTCTGTGCAAGATTCTTTTCAATGGTTTTTCATCCCAGTCATAGTAAAAGCCACAGTCTTTCAAACCTCTCCCAGTCTTACATTCTTTGTCACTCTCTCCACCACTCTTTCTGCACTTAGCACACTGGCCTGCTTTCTGATCCTTAGCATTTCAAAGGAAATACAGTCCAACCTCAGCATTTAAAATTTTTGTTTTCCTGGTTCCTGATGATTCATTTCTATGCTTTCTTAAAGTTTCCAGTCAAACGTCATCTTATCAGAGAACTTTACTGGCCCCTTCATACAAAAGAAAAAATAATAATAATGAAACTCTATTTTGAATCTCCCGTCCTTTAACCTCTTTTTGTCAGCCTATAGTAGAATATAAGTTCCATAAGAACAGATAATTTTTTCCCTCCACTGTCTACAATAGTCCCTGGCATATAGTAAGAACTTAAATCAATTAGAGTAAGGTTTGGCTGATAATTACAAAATCCAAAATGACAAGGGTTTTAAAAAAACACAAGTTCATTCCACTCTCATGTAAAAATCCCCTATAGGTGTTTCAGGGCTAATATGATGCTCCCACTGTCAGGGTTATGGGTTACCTGATTTCAAAGGCTTAAACTTAGAGATAAATGTTTTAGCTTCAGCCCCAGCTTCCCAGCCACCATGTCTGTGTTCTAGCCAGCATAACAGAGGAAAGAAAAGAAGGTCACCCCCACATCCCCATTTAAGGACACTTCCCAAAATTTACATATTTCACTTTCAGTATATCACATTGGCTATTAATTAGTCTTATAAACAAAGTAAGCTGTAAGAGAGGCCGCAAATTAGTAGACAGATGTGTGGCTAAAATTCTATAGTTTTATTAGTATATATGGGGAAAATAGATATTGCTGGACATCTAGTAGATTCTGGGACATTTTTCAATAAATATTTGTGAGAAAACTATGTAAGGAAATACTATTTTTAATTCAATTTTGATTATATGAATTGCAATGCCAATTCACACGAAAGCAAAATATCATCAATTATACAAAGATAAGATGATCTAGACATAGCTGTTTTCCATTCTTAACAAACGGTCGTAATAATGAATGCTGAATATTCATTGAAATACTTTTGATTTAGCAGAAAACATATTGTACATGAAATCTAAACATATAGGGTGAAATAGTAGTTTTGCCATCGACTCAGGGAATAATGTTCACTAAGTCATTTAACTCATGTTTTTGATCAATTTAATAGAGAATAAGCATTGATTAGCTCACTCAGATAACCTAGAGTTCAATATATCCCATCTTATTCTGTTCCATTATATTCTATATCTCAAAGGTATTGGTAGTAAAACCTGCTTTTAAACAAACAAACAAAAAAAGCCTACTAAGAAACCTCACTTCTCTTAAAAAATAGGCTTCAATGAATTTCCCCTGTCAATTGCATTTTCTGCCTCTGAGCCTTCTGTGAGCTATTTTCCTGATCTGTGAGGCAAGGGATTCTGCCTGCCAGCTTCCTGAGCAGATCTAGGGGAAAATTAACACATCCACAACTGAGCGCAAGCACTGCTGACATCTGGTTTACTCATTTTCACAGCACACTTGCACTGCACCCTATCGCCGCCTTCTTATGCACTGTTTTATCATGTGGCTCATTTCAAGAAAATGCATTTAACTTTTAGGTACTACTTTGTGGTACTAAGTGTGGCAAATAGGAAATAAAACAACATTGAAAGAACATTTCCACCTATATGCAGCTATCATAATCACTGAATATCAAACCTCAGAACTTCTGATATGCTCTTTTTTTGTAGAAGTTTATGAAACCAGGAACAATGTTAATATCTAAAAAAACTAATCTCACTTTTCAAGAGAACAAGAACAAAATAACAACTACAAATCATCTCTTTACGTGGATTGGAGTTTATTACTACCCCAGAGGGAATAAACAATAAATACACATTTATTTGTTTAATGGTGTTTTTTTCTCTAATAGCAGGAAAATGAAACCAAAGTTTACATCTTTGGGTTTGATTTTCAATTATACCTTTGAAAATTGTGTGTTTTCTGTGTTTTACTAGTAACTTGATTGCAGCATTTGTATAAAAAATAATATAGAGAAAACATTTTAGTACAGATCCCATTTAATTTAGAATTTGTTATAAAACAAATAGTAATAAAGATTGCTTTGCATTCTATGGATAAAGGTTTTGCTAAGAAATTTGTATAATAAACTTTATATTATAACATGAACAGTGGGAGATATAATGAACAAATTATGCTTTATAGCTAATAGAAAACTGATGAAGAATATGTCTGCCAATAATTACTTTCATTTGAATTGTTCTATAAACTCAGTATTATTGAAACCACACTTGAAATTGTCTCTCATTCCACATTTTTTATTAATTGTGATTTGTTCTAATCAGCAACTAACAGTACATTTTTGAGTCTTCTTTTTAAGAAAAGATAAATACTCTAGTTCTAGATTACTATTCTGCACCAGAATTTCAACTCATATAACATCGTTTTGCTCTTTTGGAGAAAGAATTTCAGAATAAGAATAAAATCATTATAGCATAACATTTATGAGAATAGTTATAATAAGAAATTGAGTATTTTGTGAAATCAAGAAGTGATAATTTAAATGCCTGTGAGGTATTTAATAACATTTACCAACTATTACTTGGAAAAGTATCTTAAATATGTTTTCAAAACCTTATTCATCACATAGAAATATGTAGACATTGATACGTTGAGGGTGAGATGTTAAACTTAGCCATATTTCCTATGTAGTTATCAGGAAAGACTTTTAAAATATAGATTACATTTCATTACAAATTTCATGTTTCACTTGCAAATTTTATAGTTTTATAGTTAATGAAACTCTACTTTTGCTATAGTAATTTTTTTTTTCTTTTTCACTATTAAAGGGTTAGGATATCTAACTTTAAATCATTTAAGTAAATAACGATTTTTAAAACGGATAACTTTAAATTTTTTAAAGTGTTTGAAAATTAAGTAAGATTAATTTATAAAGCCAAATTCTCAAATGAATTAAGTCTCTTCTGTGTCTTTTAACTAGCTTGAGTCCCACTGATGTGTAAAGTTGTATCCATGAAAGATATTGTCAAGTTTTGACTCTCCAAAAAACTACCATAAAAAATCTGTTGATCAAAAGTTAAATTGATTAGATGTAATCCCTTAAGGAAAGTATCTCAATAGTTTCTTAGAGGGGGGATGTCACAGAGGAGAATATTTATAGTGTTGTAGAACCTGGACTGGATTATTTTAAGATGTTTCTTGAAAAAGAAAGTACTGGTTGGGGTTGGTCAAAATTTTTGACATAATTGCTTAAGGGATTGATGGATACAGCAAGTCAAGAACTTTGAAACAAGTCTTGATCAAGCTCTTAGTCTTGATAAGTACACTGTGTTACTTGATTTGTAGTCTTATCTTCCAGGATCAAGTATTTCCTGAAAAAATTAAATCATATATTTTTATTTGTACTTAGTATTGTATAACATAGGACACAATGTTATACAACACCAATACCAGTTTAACATATTGGTACTGCTATTATTTAACAAGGTGACAGATATTTTTCTTAATTTAAAAGACGTTAAATTTGTATGAACACAAACACAAGTTATTAATAAATGGGTAAATATTATTGTCAGACTGCTATATTCCTGAATGTAATGCATATGTCTAAAACCTCATGTGTATGCTTTCTTATCCCTTTTGGTGCTATCCATTTACTTCCCCTTTAATTAAAAACACAAGGGATTCCAAACAAAGATGCCGCTAGAAATGAAAAGTTTAGGCCAATGTCTCTGATGAACAAAGATGCAAAAATCTTCAATAAAATATTAGCAAACTAAATTCAACAACACATCTTAAAGATTATATATCATGGCCAACTTGAGTTTATTCCTGGCATACAAGTCTGGTTTAACATATGCAAATCAATCAATGTGATATGCCACAATAATAGAAGAAAGATAAAACCTTATGATCATCTCAATAGATGTAGAAAAGGTATTTCACAAAGTTCAACATCCTTTTATCATAAAACTCTCAACAATATAGCTGTAGAAGAAAATTCTTGCAACACAATAAGGGATATTTATCAAAATCCCATAGTCATCATCTTAATCACTTGGGAAAAACTGAAATCTTCTCCTCTAAGATCTGGTGCAAGGCAAGGATGCCTACTCTTGACACTTCTTGCTAACATAGTACTGGAAATACTAGCAAGAGTAATCAGACAAGTAAAAATAATAAATAAGAGGCATCCAAATAAAAAAGGAAGAAGTATAATTACTTGTATTCGCAGATGACATGATCCTATAAATACAGAAAACTCTAAAGGCTCCACCAAAACAGAACTAATGAACAAATTTGCTTAAGTTTCAGGATACAAAATAAATGCACAAAATCAGCTTTATTTCTTTACACCAGTAAGGATCTATCCAAAAACAATAACCAAGAAAGCAATCCCATTTACAATAGCATCAAGAAGAATAAAATACCAAGGAATAAATTTAACCAAGGAAGTGAAAGAACTGTACACTAAAAACTATAAAAAACATTGATGAAAGAAATTGAAGGAGACACGAACAAATGTAGTAATATCTGCTTGTTGATTGGAAGAATTAATGTTGTTAAAATGTCCATACAATATACAGTTTTAAAGCAATCCTTATAGAAATTTCAACAGCATTTTTTTACAGAAATAGAAAAAAGCAATTTTAAATTCAGATGGGGGCACAAAAGACCCTAAATAGACAAAAAAAAAAAAATCTTGAGGAAAAAAAGAGGACAGTGGAAACATCACACTTCCCATTTTCAAATTATGATACTAAATTATAGTAAACAAAATAAGATGGTACTGGCATAAAAAGAGACACACAGACCAATAGAACAGAATAGAGAGCTCAGAAAAAACAACAAAGCAAATAGGTCAATTAATTTTTGACAAGGGCACCAAGAATGCACAATGGGGGAAGGATAGTCTCTTCATTAAATGGTGTTGGGAAAACTGAATAGTGTAAAAAAATGAATTGGGCACTTATCTTACCCCATAGATAAAGATCAACTAAAAATGTATTAAAGACTTAAATGTCAGTCCTGAAACCATAAATTTCCAAGAACAAATCCTACAGGAAACTCTATTTGATATTAACCATGGCAATGATTTTTTGATTATCACACCAACAGCTCAGTCAACAAAAGCACAAATAAATAATGTTACTACATCAAACTAAAAAGCTTCTGCACAGCAAAGGAAACAATCAAGAAAATGAAAAGGCAACCTATGAGTTTGCAAAAAAATATTTTCAAACCATATATCTGATAAGAGGTTAATATCCAAAAATCAAAAGGAACTCACAAAACTCAATAGCAATAAACAAAATAACCTGATTAAAAAATTGTCGAGAAGTTCAATAGACATTTTTCAAAAGAAGACAGACAAATGACCAACAGATATTTTAAAAGGTGTTCAAAATCACTAATCATCAGGGAAATGTAAATCAAAATCAACATTAGATATCACCTCACACCTGTTAGAATTGCTAATATCAAAAAGAAAAAAAAGGTTTGGCACGAGTGTGGAGAATAGGAGACTGTATACTGTTGATGGGAATGTAAATTGGTACAGACATTATGGGAAACAGTATGGAAGTTTATCAAAAAATTAAAAATAACACTATCATACAATCCAGTAATCCTTCTTCTGGGTATAATACCCAAAGAGGGTGACATCAGTAACACATAGAGTTATCTTTGCTTTTATGTTCATTGCAGTATTATTCACAATAGCCAATATATGGAAATAAACTAAGTGTCTATCAACAGATAAATGATAAAGGAATTGTGGGGTGTGTGTGTGTGTGTGTGTGTGTGTGTGTGTGTGTGTGTGTGTGTGTGTGTGTGTGTGTGTGTTCGTGTTTATAACAGAATATTATCCAGCCTTAAAAAAAAAAAAGAGATCCTGCTATTTGTGACGATATGGGTGAACCCAGAGGATGTTATGCTAAGTGAATATGCCAGACACAGAAAGAAAAATAGCACACGATCTCACTTATTATGAAACATAAAATAAGTCAAACTCATAAAAATGAAGAGTCAAAAGGTGGTTAACAGGGGAGGGGTGTGGCAGGTAGGGAATGCGGAGATGTTGGTCAAAGGGTACAAGTGTGCAGTTATGTAGGATGAATATGTCTAGAGACTTAATGCAAAACATGATGACTGTATTTTATACTATTCTATGCTATACTGGAAATTTTCTGAGAATAGATTTTAGGTGATATTACCACATACATATACAAGGTTACCATGTGAAAAGATGGATATGTTAATTTGTTTGACTGAGGTACTCATTTCATTATGTATATGTATATGTATACCAAACATAATGTTATACTCTTTAAGTATACACAATAAAAAATAAAGGCACACATATTCAACAAAAACCCAAGGACTTCCTAATTTCTAACACTCCTATTATGAAAGTGCATCAAAATATGTAAATAGATGGAATTCAAATTTTTTAAATTAAATATGATAGGAATAATAAAATTAATAATGGTAGTGCTTTATAAAGATTATATGATTTACAAATATTTCTCCCATTCCATAGGTTGTCTTTCCGCTCTGTTGGTTGTTTCCTTTGCTGTACAGAAGCTTTTCAGTTTGATATAATCACATTTGTTTATTTTTTCTTTTGTTGCTTGTGCTTTTGGGGTCTTATTCATAAAGTCTATGCCCAGTCCTACGTCCTGGAGTGTTTCCTCTGTTTTCCTTTAGTGATTTTATGGTATCAGGTCTTATATTTAAGTATTTAATCTATTTCGAGTTGATTTTAGTATATGATGAGAGGTCCAATTCCAGTTTCATTTTTCAGCATATGGATGCTCAATTTTCCCAGCACCATTTATGGAAAAGGCAGTCTTTTCCCAATGTATGTTCTTGCTTTACAAGGGATTAATATCCAGAATATACAAAGATCTCAAAAAACTATACAGTAAAAATACGAAAAATCCAATTAAAAAAATGGGCAAAGGAGATGAATAAGAATTTCTCAAAGGAAGACATACAAATGGCCAAATGGCAATGAAAAATTGCTCAGCATCATTGGTCATCAGAGAAATGCAAATCCAAACCACATTGAGGTATCATCACACCCCAGTTAGACTAGCCATTATTAAAAAGACTGAGAATAACAAATGCTGGCATGGATGCAGGGAAAGGGGAACTCTTCTCCACTGTTGGTGGGACTGTAATGAGTACAGCCATTATGGAAAGCAGTGTAGAGGTTCCTCAAACAACTACAGATAGAACTACTGTATGATCCAGCAATCCCACTACTGGGTATACATCCAAAGGAATGGAAATCATCATATCGAAGGGATACTTGCACTCCCATGTTCATTGAAGCTCTTTTTACAATAGCCAAAATATGGAATCAACCAAAGTGTCCATCTATAGACACTGGATAAGGAAAATGTGGTATATATACACAGTGGAATACTACTCAGCCTTAAGAAAGAATGAAATTCTGCCATTTGTGCAAAATGGATGAGTCTGGAGAAAATTCTGTTAAGTGAAATAAGCCAGACAAGGAAAGAGAAATACCACATGTTCTCACTCATAACTGGCTGCTAGGAAGGAAGGAAGGGAAGGAGGGAAGGAGGGAGAGAAAGAGAGAGAGGAAGAAAGGAATGAAGGAAAGAAAGAAAGAAAGACAGAAATAAATAAAGAAAGAAAAGACCACAACAATACATTGAACTTTCAGAAGGAGAAAACAAACCTAAGGATATTAGATATGGGGGAGAAGGAGGGAGGGGGTTGGGAAGTGATAGGTCAGGTAAAGGGCATAAAGAAACATCACGATTTGTAAGAATGAATATGCTAATAATAAATAATAATAATAAATAAATAAATTAAAACAGAACACATTTCAATTAAAAAAGGTTATATGATTTAACCATTAATCATATTATATTGTTGTCTTCATTTAACATAAACTGACACCAAGGCAGAGAAGATTTAAATAATTTAGGAAGGTCATCCAAAGCTTGTGGATAGAATTTGACTTGAATATACAAGCTTAACATTATGGTTAAAGGAATATTTCTAGTTAAAATAATTTTAAGCAATTATTGTGTAAATAGAAAAGACAGATATAGAATTTAATTGCACAACTAGGTGTTTCTAGTCCAAGTGTTCTTCACTAAATAAATGAGACTAACTGGGAGACCTAGAACATTTAGCAAGATAGAAGAGTAAGTGGTGTGGTTGGGATATGATCTTTCTATGTCCAAGATTTTAATTAACCCAGTTTTGGGATCAATATCTCTTTCTTTGCTCTTTCAAACATATTATGCAGCTGCTTTACTATCAATCCTTCAAGGCATTTTGGATTCCCTATTAGCTGTGTTTAATTTAGTCTGTGGCTTTCTTCTGTCTAAACATATTCAGTCTTCTGAAAGATTTCTGATGGTTGACAATGAAAATCCTAACGTGGTTAACAATAAAAATCCTAACCACTGAATTTTCAACAAGACTGACGAACGCATGGGAAAGGACTATACGAAATAAGAGAAAAATTCCATGTTCTTTTAGGATTTCCTGAAGGAGATAACACTTTTGAATAAAACATGAACAATTTAGTCCCCTGGTTTTTAAACAAATGGTTTCTTAACTGGAAATTTGTTTTAAAGAGCTGTAGTGATCATTTCACTTCCATGTTATTCAGACTTTGCTTCAAGCATATGCACTTCAATACATACTTTGGCATTTTGCAGTATGTACATACTGCATAATCAAATGGCATGAAATATTTAGATCAAATATAGCACATACATTCAGTGGCTTGAAAAATAAAGTGATGACAAGTGTGTTTATGTGTTCATGAGAAGATTATACTATATATATATATAAGTATATATGTGTATATATGTATATATGAGAAAAATTTAAGCTTATTTACACATTAGTATTTGCAGGAATTATGTTTTTCCCCTCAGCAGGAATGCTATATACGGATGCATTTTCCTATTCATTCACCAGTGTTAAGTTACTGTTATTCCAAATGTCACAACTATGAGAATATATTTTAAAAGTATTCTAACCATAGATATGAAATTCAACTTCTGTTTTCTGGGATATTAGACTTTTTGCTTATAGCTGTAGTATCTGATATTTCAACATTTTTATCTCTTTCTACTCCAGCATCAGGAAAGAGCAACAGTTCATACGATTCTGACATTCTTGAATAAGTTTGAATATCTAAATCAACATTTTGATCTTTGTTCAGAACCTTTTTTACTTCGTTTGTTGTTTACTTTTGTGAATTTTCTCTAAAGCAAGAAAGCTGAAGTCAAGAAAAATGTACAATAAAATAAAAGAAGCTTTTCCTGTGAGAGTCACTGGGTTGAGAGGAGCGTGGCCTTCTCCTCTTCCTGACATGACATGTACTTGTCCACTGATGTCAGTGTACTTCAAAAAGAGGGAGTCATCTGGCAAAAATGTTACTTTGCCAGCTGTGTTCAAGGTTCCTATTCAACCAGATATTGTCAACTTTATTCACATCAACTTGCTTAAAAACAACAGATAGCCCTATGCTGTCAGTGAATTAGCAGATCATCAGATCAGTGCTGAATCTTGGTGTACTCAAGGAGCTCTGGTTTGAATTTCCAGAATTCAAGTTGGTGAGACTCACCATTCTGGCCAAGGTGTTTTTGGAAATATCTCAGAGGCCACATGTTTGCTCCAACCAAACCTGGCACTGTTGGCACCATTCATTGAATACAACCCAAAAGTAATATGCCATCTGCTCTGTCCTGGCTGCTTCAGCCTTACCAATACTGGTAATGTCTAAAGATCATCATATTGAGGAAGTTCCTGAACTTTCTTTGGTGGTCGAAGATAAATTTGAAAGGTACAAGAAAACAAAGGATGCAGTTTTGCTTCTTAAGAAACTTAAGTCATGGAATGATATCAAAAAGGTCAATGTCTCACCAAATGAGAGCTGGCAAGGGAGAAATGAGAAATCATTGCCATTCGTCATATCCAGCACAGGAGGCCCTGCATCATCTACAATGAGGACAGTGGTATCCTCAAGGCCTTTGGAAACCTCCCAGGAATTACTCTGCTTAGTACCAGCAAACTGAACATTTTGAAACTTGCTCCTGGTGGGCATGAGGAACATTTCTGCACTTAGACTGAACGTGATTTTCGGAACTTAGATGAATTGTATGGCACTTGGCACAAAGCTGCTTCCCTGAAAAGTAACTATAACCTTCTCATGCATAAGATGATGAATACAGACCTTAGAAGAATTTTGAAAAGTCCAGAGATCCAAAGAGCCCTCCACGCATCACGCAAGAAAATTCACATGGGGTCCTGAAGAAGAATCAATTGAAAAACCTGAGAATCATGTCAAGACTAACCCCACATGCAAAGTCCATGCACCAGAACACGATTCTTTGCCAGGCCAAGAATCACTAACTCCAGGTGGATAAGGCTGCAGCAGCACTAGAGGCTAAATCAGAAGGGGTTGCAGGCAAGAAACCTGTGGTAGGGAAGAAAGGAAAGATGGCTGTTGGTACTGAGTAGCAGAAGAAGCCTTTGAGAAAAAAAGGCTGTGGCTACCAAGAACCTAGTAGCTGAAAAGAAGCCAGCAGAAAAGAAACCTTCCAAGGGAGAAAAGAAGCCTGCTGCATAAATTCTTAGGTTTATTTTATAAAAGCCAAACATTTTGGACAGCTTATTTTGAATAAAGACCTGATCAAAGAGGCAATGAAAAAAAAATAAAATAAAATAAAACAAATCTGGTCTTTTACTTCCTGCTTTTGACAAGAGAAAGGGGGAAAAAAACCTCAACCTTTAAATTATTTTTTTATTAAAATATAATTGATTACACATATTTCTTGGGTACAGATTTGAATATCAGTACCTATGAATGATATGTGGTGATCAAATCAGTATAATTAGTTTACTCATGTTTACAAAATATAATCAATCTTTGTGATCCTTAAGCAATTTCTCCCTAACCCCCTTCCCTCTCCCTATCCCACCTCTAATAGACAGTTCTCTTTTTTATTAAAAGTTCAACATTCTTGTGATTGTTGTTTCTTTCTTTCTATCTTCATTTTATTGTTTCTTTTTCTTTTTTTAGCTCCCACTTATGAGTGAGGACGTGCAGTGTTTCTCTTTCTGTGCCTGGCTTATTTCACTTAACATAATTTCCTCTAAGTTCATCCATGTTGCTGTGGCAGAATTTCATTCTTTTTTATGGCCAAGTAGTATTCTATTGACTATATATACCATATATTCCTTATCCAATCATCGGCATTTAGGTTGGTTCCACATGTTAGCTATTCTAGTTAAAGTTGTGATAAACATGGGAGTGCAGGTATCCCTCTGACATGATGATTTCCATTCCTTTGGGCATATATCCAGTAGTGGAATTGCTGGATTATGTGTCAGTTCTATCTGTAGTTGTTTGAGGAACCACCATACTATTTTTATAATGTCTTCACTACTTTACAGTCCCACCAATAGTGGAGGAGGGATCCCCTTTCTCCTCATCATCGTCAGCATTTGTTATTCTCTGTCTTTTTGATAATGGCCAGTCTGACTGGGGTGAGATGATATCTCAGTGTGATTTCGATTTTCATTTCCCTGATGCTAAGTGATGTTGAGCACTTTTGCATGTCTGTTGACCACGTGTATATCTTCCTTTGAGATATACTTATTCAGCTCCATTGCCCATTTTTTAAGCAGGTTACTTGTTTTCTTACCGTTAAGTTGTTTGAGTTCTTTGTACATTCTGGATATTAATCTCTTGTCAGATGCATAGTTGCAAATAATTTCTCCCATTCTGTAGGTTGTCTTTTTGCTCTGTTAACTGTTTATTTTGCTGTGCAGAGCTCTTTAGTTTGATATAACCCCATTTGTTTATTTTTTCTTTTGTTGTCTGTACTTTTAGAGTCTTATTCATAAAGTCTTTGACCAGTCCTACATCCTGAAGTGTTTCCTCTACATTTTCTTTTAGGAGTTTTATAGTTTCAGGTCTTATATTTAAGTCATTAATCCATATTGGGTTAATTTTGGTATATGGCAAGAGATATGGATCTACTTTCATATTTCTACATATGGATGTCCAGATTTTCTAGCATCACTTATCATTTGTATCTTTTCCCCAATGTATGTTCTTGAGGCCTTTGTTAAAGATCAGTAGGCTGTAAGTATGTGGGTTGATGTCTAAGTTCTCTGTTCTGTTCCATTGGTCTCAATGTCTGTTGTTATGCTTGTACCATGCTATTTTGGTTACTATACCTTTGAAATATAATTTGAAGCCAGGGATTGTTATGCCCCCAGCTTTATTTCTTTTGCTCAGGATTGCTTTGGCTATTTGGGATCTTTCTTGTTCCATAAGAATGTTAGGATTGTTTTTGTTTTCTATTTTTGTGAAGAAATGCCATTGGTATTTTGATGGGGATTGCATTAAACCTGAAGATCACTTTGGGTAGTATGGTCATTTTAATGTGTTAATTCTTCAAGTCCAAGAGCATGGAATGTGCTTCCATCTTTTTGTGTCCTCTTTAATTTCTTTCAGTAGTGATTTGTAGTTCTCATTGTAGCATTCTTTCACATCCTTGGTTAAATTTACTTCTGGGTTGTTTTTTTCTTTGTTGTTGTTTTGTTTTGTTTTGTTTTTTGGCCATTTATAATTTTTATAAATTATAAAAACATGTCATCTGCAAAGAGGGACAGTTTGACTTTGTCTTTTCCAATCTGGATGCCCTTTAATTCTTTCTCTTGCCTGATTGCTCTGGCTACTATTTCCAATACTATGTTAAATAGGAGTGGTAAGAGTGGGCATCCTTGTCTTGTTCTTATATTCATGCTATTGTGAGAATGCTATTGGCAGTGGGTTTTGTCATATATGGCTTTTACTGTGTTGAGATATTTTCCCTCTATACCTAATTTGCTAAAAGTATTGTGATTGGATGTTGAATTTTGTCAAATTCTTTTTTTTTTTTTTTGCATCTATTGAGATAAATCATATGGCTTTTGTACTTGATTGTGCTGACATGGTGTTTTATTGTGATTTATTGACTTGTTTGTGATTTATTGACTTCGTATGTTGAACCATCCTTGCATCTCTGGGATGAATCCCACTTGATCGTGGTGTATAATTTTTTTGATGTATTGCTGTATTCTGATTGCTAATATTTTGTTGGAGATTTTTGCATTTATGTTCATCAAAGATATTGGCCTGTAGTGCTCTTTATGTGTTGTGTCTCTTTTCTGATTTTGGTATCAGGGTGATACTGGCCTCATAGAATGAGTTTGGGAGAATGGCCTCTGTTTTGATTTTTTGGAGTAGTTTGAGAAGAATTGGTATTAATTCCTCTTTTATGGTTTGGTAGAATTCAGCAGTAAAGCCATCTGGTCCTGGGCTTCTTTTTTTGTTGGGAGACTGCTGATTACTGCTTAAATCTCATTGTTTGTTATTGGTCTGGTCAGATTTTGTATGTCTTCTTGCCTCAGTCTTGATAATTTGTATGTGTACAAAAATTTATCCATTTTCTTCAGGTTTTCAAATTTGCTAGCATATAGTTGTTTATAAGTCTTTAATGATTCTTTGTATATCTGTGTTATTGGTTATAATGTCTCCTGTTTCATTTCTGATTTTTGTTGTTTGTGTCTTCTCTCTTCTTCTTTTGGTTAGCCTTGCTAACAGTTTGTCTATTTTGTCAAAAAAAATCTTTGTGTTCCATTGACCTTTTTTGGGTCTCTATTTCATTTAGTTCTGCTGATGTCTTTACTTCCTTCCATATTATTAATTTTGGGATTAGATTGCTCTTATTTTTCAATCTCTTTGAGGTGTAACATTAGGTAGTTAATTTGAAATCTTTCTGTTCTTTTGATGTGTCTATTGCAATATGCTTCCCTCTTAGTACTGCTTTTGCTGTATCCCATTTTTTTTGCATGATATGTCTTTATTTTCATTAGTTCCAAGAAATTTTTTGATTTCCTGTTTAATTACTTCTTGGACCCATGGGTCGTTCAGCGCCATGTTTTTACCTTCTGTGTGTTTGTATAGTTTCAAGAGTTTCATTTGTCATTGATTTACTATTGTTTTGGGTAGAACTGAATCAAAACATTGTTAGTGATGCTAGTGGTTTATTACCATTCTTTGACCAATTTTACAGTATAAAAGTAAAACATTTCTCTATGAAAAGGTACTTATAGAAAAAAAAGTTTGAGTGGGAAAATGGTAGACTAGAGGAAACCAGGACACATTCCTCTCACAAAAGAAAACCAGAATAGGCCCACTGCTACCATCACCACACTCACCAGGGACATTGTCTGGACCCAGGACTGTTGCCAGTCTTCCCAAAGTGAGTTTCATCCTGCTCCGCACTGCTGCCACCAGTAGCCATTTACACCAGTGCTGTAGGGCCGACCAGATCAGCCCTGCACAGGATCCATGCCCATGGCGCCACGTCAGTCAGTCTAGCCCTGTGTGTGTTCCCTGCTGCAGCCGTCTGCAGTTAGACAGCCATCACTAGTGGCCCTCTACACTGCAGCACCAGCCAGACCAGCCACATACAGAACCCCCACCCAAGTCACCTCAATAGTCAGCCTGGCTATGTGCAAGACCCCCACTGTAATTGTATATAGTGTAGCTGCCATCACCATAGCCATCACACCAGTTGCCTTGGCTGGATGTGGTTCCACTGGTACACCATCTTCTCACTAAACCTTTTTTTCTATAAGTGCCTTTTCATATAGAAATGTTTTACTTTTACCCTTCAAAATTGGCCAAAGAATAGTAACAAACTACTAGTATCACTAACAATGTTTTGGTTCAGTCCCACCCAAAACAATAGGATTATTTTACATTGCAGACGATTTCATTCTCTTGTGTGTTTTTTTTTTTTTAGGTATTTATTTATTTTTTTAATGTATATATATTTTTATTGGTTATGAATATTCTTGAGATACAAAGCTGATCATTACCACTTGTCTTGCATTAAGGCCTAGAATGTCTGAAGCAATCTAGCCCCATTGAATTTTGAAGACTCCCATCCAGTGAGGGGAGCAACTACAGAGGATGGTGTCAAAATTAAGCAGGAGAGAGATCTTAGAGAGGCAGGAAAGAGAACGTACAAATAAAAATAGAGGAGGGAAACAGAACTGGGAAATCCCAGAAAGCAGCCTCCCATAATTTTTAACATACCCTAAAATAACAAGTTGGAGCTCAGTGAAATTAGAAACACTATCTGAGTCAAGCTTTTCTCTTTATCTTTTGGGAAATTAAGTTCAAGTAGAAATGAACAACAGGAATCTATTAAGGTTAAATTCCATAGAAAATTATTTTTTAAAAACTGAAAATAAGGAACATTATAGAATCCTGACAGATATTTTAAGCATGCTGAAAAGAAAACAATAATAACGAAAGACCCAGATTATCATGTACTATTTCAAAACAAGTTTAAAGACATTAAGAAAATACATAAAAAATAGAAAGAACAACATAAACAGAAATATAAAAACTCAGGAATAAGGTGACAGAATTCAATATAGCAATAGAAATAATATCAAATAAATATTTTTAAAAACAAATACTAAACTAGAAAAAACACATGATGAGATGAACATGATAAAATTTTCTTAAAGAAAATAGATATAGAAAAGAAGACAATTTTAACAATATATAATAAAGGAAGAGATAAAAAGATTAAAGAAAAAGTGATGAATATTGAGCTTAGATAAAAAGGATTGAACATATGGATACTAGAATTTCTGAAGAACCTAGTAAGGTATCACAGAAAATTATGAACATGTACATTTCAAGGAAAATTTTCTTTAAAAATGTTTAAAGTTTACATTACAAGACACACTGTGCACCTGAGATTATTGACTATAATGATCAAAAAGATCTAGTAAAATTATTGCACTTCAAAGAAAATGAAGAAAAAAATGAACATATGAATTGGAAGAAAAATGAAATTAAATTATCATCAGACATTTTCAATAGCAATATTTATGAAAAAATTAAGTAACATAATTATGATATTTAGAGAAAGAATGCGTGAACCATGGGTTTTATAGCCAGAGTAATTGACCTTCGAATATAAAGAACACAGTCAAACTGCTATCAACTGGCAAAAACTCAGGGAAGGTAGCTCCTATGAGCCCTTCCTAAAAATTTTACTCAAGAGAAAGCTTCAGGAAGAAAAAATGACCAGAGAGACTTAGACATAAGAGGAGATGTTGAGCCTTAAATATGTAGTTCTCACAGTACCCAAACTAAATGAGAATTAAAATGGAGAGAAAATAGTGTGTAATGGCTATCTGATCTGACAATTTAAATGTATATTACAACCATTAAAAAATGAGAGAATAATGAGGATAAAATATGTCAACATTTTTAACTATTTTCAGTAAAAAATAATTGGTGAAAACAATATTTGCATTATTAATCTATGACTTGTATATAAAGAAAATACTGAAAATATGTAATTATGGGTTATATTAATTCTAATTCTATCATCCCCTATTGTTCTTGAAAACCAAATTCTCAGTGTGGAATTAAGAAAATTCAGATGTAATATGGAAAAAGTTAAGTAAAAACCTTCTAATGCCACATATAGAATAGAAATATCAGTATGAAAATATATTTTAAAATGTATACATAAACATACATACTTTAAAATATATACACATACCTACATACTTGGATATATGTATATGTTTGTGTGTGTGTGTGTGTGTGTGTGTGTGTGTATTTCCAAGCTAGTACATATTCCTAGCTCTCCCACTTAAAATTGTAATAGAAATAATGACCAGCACAGACCCCACCACCAATAATGATCTTGGTATATCATTTCCCACTAGAAGAAATCAGAACTTAATGGAGAAACAAATGATTTTCATTATGTGGCAGAAAATATATAAGATGAATTTGGGACTTCTTGACATACAGTTATCAAGAAAGGACTTCAAGAATATAAAAGGACCATGGAGCCCCCTACTCTAAAATGAAAGCATTACTGAACACAAATGATAGAAACTGAATATTTTATCTATGGATTGGGTTAAAACAGTACACAAAGGAATAACTTTAGAAAAATTTTCCATAATAATTATTATTTTCTTGTTGGTTATTTCTTTGAGAATTAAATTCTGTGATGAAATGCTGGCTAATGTCTCAGAATATGAGGAAACTTGTATTTTCTGAGACAGCTCTTAAAAAGAACACTTAAATAGTTAGGAGATGGAGTCATGACTTGCACACTGTATGCTCAATAAACACAAATTTATTTTTATACCATCTCCAAGCAACTTGGTTGTAAAATCATTCTGAAAAGGTCAGTGCTTCTGTTTGTTTTGAATTTTCATTACACATCAAAGAAGTTGTTTACCTAGTACAGGTCATAGGATTTTCATATATTGTAAGAGGGATTTAAAAAAAAATGTCTCTAATGAGGCACGACTACTAGAACAGGTAGATGTTTGTGATTTATGAGATTATGCTAAAAAACAATGCCTTCTCTACTGATTTCCTATAACATCCAAATTTAATGAAAACTTGATATAGATAATGTAAAATAGCTCTACTCACAGAAGAAAACATAAATGTTCATCTGTTACATAACTATAATAGATTATTAGACAATGATAAGTTGCCTCATATTGTTATCATGACAAGCATTTAATACAATATAAAATGTTAAATTGACACAGTCAATGAATAACTACAACTCCTACTTCCCACACACCAGCTCAATCTAATTTTCAGGAAACATGAATATTTTTACTTTTCCAGTTTTGCAAATAGCAAATTTTAAAAATCATTATGCATTTACTTATCTTAGATCCAAACTTTAACTGACACTTGAAAAAAAAAGAACATCATGATATTATTACTAGTTCAGATTTTAATAAGAAAGTGCTCAGAAACTGAATACTACAGGTAAATTAATAATATAAATATTAATTTCTAAATATTACAATTAAATGAAATAGCCTAAGCCTAGTTACTGTTGATCACATGATTAATCCCTGATTACTCAGAAAAACTATTTCCCAAACTATTGGCAATGTCACTGCTCTACAGATTTGATGTCTCCTTTAACAACCTTATTGATAGCTAGTTGAACACTTATTTATAACTGTACCTGTATCAGTTTACTTTTTATGCACATAAGTCCTTTGGAACCTGAACACTTACCTCTTCATTTGTTTTAACAATACTAAAGAGAAAACTCTTCCTATAGAAGTACCTGAGAAATTACTGTAAAAGTTAGCAATTAGAGAAGTAAATCACTTGCTGGCAAGTGATACTTGGAAATGTCACTTCCAAGTGACAATTCTTTATTATTATTTATTTATCTTGAAGCATTGTCAAATATTAGATATGTGCCACACCTATCCAAATGTAAATACAAAGACATGCTGAAAAGTTCATAATACATTATCCCGAACCATACCTATTTTGATCTAGCATATTCTGAATCATATGTTCAATTTCAAAAAATCAAATATTTACCTATTACAAATCCTCCTGCACTTTCTGCATTGAACACAGGAGAAATAAAAAATCCCTTTGTGCCAGATGTTGTTTCAGTCTTAGTAAGCTAAAATTGTTCATATTCACGTCCACCTGGAAATTATAGACCAGACTTGGACATAAGGAGATGGAAACATGGAAGATTCTTGAAATTGGACCTCCTAAAATGATATCCCCTCAGCAATACTTTGGACCAGGAAAAAAGCATCACACTAATGCAGGTAGAACACATTGACACTTGTCTGTACATGGATCTGTGATGTGGTTAGAGAGGTGTTTCTTCTGAAAAATCATTTTCTAAGCCTGAGCTTCCATTGCTATTATATCAAGTTTATAAGACCTATGGTGTCAAAACCACCAAACTGAAACATAAAAATTAGTCTGACACCTATTTTGCACAGACGTCCACCATATGCTTACCCCAAAACCATTATAGAATAAAAAGGTGAAACTTTTATTCTTTACTTTAACCTTGTTCCTTGTCTACCATGGAGCAGATCATATATATGACCAGAAAACGTGCATTTATACCATGAGATAAGCTAGGACCTTGGATTTTTTGTTTTGTTTTACTTTATGTATGTGTGTATGTACATTTTGGTTTATTATTTACTTCGGTTTGATTGGTCATTTATTATTATTAATTTCTATCAAAATTTATATAAATGTAATTCAATGAAAATGATTGACTTTCTTATAGAAAATCAAAGTAAAAAATGCAGCCTGTGGGTTCTTCTACAAGCTTGACTGCTTTGCAATATATTTTATTCCAGGGAAAAGAGAAAAATCTTCAATCTGGAATCACACATTTCTTTGATGGCAATTTCTTTTTCTTTTCTTTTTCTTTCTTTCTTTCTTTCTTTTTTTTTTTTTTTTTTGATGGATTTACCTCTATGTGGCCCGCAGGGATCACCCACTTGGATTGAATGAGCCATGTGGCATGAGAACAGTGCCCCAGTGACTCCTTACATGCAGGCCTATTTTCTTTAGCTTCAGTGTTAAGGATCATTGCTCTTGCAGATTCTGTTTCTGATTTATTTGTATTTCATGGCCAATTTGTATTCATTCTGTTTTAATGACCTTCTGATCTTCACTAGTGAAAGTGCTGAGTTGTGGTACGTGTCTTTGCCCCCATTTTTTTTTTTTTTTTAACCTGGCATGTCTACCAGGTTCTGTAAAGTTTTCAGCAACTGAGTCTATTTCCTCTTCACAACCAGGTCATTGAGCCTGCAGTCCTAAATGCCTTATACTATTTTCATTTGGCTGTAAAACGAATGATTAAATTGGCATCTGTGTGTTTCCTCTGCAGTAGTTTTCCTCATATGTATCTGTATTTCCTTTTAACCTGTACATGAAGTTGTAGGATAATGCGTTTTCCGGATATGTGTGAGAAAATTTCCAGAAAAAAATATAATTTGCTTTTATAATGATGTATTTTTAATTATACCACTTCACATAGCCTCTTTCATATATGTACTGGTCATTGGAATTTGCCAGTGTATATCATATTTACATTTAATTAAAACAGATTTACCATCAGAGGGAAGGAAATGTATAGAAAGATGTTAAAAAAAAATCTGATTTTGATTGGTTTACGCAGCACAAAGCTTGCATGGCTTGTATAACACTTCTACGCAAAGGAAAAAATATTAAGTGTCTTGGGTTTGTTCTGAGCCTCATGAATTCTCCTTAATTACTCTGCAAGAAATCTGAAAGGATCTGAGTGCATGGATTTTATCTTTCTTTCATGAGGAGTTGAAATCCCCCATAGCAATGCAAAAATAAACCATGTCCAGATGTGAGGAAAAGATTAGTGGACCAATAACAATGTGTTGTCAAAGCTCCTAGCTTTACACAAATATAACAATTCAGTTGCTGCTGAAAATGGCACAATCAAATAGGAAGAAATTCTAAGACTAAGGACCCTCCTTGTGGGCGAGGTTCAGAAATATTGGTTTTTCAGAGATAAGCCAGCCCAAGTCTCCTTACTTTCCTATGAGTTTGCTTAAAATCATTTTGTTGTTGAGAGTAAAATGTTTTCTGAAAATATTGCTACACCTTTATTTATATCCAGGAAAGATTATAAATCAGATTATAAAGTCTCTTAAATTTGAAGAAGCTATTGTTCTAATTGACCTGTAGAAATAAATAAGAAGTACTCATACAACTTGAATAGAATTATATAAGAATTCCCAGAAAAATAAGACGGTAAGCTTCTAAATATTTAACTATTTTGGCCAATTAAGAAAAAAAAATGCAATGTTCCATTGAAAATGCCAACTAAGAAAAAATCAAACTGTGATATAAATGTCGAATGCATACATAAGAAAAAAATGCAACTGGATTTAAGGCTGTTAACAAATAGTCATAGTTCTGAAACCACTTAATGGTAAATAAATACAGAATGATATAAGGATAGAAGCTGATGTAATACTTCCATTTAAAGTGAATCTTTAGACATGATCATTTGTCTGGATTAATAACATTCATTTTATAAATATTATGTTTTATTTCATCCAATATATTTTTTCTCTTGGAAACTTTTAATTTAATTCTTATTTTTCAACATATCATTATAATAATTTTAATGGATATTTACATTTTTGTCCTCATTATTTCAAACTTCCTAAATTTCATACTATGGTTTATGGGTAAAAACACATCAAATTTCTTTAATATACTATGATTTAAACATATGATTTACTAAATTTAATGTTTTCCATGCTGTATTCAACATAGATTTGTTCTTGGGAACTTTTGACATTGCTGCAAATCATGTGGACTAAGTAAATCTACTTACATCATCTGAATGCAATATTAAAGTGGCGTTTTTCTGACAAATGTTAGTTTCAATAGCTGTTGTGAAGGACTTGGGCTTTAGAATACAATGAAGCAATAAGATCTTTACTTAATTATCCATAGTAAACAATTAGAAAACTGGATAAAATATATGCAAAGCTGTTTTCAGATATTGGACAAGCCATGCAAGACTATGATATTTTGAGAAGGGAAACAAACAAAATACATAATTCAGTTGTGCAGGCTTTCATTTCAAAGTCAACTGCTTCTAGATATTAGACCCAGGGAGGGAGTCCGGCTGCCTTGGTAAATTGAAGAGATGTAGCTAGGAATGTGGGGAGACTAGGTGCCTGGGAGTTTGAGGCAGAATTCCAGAATAGAGAGATATAGAGAAAAAGAGCTCCAGAAACCTGTAATTTAAATAAACATCAAAATTATAAATATCCTCACTGAATAATTTTAGTTGTTCTTAAACAAAATTGAAATAGAATCTAGACAAAGATAAATATGTGAAATGGGACTGGAAATATGGCATGCTTAAGTTCATTGTATTTTTTAAGAAGGCTGGAAACATTGATTAACCTCACTGACTATACATCTACACATACTGCTTTTTAACACTGCTTTATTAAACAGTATTGTTTAGTATATTCAAACCGTTTGTCTATTATTCAAGATAGTATAACATTTTCATAAAAACAGCCAAACAATACCTGATAGATTGTGGCAAATTCTGTTAAGTGGGTGTCAAAACCTCCATCACATCTGTCCCCACTCCATAAAGCGTTTAATATAGGAATACTGTACCCAAGATTTTCTACCTTTCTCAGATACATAAATTTATCATTCACATGACCCCTTTTAACATTTATTAATCATCAATATTTTATGAAGCTGGTTAAAAATGCTATTATTTCACTATTTTACATGCCACATCTAGTATGGTAAGTAGTTCTAATATTTATTACCTATTCTCAAATTTATTTTTCCCCATAAAATTTAGAATCCTTAGTAAACATCCAAGGGGTTTTGCTTGAAATTACATATAATTTGTTGATTTTTATGCACCTAAACGGAAATATGTTTTCTCCTCAATTATTTGTATTTTCTGTTGTTCAGTAATATTTTTTTATTAAATAAGTTTTAAATATTATATTCCACACTACCATAGGTATTTGATAATTTGATCATTGAGATTGGTAATTTTTTTCTTTGTATTTTTATAAATATTTCTCATGGCTATATAGGATATTTATTGATAAGTGTATATACTTTTGTAACCAGAAAGCATACTAAATTTTATTATTTTTTCTAATAATTGAATAGAAATTCAGTTGAATTCCTGAGTTTACAGATAGACAGTCACATCATACAAAAAAAATTATATTACTTTTCCATTTTCCTTGTGTAAAATTGTGTGTGTGTGTGTGTGTGTGTGCGCGTGTGTGCCCACTTGGTTTTAAGGATGAAAGACAATTATTGAAATGTGTAGGCATATTGAAAGAAGCTAAAAAGAAAAGACCAAATGTATCTAATGATGCACAGAGCCTGTTCTTAAAATGTGAATTAAATTAAAGGCAAGGGAGGGTTGATAGATACTAGATGTAAATATATCTGATTTTCAAGCTTGGAGGATTTACTCCAAAAAAGAAATAGCATCACTTCTTCTGAAGTAAGAAAGAACAAGTGGGGAATGTTGGAAGTTTTAGAGTGAGAGGCAAATGTGAGGAACTGATTGTCGAAGACTTCTCTGTAGGAAAAAGATTTATCTCACAGCTAAGAGAGAGCAGCAGGCTTAAAATTTGAGGAATGAGAATTGATGTTCTGTTATAACCAACCAAAGAAATAAGAAGTGGGATTAACTTGACTAAAAGTTTTGAATTTATTTATACATTTGCCACATATCACAAATCCTGTGATAGATTTCAGCTAGGAATACAAAGAAGCATAAAGCATGCCTTCTTAATTAGCATGCTTGACCAGGATGAGTGCCAAGGTGAGTTAGAAAACATGGGTTCATCGTAGAACAGATTACTATGTTCACATTTTTTTTCTTTATATAATGTTTAGTTATCTACCAGAAACAGAGAAAAAAGAAGGGGGATAGGAACGAT
The DNA here is from genome assembly GCF_027409185.1 of Cynocephalus volans. Taxonomy (NCBI): domain Eukaryota; kingdom Metazoa; phylum Chordata; class Mammalia; order Dermoptera; family Cynocephalidae; genus Cynocephalus; species Cynocephalus volans. Next base: position 67,266,196 of record NC_084475.1, read on the forward strand.
TTACCCAGACTTGGAAATTGATAGTTGGGAGGACACAGGAGCAAAAATATATGTGAAACAAAAGATTAGTGTCTGTACAAAGAGAGGCAAAATGGGATTCTACTGAGAAAGTTACCTAATCTCTAAACCAGCTTCCTCATTAGCAAAATGAGGAAAATTGCATTTTATAAGATTATTGTAAATATAAAATTAGATTATCCATATTAAACCACATTGAGAAAAAGAAAATACTCTTTATATATACTATCTTAGAAACGTCTTTGAAAGAGAAACACTTTTCCTGTAATCTACTAAATGTTCACATACTTTCTAAGACAAATGATAATAGATTAATATAAGGAATAATGTCAGATTCTCATTATTTCATTTTTTCCTAATTCGGTACGGAATGTTTACTGTGTTGTGTAAAAATGTATATTTATTCACAAACAACTTTTGATGTTCTGTGAATGACAGTGGTTATCACCAGGCAATCAAGTTTATTGACCTGTGCAGAAAAATGGATATTCTTGAGCTTTCTATAAAGGGTATAGTAAATCTAGTAGCTATGTAATTAACCCATAATCATGTAAGCAATAAAGGCATAATTATAAGATTATTAATATGTTAAAATTATAAGGAATTTTCTGGCATTTAATTAACATTTACCAAGGCAGGCGACAGCAAATTAAATATCAATTAATAAAAAGTGACATTTATTTAGATACCCTATTAGTTGTCACAATTATTAACTTGTTATCACTGGCTTTTAAATTCTGATTGAGTGCGTAAAAATTTCCTACAATTTTTATGTGTTAAAATCTAATTATATTAGTGTCCTGTAATTTTAAATTGATTAAGCAGCATCTCATAATAAATCTCAATACTCTTAACTGTCAACTGATGGATAATAGACATTCACTAGTCTATAAAGCCAAATAAATACTTCCAAAGGAACTAAGCAGTCTTAAAAAACTCTTTCTTCCTTTAAAGTACCCAATCTTATAAACTCCAAATTAAAATAAAAATGGATTAAACGTATGGGACCCTCTGTGTCTATAGCAAAACACTAGATATGGCTCTTTTATAGCTATTCAATGCCCTTGACACAGGCCCATGATTTAGAATATTTGCTTTGAGACAGTAGAGCTGAGTATTTAAAATATAACTATGTGAAGTCCAGCTAATTTGTTTTAATCATCTGGGCACCCATTGGAAGTTTGCAGGTATAATATTAGCTCCCAAGCAATTCCAATGACCAGCAGATATAAAAACATGCCTAGTAAGTACACTTAAGGTGAGAGATCTCTTAACTAGTGTCAAATATCCAAAACCTCACAATTCATTTCTTTCTCGTAACTTTCCAAATACCAAGATGATATAAGAAGTTCAGGAAGTATACTAACAGAAAATATAAAAACTTTGTGACAAATAAATGGTCCCATTGAAGAAGAATTGAAGGAGTTAAATCATACAATCACCAAAAATGATAGGTAAAATAGCTTTTGTTTCATGACATCCATCACATAACAATGAAAATGATTGCTGTTTTTACCTTAAATTAAGGTCAGTTTTACCAGTGCATAGTGTACTAATTCTGGCCTATAAGAAATTACTTGAAAAGTTGCTACAGTCAAGAATATTTGAAAATTTCTTTTTTTGAGCATCAGGGTATATATTAGCTTAGAAAGGGTCTAAGAAAACCTGCAGTGAAGAAATCTATACTTTTTTCCAACAGAATTTAAGCACAGAACTTTTCATTCACATCACACTTATTAACTTATCAATAAATCAGAATACAGAAAATCTCCATTAGAATTACTTGTTTACATAAAAGTATTTAATGCAGCATTACCTGGACTATCTTAATTCTGTGAGTTTTAGTTAGAGGATATGAGAGGTGCAAAGACTGGAAAAGATGAAGTCAAACTGTCCCTGATTGCAGATGACATGATCCTATATATCGAACAGCTTAAAGCCACTACAAAAAAAACCTCGTGGAGTTGATAAAGGATTTCAGTAAAGTAGCAGGATACAAAATCAACACACAAAAATCTGTAGCATTTCTATTCTCCAATAGTGAACAGGCAGGAAGAGAAATCAAGAAAGCTTGCCCATTTACAATAGCCACAAAAAAATAAAATACTTAGGAATTGAGTTAACCAAGGATGTGAAAAATCTCTATAATGAGAACTACAAACCACTGCTGAGAGAAATTAGAGAGGATACAAGAAGATGGAAAGATATCCTGTGCTCTTGGATTGGAAGAATCAACATTGTCAAAATGTCCATACTACCCAAAGTGATATACAAATTCAGTGCAATCCCCACCAAAATTCCAATGAGATTTTTCTCAGAAATGGAAAGAACTATCCAGACATTTATATGGAATAACAAAAGACCACGAATAGCCAAAGCAATGCTGAGCAAAAAAAAATAAAGCTGGAGGTATAACACTACCTGACTTTAAACTATAATACAAAGCTATAATAACCAAAACAGTATGGTACTGGCATGAAACAGACACACTGATCAATGGATTAGAATAGAGAATCCAGAAATCAACCCACACACCTACAGCCATCTGATCTTTGACAAAGGCACCAAGCCTATACACTGGAGAAGAGACTGCCTCTTCAGCAAATGGTGCTGGGAGAACTGGATATCAATATGCAGGAGAATGAAACTAGAGACATACCTTTCAACATACACTAAAGTCAACTCAAAATGGATTAAAGAATTAAATATATACCCTGAAACAATAAAACTTCATAAAGAAAACATAGGAGAAACACTTCAGGAAGTAGGACTGGACACAGACTTCATGAATATGACACCAAAAGCATGGGCAAACAAAGGAAAAATAAACAAATGGTATTATATCAAACGAAAAAGTTTTTGTACAGCAAAAGAAACAATTAAGAGAATTAAAAGACAACCAACAGAGTGGGAGAAAATATTTGCAAAACAAACATCTGACAAAGGATTAATACCCAGAATATACAAGGAACTCAAACAACTTTACAAGAAAAAAAACAAGCAACCCAATTAAAAAATGGGCAAAAGAGCTAAGTAGGCATTTCTCTAAGGAAGATATACAAATGGCCAACAGATATATGAAAAAATGCTCAACATCACTCAGCATTTGGGAAATACAAATCAAAACCACACAGAGATACCATCTAACCCCAGTTAGGATGGCTAATATCCAAAAGACTCTGAACGATAAATGCTGGCAAGGTTGTGGAGGAAAAGGAACTCTCATACATTGTCAGTGGGACTACAAAATGGTGGAGCCTCTATGGAAAATGGTATGGAGGTTCTTCAAACAGTTGCAGATAGATCTACCATATGACCCAGCTATCCCACTGCTGGGAATATACCCAGAGGAATGGAAATCATCAAGTTGAATGTATACCTGTTCCCCAATGTTCATTGCAGCACTCTTTACAATAGCTAAGCGTTGGAACCAGCTCAAATGTCCATCATCAGATGAGTGGATACAGAAAATGTGGTATATCTACAGAATGGAATACTACTCAGCTATAAAAAAGAATGAAATACTGCCATTTGCAATGACATCGATGGACCTAGAAAGAATTATATTAGGTGAAACAAGGCAGTCACAGAGAGAGAAATATCACATGTTCTCACTTATTTGTGGGAGCTAAAAATTAATAAATAAATAAACAAAAAAACCCGGGGGGGGGGAGGGAGAAGACATAACAATTACCATTCCTTGAAATTGATATGACAAGCATACAGAAAGGACATTGCTGGGAGGGAGGGTGTGAGGGAGGTGGGAGTGAGGTTTCGGTAATTGGCCACAATAATCAACCACATTGTATATTGACAAAATCAAATCAAATCAAATATTTAATAAATAAAATAAAATAAAATAAAATTTTAGTCTACTAATTACAAAAAAAAAATTAAGGGTTGTTCTGATTAATTTATTAAGTGAAGAGTTAATGTATTCAATTAAGATAAATCTGTGAAACCTTAAGGGTATATGCATCAAAAGCGTTATAAAAAAACAAACAGAATGTGTTCATTCTTTATTTCGTTAAATAACAATATTCTGTTCAAAAAAAGAAAAGGTAGGCTTCAGTGTTTGACTGTGAGTAGGGGCTCAAATATTACAGATATTTGGATAGACTGAAATCACATTAGGAGAAAATACAAACTTTTTTTCAATGAAAAACTACTTTTTAAAGTTTAAATAAATAAAGAATATCCTTTGGAAGTATTAACATTGAGAAAATGTCTATACTACCCAAAGTGATCTACAGATTCAATGCAATCCCCGTCAAAATACCAATGACATTCTTCACAGAAATGGAAAAAAACAATCTTACCTTTCATATGGAAAAACAAAAGACCCCAGATAGCCAAAGCAATCCTGAGCAAAAAAATAACAAAGCCGGAGGCATAGCTCTCCCTGGCTTCAAATTATACTACAAAGCTGTTGTAACCAAAACAGCATAGTACTGGTATAAAAATAGACATTCAGACCAGTGGAGTAGAATTGAGAACCCAGAAATCACTCCTCAGGCTTATAGCCATCTGGTATTAGACGAAGGCAGCAAAAATCTACATGGGGGAAAAGATTGCCTTTTCAACAAGTGGTGCTGGGAAAACTGGATATGCATATGCAGAAGAATGAAACTAGATATGCCTCTCTCACCATACACTAAAATCAACTCAAAATGGATTAAAGACCTAGGTATAAGACCCAAAACTGTAAAATTACTAAGGGAAAATATAGGTGAAAGACTTCAGCAGTTAGGTCTGGGCACAGGCTTTATGAATATGAGCCCAAAAGCTCAAACAGCAAAAGAAAATATAAACAAACGGAACTATATCAAACTAAAAAGTTTCTGCACAGCAAAAGAAACAATCAGCAAAGTAAAAAGACGACCTACAGAATAGGAGAAAATTTTTGCCAACTATGCATCTGACAAGGGACTAATATCCAGAATACACATAGAAATTAAGCAATTATACAGTAAAAAAGTAAATGACCGAATTAAAAAATGGGCAAAGGAGCTGAATAGACATTTTCAAAGGAAGACATACAAATGGCCAACAGATACATGAAAAAATGCTCAACATCACTAGTCATCAGGGAAATGCAAATTAAAACCACATTGAGATACTACCTCACTCCAGGTAGACTGGCTATAATCAAAAAAGACACTGAATAACAAATGCTGGTGAGGGTATGGAGAGAAGGGAACACTACTGCACTGTTGGTGGGACTGTAAATTAGTACAACCAATCTGGAATACAATATCTCAAACAACTACAGATTGATCTTCCATATAATCCAGCAATCCCTCTTCTGGGTATATATCCAGAAGAATGGAAATTATCATGTCGAAGCGATACCTACACTCCCATGTTTATTGCAGCTCTGTTTACAATAGTCAAGATTTGGAACCAACCTAAATGTCCATCAATAGATGACTGGATAAGGAAACTGTGGTATATATATACACTATGGAATATTACCCTGTCATAAAAAAGAATGAAATACTCCCATGTGCAACAAAATGGATGAACCTGGAGAAACTTAGGTTGAGTGAAATAAGCAAAACACTGACAGAAAAAAATTGCATGTGCTCACTCATATGTGGGAGATAAGAGACTAAAGAAGTCAGGAAAGAAAGACCACTGTAGTACTGAAATCCAACAAAGGGAGGGAACTTTCCTAGGGCTACAAATTGGAGTTGAGGGGAGTGAGGCTGGGGGAAAATTGGGAGGGGACAAAGGGTACAAAAGTAATTTCTGGTAATGGATATGCCTCCAGTATGAATCTGGCCCCCACATCATGGACAGGAGGGGGGACAATCAGCTTTGTATCTCATGAATACTCATAAGAAATAAATTTTAAAAATAAATAAATAAATAAACAATTTCCAGGTGAATTGTATTATATTCAATGTATAAAAATATATTTTAAATCCTAAATAAGTGAGAAAATAATAAGCAAATGATAATAAAGATGAGAATACTATCCTGGTAGCTGAGATATCCTCTTTTGAAAATCTTTGAATCCAGTTTTAAATATCATCATCTTACTTACTACAGCTACCATTTAGATTTTGTGATTCTTCTTCAAACTAAACTGTTTTCCTTGCTAATATCACTTTAACTGATTTAATTTAGCAGTTAAATTTTCAAAACTAAAATTGGCAAAATTTATTTATCATGACACAATTTGTCATTATCGTATTGCCTATCAATTTCCCTTTGACAATAAGAATGCCCTCAATCTGAAACATCTCTTAATGAATCATATATTTTAGTTTTTTATTTTAAGCTTTTTATTATGAAATATTTTGTACATAAATAAAGTGCACAAAAAGGTATCTACCATTCAACAAATTATTCTAAAGAAATGCTTGCATAATGTGGGTTAGCATTTCAAGGAGGTCCCTGCATGACTATTTGCAATTCAAAATTCCTTTTCTCCTCACTAGATGCACCACTGTTTTGAAGGATGTGGTAAGTAAATGCTTTCTTGCTTTTATGTACAGTTTTCCCAAGTGAGTATGCATTTTGAAACATTATAATTTTTATATTTCCTGTTTTTAAACCTTTAAGATATTAATGAAATTGTATATACTCAGCCCTAGCTTTATTTATTCAAATTATTATTTTTAATATTATTTATTATAAGCATATTATTATTACAAATCATGATCTTTCTTTATGCCCTTTACCCAACCTGTCCCTCCCCAACATCCCCCCCCCAACCCTACCTCACTGCCATCTCTAATATTCTGAAAGTTCAAGGAATTGTTTAGGTCTTCTCTCTCTCTCTCTCTCTCTCTCTCTCTCTCCCCCCCTTCATTTCTTCCCTCCTTTCTTTCTTTCCTTCCTTCTTTTTTTTCTTAGCACCATAAGTGAGAACATGCGGTATTTTTCTTTCCTCGTCTGGCTTATTTCACTTAATTTATGTTTAATTATGTTACTTATATTTATTCAAATTACGCTTGAAGTTTCACCCTCTTTGCTGTATGTTGGGTCATTTTTTCAAAACTCCGTTAATATTGCACAATTTATTTTACCCATTCTACTGTTTGTGGATGTTTTTATTTTTTCCGGTGTTTGGTTATTATAAATAATGTTTCTAGAAACATTTCTATACATGTGCATGTACAAGTATTTCTGTAGTAAAGAGATATTGCTAGGTCAGTGCATATATACTTCATATTAGTATACATTGCAGTACAATTTCCCAAAGTGATTTTACTAACTTACACTTCAAAAGAAGTTCATGGAAATTTTCACTGATCTACATCCTCAATGACCCTTCGTATAGTGTGTCATTTTTATTTTACCCATTCTATTGACTGTGTAGTGATATCTAATTTTCATTTAATTTTTATTTCTCTGACAAATAAACATTTGAGTATCTCTTAACATGTATATTGGCCACTGGAAAATCCTCATGTATGAAGAGCCCATGTAAGCCTTTATCCATCTTTTATTGGCCTGTTTTTTTCTGAGTATTTTGTAGGGATTCATTATATAATCTGCATATAGGTTGCTAGTTGTATGCATTGAAAACATCTCACACTATTTGTCATGATTCTTACCTTCTTAATGGTGTGTTTTAATTAATACTAGGTCTTAATGGAATTAGATTTATCAAACACCCTTTCACATTATCTTCTACTCAAGAAAAGTTTGCCTGTTTTACAGTCATGAATAAGTATATGTTTTTATCTAAAAGCATTATTGTTTTACTTTTCTCCTTTAAATACAAGATGTATCTGTAGTTGATTTTTGTATATGATATTAATCAAAAGTCATCACTCCCTTTAAAAAATGTGGCAATCTAATTGAAATAAAACCCTTTATTTCAAAGGAAACTTTCACACTCCTGCACCTTTGCCATGTGATGCCCTGTACCACCTCGAGACTCAGTAGAGCGTCCCCATCACGAAAAAGGCCCTCACCAGATGCACCCTTCGACCTTGAACTTCCCAGCCTCCAGATCTATAAGAAACACATTTTGTTTTCTTAATAAATTACCCAGTTTTAGGTATTCTGTTATAAGCAACGGGAAACTAAGATACTATCCCCTTGTATTATTTTGCTCCAGTTGCCATAGCAGAGAACCACAGACTGGGGGACTTCTGAAACAGAAATTTATTTTCTCACAGTTCTGGAACCCAGAAATCCAAAATCAAGGTGACAGCAGGGTTGTTTCTTCTGAGGTGTCTCTTTTTGGCTTGCAGATGGCCATCTTCTCCGTGTCTTCACATCGTCTTTCCTCTTTATGTGTCTATGTCCTAATCTCCTCTCCTTATAAGGACACCAGCATTATTGAATTAGGGCCCATTCCAATGACCTCATTTAACTCATATTAGTTCTTTTAAAATTCTATCTCCAAAGACAGCCACATTCTTAGGTAATGGGGGTTAGAATTTCAACATAGAATGTTGGTGGGGGACACAATTCAGCTCATAACACACCTTTTCCAGGAATGCCCTTTCCTCTCTTATTCACCTGACAAGTTCTCTCACTCACTCTTCTTTAAGAATCACATCAGGCACTGCCTCTTTGGTGAGGCCCCTCTGACAACCCCTGCAGGTTTGGCTCTCTGTCCTGTTTTTTGACAACTTATACACACCTTCACTAGAACACCATCATTTTGTGCTTTAGTAATTTATAATCCTCTTTTATCCACTGAACTGTGAGCTTATAGGTGGTAGTAACAATATTTTTCATCTTATTAAGTCAATAAATATCCACTGGGAGCCCTCGACATGCTAGGCACCGTTACAGCCACTGAAGATTCGGCAGTGAATGAGACAGACGAGCTCCCTCCCTGCATGGTGTTTACATCCTAGTGAGAGAAAGGGACAACAAATAAGTCAATAAACAATAGCGATAGATTATACAGCGTGCTTAACCCATTGCGGGTGTTTGAAAGCATGAATGAATGCTGCGGGGAAATGCATTCATCTGGAAAGAACAGGAAGAAGAGATCTCTAGACACCTTAGAACATTTTAAAACCTGGAATTCTGTGGGTTTTTGACTCAGATACTGAGGCATGTTATATGTAGAATGTCAGGGAGCTTCCCCATGTCCTGAAAGCTCCTGTCATTTAGTGACGCTAAACGTTGGGTCACTGCACCCCTCTATCCCTCCTTAAATCATGGGACCCAACAGCATCTCCAGGGTGATATGTGAGGGCTAAGACAAAGCCCACCGACGTCTCCCATCCCTCCCCTTCACGATCTTTAGAGACAAGGGCTGGTTGCCAGTGGCCAGACCAAGAGAAGGAGTTTATTTTTGTGTGTGCAATTCCTGAGTAAATTTGTGGGGAAAAAATGAGGATGAAGCAGGTGACTAGGCATAAGAGGACTCCCACTGTGTAAATGATGCCCATTTCAGGAATATTCCAGCCCACATCAGCCTGTAAGTAAGTGATGGACCATTTCTAGAAATTCTCTAGTAATAACTTAAGATGTGGCTTAAGCCACACCCGGACCTCCACAAAAAAATTTTAAAAAGAAAAGAAAACTTTCTCCTTGTCCATATGTGGTCATTAATCAAAAGATCATTAATATATGTTCCATTGGTTATTGTCGGTTCTTCCACCAAATACCACACCTTCTGAATACTGAATATTAATAATGGGTTTTGATATCTAAATCTAAAATTTCTCCAACTTTGTGTTTCTTTTTCAAGTTTTCCTTGACTATTCTGGACTTTTAGTTACTGTGTACACTTTAAAATGAGGTTGTGGATTTACATAAATGTACAAATTTTTTAAAGGATTTTGAATATAATTTAATTGAATTTATAGAATGGTTTTAAAATACAGAGTTTTCAAATCTTTGAACATTTTTCAATCCAAAATAATTTATTTAAGTCTTTAAAAACTTACACTCAATTAAGTTTTTTATTTATAAGTGTAGTAATCTTGCACATATTTTGTTATATTTAATCACAGGCATTTAATGTTTTCTAATACTATAATAATGACCATTTAATAACTTTTGTTTTCTATTTATTTTCTATAATGGCCTTGTATCCAATAAACTTAATAGATTCACTTTTAACTAGAAAATTGTATCTATGAAATAATTTAGATTTTTCTATATTTACAATCAAATATTTGGCAAATAGTGACAATTTCATACGTTGTTTTTTAATCCTCATGAGTTTTATTTTATCTTCCTTGGCTTACCTATTATGGATTGAATTGTGTTCCCCCCAAAGTTTAATATACTAGAGGCTTTGTCCCCACTGGGACAGTGTTAAGAGGGTGAGAAATCCTATTATGGTAATTGAAAGGCGGGGCCTTGAAGAGGTGATTAGATTGTAGGACCATGCTGTAGTGAATGTATTAATAACGGTGGTGGTCAGTGGCGTGGTTTAGAGGTCTTTAAAAAGAGAGCTCATAAAGAGTCCCTCTCTTTCTGCTCTGCTATTTTCTGCAATGAGAGGCCCCTGCATTGCTGTAAAGCCACCATTAAAGAAGACCCTCACCAGATGTGTTCTCTGGACTTTGGACTTCCCAGCTTCTGAAATTGTAAGCAATAAATTTTGTTTTCTTACCCAAATTACCAAGTTCCAGATATTTTGTTATAAGCAATAGAAATAGACAAAAAACACTTAGATATCTGGCTAGAACCAATATGTTAAATAGTAATTGTGACAGAGGGGTCTTTACCAGAATATTAAACAAGATTGCCAGAAGACAGAAATGATGAGTAAAAGAAGAGCAATAAAAAGGATTGAGCTAAAAAAATAGAGCAAAAAACACATGGAAAATAAATAAAATTGCATAAGCAACAAGAGGAACACATTGAAAAGATCTAGTGAATGTATAATTGGAAAAATATTTAATAAGATGATGCCTGAGAATATTCAGCATTGATAAAATATATCAAGTCACAGGTGGAAAACAACTATCACAACAAAAAAAAAACCCACACCACTGCACATACAAATCAATCTAAAGACAGCAAAAAAGCAAAGAAAAAATCTTAAAAAGCATATAGAAGATAAAACAGCTTACTTTGAAAAATTAAAAATAAGAATGACAGCTAACTTCTCATCAGGAATGATGAAGTGATAAGACAATAAAAAAATGTTTAAAATTTAGAAATAACTTCCAGATTAGAAATCTACAAATACTGGAAATGTATTTCAGGGAGAAATAAAAAATGATGAAATGTTGAGAGAAACTATAAAGTGAGTTTGTATTAAATCCAAAATAAACAGAAATAAATAAAACTGGAAACGGGAAAAAAATGCAGAAAATTAACAATACCAAAAGCTGGCTTTGAGAAAAGATCAACAAAGTTGATAGATCTCTAGCTAGGTTAAGTAAAAAAAAAAAAAAATAGAAAAGACCCAAGTTACTAATGTCATAAACAAAAGAGGGATTGTCACTATTGATCCTATGAAGATTAAAGGATAATAAAGACTGTCCACTCTCACCACTCTTATTCAACATATACTGGAAGTCATAGCTAGTACAGTAAGATGAGAAGAAGAAATAAAAGGCATAAAGATTGGGAAGGAAAAATAAAACTGTCTTTGCTAGCAGAAAATATAATTGTCTGTGTAAAAAATTGTCTGTGTAAAAAATATAATTGTCTGTGTAAAAAAAGTTTATTTTTCAACAACAAATAAACTCCTGGAATTAATAAGCAATTATAGCAAGATCACAGGATATAAAGTTGATCTACAAAAAAATCAATTTTTATTCTTATATTCCAGCAGTAAACACTTGGAAGTTGAAATTAACCACAAGATATTTCCATGAGTACCAAATAATTACTTAGATATAAATCTATCAAAATTTGTACATTATCTATATGAGGAAAAGTAAAATCTCTGATAAAGTAAATCAAAGAAGATATAAATAAATAGATAGTCCATGTACATAAATTTGAAGGCTCAGTATTACGAAGGTGTAAATTCTTCACAGCTTGATCTATAGATTCAGCACAACCACAATCAAAATCTTAGTAAGCAGTTATTTTGTGTATATGTACAAATTTATACTAAAGATTATATGGAAAGGCAAAAACCCAGATAGTAAAGACAAAATCAGAGAACTGACACCACACTATTTCAAGAGTAATGTAAAGCTACAGCATTCAGTACAGAGTTGTACTGGTGGAAGAATAGATAAATAGGTCAAATTAACAGAACAGAGAGCCCAGAAGTAAATAATGTAACCATAATTCAACACCCTAGAGATTAATATCTATTAATATCTAATATTAGTATTAGTATTTTGCATTATGATGTAAAAAAAAACAAACTAGAATTGGGTATTATGACATCTATCCTCCAATTGTGCACTGGAAGATGAACTAGATTAGAAAGCTTTTGTGACTTTTTTTTAAATTCTAGGGTTAAAATCAAAATATCTACTCTTCTGCTATACATAGTATATTAAGATAAGAATAGATTTTTAAATTAGTGCCAACCACTTCTTCCATGTTTCCGTTTTTTATTTTACAAGACAGTGTTTTATCCATACATTTATTCAAATTTTATCAAAGTCATTTTTGGATCACATGAAATAGTCTGCATATTCTGACAATGTAAGATACAAGGTTTCAGAGTAATTAGTGTAGAATCTGCTACTCTGTTTTCTAAGTTTCTTCATAATTTGATGCCACAACACTTATTAAATATACTTTCTCCTTTCTCTTCAACATGCAAGTAGTATTCTAATATCATATCTTCAGAATCCACAAATCTATACCTTTGACAAAGAAGACACTATCTACTCACCTCTGGGTATTCAAATTGTTCTTATTTTTAAAGAACTAATTGTCTTGTATTTTATTTTCTTTATGACACATCACCAGAAAACTCTGGCCATCACTAATATCCCTCAATATTAATGTCACTCAGTAAATATTGTTCATTTAATTGGTGCATTAGATTGACTGTCCCCGCTAAACTCATTGAAGCTTGATTCCCCTGTATGACTGTTGAGGGTGGGAAATCCTATTATAGATGTGGGGTGGGGCCTTGAAGAGGTGAGTAAGTTGGTGGCTTAATGGTGGTCACAGGCATGGTTCTGAGGGCTTTAAAGAAGATCATTTGAGAGTCTCTCTTTTTCTGCTCCACCATTCTTGCCATGTGACACCATGCTTTTCTGTAGAGTCACCTCACCAGGTGTGTTCCCTGGACTGTGGACTTCCCAGCCTCTGAAACTGTAAGCAATAAGTCTGAATTTCTTACAAATTGCCCAGTTCCAGATATTCTGTTATAAGCAACAGAAATGTACTAATACAGGGCCGAGCCCGTGGCACACTCGGGAGAGTGCTGCGCTGGGAGCGCAGCAACGCTCCCACCGCAGGTTCGGATCCTACATAGGAATGGCCGGTGCACTCACTGGCTGAGTACCGGACACGAAAAAGAAAAAAAAAAAAAAAGAAATGTACTAGTACAGTTGGTAGACTTGTACCTTTTTATATTGTTGATTAGTCCAGGGCATTTAAAATATTTTTCTAAAGTATGTAAGTAACTCCTTAAGATTAATGACCATAACTTCTGCTCTGCTTTAACTCTAACATCCCCAAGTATTGTATTATGCATATAGAAATAAAAAAATATATTTTTTAATTTAATTCTTATTTGAATCCTGTGTTAGTGCAGTGTTTCTCATTCTGTGGTTCATTGGTAAAAGACGGTTACTTGCCAAAAAGCTTGTTAAAATAAAAACTCCTCTAGCCTGCCCCAGATCTGTGAATCATGGAGTGAACCTAGAACTTTTTAAAAATAGCTTCACTAACTCTTAGCACATTACAGATGGGGCAACTGATTTGGATCAGGATTTCAAAAACACAATCATTACTTCTCACCTTATTTTAATGTTAATGAACATCAAAGGAAAACCCATTCTGCAATTTATTAAACATTTTTAGAATTTTAGAATAAATAACAAGATATTATTAGCAAAAGTATATGTACTTCTATTTCCACGTATGCCTTCTCTATGGTAATGTTTAAAATATCAGAAAATGAAAATAAGAACCACAAATAAAAACCCTTCTCATACCTCATACTTTTATGTACATTAAAATGTAGTTTGCATAGTAAAAGAAACACTTTACAAGCTCAACAGCAAATTAATTTTAATTAAAAATAGTTATATTTCAAAAAAGAATTACTAAAGCAAAACTAGTGTATATCGCTTGGCTCTACCCAAACATCAATTTTTATTTTGAGAGGCAGAAATATATACAAAATATAATTGAGAAGAAAAAGTGAAATATCCTGCTTGTTTGTCTTTGCTTTGCTTTCCTCTGCGTAAAAGCCACAGATCATTTTCTGAATTCTATCAGCAAAAACGTGTCTAAAAAGACTGCACAGATGAAGCTCTGTTCTGAACTAAAAAAACAAATTTTACGGGAAACAAATTTCTCAGGAGATTTTCAGCTTAAACATGCTAAAATATCCCTAATCATTACTTTCAGCTTAACTCGACCAGAACTTAATCAATCAATACAGATGTCCATGCGTGCACATTCTTTACAGAGGAAGTTAGTCAATAGATATAAACTTCAATTTTAATTTCCTGACTTTTATGCATAAAGAGAAATGATATGCTTTCCAGGTATATAGTTAATTTGTAATTTATATTTGGGCCATTCAAAACCATTGGTTCACCTCATCCTAGCACAAAGGCACCGTTCCCATAGGACTGGACATTTATACACTGTAAATGAACAGCTGCACAGTGTACTGGTTTCCAAGGCTCACATTAGTACCACACTAATCCATGTATATTTGCAAATTGTTATGATCATTACTTAGAAATGGCATCAGTTGCAGCTGCAGCAATTCTGAAAATATTTCAGACTTGTGATGGCTGGAACAACAACACAGAAATTATAATCATCTGACATCCATCACTGCTGCTCCTTCACTTGATTACACCAGTCAACAAATCCCGGGCAGGAAGACAGTGATATAAGAAAAAACACTAACCTTGTCAAATAAAGAAATATTTTTTTCTCTGATTCTCATCATCTCAATTTTCTGCCATCTTGTTTCTTGTTCTATTTTCAAAGCTGTCCAATACACAAACAGAATCATAAAAATAAATATGATTTTTCAAAGAGACCATTAATGGCTACTTCTTTTATTCCCATCTTCTTTTATCATTTCCTTTTATAACTGAAAAGTATTGATTGTACGTATTTATGGGGTACAGAGTTATATTTTAATACATGTATACAATGTGTGATGGACAAATTAGGGTAATTAACATATTCAGCATTGCAAAACTTAATCATTTCTTTGTAATGAGAACATTTGATCTCCTCTCTTCTAGACATTAGATAGCATATAGTAAATTATAGATATAGATGCCTAGCATGACTTATACCACTAGAACTTATTTTTCTTATCGGGCTATAATTTTGTGTTCATTAATCCAACCTCTTCTTATCCTTCCTTCTCCTCCAGTTTCCAGCCATTGGTAAGCACGATTCTACTCTCTACTTCTGAAAGTTCAAATTATTATTATTATTATTACCTCTTACAAATGAGTGAGAACATGAAGTATTTTTCTTTCTGTGCCTGACTTATTTCACTTGACATAATGACTTCCAGGCTCATCCATGTTGTGACAAATGACAAATTTCATTCTTTTTTATGGCAGGGTACTATTCCATTGTGTATATATACCACATTTTCTTTATCCATTCATCTGTAGATGAACACCTAGGCTGATTCCATATCTTGGCTTTTGTGAATACTGCTGCAATAAAATGAAAGTGTAGATATCTCTTCAGTATGCAAAGTTCCTTTCCTTTGGATAAATACCTAGTAATGGGATTGTGGGATCATATTGTCGTTCTATATTCAGTTTCTTTGTGAAACCTCCATACTGTTTTCCATAATGGCTGTACTAATTTACGTTCCCAACAGTGTAGAGTTGCCTTTTCTTCACATCCTCACCAGCTTCTGTTACTTTTTATTTTTTTGATGATAATCATTCTAACTGGGGTGAGATGATATCTCATTGTAGTTTTGATTTGTATTTCTCTAATGATTAGTGATATTGAGTATTTTTTCATATACCTGTTGGCCATTTCTATGTCTTCTTTTAAGAAATACCTATTCAGTTCATCTTGCCCATTTTTTAATCAGATTGGTTTTTTTTTAAAGTTGAGTAGTTTAAGTTCCTTGTATATTCTGTATATTAACCAATTGATGAGTGAATAGTTTGCAAATATTTTTTCCCATTGTGTGGTTGCCTCTTTGTTCTATTGATTGTCTCTTTTGCTGTTCAGAGCTTTTTAATTTGAAGTAATCCCATATGTTTATTTTTGCTTTTGTTGTCTGTGCTTTAGCAGTCTTCTCCATAAAATTTTTGACCAGCCTCAGTGTCATAGAGTGTTTCCCCAGTGTTTTTTCCTAGTAATTTTATAGTTTCTGGTCTTAGATTTAAGTATTTAATCTATTTTGTGTTGATTTTGGTTTATGATGAGAGACAGAAATCTAGTTTCTTTCTTCTGCATATGGATATTCAGTTTTCCCAGCACCATTTATTGAAGAGGCTGTCCTCTCCCCAATGTATGTTCTTGGTGCCTTTGTCAAAGATCAATTGGCTCTAGATACATGAATTTATTTGTGGGTTGTCTATTCTGTTCCATTGGTCCATGTGTCTGTTTTTATGTCAGTGCCATCCTGTTTTTATTGCTATTGTTTTGTAGTATATTTTGAAGTCTGGTAGTGTGATGCTTTCAGCTTTGTTCTTTTTGCTCAGGATTGCTTTGGCTGTTTGGGGTCTTTTATCATTCCACATGAATGTTAGGATTGTTTTTTTTTTTTTTTCTTTTTCTATTACTGTGAAGAATTCCATTGATATTTTGATAGGGATTGTACTGAATCTGTAGATTTCTTTGAGTAATATGGTCATTTTGACAATGTTTATTAATCCAATCCATGAACATGGAAAGTCTTTCCATTTTTTTGTGTGTCCTCTTTAATTTATTTCATCAGTATATTGTAGTTTTCATTGTAGAGGTTTTTCACTTCCTTGTTTAAATTTATTCCTAGGTTTTTGCTTTGTTTTGTTTTGGTTTTTGGTGGCTATTGTGCAATGGATTACTTTCTTGATTTTTTTTCCTGCTAGTTTGTTGTTGGTGTATAGAAATGTTACTAATTTGGGGGGCTGGCCCCGTGGCTCCCTCGGGAGAGTGCAGCACTGGTAGCACCATGGCCACAGGTTTGGATCCTATATAGGGATGGCTGGGGCGCTCACTGGCTGAGCGTGGTGCAGACCACACCATTCCGAGGGTTGCAATCCCCTTACTGGTCAAAAAAAAAAAAAAAAAAGAAAGAAAGAAAGAAAGAAAGAAATGTTACTAATTTCTAGATACTCGTTTTGTGTCTTGAAACTTTTCTGAATTTGTTGATCAGTTCTAAGAGTTTTTTGGTTTGGTAGAGTCTAGGTTTTTCTGTATTTAAGACCATGTCATCTGCAAACAAAAACAATTTGACTTCCACTTTTCTAATGAGAATGCCCTTTTTTTCTTTCTTTTGCCTGATTGTTCTGGCTACAACTTCCAGTACTATGTTAAATAAGAGTGATGAAAGTGGGCAAGCTTGTCTCATTCCTGTTCTTAGAGGAAAAGCTTTTAACTTTTCCCATTTGGTATAATGATAGCTGTGGCTTTGTCATATATGGCCTTTATTATGTTGAGATACTTTCCTTCCATAATGGCTACTTAACAACTGAATCAAAAAGTGATTTCCATAAAATCCAGTGTTATATAACATAATACGGTTACTAAATATTATTCTGAATATGATTTTGAGCAGAAATTTATTTATCTGCTTTTTTACTCTTTTTGTCCTCCCTTCTTTTTCTCTACTTTATCTTAACCAAGCTAAATTTTCCCCTTACTGGAACACTAAGTATTCTCAATGTAAGGGGTAGACAAATAGGATTTCATTTTCAGTGCTGTTGTTTTATTTCATTTCTTAATCCATATATTATGGCTTAATAATTCTTTGCAGAAGGCTATTCTGATAATTGAAGACTATGAATTCATTATAGACAATTCACCCTAGAACATTTTCTTTTGAAGTTTAAGTTATAACATAGTGTTACTGGTTTATATTAACCTCTCAGACAAGCTAAGCAACCCTACATGTTTCAATACCAAGCAAGTATTTTTATTTAATATATTAAATAAATATTTGTGGAATTAACTCATAAATTAATATTTGTCTGGTAAACTACTATAAAAGTATACTTTGTCTTTTCAAATTAAGACTCAATTAGACAAAGATATCTTAATGTGTAGCATATAATACAAAATCTTTCATTGGCTGACTTTTGCTGATCTATTTTTCCGGCTTCAAACTCTATTTGCCAAGTCACATATCATATCTGAATATCCTTAGATTTTAAGTATTTATATTTCATGTCTTATGCATGATGTTCTCTCTCCCAGAATTCTATCCCCTAATAACGTGTCTCAAATGATAATTCCCTCAGAAACCCATTTAAAGTATTTGATTCTCTTTTTTTTTTTTTTTCAGTAAATTCACAGAGTTGGGCAGCTGATAGCAAAATCTAATATAGAATATTTTTATTGCTCTAGTTTTAACTCTCTTATTATTTTCCTAGATTTGCATTACCATTGGTTTTCACTTTTTTCTCTAGTTACAGCTTTGTTCCCACCTACTTCCTTTGTGCTACTTTTGTATAATATCACATATACATGCATTATAAGCCTAATAACATAGTTATATACAGATTGTTTTATTCAATTTTAAAAATTATTTAAGAGAAAGAAGAAGAATTATGTAATTATACTATCTATTACAACTACCCTCCATAACTCCCTTTGGTAGCACTCTTTGTTTTTTTATGTGGCTCTGAATTAATATCTGCTGTCAGTTGCTCTCAACCTGAAAAGTTTTCTTTATTATTTCTTGTAACATATCTGATAGCAACAAATTCTCTTTATTTCATCCTCATTTTGGAATTTTTTTTTATACTTCTAGAAGTTTAAATATGTTGTCTGTCAATTTTGTTTCTGATGAGATGTCAGTTATTAATCTTACCAGTTTTTTCAAATATGTAATGAGTTATTTTGCTCTTTCTGCCTTCAAGACATTCTCTTTGTCTTTAGCATTGAACATTTGATGATGATAAGTCTGAATGTGGATCTTTTGTATTTATCCTAAGTATAGTTCATTGTGCTTCCTGGGTATGTAGATCAACATTGTTCATCAAATTTGGAATGTTTTTATCTATGACTTCTTTAAATATTTTTCTGCTCCCCCTTATTTCTCATTTCCCTTTGGCACTTGTATTATGAATATGTTGGTGTTCTTAATGATGTCTCACATTTTTCTGAGGCCCTGTCCTATTGTTTCATCTATTTTTATCTCTGTTTTTCAGTTTGGTAATCTCCGAATCTTTCTTGTTCCTGCTCAAATGTGCTGATTAGCATCTAGTGATTTTTCTTTTTGGTTTACTTCAGAATTTTCACTTGGCTGTTTATTATGTTCATATCTTATTATTAATATTCACTCTTTGATTTATTTTAATTCTTTAAATATGTTTTTTTCTTTAGTTCTTGAAACAAGTTAATATTAGCTGTTTTGTAATCTTTGTCTGCTAAGTATCAAATCTGGATTCCACAAAATCTTTCCATTGCCTATTTTTTGTTTTGTTTTGTTTTGTTTTCCTTGGTATGGGGCACACATTGCTGAACATTGCATGTGTCATAATTTTTCACTTAAAAACTATATCTTAAGATAATACATCTTTGTGAGGTAATGGATATGTTAATTAGCTTGAATAGGGTAATCATTTCACAGTGTATATGTATATCAAAACATCAAATTTTATACTTTAAATATATATAAATTTATTTGTCATTTATACCTCAATAAAGCTTGAAAAAACTAAAAGCCTGCTATTTCTTTATTAATTTATTAAAACATATAGTTGATAACATGTTTTTGTGGGGTACAGAGTTGACTATCAATACTTGTGTACAATATGTGATGGTCAAATCAGGATTATTAGCATATTCGTCATTACAATACGTAATCATTCTTTGTGCCCATTAATCAATTTCTTGCTACTCACCATTTAAAAGAAAATATGAAATATTGTCAAAACTACAGAGACTGAATCCCACCCCCTACGCACTTACACACACCTTCACATACAGGGAATTAATGTTGTTTTTTGTTTGACTGGTCATTTATTTGTTTAATGATTTGACTGAACTTATCCTAGGAAAGTTATTTTCCCTGCAGTTTGAAATATCTGATGTTCTTGCTTAGATTTTTTTTTTCTTGTTTTTATCTTCTAGTCTGATGATCAAGGATTGTCCCTTGGCCAGCATAAGCCACTGTCAAACAGGGTCTGTTTAAGCCCCTCTGACCAGGTAGGTTTCTACTCTTTATTTTTAGATGTGTGTGTGTGACTTGTATACTGTTACTACAATGAGTTTTTGTCACACATTCACCAAGGGACGAGTAACTTGAAAAGTTTCCACTCTTATCACTTGTGAGAAGGCACAGCCTCAGGCATAGATACACTCTTCTAGACTGCCAGGGGGACATGCAATTTTATTTTCAAATAAATTAACTTCCTAGAGTTGTTATTCTGTTAAAGTAACTTAATGTTTAGCCAACATTTGATCAGAGGTTGTGGTTAAGTCCCTTGTACCAGGTGATTTCTGCCTCCTATTAATGGATCTGTGTGTGGCTTGTTTTCTAGTGTGCTCCACCTTCTGCTCTGAGAGTGAAAGTGGCTTAGTGACTGTGCAAAGTCTTTGTGATTCCCATAATTGAGTGTGATTGCAAGGGAGATCTTCTTGGATATATCTTTCCCCATTGTTCTCTGTTAAACTTCTGGTTGCTCTGCTGGTTTGCTTTTTAGTATTATGGAGCTACAAGAACCCTCTTAATTGCTTTCTTCCAAGATAGCCATTGGTTTTGACAATAAAAATAGCATCTATCCTCTTAGCAGTTCCCACCCAGAACAATGCTTCAGCAGAATATGGCTGGGGAGGATGAGATATGCTGGTGACTTACCCCTTTGGGTGAAATCATAGCCCTAAACAGGAAGCAATGCAGAAAGGAAGTCTCTTTCATTGTCACACCTATCCAGAGTAAACTTTACATAGAGCTGAAGAGTAAGGTGGGTGCAAGTTATGTTTCACATGTGCGTAGACTCTATATCTTACTAAGACTTATAAGATTTTCTTGAGTGAATGTGTCCCTATCTACTAAGTTTACTTAGGACAATTTCCAGAGTCTTTAAGTTTTTTGTTTTTGGGGATTTTGTTTTGTTTTGTTTTTTGATACAGTTTCCAGTTAAATGGTTAATTTGTTAGAGACAATGTTGTTAAGTTCCTCACGCCACAATTTTAGAAATACCAGTAGGATTTATTTCAGGAGTATAAACTTTTGTTTCTTTAGTTTTTGTTAACAACAACTTTATCAACATATTCATCACAGCAATAGACTAATTTTTAAAAGTCATGTTAGATCATCCATTTCAAAAAATTATTTCATAAGCATAATTTGATTTATATATTTATTTACATATTATTTCAACCAGTACAAGAGTTAGTGTCGTATCTAATGAGAAACCTATAAAAGCTTCTCTAATAAAGTCAAGGAAAAAGGTAAAGATCACCATTACCATTTAAAAGTATTTTAAAACTATGTGAAAGATATAAGGATAAAAAATCAGACTGGAGAAAGTAAAATTATCCTTATTTGTAGATAATATTATTGTTTACCTTGAAAACTCAAAACGATTAGTTAAAATTACAAGTATTATGATAATTCAATAAAGAGGTGGACAATAACAACCAAAGAGATAATAAAATTAATGAGACATCTATTTTTGTAAGCAAAATATAAAAATACTTAGGAATCTATGAGAAATGTACAAGGAAGATCTATAGGAAAAAGTATTTTAAATGCTACTAAGGGTGACAAAATAAGATTTAATGAAATATAAAGCCATGGTTGTTCTTGGCTAAAGTTACATGGCAGGAAGAATTAAGCAGTAGGTGGTGGATTAGTTAACTGAATAGCCAAACTGTTTGGGTGACCAGGTATTCTCTCACAAAGACTAAGCTGTGGCCTGACAACTCTACTTTATCACACTTGTGGGTCATTAGAATGTAGTCTTTATTACGATAAATTTTTTAAAAAGTAAAAACCAAGCATGTCTTGTGCCATGAAGACATATTATAATTTCATAAGAAATTTCCTCAGCAACTTAACTACATTTGTAGAGCTAGGTTTTGTTTTTTTTTAAATCATGATTAAACTTCATAGAGACCCCAGCACCACCACCACCAGAAACACACACAGGAGTGTTTGTTTGTTAATAATTGGTGTATCATAACTCCTAGGATAAATAAAAATACTCTAAATAACTGTATTGTGTTCTGGGATAAGAGTGTATGTAAAGTTTAATCTTACAAATACATTTAGTGCAGTCTATTTACTGATGTTAAAAAAACCCCCAAAATATTGACTTTTGCTCATAAGGTTAATTAACTGTATCTTACAAAGGTATTCGTCTTTCTATATAAATAATGTCCGAATATAGTGCCTGAATGTTTGGGTTATGTTAATAAAGCATTTTTTTCTGGAGTCCTGAATAGAAATGTTTCTGTGGTTCTGCTTTTACAAAGGAAATTTATTGTATTAGGCCACAGCTGTAAATTTTCTCCCTCCAATCCTATAAATTTCTTCTAAATGTTTAATGGTTTATAACTGTAATTATTCTTGTGTGCCAACATTAAACTTTAAAAAGTTTAATTTGGAGACTATTCGGAGAAACTCATCTTTTTTACAGCCTCATAAATAGTCCTTTGATGAAATGAGCAGAGGCTCAGTGTCTGCCCGAGGTGAATACAAATGACACCACAAAGACTATACTTATGGAGAGGAAGTAAATGCATTGATGTCTAAAGTGATCAGCCAGTGTTCAATAGCAATGGTTAGTGACATGTTCCAAGATGAGAAATGGCATGATTCTCAAGCTGGATGTCTTTATTCTTGTCTTCCTTTCCTTCTCTTTGTCCCCCTTTTCTTCCTCCTTATTGTTCTTAAAGTTTTCAATATTCTCAGTCAGCTCTAATAAATACAGATGATGTAGGGGAAACCACCACCAGTCGTACAAATTCCTAATCCAGAATATATAGTTCATGGCTTCTATTTATTTATTTAATTTTTATTTATACATATTTATGGGGTATGGAGTTGAGGATCAGTATTTGTATACAGTATTGATGAGTAAATCAATATTTCTGTGCTGATTCTTTGTGTAGATGAACTGTCCAGTGCTGAGAGTGGCATGTTAAAGTCCCCAACTATTACTGTGTTGGGGTCTTTCTCTCCCTTTAGATCCAATAACAGTTGCTTTATATATCTGGGTACTTCAATGTTGGGTGCATTTATTTTTGTGATTGTTATATCTTCTTGCTGCATTTGTTCTTTTATCATTATATAATGTCCTTCTTTGTCTCTTTTTATGGTTCTTGGTTTGAAGTCTATTTTATGCGATATAACAGTGGCAACACCTGCTCATTTTTGGTTTCCATTTGCATAGAATGTCTTTTTCCATCCCTTTCCTATTAGTCTATGTGTGTCTTTATTGAGAAAATAACAAAATACACAAGTCATTGTCCAGACTAACTATAAAAAGAAGAGAGAAGACCCAAATAACAAAAATCAGAAACAAAAAAAGAAACATTACAACAGATACAAAAGAAATACAGGGGATAATTAGAGATTATTATGAACAACTATATGCCAATAAATTCAAAAATCCAGAGGAAATGGATACATTTTTGGCCACACACAAATTACGAACTGAACCAAGAAGAAATACAAAACCTGAATAGACCAATAACAAACAAGGATATGAAAGCAGTAATTAGCAGTATCCCAACAAAGAAAAGCCTAGGGCCAGATGGCTTCACTGCTTGATTTTATCAAACCTATAAAGAGGACAGAACAACAATCCTTCTCAAAGTGTTCCAAAATTTGAAACAAAGGCCATTTGCCCAAATTCATTCTACAAGGCCAGCATCACCCTGATACCAAAATCAGACAAAGACACAACAAAAAAAGAAAGCTACAACCCAATATCTTGACTAAATAGTTGCAAAACTCCTCAATAAAAAATTAGCAAAGAGAATACAACAGCACATCAAAAAGATTACACACCATGATCAAGTGGGATTGATCCCAGAGATGCAAGGATGGTTCAACATATGCAAGTCAATAAATTTGACACACCACATCAACAAAATCAAGTACAAACCATATGATTTATCTCAATAGAAATAAAACACACAGAAAGCATAAGACAAAACTCAGCATCCATTCATGATAAAGATCCTTAGCAAATTAGGTATAGAAGGAAAATATCTCAACACAATGAAAGAAATATGTGATAAACCCACTACCAACATCATCTTGATTCCCACTCTCACTACTCCTATTCAACATTGTATTGGAAGTATTAGCCAGATCAATTTGTCAAGAGAAAAACATAAAGGGCATCTGAATTGGAAAAGACAATGTCAAATTGTCATTGTTCACAGATGACATGATCTTATGTATAGAAATACCCATAACCTCTACCAAAAAACTCCTAGAGCTGATAAACAAATTCAGTAAGTTGCAAGATATACAAAATCAATACCCCAAAATTAGTAGTGTTCTTATACACCAATAATGATCAGGCAAAAAAGAAATCAAGAAAGCAAGCCCATCTACAATAGCTATCATGGCTTCTATTTTTAAATGTATTTCAGTTCCACTTTTGAATATTGTGGAATGTAGAGTACATAACTATATTATAGATTGCTAAAAATATATATATATATATATTGCAAAATTCAATTGCTATGTAATACCATTTCAGGGTCTGGGGTGAATGAGAACTTCTTTAATTTCAAAGTAGGCTATTAGCATTGAGATAACTTTTAGAAATTCGCAAGTAAACTGTATTACAGACTGTGCTTCCAAATGTAAATTTATAGACAACATTAACTTAAGTTCAATTAAGATAGAAAAACCCATCAATTTTCCTAAATTTAATTTAAGGGAAAAAATTGAAAATTTTCTACCTACAGGTACATAGAAATCAAGCCATAGGCATGCCCTTAGAGAAATCAAAGGTTTAATTTTATTTTTAAGTTAGCATATTATTACATTTAAACCTATATTTTAACACAAAATCAATGCATTTTTATTTTGTACATCTGTTTAAATAGAAGACATTTTCAATTATTTTTTAAATATATTATCATCCTACATTAATTCAAAAAGAATTTAAGATGAATAACAAAATATCTATCTTAAATAATTGTTACTTTTTTATATTAAATGTATACATGTATTTACAGCAAATTAACATTTATCTAATTTTAAAAGTAATACACAATGAAACAAAAATAGAAAAAAATAGAAAAATAGATTTAAGAGCCTTAAGCACAACTAAAATCACCTATTTTCCTGCCCAGAATGGTCTGTCTGTTCTGTGAATATAACTCAAACATGACTGGAATTGCTTAGCCCAGTGAGGGCTGAGTCAGACATCTGACTTACAGAAATGTAAAATAATGAGTTTGTGTAATTTTAAGCAACTAATTTGGTGATAACTTATTATATAAAAAATTATTTATAAAAGCAAGGTAAAACTAATACAATAAAAGTTCAGCATAGCTCCTATTATATAATATATATAACAGTAAAATGTATGACAACTATAACATGAAGATTAAAAGAGAATAAATGAAGGTATAGTATTGCAAATTTCTTATACTTGAATCACTATAAAAATCACTTAAAGGTTGATTATCACAAATTAAATATGTTTATTCCAAATCCTACAGAAACCACTAAAATTAAAAAAAAATAAAGTTATAGGTAACAAGCCAACAAAAGCAATAAATTAGAATCACAAAAAGGATGATAAATAAATCTAGGAGTAACATCAGCAGGATGGTGGAGTAGAAGTTTTCAGCTCTTGTTCCACTACAGAAACACCAATTTAACATGTGTATGAACAAGAACACCTTTGTAAGAACCCCAGAATCCAGAATCCAGGTGCAGCACCCCAAAAGAACACAGGATCAAAAATGGCCACATTGAAATAGGTAAAAAGAGCAGTTTCACTTTTTCCACATCCCCCTTTCCCCCAAGTTCTTAAGAACTTAAAATGAAAGGACCATAGATAACACAAAAGCATATACAAATCTAAGACTCACTGTATAAAGGTAAATATAAGGACAATACAGAATATTTTTTGGCTCTCATCATGGTTTGTAAATCACTCACAATTTTAGTATAAAAGTTAAGAGACAACAATATTAAGAAAACTTACAACTACAAATATCTGTTATTGGACACACACTATAAAACAATGTATATTGCATCATCAATAACAATGTGGGGGGAGGGGATTAAATGCATAGATGTAAATAACGTTAAGATTGTATCAGTTTACAATAGTCTATTATACCTGTAAGATATTTTATGTAATCCTCATGGTAACCACAAAAATAATGACCTATAGAAGATATGCAAAACAAGAGAAAGAAAGAAAAAAAATCACTACATGAAAAAGTCAATAAAACACAAAGGAAGACAGCAGGAAATTAAAAGAAGAAACAAAGAACTACAAGAAAGAAAAAAATTAACAATATGGAAATATGAAGTCTTTTCCTATCAATACATACTTTAAATGTAAGTGGATTAAAATCCCCAATCAAAAGACATAAAGTAGCTAAATGGATGGTGGGAAAAATATCCAACTGTATACTATCTATAAGAGACTCAGTTTATATTGATGGATACACACACACTGAAAGTAAAAGCATGAAAAAGTTGTTCAATACAAATATTAAACAAAAGAGATCAGGGATCACTATACTTATATCAGACACAATGGACTTTCAGTCAAAAATGGTCATAAGAGACAAAGAAGGACACTATATAAAATTAAAGGAACAATTAACCAGGATACATAACAATTATGAATATATTATATGTGTCTGTGTGTGTATACACACATGTGCACAATAAATATATATACAATTAAAATATATAATGAACATCAAAACACCTAAATGTAGATATTAAATATGGAAAGAAAGGAAGAGAGAAATAGACAACAATACAATAGTAGGATACTTCAAAGCCCCACTTTCAATAATGTAAGAGAGAAAATAAGTAAGGAACCAGAGGACTGGAAATACACTACAGACAAAATGAACCTAACAGACATACACAGAACATTTCACCAAATAGCAGCAGAAACACATATTTATCAAGTGCATGTGGAACATTCTCCATGATAGATCACATTGGGCCTGAAAGAAGTTAACAAATTTAAGAAGATAAAAATCATATCAAGTATCTTTCCTGACCACAGTGGCATGAAATAAGAAATTATTAACAGAAGAAATAAATTAGAAAACATACAAATATATAGATATTAATAACACACTTCTGAACAAACAACGGGTTAAAGAAAAAAAATCAAAATGGAAATCAGAAAATACCTTATAACAAATAATAATAAAAACATATCATAGCAAAACTAATGGGGTGCACCAAAAGCAGTATAAACAGAGAAGTTTATAGTGAAATTATCTACAAAAGAATAAATTATCTTAAAAAAGAAGAAAGATCTCATATAAACAAACCTAATCTTATACCTCAAGGAAGAAGGAGGAAAAAATAAACTAAGCCCAATATTACAGAAGGAATAAAATAACAAAGATTATAGCAGAAATAAATGAAAGAGAAGCTAGGAAAAAATAGAATAAATCAATAAAACTAAGAGTTGGCTTTTTGAAAATATAAACAAAATTTACAAACCCTAAAACAGGCTAAAAAGAAAAAGAGAAAAAAGTAATGAATAAAATTAAAAACGAAAGAAGAGACATTATAACTGATGCCACAGTCATGAAAAGGATCATAAGATACTACTATAAGCAATTGTGTACCAATAAATTGGATAACCTCCGAGAAATTCCTAGAAATGTCTAACATATTAATACTGAATCATAAAGAAATAGAAAATATGAACAAATAATGAGTAAGGAAATTAAATCAATAACCAAAATCATCCTGAAAAAGAAAAATCCAAGAACAGATGGCTTCACTGGCGAATTATACCAAACATTTTATAATGATAAGTCCAATCCTTTTAAAACTCTTTAAATACAATTGACAACCTAATTTTATACCTCACTTTTCCAAACTCATTTTATAAGGCCAGCATTACCCTGATACCAAAGCAAGACAAAGACATCACAGGAAAAAATATTACAGGACAATATCTTTGATAAATGCAGATGCAAAAATTCTGAACAAAATATTAGCAAAAAAAAATTCAACAGCACATTAGAATGATCATATACCATGACCAAGTAAGATTTATCCTGGGAATGCAAGTCTAGTTCAACACACAAAAATCAGTTTATGTGATATACCACTTTAATGTAATGAAGAATAGAAATGCCATGATCATCTCAATAGACACAGAGAAAGACTTTGATGAATTTCTGTTGGGAAAATAGCATAATTTAGTCAGGCTCCCTCAGCTCAGGTCTGGTTGGGGGTCGAGCTGCACATTCTCAATTCTTTGTAAACGAGTTGTGTGGTGGAGTTAGTGCGCATATGCATCCATGTATCTTTTTAGTTAATTGCTATTGTGTGTTCTTCAGTTTGTAAAGCAGAGCTGGTGGCAGAGCTCGCATCTAAAAACAGAGCATGTTTATTCTGCTGGCAGCTGCTCAGTTTTTCTTTGGACTTTGCCAGTAGCAGTTGAGTTTCTGAGTTTCTCTTTGTACTGCCTAGCTCCTAGACATGTGTGTGCTGAATAAAGACTATTCCTACTTCAACCAAGGCTCCAAGGACCTTTTTGCCAGTTACCTAGCTCATAGACCTATGTGGGAAGGGTTTGTGATTGGGCTCAAGGGGTCTGTGAGCTCCAGACCCTAGCCCTAGCTCTACAATTGGCATAGTCAGAGCAGGATTCTGAGCAGGTACAGGAGCCAAGAAGCCCTTGGAGAAGGAGGAAATGTGGCTACTTTTGAACATGTTGTGCCCCATGGACATTAGAATCCCTGTTGACAGGGATCTGGTTGCTGCTCTCATGCAAGGCAGCATAAACCAGGCACTGAAGTGGAAAACCCCTTGGGAGGAGGAGGAAATGTGGCTGTCCTTGAGCATGTGGTGCCCAGTGACCACTTTTCTGCTGACCAGATCCTGGCTGCTGCTCACTCTGCTGCAAGTTGGTCAAGATTTGAAGCACAAAGCTGAGTTGTTGGCAGATGATGTGTAGCTACTGGAAGATCTGGAGAGGAAAGCAGAGTTGTTGGAAGCACAGATGAATGTCCTGGAGGATGACGTGCAGCGACTGGCCACTCCAGCTTCTCACACCAGGGAAGATGACGAACCCAGTAGTGAGTGGGGGGAGACCGTGCATCCCCAGGTATGACCTGTTGTGCATCAGAAAATGAAGCATGCACAGCCTGTGGGACCGGGCAGACAACCAGTGGGCAATCCACAGGTGACCCAATTTACCACCTATGTCCCGTATACCCAGGTTGAGTTAGTTGACTTGGGGAGACAGCTTCAGCAGAAACAGAGGGAGCCCCTGACTGCTTGGCTATTATGGTTATGGGACCAAAGGGTGGATAGTGTGATATGCTCTGCTGAAGAGATGGAAAAATTGGCCTCAATCACCATGCACCCGTCCCTGAGGCAGAGGCGGCAGAATAGCTGCGGGTATGCACAAGGGCCAGGTAATCACTCCTTAATGGAATGGGTGAATGCAGCTGCATGAACTATGTGGGCAGATGCTGGAGAACTGCCCAAGATTGTGAGTAAATGGCAAACATATGCTGAATTAGTTCAAATCATTTGGAGCCAAGGATGTGGCAGTCCAAGTTTAATGTAAACACTCATTAAAATTTGATGATTAAAATTTGATGATGAAAATTTTACAGGCAGCGTGAGAGACATAGTGCTTCAGAATGCCCCGTCAATGTCCTTTCAGTCACTGATGGCCATACTGGCCTCATACATTGGTCGTCCTATACATGAGGTAACAACCATGATAGCCAGTTTGGGTGAAGTAGAGGACAACAGACAAGCAAAAGCGGTCCAAAAGGTGGCTAAGACCAAACCCCCAGGAAATTCTGGGGATTTTATCCAGAGGGGACCAAGCAAGAATAGCCGTAAGCAGATGTGGCTTGACTTGCTTGCAGCAGGGGTTGATAGGAAGAAAACTGACCAGCAGCCAAATGCAGTTCTGTTTGGTTTGCTTTGTGGCAGCAATTGTGCCCTGAACAGGATTTCTCTAACATCCGGAAATAGGTAGCAAGGTACGTTCAGTGGATTTACAGGACTTTTGGGTTGCTCCTGAGGAGGAGGATGAAATGTTCCATTTTGAATAGGGAGCAGGCCAAGGTGCACGTCTTTTGGGAGCAGGCAAGGACCAGAGGCTTCATGCTGAATTGGTGATGATGAAGCTGATGTGCTTGCTAAGGTAAGATGGTCGGAGAGAGCTCCAGCAGCTGATGTAGCTGGGTGGCTACACTGCAGAATAAAGCATGCTGGCTGCAAGACTGGGTGGTCGATGGCTCACTGGGTGCCACATAAACCTGAGAAAAAATGCCCCTGATGGGGATATATGCTCCTGATGAGCAGACGGGTGCCCTTGATGGGCAGATAACTCATGTGAGAGTGCCCCTGACATGGTGGCAGGTGGATCTTGTGGGACCACTGCTAAAGTCAGAGAGTTACTGGTTTTCTGTTTGTATGGCCTTGTGGGGCCCCAAACTAGGTAAAATACCTATTCCTGCAACCATCCTTTCTCAGGATGGCAAACGGGCATGTATCTTACCAGAGGGGTGAGAACTTCCCCTATTGGTACTAATAACACTTCTGTCTTTTCGCCCATGGTGTTCTGGCTGCAAGCATTGCAACAGAGTTGACTGGGCACATACATACATATGATCATCTATTGAATATGCACTGAACTTCACATCAGTGTGACTAAAAAATTCCCATGGAAAATCACACCAATGATGACTACTAACCAGGCATGTGCGACTAAAGGACAGAACTGCAGGGCAAGCCTTAAGGACAAAATATGAACAGATAATAGGTTATACAAATTAAAGGGTCATTTATCCTTGCTAAGGAAACATCGCAGAAGATTTTTAATGCATAGATTTTACGGCACGAGACCCTGAAGGTGTGGATTGTGGGGGAAATAGGATAATTTAGTCAGGATCCCTCAGCTCAGGTCTGATAGGGGGTGGAACAGCACATTCTCAATTCTTTGTAAACAATTTGTGTGGGTGGAGTTAGTGCACATGTGAACCCATGTATCTTTTTAGTTAATTGCTATTGCATGTTCTTCAGTTTGTGAAGCAGAGCTGGTGGCAGAGCTCAAGTCTAAAAATAGAGCATGTTTACTCTGCTGGCAGCTGCTCAGTTTTTCTTTGGACTTTGCCAGTAGCAGTTGAGTTTCTGAGTTTCTCTTTGTACTGCCTAGCTTCTAGACATGTGTGTGCTGAATAAAGACTATTCCTACTTCAACCAAGGCTCCAAGACCTTTTTGCCAGTTACCTAGCTCATAGACCTGCATGAGAAGGGTTTGTGAATGGTCTTGAGGGGTCTGTGAGCTCTAGACCCTAGCCCTAGCTCTACAAATTTCAATACCCTTCCATGATAAATACGCAACAAATAAAGAGAAATTACCTCAACATAATAAGCGCCATATATGAAAAGGCCATGGCTAACATCATGCTCAACATCAAAAAACTGAAAGCTTTTCCACTGAGCTAAAAAACAAGGCAGGAATGCCCACTCTCACCACTTTTCTTCAGTTTAGCACTGGAAGTCCTAGCCAGAGCAATTATTCAAAAAAATAAAATAAAAGCCATTTAAAATGGAAAAAAGTTATATAGATTTTGTTTACACATGACATGATTTTATATAAACACAGAAAACCCTAAATAATTCACCAAAAAACCTGCTAGAACTAATAAACAAATTCAGTAAAACTTCAGGATACAAAATCAACCTACAAAAATCAGTTGGATTTCTATACAGTAACAAACTACATGAAAAATAAATTAGGAAAACAATCCCATTTATAATGTTGCTGGTTACCAGGTCAGAGTTGGTCTGCAGTCACTGTGCAAACAGGAAGCAAAATGTCAGTGTACAGAGAAACATCTGGCTGGGAACTCTCTAGAAAACTTCTGCACAAGGGCCTGCAGAAGAAATTGTGGTGCAAGCACAGGTGGGAGATCTTTCCAGAATTAGTTTCCATGTACAGGGTCCATGGAAGGTTATTGCCAGTCCAGGACGTTGCTGCAAGGACTGGGTAGAGATCCACCACACTGATGCTAACCCACTAAACAGCAGCAGAAAAGAGCAAGAGAACATCTTCCTACCCCATGTCCCTCCAGCTCCCTCTACTGAGAAGTATAACATGGTGTTCATCATACAGGAGGGATGCTTAAAGGAATTGTGGCAAAAATTATGGAAAAAATTTGGAACTGGTAAGCAATAAATTGATAACTGGCATTCCAATTAAAGGCTTATATTCTGCAGTTTACATCAGTCGAACAGAGAATGAATTATTCAGTTATGTTCTAGATAGCTATATTTCCATAAGCCATGATCAATAACAAAATACAGAATGTAGTTGCATTTTTCAGGCATGGTTAAAATGAGTTTTTTAAAAGGTTTTTTTTTTTTTTACCCATCACTTTTCACCAACGGAAAGATCCTATCATGATCGTTGCATTTGTTACCTGCCTCCCCACATTGTTCTTTCATTCCCTGTCTTTTATCCCTGTATTCTCGTAACTTTATACAACTTTCACTTTCTACATCCAACCTCATCCCTTTGACTTTTTGCATTTGTTCATGATCTTACATTGTTGTCTCATAATGCTTGAAACATATTTATTGAGGTAGAATTGACATAAAATAAATTGTCCATATTTAAAATATACAATTTAATGCGTTTTAACCTATGATTAAAACTGGAAAATCATGACAAGCAAGGTAATGAACATAATCATCAACCCCAATGTTTTCCCATGTTGCACCGTGCTCCCTCATTTTTACTCCTCCCATCCACTCAGCTCACAGGCAGGCAACCACAGATCAGCTTTCTGTCATTGTAAGATTCCTTTATTATCCGTTTAATAATTGCAAATTCTGTTTTTATATCACCTCTCACATTCCCAATTTTGGTAATTTGTGAATTCTCTAACTTTTTATTGATCAGCCTGACTGTAGGTTTATCAATTGTATTGATCTTTTCAAGGAACTAGACTTCAATTTCATCTGTTTCTCAATTTTATTCTATTTTATTGATTTCTGATATGATTTTTATTATATTAGTTTATCTGTTTACATTAAAATTAACTTGTTCTTTGTCTATTGTAGTAAGGTAAAAGATGAGATCATTGATTTAAGACCTTTTTTTCATATAACCATTTAATAATGTATTTTTTTATTTTTATCAATTATTAATAAAATTTACATCATTGTTTTAAGCTGATGCTACATTCCACAAATTATATATTGCATTTGTATTTTTATTAAGTTCAAAATACTCTCTAATTTCCCTTCTCATTTTTTTCTTTGATATGCTGATTATTTAAAAGCATGTTATTTATCTTCTAAATGAGAATATTCCAGATATCTTTCTGGTATTGGTATTTTATATCTTTTATATTTATTCCACATTTATTAATGTTCTTCATTTATTTGTGGCATCAATTTCAAAATTGTTCATCTCTGAAGACATGTCTTAACTAGTATCTGAGTGTAATGTTACAGCAGAACAATTTAAAACTCACTGAGAAATCTAAGTAAATTATGCATAATAGATGATATAAATGCAGGTAGAAAATACAAAAACTAGTATGATCAAATTTTCATGATATTCATTTTAAAAAGAATCAAAGTCCATGTAACACTTATTAAATTTCAAATAACTCTCATCACAGAAAACTGATCAATAAGTATATCAATATTTAGTTGATACACACAGCTCAGAACCCCAAAATATTTTAACAGTGATCATTTAATGGTAGATCATATGAATTATAAGTATTTGGGGGTTTACAACTACATATTGTTCTATACACTCAAAACTGTCTTTGAAGAATTCATGAGAGTATCTAATCTTAATTATAGTCTTATTAATTTTTCAATTTAATGCCTAGTTAAGTATGTTTAGGGCAGATCATTTAAACTATGCCCATACCATTAAGTGAGTTAAAGAACCAAAATAGTTATCTGAATAATATCAGACAAAAGTTAATTTTAAGGTCTGAATTATATAGTTCAAATATCTGCTTTGGTCATATATGTTAGATACCTCTATAATTATGGGATTATTCTGTTTTCAAAGAATGAAGTTTATATTTCATTAAAACTTTAATGTAAGCTTCTCAAGTTAGTAAACCTTTGTTTGCTTCTATACCTCCCTCACAGTGATGTGGACTAATTAATCAGGGTGTATAGAAGTGATGCACAATAAATTCTTAACAAATCTACTGAACTTTAGTTAGAAACACTAGATGATATCTACATAACATCCATTTTCATAGAGGATAAATTTTATAGTTTTTGTCAGTTTTTATAAGATAGTATTATACTATAATATTCCAACTGTTCCTAATCTAAAGTAAATTTAGGAGTTTTGCCTAGTATTGTCTGTGCTTGTATAAGAAAAGAAGATGGAGATACTAAATGCCTCAGGAAAAAAAATCATATCAACTATATGGCAAAGTAAGCATTTTTATTTATTTATTATCTGACTATTAAAAACTGTCAGTCATATAGTATTTATTTTGCACGTAATATGTAAATACCACTCTTCTAGATGATGAATAATATATGAAAATTAAAAGTACATGTAAACCTTACATTTTTTTAATCTAAAAGGATAATGTATATGCAAACAAAACCATAAGAAAGTACAAATATATTGTGACAAATGCAGAAAAAGTATGAATACATTAAAATACTTGGGTGTTCAGAGGCACAGGAAATTATTTCTAAATAAAAGAATGAAGGGAGGTTTTGTAATAGAACTAGAATATTAACATATTGTGGACCTGAACCCTTTCCCCCACCCTTAAATATTAACTGACTAGCTTTTCTGCTTCTGTAATTAGCTTGCGCAAGGCTTTACAAGCCCCTGTGGGTGGGACTTTCTGGACTTCCCAAACCGCCCAAAGTTCACCCAGTTCCAGGAAGGGCCTAACCACACAAGGAGTGGGCTGCTGGACAATTCCCCAGTTCCTCGTCTGTATACCACCCCACTAAAAGCCAGCAATGAATTTAAAAGTCACCTCAGGTGACCAATAAGCTGTATACAACTCATCCTGTTGCCACAGTCTGCCTACAAAACTGTATAAAAAGTGCTCATGCTAAGAGCTCGGGCCGCTTCTGTCCTGAAGATGGAGCAACCCCAGCATGCTGGAATAAAAAAACCTCTTGCTTGATTGCAGCGATCTCTGTCTCCTGTTCTTTGCGAGATGATCCTTCCCAACAAGTAAGATTTGAGCTTTCTGGACAGTCTTACATTTTGGTGCGCTGGCCGGGAAGCGGCTCTCTCTGGGACCAGAGACTATAGAACGGAGGATCACTCAAGCAGGTACCGTCTGTCTTTGTGTCTTTGTAATCTGGTTTCAGCTTTTCGGTGGCTCCGGGACAGAGTCATTTGTCTGGTTTCAGCTTTTCGGTGGCTCCGGGATGGAGTCATCGGTCTGGTTTCAGATTTTTGGGGGCTCCGAGACAGAGTCACTGGTCTGTAGTGGTCATAGCGGCGGGTAGATGTACCGGCTTGTCGCAGCCACAGGAATCCTGGAGGATGCTTCAGATTCCTCTGCTGGAGATGAACAGGTTCGGCTCCACAGGAGATCTCTAGGAAGGAGACCCCTCCCGAGTTCTCTGATAATCAGGTTGTGGTGCCCGTGGCAGGGGCACATCAGTGTTTTGGCTTTTGTTTGTCTGGTTGCGTGTGTGTTGGGACTGACGACTTTCTGGGGCGACATGGGGCAGACTGTTTCAACCCCTTTAAATCTGACTCTGAAATACTGGATGGACGTGAAGGCCAGGGCTCATCATCTGTCTGTACAGGTTAAAAAGGATAAATGGGCAACTCTTTGTTCTTCGGAGTGGCCCACTTTCCAACTCGGGTGGCCCGCTGAAGGCTCCTTCTCTCTGCCGCTGATCAAGGCGGTAAAGAAAAAAAAATTTTTTTTGGTTTCAATTCTGAAAATTCACCCAGACCAGGTCCCTTATATCATTGTCTGGGAAGATCTGGTCACAGACCCTCCTCCGTGGGTCTGTCCCTTTGTTCCCCTAACAGGTCCATCGGCCGTGTTTGCTCTTAAAGAGATGGGAAAGAAACCGGATGTCCTACCTCCCACCGAATCGAACTTGCTTCTCCTAGACCCTCCTCCTCCTTATCCACCCTCCATCCACCCTCAGGCAGCTGCCTGTCAGCTCCACAAGGAACAAGGGAGGGACCTGCGCAAGGGATGCACAGTAGGTGGGTAGCTTCTCCGGAAGCGATACCTACCTTCCCCCTGCGGGCTTATGGCCCTCCTGATGAAGACGGCAACCAGCCCTTACAGTACTGGCCTTTTTCCTCTTCTGGTCTTTACAATTGGAAATCTCAGAATCCCCCTTTCTCTGAAAACCCCCAGGGTCTCACTAACCTTGTAGATTCCCTTCTCTTTACTCATCAGCCCACCTGGGATGACTGCCAGCAGCTCCTCCAGGTCCTGTTCACCACTGAGGAGAAACAACGGATCCTCCTGGAGGCTCAAAAGAACGTTCCAGGAGACGATGGATGACCTACCCTCCTCCCTGATGTCATAAATGCAGGATTCCCGTTGACAAGACCTAACTGGGATTTTAACTCAGCAGAAGGTAGGGAGCACCTGAAGGTCTATCGCCAGGCTCTAATGGCAGGTCTCCAAGGGGCAGCAAAACG
Organism: Cynocephalus volans; assembly: GCF_027409185.1. NCBI lineage: Eukaryota > Metazoa > Chordata > Mammalia > Dermoptera > Cynocephalidae > Cynocephalus > Cynocephalus volans. The sequence continues at coordinate 67,303,263 of NC_084475.1, forward strand.
CCCCACCAATTTAACCAAGGTAAGAGAGGTAATCCAGGGGCCCAATATGTCTCCTTCAGCATTTCTGGAGAGACTCATGGAGGCATTCCATCAGTTTACCCCGTATGATCCTAGTAGTGAGGAGCACAAGGCTACAGTGACAGTTGCCTCTATTGACCTGATATAGTAGAGACATCAGGAAGAAACTGCAGAAGCTTAAAAGGTTACAAGATAAGTCATTGAGAGAATTAGTGCAGGTGGCTGAAAAGGTTTATCATAATAGAGAGTCAGAAGAGGAAAAAGAAGAGAGAAGGCAGAAAGAGCAAGAAACTAAAGAAATAAAAAGAGAAAAGCACCAAGAAAGAAATCTTCAAAAAATTCTGGCCACTGTAGTCAGGGAAACTAGGGAACAGACAGTACTCATGGACTACCTGAAGAACGGTGGACCTAGGCATGGGCCAGGTATCCCACTCGTTCATTGTCATTCCTGAGTGCCCCTAACCACTACTGGGAAGAGACCTCCTCACTAAAATGGGTGCTCAAATTCATTTTGACCCCGAGGGATCTTGGGTGTTAAATCGACAAAAAAAAGCCTCTCCAGGTACTAACTCTCAGGCTGGAAGATGAATACTAATTGTTTGAAAAGCAAGGGTGGGTGACCAGACAGATGGACTGTTGGTTAAAAAACTATCCTCAGGCGTGGGCAGAAACTGCGGGGATGAGGAAGGCTAAAAACCGGCCCCCTGTCCACGTAGAGCTGAAGGCTCAGGCCAGTCAAAGGGGGTCCTAACTCAAAAAACTGGGCCCCTGGAAAAGGCCTGTAGCATATCTGCCTAAAAAAATAGACCCAGTAGCCTCGGGGTGGGCAGCTTGTCCAAGGATCATAGTGGCAGTCACAGTTCTGGTAATAGAGGCTGACAAGTTGACTATGGGACAGAGTTTGGTAATTTCAGCACCTCTTGCCTTAGAGAGTATTGTCCGCCAGCCCCCCAACCACTGGCTCACAAATGCTCACATGACTCACTATCAGACTCTGTTACTGAACTCAGACCAAGTTACTTCCGCTCCCCCGGCGAGCTTAAATCCAGCCACGTTGCTCCCAGACCCTGACCTCGACTCTCCTATCCATGACTGCCAACAAGTGCTTACTGAGGCACATGGATGGCAGAAAGACTTGTCAGACCAGCCTCTGATGGACGCCGAAGCCACCTGGTTCACTGATGGCAGCAGTTTCCTGGAGGAAGGGGTACGAAAGGCAGGAGCCGCGATAGTAGATGGCCAGAACCTGATATGGGCACAGGCCTTACCTGCAGGAACGTCTGCTCAGAAGGCAGAACTCATCACCCTCACAAAAGCCCTTGAACTAAGAGAGGGCAAAAGAATCAACATCTATTCAGACAGCAGGTATGCCTTTGCCACTGCCCATGTGCATGGTGCTATCTATCAACAGCGGGGTCTGCTAACCTCTGGAGGAAAAGAAATCAAAAACAAGGCAGAGATCGTAGCCCTGACAGAGATCAAGCCAGGTAAATATGATTACAGGTATCTCCTAGTTTTTGTAGACACCTTCTCTGGATGGATAGAAGCATTCCCAACAAAGCAGGAAACTGCCACCATCATGGTCAAGAAAATCCTGGAAGAAATCTTCCCACGCTTCTGGGTACCCAAGGTAATCAGGTCTGACAATAGACCTGCCTTCATTGCCAAGGTAAGCCAGGGAGTGGCCAGATACCTAGGGGTCAATTGGAGATTACATTGTATCTACAGACCCCAGAGTTCAGGACAGGTAGAAAGGATGAACAGAACTCTAAAAGAGACCCTGACTAAATTAACCATGGAGACTGGCATGGACTGGGTGGTGCTCCTTCCCTTGGCCCTGTTTAGAGCTAGGAACACCCCCTCCCGGTTCAACCTGACCCCCTTTAAAATTCTCTATGGTACCCCTGCCCCCTTGACTTTACTGGGGGATGCCTTTGAACCCACTTGCCACAGTAACAGTGACTTATATGCCAGGTTAAAAGGAGTGCAAGTGGTGCAGAAGGAAGTCTGGATGCAGCTGGTGGTCGCCTATGAGCCTGGGACCCCCGAAGTTTCTCACCAGTTCCAGGTTGGGGACACAGTCTATGTAAGGCGACACCGCTCCCAATCTCTGGAACCCCACTAGAAGGGACCTTACCTGGTGCTCCTGATGACACCAACTGCTGTAAATGTAGATGGGATCTCCACTTGGATCCATGCCTCACACATAAAGCCTGCACCACCAGAGGACCAAGGATCAAAAGACGCCACCTGGAGAGCCCAAAGTTCCAAGGAACACCCTTTGAAGCTCAAAATTGTTCAGACTGGGGGTTTAAACACCTTAAATATTGTAAGATAAAAATTTTATTTTTTCCCCTTCTGTACCTGACAGTCTTTCCCGGGAGCCTGAGAGCTTCCAGCCCACATATCCCCCAAAAGTTAACTTGGTATGTTCTAAACGGGGTAGGAGATGAAATCTGGAACCTATCCAAGGTCACCACGGGAAAATGGTGGCCTGACCTGTTTCCCAATGTGTGCAAATTAGCCATGGGAGCCCCAGCCAACTGGGATTTAAAAGGATACTTTGATGCTCACAAACCCCCTTCTACCCCCTCCCCACTGGGGTGCTTTGGGCTCGAACCGTGGGGGGGCTGCTCTACTAAAGATCGGAGAAGTATGCTGAGTGCCCTCACCTTCTATGTGTGCACTGCACCATGACAGAGCACTAAACTATCAGTGTGGAGGTAAAGCAGATTATTTCTGTAAAGGCTGGGGCTGTGAGACCATGGGAGACACATATTGGAATCCCTCGTCCTCCTGGGACTATATAAAGGTAACTGCTAATTATACCCACCTCTCTCCCCCTTCTGCAGAGTGGGCAGGCTGATTGGGAATCAGCCACTCTAAGTGAAAAGATAACCCTGCCTGCACAGGATGGTGCCACCCCCTTCGAGTATCCTTCACGGATGCAAAAAAAAAAAAAAAAAAAAAAAGGCCACTGGGTGGGAAAAAAGATTTATGTGGGGATTAAGATTTTATAAAGAGAGGTATGATGATGGGCTGTTGTTCACCATCAAGCTCAAAGTAGGAACCCAGTATACCAGCCTAGGCCCAAATAAGTACTTAGCTCCAGTGGGACCTCCAATGGTCAAACTAAAAACTACCCCAGGTACCCAACCAGAGTCCTCAGCCTCCACTAAAAGGTCAAAAGCTAAGACATCAAAGAAAATGTCTAAGCTCCCTGAATCTAAACCTCAAAAACAACCTGGGTTATTCCGCTTAATTTCTGAAGCCTTCAAAGTCTTAAATAGTACCAATCCCAATGCTACCTGCAACTGTTGACTTAGTTATAATGTTGCACCCCATATTATGAAGGAATAGCCTTCAGAAGTGAAATTAATACTACAACTGATGTCTCCAACTGTCGTTGGCAGCAACGACAGGTCAAACTCACTCTGTCAGCTGTTGCAGGGTAAGGAACATGTGTGGGAAATATCCCCTCCTCACACAGCCAGCTGTGCAACCAGACTCTTAACTTGACCGAGTGGTCTGGTGACATATCTGTTGCCCCCTCTAGAAGGATGGTGAGCCTGTGCTACTGGGGTCATGCCCTGTGTTAGCTTATAGGTCCTAAATGAGACCCAGGATTTCTGTGTCTTGGTTCAGTTGTTACCTCGGCTTGTTTACCATCCCTATGAAGAACTATTATCATACTGGGATGAAAATAACAGGAACTACAGAACCAGAAGGGAGCCCCTAAGTATCACGCTCTTTGTCCTCTTAGGCTTAGGATTGGGAGCAGCTGGGGCAGCTACAGGAGCTTCAGCTCTGGCTATTCAACATCAGAATTACCAAAGTTTACAGACAGCCATAGATGCTGATATTAAAGAAATAGAATATTCAATTACTAAATTACAAGAGTCCCTCACCTCTCTTTCTGAGGTGGTCCTACAAAATAGAAGGGGACTAGACCTTTTGTTCCTTCAGCAGGGGGGACTCTGCACTGCACTAAGAAAAAAATGTTGTTTTTACATTAATCACTCAGGGGTAATTAAAGACTCCATGGCCAAAATTAGAGAAGGCCTAGCCAAAAGAAAAAAAAAAAGAGCGAGAACAAAATCAGGGATGGTTTGAGTCATGGTTCAACTCCTCTCCATGGCTCATGACCCTCGTGTCTACCCTACTAGGACCACTAGTCATTTTCGTGTTGCTTCTGACCTTTGGTCCCTGCATTTTAAATCGCTTGCTAGCTTTGGTTAAAAAACTTGTTAGTACAGTTCAAATTATGATGTTAAGGAAACAATATCAGGAATTAAACCAACAGGAATCAGTATTTCATGATTGAAATACCCACAAGAAAAAGGGGGGAATGTGGACCTGAACCCCTTCCCCCACCCTTAAATATTAACTGACTAGCTTTTCTGCTTCTGTAATTAGCTTGCGCAAGGTTTTACAAGCCCCTGCGGGTGGGACTTTCTGGACTTCCCAAACCTCCCAAATTTCACCCAGTTCCGGGAAGGGCCTAACCACACAAGGAGTGGGCTGTTGGGCAATTCCCCAGTTCCTCATCTGTATACCACCCCACTAAAAGCCACCTATGAATTTAAAAGTCACCTCAGGTGACCAATAAGCTGTATACAACTCATCCTGTTGCCACAGTCTGCCTACAAAACTGTATAAAAAGTGCTCATGTTAAGAGCTTGGGGCCGCTTCTGTCCTGAAGATGGAGCAACCCCAGCATGCTGGAATAAAAAACCTTTTGCTTGATTGCAGCGATCTCTGTCTCCTGGTCTTTGCGAGATGAGCCTTCCCAACAAGTAAGATTCGCTCCTTCAGGCCATTCTTACAGTATTCTTGAAAAACTGGTAATACTTGGAAAATATGAAGATCATCAAATGAAGAAATGCAAACATGTCAATAGAACAAAGTTATGGTGGTGGAAATATTTATTTTCTGTTCAGGAAATAATGGGCTAAAATTTGGCTGAAGTAGACTACATAAGAAAGAAAATAGGGATATGAGGTAGCAAATTTCAGCATTGACTATGTGATGAGTGAATTAAATGTTGTGAATTAAATGTCAAGCTAAAAATCTCAGATATTGGTAAGATTTATTTAAATGAATGTTTTGATTATAATTTTAAAAAGAGCAAATCATATTTACTAATCCAAATGTTTTCATTGATTATTTAAACATATATTATTTGTTTAAATAAATTTGAATACATTTTGGCATGAAAATAAATAAAACCTAAAACATTTCTTGAGAAAACTAAATCTAAATTCAGAATGACCCCTGAGAGCACTATGCTTGTGTCAAATTTTAGTCCTTAATCTTTTCATTAAATTTTGTAAAAAGATCTGCTTATGTCAAACTCAATGAAAAAAAAAAGAATGCAATTTTCATTTCCCTAATTCCTGTTCCTATAGCCTTCACCTCAGGCTCCCACTGTTTTATGATGCAGCAGATCTTCCAGTTCTCATGAAAAGTAATCTGTAATCCCATTGAAATTGATGTGTTAGTAATTTAACATGTAAGTCACCACCTTAAAGGAAGAGGAACAGGAAGAGGTTGGTAACTCTCCATAAGAATTAAATGCTAATGGTGAACTTTTAGCATCAATAAGGTCAGTTAGAACTCTGGTTTGTAAATGGCATAAAATTTAGAGCAAACTAGCTTAGAAAGGATATTATTGGTTTATGTGACTGTAATATTAAGTGCAAGTTTATCTTAAGAAGCAGTTAGATGAAAGATATTATGGCTATTGTATTTTTTCCCTCACCCTTTAGCCTCACCTTTCTCCAAATTAATTCCATATCCACTGAGATTTTCCCTGTCTTTCTAAGACACTCTTAGGAGCCTTGGATCTGACACACCTCAGTTTGAATCAGGTGGTAGAATGCAGGGTTTTTCCCCAGAAGTTCCATCAACAGTGTTATCTTGTTTCATTGGTTCCAGTTAACTCAAGTGCTTCCCAAGGTGAACAATTAATGTAATTCTCAGATGGGCCTGGGCCTAGGAATCTGCTTCATTCCGGACCTATGTGTGGAAGTGGTTGCAAATGGGAGCAGAGGTGTTCCACAAAGAAAACAGGTGGCACAACTATCAGAAGAAGAGAAAACAAATGCGAAGTAAAAAATGAACAACCAACCCAAACATAACTTTTAACTGACCCAAATCTGATAGGTGGGAAATATTTTTTCTATAACTTCATTACTTTTGTGACAAAAATAAAATGGAGTTTGTCGAAATGTAAAATTGATTTTGATTAAGATGTCATGACTTATGGGTTATTTGTACTTTCAATAATAGTTTTATGTGTGAGAAAATGTGGCAATGTGAAACATACCTGAGACTTCCTTCTTAACCTAAAACATTCTCATATTTTGTTCAATGTGAAATATCAGACTTTATGAAAGACTATACCTGCTATCTCAGTTGATAGTCCAGGCTGACTCACATTTAATATATCTTTCCCTCTTACTACACTTCTGCAACTGAACTATCTAATGAGGTCAATTGGCTCCTCAGTTGGTACAACTGGTACAACTGGTATAATTTCTAGATCTACATACTACCTCTCATTCTCAAGTATTTCATCTTGACAGTCTTATTCCTTCCGAATATAACCCTATATTAAATTCTTTTTGAAGAATATTCGCTAAGGTCCTGGATGAAGAAAATGACTTAATATTTATTTCGACTAGAAAGTACAAAAAAAAAACAACAAAAAAAACCTTCTACTCAATAATTATATGCAAGATAATTGCTCAAATAACCAGTTTCTAAATTGTGTCCTGTTACAAAAATAACAGATTCTTATCGAAGTTATGCAAATAATTATATTGCCATAAAATAAAAGTACAAAGAGTTTCAAATTCTTAGAGGGATGGAAAAGAGAGAAAAGTAAATGTTTCAATTTTGCTCACAAAAGTATACTTTACCAAGTAGTTGTAAAGGTATACATAGCCCAAAAGAGACTAAAATTTTTCTTAAATCTGAAAAACAAAGCAAAAAAAGAATCAACAATATTTCAAACAAGAATTAATTAAAAAATATTTTAGTCCTTTATCAGTTCAGTTTCATGTAATTAATTCTTTTTCTTCTTGATTTTAGATTAGCAATTTTATCAGTCTAGCTTTTATAGAAGAATTTTGAAGTTCTTACTCAGTCCAACTGAATAATCTCAAAGTCATCAGCAGAGTGTGCATTTCAGAGTAACTGCCAGAGTATTTTTATCCTTTTCATGAACTCCTTTGAAGACACAATACTTTAGTATTTTAGTTGCTTGCAAAAAAACATTTAAAAAGGGCATCAAAATAAAGTATTTTACTGTAGACAATCAAGATGTAAAATGGCCATGATTAAAGATGCAATTGACAAAGAAATGTGGTAATTCGATGGCCTACAACAATTTAACATATCAGATTCTAAGGAATCATACAATTTTAGAACACATATTAAAAACACATTCACACAAAAATAAGGTTAGATATTTTGAGAAAAAAGCTTACTTTTTTTATGTTGTACCTTTCATTTGTTTTATTTTTTATTTTATTTTTATTTATTTTATTTTATTTTATTTTATTTTGTGGATATACATTGTGGCTGATTATTGTTCCCCATCACCTATACTTTCAGGGATCATTTCTATAGTTTGTAAAAGCTTACATTTTAAATTCAGTTTCCCTAACTAATTAAAAGACTTAATAAAGATACAGAATTGTTATACTTCTCACTGTGTAAAGGAGAGGAAAAAAGGATCACTCAAAGCATCATGAATGCGATGAGAAGACTGAAGGGACTGTACCCCAGCCACTCCCCTATTAGAAGGAGAAACTGGGTACAGCTCTGATTCAAAGTGAGCTTCTATTTTTTATTGTAAAGACAAGGAAATTTCATGAGAAAATTCAGTTGCTTCAATCATTACGAAAGGACACAAGGGCATGGGCAGTGTTACAAAAGTCATCAATGGCTAAGTTTAGTTTAAACAATGGAAACTAGTACCATCAGTAAAATTAACAATGTGACATTCCAAAGTACAATTAGTGAAGAGTTAAGTTGGTCAGACTGTGCTTATTATCTAAAATATAACCTCTCCTTAAGCAAAAGTTACATTTTTATGATAAAATCTAAGTATCTGTAAAGTTTCCACCAGCAGACAGCTTGCCCCTAGCAAGCATCTTTTCACAACCTTCCCTTCAGCATTTCTTAAAATCTCTTAACAGGATCTGTATGACAACCACCTGTTAGCTCTAAAATCATTAAAGTATACAATCCCATATCTAAGCAGTGATTAGAGTTGATTATATTGGCTTTTGCTCTCTGGCTGTAGGCCATTGCCTGCCACCCAAGGGCTTTTGCCCCATACAAGTATTTACCTAAAAACCCTATTCTAAAAATTAAATGAGAATCAAGGTTTCCAACCCTCCACACAGAATCTGTTTCTCACTTTAGTGAGGGGGCTCAAAAAGTGACACCCCAAAGTAAAGACCTCGGAAGCAGCCTCCAAAACAAAGTATTCCTTTGACCTTCTCCTGCACTCTTGTCTCTCAGCCTCATTCTCCCCTGAAGCAAACCAAAGAAAGGAGAATCCCTCTTCCCCAAGGCAGGTCATAGACACTAGAACCCCTTTCCCCAAAGACAGCCATAAAAACTAAAATTATGCTCTAATCTCCCCCTGCATCCTCTCTCACCCTCTGACCTTTCTGCTTTGGAGCTGGCCATAAAGAAGTTCTCTGACCTATGTATTCTGATGGTAGGTCATAAGACCACTGTTCTAGAAAGGGTCCTGCCCCATACCCTGGACGAATGAATGCTGCCCAGAGAGGCCAAGAAGAATCTGAACAGACAGGCCTTGCAAGGTTTCCCACTCAGTCTATTAGCATTAGATCAAATTTTTCCTGTCCAATTACATTTCTACACAGCTGTGATTATTTCACAGCACACAGACATAAAAATGGACAGTTTTCCCTGTATCTTTGGGTCTTCATGCTGAAGGCTTCATGGCAATGTAATCAGGTAAATAAAAAAAGCTATAATGAAATAAAATGTATGTCTTTTCTTCATATTAATCTATGTTTATTAGGTGACTTTTCTTAGAACTTGAAGGGTGTTCAAGGAGACGTCTCTCCTTTCCTGGACTTGCAGCCTTTATGACTATTTCTTCAGGATCTATTCGTGCTGAAAATTCCTATTTTCCTTTCCCTAACTGCAGTTACTTTATTGATACTTTTGTCTCCATATTATTAATACCTTAAATAATACTTACACGTGGGATATGGTGGCCAGGCACATAGTAAACATTTAATAAATATTTAAACTAAATATAGGATTTCAGAAAAAAATTTATAGTTTGTTCTTTTCTTTTTTATGTGTTTTCTTGTCTAAAAATTGATAGGAGGAAAGTTGTCCATAGGTTTCTAGCAATTTTTTTAGGTCTCCAAGCAATGGGACGAAGGAATCTTAATCATTTTTACTCCCCAAATTTTTACTGTCCCCCAATTTTTTGTCTGTTACAAATAGCCCTATATATTTATACATGCATTTACATGTACGCATATACTAATGCACACATTTTTATTTAGCAAAAAATGTAAATTTTTGGCTAACATTTATATTGTATATAAAATATAAATGAAAGTTATAGAAAGTTATACTTTTTGTTCATCTCCGTCTTTTTTTGTCTATATGAACACAAATAATTTGGAATTTGTATTGAGGTCATGAAACATTACCCAAAATTGATTACTGACAACAGCCTTGAAAGCTGTTTTGTTTTTATTTTTGTTGGCAGCTGGCTGGTTCAGGGACTTTGACCTTGGTGTTATAAGCAGTACACTTTCCCAAGTGAGATAACCAGCCAGACTGCAATAGCCTTAAAAGCTGAAGAAAATATTTAAACAAAAAAAAAAGAGCTACCCGAAATTTTATATTACTCTTTAGAGAAATCTCAAAGACATGAAACAGAATATTGTATTCTTCCAACACGTATTTGCCTTATTTTCTGCCAAACACCCAGAATGGGGAAGATCATTTTAATTCAAGCAGGGACTGAGCTAATCTCAGCTTGTGTTTCAGAGTTAGCAGCATATGTCTGCATCTGGGTTGTCCACTGTGCTTCCCAGGACCTCTGTTTGTCGGTAGGTGCTAAACTCCATTTTCTTCTTGTCTGTAGCAGTGTGTCTGTTTAAAACTTCATTCAGGGGCTGAGCCCGTGGCGCACTCGGTAGCGCGCTGCGCTAGCAGCGCGGCGACGCTCCCACCGCCGCGGGTTCGGATCCTATATAAGAATGACCGGTGCACTCCCTGGCTGAACGCCGGCTTCATTCAGTTTTAAGCATCATGTATAAGTTTCTAATTCTCCTGTTTTGTGCATCTTATGATTTTTTTATGAATAACAAATGTTTTCAGGGGGAAAAAAGCCTGGCATGATGCCATGTTTATTTCCATATGCCGCTCTTCTCTTTGGGATTTAGGACCTCCAATTCCTGGCTGCTTTAGCAAGCTGAGACTTTGTTTTTGTTTTCCTACCTGGCCCTATGAGATTGCCTAAAGCTCTGGTGGTTCCTTTGTCTGTTGGCAACTATCTTCTACTGGGCACCTTAGCCTGGCACTGCATTTAGCCTAAGATTCAGCCAATGCTCCTGAGAGGAAAAGTGGCAAATGCAATATTGGACATGGTTCAATGACCTCTTCTTTCCATGATTTTGTCCCCTCTTTTCTGGCTGCTTTTGCAATTTATTAATGCTTATAAATATTTTTCTTTTATATTTTATTCAGATTTTTAGGTCTCAGCAGAGTAGAATATTAGTCTGTTAAAAGCTATCCCATTACAACCAGAAGAAGCCCCCTATTTTATTTTTAAGTACACATTTTTATTGAGGCTTGTTTGTATGTATATTTGGTAAGTATTAAACCTATGTATCTGATTTTTTTTTCTCATTTTAAAACAAATTTGTTTAGTAAATACAAAATTCTTGGAAGGAAATGTATCTTTTGAATTGCATGGATAAGTAAACTAAACTTTTATTGTTGGAAACACTGTCAGCACCACGTTCAGCCAGTGAGCAAACCAGCCATCCCTATATAGGATCCGAACCCGTGGCCTTGGTTTTATCAGCACCACACTCTACCGAGTGAGCCACGGGCCGGCCCGAGTTGTTTTCTGTGTATGGTGAGAGACAGGGGTCTAGTTTCAATCTTATGCGTGTGAATGTCCAGATTTCCCAGCACATTTTATAGCAGAGGCTATCCTTTCTCCACTGTATATTCTTGGCACCTTTGTCAAAAATCAGTTGGCTGTAAGCATGTGTATTTGTTTCTGGCCTCTTTATTCTGTCCCATTGGTCTAATTGTCTATTTATATGCCAGTACCATGCTGTTTTGTTTATGATAGCTTTGTAATTTGTTTTGAAGTTAGGAAGTGTGATGCCTCTGAATTTGTTCTCTTTGTTCAATATTACTTTACCTATGCATGGTCATTTATGGTTCCAAAGAAATTTTATGATCCTTTTTTCTATTTCTGTGCAGAATGTCACTAGTATTTTGATAGGGATTGCACTGAATGTCCAGATTGCTTTGGATAATATGGACATTTTGATGATGTTAATTCTTCCAAGTGATGAACATGGGATATCTTTCCACTTGTTTCCTCTTCAATTTTTTTCACCAGTATCTTATAATTTTCATTGCATAGGTCTTTCACCTCCTTGGTTATATTTACTGCTAGGTATTTTACTTTTTTGGTAGCTATTGTGAATGGGATTACTTTCTGGATTTCTTCTTTAGCTATTTTGTTATTGGCATATAGGAAGGCAATTGATTTTTGTTTGTTGATTTTGTATACTGCCACTGTACTAAAATTTTTTATTATCTCTAGTAATTTTTTTTTGGTGGGATCTTTAGGGTTTTATGTTTATGATCATGTCATCTGCAAATAAGAATACTTTGACTTCCTCCTTCCCAATTTTGATGCCCTTTATTGCTTTCTTTTGCCTTATTGTTCTGGCTAGAACTTCTAGCACTATGTTGAATAAGAGTGGGGAAAGTGGGCATCCTTGTCTTGTCCCAGATCTTAGAGGTAAAACCTCCAATTTTTGTCCATTCAGTATCATATTAGCTGTGGGTTTGTTATGTATGGCCTTTACTGTTTCGAGATGCATTCCTTCTCTACCTATTTTATTGTTTTTATCATGAAGTGGTATTGGATTTTATCAAAGGTTTTTCCTACATCAATTGAAATGATCATATTTTTTCCCTTTTATTCTGTTGATGTGATGTAGCGTGTTTATTGATTTGCATATGGAGAACCATCCTTGCCTCCCTGGGATGAATCCCATTTACTCATGGTGCATGATCTTTTTAATGTGATGTTAGATTCAGTTTGGCAGTGTTTTGTTGAGGATCTTCACATATTTGTTCATTAGGCATATTGGTCTGTAGATTTCTTTTTGTTGTTGTTGTTTTATCTTTTTACAGTTTTGGTATAACAATAATGTTAGCTTTGTAGCATGAGTTTGGAAGTATTCCCTTCTCTACAATATTTGGAAGAATTGTTATTAGTTCTTTTTTAAGTGGTAAAAATTTGGCACTGAAGCCTTCCATTTCTGGGGTTTTTCTTTGTTGGAAGACTTTTTATTACTGCTTCAATCTAATTATTCATTATTGGTCTGTTTATATTTTCTAATTCTTCATGATTCAACCTTGGTACATTGTATGTATGCAATAATTTATCCATTTCTTCTAGGTTTTCCAGTTTGTTCACATATAGTTGTTCATAGTAGTCTCTTATGATCCTTTGTACTTCTGTGGTATCAGTTGTAATGTCTCCCTTTTCATTTCTGATTTTATTTATTTGTGTCATTTCTCTTCTCTTCCTTCCTTAGTATAGCTAAAGGTTTACTATTGTGTTTATCTTTTTGAAAAACCAATCTCTTCATTTCATTGATCTGTCATTTTTTAAAAATCTCTAATTCATTTATTTCTGCTCTGATCTTTGTTATTTCTTTCCTTCTAATGATTTTGGGTTAGGTTTGTTACTGTTTTTCTAGTTCCTTGAGGTGTAATGTTAGATTATTTGAAGTCTTTCTTATTTTTTGATATAGGCATTGCTATATTGCTATAAGCTCAATTAACTCTTAGAACTGCTTTGGCTGTATCCCATAGGTTTTGGTATGTTGTGTTCTCGTTTTCACTTGTTTCCAGGAATGTTTTAATTTCTTTTTTGACTTCTGTGACCTTTTCATTGTTTAGGAGCATAGTGTTTAATTTTCATGTATTTGTACAGTTTCCACTGTCCCTTTTATTGTTGATTTCTAGTTTCATTCTGTTGTGGTCAAACAGATATTTGATGTGATCACAATTTTGTAAATTTTTTGAGCTTTTCTTGTGGCATAATATATAGTCTATTCTAGAGACAGTTCCATGTACTGCTGGGAAGAATATGTAATTCTGCAGCTATAGGATGAAATGATTAACTGTTCATTAGATCAAGTTGGCCTATAGCAGAGATTAATTCTTATGTTTCCTGGTTAATTTTCTGTCTGATGATCTGTTCTTTGTTGAAAATGGGGTGTTAAAGTCACCAACTATTATTGTGTTGGAGTCTTTCTCTCCCATTAGGTCCAATAGTAGCAGCTTTGTAAAACTGGGTGCTCATGAATTGGCTGCATGTATATTTAGAATTGTTATATCCTCTTGTCGAATTGATCCCTTTATCATTATATAATGACCTTCCTTACTTTTTTTTTTTTTTTTAAATTTTCCTTGGCTTCAAGTCCAGTTTTGTTGTTGTTGTTGTCATCATTGTTTTTGGATGGTTGGTCAGTGTGGAGATCAAAACCCTTGACCTTGTTATCAACGCTGTGCTCTAACCTAGTGAGCTAATCAGCCAGCCATTAATGTCTGTTTTATCTGACATAATTATAACTACTTTTGCTTTTTTTTTGTTTCCATTTGCATGAAATATCTTTTTCCATTTCTCCACTTTCAATCAGCATGCATCTTTATAAGTGAGGTGATTTGTTGTAGGCAGCATATTGTTGGTTCTTATTTCACAATCCATTGAGCCATTCTGTGTCTTTTAACTGAAGCATGTAATCCATTTACATTTAAAGTTTTTATTGATATAGGGACTGTTTACTGCCATTTTGTTACTTTTTTTCTGGTTGTTTTGTTGATCCTTTTTCTCTTTTTTTCTGATCTTACAGTCTTCATTTCTGATTGAATAGTTTTCTCTAGCAGTGTATTTTGATTTCTTACTATTAAGTTTTAGTATGTCTCAGTGATTGAGTTATGGTTGCCACAAGGCTTACAAAAAGCATGTTATATTATACAGATTTTTTTAGACTAATAAGAACTCAGCTTTGATATCTAAAAAAAGAAGGAACCTAAATCAACTTTACACTTTGTCATCATTTCCCTCTACTTTTTAACATTTGGTTGATTCAAGTTATATATTTTAATATTTCCTATCTCTTATATGGTTGTTGTATTTGTTGTTTTCTTGTTAGTTTTGTCCTTCAGTCTTCATACTAAGGATGTAAGCTGTTTATTGTCCAGTTTTATGATACTAGAGTATTCTGAGGTTGTCTATGAACTTACTTTACCAATGAGTTTTGTACTGTCAAATGTTTTCTTGCTGCTCTTTATCATTGTCTTTTTTCAGATTGAAGAACTCCCTTTAGCATTTCTTGTAAGATATGTCTAGTGTGGGTGAATTCCCATAGATTTTGTGTCTGGGAAAGATTTTATTTCTACTTCAAATTTGAAGGTTAGTTTTACTGGATAGATCATTCTTGACTGAGAAGAATTTTTCTTTCAGTACTCTAAATATATCATCCCATTCTCTTCTAGTTTGTAGGCTTTCTTCTTAGAAACCTTCTGAGAGACATATTGGAGCTCTTTTGACTGATTTATTTCTTTTTTCTTGCTACAGTATTTTTTTGTTGTCTTTTTTTTTTTCCTGATAATGTGATTATGATGTGTCATGGAGTGTTCTTCCTTGGATTGAATTTGATTGGCAACCTCTGAGCTTCCTGGACTTAAATGCTGTCATCTTTTTCCACACTTGGAAAATGTTTGGCCATTATTTCTTTCAATATGCTTTCCACATCTCTTCATTTTTCTTCTCTTTCAGGTATGCAAATTATGTGGAGGTTAATTTGTTTGAGGGAGTCCCATATTTGCTGTATTTCTGTTTCATTTTTTATTCTCTTTTCTTTTTCTCCCTTTATTTGAAATTCCATATGTTGTATCTTTGAGCTCACTAAATCTTTCCTCAGTTTGATTAAATCTGCTGTTGGAACTTTCAATCAAGTTTTCAGTTCAGATAATGTATTCTTTATTTCTAGAATTTATATTTTTTTTAATTGATTCATTTCCTTTCTCAAGTTTCTCCTGGATTCTTGTCCAGATGTAATTTAATTTTCAATCTGTATTTTTTTGTGACTCCCTGAACATTCTTAAGAGAGGTATTCTGAATTCTCTGTCATACATTTCATAAATCCACTATTATTCTGGGTCCATTGTTGGTGCTTTGTTTGTTTCCTTTGGTGTTGTTATATTTCTCTGTTCTTTCTTGATCTTTGTGTCTTTACATTGACATCTGGGCATCTGAGGAGACTGCTACCTCCTTTAGGTTTTATAGGTATTCTTTGGTAGTGTTATACATTTACTGATTAATATCAGAGTTTTGTCTCTGGTCTGCGTTTTTTTTTTTTTTCCAGTTCCATGTTGGATTATTAGCTACCACCACGACTTAAACTCTGTATTGGAATTAACTTGTTCTTTGGTTAATCCCCAAATTGAGGGAGCTTCTTGTGGGGAACAACACTTGAGCTCTGTGGTAGAACTACATTGCTGCTTTGTTGCTGATTCACTCGAGAAGGCCTTTTGTGTGTTTCTGACCTTTATTCTTGGCCTTTTAATCACTTCCAGGTCTTGCAACTTATTCTGGCCTGAGACTGAGTCCTTCCAGCAAACTGCATCCCTGAAGTTCTATCTCTCTGATCAATCTCCTGTGCTTATTGGGCCTATGCTGATTGGAAGGCAGATCAGCTGCATTTGCTGCACCCCAATGTTCCCCCAGTGGGCCAGCCTCTTCTCACAGTCCAAATACTTCCTGTGAGGTGGGCCATGCACCCATCCATCACAATGACTCACTGGCCTCTGGGTAGCTCCTTTCTTCAGTTGGCAGCAGCCCTTGCTATGTGGGTCCATGAGAACACTTTCAGTGGTCTTGCTGGCCTGGGGGCTGGTATGATGCACTCTGAGGCTTTCTTCTCCTCTGCAGACTACAAGAAACTTCATGCAAAGGGCACAGCTGTGGCTTTTGTCAACTCCTGCTCTGTGTGTTACATGTTCTTCTTGCTCTTCACTGGGGCTGACCCTGAAGCAGCCAGGGCTCAAAATTGTCAGAGCAGTTCCTTCTTTCCCCTGCTGCAGCTTCTTCCACTTTTACACCCTCTGTGAGTCCCTCCTCCTCTTCTCCCAGGCTCCAGCAGACCCAGATTGGCAGTATTTGCTTTTTAATAGTTGTAAATTGATACATTGTGGAAGAGAATGACACTGGGGACCATCTATTTCACCATTTTGATGATGTCTCCTCATCTGACATTCTTTATCCTGGCCCTGTCAACTCCACATATGAAAATGTTACTTTTGATCAATGTCCATATCAAATGTCTTCTTCATAATGTAATATTTCCCTATCTCACCCAATAAAACTGCTGTTGTCCCTCCATGGTTTTTCAAAGCATTTGTTTTCATACTTATTATATGTATTTATCTTATGCACATAATACATATTTATTGTATGTATTTATCTTATACATATAATACATATAATAAGTATGAAAAGAAAAGCTTTATCTTATATTTTATAAAACATCTTTTATTTTGTTTAAGTTTTATTCTTTCTGAATTTATGTTGTTTAAGGTCAAAGATTTCATCATATTCTGATACTCATAAGTATTTTACAAATGAATGATATTAGGAGGCTGATTGAAAAGCAGACAAATTTCTCTCAGGCACTGTATCTTCCTCATCTCCTTACCTGGAAGATTTTATATTGCATGTGTGTCTGAGAGTAGTTACCGCACTGGATCCAATTAATGTTTAAGTTTTGCTTGAAAGAGCAATCCAGTCCATCCCGATAGTAGCATCAGCCATAAAAATGATATACAAAAATTAACATTTTATTAAACAATTCACTTTCCCTATAGGAGAAAAGGTAAAAAACCAGATGAAATTAGCATTCTTATATCCTCTCCCAACATAGATCTTTAGGCACTCTGGATGAGTTTGCAAGATTAACCTGCTAGAATTTCACATAACAATTGTTCACAGCTCCACAGCTGAATTTAAATGTAATTCAGAAATGGCATGAAAGAACTTAATTTCCTAAAATTGAGTAAAGACATTGCTAGGATTAGAATGCACAATACCCCCAATTTTCAGTTAGAATTTGCTGAAATTAACCTTGCTGTATACAAATATTCTGTAATTCAGTGGCACTTTCCTATCAATAATCGTACTTATTTTAATTTTTCTCTACACACAGTATTTGCAATTCCTAATTTAGAGGGAGAAGAGCATGCTACTAGGACTTCCAATCTGAATAGCTTTATCCCAAAGGGGACACATTCCATGTGCTTTGAGATCTACAATCTTAGTCCTACTTAACAGAAACAGAGGAGATGTAAGTGGGACCTTTAACGTTATTCAGTTCAGTTCCCTAATCCCATTAATAACCATAATGAAGATATATGTCTTAGATGTCATGCTTAGCAGTTAGAATGCATTATCTCATTGAAGATCATAGACACAACCATAGAAAATAAACTATATACTCTTGCATTTTGATCTTGAAAACAAGAGAAAAAAGGCTGAGGACAAATGACTACCTCCAGTGAATCTCTAAACTTTATCTTTTACTGTAAATTGTTTGGTAAGTGTAAAAATGAGGATAAATTGGTCCATAGTATTATTTATTTATTTATTTGTTTAAGGCATAATTAATTATACATATTTGTAATGTACACAGTTGAATATCAATACTTGTGCATAATGTGTAATGATCAAATCAGGATAATGAGCATGTTCGTCATTACAGAACCTAATCATTCTTTTAGTCCATTAACCAATTTCTTGCTTCCCGTCCCCCCCTCCCCTTCCTTAACCACAGTTCTGTTTTCTCCTTTGGAAAGTTCCATGTATTATTGTGATTGTTCTTTCTTGCTTTCACTTATTTATTTTTTAGCTCCCACTTATGTGTGATGACATACAGTGTTTGTCTTTCTGTCCCTGACTTGTTTTACTTAAAATAATTTTCTCCAAGCTCATCCACGCTGCTGTGAATGCAGGATTTCATTCTTTATTATGGCTGAGTAATATTCCATTGTGTATATATACTACATTTTCCTTACCCAGTCATCCATTAATGGACATTTACAATGGTTCTATATCTCAGCCATTGTAAATAGAAATGTGTTAAACATGAGAGTGCAGGTATCCTTTCGACATGATAATTTCCATTCCTTTGGGTATATACTCGGTAGTGGGATTGCTGGCTCATATGGCAGTTCTGTCTGTATTTGTTTGAGGAAGCTCCATACTGTTTTCCATAGCATCTACACTAATTTACAATTTATAGTCCCACCAACAGTGTATAAGTTTTCTCCTTTCTCCACATCATCACTGGCATTTGTTATCCTCTGTCTTTTTTATAATAGCCAGTCTAACTGTATGAAATAATATCTCATTGTGGTTCTCATTTGCATTTCCCTGATGATTAGTGGTGTTGAGCATTTTTTCAACCTGTTGGCCATTTGTATGTCTTCTTTTGAGCAATGTCTATTCAGCTCCTTTACCCATTTTTTAATTGGATTATTTGTTTTTTTACTAATTGTTTCCGTTGCTGTGCAGAAGCTTTTTAGTTTGATATAATCCATTTGTTTCTTTTCTCTTTCATTGCTTGTGCTTTTGAGGTTTTATTCATCAAATCTTTGTCCAGTCCTACACCCTGAAGTGTTTCACTTATGTTTTCATTTAGGAGTTTCAGGTCTTATATTTAAGTCTTTAATCCATTTTGAGTTGATTTTGGTATATGCCCAGAGGTATGGGTGTTGTTTCATTCTTCTACACATGGATATCTATTTTTCTCAGCATACATAGAGCAATATTAGAGAGTCCTATATGGGAGAATGACAATTCTGCCATCATTATGGAAGATGTAACTCAATAATATCTTTAATAAACAATGTAGATAAAATGTTAGCATTAATGTCCAGCACTTGACAAATATGATCTGTTATATTTACAGTGGATCCAGTTTATTGAATTTAGAAATTGATCTATTTTACCAACACTGGAAAATACACAATCTTTTCAGATTTATACTGCACATCAATGGAGATTATTCTATAATTGACCATAAAGGAACTCTCAAAAAGCCATATATTGTACATGTATTGTATATGTATGCATACCAATTCTCTGACCATAAATCTGTTAAACATGAATAATAAATAATGGGACATAAATATATTTTTAGAAAAAAGTGAATGTTTAGAAAGGATAAATAATAAGAAAATAATAAAAATTGAGTACCAAAACACTTAGAATACAGCTAATGCAGAAAGAGTGGATTATTCAACAATAATGCCAGGTCAATTTATACATTTAGAGAAAAAAATAATACAATGGATTTCTACAAGCCATCATGTACAAAAATCATATCTAGGTGGATCAGGAACTTAGATATAGATTTTAAAACTTAAACATTGAAAATTCATTTTATGATCTTGGGTTAAAAGGGGGATTTTCAAACAAGACACAAAAAGGGAAAAATACAAGAAAAATAATTGATATTTGCAACTACTTCAAAATTAGGAACTCCCTTTCTTCAAAATACATCATACAAATAATGAAATGAGAAGCCACAACTGAAAGAAGATAAACTATTCTGACAATGTATAAATGTTCTGAATATTTAAATCACATCTAAAGTTTGTTACAAAATAATCAAACAGTCCAGTAGAAATTTTAAAATATGTGAACAAGAGTGTCACACAAGAAAAATGATAGACCAACACACAATCAGATGTCCAAACTTACCTCATTAGTATCCAGATTAGTACACGAAATGTTACCACTTAAAATAGATAAGGCTGATTATATTTTTAAATATCTTTTAGAGGTATATTTTCCATATCATAAATCCAACCATTTCCAACATAAAATTCAATATTTTTTAGTAATTTTACTGAATGGGGCAGTCATCATCATCAGTTAATCAGTATCAGAACATTTTTATCCCTCTGATAAGATTTCCCTTTCATATTTACAGTTAATTCTCATACCCTCCCTGATCCTGTGCAACCAATAAATTACTTTCTGTCTATAAAAATTGCCTTCTTTGTATATTTCATGTAAATAGAATCATATACTATATATTTTTTGTGTGTGATTGGCTTCTGTCACTAAGTATAATGTTTTTAAGTTTCATCCAAGATGTAGCATGTGCCAGTTTGTTCCTCTTTATTGTTGAATAGTAAAGTATTTAATCATATGGCTGTAATAATCAAATTTTTAAAGCCCAGAAAAGAATAAGCATTGATGAACATGTGGAGCACTGAAAATGTTTATAGAAAGCTATAGGAGTGTATATTAGCACTAATTTGTAAATTAATTTTACATTACCTATTAAAGTTGAGCATGGACATTTCCTTCAACCCAATAATTCTGCTCATACTCTTGTCATAATAACATTCATAATGAAATTGTTATGTTAGAAAAGGCCTAGTAAATGGTGGTTTGCATATATAATGGAATGCTACTGTAAATGAATAAACTATGATGGTAATATATCAATATAGATTAATTTCAAAATCATAAAGTTGCACAAAATATGGAAATCAGAAAAATACACAAAATTTTACTTTACTTATAGATTTCATACACAGGAAAAACTGAATAGTATTTGTTTTGGGTATATACTTACATGCGGTAAAATATAACAAAATGGAAGTTAATAATTAATGCAGAATTCAGGATAGTAACTCCTTCTGCAGGGAAAGGGCATTGTACTGAAGAATAGCACAAAAGTGATTGTCTTGTCAAACCTTAATTTGGTTAATAGTAGAAGAGTGTTTGTTCCATGCAGGCATTGTTTTGTTATTTTTTAAATACACATTTATACAGAATCTTATGTGTTTGATATATTTCGAAAAGTAAAAAGCAAAGACATTTATTTGGCAAGTAATAACTTACCAAAAAAACTCAATTACAGTAGATGGTGTCTTTGCTCTACAGACAAATACATGATGGGTTCTTTTCTTATCATATAAACTACAAAGAGAGTAAACTAATATTTTATTGAACATCAACTTTGTGCCAAGAGTTGGGTTGGGTGTTCTACACATGTGTAATCATTTAATTTATTTTAATCATCACAACAACCTACCAAAATAAGAACGACTACTCCAATTTTACAAATAAGGAAAGTAGAATAACATCAAGTAAATCATCCAAAGCTGCAGAGGAATTTAAAAAGAATTAAGAATTCTGAATGAAAGATCTCTAACTCCATCTAGAAAAAGCCACTTTACAGTGAGGTTGAACTACCAGGGACAGTCAGAAAGCGTTAGTGAGGTTTTTCATGAGTGAGAGCATGCAGCATTTCTCTTTCTATGTCTGGTTCATTTTGCTTAACATGTTTTTGTATAATAAAAACAACTGAGCTTCAGTGCAATAGCAAAGGCAGAAAACTGCTTTCAACTGTATCATTTCTGAATTGACTGGTGTGAGTTGGTGAGTTGGCTGGATTTCTAGGAAAGAGTGACTCTGCAGGTATCCATTTGTGGGATATTCCATTTGTAAGAAAATGGGAGATATCAGTGAAAAATTATACACTGACTTTGGAACTGATAGATTTAAGAAAATCTGTGTGATAGACAGTCATGAAAATATTGTATTTCCTTAAAATGTCTATGTGTGGTTGTATGGATATCTGTTCATGGTGTGGGTATTTGTTGTCTTTATTTTGGGAAAAAATTATAAGCAAATGTGAACGACATTCAGAAAGAGACATAAATAAACCATATTAGAAGATGGACTTTTTAGATACATTCTTTATTATATAAAACTAAAGATAATGCAGATAATTAAATTATTCACCCAAGTCATTCACCATAAAATCTAGACATTTTGAAACTACAATTTGAAATGGCAAATTATTCAGTAAAAACTTTTTAAAAAGCAAATTTCAGAAATAAAGGGAAGAAACAATTATTCTTTGGAATTCTGTGGAGATATTAAGAATTAGACTGGATCAATAATTTTAGCTATTTCAAAAGCATATTTTCTAATTTGCAAGTTCTTCCTTCAAAACTAAATTATTTATATATTTCTAATATTATATAATAATATAATGTTTCCAAAATTTTATATTAGACCCCCTCTTTCGACACACACAGAGTGGATGAGAATGCATTTGCTGTAGTTTGCTGGCAATCTCTTGATTTCCCCACTCCAAGACTATGAAAATTGAACCTGTTTAGAGACTCTGCAAATTTTGTAACAGTGAAAGAATACCAGCTTTAGGTAGAAAGCAGAAACATGTAGGGGCAGCAGGGACAATTTGGCTACTGCTGTTGGACACTACATTTAAGAAGGGGTACACAACTGTGGCTGCATTTTGCTATTTGGTATTATGTAATTTCTGTCAAAATTAGAGGTCTAGCAAAATAAAGATGAGAATTATACCTAATTTTGGCAGGAGGGATAATTTAATCTTAACAACTAAAATACTAGGTCAGAATGGTGTTGGGGCAGCATCAATAGGAGTTTAGTATGCGGCATATATCCAGTAGAGCAGGCACATAGATCTAGAGCTGAGAGAATGACGGCTATAAACAAGACTACCTGAGGTCTTTGGTTCCTCCTGCCCAGAGTTTCATATTACCCTACTACTCACTGTCATATATGGAAAGAAGCCTTACAAAGCATCCTCCACAAATGGGCAGCATTCTATAGGTTCATTGGTATTTTGATAAAGGCTCCAAAGGATGCATTTTAAGCTGGGGATTCATCTTTATTGTTCTTAGGAGGAAAAAGTACAGGACAGAGGCTGGGGGCTGTGTTAGAACCCTTTAGTTCATACTACTGAGATGGGTGTCTACCTTTTTAGACCTTAAAATATTTGTCTTAGCCAGACCTGAGAACATGCAAAATAAGTTTTAATCTGGAGAAGAACTCATAGCTCCAAAAGCAGGTTTTGCCTTGCTATTTGCCAGAACTACCAGGCACAGAGGGAAAACCTTAGTGAGATGTTTTTTCATGAGTGAGAGCATGCAGTATTTCTCTTTCTGTGCCTGGTTTATTTCACTTAAAGTAATTTTCTCCAAGTTCATCCATGTTGCCACAAATGTCAGGATTTCATTATTTGTTTATGATTGAATACTATTCTGTTGTGTATGTATTTCACATTTTCTTTATCCAATCATCCATTGATGGATACTTATGTTTATTCCATCTCTTGGCCGTTGTGAATAGAGCTGTAACAAAGATGAAAGTGGAGGTGTTCCTTTGACACATTGATTTCCTTTACCTTGGATATTTACCCAATAGTGGGATTGCTGGATCATATGATAGTACTATTTCTAGTTTTTTAGAAACCTCCATACTGTTTTCCATAATTGCTGACTAATTCACATTCTCACCTCAAACATTTATAATTTCTCCACATCATTTATTATTTTCTGTTTTGTTTGGTTTTGTTTTTTGATAATAGCCATTTTAATTGGGGTGAGATGATATCTTATTGTTTTAATTTGCATTTCCCTGATAATTAGTGATGTTGATCACTTTTTCATATTTTTGTTGGCCATTTCTATGTCTTCTTTTGAGAAATGTCTATTCAGCTCATTTATCCATCTTTGCTTTTTTGCTGTTGAGTTGTTTGAGTTCTTTATATATTCTAGATATTAAAATCCCTTGTCAGATGAATAGTTTGCAAATATTTTCACCCATTCTGTAGGTTGTCTTTTAGCTTTGTTGATTTTTTTTCTGTTCAGAAGCTTTTTGTTTTAATATAATTCCATTTGTCTATTTTTACCTTTATTGCCTGTGCTTTTGAGGTCTTATTTATAAAATTTTTGCCCACTTGAATATTCTGAAGTGTTTCCCTTGTATTTTCTTCTAGTGGTTTTATTGTATCAGGCCTTACTTTAAGACTTTAGTTCATTCTGAGGTAACTTGTGTATATTGTGAGAGATAGGGGTCTAGTTTTATTCTTCTGCATATGGATCTCCAAATTTTTCCCAGCACCATTTATTGAAGAAACTGTCCTTTTCTCAATGTATATTCTTTGTCGATGATCAATTGGTTATACATATGTATTTATTTCTGGGTTCTTTATTCTGTTCCATTGGTTTATGTGTCTGTTTTTGTGCCTATACCATACTGTTTTGATTACTATAGCTTTGTAGTATATTTTGAAGTCAGAGAGTGTGATGCCTCCAACTTTGATGTTTTTGCTCAGGATTGCTTTGACTATTTGGGGACTTTTGTGGTTCCATATAAATTTTTATTGTTTTTTTTTCTATTTCTGTGAAAAAACGTCATTGTAATTTTGATAAATAAAGCTGCCTTATTTTGGCATATGCAAATATGCCTGATCTCCTACGACCATTTTTTAATCAGGTTATTTGGTTTTTTTCTGTTTACTGTTGCTTGTTTTATTTTGTTTTGTTTTTCACTACTGAATTGTCCTTATATATTTTGGACATCAACCACTTATCAGATATATGGTTTGCAAATATTTTCTCCTAGTCCATAATCTACATTTTCGTTTTGCTGATTGTTTACTTTGCTGTGCAGATTTTTAATTTGATATAGTCCTCCTTGTTTATTTTTGCTTTTGTTGTCTGAGCTATTGGTGTGATTGATAGCAAAAAAGTCTTTGCTATGGCCAATACCAAGGGATCTCCTGTATTTCTGAGCAGTACCCCAAAACTGAGTTGACTGTGCCTCCTCTGTTAACCCATGTATTGGTCCATATAATAAGATGTTTTGCATTGCATTGTGCATTGTGATTATTTGTTGATAACTTATCAGTTATCCCTTCTAAGAAAAGGTCAAAAATTGTATTTGGATTCTCAAAATATTTGAGTGTTGTTCTTTCTCCAATGAATGTTTACATGTAGGCCTGTGGGAAAAGACTGGGGAATCATTATAGTATACTCTTGACAGTGTATAGCAGAGTGCTTTCTCCCAGGACTCAGTTTCTCATTCAGACAGTGGGTTCAGGTTTTAGAAACTGTCCATGAGTTTGACTTTTTATTGGTGCAGTTTACCTTAGTTTCCTGGTTATCCATTCGTGAGTAATACTCAAGAATCTTGAGTAATACTTGCCCTAAGGGTACTGTTTTCATTAACTATTTCTGTAGGTAAGTTCCCATCCACTACCACTGTATCCTTCCATGTGTATAATAATTGTGTCCCTTTGGCTTCTGATAGTTAAATGATACCTCTGGCCTTAAATATTTTGGGGTCCTATCATCTTATTTTTATTAATTAACCCAGTTCTATGACTGCATCTTCTACTATCAGTGCTGACCCAGTGAGAACAACCACCACTCATCTTCTGGTTCCTTTACACCAATGTTTTTCTTATTACTTTGGAAACTGGAGTGTTCTCTCTGCTATCCTGTGTTGCATGGTCATCTATTAGATTCTCACCCTAACTGGTGCTTCATTCACGAGTGTATTTTCATTGGCTAGTATCCTCTATTAGTTACCATTGGTGAAATTCTTAATAATTGCAGTGCTTTCACCTGCTAGGATTCTCAGTGTTCTATCTTTTCCCAAGGAATGGCAATGAACCTTATTGTCAACAGGCTGTAAGTTTATCCAGGTCTAAAATCCCATTTTACAGTCTGCTTCCTTAAAAACAGTTCTAATACCAAACTCAGATTTCCCAGGAAACAGACTCTAAGATGAATATTTGTGTGTAGAAAGTTTGGGGGGAATACTTTTGAAATTAACACTTGTGCAGGAGTTAAGGGGACAACTGGGCAGTAGTACTCATTGGAAGGTGATACAATCACAATGAAGACCTCATTCAATCCCACACTGAGCTCCAAAGCTGGGGCAGCCCTTCAGAGTGGTCCTAAACTGAGTCATTCATCCTGGACCTTTATACCCCTGCATTAGCCAGTCATTCAATGCCAGCTGCCTTGAGCAAAGCAGCTGTCTTCAGCCAGGAATAATCCCTAAAGCAGGAATGAAGCTGAAAACTAAACCACAAACTCTCTGAGCTGCTGGGGGAATAAGTGTGTCAATCCAAAGGAAGATCTAGGTGGTATACTACAGCATTCATCATAGGGAGCAACTTATTTATATAAGATTGGCAGGGAAATAAGCTACTCCAAAAATGAATTATTTAAATCTAAACTAAAATTATGAGAAGCATCAAATATGGAGACAAGCAAAATAAAGACCACTCTAGAGAAAGTGACAATATATGTGAAGGCCCTAAGGAGGAAAATACCTTGCCACATTTGAGAAACTGAGAGAACTTCAGTGTGTCTGGAGATTATTGATCAAGGAGGAGAGAGAATGGGATGAGTTTGGAAACAGGCAGTGGTTAGCTCTTGGGCCTCAGAATTCAAAATTAGAGATTTAATTTTTATTTAAAAAGCAATAGAGATGGAGATATTTAAAGTAGGGAAATGGCAAGATCTTAGATTACTAGGTTTTTAAAATATATAATGAATAAACAAATCATTCATATTATTAAAATGTTTTCTGTTTTAATATTATAATCTATTTGCAGGAGAAAATATAGACAAAATAGATATGTATAGAATGATTAATTTTTAGGTGTTTTATATTAATGGCACCTTTGGGTAAATAACCAGTAATCATTTAATTCTACCAATTATTAAATTTTGTACTTCTTAATATTTTTAATTTTAATGTGTGTAATCCTAATGATTTTAATCCTCTATGGTAATATAAAACTTTATTTTACTATGCATATTTAATCAAAGTGTTAAAAAAATTGAATCATTCTTGTATACCACTAATTAAGAAATCGATTTTCTAATGTAGTTTTTTACTACTGTAAACATGCATACAAATATCCAGACATATTCACACATGTATATGCACACACACACCAAGATATAAAAATTCAAGTTCATAAGAAAGCATAAAAAAAAATCATTCCAAAGAGAAAAGAAAATAATATATTAACTGTTCACCATTTTTGAAATGCTCAATAACTGACATTTTAAATCATTCCAAATTAGCGATAATTTAATACATTATTGCAATATTGTTCTCTTTATGTATGTCATATTAAGCCTGTGTATCTGAAACATTATATAACAATGCTAAATCATAAGGATACAAAATCTTAACATCAAATGTTAGAAACATAAATGTCTTATTCTTTCATGCTTGATTCAAACTAAGGATACTATTTGATTTTTAATATTTATGCATTTGAAGCTACATTTTCTCTCTATATATACACATATTTCTATTGTTTATATTTATATTCATATACATATATATGTGTGATATATATACGTATATATTTTTTAAGTGAAGTAGTATTTGGAGTCATAATTTTATGATATATGCAATGTAGCGTAAGTGGAAAGAACAATCTTATATTACACAATTCATAAAGCTAAAAATTTTTGTCTTGTAATCCCCTCTCAGATCCACTTCAATCTAATTTCTTTGCCATATAATGGTAAAGTTTCACTTTTGTTTTTGCACACATGCAATTAAAATTTTATAGGATCTACTTCTTTCTGCTCTGACAACCCTAGCCACCAAAATTTTTGATAACTGATTAGTCAGTTCAAAGTCATGATTTCCAAGAATTCCTTAATACAAGAGAATTTGAGGGAATTTTTTTAATGTAGAACTTTATGCACAAAATTTTAAAAAGTGGTCGAGAATTAATGAACTCACACTATTAAAATGCTCATTGTGTATTTTATTGGAATTTTATGTTACAAATGGTTGATATGAAACCAATATTTCTACATGGTATGGCCCTGAAATCTTATTTTTTCTCACCCTCTCCCCCGAAAATAGTGAAAATGTTTAACCCAGCTTGCCTAGAAAGCAATTTTGAGTCTTCTATAGATTTATTTTCATTTTTCATTTCTATGTACTGCTTATACTTCAGCCCTCTGATACTTTATAATAAGTTGATATTTATTTTCTTCCTATTTCTAGTTTCAATATTCTCTCTATATCTACTCTTGTTCAAAGTTGACTTTAGGTACAGGAACTTAATTAAGCCATTCACAAATGTGTTTACTTCAAAATACTCTGGGAATAAAAGAGATTTCTATTATCCTAATGTTTTGTTAAAATATTTACTTATACATAGATATCTTGAAAAAATATTAAACTGCCTTTCCTAAGATGATCAGAAACTATTACACTCAACAGGCAGCTTTGATTGATATAGTACAAGGTTTTGATTTTAATCTTATTTTTTATTCACTATTATTTGGATCACACATGTTTCTGAACTGATTTAGTGTCATAAACACTTCTACTCTTTGTTGGCAGTAAATAAACCATAGAGATCCATGTGTGTGATCTGCTTATCCCAAAGTTTTAATTTAATAACTCCTTCAGAGCTATCATCAATTTACATTTGAGGAGTCTAAACACAGTTCCTTCTGATGATGACTCTGTGTTATATAATAAAAGTGAAAATTTTGCAATTAATTGCTCAATTTAATGAATATAACTTGACACATCAGATAATACATATTTAAAAATCAGTGTTCCAACCTGAATGATCTGATGTACCCATTTACATTAATCAAATTAATTATAGAATTGCCAAATCTATTCTTGACTTTGGTCTATATGAAATTGACCTCCAAATATCCTACAAACTTTTCCTCATACTATTGCATTAAAAGTGTGTTTTTTTTTCTTTTAAGTTAATCTAACATGTAATGGCATAAAGCCATACATTGAGAAACTAAAAATTCCTGCCAGTATGGATCTGGCAGTCACATCTTGGGTATTAATGGTGACAATCAGCTTTATACCCCATGAATATTCATAATCAATAATAAAAAAAGAAAAGAAAAATTCCAGCAAATTATGCTGTCATATTTTCTAATTGCATAAACTGTTCATTTTTAGGCTCTTTGGAAAGCCCATTAAGTCTTCAGACTCTAAGATACCCACTGGAAATTATGGCTTCATTTATGTCTTTAGAAAATGTGGACCTCAAGTGAAGTGTGTTGAATTAATCAAGGCTTACATTCATAGCATCTTAACAAAATTGTTCTGTGTGAGGTCCCTTTCGTGTTTCATTCATTCATTTTTCTTTATCCACAACTTTACTCCTTTCTATATCCTTACAAACAGTGGTTGAGGTATGTGGATATGAGTCCTTAAATTGGGATGTATTCTTATAAATATGTAGTGAACCTTTGGACATGTATATAGCATAATTTAAATACATGCTACCTCTGTGTTACATTTTTTATAATCTATTTGTGTTGTGTTTCTGACCAATTTGTTTGGTTAGCTTTCTATATTGGAAACATGACAGCGTATTTAACTATTCTGTCCTTTCAAACAAACTCTTTGATGTTTGCTTATGTAACTTTGCAAAAATTTGAGAGAGAAAGAAAGTGAACGAATCAGGAGTAAATTGCTTATTTCTGCACCTTTATTGAATTTGAATAAGTTTAAGACTTTTTTTCTCCTCTAGCTGTCTTTATTCTAGTAATTAGGATTTTAGAGTTAATTGTGCTTGAATAATAAATGCCTTCTTCAAACCTGTTGTTGGCAATTTAAGGTTTGTTTAAAAGTCTTCAGCCAAGATTGTCCAAAAGGATGCTCCATGGTGTCACTACTACAAAATATTTGGGAGTTGTTTTTGTCTGTTACGTATATAATACTCCTAGAAAGATAATGAAATTTGGATTCTGACCTGGACTGAAACTCTATCACAATTTTTCAGCTCTGTGACATTGTTGTAGTTACTAAACTGTGTTAGGAGCTTCAATTTTATCATTTGTCGTGTTAGAATAAATATCTACTTTATTATCATTATTGCCATGATTAGTAGGAATAATATACATGAAATGTCTATCACAGAGTAATTCTGAAATGCAAATTCCATTCCAGATCTTACACTTTCCTTCCCTTTTCGATTTTCATAATGTTTATGGTGGTAGCTTTCTTTCTATATTTTAAGGATCTTGACTAATTTGAAAATCAAATAAAAGTAGTCCACCAGTTTTATTTCAAAAAATCACATAAATGCTAACCACAAGAAATTACATTAAAAAAAAAAATCAGGTTAATCCTGAACCTATTTTAGAGACTATGTTTTTAAAATCTTTTCAAAGTTTGATCAGAGCATTCTGGCATTTACCTCTTTCCATGGAGGACAGCCCAAAAATATGAGTTAGTTAATAACCCCCATGATTGGGGATGAAGAAACTGTTTACCGGGTACTGATGTAACTAGACCAGGGTTAAGCCAGGCACCGGCAGCATCCAGCCTAGCAGAACTCTTTCTGCTTCACTCCATTGTCAGGAGAAAAAGAATAAAAGCTCTCCACATACCTTCTGCAAATTATAATTTGCTTTGTACGGAACGTTCATTAAAGGCTTTTGTCTTCCTGTCCTGAGGCATACGTCTCTGTCCGTTAATGCCTTTGGACTTCATTTACTTGCCATCGTTTATTATTTGTACTTGTAAGATTTTAATTATATCATTAAGATGCTATTGGTCCTCACTAGTAAAAAAAAAAAAAAAAATGTTAATGTGCCGTTTCAGGACTGTTCCAAATAAAGTTTGAGGTCACTAAATATAAAAGAAAATTTAGAGAAGCTAACCTACAAGATATGTAACCTACTCCACTCGGGGCAAGCTTAACCAGGTTTTGGAAATTCTCTGTTCTGGTAATGTCCATTTAAACACAGACTGTTATTAGCTTTGAAATATTCAATAAAATGACATTATACCAATGACTAATGTTTGAAATTGAAAATTTTAGAAAAAATAAAATTATGGGCAAACAAGTAGACTTTTTTTTCATTTTTTTTCCAATTCCTTTCTATGAAAATAAAAATGTTGATAAATCTAAACAATTTACAACTACAGGGAGTCTTCTTTGCGATAAACAAACAGGTCTAGAAAGTTTATGTCATCTGAACTAGGTCATACACTGTTGGATTATCTCCATGCCATTCTTTTTTCCAGTTGACGTCACTGTTTCCTTGTTTTTCTTTCTTGTTTTAGTGTCTTTTCTCCCTATGTTTTGTGTATGCCATTGTTCAGTTCCACTGGGAGCATCCATAGTTTCAGCTATCCATGTCCCTTGGATATAGAAGGTTTTGAGAGTGTATATTAAAATATTTACAGCAAATTCCATAGCTTAGGGCTGTATGCCTTTTACATTGTAGTAGACTTTCTTTCAAATAAATATTGATTTACATAAATCCAAAATCTTTAATTACAAAAAGAATTGAAATTATATGGATTAACATCATATGGTAAACTACATGCTCATAGATAAGATACTGTGTATATGGTACACTGTGCAACTGTTTTATCATAAATTATTTTTAACTTCAAGACAATTTTTCATCTTTTCTGTTTGAGAAATCATCTCTGAGTCTTCTCATTTTTTCCTCCACTGTTATAAAATGAAGTTTTTTTAAAAAATGCCCTTATATTTCTTCTTCTACATGAGCTGTGTCATACAACCAGATTTTTGGCCTTTTCCCCCATTTAATGTGAATAAGTCTGACACAGACAAGTACCGGAGCAAAGCATTCCCAGCTCTCTCCATGAGAAATCTGCTGACACCTGAACTGGCTTCTATTGGAATTTGTTTTTGGCTGATCTTTACATGACCTTTGAAATCCTGGCATCTGACCTGCCTCAGGCTTGGACTCCATGGCTCTAAGCCTAGCTGCTTCAGGGACTTTGTTCTCCCAGTCTAGCATTTTTTGGACCTCTCCGTCTGTCTTAACCCTCTGGAAGCAAAGATATGAGAAGCTAGTATTTTCTGGACCTCTTTGTCTTAACCCTCTGAAAGACAGAATATGTGAAACAAAAGGCCACACACCTCTTCCTAGTGTCTGTTCAGTCCCAGTAAATGTACCAGGGCTGAAAGATGTGTTCAGTGAGGGAAAACATTGGGATAAAGTGGAAAATGTCAAATATGTGAAAACCTCTGGCATCTGTGTACAAAAGGAACCTCAGCCAGATGATTCAATATTTTAGTTAAAGAGCTTCTAAATGAGAGATGGCTAAAGTTATCAGGTAGGCAGAAAATGTCTAAGAACATGAGTCCAAAAATAAGATATTTAATAATGCATTATTTCACACTCAGATGCACTCCTTGGTTCTGGCTTGGGCTATTGACAGATGTGCCAACACTCTCCTGGGGGGGGGGGGGGAAATGGAGTCCTCACAGGGCTTCTGCCCAACTGGAAAAGGGAAGTTCCAGCCATCTCTTAATAAACCATGTGCTCCAGAGATTTGCAACTCAATTTTGTAGACCTAATGAGTTTGAAGATGATTGGAATAAACACTAAAACTTTGGTGGCAGATTAGCCGAATTCTGGCTAATCTTTATGTCCTCCGTGGTTTGCCCTTCACAGATGCAAACTCCCCACAGCTATTGCTAACCAAGATTATTATTGCCATGCACAGTCAGTTGACACAAGTTGAGTGACAGTCCTTGTTGTGTATCTTTAATATACAAAGAGAAATTCTCTGGGCAGTTTTCATTAGCTTCTACCAAGTTTAATTGGATGAAAACATTGCTTTTATGATCTTTGATACCATGTGTTGGTACAAATTAAAGCATAGCAGCGTCTAGTCACGGAATTTTGCTTCACAAATGCCTCCAGAGGGTTAGGCTAGATGAAGGAGGGTCCTTAACAAAATTATTACAAATCTCCAAGGGTGCAAATTGGTACTCGTGAATATCAAGATTCAGTATCAAACAAAAGAACAAAAATTCAGATAAACACATGTATAACAAAACACTCACGAGAAACATATGAGTTCAAGACAGATATAGCATTTAGGAGTCCTCTATTACATGAAGTGGTGACAGATACTTTTATAGAAAGATTTGTTTTAATATATCACAGCATATGAATCTCGTCTATGTAGTATCATAACATATTGGAAGTTTTCTGTTTGATTTGACTTTGTATAATCACTGATGGCCTGTTAACTGAATTTGGTCAATAGGAAGCATTCAACCCTGATTATTTTGTGTATTTTTACATTGATTACCCTGGTGAAGTAATCTTTGGCCTGAAAAAATAAATTAATCTGCTGCAGTTAAGAGAAGGTAAAAGGAGGAGGCAGCAGACTATAATTTGATATATATCCCTCATAAGAGAGTTACAGAAATAGAGTCATATCTAGAATTCCTGATTGAAAAATTTCATTGTATTGATACTTTCTGAGGCTATCAACCTTTGGAAAGCTGATCCTAACTACCAGAAATCACAAATTCCTAAGTTAATGTCAATTATTAACTAGGAAGTATGACTACTTCTACAAACCAGAATATTTGGATTGGCTTTTAAGTTCGTTCAATCCCCAAAGGGAAGACATCCATTGCTTGATGAATTTCTGAAAAAGAGCAAAGGAAAATCCTAACAGAAGAGTCACAGTTATGATAGTGCCTATTATCCACATTCACTATCTAAGGTTATATCTGCCAAGTAGAATGAATATTCGTGTTAGCTGCTAATTCCTCTGGGCATAGACCTATTCTGACTTTTTATCTTCTTATGACTAGACTCTGGTGGGTAAGCCTGTGCCTGCATGTTGTGAAAAGAATTTAACTTTAAAAAATTTTCTTAATGAGTCTGTGGATACTTTGTTGAGACATAACAAGTAGGCACCGTGGATGTCTCCACTCCATGTTCCAGTGGTCATGACAAATGGTTCATATCCATCACAGCACTGTGACCCAGCCATGCAGACTATTTCTCAAGCTATGAATACCAACCTATGTGGATGGATATAAGAGTAAATAAATTTGATTCCTGCCCTGTCTATGTCATGAATTCTGGAAAGCACTTTGGTCTTATGAGAAAAACAGAGAAACCATCTTTTATTTTATTTCAAAAGTGTAAGTACCTTTATTAGCTTGAAAGAAATCAACACAAATATCAGACAAAAAACATCAGATATTTATAAAACAGTCTTCATTATTAGTGATATTTGGTAGAATGTAGGGATGGCTCAGCCCTAACCTGAAAGATGTTAGGTACTTAAATCCAAAAACAACTGATGATATAATAGCAAAAGCTATACATGATCTTAAAAGCACACACAAAAAGGGTTTTCTTCTAATGAGCTCTAGATCAGAGATTTTCACTGCTGGCTGCATATTAAAATCACTTGGGGAGCTTTTAGAAACTACAGATCCTCAGGACCCTCCCCCAGAGATTCTGTTTCAACTGGTCTGGGTAGAGTCTTTGTATCAGTGTTTTAAACTCTTCCCTGGAGGTTCTGATGTGCAGCCATGCCTGAGAACCATGGCTGTGCCCAGTAAGGAGCCCCCTACTAGACATACCCACGTGGATGTGGCCACTCCACAGATGTGAACTGGTTCTTCGCTTCCTGTATTTGTAGCCCAGTTATCACCACCAATCTAATCTTCCAAAACAGAAATCTGGGAGTTATTCTATATATCTTCCTCTCTTTCATTTCTCACATTTAATCAGCAATTCCATGAGATCTCCCAAATCCAGCCCATCATTTACTGTCCCAAGAGCTCCACTGGTCTCCTTTCCATTAGTCTCTCTCCACTTCTTTATCTTTCATCCTGATGCCTAAGGATGAAGCCTTAGGCATTCTTAAAAGTGATATCATCAGAATCCGAAATTACTAAGCTATTCTTAGGCTAGCTCCTTTCAATGATTCTTAGTAATTTCGGATTCTGATGGTATCACTTTTAAGCCTGTCCCTAAATCTAGCATATGTGCTCTTCTTAAATAATGTAATCTGATAATTGGCAAAATATCTTCAACCCAGACAATGGTTACTTTATCAAAACAACAAACAAGTTTGAAAGCATTCAAGTGATAACTAGAAACATTTTAAGCTTTTTTTTGTATAAATTATGCATGCAATTAAAAATATTGCTAATAATTCATTTGCTTGAGTAGTCATAAATGTGATATTTAGCTTTTTGATTCAACTCCATTTTTTAACTGGAAAAAAATGAAATAGGTTTCAGCATTAAAAATCTGTAATAATGTTTTAAATGAAAGATCATGCCAGTGGTTGTAAGGAATTAATTCTAATTTCTAGAATAAATCAGCAAAACACATTTTTGCTATTTAGAAAATGTTTTCTAAAAGAAAAAAAAAAAGAGCATTTGTATGCAAGCACATGTATTCCCTTCTTATGCAAATCTGAAAAATGCTTTAATTTTCCTGAACACTTAATTGACATTATACATCACAGCGAAAGATTCATACAGAATCACATTTATGTGAAAGTAAAGGTTCCTGTCAAGCCATACACACCTGGAAGACAAGGAAATTAAAATAAGAAACTCAATAA
Organism: Cynocephalus volans; assembly: GCF_027409185.1. NCBI lineage: Eukaryota > Metazoa > Chordata > Mammalia > Dermoptera > Cynocephalidae > Cynocephalus > Cynocephalus volans. The sequence continues at coordinate 67,338,883 of NC_084475.1, forward strand.
ATATTGAAGTAAAATATGTCTACAGTGGTGGTGGTGTAATGGGATGATTCTCAGTAGATGCAGTTGAAACAAATGAAAGGGGAAATGTCGCCTGAATCCTGTGACACTGAGTTTAGTTTTCTCATTGTCTTCTAATGTTTACAGTAGAGGAGGGAATGTTTCCCACAACTTCTCTTTTTCTAGGTCTGCCAAAGGAAGAGAGTCAGGTCAGCATCTCTCTGCATGCTCTGCTTCTGGCAGCTCCTCGTGGCATGCTCCCCAGATCCCCGATCCCTCAGTTAGTGGTGGAGGGGGGGACGGTGAGGAGGACCCAAGGCCGGCCCATGAGCACTCCACGTGGTCCTCCTGCTGCTTCCTGAAACTGCTCCACTGCATGCTTCTCACTCTGAACCAAATGGAAGTAGGCTTCATACACTTCAAATCTAACTGCCAAATTTCATAGATTTCCTTACCCCTACGTGGTTTTTGTTCTTTTAACTCACAGCATGCAGGATTTAACTCTCCCTTTAACTCTAAAATTACAACAAATTTCCTAGGATCCGGGCCAGGCAGCTATTCTAATTATTATGCTTTGTGCAGAGCAATTAACCTTTCTAATTTATCCTAATCATGTGTTTTCAAATCAGGCATGAAACTCCCAGAGTCACCTCTACCCCGTGTCCCTGCTTTTCTAGAAAACCTTCTTCATGAGTTGGGACAGATTTTTTTAGACCTTAATTTGAATGATTCAGGCTTGTATATTAGTGACCATAACCCCTTTATTTATACTTCACATTATAGTAGAGTTCGTACATGTGAAAGTTGAGGATGAATCTAATGAGTACATTTGCACGTATCACCTGTGCTGCCAAGGAGTACAGACCGAGGCTACTTATGCGGTGAGGAAAAGTCAAGGTGCAGAGCTGGATCAGCTGGGTTTGAATCCTGATTCTGCCACATACTAGCTGACTGACCTCAGGAAAGTTACTTAATTTCTCTGTACCTCAAAACTGTTATCTGCAAAGTAGCAGTTGAAATTCGAACCTAACCATAGGGTTATTGGGAAGAATAAATATATTAATATATGTAAAACACTTGGATATATGCCTGGCATTTCGTAAAGCACAATGTAGATATTTCCTGTTCTTACTCAAGAAATAAAACTTTATAAATACAGTTGAATTCCCTCTGTGATTACATCACACTTCCTTCAATCCAAATATATTTATTTTCCTCAATTGAGTGTTGAATTTTTCACATATATGAGGAATATATATATATTTATATATATAAATATGAACATATATATATATTCAGAGGAATGATACATGACATATATGTATATATATAAGCAAATGTATAGACATAGATAGATAGGTAAGATAGGTGGATGCAAGCTGTCCATCATGCCATTGTGCGTGTTTTAAATAACTAAATGTCACCATACTGTATGTATTCTTTGGTAACTCACTTTTTCTCTCAATATTATAATTATGAAATTTATTCATATTGAGAATGGTAGTTCTAATTAATCCATTTCATTTCATTCAAGTATACTAGAATGTGAATAACCACAATTTGAGTATTGTTTCTCATATTAATACACACTTGTTACTTTTAATTTGTTGCTGCGAAGACACTGTTGCAACGAACATTCTTCACATGTCTCTTTCTCACTGTACCACAAGTTTCGTATAAGGCACATACAAGTAGGCATGGAAATGCTGAGTCTACGCATATGTATCTATTTTACTTTTCTAGGCTATGTTTAAGACACTCCATTGCACCATCTCTTCACAAAAACATAGTACCTGGTATTTTCAGAGTTCAGTATTTTTGTGAATATCATTGTGTGAAATGATTTTTCATTATGTGTGCTTTAAAAAATTTTTATTCCAGTCTAGTTCAGAATTTTAAGTTATATTTACTGGTTCTTCAAATTTTTGCTTCTGTGAATGTAAATTGCCCATCTTTCCATTATGTTGTATTGTTCTCAATTTCGTAGAATATTTTATATGCTAATTATTTATTGTCTATCTGTGTTTCAAATATCTTAAACAATAGCTTAGGTATTTATGGTTTTTATTTATATAATGGATTCAACTTTTATATTTTAATATAATTAATAATTATCAGTGTTTTTGTAAATTAGGTTTTGAGTATCTTATCTAATGAATGTTTAGCTCATGCTAAAGTGAAATAAAAACATTACAAAATTGTGCATATGACATGATGTTACCTATCTTGAAAATATGCATGGAAAAACATTGAAGTAATCTGGTTATAAAAGTTAATAGTAGTTTCTACTGTGTAATGGTATTTTAGGCAATTTTTTTCATCCTTTTTACTTTGCTCTTCACAATAATTCAGTTATTTTATAATCACTCTGCCAAGTATTGTATAAATAATAATAAAAGCTTGAGATGATGAATCCATTTACAGGCAGGAACAAACATACCCACTCATGCAAACAGCAATCTAATTGTCAAGATGGAAGACCTTGGGGGGAAAAAAAAAAAACAAAAAAACACAATCCATGGAGTGTGACTTTCTCTTCACTTTGAATCCTGTGGGGCTCACACTTACTAAAGATCTTCAATTGATTGAAATGGCAATCTCTTTTGAATAAGTATGCAAAACACACCACACAGCCTTCATCCATGTTCTTCAAGTGTTTTGATAAATAGTGTCCTCTGATTGTGTTTTGAAAAGGGGGGCTAACTGAGAAATGAGAGCAGAATGGTAACAAACCTAGAAAGAACGGGATGATTATCAAACAGCAAGCAGACTCCATATAAATAATGAGTGCATCTCTACAACCCATGCTTTGACAGCCGGTATCTACTTCACTCTACCAAACTGAGGTCTCTCCTCCTGATTAGGTCACCTCCCTTGATGATTTTAATTCCTAGTGTCACAACAACACAGAAATGACAATAACGCAATGATAACAGCAAAGTGTTCCAGGCACTGATATAGCTTTCATGTCTGCAAGTTGTAAGTTTTTATAAATTGTCTCCACTTTGTAAATGTGCAAAGGCAGACTGTTAGATTTCATTTCAAACTGTGGCTTTTATCTACCAGATGATACTATGAGACAGTGGTAGAGTTTCCTTTACCCCTCTTCTGGCAAAACACTTTTATCATTACTCTTCAACTGATCAAGTTTGAATTGTTTGCTCAGGAAGAATCAGACAGGACATAGTCACTTTTTAATGATGCTCTGTTGCTGCAAGGTGAAGAGGAATGTGGAAATTCTCGAGTGAGTCTGGACAGGTAAGCAGTTCTCCATAATTCAAAGTCCCTCCTTCCTGAAACAACTCTGGGTTAATCTCACCTAATCCATTTTAAATATAAATATGGAATGTAATTTTTATGGAGCCACACAGTCAGCTTCCTAAGCTTTCCTGCAAGCCCTAGCATTCCAGCTGTTTTTCCTCCTCACTTTACAGTTTTCACCGCCAGCATATCCCTTGTGGGTTATTCTTCACGTTTAGCTGCATAGAGTGACAGTCTTTTCAGTCCCTCCCTTGATGCCCATGTAGCCAAACACTCAGGGTATTACTTTTATGGGGAAACAGACAGATATATGAGAAATTACAAACTTGAGGATGTTAAAAAATGTTCCAGACATGCTCCTTGGATAACAGTCACTGACTCCCTTCTGGGATGGTAACTAGACACCATACTGTTCTTATGGCTCCAAGAAGAGCAATTCTTCCCCAGTGGAGGCTGAAGATGCAATCCAAGAGAGAAAAATAAATGTCTATTTTTCTCATATGTGCGGTTTACATGTCTGGGGAGTTACACTGGGTAATACTCATTTCCTTAAGCCTCTACTCCTCACTGAAAAATCCTTTGAACATTTTTTACCTGTCCAGAGAATCAAGGGGAAAGGATATTCTTTGTGTCCCCATCTGTTAACAAAATTCTTTATTTGTGATAAAATGTATTTTTGGTATCTTTGGAAATTCTTCAATGTTTTTATTTAGTACAAAATAGAATTTGCAGCCTAACACGCACACACACACACACATGCACACACACACACACACAATTCTGTATAAATGTAGAACTAACCATACTGTACTATAAAGACAAATTAAATTTATAGATTATCATCATGGTTACTATAGCTATCATATAGCTCACAATTTTTACATAACATTTTTAAATATTTAAAGTGGATGGAAATAGCTACATTTTATTAATCTAAATTTAAATATGTCAGGTTACTATATTTTTGAAATGTACTATATTTTGAAATGTACTACCCATTATCTCTGGTGAGATCTGATATCATTTATGTTAATATTAAAATTCAGTGTCATTTTCAGTTGAACCACTAAATATGAAATTGAAAATAAATCCAGTGATATACAGATAATAATTTATTCATCCTACCAACTCATGTTAGTATTCAGTTAGTCATCAAAATTATTTATTCAGGTTGTATAGCACATCCTCAAAAGTAAAATTGAGTTGCCACAAAATTCTATACATATTTTTTAATAGTAATCTTCTTGGATTCAGATTATATTCAACCTAAATTGTGTTAGAGAAATAACAATTTGAATTGCAGGTGAGAAAAACAAAACCCCCAAAGCCCAATGATTTGTACAAACCTGTGACCAGAACCCTAGCTTCTGGATTTCTAGTCACCAGAATTAGTAAGTCTAGGAATTGATGGTCAGACCAGTTGCCATTAACAAGCTGGTATAGTCATAGATATTTTTTTTTTTTTTTATCTCCTATTGTCTTCATGTCTAAATTGCAAACTGTGTGGGCCAGCTAGATACTTTCTAAGGCAGTCCTGGTCCTAATATTTTGTGATTACATCCATGCCAATTTTGCCACGCCTGTTTGTCTTCTTAATTTAGGATTGTGATTAAAATGAAGAGTGACTCCTGCCCTGGAAAGACTACTTCTGCAGTTAGAGTAGTCTGCTATACTACTAAGGGAGAATAGTTACTATGTGAGCTCTCAGATAAAAAATAATAATAATAATATTCTAACTTATGCATTTGCCCTGTATGTGGTATAAATTTCAGATACAAAAATATAATTCCTTTAGTTTCCTTTCTCTCCAGAGTTGAAGAGTAAGCAGGCTTTCTGTGGAATATTAAAAATGCAATATTGATTTTTGGCTAAGTAATTTGATCATTTAGACACATTAATCAATGCAGTTTTCAGAGTGCATTGAATAACAGGTGATCAGTGGTATGGCAAGTATATTTAGTCAATAGTTAAGACAAGCAGTAAGATTTTAGGCAGAAAGAGTGTAAAGAAATCTGAAAATAGTTTGGTATTCCTAGGTTATTATATTACCACTGAACCAATAAATATAATGATTAAGGTGAAAAGGGCAGATAAGATGAATGTTCAGGCATTTTTACCTTAGGGAAGATAGACTTGTATGTTAATACTTCAAAGATTTTCAGGAAGGGCATTCAGGTTAAATACAGGAAGAAATTAGTTTATTCTGTAGTCGACACTTATGAAAATTGTATTAAACAAACACTTTTTGATGGCCAAAATGAGGAGACTCGATCCTTGCTACTCAAGCCATGGTCTAGTGATAAGCAACACTGGCAGCACCTGAGAATTTGTTAGAAAAGGAGAAATATAAGCTGCACCCCAGAACCACTAAATCAGAATCTTCATTTTACCAAGATGTATGTATACTTTAAAGTTTGTAAGGCACTTATTTAAACCTTTTATGACTATAAAATCTATTCACCCAAAGTCAGTCCAAACAGCTACTGATTAACATCCCATTTTTCTGGATGTCATGAAAAATTTTAGCATTGAGGACACCTTTTTCCGGAAGAGGTATTTTCTTCATCTCATTTCCCCCGGAAGGTCAGAAGCCAGAAAACAAGGTCATGTCCCAGCTGGTAGCCACTGCTGTGCTCTCACACCTGGTACGTTTTCTACTTTGAGGTTTGCATTTGGAAGTTTCCTGTGGGATAGGTACAAAGCTGCCAACTTCATCCTTCAACTTGAGCGCTTGTGTGTCAAACATTTGTTTCTAAGACCCTCCACCACTGCAAACTTCAAATCTTTAAGGAAATAAAAAGTATTTTCAATGAAGAGGATAAGAAAGGGTGCTTTAATTGTTGCAAAAATCTGTGATTCAGTAATGAAAGCTTTTCTTTCCTGGCCAAAATACCATTTTGTTTCTGGACTTAAACTCTTTCCTGAAGTTCTTGTGTTAAATTGTCTCTGACTGTTGTTGCTTTAGTTGAAGTAATTGCTGATAGTCTCAATTTAAATTTGCCATAGTGTTATTAGTTTTCTCTTTGATCCACCTGTTTTATAGTTTCTCCTTTTTTTTCTTTTTTGTTCTTCTTTATTAATTAATTATTTTAATTTTCCATTTACCCCTCTATTGCCTTATTAAGTAAACATGCATTCTTTCTCTGCTCTCTTAAGGTTTACACTCAATATTACAGCATGGATTCTTGACCTACTACAATTTAATATAAATAAGTAACTTCATCACTTAACAGTTAGTGGAAATATCTTGCAAATACTAAACACTTTTGATCCCCTCTGAACTGATGTAATAATATTGGCTTATAAGATTTATGACTACAAACAGATTACAATTTTTGTTATACAGACAATTTTCATTTTGATTTCCCCACATAATTATAATTTCACAGCTCTTTATTTCTCCTTCATCCTTCAACCTAGAATATAGAGTCATTTTTCTCCTACATGAGTACTCCTTTTAATAATTCCATTTGTACAGATTTACAAGTGAAAATTTTTCTCAGAGTTGATTATCTGATGTATTAGTTTGTTTCTGTTGCTTATAATAGAGTATCTAAAACTGAGTAATTGATAAACAAATGAAAATTATTTCTCACAGTTCAGAGGCTGGGAAGTCCAAGGTTGCCTTCTTCTTGGTGGTGACTTTCCACAACAACATGGGGTGTCACATGGTGAGAAGGGGCTCAGCAAGACAGCTAACCTCATGTGCTCTCCTTTTATAGCCATCAAAACCACAACTCTTACTCCATGAATGGATCGATCCATTCAAGAGATCACAGTCCTCACAGTCTAATCACTTTTTAAAGGCTCCACCTTTCAAATACCATAACTGGATTTCCCACCCTCTGAACACTTTTCCAATGGGGGTCAAGCATCTGAGTTTTGAGGGTCATTCAATCCACGGCATCTGAAGGTGTCTTTATTTTACTTCAGTTTTAATAACACATTTTTACTGTGGTAAAATACATATAACATAAAATTTATCATCTTAACCATTTTTAAGTATATAGTTCAGTGGTATTAAGTACATACTCTTGTACAACCATTACCAGCATTCTTCTCCAAAACTCTTTTTATGTTGCAAAACTGAAAAACCGTCAAGGGATAACTCTTCATTTTCCTCTACTCCTATCCCCTGGCAACCACCATTCTACTTTTTATCCCTATAAATTTGATTACTCTAGTTATCTCATGTAAGTGTAATCATACCACATTTGTCTTTTTGCAGCTGGCTTAAATATAGACACCCCTGCTGTCTTCTGGTTACTATTTGCATGGAATATATCTTTCCATTCCTTAATTTTTAACCATTCTACATTCTCTGTCTTTTGATTGGAGAGTTTAGTACATTTACATTTAAAGTAATTGCTGATAAGAAGGGACTTGTGTCATTTTGCTATTTGTTTTCACCCACATTATAGCTTTTCCTGTGCCTCATTTCCTGCATTACTGTCTTATTTTGTGTTTAGTTAACTTTTTGCAATGAAATGCTTTAATTTCTTTTTCATTTCCTTTTGTGTATATTCCACAGTTACTTTCTTTGTATGGTTACAATGGCAATTACACTTAACATCCTATGTGTAATATTCATTTTTTTTTTAAATTTTATTTTGTCGATGTACAATGTGGTTGCTCATTGTGGCCCATCACCGAAACCTCCCTCCCTTTTCCCTCTCCTCCCTCCCTCCTCCCTCTCCCCCTCCCTCCCAACAATGTCCTTTCTGTTTGCTTGTCGTATCAACTTCAAGGAACTGTAGTTGTTATGTCTTCAATATTCAAATTTGAATTTATGCTAGATGAACTTCATCCCCTTTTGGTTATTGATGTTACTATATTAAATCTTTATAGATTGTTCATCTAAATACATAAAACTAATAATTGCTTTTTAATACATTATTCTATTCAATTATACAGAAAACACAATGTAGAGTTACCAACCAAAGTTACAGTAATACTAACTTTTTTTTTTTTTGTCTTTTTTTTTTTTTGTGACCAGCTGCACCACGCTCAGCCAGTGAGCACATGGGCCATCCCTGTATAGGATCCCAACCCGTGGTGGGAGCACCGCTGCACTCCCAGCGCCGCACTCTCCCAAGTGCGCCAGGGGGTCGGCCCCAGTAATACTAACTTTTAAACTATAATAGTTTTAAAAAATGTATTTATTCTCTTAAATCATGTAGAATACAAAAATTGTAATTACAAATCAAAATTAAACTAATACTAGCTTTTATAATTGTGCATGTATTTACCTTTACTGAGATCTTTTTTCTTCATATGACTTCAAGTTTCTGTGTGGTGTCCTTTAATTTCAACCTTTTAGATTTCTTTCTGGGTAGTTATAATGGTAATGATTCCCTCAGCTTTTGTTTATCTGGGAATGTTTTAATTTCTCCCTCACTTTTAAAAGGAGAGCTTTGCCAGATATAGGCATCTTTGTTGACACTTTTTTTCTTCCAGCATTTTAAATGTATCAGCTCCTTGCCTCCAAAGTTTCGGATGAGATATCTGCTGATAATTTTGTTCATGATCCCCTTGTATGTGATGCGTCACTACTCTCCTGTTGCTTTGAAGATTCTCTCTTTGTCTTTGACTTTTTATAGTTTAATTATAATGTGTCTTATTGTGGATCTCTTTGAGTTCTTCATACCTTGAATTCATTGCATTTCTCAAATATTTATATTCAGGTCTTTCATCAAACTTGGGAAATTTTCACATATTATTTCTTCAAATTGTCTCTCTTCCCCTTTTTATATCTTCTTTTTCTGGGACTTCTACAATGTGTATCTTGGTCTGCTTGATAGTTTCCCATGGGCACCTTAGATTTTGTTCACTTTTCTACAATCTTTTTTCTTGCTATTCCTCAGTCTCCACAATTTCAATTGCCCTATCTTTAAGTTCACTGATTTTTTCTTCTGCCTTCCCAAATTTGCCTTTGGATCCCTCTAGTTATTTATTTATTTTTTTATATCAGATATTGTACTTTTAACTGCAGAAATTTTTTTGGTTTCTTAAGTTTCCTGTTTCTTTATTTATATTTATATTTTGTTCATGCATTGTTTTCTTGACTTTCTTCACATATTTCTTTAGTTATTTGAATACTTTTAAGACAGTTGTTTTAAAGTCTGTCTAGCAAGGCTACAATCTGGTCTTTCTCAGGGACAGTGTCTGTTTTTTTTTTCCCCTTTGAGAGGGCTGTATTTTCCTGTTTCTTTGCATGCCTCATGATTTCTTCATTGAAGACTAGACATTTTAATCTAATAATGTAGCAATTTTGGAAATTATATTCTTTCCCTTCCCCAGGGTTTGCTGATTTTTCTTTTTGTTTTTTGATTGTTAGAAGCTATGTGTATCCTAGAATTTAAATGTTTGGCTCTCTAAAGGGGAAAAGGAAAAAGAAAGGGTAGGAGATGCTAGCTCCTTAGATTCCCTGGAAGTTGCTCGAGCTCTGGTTAGAGGAGCCTGTAACAATTGGAAGAGGGGTGTAATAATGGCTGCCTACCTATGTGTCTGCTCCTCCAAACTGAGAAACAGCATTCAGCAATCAAAACATAGATCCCCAATTTTCAGAAGACAGAGTTTTCATTGCTCACCCTAGTTCACACAAGCTGTCTGTGGGCTGATCTAGAAGTATGTGCATGGCTGCCTTCCCGGGGGCTGGAGCATGGGTAGCTGCTATAAGCTGAAATTGACCAAAATTAATTTCAACTTACCCATCAAAGACTTCCCCCTGGAAATTGCAAGCCTTTGAATAGACTCCAGAGTTCCAAAATAGTTACAACAGACAGATTCTTCCAGTGCAATTGATGTCTAGGTATGGAAACAGATTCTTGGCATTTTCTATTCTGCCATCTTCACAGAACCCTCTCCTCTTACATTAATTATAAAAGAATATTTTCATCAGTTACAGAATTCTAAGTTGGCAGCTATTTTCATTCAAAATGACCACTAAACTGTCACATTTTTGTCTTTTTGCTTCCATGCTTTTTATTGAGAAATGAATTGTCAGTTTTAATATTGCTCCTTTGAAGATACTGTGTTTGTTTCTTTGTCTTTTTAGATAATTTTCTGTTTTTGATTTTTGCATTTAGTTATCATATACAAATTGTGGTTTTCTTAGTGTTTATTCTACTTACATTTTATAACAATTGTTTTTTATAGCTTCATTGAGTGATGAAATTGGAGTACAACACATTTCACATATTTAAGTGCACAATTTTATGAGTTTTTATGCATAGATCCACCCATATAATAATCATGATAAAAGATATTTATCTCGCAACTGAAAGTCCTCTCTTCTTCCTCTCTCTCTCCCTCTATTTCTCTCTTTTCCTTTAGTTAAGCTTTTACCAACCACTGTAGAACCAAGTGAGGTCTCCACTTCTGTCCAGTCTGCAGATCCCTGAACAAGCTCTGCAATTCTGAGTGTTTTTTGTTTTTGTTTTTAATATTAATTCCTTTTGTAATCTATTGATCTCTACACTCCAGTGTTTAGGCACCCACTGATATACTTTCTATCACTATTTATTAATTTGCATTTTATAGAATTTCATACAAATGGAACCGATAGTTCTCTCTCTCTCTCTTTTTTTTTTTTTTTTTTTTTTTGCTTCTTTGACTCAGCATAATTACACTGACACTTATCCATGTTGTTTGTGCTTCAACAATTTGTTCTTGTTTATTACTAAGTAGTATTACAGGGAATGGATGTATTAAACTTTGTTTATTCATTCACCTAGTGATGGAGATTTGGGTTGTTTTCAGACTTGGGCTGTTAGAAGTAAAGCTCCTGTGAAAATTTGAATTATTTTGTATGAATATATGCTTATAATACTCTTTGATTAGAATTGAGTAATAGCTATTGTATCTATATGTCAAAACTCATATAGTAGGTATGTGTTTAGCTTTTCATGATACTGCCAAACTTTTGTTTTCCCAAAGAGGTTGTACTCTTTTACAATCCCACCAGCAATGGATGGGGATTCCAATAGCCCCAACCCCTTGCATTACTTGGTATGATCAGGCTTTCTAATTTCAACCATTATAGTAGTTTCTCACTGTGATTTTAATTTGCATTGTTCTATAGACCCATGCCATTAAGTATATTTCTGTGTGCTTACTTACCAACCATATAATTTTGGTAAAATATCTGTTCAAATCTTCTCATTTTTAAAATTAATTTGTTTATTTTTGTTTGTTTGCTTTTGTAATATTTAATATATTGAGGTGTAAGAGTTCTTTATATATTTTGTATACAAGTCCTTCATCAGATACATTTTTTGCAAATATGTTTATTCACTCTGTGTCATGTCTTTTCATTTTCTTAACTGAGTCTTTTGAAGAACAACAGATTTTAAATTTAGTGAAGTCCAGTTAGGCATAATTTTTCTTATATGGTACATGTGTTTTTGTGTGTCCGTGCTATTTAAGAATATTTGCCTAATAAGTATGTGATGTGAAGTAATGCATATGATAAAATGCTGGATTTAGCCATTCCACAATGTATACATATATGAATATATCATGTTGTATACCATGAGTATGTATAATTTTTACTTGTGAATTAAAAATTAAAAATTTAAATAAAAAATAGAGAAAGAGTATTTTTCTAACTCAAGGTGACTCAGATTTTCTCTAATGTTTTCCACGGAAGTTTTAGAGCTTTGGCTCTTAAGTTTAGGTTAATGAATCATTTCAAGTTAATTTTGTATATGGTGTGAAGTAGGGTTCAGGTTCATTTTTTTAAAATTGATTTTAGGAAGTTAACATAACTTTGAAATCCTGGGATAAACCTTGCTTGGTCATAATCTATTACAGTCTTGGTATACTGTCAGGTTCCATTTGATCCATTCTGATGGAAATTTGTAAATCTATATTAAGGAATAAAATTAGTCTGTGATTTTCACTTCTGGTATTGTCTTTGATTTGCTACTGGGTAGTTCATACTTAAGAAAATCAGTTAAAAAGTGTTTCCTCATTTTCTATTTTGGAAGAATTTATATAAATTTGGTATTATTTCCTTAGTTAAATTTTTCATTAAATTTGTTTGTGTAGCCATCTGGCCTACAGTGGTACTATTTGTTTGCATGCTTTTTGTCAACTTTGGGGGAGGAATATTTGTAAAATCATTTCCAATTTCTATTTTTGTTTGTTTGCTTTTTAATTAAAAAACAATTTTTAATTAAAAAAATTAAATTAATTTTTAAAAATTATTTATTTTCATAGTTCTGTTTTTATTGGTTATGAATATTCATGAGATACAAAGCCGATTGTCACCACATTTGCCCAACATGTGATGGCCAGATCCACACTGGCAGCATGCCCATTACTACAAATTGTGATTTCCCCCGTGTCCCGCACCCAGTTATCCCTGACCTCCCTCCACATCCCAATTTTTTAACAAGACATGGTGCTATTTAGGCTATCTATAACTTCTTGAGTAATCCTGGCTAGTTTATGTTTTTCAAGAAATATTTTCATGTCTCTATGTTGTAGAATTCATTGGCATAAAGTTATTCATATTATTCTTTTATCTTAAATAAACAGCTTGGGTTTTGTTGATCTTTTGTTTTCTATTTTAGTTATTTTATTCTTATTTTCTTTCTTCTCTTTACTTCAGGTGTACTGTGCTCTTCATTTTCTTATGTTTTATAGTGAAGTTTGGGGAGTAAATTTTAAAACATTTAATGCTTTAAATTTTTCTTTAAAAATTGCTTTAACTGCACTTCTCAAAATCTGATACATCTTATTTTTCTTTTTATGAATTTAAAATATTCTTTAAAATTTCCTTTGCAATTTTTCTTGGTCTCATGGATTATTTGAAAATGTTTAGTCTTATTTCCAAATATTTAGAAATGTTTTTGTACATATCTGTCTATTATTGAAATCTATGTTAATTCCAGTATAATTAGGGAAGTGACTTTATACAATTTCAGTCTTCAAAATTAATTGATGTTTGTTTTATTTCCTAGAGTATAGACTATCTTAATAAATATTCCTTGGAGACTAGAAAAGGTTTTGTATTCTCTGTTGTTGGTGGAATGTTCTATAAATTTAAATTAGGTAAATTTTGCTGCTAGATTTGTGAAAAAAATCTATATTATTATATGTTTTGATCTATTTTTTCTGAAAAATTGATAGAAAAAGAGGGTAATACGGAGAGAGATTGTAATCTCCCACTATATATATATATATGTCTTCCTTTATATATATGCGTACACATATTTATATGTGCTGCCTGAGTGAGCACTAATCTCCCACTATAATTGTGAATTTTGTGATTCATTTTATTTAGTTCTATCAGGTTACACTTCATTTTTTATTATGATCTTGTACTAGGTGCATAGACATTTAGGTTTGTTGTGTCTTCTTTAGAAGTTTTATTATTATGAAATGGCAAAATGGCCCTCTTTATTGCTATAAATATTCTTTGCTTTTATTTATTTATTTTTGTCTGATAGTATAGCCATTCTCACTATTTAAAATTAGTTTTATCATGTAATATATGCAGTGGGTTTTCCAGACCACCGAAAAGTTCAGTAATTAAGTAGGAAATCTTTCAAGACTCAGCAAATAGTCATACTTGGACGATTATTTATTACACCGAAAAGACAGAAAGCCAAATTAAGTATAGAGGGAATGTATGTCAACATAATAAAAGCCATATATGATAAACCCACTGCCAATATCATCCTGAATGGGGAAAACAAGAAAGCCTTCCCCTTAAGATCAGGAACAAGACACGGATGCCCGGTCTCTCCACTCCTTTTTAACGTAGTATTGGAAGTACTTGTCAGAGCAATTAGACAAGAGAAAGAAATAAAATGCATCCAAATAGGTAAAGAGGAAATCAAATTGTCTTTGTTCACAGATGACATGATTCTGTATAGAGAGAACCCAAAAGACTCTACCAAAAAACTCTTAGAGGTGATAAATGAATTCAGTAATGTTGCAGGATACAAAATCAACCTACAAAAATCAGCATTTTTTTTTTTTACCCCAACAACAAGCTAGAAGAAAAAGAGATCAAGAAAGAAATCCCTCTTACAATAGTCTCCAAAAAATAAAATACCTAGGAATAAATCTAACCAAAGAGGTGAAAGATCTCTACAATGAGAACTACAAATCACTTCTGAAAGAAGTTAAAGAAGACACTAAGAGATCGAAAGACATTCCTTGTTTGTGGATTGGAAGAATCAATGTAGTAAAAATGTCTATACTACCCAAAGCTATGTACATATTCAATTCGATTCCCATCAAAATACCAATTATATTCTTCACAGAAATAGAAAATGCAATCCTAACATTCATATGGAACAAGAAAAGACCCCGAATAGCCAAAGCAATCCTGAGCTAAAAAAGTAAAGTTGGAGGCATTACAATTTCTGACTTCAAACTATATTACAAATCTATAGAAAATAAATAAATAAATAAAAACAGCAGTGGTGCTGGAATAAAAACAGACATGGACCAATGAAACAGAATAGAGAACTCAGAAATCAAACCATGTATTTACAACCAAGTGATCTTTAACAAAGGCACCAAGAACATACATTGGGGAAAAGACTACCTCTTCAATAAATGTTGCTGGGAAAACTGGATATCCATTTGTAGAAGAAAGAAACTTGATCTGTACCTTTCACCATATACCAAAATCAACATGAAATGGATTAGAGACCTAAATATGAAACTTAAAACACCTAGAAGAAAATGTAGGGGAAATGATCCAGGATTTAGGACTGGGCAATGACTTTATGAATAACACCCCCAAAGAACAGGCAACAAAAGAAAAAAATAAACAAATAGGATTATATCAAACTAAAAAGCTTCTGCACAGCAAAGGAAACAATCAATAGAGTGAAAAGACATCCTACAGAATGTGAGAAAATATTTGCAAAATATGTATCTGAAAATGAATTAGTATCCAGAATATACAAAGAGCTCAGACAGCTTTACAGCAAAAACCCAAATCATCCAATTAAAAAATGGGCAAAGAAGCTGAATAGACATTTCTCCAAGGAAGACATACAAATGGCCAACAAGTATATGAAAAAATGCTCAACAGCACTAATCACCAGGGAAATGCAAGTCAAAACCACTCTGAGATATCACTTCACCCTAATCAGACTGGCTATCATAAAAAGGACAGAGAATAACAAATGCTGGTGAGGATATGGAGAGAGAGGAACCCTCCTGCACTGTTGGTCGGGCTGTAAATTAGTAAAGCCATTATGGAGAACAGGATGGCGGCTCCTTAAACAACTACAGATAGAACTTGCATATGATCCAGCAATCCCACTCCTGGGGATATATCTGGAGGATTGGAAAACATCAGGTTGAAGGGATGCCTGCACGCCAATGTTTATTGCAGCTCTATTTACAATAGCTGGGTGATAGAACCAACCTACATGTCCATCAATGGATGACTGGATAAGGAAATTGTTGTATATATACACAATGGAATACTACTCAGCCATAAATAAGAATGAAATTCTACCATTTGCAACAACATGGATGAGCCTGGAGAAAAAATTATCCTAAGTGAAACAACCCAGGTACAGAAAGAGAAATACTGCATGTTCTCACTCATAACTGGGAGCTGAACCCATAAATAAATGAACAATAAAGAGATACAGAGAGAAAGAAAGAACAATCACAATAATATGTTGAACTTTTAAAAATACTAGAGGTGAAAGTGGGAGGGGAGTGGCAGGGGAGTGGGAGGAGGGATAATGAGGAATTGGTTAATATACACAAAGAATGATTGCATATTGCAATGATGAATAAGCTAACTATACTGACCTAACCACACATTCTACACAATTATTGAAAATCAACATTGTACTTCACGTGTATGTATAAAAAGAAAGACTAAGGCAATACTAGCAAGGAGAAAAGGAACATGGAATAAGTCCAGAGAAAAACAGATAAAAGCTTTAACAGGTCCCTTACCAATACAGTCATATGGGACATTCTTAATTTGTTCAGTAACTAATTCTAACAATGCATGTGAAATGTTGTACACCAGGGAAGATGATTAGAGACTCAGTGCTCAGAGTTATCACTGGGGTCTAGTAAACTAGGCACCCTCTATTTGGCACATACTAAAATTCCACACTCCATGAAGAAAAGCAGGTATTCAGCATAAAATATATCGTTTGCACAAAAAGTTTAGGAATTGTGAGCAATTTTTATCAGGGAATGATGGGAGACCTCCTGAAATTCAAGTTCCCAGACACCAGCTGAGGACCACACTTGTAAACAGGCTTTATGAAGGATACCAGCTTTAGGCCTGCTATGTTAACTCTTTTCTGCACAGTATGTCTTTTTCCATATTTTTAGATTTTACTTTTCTTTGTCTTTATAATTTAAGTGGGTTTCTTCTAGACCAGATTTAAGAAAGAATTTTTCATAAAAATTCAGATAGTAAATATTTTTAGGCTTTTTAGGTTATAGTTTCTGTAATGTATTCTACATTTTTAACCCTTTAAAAATAAGCTCATGGTCTATAAAAACTAAGCCATGAGCTATAGTTTGCCAACCTTTGTTCTAGACTGTGTAGGGCTATGTCTGCATTTTCATTTAATCTGGCAATCTCTTCCTTTTAATTAATAGTTTTAGACTATTTATATTTAATTTGATTATTGATGTGTTTGGGTGTAAATTTCCTATATTGCTATTTTATTACTATTTGTTCCATGTTTTTCTTGTTTCTTATTTCCTCTTCTCATGCTTTCTTTTTGGTATTTTGCATAATTTCATTTACCTCCTTTTTTGGTCTAATAGTTATGCCTTTTTGCTTTGTTTGATTTGGTTTAGTTGTTATTCTAGGCTTTACAATAACAACCTTTATTTGTTAACTTTCAGGTAATATTATACCACTTCACTTGTGGTATAGTAAACTTCAATATAATACTTCCATTTCCCATCTCCCATCCTTTCTGATGTTGTCATGGATTTTACTTTATATATGCTGTAAACACCTTGGTGCATCTCTATACTTTTCTTTGATAAAATCAACTAGCTTTAAAAAATATTAAAAAGTTGAAAGATGTATCCATAGTTTTACCATTTTCTTTACTCTTCACTCTGTTTTTTAGATACTTGTTTCCATCTGTTCTTATCTGCCTTGTTCCTGAAGGTCTCCATTTAACATTAGTTTTATGTGGGTTTGTTACTAATGAATTCATTCAACTTTTGTAGGTCAGAAAAAAATCTGTCTTTTGAATTCATTTTAAAAATTAATTTTCACTGTGTATAAATTCTAGTAAGTTGTTTCATTGTCTTCTCATTTGCATTGTTACTGACAAGAAATCAACTGTAATTTGTCTTATTCTTTCTCTGAATATAACGTATTCTTTTAAGCTGTACTTTTTTATATTACTATATTTTATTTTTTTATATTACTAATAAATAACTTTATTATAATTTGCCTCAGTGTGTTTTTCTTCATGTTTCATTGATTGGAATTTTACTGAGATCCTTGGATATGTGAGTTATGAAATTTCATCTAATTTGGAAAATTTTGACAGTTATTTCTTCAAACATTTTCCTGCCACTTCCTCACTTGGAGACTCCAGTACTATTTATGAGACCACTTGAAGTTATACATCTCGCTGATGTTCTCTCTCTTCATTTTTTTCCGGTCTGTATTTCTGTTTTATTTTGTTTATTTTCTAATGCTATGGCTTTGAGTTTATTGATTGTTTATCCCACAGTGACAGATCTGCTGGTATTCCAATCCAGAGTATTTATTTTCATATCTGAAATTATAATTTTTCACTCTCAGGAGTTCATTTTGGATTCTTTTTATATTTTGTATTTCTTTCCTTCTAATGCTCTAATCCCTTTTTTTCTGATAGCAAAAATAATTTATTAAAGCATATATGTATATGTACACATTTTATGTGTTGTTTATTTTTTATTTCATTTTATTTTATTTTTTAATTGAAACATAATTGATTATATATATTGGTGAGGTATAGAATGAGTGTTGATACCTGTGTACAATGTGTGATGTTTGAGCCCTTTTCAACACTCTACTCTTTGCCCAGTGTATTAGGATGTATTTCCCCCATGTCGGTTGGGAACACTAAAAATTCCTTCTACTAAGTGAAATTTGGCTGTTATTTTTCCTCCTTTTCAGTGATTCTTTTTCCCTCTGGCTTTGATATTTTTCACACATGAATGTGTTCTGTAAATCTCCCAGAGCTCTCTCTGTATAAAGCTATCTTCTCACTGGCATTTTGCCTCACAAATTCCAGTTTTTTGACATTTTCAAAATATGAATGCTTACGCCTCAACTCAGAAAGACTACTAGTCTCTGGGTTCCCCCTCTGTGCTGTGCACTGAAAGCTCTAGGCAGGCTACGAGCTTCACCGTCATAGACAGTCTTAGGATTCCCATTGTTTGTCCTTTTCTCAGGAATCACTGTCTTGTGCTGCCTGTGGCCTGATTCCTGAAAATATTTATTTCATGTATTTTTCCAATTTTAGGAGTCATTTAATGTGGGGGGATATATCAAGTTCCTGTTACTTGGTCATTACAAAAAGTAAAAGTATTATAGCATTTTTATTTTGTCATTAGATGACTTTAATCAATTTTAGAAAGTATTAGTCCTCCTTTCAAATATTTTATCTACTGCATTTCTTTTTCTTTAAATTCTGTAACTCCATTTACAAATTGTTAGACTTTTAAACTATGGTCTGTATATAAAACTAATTTCTCTACTTTTCTTTTTGACTCATTGCTTCCATATGGATATTTTCTATTCATTTAACTTCCAGTTAATTAATTTTCTCTTTGGCTCTATATAGTTTGCTATTAAACTCATTCATTAATATTCAATTGTAGTTCTTATATTTTTTTTTGTATAATATCCATTTGATATTTCTTTATAGTTTCCAGTTCTCAGACAAAATTATTCTTCACATTTAATCTTTTTAACATATCAATAATAATTATTTTATATTTTGCCTCTGATAATACCACTATCTGAACTGACTTTGGGTTTGTTGTCTTATTTCTTTTTCTCTTAGTGAAGTTTTATTTTCTTGTAAGCCTGGGCATTTATTGATTGAGCACTAAGCACTAAATGTGAAAGACTATAATACAGCTTAAAGGCTGAATTCTGTTTTACTGCTCAAGAGAACATTTATTTTTGATTTTGACCAAAAATTAGGCTAGGAGTAGATTACTTTAAAAAAAATTAGAATTGAGCTGATGAAAGATTCATTTCAGGCTTTGTGAAGTCTTTTCTCCTTTTCTCCTAGTGTGTAGAATTCAGAGATTTCTATTAAGAGCTTGGGTTTTTAGAAAGTTCTCCTATCTAGTCACCTTAATTCCATTTAATATTTTTTTTTTCTTTCCAGCCTCGTGAGACTGGTAAATCTGTACTCAGTCTCTCAGCCACCGTTTTACAAATTGAGGAGAAATATGACACTGAATGTGAGGCTTTTAGTTTGGTTGTGCAGGAATCAGATACAAAGAGAAGATTAGTCTTTGAATGAATTTATTGTCTAGAATACTTGTGAAGGAAGGGCAGTTCCTGGAGAAGGTGGGGAAATCCTTTTAGGTCTAACTCCTGTGGAAAAAAGGGGGATGGAAGGTTATGTAGGAAGGATCTCAGACTGTACCACAGTTGTAAGAACGTTTCACCTACGCTGATGGGGAGTCCTTAAAATCTGCAGTAATTAGCCTGGATTAATGTACCTGCCATGCTCAGTCATTGGGTAAAAGTGACTCATTGTAAGTGTGTCTTCATCATAAATGTAGTGATAAATCAATAAGAGTAGAAGCTGGACCCGCTAGTTATACTTCCTTCAGCAGGAAGTCTGACAGGGGCATTTTCAGGATCACTACACATGCTCATGTCCTGCTTCTGTGTTTCTTATCTTTCCACATGGCCACCTTGTCCTTTACATCCTTTTTGCTTTTATGCATGTGTGGATATACATGGATATACACATACAACTTCATCTGCATACACAGAAGCAGAGAGAAAGAGACAAGACAGAGAGATGCAGAGAGAGAGAGAAATTCTGATTTCTACTTGCTCCTAGTCTAATCAAACTAGTTCATAATAGCTAAAAAAAAAAAAAAAATTAATACGATACCACTTTGAAATTTTTGTGCTAGCTTCATTTTCAATTTATACAAATGAGGTATGAAATTCAAAATGTGATGTCCTCTGTACATGACAATCCAATATGCTATTCGAGATGAATTTATAAACAAACCACTGAAAAAACCGCAGAAAATAACAAAAGATATTCAATTTGGAAAGGACAAACATATTTTTAAGTATTTTAAAGGATGTCATGTGAGAGTAATTAGATTTTTGTAGTTCAAAATAAACCAGGTATGAAAAGTTACATGGAAATATATTTTTAATCAAAAAAAAATTTAACTTGCTAACAATGTCAGTAACTAAAATTTTCCAATCTTGTCAAACATAGCTGAATATGTAATCAGTTGAACCAGGAACTAAATGATCATTTATAAAAGTCATGGGAAGAACTGTTGCTTTGTTTAGAAGCTAGATGTGAAATCTGAGGTCCTTTGGAACCAAGGGATCTTCCAGTAGTGAGTTTCTTAGATCCGGTCACCTGTAAATATTCACTACAAGATATTTTGTGGTTCTCCTTCCGTGAAGTATTTGACAAGCATCTGTAAAGCCCCTGCCATTGTGCTGGTTGCTATGTAGTTTACTAAAAATCTCTGCAAATGCTCCTGGCTACGGAGAGTAAAATTCCCTCTGGCTATGAAATTTCTCCTATGGTTTCTTTGTCCACTTTTCTACCTTTCTTCACTCTGTCTTCCATTTTCTCCCCTTCATATGTGATATGAATAACTGTAACTACAGTATGGTTTGTAGGATCAGTATGTGGAAATAACAGTTTGAACTCTGTATGTACCATTAAGGAGTTCTGGAGAAAATGGATATCTGAAAAAACAAAACAAGGGCAGAACTCCTGAATTTTTTCTGATACCACAAAATAATAAGAATCCTCAAGGGATATGCTAAACCCCTCTCTGATACACGCTCTTCAAATGAATGTATCTAATATTCTATTAATAACAGAGGTCTACAAAGACTTCAATCTCCTTGCCATCCTTCAAATCTAAATAATTGACATGTGATTTGTGCTTGAATTCTTAATTTCTTCCTTTTATCTTTTTTCTTAATTTTAATATAATTTAGCTGGCAGTTTGTGTAGTTTTTATTGACTGCTTGAAGTAATGCTCAGACTTTTATTTTTTACACAAGGGTGGCTTTTTGTTTCTAGTCTCATTTTTGTGTCTTAAAACAAACTAAATTAGCTCGTCTCTTAGCATGGCTTTTAAACTTTACAATAAGACACTTCTTGTTACATAGTCTTTATCTTTGTTCTTTTGATAATTCTCAATTTCAATTCTAATACTTGGCAGTAATGAATTATTTATTGATAGAGTCACCATCATTTTTATTTTTAATACTTAACTGTGGACGAATAATTCAGTTCTTAAGACACTACAATTTAAATCCTTCAACTCTCTTCCCAGAGTAAAATATTTCTAATTTTAATCATTTCTGATGTGATTAATACTGAATGTCTTTCAGTATCTTTAATAAATTCTCTCATTGAAGTAACTCTTCCCACACTTGTCATGTGAATGACATGTGGTAGTCAATTTATATTACCAAATAAATGCTACCCGGTCTGTTGAATTCTAGAATACGTCTCTAATTTTGATATTTCCTATTTCATTTAGAGCACTGCAAAGTCATTTTTTAAACAATGGCTTGTTAAATACCTATTTTGAGCCAACAAACACTTGTTTGCTTTAATTTTCATTTTTCATGAATTCATCAAAGGTACTGAAAATATTAATGCTCTGCCCTCTTAAGTTTTCAACTAACAATCTTAACTTCTGTTAAACGTTTTTATTGAAGATACAAAGAACCTTTGTAATCTACATGTTGGTGATAGAGAAATCATATTTTCATTCTCACTCCTCCAATATATGGTAGGCCAGGAACGTTAAATGCTTTCAGAGAAGACATTAGATTTACCACAGCTGAGAAGTTATAGTCATACAAGATTAATTCTGTGGGATGTTAATTTTGAGGTGAAACCTCCCTTCTTTACTCTTGCTGTATCTCTCAACTTTTGTGTTGTGCAAGGCCTATCATTCTTTTTGATGCCTGTATTTACTTCTCATTCCCCAACTCATCAAGCTGCTGTCTACAGCATGAAACTATTCTGGCGCATTTGCAGGCCATGTTTTGGAGAAATAAAATTTCTCCTCTGTAGTGACCTGAGGGCTTTCTGACTTTTTGCTTTTCTTCTCTGAGTCTTTTCTTGCATGCTGTTGTACCAGCCTTCATCCTGAAGTCTGCAATTGCAGTCACAGAAGCTATGTGCAACTTTGCTACCAAAGTCATCACAAGGATATCTGATTCTCCCTGTGCTTCACTGTCTTTATTATAAAAGTTCTTGGGATCATACAAATGCCCTTTCAAGGAGTGCCTGGAAGGGTTAATAATATATTCAACTCTAAGATTATAAATAATTGTTTCTTCGTATAAATTTGCATCTTTTTTCTTTATTTCTATTATTGTGGAAGAATAGATTTTTAATAAACAAACAAACAAACAAAGAAAACCACCGACTTACAATCAAGTGCCTGGCTTTCAGTGTCCATTCAGTACTAGATTGTATCTTAAAGAAAAATTTCTGAACCAGTCTAGGTTTTTTAATATTACATTTATGATATTTTGATACCTAGAGTACAGACATGGTATCATCACAAAGACTGATTATGTGGCCTTTCACCATGCAGTCACTTTAAATCTCCAAGAGGAAAAGAATATAAAAAAGACATCTTTTGTGAAAGTGCAAGGAAAGCCACTCACAATGTGACAGGTAGGTAGCTTGTGAAAAAACACTGACAGAGTCAGGTGCACTTACCAAGTGTAAACTGCCAATGAACTGTCAACTGCCAAAATGAATTAGACTCTTATATTAAAGAGGTCTCAAATTTTAAATGTTTAAACATTCAGAAACTTCACTAAGACATCTAATCATGCTATGTTTCCAAGGGTATTTCTGCCACACATTTAGTGCTGTCCAAAAGTAAGAAAAAATAAATATTCTTTATACTGCATGAATATTTTCTCAATGTGCTTCTGATGCAGAGAGAGAGATCTGTTATCCTTATGATGATATTCTTGTGAAGATTTCCAATTCTTATGGAGATTATCATGTTATATAACTACATCCACTTTCATTTTGAATAATAATTTTCTGTGTTTTCCTATGTTATTGTTTTCAAAGTTGTATACATCTTTTGTGATAGGTCCTATTTTGTTTCTAATACCATTATCATGTACTTAAACTGCATATACCTAAACACAATTATTAGTTTGGGTTATTTGTGAACCTGATAACTGAGGACATTGAATTGACTCCTAGGATATTTTCCCATCCGTCCCTCCCTTTGTGCCAAAATCATCTCTAACACTTAATAATAATAACAGTAATGATAATTATAGTAATAGTGCCTTAGGTTCTCCAAATGCTTGCCATTTCCTTCCTACCTTCCCCTTTCTCTTCTTATATTTTTCCCCTTTCTTTCTCTTTTATTCCTGTAGCATTTGTTGAGAGTAGCTATGTGGCAGACACTCACTTGTTGTAGAAGGCGCAAGTTTGAAAAGCACTCATGTTGGGGCTCGACAAATGGTTTGCATTTTCTTCCTCTATTGATTTTGTTGTTGTTGTTGTTGCTGCTTGTTTGTTTGTTTGCTTTACTAAGTAGCAAGATAGATCACTTGTAGGTTCTGGCCAAACATCTGGTGAAGAAAAGATGTTCAAAAGTTTAACGTGGTTTTTTCTACCATTGTTGAAATGATGAATAGAAATAATCTATATACTTGCACATGCCACTTAAATCTTGGGGCACTCATTGATTCCCTTTTCAGCTGGTGTTATAGGGACATTCTATCACCTAAAGCATTAAAAGGGATTAGGTCCTTTTCTCTGCCACACATTTGGGTTATTCATGGAGCCTTTTTATTTCTCCTCAGTGCTTTCTTTTAAAGTCACAAAGAATACGTTGCACTATTATTCAGTACTTGAATTTACTATAATGTTTTGAATTCCATCAGCATTATAACTACCCAAAGGATGTATATTATAAAATAACTATCAAAATATTAATTTTTTAAGCACAAAATTAGTTTAGTCAGGCATGGCTAAAAAATTTAACATATTGTCATTTTTTTCCCCATTACTTTTGGTGGTGGACTTCTTAATTGATAGGTAGTTTTCATGACTGAATCCTTCCCTCTGCTTTTCACTGAAGTCCTGTGGATCCTGTCCTTTTTTCCTTTAATCAACATCACATGATTATAAAGGCACACTTACATCTTACTAATGTCTTTCTTCCAGTGTCACCCAGGACAACAAGAATCTCACACTTTCTTCCTCCCGAGTATTTATGATAACTTATAATTATACATTTATTCATAAACATGTTTTATTGTCTTTCCCTACACTATAAGCTTTCTGAAGACAGAAACAATGTCTATTTATTCTCCAATATGCATAAATCTCATGAGTGTCACTTAGAGGTGCTCAATAAATATTTGATTATTGAATGAGTGGATGGTTGGGTGAATATTGTTTTAGCTACATTGTTTATTGGCATCAAAACAAAACAACTCTGGCCTATTAGAAAACACTAGGCTCAGTCAATCCTGCATCTTTTAATCAGCATACTAATATATTGTGAAGTTCTTTTCAAAAGAAACTGTAAAATGAGTCGTTGGTACAGTTGCTGGCACAAAACAAGCACTCAATAAATATTTTTCTTTTCAGATATAACCCTGAAATTATTTGCCAGGCAATATTCCCACAAATTTCTGAAGTCTTCAGTTTCTCTCACACATTCCCAGTATCCTATTTCTTTTATTTTATTTACATCTTCATTGAATCCTGCATATCCCTCAAGCCTAAATCATTGCCATGTTAACTTCTTCATCTATTTCATTCCCAGTGTAACATGGATCTTCTTAGAAATGTACCAGAGCGAGCAAAAGGATTTAGAGACAAGAGTAGAAACATCATTCCCAAAGAAGTGAGGCTTTGTAGATTAAAAAATGAAGAAAATCAGAAAAAAATAGAGGTTCTAGTGATATAAGAAAAAGTGTAAAAATTCCATTACTATTTAAACAGTAGAGTAAAATCTCTTTACCATTTAGGATTTTCATTACATGATTTTTGTTTTGTTTTATTTGTTTTGTTTTTAGGGGAAAAAAAGTCATCATCTTCTGGAGAGAACCAGAGATTTTTGAGAGGTCTGTAAATTCAAGGATGGGAGGAAATAGAGATGAGCTAACTCACATGACCAAATTCTTAAATTATATTTTCATTATCAGTGATCTTACATAGTCCTATTCCTTATCCTTATTCCTCACCCTTCAGTTTTACTAAATAATATGCTGTATATACAGAGGTCTGATTGACCAGTAGATTAAGTCAGGTTACACACATTTTGTTCTTACCCCATAATTAACAAGCACTCACTTTCTTGATTCATTTCTTCTTTTCTTTTCTTTTTCTTTTTCTTTTTTTTTTTTTTTTCTGGCACAGTTAGCTATCCAAATAAGTATCTATGAGGTTTGTCAAAGCAGGAAGGAGAGAGGGAGAAATGCATATTTAACTCCATTTTTTGGAGATAAATAGCAGAATTAAATGAACAGCAAACAACCAAACAAAAAGATCTATGTGTAATATGTGTTCACTTCTAGCCTCAGCAACTAGTCTTCAACCAAGAAGAAACTATCAAATGCTGACAGCATACATGAGCAAACAATTTGTCATATTTTACTGCAAAGTGTTCTGAGACAACATACCTAAATCAAGACTTTAGGATACTCTAGCTCATTTTCTTTCATTCCTTGTCCTCCAAGCAAAAGATAAATTGAACAGAGGCTAAAACAATCAAAATCCAGACTTTCAACTAAGTTTTAATGGAAACATGCATAGCTGGACAGAGAGCACAGCAGAGGAAAGTACACACACAATTCTAAAGCAAATAGAATAAAATAGACTTGCAAAAAAGGAGAATCAGGATTCTAAATGCAAAATACTGATGATTAAAACACTTCGGAGTTTTCCTAAAATCAAGAGAAGGAATACTTTAGATATAAATCTCTTCATATGCAAAATTAGATATCATCCACTATAGAATTAAGAAATAAGAGCTGTGTTAATATCTAACAATAAAATGAAAAGTAGGTTTCATTTCAAAAACTATATAAATAATGTCAATTTTTGGAAATCTACTAATAAAATACATCACATTGATAGGTCAAAGAGAATATATCACATTACCATAGATATGATGCAAACATATCTTTCGATAAAATCAAACATCAGAGAGATGAGATGTTGAGAAGTAGTTAGAGGTTCAGCTCAGTTAAAGTGAAGAGACATATTTAGTCCCTCATGCATTCATTTGAGACAACAGAAGAGCCAAGCTTTAGGAATAAAGACCATATTTTTGAATAGGATTTGTTCTAGACCTACCTTAATCAAGCCTAAAATCAAACCCTGTTAAGTATCAAAGAGGAACCCGGGTTTTGTTGTTTACTACTAGCAACTGAGAGAATCTTAAAAATTCATGGGGTTTTCCAGAGATTCCTAAGAAAGATAAAGATCAAGGTGTACGTGAATAAAAAGTAATCAACTAGTAGAAGAACTATTGGCTAATAAAAAAAAACTTGCACAGGAAGGTAAGAAAACCAGGAGTCTCTATAATACATTATCAGCAAAGTTAGTGCACCATCAACAAAGAGAAAAAAATGTGACCTATACTCAAGAAAAAGAGTCAATAATGCTTGATCCAAATAGCAAATTTTGGATTTAAAAGGTGAAGATTTTAAAGCAATCATTGTAAATATTTTCAAGTAAAGAAAAATATGTTCAAAGAATTCAAAGCAATACTTACGTAGGAGTAAATCTTCATGAATTTGAGTTAGGCAATGTTCTCTTAGATACAATAGTAAAAGCACAAGGGGCAAAAGAAAATCAGATAAATTGGACTTCCTCAAAACTGAATAGTTTTATGTTGCAGATTATGCCAGTAAGTGATAATACAGACCACATATTGGGAGAAATATTTGCAAGTCATATATTTGATAAGGTCCTGGTATCCAGAATATATAGATCACTCTTTACAATTCAACAAAAAGAGAAATACTTCAGTTAAAACATAGGCAAAAGATGTGAATAGACATTTATCCATAAAAGGTATACAAAAGGTCAATGACATTAATAGATTTCAACATCATTAGTCATCACGAAAATGCAAATCAAAATCACAATAAGACTCCACTTCAAACCCAATAGGAAGACTAGTACCAAAAAGAGAGACAATAAACAGGTGTTGGTAAGAATGTGGAGAAATTAGAACCCTCATACATTACAGGTGGGAATGTGAAATGGAGCAGCCATTTTTGAAAATACGCAGTTCCTAAAACATTAAACATACAGTTACCATATGGACCAGTGTGGTACACAGAAAAATGTGTCCTCTCTCAGACACATACATGCTGTAATCTCCAGAATCTGTGAATATGTTATTTTGCATGTCAAATAGATTTTGCAGGTGTGATTAAGTTAAGGAATTTGACATGGGTAGGTCATTCTGGATTATCTGGCAGAGCCCAATGTAATCATAAGTATTATTATAAATGAAGCAAGGAAGCAGAAAAATCAGAGAGAGATTTAAACATATTATCCCTCTGACTTTGAAGATGGAAAAAAGGGGCAGGAGCTAAGGAGTACAGGTGGCTTCCAAAGCCTGAAAAAAGTAAGGGTGATGATTTCTCCTCTAGAGCCTCTGGAAGGAACACAGCCCTGCTGTTGCCTTAAATTTATTCCAGTGATACCCATTTTGAACCTATGACTGAACTGTAATATAATAAATTAGCATTGATTTATCTCAATAAATTTTTGACAGTTTGTCACAACAGCAGGAGGGAACCATTACACCCAGCCATTTCACTCCTAGGTATATATGCAAGAAAACTAAAAAAATATCTGCACAAAAACTTGTACATAAATGCACATAGTAGCATTATTCATAACAGCCAAAAAGTATCCATTAATTGATGAATAGATAAATACAATGTGAAATGTGTATATAAAATATTATTTGGCAATAAAAAGGAATATAGTGCTGATACTTTCTACAATGGATAAAACTTGAAAACATCACGCTAAGTGAAAAAAGACAGTCACATAAGACCATCTATTATATGATTACATTTATAGTAAATGTCTAGAATTGGCAAATCCATAGACAAGAAGGTAGATTAGTGGTTGCCTGGGGGGTAGTGCTGAAAAATGGAGAGTGATTCATAATGAATATGAGGTTTCTTTTATGCAAGTCAAAATATTTAAACTTAAATTGTGGCTATGGTTGCACAACTTTGTGAATTTACTAAAAAAGATTCAAAGTGTACACTTTAAATACCTAAAATAATTGTATGGCATATGAATTATGTTTTAATAAAATGGTTAAAAATTTAAACTTCAAAAACATAAAAAAATTAAAGTACAGTCTTAATGAGCAATCATACAGAAGCTTAACAGAGAAAAGAAAATCTTAAGAAAATGGAAATTCTAAAACAGGAAATAGAGTAAAAAATCCAGTGTGGGTTTAACAGCATATTTGAGAAGGCATAAGATTCAGTGAACTTGAAAACATAACATAATTTGAAAAATTGATGAGAAAAGAGAAAAAGTATGAAGAATCGGATACCTGTGCAACAATAGTAAATAGTCTAACATACATGCAGTAGGAATACCAAACGAAGAAGAGATTAAGTATATTTCAGAAAAATATGTGCAGAAATAGTGATTGACATTTTTCTAAATTTTCTGAAAAACATCTAATTTCATATCCAGGATGCTCAGCAAATTTCAAGATCATAAATATAAGCAAAACATACCTAGATATATTATTGCCAAATTATTGAATACTTGACAGCAACCAGATAGAAAATATATTACATATATATGAAACATAATTGAGATAACTATTCGTTTTTTATCAGAAAACATTAGAAGACATCTTTAAGGAACTTATAGTTAAAAACAAAACAACCTGTCATCCTAGAATTCAACATCTAATGAAGATATCCTTAAATACAAGCGTGAAACAAAAATACATGTAGCAATTTGCTAGGGCTGCCAGAACAAAGTGCCACAGACTTAGCATCCTAAACATCTGAAATTTATTGTCTCACAGTTCTGGAGGCTAGAAGTCCAAGATCAGAGTGTCTGCTGGTTGCTTCCTTTTGAGAGCTTTGAGAGAAAATCTGTCCCATGCCTCTTGCCTAGTTCTGAGGGTTTGCTGACAACCTCTGGTGTTTTTTGGCTTGTAGAAGTATCACGCCAGTCTCTGCCTTTATTTGCACATGGTATTCCCCCAGTGTGCATGTCTGTCTCTTTACATGGTGTTCTTCTATAAAGATACCATTCATATATTGGATTAGGAGCCTATCCTGTACCAGCGTGACCTCCTCTAATTAATGACATCTTCAATAATCCTGTTTCCAAATAAGTTCACATTCTGAGGTGCTGGCATTCAGGACTTCAACATACGAATTTTGGGTGGCACAATTCATCCAAAAACAACACATGTAGATAACAAAACTAAGTGTATTTGCCACCAGCAGAATCAAACTACAAAAGTGTTAAAGGATATTCTTTTGACTGAAGTAAAATTGTATCATATGGAAGAAAAGAAAAAAAATCAGAAAAGGTGAAAAAAAAAGTGAATATATGTGTAAAGATATTTTTTCTCATAATTTTTTTAAAACACAAATTACTGTTTAGAGCAAAAATGAGATGGCATGTACGACAATGCATATGTGAAATATATGGCAATAAAAGGATAGAGTGGTAAATGGAATTTTATGATTGCCAAGTTCTTTTATTTGTGTGAAATGGTATATATAAAATGCGACTTGGAAGTGTGAAGTGTAATATCCATCCCGATTCTCTTACTCAGGCTTTCGAGGCTCTTTTAAAAATCTATTTTTATTTTAATATTTTTAGAACAGATTATTGTAGAAGATCTAGAGTCAGATTACCAAAATCAAATACTTTTTCCACCACAGATGAATTGTGTGCCCTCAGACAAGTTATTAATCTTTCTCCTCTTTCTCTTTTGTAAAGTGGAGACAAAAATAACACATAACAAATAAGGTTATGGTGGTGATCAAATGAAAAAATGCCCATTAAATTCCATTCTCCATGTAATAAATGTTTCATAAATAATTATTCACTTTTATTACTTAATATTAGTGCATACATTCATGTTAATGTGTGAGATTTTACAAGTATTACCTTTCTAATTAAGAGAAAAATACAAACATTTATTGATAACCTACTATATGCCAGGGAGTTTAAGTACTTTTAATAGCTTATTTTATTTATTATCATAAACTTTATGAATTAGACATAGTATCCATGTTTAGGTCAGGATATCGAAGTATTAGAAAGGTTTCATGACTCATTCAGTAAATAGAATAGGATTAAAATCTAAATCCCCTTGACTACAAAATCATTATACATTTTACTCCCAAGAGCAAATCACTGCATTCCCCATTTAAAAAAAACAAACTGTAAAATTACATAATTAACGTATATTGAACTACATGAGTCACCTTGAACCCAACCACATCCACCTTAAGAATTTTACATTTCCTGAGTAATACCTAATGTTTAATATTTTCCCTAAACCTCCCAGATTGTAAAATTTCTGGGACAGTTTTGATATAAAACATTTGTCCTCACAAATTATGAACACTGGAAAATTCAACATCTGAACTTCTAAAGATGATGTAATATAAACTGTAATATAAACTACATTGAGATATAGTAAAAATAACAATAGGAAGGACAGCAGTCTTTTATCAGGTTATGTATCCAAGTTGTGGGTTACGACATCTACTATATCCATGGCTCCTCTTCAGAAGAAAGAGACATAAGTTGGGGCCAAATACTGAGTCTAAACATTTTGGAATGTTCCGAAGTTACACAACAAAAATGGCCACAAGAATTCCACAGCATCATGTCTGTATCATTTATGCCACCATATACACCATCTATAAGTTGTGTGGTTCAGTACAGTGGGGGAAAGTAGCCCACCCCTTTGTTGTCTTTCAGTACAGTATCCTTACTCCCCCCAGCCTACCCCTACCTAGTAACCCAACTGCAACTTCAGTTTCTCTCAAGGAAGTTTTGGGAAAATTTAAGTTTATGAGAAAACCTCACATAAAGATAACTTTAAACAAAATATATCATTTATTTTAAAAGGTAAATATTATTTTCCTTAAGGAGACCATTATTTGTAATAAAGTCATTATTGCTCATGTCAGGAGTGATGATGCATCAGAGTTTTTCAGATCCTGCAGTTTAGCATCGCAACATATTCCATTTCAAGATTTCATCTCTCTCTCTCTCTCTGACACCCATCTACATTTTTGCCTTCCAGTGTACAATAACAACAACAAAAAGGCTGACGGGATTAGAGGAGGTGCTATTTTTGGCCATGTAAGAGTGTATGCCTTATTTAACCTTCCTGGCACAGGCTTCCCATAGCAAACTATGTCACTTTCAAATTCTAAGAGGCAATAGCATTTTAGTGAAAGAAAGTAGACTGGATAAAAGTGCAGTCAATAGTGCTTGTTTATCGATTTTAAATCCATTTCCAATAACATTTGGAAATTAAAATTGAAATTAAGTGTGTTTCTTACACCATTTTTAGCATCCAGGGCCCATGGTCGATCTGCACAGCCACTCTTGTGCCTGCCCACACAGTACTGCACATTTCAAAGCTTTGCTAATCACATTCTCATATTTTACGGACACAACCTCCTGTCTGTGGATCTGACATAAACATGCAGCTGCTGTGCAGAGCTCAGTCTGCTGCATTAGCTCAGCAAATCATGAGTCTTCAAATTATGCATTCTGGAGCATAAACAGAAATAAGAAAGCGAATTTGTTTTTCAGATATAAACTTCCAAACAGCCTCTTTTAATGGCCACCTTTGTTCTTTGATTCCAGCAAGATAAAAAGAAAGTTGGTCACCATTTGGACAGCAAAGAAACTTTTTAAATTGACGTCTTTGAAGTTATGGAAAAAATAAAAACAGTTCTTGGGAGAAGAAAATTTTCAAAGCTGTCCTCACCTTATTCTTGTATATCAGCATATCACCATATCCACCAGGCCTGCCCCCACGTTTTTTTCTGTGCAATAGCCACTGTCATCTTCATGCTTTGCAGAGAGCTCTCATGCCTTTCAGTCAGGCAGACACTCTGAATGTCAGCGTCATTCGTTTACCTACTCAGCATTTATTGGAAGCTTGCTTTATGGAAGGCCTTAATAAATGCTGGCGATAAAAGATTGGATAAGATATTTCCTTGCTTTAAAGAAAGTAAACAAGGTTTTATTCTGTAGTTAATCTGAGAGAGGTGAGAAATTATGATGCTACTTTATTTGAATTCAGAATAAATCCTGTCATTTGCAGCAACATGGATGTGTTTGGAGGATATTATGTTCAAGTGAAGTAAGCCAGGGACAGAAAGAAAAATCCTGCATGTTCTCGCTATATGCGGAAACTAAAAAAGTTGATCACATAGAGTTAGAGGGTAGAACGGCGGTTACCAGAGGGCAAGGGGAGAAGGACTAGTGAAAGACTGGTGTATAGATAAAACAAAGTACAGATAAATAGAAGGAATAACATCTAGTGTTCTATAGCACTGTAGTGACTGTAATTAACAACTATTTGTTGTATAGTTTTAATTAGCTAGAAGAGAGGATTTTTAATGTTTCCAACACAAAGAAATTAGAAATGTTTGAGGTAATAAAAAAAAGAAATCAGTGATTGCCAGGAATTCAGGGGATAAGGGAAGAGTGAATAGATGAAGCACAGAGGATTTTTAGGGCAGCAAAACTATTCGTATGATACTGTAATGGCTAATACATGACATTGTGCATTTGGCACACTGTACAATGCAAAGAGAGAACTTGAATATAAAATTAAGAATAATATATCAATATTGATTCATAATTATAACAAATATACCACACTAATGCAACATGTCAATAATAGGAAAAACTATACATATGTGGATTGGGGGAAGGTATGGGAATTATCTACACATTCTGCTGAATTTCTCTGTAAAACTAAAATCATTATAAAAATAAAGAAAAAAATAAAAAATAAATTCAAAAGACAAGATTAGGAAAGTATAATTTAAAAAATAAATTTGCATATAAAAATCAAATTTCCCAATCTCAGGAAAGTAATTGAAACACACACGCACACACACATGAGGGTAAGGGTATGAGGTTTGTTTCTTGGTTTTGCAAGTAACAGAAACATGGAGAAGCTGCACAAAGTGGCGATGATGCATTCTACATCTACTGGTAATAGAAAGGAAGTAGTTTGGTTTCACATAGAACTAGAAGGAGAAAAAGAAAGTTTCAAACAAAGGAAGCTACTTTTTTCCAGCTCTCAAGATAACGTGATCCATTATCTTTATTTCTGTTTTATTCTTCATTCTATATGCTTCCTAGTGGCCTTCCTGCTCCACTGTGCACTTGGTAAGAAAATGTTGTCTTAGCTCAGGAAATATATTATTTCCCATTTTCAGCAAAAGCAAGCAAGCAAGCAAGCAAGCAAACAACTGATTTCTATTCTTGAATTTCACTTACAAAGTTCCAACAGAGATAATATAATTGGCTTTAGGGTCCACACCTTCTGCAATCTTGATAGTGGTAGGCATGATGTAGGGTTTGAAGGCAGAGTCCATGGAGTGCGGACTTACCTCCTGTCGTGGGTTGAGTGATAAATGCTCTGTGCCACGAGGATGGGACTTGGTAGAGAAATTCTAGCACAGATCACAGAAAACACCAGGTTTGCTTTGATGCTAACCCTTTCTAGAGAGCACAGCACAGAAATATGACAATGTCTTCCTTCCTTTACCAAGGGAAATTCCCAGACTAAAGAGAAATGGCAAAGATATAAGTGTAATAGGAGAAGGGGGTGGGGATGTGAAGGACAGCCATCAGAAGAGTAACTGTGAGAGACCGCATCACACAGCAAAGAGGCACACTCTTCTGAGGCTTTATTAAGAGACTTATTGTGAATTATTCTAAACAGAAAGTCCCCTTACTCTGAGTGTTATAAGCACCTTTATTGAATTGCAGAAAGATGTACCGATAGTATGTGTGCAGCTTGATGAAGTTTTATAAAGAGCACAGTATGAACCAGACATGATCAGCACTCTGGAAACCTCTTTCGTGTCTCCCAGTCTACTTCTCAAGCGCCACCTCCAGAAAACCACTATTCTCTCTTCTATTCCATACATTAGTGATACCTGTTTTTGAATTTCATATAAATAAATCATACAGTATGATTTTCTATGTCTGACTTTTTTTTTTTTTTGCTTAATATTGTGTTTGTGAAAATCACCCATGTTGTTTGCGTAGCAGTAGTTTGTGAAATTTTATTGCCATATCAAGTTTCATTGAATGAATATGCCTCAATACAGTTATCCATGACACTGTTGATGACATTGGGCTTGTTTCTAATTTGGAGCTAGTACACTAAATGCTGCTATTAATATTCTTGTACATGTTTCTTTTAATAAATGTATGTATGCTTTTCAGTTTTTTTGTCATTATTTTGAATGTTTAATTATATCTGGTGGTTGTTTTAATTTGTATTTCCTGATCACTGGTGATGTTGAGCACATGTTGACACATTTACACATATTTGGTTGTCATTTCTGATGAGGTAACAATTTTGAATTATTTTTTAAAACTTAACTGGTTGTCTTTTTCTCCCTCTTCTTTTCAGTGAACTTCATTAAAATTAAGAACTTCTATTTACCAAACAACACAATTGTGAGATTGTAAATAAAAACACCTTACTTTTTAAAATAGAGAATGTCTTTACCAAAGTTTGATTCTCACTCAAATCTTTTGGAAATATCTCTATTAGATCAATTAAGAATGTCTCTATTAAGAAATATGTAGCTTCACAATATGGTAATAATGGTCTACAGAGGAAGATTTGACTCAAAGACTTTTTATTTTTAAATGTGCATAAAAGGTCAGTATTAGAAAAAGCAGCCCACACATTAGTAATTATGTATTTTGTTTGTGACCTACACGGTCAAAATTTATTTAAAAACTTACTATTCTCTGCCCCTCCCTCATCACTTATGCTTTTGAAAATTCACAAGAAAAGCTTCCTTCACATGTCAGAATCAGAAAAATATGTACTAGAAACTGACTGGGTTTTCTGCTACAGACACTAAGGTTTCTGCAGCAGACTGTCTCCCTCTTTGCCTTGTTCTCCCAACAAATGTTTATCCCACATTTATAAATTACAAAAAACTCTATGATACATTTCTCCATACCAATCCTATCCCTGCCTTTATATTGCCATTTCCCTCAGATATTTCTATTAGATTTTTATATAAAATATATAACCAATATAAAAGTACAAAAGAAACAAGAATATACATATGTGTGTGTAAATATACTCATATATATCATATATATATGAAAGTAAACATAGATACTAAGCCAAATACATATAAACTGAATAAAACATATATAATAACCTAATATATACATGTGTGTATTTAAATGTGTATTTATGTGTGTATTATACACATACACACATACAGATATTAGACAAGTTTATTTTAGTGATCTGCCTTAAATTATTTTATTTTGTAAGAGTAAAATAAACAATAATATTATGGTAAGTGGCCTTACTAAATATTTCCATTCTGTTTCTCATGGCATAATACTATTTTTGCTCCAGTCTTTGGCCATACACTTGCTTAACTTCAGTTTCATGCCACAAAGTACAGATTAGCACTAGGATTGAAGCTGCCTAAAGTATTCTATATAGCATCTTATTTGTTTGCAAAGTTCTTGAACTGTGAATAAGGATAAAATTTCAAAGCCAAAGCATGAAAAAAAGGCTGGAGAAAAGATTTTTATGCTAATGACCATAACAATGATTATAAAGCAGAGTGCACACAGAATGCACCATGGAGATGCTAAATAATATTTATGGAGCATATGGGCCTTGCATAGCAGAAGCAAAAGTGTTCTTTTCTTCAAATTCTGTTTGCCAAATTACTTTGAACATTAAGGAAAATGCTGAAGTTTCATTTGAACTCTGGACCAAAAACCCTGCCCAAAACCAGTGCTGGGATCTGTGTGGCATCATTTCATTCTCTACGACGTTAAATAGAACTGTGGCATGGTAAAATGATTCTGAATAAATTGTCTTTTACTTGTTTGATATAAGAGTTCTCTGAAGGGAAAAAAGTGGGACAAGAAATAAGTTTATTTCAGAAAATTATGAATAGAGAATAAAGTCAGTATGATTTAGTAAAGTCAGCATGATTCCAATGGCTAAACAAACGCTCCTCTTTATGTAATTTTTTATTCCAAATTTTATTATAATAATCTGAAACATCAATGAATATTTGGGGGATCTGGAAACCTTTTTTAAATCTGAGAAATATATAGGCATCTCATTGGTCATCCCTTATGCTTCGAAGCAGTCAATCATCATAGATTTCTGGGAAGTCACCAGTGGTCTTCATTTTATTCACTAAGGAAATTACAAAGCACTGCTAAGTGTCAGGTGTTATGCTGCTCTTTTTAACTCTAAATAGAGCTGAAAATAGATTTTATTTCATTACTAAAATGGTAAGAAATTTGGGATTCAGAAAATCTAAGAAGCTTGTCCAAAGTCACAATTAGTAGTAAAAGTGGAATTGAGTTCTGTCTGATCAAAGAGGCCCTGTCCTTTTCAATATACCACTTCTTTGTAATAAACATAGACCAATCTCAGTAAAAACCAACAAGTGCTGTAACAGAAATGAACTGCCTTTGAAATAACATTAGGGAGAAACAAAATCACCACCAATTTATATTCTGTTTATAGGAGAAAATTATCAAGATATTTTAGGGTGTCTGAAATCATTTTCTAAGTATCCTTGAGTATTTCTGAAGATGCCCTTTATCTGGGGATCTTGTAGAAGGGGAAGCTTACTCCACTTGGCTAAAGTTTTAATGCTTGATGAGTTTGAATAACTTTTGTTGAAAATGCCACCTTCTCTAGCCTTAACAAACCAGTCTATGATGTATAAATTGGCTCTGATATTAATATGGGAGTTTGGATAGTTGAAAAATATAAAATTTGACACTTGGCAGATCTTTTACATTTCCATGATGTAACTTCCAAATTTGCAGGAGAAAACCTCCTTCCTTCTACCTCTGAAGCTAAGGCAGATTGATCCTTGCACAGAAAATATGTAGCTCTTTTCTCATTTTGTGTAAATGAAAGACATCTTTGGTTCTATAAACTGCACATTCTGGCTGATTAAGTAAAAAATTGAGAAAAATTAATATGCAGAAGGACATAATCACCAAGCTATTCTTTTTATCTGTGATGCTTTATTTAGTTTCATTGAATTGATTGGATAGAATTTATTCCTAATTCCTGTAAAATTTAAGTCTATTATTTATACTAATATAAATTATTAGGGTAAAACCTATTTGTAGTCATTATCTATTTATAATACATATAAAAATAACTAAGTAGTCAATATTTTTATTAACAATTTTTAAAATAGAATCCTATGTGAAATGTAATTCTTTTTGCCCTACTTATTGAAAACTTCATAATATGAAAATGCTTTCTCCAGCTTAGTTTTCTGTCTCTGTCACTAACAAGTGAAAGCAAACATTATTTATTTGGAGAGAGATGCCAAGACAGTTTTTTTTTTTTTCTGAACATTTTTCTATTATAGCTATTGGTCTAACTTTATACCAAAATTACATCCTTTCTATGAATGCATTTGTAGTAAAGAAAAATACAAACACAAGCATGTCATCCTTTCAGTAAAAGTTTTAAATTGAACCAAAGTAACACATGCATGTAGATGAAGCAGATATTTGTGTAGAAACAGAATTAAAGGACTGTGTTCTTACTAAGTTTGGGATACTACTCTGCCATAAAAAAGAATGAAAATCTGCCATTTGCAACAACATGGATGAGCTTGGAGAAACTTATGTTGAGTGAAATAAGCAAAGCACACAAGGAAAAATACCACATGTCCTCACTAAGAGAGAAAGAAGGAAGGAAAAAAACACTACAGTGGTGCATTGAACTTGCAGAGAGAGAGAGCGTACCTAGAGATACAAAGTGGAGTGGAGAAAAGGGGGTGGGGAGTGAGGTTGGGGATTAACTGGGTGGGGGACACTTGGTATAATCACAATTTGTGGTAATGGGCATACTGCCAGTATTGATCTGGCCATCACATCTTGGGCATGAGTGGTGACAGTCAGCTTTGTACCCCATGAATATTCATAACCAATAAAAAAAACTAAGTTTGAATAAGAGAAATAAGTTAATTTCTCTAATACTGGTAGAAATGTTTGCCCTCTGTAGGCAATGGCAGTAGAAAATTTAATCCAGATAGGACTAACATGGGAGAATAGAGATTTCTGTTAGCCTTAAAAGTGGCCTCTTTTGCTCCTTAGTACTGAAACTGCATAGGAGGACTAGAACAAATCCAAACAGAAGGCAGATAGCAATTATTAAAGCGATATTCTTCAGCACTTTCTCCCTGGGAAAGATGTGCATATCTAACTTAATGAAGATTTTTTGTTTTTGGTTTTGGTTTTTTTTGTTTTAGTTTTTCTTGGTGATATTTCTACAATGCTTTCAACAGAGTAGATTTATGCTTTTTTTAAAATTTATTTCTGGAGAGTCAAAATACAAAAGCAACTCAACAGTGATAGACAACTAAACAACGAAAGGATGATAACTAATCATGGTAACTATAAATAGGAAATTACAGCTATCTCAGCCTTTGAACATATTTAAGGTTATTTTATCTTCACAACCACACTATGGAGTAAGTCAAGGTGTGTTATTGGTTCCATTTTAAAGATGATGTATGAGAGTGAAAGAGGGAAAAAGAAAGGCAATTAAGCCCTACTGAACATTTGATGTGGACCAAGAATTGTTCTGGGTGCCTTAGACACTTTTTCTTTCATTTAATCCTCATTGAATCTGTTGAAGTTGGTGCTGGGGATTGATTAAATTATGTCCCCCAAAGTTCATATATGAGAAGCTTACTTCTCACTGTAACTGTTGAGGGTGGGAAATCCTATTATGATAATTGAAATGTTGGGCCTTGAAGAGGTAATTAAGTTGGTGGTTTAATGGTGGTCGTGGGCATGATTCCGAAGGATTTAGAGGGAGAGCATGTGAGAGTCTCCGTCTCTTTGCTCCACCTTTCTCACCATGTGACACCCTGCATAGGGTGCAGTAGAGTCACCTTACCGGATATGTTCGCTGGACTGTGGAATTCCCAGCCTTCAAAACTGTGAGCAATAAATTGGGTTCTCTTACAAAGTACCCAGTTCTAAGCATTTTGTTATAGGCAACAGAAAAGAACTAATATAATAGGTATATATTTTTTTCTGCTTTAGAGAGGAGTAAACTGAGGTTCTAAAAGTAAACTACTAAAGTTCTCAAAGTTAATCAAGCAGATAACAGTCTGAAAGCTGAGACAATTTAACTTCTTATAACTTACACTTTGGGGACATCATTTCTGGGAATGACCATTAGTTAATACAAATCCCAGACTGTTTTACAGGAATCTATAGAGAGATACGGCTTAAACATTTTAAACTTATGATGATACATATGAGATAAGCCATGCTAGCCTCTGAATACCAAAACTGACTCAACTGTGTGTTTTGTGCAGATCTAATCATAGAAAAATCGACGTAAATCCAGACAAAAATAGTATTTTATTGTCCTTATATTTTGACAATGTCATTTAGAAAAATATAAAACTTTTTGTTTTTGTGACTTCTGAGTCGAGGTTTTGAGGAGCTATGCCACAGCTGATCCTTCAACCATTCAACAGACAGAGATTGAGTACGTATCTTTGACACCTTAAGCCTAATACCAGAGTTACATTCTTTGCTGCTATAATTATATGGTCTCAGTCCCCCAGTTTTTAGCAAAAAATTGAATTTAACCTTTTCTTCCCTACTGGATCTGTATGTCTGTAAAAGTATCTAATTGTTTAATAAATATGATCAATCACTGTGGGTGATTGTAAACAAAAGACCTAAAATTCAGGCTTCAAGATCAGAGGACTCGAGCTGGAATTCCTGTTTCAATAATTTCTGGTTAATTATTTTACAGGTTTACTAATCTCTCTATGTCTATGTTTCCTTCTTTTTACAATGGAGCTGAATAAGTTTCTTAAAATAGTATGTATCTTAAATAGCATTTAAAGTGGTCTT
This sequence comes from Cynocephalus volans, assembly GCF_027409185.1. Classification (NCBI taxonomy): domain Eukaryota; kingdom Metazoa; phylum Chordata; class Mammalia; order Dermoptera; family Cynocephalidae; genus Cynocephalus; species Cynocephalus volans. Next base: position 67,379,568 of record NC_084475.1, read on the forward strand.
ATATTTAAGGTTTTATAATTTCAACTTTTCAGTATAACAAATATTTGTTGAAGGCATAATTTGGGCGAGACCCACAGGTTGATAACTTATAAAGCTAAAGAGACAAGTTAACTCAGTTTCTTCCTATAAATGTACCTAAGTTAAAATATGCATGCATTGAAACAACACACTTTACCCCAGAAATAAATGTGTACAAATAAATGTTTAAAAATTTTTTTAAATGTGTGTGTGTGTGTATGTGTGTATGTATATCAGGAAAGAAATTTTGGTACATATTCTTAATATCAATAAATTAAATGAAATTCATTTCTTTCTTTAAATCCTATTTTCATTTGAAGTCTTTTTACGATCATATGTTTGCTCAAAATATATTGCTATAATTCTATTTTTTAACACTGCAGGTAGCATATTTATGCAGAATTAACATGGGTGAAGTTTGCAGCGTATGTTTGGTGCAAAGTGGCTTTCCTCCAGGGCAAAAATGTCAAGATAGCATAGCAACGTTTTGGAAAAATGAAAGTGAATTTTTATTGTTTCTAGGCAGACATAAATATCATAGGCCATGTCATGACAAACTGATTAATGGACTCAGAAAAGAGAAGACAAAATAGATCACTTTTATCATTTGACCAGTCTTGCACATTCTTTCTTAATTTTCTGGTTGTGCTAAAGCATGATGTATTTTTAGACTGAAGGATCAATAGTTACTCATTGTGATTACTGTGCATTAAAGAATGTGATATTAGGGTGCTGAAGTGCTTTGAAGATGTAAATCAGAGACGGTTTCATGTTTAAGAAACAGAAGGCTTATAAGGAGTTTTCATATGCATTTATAATATTTCATATAAATTTGCATTACTGTGTATATATATGTATATATATTCATATGCTTATATGTAAATATGAATATATACACATACGTAAACAAATAAAGGTATATATATGTAAATATTACAAAATGCATATAAATATATGTTATAAATATATATATTAAATATGCATGTATTTATATGCAAATATATAAATATGTCTCTCTATATACATTACATACATATATACACATGTACATATACACACATACGTACATGCACACAATTTCTATCTAACCTGGTTCCATCACAATACAAAAATCTCTCCTAAGTGTTGACAGAAATTTGTATTACCATTTGTAATAAATAATCTATGGCACTCTGATTTGGTGGATACATTTTGAAATTTTATTTATTAAAATAAATATGGCTATCCTTTGATTTATTTTTCATCAAACTTAAAATGAGCTTTATTGAAGTCTATTTTTCAGTCTATGCTCCTAAATGTTCCTTGCTCGATCATTCATTTTTGGTTCCAGTCTGAAGTATTTTCTTTCCTAATATTTTACTTTCTAGGGAAACGTAATTTGAAAAACTCTTAAACCATGGGAATTCACAAATTATGTATGCTTCCAGAAATTTAATAACAACATAATTTGTTATTGAAATTTGGATTTGATGGGCAGAAAAATTGCAATCACCTTAAAATTTTGAAAAGACTAACATGAGGGAAAGCAATTTTTACTATTGCCAAGAAAGAAATGTTTTTGCTGTGTGTTTACAAAAATACAAATTATTTTTCTGCCTGAATTTATGTTGACTTTAATTTTTTACCTAAGAACCTTATAATCTCAACCTGTTTAACCTCACTGGTATTTACAGTTTATTTCAAATGTTGTGAACATATGAGTGGTATAAGGCAAGAAATATATCAAGTTTTTCAATGGTTTGAATCTAAATGATGCTGGAAAATTACAGATTTTAAGTTATGACTTGGACGGCAACCTTCAGATGAAATCATAAAGCGACTTGTTGAAACAAAAATACTTCTTAAATTTACAAGCAGAGAAAAAATAATTTTGACACAAAGTAGTAGTAAATAAATCAGAAATGTATATGTTAAACACAGGCAACAATTATATCAAGGATAACTGGGAGGTAAACATGAAGTGCTTTTTACTTCACTTACCAAACTGCAGATTGTGAGAATAGCTTTAGTTTGAGTCATCAGCACTGGTATCATTTTATTACCATTATCCCCATTTCTGTCACATAGTAATGCCATATTAATTTCTAATGCAGATCAACATGTTTTTACATTCATAGACTTATTGTGAGAAATAAAAGGGAGAGAGAGAAAGAGAGAAATTCTATTAAAAGGAAGAAAACTAAAGGTACTGTTGACATAGTGAGAACACCATTTGTTATTACAATTGTTCAGGAAGGAGATATGAGCCTTTTCTTTGTCCCTTCCTCCTCCCTGCCCCCCTTCCTTCTTTCCTTCCTTTCTTTTTCATCTTCAGTTTCTTCATTCTGTCTTTTAATTTTCACCCTGAAGCTTCAACACAATTTGGAACATATGGTCTCTACTCCTTTGCAATGATTTACCCTTATGCTTACAAGTCAAACTATGTTTGCTTTTTTTCTAGTATCAATAGACAGTAAGATATTGTGTTCGTGGTTACTTGTCCTGAAACAGCAATTTTTATTTGGCAACATAAAAAAAAGATAATACATTTTTTACTAAACATAATTAGCAATGTTAAATACCTTTAACTTCTCCCACAAACATAATATGCCAGTATGTTTCCTTCCCAACACAAAAATAGCATCTGTTCAAAGATGGAGTTTGGATGTGTTGTCCCCTCCAAAACTCATGTGGAAATTTGATCTCCAGTGTGGCAGTGTTGGAAACTGATTGAGTCATGGGGGTGGATCCCTCACGAATGGATTAATGCTCTCCCTGGGGGAGGAGGAGTAGTGAATGAGTTCTCGCTCTATGAGTTCCCGCAAGAGCTGATTGTTTAAAAGACCCTGGCACCTTCTCTCTCTCTCTTGCTTGCTCTTGCCATGTGATCTGCTTGTACCCGCCAGCTGCCTGCCACTTTCCACCATGGGCAAAAACCACCTGAGGCCCTTGCCAGATGCAGCTGCCCCAGAATTGTAAGCCAAATAAACCTTTTTTCCTTATAAATTACCCAGTATCAGGTATTTCAGTTATAGCAACACAAACGGACTAATACACTTAGTTTTGTAAAACAGGAAGCCATATATTAAAGCTGGGCCTCAAAAGAGCTCTAAGAATCTCACAAAGGCAAGAGTTTGGTAGAACAGAGAGGAAGGACATAAAGAAGAGCAAAGAAGAGAACATCTTATGCCAGAATTTAAATAAAAAATAAATAAATAAACCACATACACACATAAAACACAGCTTCTGATCTTGATTCTAAAACTCAAATCTGTTTCCCTTGGCATAGAATCAGAGATGAATGAAGCAAGTAGCACTTTCTGTTTGGCACAAATCTCAAAGTGTGCCTCCAAAAAGCCAGACATTTGGCAGAATGAGACCCTAAATATCCAAATGAATGACTGGATTTTTCTCTTTTCGCACGTTCTGAGGGATGCCCTTTCAGTGTCTGTGCATATGAAACAGTCTATTCACGTGCATCATGTTTCAGTCCCCAAGGTTAGCATTCACCTCTCTATTTTGACTATAAAATCCAATGGCTTCCAATATTTGTTGACAGTGTGACTGTGTGTGTGTGTGTGTGTGTGTGTGTGTGTGTGTGTGTGTGTGTGTGTGTGTGTGTGTGTGTGTGTGTGTGTGTGTATCTCCAGGGTCATGGCCTAGGAAATCACGTGATGAAGACTCTAACATCTTATATTGTCGAAGTGTGAAGAAATGTCAAAGAATTAGGAGAATCCGCCAAAAGAACACACTTTGAAGGAATTTCCACTGGACATATTTGAAAGTATGTAAGCATTAAAAATTATAGAGCTTTATAATTATTTTATTAGAATGTAATTCTGTGAGTCTATAGTGATGTGGATAAATAAAAAAGTGTGGAAGACTAAAAAGTCTTTTCATAAAATAAAATACCCTCTAATGAATGTAAAAAGATTGACAAAATTAGAAAATCAAAATTTGAAATTATAATGGTAATAAGTGATCCAGGCAAAACTAATCAATGGATGCTAAAGTTATTAAGTGATAAGATACTTACTAATGACACAATGAAAAATAATACCTTTGCAGTTGTAAAACTTGGCAGATTCCACTTCAAGCAAGTGACCAAAGTCTAGATCATCAGTAATGAAACAAGTTGACATCATGACATTCTGACATGAAGTACTGAGCATAACACAGCTTAATTTATGATGCAAATAAGAGGAAATATTACCCAAATCCAAATTAAGGTATATTTTACAAAATAACTGTCCTATCCTCTTATAAAAACAGCAAAATCATGAAATATAAAAAATGAGAAAGAAATTGTTCCAAATTAAAAAGTACTAAAAATGCATGAAAACTAAATGTCACTTATATAATCCTGGGCCAGGGACTTTTTTTTATTTGTCTCAAAATACAATATTAAATTTGGATAAATTTAAATAATAATGTCTGTAGGTAAGATAATAGCATTGTGTTAAGTTTAATACGTTGTGGCTTGGTAGAAGAATATCTTTTTTTTTCAGAAAACACATTATTGGATATATTTCAAGGTAAATGTTTGTAGCTTTCTCTCAGATAGGACCAAATAGTGATAAAATAATAATTATATGCACATTCACACATATAAATTCATACATATGTCAAGATAAAGAGAATAATAAAGCAAATGTGATTAAAAGTTAATATTTAGTGAATCTGTATGAAGAGTATATTGCATTCTTTGTACTATTTTTGCAAGCTTTCTATAAATCTAAAATTCTTTCAAAATAAAAAGTTATTAAAATATACCTTAATATAATCCTGGACTCTTTCTAAATAGATTCAGAATTTGATCACCTGCCATACCCCCACTTCTAGCACTTTGGTTCAGACTGCCATCATCTTTTCTTGGGTTATTTCAATGGCCAAACACACTTTCTATCACCCCTCTTGCCTTCCTTCAGGCTACTCTCAACTGAACCATCAGAGTAATTCAGGTGAAGCATATGACAGGTCCTGCCATCCCCCTGCTCAAACCATCCAATGATTTGAGCTTCTACAATAATGCCTAGAATGGCCTGATAAGCAATCAAGTACATATTTTTGAATGAATTAAAAATAGATTTCATCATTTTAATTTCAATGAAAAATGTTGAATTTACTGAATATTTAAGAAAAATAGGGCTGGTCAAGTAGCTCAGTTGCTTAGAGAGTGGTGTTATAACACCAAGGTCAACGGTTCAGATCCCCTTACCGACCAGCCACCAAAAAGAAAAAAAAAGAAAAAAAGAAAAAGAAATTCCTGAATTACATGAAGAGTTCACATAGTTCTTTATTATAATGCATAGCTTTACTCATGGCAATAAAACTAGAGAATTTGTTATGTTAAGATAAATACTTCTATTAGAGTTTTAATGATAAAATATAAATAATAAAATATAAATAGAATCATGGGCTCCATTCAGTGATTCTTCTTCCTTGTAGTGGCTTGAATGGGTGTTATTTTATTGTTTTGCTTGCATTTCACTGATAAGTGGTGAGATCAAATATTATTTTTTTCATTTTTTTCGAAACATTTGTTTTCCTATTCAGTGTACTATATGTATAGGTTTTTATCTGGTTCTTAGTGACTTATTTAGTTTCTAAGAAATTATAAGAAGCTTATTCATGTGGCTTCTCCTAAATATAGCATGTTACATTGCTCCACCATAAGGAATATGCAGCAGCATTTTACAACGTTTAAAAATGTTTAAGGGATTCAAATGTAAGCTTTCTATCCTAATTGTAGATTTGAAGCCAACAACCTGAGTTTGACTTTCAGAACCATACTGACATCTTGCATGATTACAAAATCTTTGTGTAAAATCTGCAAGCCTCAGGATCCACTTCACATAGCTATTATAAAATGGAATGAAATAAATTTTAAGCACTTCATGTAATACTCTTGTTTATTAAGTACACAGTAAGCTGTCAGTTATTAATATAATCTATTATTATTAGGGTTTATTTTTATTGGTCATCATCTTTGTCCAATAATTTCTATATGCACACATAGTTACATATTTGCAGTGATGGAGTATATTTCATTTTATATCATGTGTTTTACTTAATAGCATATCATCAATAAGTTTAATGTTGCAACATAATATGCATAATTTTAATTTTAATGAAATGCACATTATTCCATTTAGTGATAGTATCATAATTTAATCAAATATTAGACTAGTACTGGGCAATTAATTAAAACACTTTTTAACATACAAATCTAGTAGGGTGTATTGAGACAGGCCTGGCTATAAACTTGTGGTGGGCATACAAATTTGTAAAGCCTATTTTAAAAGAAAATTTGGAAAGATATCAAAGACCCTAAACGTATTTATTCTTTTTGACCCAGCAATTCCATTTCTGGGAATCTCTCCTAAAGAAATTATCAGAAATGAGGACAAAGATTTATGTACAGAGATTTTATCATGCCATATTTATAGCAGCAAACAACTGGAAGCAATCCAAATGTCCTGCAATGAATGATTAGATCATGGTGCATCCATAAAAATGAGGAATAAGTAGTCATTATAAAATATATTTATGAAGAATTTTAAAGATATGAAAAATTCTCATATATAATGTTAAAGGGAAAACAGAACAGATTTTTATATTTGTAAAATTATACCAATTACATAAAAATGCACATATAAGCAAGAAAATATTAGCAACAATTACCTGAGTATAGGAAAAGTGATTTTTATTTTCAGTTTTCTACATCTACAATAAGTATATATCACTTTAAGAGGAAAAGCTAATTTTTAAAAGAATGTAAAACATGTATGTTTAGGTGGGAAACTTTGAATGATTTGTCATGCTATATATTATAGATCTACACTGATGATATGGCACCTTTGCTGATAAACATAATATGAGCCTCCCAAAGGCAATGTAAGGTCATATCCAACTATTTTCAGCTGCTCTCAGCTCTATGGAACATTTCCAAATTGCATTGTTGTAAAAGGAGAAGAGAGTTAAAGTCTTATGAAGTTACAGACTAATGAACAGTAGCAGCAGGTTCATCCACAATCCAATTACTTGGAAAGTAAATGTAGCATATCTAGTTAGTGATATTGTTTAATATTTAATCCTGTGAAACCAAAGCATGAACATTAAGTTCTATAGAAAACCCTAGAAGCATGAAAATAATCTAAAATGTAGCAGATCTTAACATTTCTACAGAAAGGCAAAACTCTATAAAATTGCCCTTACACAGACTGCACATGTGCTGTTACAACAGGATAAATGAAAACTGATTCAGTTCTCATTTTTTCCTTTTGTCAGAAGTAATTAAAACTAGATTTAGGCTGTTGCAGTCTCTACAACTGACTTAAATTCCGTAATGCACAGAAGCCTATTTAAAAATGAGTGTTTGTTAAGGACACAATAGTTTTGAACTTGAACTCACTGGAAATAAGTCTCTAGTAAAAATATAGCAGAAAGATGGCTCCTTAGACCCATTATTGTAGAGATTATTAATTCCTGCTTCTCCTGACTCTTCATAGCTGAAGAAACTGAGGCCTCCAAATTATGGGCTTAGTTTCACCAGGAACTTAATCTAATTTCCACCAGGAAGAAGGAAATAGTAAGCTCTCTTACCACCAGCAGTAGAACGCGGAACTGTCAATTCTTTTCTTACTGCACTGCCTGGTGTGCATATGGCAACCCGTTGAGGAGCAGCATGTGCACTTACATGCAGTTTACTTTTACAGGAATGCCACAGTTGCTTATTCACTCTAACTATGGTACTGCATTTTCACTGGAACTCAATTGATCCCCTTAATCCCAGTTATTTTCCCAAAACCCTCAGACTGGGCCTAATTTTCCTTTACCTTTTCTCTTACGGCCTTTTATATGAAATCAGATGCTTCCTGCAATCCAGTATCCAGCCGGATTGTGAGGTTTACGCACAGAAACTAACATACCCGAATTTCATGTCACATTCCCTACATCGTACCTCTTTTTGATTATCTGTAAACAAAACAGGCAACAGCAAAACAGTTCTCTTCTGAAACAATTATATAGCTTTAGTTGTAAACTGCTTCCTACTGCCTCAGACCATGTAGCCTAGTGGAATTGTCTCCTTTTCTCAAGAACCCATTTCACTAACTCTTAGGGATTTATTCAAGAATTGATAAATGCCAGCTCTAATATTCTCTTTCCTTAGGACTTTTAAAATTTGAATTGGACCAAGAACCACTTTCACTTAGATGGTGAAAGTACAATAATGTGGCACCCAAAGCTGGCAATGGCTATAGATATTGTAGATAATATCGATACTCCCCCCATCTATCCTCAGCAGTGACCATCTCCATGCAGGCTGGCCCAGCAACCACTTGGTAGCACGTGTCTCTATCTGCAGGCTTGGCCATTAGAGCTCTCTCTGTGCACATGTGTCAGATTAAAAGTGGGGAGAAATAAACACTCTGTGATAGCAGTCTTCATTAAGGATTGACAGGAGCTGGTAGTCCTGATTTCCTTACTCTCTAGGTGGGATAACATAAAGCTACAGGATCCAATCCATCTTCCTGACCTCCAGCTGAGTAACCTCCAGAGGAAATTGATAATGTACCTTTTTATTTTTCAAACTTCTTACTTCCCACCTTTTTGTTTTTTTGTTTTGGGGGCTTTTTTTTTGGGGGGGGGGTGTCATTTTCTCTGTCAGTCTCCTACAAGAGTCTCGTAGAAATATTTTACAAAAATCTATATGCATTCCAAATAAACTATTATATTGGAGGGTCTGCTTCTGGGGGAACTCAAACTAAGACACCCAGGAGTACGGAGCAGGACAGTTTTGGGGAATAAAACTATCACTCAAAGGGAAATAGAAGCAGTATCAGAAGCAGAGACTCTTGGTGGTACCTGAATTACCCAAGAATCCCAGGCCATTTCCAAATATTGCTCAATTTTTCTTTTTGGCTAGTCTACAAACTAGTATTCTATGAACTGGTACACTTGTATTCTTCCAGTACCTACCTTTTTTTCCTAATTGAGAAATTAATGTTTGATATTTTGGTATCAGAGAATCCAAATTTAGATATAAATATCATCCTAAACTATGCCCCTGTGGAAGGCTAAATAATGACCCCCAAATTTGCCCACAACCTAATCCCTGGAATGTGATACCATTACGACAAAAAATATCCTCTATTATCTGGATGGACTCTAAAAATAATCAATTGTATCCTCTTAAGAAACAGGCATGGGATGATTTGAACACACAGAAGAAAAGGCTGTAGAGGCAGATCTTGGAGTGATGTGACTACAAGCCAGGAAATTTCATCAGCCCCTGAAACTAGAAGAAGCAACAGCAATCCCCCCTAAAGTTTCTGAAAAGAGTAAGGCCCTGTTGACACCTTGATTTTAGCCCAGTGATACTGACTTTGAACCTCTGGTCTCCAGAACTATGAAAGAAATTAATTTCTGTTGTTCAAACTATCAGATTCATGGTGGTTTCTTACAGTGGTCCATTGAACACTAAGGCACAAACCAGCGCCCTTCAGAGACCAGTTCTCTAATCATGAACAGTTTGTATAATGACCAGTTTACCTAAAGTATAACCATACCCATCCCCTTTTAAGTTTTGCTTTATTTGCATCTGTGTGTCTCTTACTTTTTTGCTAATTTCTTAGCATTTTCAGCTTACTTTAAAATAGCCAATGGATACACTGAATGATTTTTTTTTTTAAAATAAATTTCTGACTTAGCCATTGTTCCATGTGGTAGGATGTATGAAACAGTCTAAGGACTCTTGAAACACTGTCTGTAGGGACTTTAACTTCAAATATTAATGTAAATAAATTGTATTGTGGCTTTAAGAGAAGTAACCCTTGTCTTTTGTGACTCATTACTGCTGTGAATTCTACACTAAGATATTATAGTAAAGGATAACAAAAGGTTAAAGAGTTTGAATGTTAATAATCATTTATTAGTTGTACAAAGTCAGAGAATTTACTTAATCTTCCTAAGTCTCAGTTTTCTCATGCATGAGGTGGGTGTAATTTCCTCTGCCTCGTATAGTTTCTATAAGAATTACATTAGTTAATGTATACAGTACTAGTAGAGTGTCGCAAAATAAATTAGTTATCCCAAATATTGTGAAACACAATATTTACGGATGGTGTTGAATTGGTTCCATAAATATCTTTTGCTACTTCACCTAACCCATCAATTTAGTAATTACAAGAAGAATACATGTCAGAAAGTTTGTATTACGCCCTAAATTAATGTTTACTGAACAGAAATTCTGCATGAATATGGTATCAGTAATAAAGAGTGCCTTTAAATGAAATAGGTAAATCACAAATATTTATAATAAAGAAAAATTGAGGAGGCCACATTTTGCAGGTTGCCCTACTCTCATAACAAAACTATTTGACTCTTCAATGGAAGCAGGGTTGAAATGTGGTATTTGTAATGTACATGTACAGGAACGGCCTCAACCATAGAGTCCATGTTTTTCTAGAACTTCCTACACTGGCAAAAGGCATAAACTCCTTTCCACATCTTATTCATTTTGCCACCAGAAGCTCTACTTCTTGGGCTACTTTTGGGGCTTCCACGGGACCATGATCCACCATTGCTACCCTACACACCTGTGGCCCTAAAAGCACCTTTTCCTAGCAATCCTGTGTCCGGGCCCAATTCTGCCATCAGGGGATGAGTGGACACCCTTGCTAGACTTTTGCCTACTCTGCTTTCTTTGTCATTGCCTTTCCCAATTTCTCACTTCTCATTTCACCCAGCTAACATACTCTGATTCAGAGAATGCTGGCAGCATTTTGTCCAGAAAACTGTCCCTGATATCCCATTCTAAATTAATGTCTTATTTCTGCCTTCTACCTTATCCTTTAAAAATTCATATTATTAAACTTATTCTGTTATTATTTGAAAATAGATTAAGACATAGTGCCTAGCCAAAATAAGGGGCTCAATAATTGTGTGTTGAATGAATAAATAAACAAGAGTCAGAGCTAACGGAAGAGCTGAGTTTACTGCATTTTCTAAAATCAGAAATATTATAAATGGCAGTTAGCTTTTATAGGGGATGTTCACTAAAACTTGTTTAATATAAAATGTCACTGAATTATAGTTCTGCTACACTGCTAATGAAGTAGAATGAACACACACTTGTTCTAACATTTAGGTTTTATGCAGTTTGCATTTTCTAGCTAGTTTCTTTAGGACAAAATGTTGAGTACAAGAATTAGAATGGCAGTCAGCCCCGAAACAAAAGTTCAGATTTTGTTTTAGTTTAGATATTTGTTTTAGTTTAGATATTTTGTTTTAGTTTAGATATTTGTTTGGTTTAGATATTACTAAATTCATTTTATAAAATTTAATGAAAAAATAGTTTTTCTATGACGAGGTGGGAAAAAGCTTTTATTCTCAGCTCTTAAACATTGTTATACACTCATGAAATATATGAATGTTTCAGAGCTAAGAATAAAGTTGCAGTGCAAGTTGTTCACTAAGTTATTGCAGACATTCAGCTAATGAATGAATTAACCAAGCAAGTTTCAGTTTTTATAATCTAATAGTAGAACTGATCAAAAGAGCAAAGTATTTTAATACTTCATTAATTCCTATAATGTGTGATGTATTCAAACCTATGATTATTTTTCTAACTGTATAAAACTGTGCATTACATATACCAAAGTCAGAAGGCCCAAATACTGATTTAACCAGAGGATTAATTTTCTCCTGCAGTACTGCACTGAACATCTTTTATTTACAGAGTAGTTCTATCACTTTTTGCTTCATTTTATAAGTCACTTAACTTCATTGAATTTCAATTTATTCATCAATAAAATGATAACTACAAATATATACATCTCAGCATTTTTGTGAAGATTAGAAATGAGATAAGACCGCCAACTCCTGATAGAAACTAAAAAATCTTCCTCAGATTTCACAGTAAGTGTTTTGAAATTGGTATGGAAGGAAAGAAAGCCTTTAAATTATGGCTAACTCAGCATTCGAATCTCTATCAAATTCAGGAGAATTGTTAATGGACATCCACGTCTGTATAAAACTACATAACTCTTGATTCTGCTCTTTAATGTTCATGACCTCCCATCAGCTGTTTATTTAGGCTTCTGCACCATTAGTATGAAAGTGAATATAAGCTAATGTCACAAGGTAGACAATTGCATTAAGTATCTAGATTGGGTCAGCAATCTACAGCCCACAGACCAAATCCAACTTGCTGCCCATTTTGTAAATAAAGTCTTTTATGAACACAGCCACAGTCATTTACTCACATATCACCTATGGCTGTTTTTGCACTACAATAGCAGTTGGAAATAATTGCAATAGATTATATGGCCCACAAAGCCTAAAATATTTACTATGTAGCCCTTTACAGAAAATGTCTGACAAGTCATTACAATTTAAGAAATTATACAATTCAGCAAAACAAAGCCATACTACAATAAAGAATGGATTTATTTGATTCAAGAAGATAATTTCAAATGAGGGTATGATTTGGAATATAAGTGCAGGATGTTCAAGAATAATACAGATTCCTGTAGCAAAATTTCTGAGATTGACTGTAGATTTCAACAGTTGTAAAACCTGACAATTTTCCTGTGGATTATTCAGAATAAACTTGATTTATTCATTTTAAAGGATTTCATCATTCAGGCAGCTAAAACCAAAGATAGTAATCTAATGATTTCAGCATGATCAAACTGGGTCAAATATCCATATCTTTTCCATAAGTTAGAATAATCACATGATTGTCAGAAATCAATTAAGTGGACAATAATAGTAGTTTCTAAATAAGAGTTCTAACACTACTATCACAGGTTTACAGTTAAACTGGTGGTTTACTGTAAAATACTATTTATGGGGGTATTATTTATCTCCTTGTTTGTAAGAAAGAGAGAGGTAAAAGTAATATATCATTACTTTTGTGCTCTAATTCTTCTTTGATTAGCTATTCAAGGACTGACACCCAAGAACTGAGCGATTATGGCCATCTAGTTTAATATGCTACATATTAAGAGCTCCCAACAAGTGTTTGATGATAAGAATACATCAAATGTATTGTAGTTGATCTGTGTGGCAGGGCAGATTTCCTGTCCCTTTCTATAAGAGAATTTTTAAAAGAGCGTATACATTCCTGATGCAATACAAAAGATCATAAAAAGGGGGGAAAAAGTCATACTTAATTCCGTCATACAGAAAGATAACTACTATTAACATTTTTCTCCAATTTTATTATCTGTGTCCCTGTGATTCTCTCCATCTGTCTCTTAGCATCTTTTATACAAACCACTTTGTCTCTGCTTTTTTTCAGTTACAAATGTCTATCAATACACTTACATACCATTATATTTAGTATATCAACATGTAGTATGTCATAACTTATTTTTAATATTCCCCATGGCTATTATACAATTCATATATTGTCTTGATTATTTGCAAGTGTAAATAAAGCTGGAGTATCTGCCCAAAATTCTACTTCTTTGTTCATATCTCTAACTGCTATTTTTTTTTTTTAGCAGCTGACTGGTACAGGTATCTAATTGGTGATAAGATAAATGCCTAAAGTAGAAATACCAGGTCTAAGTTTTTTAGTTATTTGCTTACTTAGTGTGGTTTAAATAATAACTACCATCCTTCTCTTTTTCTGTTTAAATGTAACCTTTGAATATTGCAAACATATCAAAAGAGCAAGCCTTAATATACCAGAAAGATGGCAGACTTATTATTCTCATTTATAATTCAGAAACCCAGAGGTCAGAATTCACAAAGCATATGATAGAAAATGTTTTCTTTATCTGTACTGGGCCTAAAAAGTACTTATTCAAACACATGGAACTTCTTTAGTGGCATAAAAGTATGAAGCTTATACTATTATTCCACGTTTATATCTTTGTGTATAGGAGAGGAGTAATAGAAATATGCAAATACTTGCATTATGTTTAAAATAATAGCAGCAGATTGACTCTAGGAATTAAAATCACCAGAGAAATGGATTATCATGGCTTCCTAAAGGTTATTATATGGAAGAAGGAATAAAATACATCATAAGTTACTTTACAAAGAATGAATATTTTTAACTTGATATAACTGAAATGGTCTTATGTTTCCTTTAAGGTATTTTTCTGAGATTTATAGCTTTTCTTTTAAAATATTTTAACTACATCTTTAGAGCAAGAATTGTGGTGATTTTGCACAGGAAGCAAATGAAATTCCTTAATTTCATTTTTAAATAAGCTGCTGTATTACTTATTTAGTAAAGTAGCCAAGATCCTGATTGCTTTACATAGGAAGTAGAAGCTATTATGTATTCTGTAAATTAGATAATTAAATTGCCTATTGTCTAAAACCAGCTACTTTTTCCTTAACCAGTCTGTGTTACCTTACATATTTATAGGTACAGCACATAAGTACAGATAAATTTTAATTTAAGAATTAAATAAACAAAGAATATTTTTAAGTGTAAAATCTAATCACTGTAAAGAAAACATTACGTTATTGACCTTCAGTGTAGAAAATGTGACCCTGAAATTTATAAGAATGAACATCATTTTTCCACATAAAAACCATAGCCTGTACCAGAAATTGATGTGAATTATTAATTTGGTCATCCAAAAATGGGGATGCCACCCCTTTCTGGTCTCACTCTCGTGTGTCTTCTTTCTCACACATACCACTTGTTGCCATATTCTTCCTTTGGCACATGTTACCATGATAGGAAAACAGTGTGTCCAGGCTACCAAATATATTTAATGGAAACAGGAAGATTTTACAAACAACATAAAGAAAGGCTAAGATGGTCAAAGAATTGCTTCTGGGCTCAAAAGGGGTCCAGACTCAATAATCAATTGATCTGGGTGGTCTCTCAGAAAAGAAATAGGGCACAATGTGGAAATGAAACAGTTAAATATGTATTTGTCCAATAATCTTTATTTTGCCATTGTGTATATCCTATACATTTAGCCCTACCACCCCCAAAACAACCACTATGTTCAATGAATAAATGTGGTAGTTTTGGTTCATAATTGTCCCCCAGATTTAGGTAATGGAGAATGTATCAGTGTTTGGACAACTTTGTGTTTAGACGTGATTAAGGCTGGGGGTGGAGTGGGGTGGTCAATTATATAGTTTCCCATGGTCTTGAATTATAATAATTTTCTTGAAACGTGTGTAAGTTATATATAGGTAGGAAAAAAGTATGTCTGTTACTAGGTCTCAAAGACTATGCTAATCTGTGACATTTTCACTTTCCTTTGGTGAAATAGGAAAGTATAAACATTAAAAAATATATAAACGTACATAGACATATGAAAACAAAGAAAGTAAAACAAAGAGAGGAAAAGAGAGGAGAATGTAAGAATGTCAGGTTCTTTTCTAGAAAAAATATCCAATTTTCTTTGACTTTCATTTCCTGATGTTGATATGTCTCTCGTTTATGAATTGTATTTGTCAGTACAAGCCAGTTTGAATGTTTGTTTCTCACCTGAATAAAAAATTGAAACTTTATATCAGTATCTCAATATGTTGTATGCATCTGCTATGAAACCTAAGCAAATAGGAAGGTCCACTTGTCCAAAGTCTGACCTACCATTAATCTGTACTTCCACAGTGAGGAAAATAAGTCTTGTGATTGAATCCCTGTTTCTAGCAACCAGCAAATATATTTCTAGGAGTTTTCAAGATCTTCGAGAGAATGATTTTTGTGTTTTTAAACTGACAATCTAAAAAGTAATATAGATACCACCTAGATGATCTCAATGGTCATCAAGTACTGGAAAGAAATTTTAGTGACTTTGTATCTTTATCTATGGTTACACCGATACCAAATTATACAATTTTACTTGCCATAGGCAAATAAAAAGAAGAGAGGAAGACTTAATAATCACATAGCAAATACTACAAGCAAACCTTACAGAAGTCCACATTCCCAAAATTGATGAGAATCATGAGTTCATACCCATACGTGATACTATTGAACAATATTGTTATGACATAAACCTAGAACCTAAGGCAAAGAAACTGTCATGCTGATATTGTGGACATCAACTTTATTTCTAGAAAACTATACCATTTATTAAGCAACTTAATATTTTTTTTTCAACTTAAATGTCCATTGGTTTGTAGTATGGCTTATATTTAATTAATAAATGAAATCTGAGGCTTACTAGTAGAAGCTCATGTCCAGGTCATGGCTGTGCATATTTAAATGGCATTTTAATAAAAACAATTTCTGCCTCTTGGTTTCACAAAATGCTTTCTCTTCCTTTAAAAGAGGTGTGCACTTCACTCAAATTAATCTATCAATTTTAACTGTGAGATGAATTGCCTTTAGGCTACTAAAATATTAATCTGCTGCCAATCATTAATACCATCATAAAAATATTTTATTACATTATCTTTTCAATAAAGATGCCTGGGAATACAAACGATTTGATTAGGAGGTAGAGAGAAAAGGTGTAATTTTGTATTTCTCTGTTAACACACTTGGGTGAGGCCCTAGGATAAATGGCTCTGACAAAGGAAGGACCAATTTTAAGATAGAAAGTCTCTCTCTGTCAGGTGGGGAGCACCTACGTAGAGGTGATAGGGCATGAAAGATATACATTATTATATCTGTAGGCATCAACTACAGCACAATTTTTAATCTTGGTATCTATTTTTAAGAAGAACTCAACAACATAGCTATACCACAAGTGATGAAAATAAGAAAGAACAAATCAAGATATGAGAATGGAAGAGAAGTCCTCCATGAGATTGTATATAACAGCCAGAGCTGTACGAGTCTGGGTTTTTTCACATTCATTGTTGTGTGTCTTAAAGTCACTCGATCCATTTCCCAAGGATCCATTTTATATGAATTAGAATGTCATGACCACCATGACTTCTATTTGGCTCAGGCTGTGATATGCAAAGACAAAATGTACATTATACAATTTTTAAATAAACAACAAAAAACTGCTATCCTACAGAAATGTTTTCTATATATTGCTATGTAAGTGAAGATTTAGAAATTTAGCAACTGAGGATTTGATTCACAGAGAATTAAGAAATGCTGCTCCCAGAAGGAAAACTAATAATAACTGACTGTTGAGAAATTGAGAAAAAATTTTAAAATGCAAGAGATTAGTAGATTATGAGAACTCTCAGAAATCAAAAAGAAGTTTGGCTGTAGATATAAAGGAGCAATTAAGACAGAGGAGCAACCAAATGTCAATAGCTATGTGAAGAGGTACGCACCCTCACTGGTTATCAGAGAAGTCACAATTAAAGCAATGAGAGGATATCATTTTAAACCCACCTCCATAAAGAAGGTCAAAAACCACTGTTCTTATTTCCAACTTTTCAGAGATACCCATGCAGCTAGTCTCATTTGAGGAACTCACGTGTGAGATCCTCCACCTAATTGTTAGAGATTGTCCTTTGTCCTAGCCCTCAAATTCAAAGGCATTTAAAAATCTCCATTTATCTTATATAATCAAGACTGTTAATTTCTCAGAAAGGTATCTTTCCATGTTAAATTTTCTACAAATCTTCCTATGATATGTCATGAGTTTCTGTGTCTGTATACTTCACCTGAATTAGATTTGTAGTGTCAAAAGGAAATGCTACTTTTATCATATTTTCCACTTACTTAGATATTGCCAACATTATTCAATATCACCAAGTGCTCATTTTCATCAATTTACTATTCATATATTATCCCATTATTTGGACAGGTCATATTTTTTTAAATCCATATTTTAAATATTCATCTTGTTTTCAGTTTTTCCAATATGAATTATGCTTCAATGTAGCTAACTTTTTCTAGGACAAATTATTAGCAATCAAATGGTATGGCCAAAGATTTGTATATTTTACTATTTTTGATGTGAATTTCCAAATTATTCATCAAAATGTATCAATTTAGATTTCTGGAGTATGAAGATATCTGTTTCTTCACCTTCTTTAAGCTGGCTGTAATGGGCCAATTTGTGTCCCTCACAAAACGAATATGCTGAAGTTCTAATCTCCCAATACCTTAGAATGCAGTATTTGCAGATATGATGTTTGAAGAGGTAATTAAGCAAAAATGAAGTCATTAGGGTGGGTCCTAATCCATTATGACACATGTCCTTATAAAAATAGGATATTTGGATACAGACATGTACAGAGGAAAAATGATACAAAGACACAGGAGAAGAAGCCATCTACAAGCAAAGGAGGGATGGCTGGAAAAAATCCTTCCCTCACAGCCTGCAGAAGGAACCAATTTTTCCAACACCTTGATCTCAAATTTCTGTCTTCCAGAACTATGGGAAAATAGTTTCTGTAGTTCAAGCCACACAGTCAGTGATACTTTGTCATGGCAGCCCTAGCAAACCTATCTGCCAAGTATATATATATATTTCCTTTCTTGCCAACTTCATTATAAAAATATTATAACACTGCGTTTTAAATATTTATTTGATTAATACTAATGTTGATTATTTTCAATGATTATTGTTCATTTGTCATTTTTCTGATAATGTATGTTATCTTTTCCTACTTATTTAAAATGTCATCACATAGTGAAATCATATATAAATGTGTTTGCTTCATCTCTCTCTAATTGTTTTGCTAATATCTACTTACACCATATTAATAGATAACAATGATAATGAAGATAATAGCAATTAGAGCTAATGATTACTGAGGTTTTTTTTGGTTTTGGTTTTGTTTTTTCTACTATGTCAGATACTCTCTTCAGTAACTCATTTATTCCCCATAGCAGCTTTGTAAAATAAGTACTACTTTTATCTACATTTTCCTAACAAGAGGACTGAGCCACAGAGTATAAAGCACTAAAGGCAGGATACAAATCCATGCAGTCTGGTTCCAAAATAGTAATATACACCTAAAATAACAACAGTGACAACGGCTAACATTTATTTTGAAATATGTTACATGCATTGAGTCATGTAATCCTTACCTCTCCTTGTGATAGGTACTAATATTATCTTTATTTTACTGATGGAGAAGATTGAGAGCACAGAAATGTCAAATATTATGCCGAGTACCACATATCTATAAAATAACAAAGACAGAAAAAACACTGGCAGTCATTGTGCTGCCTGAACAGTTTTGATTACTGCAGTTTTGAACTAGGGCAAGAACTCCCCTTATTTTTTTTCCCAAATTATCTCTTATTCTAACATTTTTACTCCTATGTATAAGTTTGAAAATCACTTGAAATATACACTTAAGCCTTCAAATTTAGTGAGGACTTAGAATTTATGGATTCATATTTTATATTCAGTGCACATTAAAATTGTATAATCAGAAATATTACAGAAACAAAAAGTTACTGAGGCATTCACTGCATGTTTATATTAAAAGCAATAACAAAAAAATACCAATATTCTTATCTCTGTAAATCATTAGCAGAAGTGTCATTTAGTTATTGGCAAAGATGGTAGGTAGAGTTGCCTTATGTCTTACTTTCAACTGTATCAAGTGGCCATTTGATCAGTTTTGACCTACAAAAAATAGCACTTTATCATGTTTTAACTCAGTACTGTGAATAAGGATTATGCAAGCAATAGAAGATATATTCATAGATTTAGATGCACCATTTGCAACTCTGTCCAAAGCTGGGATTAATTATGCATTATTATATCTTACCAAATTTCTATAACAATTCATTAAACTTCACTATGCATAGCTGCAATGCTTTTAGCCAATGAATGCTCTGAAATTTACTGAACATGTGTTGCCAGGAATACAAAATATATAACTGTCAGCATTTTACAATCTCTAAAAGGAAATACAAACTGCATTCATGAGAACTTCACAAACCATGAAGTGTCAGGTTTAATAAAGGTGTTCAGGGGTAAGATTTACGTAAGAATTTGCACAAAGCCCCATGATGGATCCCAGAGACCTCTTAAATGTATGTTGCATAACTCAGTAAATGTCTTATTTAAAAAAGAAAAAGTATTGAACTGAAAAAGCAAAAGCTATTGAGAAGAGTAATAGGCAGGGATAGTTATATTTCACATAGCTTCTATAACCATCTAACACATGATATATATTTCTTTTAATTAAAGCATAGTAGAATGCAGGAATTTGGTAATATGTCTCATAATGCTCATAAGCTTGGTAGCAATAAACTTTGCTAAACACTAAGTTTGAGAAAATGCTGTGCAGGCAGATGGTGACTATGAGCCTCAAGTCTCTCCCAGAGCTGCAAACAATACCATCTGCTATTCTGCTGATTTCTTTCTTGTTCATTGGTATCAAACTGAACACTGATTACACTTTACATTCTAATTTCATACTCTGGCCACAATGGTGGGAGCTATATTCTCACTCAATATAAATGTGTTCAAATTAATAAGGTATTTTGTTCTTCCTTAAAAAAAAACTATTTAAGGATTTACATTCTTCCATCCATGATGGGGTAACAGGAAACAAGTTTACACATCTGTCTGGAATAAACAAAAACACCACACCAAATATATGAGCAACACTTTTCTAGGCACTGGACATTAGGCAACCAAGGACATGCCTAATGGAAAACAAATAGTATGAGATCTGTGATTGCCCCAACTTACTGTTTGGACAGTTCCAAGCCAAGGCATATGGAGGAGAGGCCTACTCAGCAGACTTCCTAAGTTAAAGAGACAGACCTGAGAGCATGGAAAATAAGGAGCGTGGAGATAATTGTAAAGGGTCCTAGAAAGGAGAAAGCACTACACATAAATAACTTTGGGTATCTGCAAAATGACCACTTCAAGTATTCAGAGTACTGATGATCAAACCTATGTGAGGAAACCACCTGAGGCCTAGGAAAAACCATCAGAAACCATGAAGTGACAGTGCCTAGCATTTACAATGGGCTACAAATAATGCCTATCTATTGCCACCTGTCAGACTGGAAAACTACTTGATTCATGTGGTTTGGGTACATTACACAGAAGTATTTTATTACAAATATTAAAATTAAGACCCAGAAGGATCAAACTGTTTCAAGTAACTACTTCCCAGATCAAAGTTAATGAAAATTTATAGGAACAGAGAAATATCCAGTCCTCAAATAGGTAAAGTTCATAAAGTCTGATAATAATAATAATAATAATAATAATAATAATAATAATAATAATAGATGGAATGCAAAGAAGAAGGAAAATAATGAGAAGAAATTTTAATCAATCTAAACTGGCACAGATATGAAAATTAGCAGATAAAAACATTAAAACAGTAATAAGTTATCCCCATATGTTCAAAAAGTTAAGCAAAAGTAGGACTTCTAGAGAGTAAATCTCCTCCCCCAATAGCAGCATTAAAACTCTACAAAACTGACAAAATTAACCATTTGACACTCAAGCAAGGTAAACAACAATATGAGAAGCATTTGCATTGGTCAACCTGCTATGCTTCAAATGAGAATGGTGAAAATTTATGTCATTCTTTCTTGAAGTTGCATCCATGTTGTCCCTGGTATAGAAGGCGAGGAGATTTGCCATGCCAGGATAGGCCATGAAGAGTAGCACCTTCTCTGCAAAGGGTGAAGTGTAGTCATTAAATTTGGAGCAGTGTGTGATATTCACATGCAATGGCATTATCACTGAATCATTAGAAATTCTACAATCTAATACGTATATCACATTGGGAAAAGAAATTTAAATGACAGACTCTGAACTCAATGTGACACCATCAAGTTTACCAACATATGTGTAATTGAAGCCAACAGGAGCGGAAAGAGGAGATTGAGCAGAAAATAAATATTTTTAAAAAGAAAGCTAAAGATTTCACAAATTTGATGAAAAACATTCATGTGTACATCCAAGAAATAAGTACAAATAGATCTATTTATAGACATATTAAAGCAGAGTTGAAAGAAAGAAAACATTTTGAAATCCTCAAGAGAGAAAAAAGAAGACTAATCATGTTCAAAACACAATATTAACATCTGACTTCTCACCAGAATCCAGGGAGTTAGAAATGAGTGGAATGACATATTCAAAGTATGATAAGAAAAAGAAAAAGTCAACCAAGAATTCTATGTCCAGCAAAACTACTTTTATAAAGTGAAGATGTAATAAAGATATCCCCAGAGTAAGAGAATTCATTTCTACCAGAACTGCCTTACAAGAATAAGTAAAGGAAATCTCTCAGACTGAAAGAAAATGACACCAGATGATTTTTCAAATCCACAGGAAGATGACAATATATAAATATACATATACATATAGATAGTGATATATGTATATATAGTTTACTATTAAAGACTCAATAAATATATTTTTAAAATTTATTTACCTTAGTTCTTTAATAGACAGAAGATTGTACCTTTACAAGATTGCAATAATTGTACTACTGTGTTGTAGAAATTCTAACATATATAAATTCAAAACATACTGAAATGATTACAAAAAGGATATGTGAGAAAATGGAGCTATACTTGGGCAAATTTTCTACATTTTACTAGAAATAAATAATTATGAATCTGCAATAGATTGTGATGATATGCATATTAATTTGTTATATCTAAGAAAATAATTCAAAATATAGAAAAAACTAAATCAACAGATTAATTCAATTGGTATGCTAAAAATTAACTTTAAGACAACAAGAATTTCATTGGAGACAAAAAGAAATATTTTATGTTGATAAAAGAGTCAATACATCAGGATGATAAATTCACATGTGCCTAACATTAGTACTCCAAATCACATAAAGAAAAAGTAATATAAATCAAAGGAGAAAAAAATTCAACAACTGCAACTGGAAGAAAATTAGCAAATATATAGAATTCTCAAAAAATATTATTAAGCAAGTCCATGTAAATGATGTATAGGTATTCCACTCAAAAACAAAATAAGGGCCGAGCCCGTGGCACACTCAGGAGAGTGCAGTGCTGGGAGCACGGCGACACTCCCGCCGCGGGTTCGGATCCTATATAGGAATGGCTGGTGCACTCACTGGTTGAGTGCCAGTCACGAAAAAGACAAAAAAAAAAAAAAAATAGATAAAAAATAAACCTTATTTTCAAACTTGTATGAGACATATGCTAGGCCATAAGTTTACATAAACTTAAAAGACAAATCATGCGAAGTACACTCTCAGCACACAACAAAATTCAATAAGAAATTGACAACAGAAAGAAATCTTGAAAATCCTCAAATATATGAAAATTAAACAACTAATTTCTAAGTAATCTATGGGTCAAATAAAAAGTAAGAAAAATTAGGAAATGTTTTAACTGTTTGGAATTAAAAACAACAGGTCAAAATTTATGGGATGCAGCATAAGCAGTGGCTAAAAGGAAATGTATAACACTGAATTTCTATACCAGAAAAGAAAAAAAAAGATTTTAAATAAATAACCTAAACTTGCACCCTAATAAACTAGAAACAAAACAAATGAAACCCAAAGCAATCAGAAGAAAAGAAATAATAGAATTCTGGGAAGGTGGTGGACTAGACTATCCAGAGGTGTTTGACCTGCAGAAGAATATCAAAATGAGCCCAATGCCACCACAGTCGCTATAGCCATTTTCTAGTCCCAGAACTCTAGACCATTGCAGAGTACCTCCCTGTAGAGCAGCAGTTCTGTGGGTAGCCCATCACTGCAGCTACAGACTCCACAGACGTGAGGGAGGTGGCTGCAACCACCACCACCATTGCAACCTCCACAAGTTAACCCCACTGCTGCTAAGGACACTACAGGCACAAGGGAGATAGCTGCAGCCACTGTTGCCACTGTTACTTCCACTAAGTAAACCTGCTGCCACTACGGACACTGTAGCTATATGCAACACCCATGCAGAGACCACAGCTAAGCAGTTGGCTGCTGAAACTGCCACTGCTGCAGTTACTGCCACCACAGGCACTACCAGGTAGCCACCATTATCATGTGAGCAGTCCACCACAGCTGGATCCACTGCTGTCATGTGGGCAGCCTCCTAAGCCACCACTACAGCTGCTGCTGCTGCAAGGGCAGGCCGCTACCACAGCAGCAGCTTCAACAGCCACTGACACTGTGCAGGCATACCATTGACCACTCAAATTCATTGACACAAGGAAGATCACCAAGGGAATCCAGTGAAGGCAAGTAATAGAAGAAGAAACTGCTCTACCAGATGACTAGGCATCAACATAGAGATACTAGAAATAGGAAAAAAAACATGAAAATATAAGTCCACTAAAGGAGTACAGTAACTCTCAAGTACCAGACCTCATAGAGCAGTAAATCCTTGAAATGACTGAAAAGGAATTTGGAGAAAAAATCTTAAGGAAACTCAATGAGTCACAATGAGATGCAGTTAGATGACACAATGAACTGAGCAAAACAATCAAGTATAAGAAGAAAAAAGTTTAGAAAGAGACTAATACTTTAAAAAAGAATGTAGCAGAATTCATGGAACTGAGGGAATCATTCAATGAAATAAAATATATAACTAAGAACTTAAGCAGCAGTCTAGAGCAAGCAGAAAAAAAAGAATTTCTGATTTTGAAGACAGTCTCTTCAAAATGACTCAGGCAAACAAAATGAAAAGGAAAAAGAATTTTAAAAATGGAGAAAATCTAAGAGAGATAGCAGACAACCTTAAGTACACAAACATCCAAATCATAGTTATTCTAGAAGAGGAGGAAAAAGGAAAAGACATCAAAAACCTATTCAAGGAAATAATAACAGAAAACTTCCTGGGTATAAGGAGAGACATAGACCTTCAGATCTAGGAAGCCCAAAGATCCCAAACAGATTAAACCCAAAAAGATACTCTCCAAGACATATTAAATTCAAACTCACAAAGCTCAAAGACAAAGAGAGACTTCTAAAAGCAGCAAAGAAAAGTGTCAAGTCATATATAAGGGAGCCCCCATCAGACTAACAACAGACTTCTCAAATGAAAATCTACAGATCAGAGAAAATGGGATTGATATATTCAAAATATTAAAAGAAAAGAAAATGCAAGCCAAGAATTTTATACCCAACAAGGCTATCCTTTAGAAATGAGGAAGAAATTGTGTATTTCCCACACAAACATTCACCATCAAATGACCAGACCTGCAAGAAATTCTCAGGGGACTCCTGCTTCTGGAATCTGAAAAATGATAATCACTATCATGGATACATAAGAAAAAACATAACCCACAGTTAAAATAAAAATGCAATCAAGAAAGAGAGAGAAACTAAATCATGCCACATCAAAAATCCAACTAACATTGAAGACAAATAATAAAAGAGGAAGAAAAGAACAAAACGTGTTTAAAATATCTAAACAAAAAGCAATAAAATGACAGAGGTAAAACAATACTTGTTGATAACAGCCCTAAGTGTAAATGGATTAAACTCCCAATTCAAAAGACACAGACAGACTGAATTAAAAAGTTAGGCCCAACTATATACTATCTTCAAGAGACTTACTTCACGTGTAAAGACACACACAGACTAAAAGTGAAAGAATGGAAAAAGCTATACCATACAAATGGAAACCAAAAAAGACCAGGAGTAGCTATTCTTCTATCAGATAAAACTGACTTTAAACCAAAACCATAAAAAGAGAAAAAGAAGGACACTATATAAAGACAAAGGGATCTATTCAGCAAGAAGACATAATAATCATAAATGTCTATGCATACAACACCAAAGCACCCAGATATATAAAGCAAACACTATTAGACCTAAAGAAAGAGATAGGCACCAATACAATAATAGTGGGTGTCCAGTCTCAGCACTGGACAGATATTCCAGACACCAAATCAATATAGAAATGCAGGATTTAAACTAAACCTTAGACCAACTAGACCTGACAGTTATCTATAGAACATTTCATCCAACAACTACAGAATATATATTCTCATCAGCACATAGAACATACTCCAGGATAAACCACGTTAGGTCTCAAATCAAGTCTCCGCAAATTTTTAAAAATCAAAATCACTTTGAATATCTATTCAGACCACAATAAATTAAAACTGGAAATCAATAACAAGAGAAACTCTGTAAACTATACAAATGCAGGGAAACTAAACAGGCTCTTGAATGCCCTGTTAATCCAAGAAGAAATTAAATAGGAAATCAGGAAATTTCTTGAAACTAATGAAAATAAAGAAACATCATACCAAAACCTCTGGGGTAAAGCAAAGGCAGTGCTAAGAGGTGAGTTTATTGCAATAAACACTTACATAAAAGGAATAGAAAGACTTCAAATAAATAACCTAATGCTACACCTCAAAGAACTAAAAAGAACAACAGCAATCCAATCCTAAAAGTAGTAGATGGAAAGAAATAATAAAGATTAGTGCAGAACATAATGAAATAGAGACCTAAAAAATGATACAAAAGATCAATGAAATGAAAAGTTGTTTTTTTGAGAAGATAAATAAAATAGACAAACCATTAGCTAGGTTAACTGGAAAAAAAAAAAGAGTACACCCAAACAACAAAAATTGGAAATGAAAAGGTAGACATTATAACCAGTACCACAGAAATATGAAGATTCATTAGGGACTCTTCTAAACAACTATATGCCAACAAATATGAAAACATGAAGGAAATGGATACATTTCTGGACACATACAAACTACCAAGACCAAACCAGTAAGAAATGCAAAACTTGAACAGACCAATAATAAGCAATTAGATTAAAGCAGGAATCAGCAATCTTCCAACTAAGAAAAGCCCAGGATTGGATGGCTTTACTGCTGAATTCTATCAAGACTTCAAAGAATTGATGCCAACTCTTCTCAAACTATTCCAAAAAATTAAAACAGAAGACATTCTCCTAAACCCATTCTATGAGGCCAGCATCACACTTATACCAAAGCCAGAAAAAGATATAACAAAAAAAAAAAAGAAAGAAAGAAAGTAGAAAATTACACGCCAATATCCCTGAAGAACATAGGTGTAAAAATCTCAACAAAATATTAACAATAAGAACACAGCAACACATGCAAAAAGTAATACACCAAGATCAAGTGGGATTCATCCCAGGTATGCAAGGACAGTTCAACATATGCAAGTCAATTAATGTGATCCACCACATCAACAAAATCAAGGACAAAAATCATATAATTAACTCAATAGATGCAGATAAAGCTTTTGACAAAATTCAACATCTCTTTCTGAAAATGACTCTCAGAAAATTAGGTATAGAAGGAAAGTATCTCAACACAATAAAAGCTGCATATGGCAAACCAATCAACAATATCATCCTGAATAGGGAAAAGCTTTCAGCATTTTTAATAACAGGAACAAGAAAAGGATGCCTTCTCTCACCACTCCTATTTAACAAAGTACTGGAAGTAGTAGCCAGGGCAATCAGGCAGGAGAAAGAAATAAAGGGCATCCATATTGGAAAGGACAAAGTCAAACTGTCACTGTTAGCAGATGACATGTTATTATGCATAGAAAAACCTAAAGATGCTACCAAAAAACTCTTAGAGCTCATAAATAAATTCAGAAATGTTGAAGGATACAAAATAAACAGGCAAATATAAGTAGTGTTTTCATACTCCAATAATCAACTAGCAAAAAAAGAAATCAAGAAAGTAAGCCCATTTACAGTAGTCACCAAAAAAATCAAACACCTAGGAATAAATTTCACCAAGGAGAAGAAATATCTCTACAGTGAAACTGAAAGAAAATAAAGTGGACCAAAAACGTTGGAAAGACAACAATATCATGCTCTTGGATTGAAAGAATTAACCTTGTGAAAATGTTGATACTACCCAAGGCAATCTACAGATTCAATACTAATCAAAATACCAATGACATTCTTCACAGAAATAGGAAAACAATAACAACAACAGCAAAAAAAAAAAAAGAAACAAACAAACAAACAAAAAAAACAATACTAACATTCACATGGAACAAAAAAAGACCCTGGACAGCCCAAGCAGTCCTGACCAAATAAATAAATAAAGCTGGAGGCATAACACTATCCAAATTTAACTTACATTACTAAACTCCTGTAACCAAAACACCATGGTACTGGCATAAAAACAGACACTTGGACCAGTGGAACAGAATAGAAAACCAGGGAATCAGCCGACATACTTACAGTTAACTGATCTTTGACAAAGGCAATAAGAGCATACATTGGGGAAAAGACTGCCTCTTCAATAAATGATTCTAGGAAAGTTGGACATCCATATGCAGAAGAATGAATGTAGATCTGTACCTCTCACCATATACCAAAATCAACTCAAAGTGGATTAATGATAAAATAAGATCTGAAACCATAAAATTACTAAAAGGAAACATAGGGGAAACACTTTAGGAAGTAGGACTGGGCAAAGACTTTATGAGTAAGACCCCAAAAGCACAAGCAACAAAAGAAAAAATAAACAAATGTATTGTATAAAACTAAAAAGCTTCTGCACAGCAAAGGAAACAATCAACAGAGTGCAAAAACAACCTATAGAATAGGAGAAAATATTGCAAACTATACATCTGATAAGGGATTTAATATTCAGAACATACAAGGAACTCAAACAACTTCAAAGTAAAAAACAAACAAGCATATAATCCAATTAAAAAATGGGCAAAGGAGCTAAATATACATTTCTCAAAGGAAAACATACAAATGGCCAGCAGGTACATGAAAAAATGCTAGACATCACTAATCATCAGGGAAATGCAAATCAAAACCACTCTGAGATATCACCTCACCCCAATCAGACTGGCTATCATAAAAAGACTGGTGAGGATGTGGAGACAGAAGAACCCTCCTGCACTGTGGGTGGTACTGTAAATTAGCACAGCCATTATGGAGAACAGTACGGAGGCTCCTTAAACAACTACAGATTGAACTACATATGATCCAGCCATCCCACTATTGGGTATATACTCAAAGGAATGGAAATCATCATGGTGAATGCACTCCCACATTTATCTCATCTCTATATACAATAGCCAAAGTATAGAGGCAACCTAAATGTCCATTGTAGGATGACTTGATAGGGAAAACATGGTATACATACAAAATACAATACTACTCACTTGTAAAAAAGAATGAAATTCTGCCATTTGCAGCAACATGGATGATCCTGAAAAAATTATATTAAGTGAAATAAGCTGGGCATGGAAAGAGAAATACTGCATGTCCTCATTCATAACTGGGTGCTGAGAGAGAGAGTGAGATGGAAGGAAGGAAGGAGGGAGGGAGGGAGGGAGGGAAGGAAGGAAGGAAGGAAGGAAGGAAGGAAGGAAGGAAGGAAGGAAGGAAGGAAGGAAGGAAGGAAGGAAGGAAGGAAGGAAGGAAGGAAGGAGGAAAGACATGGCACATTAAAATTTCAGAAGGAGAAAACAAACCTAAGGATACTAGAGATGGGGGGCAGGGCATTTGGGGAGTGATTGGTTGGGTAAAGGGCATAAAAATTATGAGTTTTAATAATGAATATGCTAATAAAAGAAAAATTTTTAAAAAGATTGATAAAAATAAAAATAAAAATTTGACCTCATAATAGAGAGTAGAATAGTGGTTACTAGAGGCAAGGAAGGTGACATGGAGGTGACAGGGAGAGGTTGGTTAATGGATACAAAATTACAGCTAGATATCAGGAATAAATTCCATGTTCTATAACATGGTTGGGTGACTATAGTTAACAATAATTCATTGTATATTTTCAAATAGCTAGAAGAGAGAATTTTGAATTTTCCCATCACAAAGAAATGATAAATGTTTGAGGTGATGGATATGCTAATTATTATGATTTGATCATTGCACATTGCATAAATGTATAGAAATATACTGCACTCCATAAATATGTAAATTAATGTGTCAATTAAAAATAAGACCAATAAATAGGGTTATATACCCAACAAAGTGAGATTTATGCTAGAAACTGAGGTAAGATTAACCTTAGAAAATCAATGTAATACACACTATGAATACAATAAAGGACAAAAAACACATTCCAATTTCAATAGATGCAAGAAACTTATTCTACAAAACTCAACACCCATTTATAATAAAAAAAAAATCTCAACAAAAGTAAAAGGAAAATTTTGTGTACCTTATAAAGTGAATTTAGGAAATACCCATTTCTAACATCATACTTAAGGGTGAAAGTTTTATGTCTATTATAACTACTTCTTTTCAATATTGTACTGAAAATTCTGTATATTTCAATAAAGAAATAAAACCAATTTAAGCAAGAATTTTTTCACAATATTACTAAAATACTTAGAAATAAATTTAACAAAAAAGTGTAAGCAAGATTTACATATTGAAAAATGCAGAGCATTTCAGATAGAAATTAAAGAAAATCTAATAAATGATGAGACCTTTTATGTTCGTGAGTCAGAAAAAACAGTATTGTTAGGAGGACAGTTCATTTGAAATTGATTTATAAATTCAGTGAGTTCTCTGTCAAAAATCTCAGCAGGATTCTTTATTATTTGACAAGCTGATTTTCAAATGCATATGGAAATGCTACTGGATAGCCTAAACAACTTTGAAAAAGAAGAAGAAAGTTAGAGAATTTACACTATCTGATTTCTGAATTTACTGTAAAGCCACAATAATCAATACAGAGTGGTACTGGTGAAAATACAGGCATACAGATCAATGAAACAGAACTGAGAGTACAGAGTAAATCTTACTTTTATAATCATTGATTTTCAATAAAGATGCCAAGGAAACTTAACAGAAATAAAAAAGATAGTTTTTTCAAAAAATCCTTCTGGGGGAATTGCATATCCACATGCATTAAGAAATATATAAATACACATACCCACCCACACACTTTTTTACTTCAAAGGACCATGAAGAAAAAAGACAGTCCACACTCTAGGAGAATATAACTGCAAACCATACATTTAATAAAGGATTTGTATGAAGAACATATTAAAAACTCTTATAATGCAACAATAGACAAATAGCCCAATTTTAAGTGGGGAAATGATTTGAACAGATATTGTACCAAAGAAGATATACAAATAACAAATAAGCACATAAAATAGTCACTAGAGGAATACAAATTAAAACCCCAATGAGAACACTAAATATCCAGTGGAATGGCTATAATCAAAAGACAGACAATACTAAAGGCTGCAGAGAATGTGGAGAAACTGGAAGTCATGTATTGTTGGTGGAAATTTTAAATGGTACAACTACTTTGGAAAATAGTTTGTCACTTTCTTAAAAATTTAAACATACATATACCATACGATGCAGCCATTCCATTCCTAAGTATTCACCCAAGAGAACAGTAAACCTATGTTCATAGAAAAACATGAAGCCTTATACTTGCAAATGTGTAAATTATGTAAACTTGTGCATGGAAGCTGTATTCTTAATAGCCCAGAATTGCAAACAACTCAAGTTTCCATCAACAGGTTAATGTATAAATAAATTGTGGTATATACTTACATGGAACACTACTAGTCATAAAAAGAAATGAATCACTGATACATGCAGTAATATAGTTACATTTTCAAAATAATTATGCTGAGGGAAAAAAACAAGTCAGCGAAGGGAACATACTATATGATTCCATTTGAATAAAATTCTAGAAAATGCAAACCAATTTATAGTGACAGAAAACATATCACTGGTTTCCTGAGAACTGGAGGGGACTGTGAAGGACAGGACAGGCAGGAGGGATTATAAAGACCACAAGGAGACTTTTGGTAGATATATTCATTTCCTCAAATTTCATGACAGTTCCCAGAATATACACATGTCAAAACTTAACGATTAGTACACTTTAAATATGTGCAGTTTATTATACGTCAGTTATACCTCGATAAAGCTGTTAAAATAAAATATCCATCTAGACCTTCACACCATATACTCCAACTACTTCAAAAAGGTGCAATATGTGTATTTTAGCTGTGACACATTTTTTAGCTACTGAACACTTATGCTTAAGGAATTTCTTTTACTCAGACATAAACGTGCTAATTAAAATCAACTTTCTCAGATAAAATTGAGAAGTATATTACTTCAAAGCCTAGTCCAACCATCCTAGAAAATATAAAAAGTTTTTCACAGCAGTATCTAGAAGTATGCTGGAAAGGAGAAAACTGGCTTTACTCTCTTGCCAGTTTTTCACATTCTTTTTATCAAAGTGAAAGGGAAACCGAATATCAATGGTTTGACAGAAGAGGGAACTATTTGGAAATATGTTTATTTGAATTAAGAGATTTCTAAGGAGGCCATGTTCATATAGTTTGAAACTTGGTGTGTACTGAATAAGAGAAAGATAAAATGTGTCATGGACATCATTGTCCTGAATAATTAGAAGTTGGTGTTCTCCTTGAAGCTCTTCTAATAACTATCTATCCTTGGGCAATAACACTTAATTTCTCTAAATTGTTTCATCATCCATAAAATGGAGAATTTTATCAAATAATGACTAGAAATATTGTCTATCTCTAAAACACTATGTTCCTAGAAGGTATGTAGAATATGAAGGTTGCAGCTCTATCTTCCTTGTTAATAAATCTTTTTTTGGATAATCACCATTTTTTTTTCAATTTTTATTAAGTTATTTTACTAGAGTTTGTATAAGCAATGCACTACACATTTAAGAACTAGTTTTGGGGCGAATGAAATGTCTGGGTATATAATAAATTGTCAGCAAACCACTAGTTCTTTAAACAAAACAAAAAATACATTTAAGAACATGAGATGCCAGTCTGAATGAACTTTAACATAGTAATTGCTAAAAAAAAGAGTACACGAAATATGTTCACCTGGAAAAATTTCTGTTTTTCAATTGAATAAAATGATATTCAAAGTGATTAGTTATGTTATTTTAATTATCTTTAATAAGCAATTGTATAGATTATCATGATCTGCTTTTTATTATAAACATTTTCATAAATATGTTTAGGAAAATGTTTTGATGGAGCTTATATTATTTATATCCATTGCAAGCCAATTTATCTAAGAATATTCATAAAATATTGCATAAATATTTTTGCATTGGCAGTTGAAACACCTTACTTTCCAATACAATGGGAGACATAAGCATTAAGTCTTTCCATCTTCCTTGGAATTCTATGCTAGACACAATCACCATTGAATGTAAATAAACCTGAATGACTGTATAGGATGATAAAAATCTATCTTTTTCATTTGAGTATTCTAATAGTAAACTATGACAGCTTGACAGCTGGGGTGGCTGAAACCCAGATAATTTTCCCATAAAGTTATACAATATAGCCTGATTCCAATAGGGTTTAAGCTATTTGGAATATGGGCACTCGAGGTCACAAAATAGCAGTACAATCTTTGATTTTGCTGAGGTGTTAAATACATTTTCTATATCATGATGCTTAATGCCTGGTATATGTGAATAAGAGAAGCAATGTCTTCCCAAGATTTTATTCTCAAGTTCTTGTATTTCTTGAAACTATTTTTAAACACTATCTGGCAATATGTTTCTAAGATATTACTATTTTGAACTTTCACAGTATGTTGTTATTCTAACACAGTCTAAAATCTTTTCACCACAACAAGAATAAACATGTTTAATTGATGCAAAATATCAAGTAGCATTCAGTCACATTTTTCTTGAAATTATTTCCACAGTAGTTATTTTATGCATATTTTTTAAATTAAGGAAGATAGAGATACACATAGAGCTAACTCACTACTTGCCAGAAACTAAAATAAAATAAGATCATGGTATTTAAAGAGAGCCATAACATTTTGGAGGTTCTCTTTATTTTATGTTTAATTGAACATGGAGAAAGTTTTTTCAATGTGTTTAAACACACAGTTTACTATGCATTTGGAATTTTATCGTTCAGCTGCTTTATATAAAAGAGGAATTATTCCTTTATGACATCTGGGCCATTATGTAGCCAAACTATCCATTTTAGCCTGTGTAAAACACTGTCCTAGAAAATATTCCAACTGCTTATGTTAGTATATTTCAATGGAATTTGTCATTCTAAATTTACCCTATCTTTGATAATATTTGAGAAAAATTTTGAAATTAATACCTCATAAATGACAA
The DNA here is from genome assembly GCF_027409185.1 of Cynocephalus volans. NCBI lineage: Eukaryota > Metazoa > Chordata > Mammalia > Dermoptera > Cynocephalidae > Cynocephalus > Cynocephalus volans. Next base: position 67,413,503 of record NC_084475.1, read on the forward strand.
TTTGATGGCTTTTGAGAATTGTGATGGATAATTTTGTGATATTTTCTCACTCCAAGAAACTCTATTTGATAACTGTCACTCATTCTCAAAATCTGGGTCCTCTACCAACTTTGTGATACTTGTCCCAACTCCATTTACCACAGAATGAATGGATAAAGGATAGCTTAACAAGCTGAGCCTATCAGATATTCTCAGAAAGAATTTTGAAATTAGACTAGAAATGCTAGATATACGGCCATGTAAACTTTAGAGTTCAGGGCCAGTTGTATGAATAGAGAAGCTAAGAAAACCTGTCTACAAGATTAATAAGACATGAGAGTGACACTTTTGGCACCCGAGAGAGGAATCACTTCGGTTCTCAACAATTTTGTGTGTGTGTCTTTACTCCTAATTGGTTGCATGAGCTATACCTGTATCTTTATGAGATAAGATATTATAAGGTCTTACACTAGTTTTAACTAAAGTATAAGAAAAAAAAGAGAAACACTTCAGGAAATAGGACGGGACACAGACTTCATGAATATGACCCCAAAAGCATGGGCAACCAAAGGAAAAATAAACAAATGGGATTATATCAAACTAAAAAGCTTCTGCACAGCAAAAGAAACAATTAACAGAGTTAAAAGACAACCAACAGAGTGGGAGAAAATATTTGCAAAATATACATCTGACAAAGGATTAATCTCCAGAATATATAAGGAACTCAAACAACTTTACAAGAAAAAAAACAAGCAACCCAATTAAAAAATGGGCAAAAGAGCTAAGTAGGCATTTCTCTAAGGAAGATATACAAATGGCCAACAGACATATGAAAAAAATGCCCAACATCACTTAGCATCCGGGAAATGCAAATCAAAACCACACTGAGATACCATCTAACCCCAGTTAGGATGGCTAAAATCCAAAAGACCCTGAACGATAAATGCTGGCGAGGTTGCGGAGAAAAAGGAACTGTCATACATTGTTGGTGGGACTGCAAAATGGTGCAGCCTCTATGGAAAATGGTATGGAGGTTCCTTAAACAATTGCAGATAGATCAACCATACGACCCAGCTATCCCACTGCTGGGAATATACCCAGAGGAATGGAAATCATCAAGTCGAAGGTATACCTGCTCCCCAATGTTCATCGCAGCACTCTTTACAATAGCCAAGAGTTGGAACCAGCCCAAATGCCCATCATCAGATGAGTGGATACAGAAAATGTGGTACATCTGCACAATGGAATACTACTCAGCTATAAAAACGAATGAAATACTGCCATTTGCAACAACATGGATGGCCCTTGAGAGAATGATATTAAGTGAAACGAGTCAGGCACAGAAAGAGAAATACCACATGTTCTCACTTATTGGTGGGAGCTAAAAATTAATATATAAATTCACACACACACACACACACACACACGCACACACAAAACCGGGGGGCGGGGGGGAGTGGAAGAAGATATAACAACCACAATTACTTGAAGTTGATACGACAAGCAAGCAGAAAGGACATTGTTGTGGGGGGAGGGAGGAGAGGGAGGAGGGAGGGAGCTTTAGGTAAGGGGCAACAATAACCAACCACAATGTATATGGACAAAATAAAATTAAAAAAAAAAAATAAAATACATAAATAAATAAAGTATAAGAAAAAGGTTTACTGCTCACTATATACCAGGCATTGTTCTAAGCACTTTGTATATATTAACTAATTTAAACTTTGCAACCCCTATGAGATAGGTATTACTATTATCATCCTCATTTTATAGATGAGAAGACTAAGGCATAGAAAGGTCATTTAATTTGCTCATAACTTATGGCTCATTTATATATGGCAGCTGAACAAAAAAGATCTAAAGTATAATAAAGTATTTGTTTAAACACATTAAGAACATTTCTTCAGGCTCAATTAAACAGGCTTTCTAGACTTACAGCTATGAAATCTGCAATAGATTTCTTGATACAAAAAAAAAAAAGCAAACAAAACTAAAACAATCTTAATGAACAAACCTAGTGAGTAGTTTCTTGAAGTTAATGGCACTTTGGTTTATACAAAAGCCAGACACAAAGACACTCCTTTGCAAATTCTCGCCATAAACCAAGCATTCTCAAAGGGGATGATATTGACACCACTGGGAAGACAATTGATTCCTGAGGGGCGAAAAAAATCCTACTTTTTAATGTGTAAACCACAAGTACACATCCAGTACGTAAACATATGTGCAATGTATCTATTGTATCAAAATTTCATAGGAGAAATAATTTTTTGAAAAAGTCTAAAAAGGTTATTTCTCAGGGTAATGAAAACAAAATAAGATTGAGAAACTTTGCTTCATACAAATCAAGGTTTTTCCCACATGTATTGAGCTCATCTTTCACCATACGATAAACTATATATTTTTTCCTTACAAAATAGTCACTAAGGATTGATAATCCTAGGATTTGAGAACAGCCTTCTATCTACTCTTCTCAAGTACAAAAAAATTATGCAAGCTGTTTTCTGAATTAAAGAACTGCAAAAATATTTATGTTTCCTTTTATTAAAAAGCATTTAAAAAACCCGTTTACACTTTTTGTGTGTGCTCTCATTTGACCAAAAATAGTTTTCCTTTTAAAAAATGAAACTTGTCACTGGATCATTCTTCCATGGGAACAGCTGCTCATGGCATGTTTGAATATATTTGCTTAAGAAATACAAAATTATTAGCATGCTAATCCTCTAACCTTTTAAGGAAAGCCAGCTGTGATTATTCACAGCTAGACCATAGCTTTTGGTTTCAGATTTGTGGAAACTCTTTCCCTTGATTTCTCAGAGAATTCTATCTGAACAACTTGATTTTCTGGGTTGGAGCCATACTATGAACAAAGCAGCCTCAACTATTGGCCCCAATAACTAGGGAAAACACACAAAATTTACTTTCCTGGCCTTGCTCATAGTAAGTTTTTTTTATAGTATATATTTTTATTAAGAAATTAACATTATAACACTTACTATGTGCAATAATACTAGGTGCTGTTTTAAGTTTTAAGCAGTTTAAACAATTAACTAGTTTAATCCTCATGAAGGATTAAATTAAAGATATAATTATTACTCTTGCCATTTTTCAGTTTAAGTAATCGAGCCAAAGAGATGTGAAGCAAACTGCCAAGGGCCACACATCTGGTAGGTGCCAATGCCAAGATTCAAACAGAGGCCATCTGGCTCCAAATTCTGTGCTTGTTATAAGTTAATTCCAATGTTCCAAACACTAAATTAATTATGTTAAATATATTTTCTTATTTATCCTCACAGCAACCCTAAAAGGTAGCATGGTTATCATTCCCATTTTGAAAGATGGAGGCAATAAAGAAGAGAGAATTTGAACACCTGATCCAAAGTCATAATACTGCAAGAGATGAACCTCTGATTTGAACCCAGACCTTTCTTCCTCCAAAGCCCTTCTTCCCCACATTCCAAGGTAATACATACTATTCAAGGAGAAGCCCCACCTTGCTTCATTCTGTCTTGTGTGGCATAAACAAGTCCAGAAGGCACTGACTTAATCTTTCTTTCTCTCCTGTAATACCATTTTTTGCCCAAGCGAATCACTGCTGTATCAAACTTGTTGAGGCTCTAGCCAGAGTTTCTTTTTGCTTACAGAAGTTAAATATACCTGGAAGACAGTCTATTCATAGTTTTGAATTTAGTTTCCTGAAATATTCTAATAATTTTGACCTTGTAGGTTTCCATCCAGAGGATGATCACCCATTTTCCCCTAACTTCTGGGTATAATGGGATTTAGTCTAGCATATTTAACATGTTTTGAGTCGAGATATGAAGACCACCAACTATAAACATATGTGCTAGCTAGTTGCCAAAAACAGGGAGTTATTCCAGTCCAACGTGATAAATACTCACTAATAATCATGAATCATGTAATACCGTGCTTAATGTTTTATTGAGTAGCACACTTAAAACCTCATCATACTCCAATTATATTAGCAGAGTAGATATTTTATTACTATTTTCTAGATGAGAAAAAATGATATTCAGATGCTTCAATGATGTTTCATCAAGGTAAATTTAGGGTTTGGAATTCTTATCAGCTATGTGGATTCTCATAAATATATATTTGGGAAAAGCACCAAGGCAGGTATACTGCTCCCCATTGAGAAGACGGGTAAAGTTAATTGCTTTACTGTTATTCTGTAACTCAGAAAAGTCTATTCTGTAGACTCAGATAACACCATATCTACAATACAACTGTGAAAAACATTTAGGAACTGAAAAGTGAATTGATATGTTTTTTTGTCAATGGATTAATTGGTTCCAAATACTTCATGTACGCTACCTACATCCTCTATACCCCATCTCTGACCTCTCTTGCTATTACACACTCCACAGGTTTGTGGACACTGGAGTAGCTGTATGCCTATACCTGCACACATGAGGACTTATAGAAGTTTTAGCTTTTCTCTGCCAAGTTTCAAGTATCACCTAGCATGAGCTGTTATTCAACTGACCTATGCTCACAGTTACACAGATGCAATGTGCCATGAAGATACCTCTATTCACCTTCTAACACAGGCAAGTGAAAAAGATGCACAGAAAGGAGTTATCATAGAGAAATAAAACTGTGAGATGTTCCCCAGAACCATGAGTTTTGGCTTTAATTACATCAGTAAATAAAATATAAAGTACTGTTCCTAATTCATTCCTGCTCTTTTTATCATCAGAATATTAATATAGAGTGGCTGTACATTCAACACAGTAAATGCCTTCTTTTTGGAAGGCTACTGAGACCCAGCTGGAGACCAAGATGGAACCAAGGAAATTGCTTCCCAGGCCTCAATCCAATCTCAGCTTTAAGACAAGAGCAGAAAATGATTTTAATATATATTGTCAACTATGATATTTAGACTAAGTTTTGTAGTGCTCTTTTGCCACATCCTAGCTCACTAAGAAAAAAAGAGTATTAGTGAACTGTAATATCCTTTATACTTGTGTGTGAGAAAAGATATAATCCTTGTTTTGAAAAGTACCAGCTGCACATTAAGGAGGGGAGTTTCAAACAGATCCCTGAGAGTGACACATGCCCCAGCTTAGCTCAATTGAGTCAGAATATAGATAGCAACTATGCATTGGGTGTGCATTTGAGTGGAAAACCAATTTTTTTTAGTAATAATTCTCTAACTTTAATGTATTTCAAATTTCTTAGCCATACCCATAGAATTTATGACCAAGTAGTGGGGAACTACTGTGATTCAGTGACAAAACACCAAGAAAAACTTTGATATATTTCTAGGGAGCCTAAGAAAGGTTGTGGGTAGTTGAATTGACTAAAAAATTTGGTTCATACAAATCACGCTACATATATTTCTTTCTAAAGGGATGCTTGATCAAGAGTAAGAGAAAATTAGGAATTAGAATCAAATATTTACACACTCATTTATTTAATTAAAATAATGTATTTTATTCTATTTTAATTTTATAACTTTGATTAATAATTGAATGAACAGACATTAAACCAATACTCAATCCAAGAATTAGAATTTTACCTATAACTTGCATCTATTCATGTTTTCTTGTCCTATGTTATCCCTTTGTTTTCCCTCTGGAGGAAACAAATATATTGTATTTTGTATACTTCATTTTTTCCTCTTCTTGTTTTTGCTTTAGTTTTAGCACTCATATATATAAGCAAAAAAAATATATACGGTGAAGTTGTTCTAGTTCAGGGGGTTACAAAAGTGGTATCAAATTTTATACAGTTTTCTGGCATTTGCATTTTCCCTCAATATCATGTTTCAGAGTTTTATTTCTCTTATTGCATGTAGCTGTTGTTCAGTCATTTTTCACTCATGTGTAGTAATCAATTGTGATACATCACAATTTTTTTAACAATTCTCTTGTGGATGGTTATTACAATCTCTTCCGGTTTTTTGTTTTGTTTTGTTTTGTTTTTCGTTAATGATGCTGCTATAAATGTTTTTTGTATTTGCCTTTTTGTGTGAGTGCATAATTTCTAGGCAAAATGATATGTGAATATTTAATATCATAAGGTAAGGCTAAGGTTTTCCAAAGAAATTGTACAGTTCACCTCAATCAATAAATTCTCATTCAGGTGCATTATCTCCAGTATTGGTTTTGTCAGACTTCCTAATTACAGCCTATCTAGCAGATATAAAATGGTATCTTGTTTATTTCACACACATTTTTGAAAAATAGTTTTAGTAGGTACATATTTCCCAGTTGGCATTTATTTTTCACAATACTGTGTGGATGGTTTTACAGTTTTTTCTATTGATCCTTTACAATTGATGTGAATTTTCTCTATATCCATTTTTAAGACTCTTTTTCTTTGAGTTCTGAAGCTTCAGTATAACACATTTGGGCCTAAATTGCTTTTTATTTATTCTCCTTATAATGAAGATTCAAATGTTTCCATTAGTACTACCATTGCTGTCAGTACTGGAGAATTTGTAGCTGTTTTCCTCTATTTTTTACTCTCTTCCTACAACATCAACTAAATTAATATTATATATATTTATTTTGTCCTCCATGTCTCTCAGTAATTCTTTCCTAATTTTAATCTCACTGTCTTAGAGATGCTTAAATTTGGGTAATTTCTGCACTTATATCATCTAATTTTCTAATTCTTTCTTCAGTTGTTTGTTATCTCCAAGTTAAGACATCCATTGAGACTTTTCAAGGATTTTATTTTTCGCCTAGAAAATCTTCATTTATTTTAGATTATAGTTTATTTTTCAAATGTTCCTACTTAATTCTGATGCCCTTTTGTTGTGATTTCTCTAATTAAATCTTGTTCTCAAAATTACATAGTTGTTCTGTATTATTTACTTGTCATCCCAATATCTGTAGTCCTTTAAAGTCAAAATCAGTTATTTGCTTGTTGTGCCACCTCTCGCACAGGGTTCTTGCCTTCTGGTATTCTTGGTGGTCTTTGGTGGTGAACTCGTTGCTTGACCTTAGTCTTTGTCATAATGGTGGGATTAAATAAAGGAAACTGTTTCAGAGAGCATTTAATTGTAATTCTACCAATATACAGTGGCCATTACTGACCTGAAAGCATTTCAGGTCTCTTTAAAATTTGTGGATCTGTGTTGAGTTTAGAGTCAGTTTTTCTATTTTGCAGCTATTCTGAGACTAAATATCTTAATGCACTTTTGCTATCAGCATCTTCCTCAAAGGATAACCTACCTATCTTAATCTATTTTCTGTTGCTATAACAAAATACCACAGACTGGGTAATTTATAAAGAAAAAAAGTTTATTCAGCTCATGGTTCTGGAGGCTGGGACATCCAAGAGCATGGTGCTGACATCTGGTGAGGGCCTTCATGCTGTGTCATAACATGGCAAAAGGCATCACATGGCAAGAGGGCAAGAGCATGTGTGTCAGCTCAGATCTTTCTTCCTCTTGCTTTGAAGCCGCCAATCCCATCACGACCTTATCCAATCCTAACTACCTCCCAAATGCCCCACCTTGAATCAACATTTGAATTTGGGGATCAAGTTTCCAACTTGTGAAATTTGGAGGACACACTCAAATCATAGTACTACCCTTATTGACAACCAATTCTCTGCCACCAGAAAACTTTTTTGGAAGGGAAGGGGAAAAAAATTGTCTTTGTAGACCTTCCTTATCACTTAAGAGGCATCAGTGCTCCAATGTGCATGTTCTATCTATGGTACCATCAGTAAAGTTGTCTAAAGAGCAACCGTTAAACCATGGCTGGAAGAGAAGTTTAAAGGAATGCCATAGCCAGTGTCGGAAAATTCTACAAGTTTCAGTGCTTTAAAATTTATAGTTATAGAATTTGAACCATTAACTCATTTACAGAAAGAGAAAAGTTCTTCTGACTTAGATGGTCATTTATAGAAATTGACATTTATATTGTATGTGGAAAAAATATTATTATTTGATTCTTCCCCCCCTTTTCATTTCACTGGATGTTTGTAGAGAGAATTCATTAAAAGACTATAAATATTTGAGAATGAAGGTGAATAGACAAAGGTGGATCAAATAGGATGTCACAAAGGCTAATGAGATAAAAACTGTGCAAATAAAATCTTAGTTGAATTTTCATAACAATTTCCTAATGATGACGTATACACAGCATAAACCTAATATTTAAGGGAAACAGTAAAATTACCAATCAATTGTATTAGATTTGATAAAAATCCCAGAGGGTATGCTGAAGTGTGAGAGGCTTAAACTGGACTGGTCTGATGAACTAATAGCCATTTTTTTTCATTTTCATATATTTATTTTCCATAGTTCCCATAAGTTTCCCTCTCTCTTTTTTTTTTTTCCAGCTAAGGGATTATAAAAAATGTTTATTTAGTGCAGTCAGTGTTCATTCAGGGAAGCAGCACAATTATGAGTTATCAGATAAGGGACTTATCATAGGAATTGAGCTTTACACAAATTTACACAAAATGCTAGGGAACACAAGTCTGCACAGGGAAGGAGGAAGATCAAAAGAGCCCTCAGCCAGTAAATCTGGGAGGTCAAGTAGGCCTGCTATGGGAAAAGTGGTGGAGAATTCTAGGGGAGACATCTACATGTATGCAGAAAAACATCTTGAAATGGGCCTGAGACTTTTATTGGGCATCAAGGTCAGGGGTCCAAAGAAGAATTGGAAACAGAGGAGAGGAAAATAAGTACAAATTGGAATCTGCCAGCACTTCTGTGTCTGTGTGTTACCACAGCTAGCCACCATTTCCTACAGAGAGCAATGGCTATTGCTTCACTTCTGCCTCCCAGATCTCACAAATGTCCTTTGTTTATCCAGTATCCAACTCTAGCCTGGAATAATTTAGGAAAAAGGGTTCTGAGAAACATAGTTCCATATGAACAAATTTGATAACAAAATATCCCATCATAGTCACTGTAAGTTGAAATTAGTTGTTCTAGACATTTCTCACTTTTCAAGGAAGAACAGCAATAAAATCATAAAACATAAAAGTTCACTGAAAGGTGTATTTTTCTTATTAAAGATTAGATAGATAGATAATTCCTGTCTTATCTCCATCATTATATATGCAAATCCTCCCATGGAACAAGAGTGATATTATAAAACGTTGTGGGCCTGGGTGTTAAACAGAATCATGGATTATTTAATAACGATGTGATTTTTTTTCCCATTCATTAGATGATGTTTCTTATGTAGCAAATAGCACAAGAGCTGTCTTGAGAGTTTTTTGAAATCTTATTATAAAATATCTGTTCTTTCTCTGAAGATAACTACTATGTTCCATTATATGTAAATTTTAGAAATTTGATAGAAAGTTTTGATTTAATGTTCTACCAAATATCACCAAGGAATTTCCCAGCTGAAATGCATAACATGAACATGCATTCAGTCACGTTTCTCTCAGCTTTGATCTTCTCATTCAAATATGAGAAATTATTTAATTTGTATTATCTCTGCCCCTTGGACATATCTGCAGATTTGGGGGCAATATCATCTGGTAATATTTAAAACACATTGTACTAAATAAATTAGTGTCTCAGTAAATTGAGAGAGATGAACAAATTTGTATTTAAAGTAAGATAAATAAGTTTGTATTTATTTATTTATTTATTTTATTTTTTTTAGAGTTTTAGAAATTCTTTTTTTTTTTTTTTAATTTTATTTTGTCGATATACATTGTGGCTGATTATTGCTCCCCATCACCAAAACCTCCCTCCCTTCTCCCTCCCCCCCTCCCCCCCAAGAATGTCCTTTCTGTTTGCTTGTTGTATCAACTTCAAATAATTGTGGTTGTTATATCTTCTTCCCCCACCCCGGTTTTTGTCTGTGTGTGTGTGTGTGTGTGTGTGTGTGTGTGTGTGTGTGTGTGTGTGTGTGTGTGTGTGTGTGAGAATTTATATATTAATTTTTAGCTCCCACCAATAAGTGAGAACATGTGGTATTTCTCTTTCTGTGCCTGACTTGTTTCACTTAATATAATTCTCTCAAGGTCCATCCATGTTGTTCCAAATGGCAGTATTTCATTCGTTTTTATAACTGAGTAGTATTCCATTGTGTAGATGTACCACATTTTCCATATCCACTCATCTGATGATGGGCATTTGGGCTGGTTCCAACTCTTGGCTATTGTAAAGAGTGCTGCGATAAACATTGGGAAACAGGTATACCTTCGACTTGATGATTTCCATTCCTCTGGGTATATTCCCAACAGTGGGATAGCTGAGTTGTATGGTAGATCTATCTGCAGTTGTTTGAGGAACCTCCATACCATTTTCCATAGAGGCTGCACCATTTTGCAGTCCCACCAACAATGTATGAGAGTTCCTTTTTCTCCGCAGCCTCGCCAGCATTTATCGTTCACAGTCTTTTGGATTTTAGCCATCCTAACTGGAGTTAGATGGTATCTCAATATGGTTTTGATTTGCATTTCCCGGATGCTGAGTGATGTTGAGCATTTTTTCATATGTCTGTTAGCCATTTGGATATCTTCCTTAGAGAAATGCCTATTTAGCTCTTTTGCCCATTTTTTAATTGGGTTGCTTGTTTTCTTCTTGTACAGTTGTTTGAGTTCCTTATATATTCTGGATATTAATCCTTTGTCAGATATATATTTTGCAAATATTTTCTCCCATTCTGTTGGTTATCTTTTAACTCTGTTAATTGTTTCTTTTGCTGTGCAGAAGCTTTTTAGTTTGATATAATCCCATTTGTTTATTTTTCCTTTGGTTGCCCGTGCTTTTGGGGTCGTATTCATGAAGTCTGTGCCCAGTCCTATTTCCTGAAGTGATTCTCCTATGTTTTCTTTTAGAAGTTTTATTGTTTCAGGATGTATATTTAAATCCTTAATCCATTTTGAGTTGATTTTAGTATACGGTGAGAGGTATGGATCTAGTTTCATTCTCCTGCATATGGATATCCAGTTATCCCAGCACCACTTGCTGAAGAGGCAGTCCCTTCCCCAGTGAATAGGCATGGTGCCTTTGTCAAAGATCAGCTGACAGTAAGTGTGTGGGTTGATTTCTGGATTCTCTATTCTATTCCATTGGTCAGTGTGTCTGTTTTTATGCCAGTGCCATACTGTTTTGGTTATTATAGCTTTGTAGTATAGCTTAAAGTCAGGTAGTGTTATGCCTCCAGCTTTATTTTTTTTTGCTCAGCATTGCTTTGGCTATGCGTGGTCTTTTATTGTTCCATATAAATGTCTGGATAGTTTTTTCCATTTCTGAGAAAAATGTCTTTGGTATTTTGATGAGGATTGCATTGAATTTGTATATCACTTTGGGTAGTATGGACATTTTCACTATGTTGATTCTTCCAATCCAAGAGCATGGGATATCTTTCCATCTTCTTGTATCCTCTCTAATTTCTCTCAGCAGTGGTTTGTAGTTCTCATTATAGAGATTTTTCACCTCCTTGGTTAACTCAATTCCTAAGTATTTTATTTTTTTGGTGGCTATTGTAAATGGGCAGGCTTTCTTGATTTCTCGTTCTGCATGTTCCCTATTGGAGAAAAGAAATGCTACTGATTTTTGTGTGTTGATTTTGTATCCTGCTACTGTGCTGAAATCATTTATCAATTCCAACAGTTTTTTTGTAGAGGTTTTAGGCTGTTCGATATATAGGCTCATGTCATCTGCAAACAGGGACAGTTTAACTTCATCTTTTCCAATCTGGATGCCCTTTATTTCCTTCTCTGATTGCTCTGGCTAGTACTTCCAACACTATGTTGAATAGGAGTGGTGAGAGTGGGCATCCTTGTCTAGTTCCTGTTCTTAAAGGAAAAGCTTTCAGCTTTTCCCCATTCAGGATGATATTGGCTGTGGGTTTGGCATATATGGCTTTAATTATGTTGAGATACTTTCCCTCTATACCTAACTTATAGAGGGTCTTTGTCATGAATGAGTGCTGAACTGTATCAAATGCTTTTTCAGCATCTATAGATATGATCATATGGTCCTTGTGTTTGAGTTTATTAATATGGTGTATCACATTTATTGATTTGCATATGTTGAACCAACCTTGCATCCCTGGGATGAATCCCACTTGATCGTGATGAATAATTTTACGTATGTGTTGCTGTATTCTGTTTGCTAGTATTTTAGTGAGGATTTTTGCATCTATATTGATCAAAGATATTGGCCTGTAGTTTTCTTTTTTGGTTATATCTTTACCTGGTTTTGGTATCAGGATGATGTTTGCTTCATAGAATGAGTTTGGGAGATTTGCGTCCGTTTCAATCTTTTGGAATAGTTTGTAAAGAATCGGTGTCAATTCCTCTTTGAATGTTTGGTAAAATTCTGCTGTGAATCCATCTGGTCCTGGGCTTTTCTTTGTTGGGAGCCTTCTGATAACAGCTTCAATCTCCTTTATTGTTATTGGTCTGTTCAAATTTTCTACGTCTTCACGGTTCAGTTTTGGGAGCTTGTGTGTGTCCAGAAATTTATCCATTTCCTCCAGATTTTCAAATTTGTTGGCATATAGTTGTTTATAGTAGTCTTGAATGATTCCTTGTATTTCAGATGAATCAGTTGTAATATCGCCTTTTTCATTTCTAATTTTTGTTATTTGAGTCTTCTCTCTTCTTTTTTTTGTTAGCCATGCTAATGGTTTGTCAATTTTATTTATCTTTTCAAAAAACCAACTTTTTGATTCGTTGATCTTTTGAATTGTTTTTTGGTTTTCAATTTCATTCAGTTCTGCTCTGATCTTAAGGATTTCTTTCCGTCTGCTAACTTTAGGTTTGGATTGTTCTTGTTTTTCTAGTTCTTTAAGGTGAAGTGTTAGGTTGTTCACTTGCCATCTTTCTATTCTTCTGAAGTGAGCGTTTAATGCAATAAATTTTCCCCTCAATACTGCTTTTGCAGTATCCCACAGGTTTTGGTATGATGTATCATTGTTTTCATTAGTTTCAAGAAATTTTTTGATTTCCTGCTTGATTTCTTCTTGGACCCATATGTCATTAAGTAGAATGCTGTTTAATTTCCATGTGTTTGTATAGTTTCCAGAGTTTCGTTTGTTATTAATTTCTAGTTTTAATCCATTGTGGTCTGAGAAGATACATGGGATAATTCCAATTTTTTTGAATTTATTGAGACTTGATTTGTGACCTAATATGTGATCTATCCTGGAGAATGATCCATGTGCTGATGAGAAGAATGAATATTCTGAGGTTGTTGGGTGGAATGTTCTGTAGATATCTGCCAATTCCAATTGGTCTAGAGTCTTGTTTAGATCTTGTGTTTCTCTACTGATTCTTTGCCTAGATGATCTGTCTAATATTGACAGTGGGGTGTTCAGGTCCCCTGCTATTATGGTATTAGTGTCTATTTCCTTCTTTAGGTCTAATAGAGTTTGTTTTATAAATCTGGCTGCTCCAACATTGGGTGCGTACATATTTATGATTGTTATGTCTTCTTGATGGATCAGTCCTTTTATCATTAAGTAGTGTCCCTCATTGTCTCTTTTTATGGTTTTTAGTTTAAAGTCTATTTTGTCAGATATAAGAATAGCTACTCCAGCTCATTTTTCTTTTCTGTTTGCATGGTAAATCTTTTTCCATCCTTTCACTCTTAGTCTGTGTGAATCTTTATGGGTGAGGTGGGTCTCTTGTAGGCAGCATATAGTTGGGTCCTGCTTTTTGATCCAGTCAGCCAGTCTGTGTCTTTTGATTGGGGAATTTAAGCCTTTTACATTAAGAGTTGTTATTGAAAGGTGTTGATTTATTCCTAGCATTTTATTGGTTATTTGGTTGTCTTAGGTGTCTTTTGTTCCTTGCTTTCTGATTTACTGTTTGGTTTCTGTGTTTGTTGGTTCCTTAGGTTGTAGATAGTGCTTTTGTTAGCTTGTTTTCTCTTCATGAATGCCATTTTAATTATACTAGCAGGTTTAGATTTTTCTTGGGTTTTTATGGCAGTGGTAGTTATTTTTCAGGAACCAAACCCAGTACTCCCTTGAGGATTTCTTGTAAGGGTGGTCGTGTGGTAGTGAACTCCAGCAGTTTTTGTTTGTCTGAGAAATATACTATTTGCCCCTCATTTCGGAAGGATAGACTTGCAGGGTAGAGTATTCTTGGCTGGCAATCTTTGTCTTTTAGTATTTTGAAAATATCATCCCATTCCTTTCTAGCTTTTAGGGTTTGTGATGAAAACTCTGATGTTAACCTGATTGGGGCTCCCTTATAGGTGATTTGACGCTTCTCTCTTGCAGCTTTTAAGATTCTCTCTTTGTCTCTGAGTTTTGCCAGTTTGACTATGACATGTCTTGGAGAAGGTCTTTTTGGGTTGAATACATTTGGAGATCATTGAGCTTCCTGGATCTGAAGATCTGTGATTTTTCCTATACCTGGGAAGTTTTCTGCCACTATTTTGTTGAATATGTTTTCAATGGAATCTCCATTTTCCTCCCCTTCTGGAATACCCATGACTCAGATATTTGATCGCTTATGGTTGTCTGATATCTCTCTCAGATTTTCTTCAATGTCCTTGATTCTTTTTTCTTTCTTTTTGTCTGCTTGTGTTATTTCAAACAGCCCATCTTCATGTTCAGAGGTTCTCTCTTCAACTTCGACAAGCCTGCTGGTTAAACTCTCTGTTGTGTTTTTTATTTCGTTGAATAACTTCTTCAGTTCAGCAAGTTCTGCTACATTTTTTCTCAGGACATTGATTTCCTTGTACATTTCCTCTTTCAGATCCTGTATACTTTTCCTCATTTCATCATGATGTCTAGCTGAGTTTTCTTGCATCTCATTCAGTTTCCTTAGAATTATCACTCGAAATTCCTTATCAGTTATTTCAAGGGCTTCTTGTTCTATAGGATCTAGAGTTTGAGATTTATTAACTTTTGGTGGTGTACTTTCTTGATTTTTTGTATTTCTGGTATCTTTTTTTTGGTGTTTATTCATTGTGGCAGGGGGTTTCACAGTCCACCGGTTTGAGACTAATGACTAACTAGGATGTTGCTGTGGTTGCCAATTTCGTATGGCTCCCTCCGTGACTGCTCAGTTGGCCTCTAGTGCCTTGTGTGTGTGGTTGCCTTGGGTCTTGGGCTTCTCCAGGGAGCCACCTTTCTGGTCAGCTTGGACTCTGCTGGGCTGGTGGATCACATACCACAGGGTGTGTGATCTCTGTTGAGCTTTCACTTCCTGTGCAGGACTTCTCCCTGTTCCTTGTGCTCTGGCCCAGGCTGTTAGATTGTGCAGTGGCGACCCCACCGGGTGTGTGGTTTCTGTCGAGTCTCCGCCTCCCTGGCCGCACGTCTCCCCACTCTGTGTGCACTGTGCTGGGCTGGGGTGTGTCTTTTGCACCCCTCGTCTATCAGCTGGGCCTTCAAGACCCTGCTCGGCAACGCCTCGCCCAGGAAGTCTACCAGGTTTCTGCTAGGCACAGACGACCGGTCTCTCTGGGTGCCTTTGTAGCACTATGTAGATCTTTCTCGGGTCTTGTTCACCTTTGTATCCCCCCAGTATAAACCAAGTCTAGTGCCCACCTGCAGCCAGCTCTCCGGCAGGTTCAATCGGACCTGGGAACTCTCCTACCACACTATTCCCAACCAGAAATTTGTTAGGCTTTTTTCCAAACTGGTGGCCGCAGAGATGGTATCTGCCTCCCAGTAACAGGGAGTTTACCTGGGGCCGGAGTCCAGGGTGTGGTGGAGTGACAGTCGGCCCGCCCGTACTTCCTTGCCCTCCCGAGACTGGCCAGGGACGCCCCACGCCACCAGCCCCGCCAGAGAACCGCGGAGGGAGTGGGAGCGGAGGCCGGTCTGCAGGCTCTGGAAAGCCCCGCGCCAGGCCAAGCAAGTGGGAGGGCTCAGTGATGGCGGAGCAGGGCAGAGCTGCCCGCACCTGGGAAAATGGAGGCAGCACCGGGGCGGTGAGTGGCCTGGTGGTGCAGGCGGGAGCCGCGTGGGCATCCACCCCCCGAACAGAGCTGTGCCAGGGATCACTCACAGTGCTGTGCCAGGTCGGGTGCTTGCTCTGTCTCTGGTTTGCCGCCTTTCCCAGTTCTCGGCCGCTGCCGCCTCGGGCTGTTCAGTCGCGGCGCGGCTCGGGCGCTCCCAGGAAACTTCTTTAATGCCGGCCTGAAACCTCGAATCCTGAATAGGGCAGCTGGCCGCCTTCAGCGCGGCCCCGGCCTCCAGGATCCTGTCTGCATCCACAGCAGCCCTGGCGCCACGTTCCCTGTTTCGAGACTCGCTTTTGCAGCTAAGAAACAGTTCTTTTCCTGCTCCACACTTCAAAGCTGTTGCCTGTAAATGAGGCAGCCTTTCCTGCCGGGGGTAAAGTGGCGGTCACCCCCCACGACCGGCCAGCAGCAGCAGTCCTCCCTTAAGAGATGGCGAGAGGAAGGTCCACAAGTTTCCCAGCTGCCTGAGGCCCAGTGGCCACCTTTTCCACCTCAGCTACTCCGTGCCAGCCGCCGCAGCCGCGGCCATCTTAAAAACCCTAAGTTTGTATTTAAATAAGTTCTGTTGTTCTACAGTATTGACATGTTACTGAAAGTGTAATATTTGGAGGAATTTAAAAAGAATAAATAATCAATAAACATGCAACTTTCTTTGTGTTATTTCCTTTAAGACATGTTTTCATGGCTGTACAACTCCCATGGGATAACACACACACACACTCTTTATAATAGTCTTCATATGTTTCATAATCTGGCTAAGCTGTATTTTCAGGCTTATCCTCATACCTTCTCATAGGAAAACTGTCTCTGGTATCTTAATATATTTGTGGTTCTCTGAATGAGTCATATATTTCCCCCCATCTGCCAGGCTTACTACCACTTATCCTTTAATAGCTAGCTAATTCTCATATGCTCTGAGAATTCTGTGAGTGGCAAAGTGATCTAGTGGTTTAAATCAAAAACTGTGGTGTCTTCTTGGGACAAGATTGGTCCTTTTCTGTGACCTTGAGCAGAATTTTTGTCTTCTCTCTTGTTCCTTTTCTTATAAAGTATAAATATAAACAGTAACTCTAGTATTAAACAATTGTATGGGTTAATCAATAACAACATGTATAGCAAACAATGAATTTTATCTACATTTATTTTTGCATGATTATCATCATCATTTATTTTTTATTATTATTGATTCTTCTCTCGTAGATAATTAACCATTAATTACTGTGATTTTACACTCTTTTCTCTTTTTTTCATTTATTCATTCACTTTTTAAAAGTCAACACATTAATTGAGGGCTTTCTTAAATGCCAGACACCATTTGATACACAGGAGATGTAGCAATGAATAAAATGGAAAAAGCTCTGCCCTTGTAAAGCTTACATTCTAGTAGTAGAGACGTCCCACAAATAACAAATTGACATATATTTCTATTAACTTTTCATGTACCTGGGAGGGTATTTTTTTTGTTTTTTTTAACATTCCTACTAATATCACTGAATAATATATAATTCATACAGGGCAAGGAAAAGTTTATTTCTCTTTTACCTCATTGATTTTCAGAATGCCTGGCCCATGGTAAGCATTCAATAGGTAACCATTGAATAAATGCATCAATAAATGAATGCTAGCTTCAGGACCATAGAAGTTCCCCAACACTTTTAGTACATAATTCCTACCTATCCCCAAGTGAATATTTGATGATCTCTAAATTCTACATAAGGTAAATTTATTTTATAGTAAGATCACATATTCACAATGATGGAAGGGTTACAAATGCTATATACTTCATTATAAATTTTCAAATGAAAGCTTCAGGAATATTAAAATGGGGGATCTCTGAATCTGCATATATATATATATACATGCATATGTGTGTGGAAATTCTAGTTCTAGAAAAATATAATCTACAAAATAAAAATGATTATTTCCTATAGAGTTTATTTAAGTAGAAAAAGCTAAGGGTTGAAATGTACAAAGAGAAATAAATCAGTGCATAATAGTCATCAATTCTCATCTGGATTATTTTTTATCCTATGAAAGTTTGATTTTCCTCTCACTTTATGGTTTTGAAAATATTGTTCACCATTTAACACTCTAATCCTTACTTTGTTAGAGAGGATCACAAAATAAATGTGCTTATATTAAAAGATTATTTATTATCCCATGCAAGAAAAGAAGACAACAAGGTTAGTAAAGATTCTATTGAATGCAAATAAGTGGTGGTACAAGAAGAAGCTGTAATGCCACAATGAATTTCTGAGCATTTACAGCTTGTTCTTGGTACAATGAGCTATTTATTTACCTTTCTTGTCTACGTTCAATTTGCATTTTGCATCAGTTTTTTTTTTTTTTTTTCTATTTATTTCAAGCAGATCATAGAACTCACTTCTTTACCGCTTGCAGTGGGAGTGCGAATCTTTTAAACTGTTGTTTGATAAATGGCTTTAGCTTGTTGGACAGCCTGGATATACTGGATATCTTAGCTCTGTCTCTCTGGATCCATTCTTCCCACTGTGTCTCAGCAGGATGACTTGTCTATATAAATGGGTTCTCTTGCCTTCTCACTCCACTCAGTTCAGCAAGTGGGAAACAATAGAAATCATTCTGAGTGAGGAAAGAGAGTGAGGATTTGGGGTCATTTTTTCCCCTCCCACCCTAGTCTGGCTTCATGGGTTTACGAAACCTGTGCAGTCACACAGTGCCTCCCACTCATAAGGGCTACATGATTGTTTTAATTCTTTGCTACTATTGTCTTAAAAGTTTTCATCATTTTTAAACAAGAGCCCTTCATTTTCATTTTGCACTGGGCCCTACAATTTATGTGGCCAGCCCTGCTGCTGGCTCCCTCCCTGTAGGATTGCCTTAGGCTGGCTGGGTCCCTTGCCAGAGAGTCCGCTCCTGTCCCAGGGCTTTGTCCACTCATACTTCCCCATTTGTAGGTTCTGGTGATGATTTTCCTTCTTCTTCCCCTCAGGTTAAAGATGGTAACAGAGCCTAATTGTTACTGATGCTTTGGAACTGCACCATTACCAGTGCTTTTGCTATTCCTGCTCACATCTTTTAAAACTTTACTGAATTTTCTTTATTAAATGTTATAATTTCTTTAATTTATTCTAATTTGTGCATGACACTTATTTAAAGCTAGTATCCCAAATGATAAGAATAGCTTACCTCTGGTATATGGAATGAAATATAACTCTGCAAAAGGCAAGCACTAAACTAAAGTTTTCCTCAGAACTTCCAAAGTATGTATACTGTGGCAGAAATCTTCCTAAGTGTTGACAAACATGTCCTAGGATACAGAAAATCTTCTTCTTCACATTTTTCCAGTGATCTGCTCATAGCGAGAGCTGTGAAAGAGGGATTGAGAACACTCTTTTCCTCTATTCCTAAATGCCAAATGGATCAGTGTAGTATTTCCATTCCATTAAAGAAAATCATCCAGAGCACAGTTAGCAGAAGTAGCAGATTCTGTCCTTTGTGCACTCAAAACATTGAGCAATTGATGTGGGGTGAAACCACAGGGAATTAGAAATATGCAAAATCACAAAAGTCAATAGAAGAAGCCCAACAACATAAGAAAAAAATGTATGGAACATGGACATAGTCTGAAAAAGCAACAAATCATAGACTTCCCAGTGCCTCCACTACTCTGAGTAGTAATTTGGATTTTTGAGTATTGTATGTTTGAAGATAAGAATGAGAAAGTTACAGACCTAGAGAAAGATAGTTCTAGGGTGATGAATTTCAACTCTTACTCTTGAGAATGCATCTTAGAAAAGAGTATTTTGTTAAGCACGGAAAGGGAACATTATTGTGGCAACACATTATGTTTGTATTAACACACACAAATTCCAGTATGTCAGTTTTACCATCTCATTTACTTGTGGTAAAAATACTTCTAAAAATACATATTTTACATTAAATACTTTTTGTTATATACTTCTAAGTAATAGACTGAGGCTGTGTTATGTGCCAAGCATTGCTCTGTATGTTTTATACTCATTAACTCATTTATCTTCACAATAGTTGTGGGAAATAAGTATTACTATTTATCCCTATTTTACACATGGAAAAACTGAGGAATAAGTGGGATGTTTAACTACATTCTCAAGGTAATACATCATTAATGTGTGTGTTTAAAAACATATTACTTTACAAGGTTGTTTATACAGAAATAAGACTCCATATTTTATGTTCTACACAAAGCATTTCAAGGTAATTTTGACTCTAGGTTTGTTTTATGGGTTTTTTTTTTTTTCTTTTCATTTTTTGCTGACTTAGAATGTAACCCCAAATAAAATCTAACTGTATTTTCTCATCCTAAAAATTCATGCTAGTAGGTAAAACATTGGCTTTATCTTTGAGGAAAAAATAGCATTTGCTTCTTGTCTTAGAAATATAATTTGAACATGAAAGGAGATTCCATAGAAAGTAGCAGAGCAGCTAGGATTGAGCTTTGAGGAAATATCTAAAGCTAATGTGGAGATATAGTGGAAAAGAAAGATCAAAGCAACACAGATGGCACTAGGACATGAGAATGAACAGTCAGAGAAGTAAGAATAAGACCTGAAGGTTAGACTGTCACTTGATTAACCCATGTATGTAGTATTTTATGGCCAGGTTGGAAAAAGACATCTAAAGAAAACATGTCATTCCCCAAAACTTTTATAAGATATTATTATTCAATAATGATAGCATGCAAAATCTTCAGTGCCTCATGGGAGGGTAATCTGTGGAGAGAATGTGTGCTGTTTGAGAAGAAAAAAGTTAATAAAATCAAGTCTTTGAATTTCTCAGATGTAAGAAGACACCTGCAAGAGGATCTGACTCTGTAATGGATGGAATCAGGCTAATGCTAATTGTTTCCAATAGAATTCATGTAATGTGAACCTTAGCCATGGGGAATTATTTTTACTCTTCACACACAGACTACTTCTTCTGAACCCCTTGAAAGTTCATTTCCCTCCGACTACGCTAAGAACACTATCCTTCCGGCATAATTAACAACCTTTCTATTGAAAAAATCATAATTATTTTCTAAGTCATTACATTATACATCCTGATTAAGCAGTGACATAATCCCTCAATCTCTATTTTAAGTTAATTATTTCTTAACTTTCAGGGCAATTTTTCTGGTCCGTTTTTTATCTTTCAATGATTTTTTCTTCTTCTCCAACAGGTCCAATATAAGTTCCACTCAAAACACTGTGATTGGTTATTCATTCATTCATTCACTTCATTCATTCAAACAACAAATATCTGTTAATTGGATGAAGGCATGAAGGACTGGAAACTGACTCAAGCAATAGCTCAAGGCAGAGGAAGGACATTATAAATATTTAGGCAAATGTAAGCATTTCAATTGGTCTAGAATGACTGTTCTAAGTGTGTTTTGGCAAGCTGTAGTATCTCCAGATTTTGTTTATTAAAGAGTAAGATAAAACTTTCTGGAAATAAGAGTTATGAATCTGTATGATACCAAACATTGACCAAAAAAAAAAAAAAAAAGAAAGGAAAAAGTGGCATATACAACTAGAACAAGCTTTATCTCCACAGGTTTGACTAGTTCAATGGGACATCTCGTTGCCAAAAGGTGACAAAATAATATGTCATGACAGCAAATGTTTTTATACAGTGTTTGAGACATCACTATACTACGTTAGAGATGAAACTATAAATATTGCTATTTTCAGTGTCATTAGTGCGTTTTATACCTTTGAATGTGCTATGCCCTTGATTTTGAGAGGGTGCCACACATTCGAAGAAGTAAAGGATTTGTTGTCTAGAGCATACTTAATTGTGACTGAAAATGACTGAAATTTATTTCCTAATAATGGACTACAGCCAACATCTAAAAAGCCTTTTGGCTATACTAAGGATATGCTTCCTGACAACATGCAATAGGCACAGAAAATTTTTAAGCAAGAAAGAGAACTGAATCAATTTGTTTTGCGGAAAGCATAATTCTAATAGATACATGAAAAACAAAATAGTAGTTCAGAAGAGTTGAAATTTTAGATATGAACAGTTTCCACACCAAATAATATTAAAACAAATGGCAAACTTTTGATCTAGCCTGATAAATAAATTAATTTAAAAAAACAACCACATTTGAATATTACCCGGTGTGAAGAACACATTGTTTTAGAAAGACAAGTGACCTTCAAACTTTATTCATGTTTATTATTTACTTGGAGAAATGTGTATTATGCACTATTTGAAACTTTTGTTTGTATTTAAAATGTAATAACTTTATATACGTGTGTATACATAAATTCAAAAGATGGAAAATGTTTCTAGAAATATGTGTTATCAGACCCAAGATCTCAAATCTGAAAAAAGTTATTAATTTCCTATTTCAACTTTAATATTGTTCCTTGAACATGCAATTTTTACTTTATGTTTATCATTTTTGAAACTCCTTTCCTCAGTGCACATCTCAAAGTGACAGCTTTTTCTTTCAAACAGTTCAACTTCAAACTTGATGTTATTTCATTGACAAAGTACCTCAGAAACTGCTGCTGTTCCATTGATTCCTGGTGGAAAGATAAAGTCTCCATCACTTTCTATCTGTGTCCAGTAAATGGATTCTTATTACAGTTATCACAGAATGGTTGACCCAATAGTAATGAGAAGATAGTAGACATTTCTCACTTTAGTTTATATACTCACAATTATTTTGGAAGTGAGAATTTATACAGTCTCTATAAATTTCAAACATTACATTTAAATTTTAATGTTTTGTTGTTGATTAAAATCATTCACTATTGCTAAAATTTTGTAACTTCTACCACACTTCTGCAAGATGCTTCCTTTTTTATGAATATAACAATAGACAGAGATATCCATACTCCGCAGATAACATCTAATTGTATGCAGGCTATATCTAGGTTCTGTAGAATTTTTTTTTTTAATATGATATGTTGTGGGGAAAAGTGTGAAACTACAGTAATACAACATAATAATGTTTATTTGAAAAAATAAAAGTTATAAATTTTGGTAATAGGAAAACTGTCATTTTTGTGGGAAAAAAAATCAGCCCAATACTCTCACTTTCTAGTTTTTTAAGGCATCCATTACTTTTCTGTAGTGTTGTTACCCATCTGTTTTAGAGTTTAGAGACTTTGTTAATAATGTCAATGATCATATGTGGTTTGTTTTTCTTAAATACTACCATTATAAACATAATGACAAGGAATGAGAAGACTCTAATAAGAACATTTTTATTATTTTTTTAAAGGCAACTGATCTTTGACAAAGGAGCAAAAGTGATTCAATCAAGAAAGGAAAGTCTTTTCACCAAGTGGTACCAGAAATATTGGATATGGATACATAAAAAGATAAGCCTACACACAGACCTTACACCTTTCAGAAAAGTTGACTCAAAGTGGATGAAAGGCTTAAATTTAAAATATAAAACTATAACTTCTAGGAAAAAAAATAGGAGAAAATATTAGTGACCTTGGATTTGGCAATGAGTTTCAATATAACAAAAAGCACCATCCATGAAATAATAAAGTGACAATTTAAGCTTTACTAGAATTAAAAACCTCTGCTCTATGAAAGATACTATTAAGAAATCAAAAGACAAGCCACAGACTGGGAGGAAATATCTAAAAAATACATACCTGATGCAGGACTTTTTTGAAATATTCAGACAATCCTTAAAAATCAACAATAAGAAAATAAATGAATTACTTAAAAAATAGATGAGAGATATGAACAGATACTTTATCAAAGATATACACATGGAAAATAAGCATATGAACAATACTCAATTTTATTTCTCACTAGGGAATTCTAAATTAAAACAACAATAAAACACTTCACACCTGTTAAAATTTCACAAAATAAAAAAATTTGCCAATACCAATAGCCTGAAAGGCTGCAGAGCAATAGGAGCACTTACTTACTCATTGCTGGGGGGGAATGCAAAATAGTATAGCCCCTTTTGAAGATAGTTTGACAGTTTATTTCAAATGATAAAAATGAAATAGTATTAAAACACAATCCAGCAATAGCAATCCTAAATACTTTCCCAAGTGATTTGAAAATGCGTGTCAATTCAAAAACTACCACATGAATCTGTAAAACAGACTTAGTCATAATCATCCATATTGGAAATGACCAAAGTATTCTTCAATAGTAGTGGATAAGCAAACTGTGGTATATTCATAGCATGGGCTATTTATTTTGGTGATTTTAAAAAATAAGCTATCAAGTCTCAGAAAGATATAGAGGGACCTTAAATGCATATTGATAAGAAAATAAGCCAGTTAGGAAAGGTTATATGCTCTATGAAATCATTTATATGACATGTGGTAAAGTCAGTGTATAGAAAGTGTAAACAGACAAGTGATTGCCAGTGGTTTAATATGTGTGTACGGGGTGTGTGGGTGGTGGCAATGGATATGTGAAGCATGAGGGAATACCTATGGTGGGGTTATTATTTGTACAATACTGTAATGGGAGTTTCATGACACCCTGATTTTTCAAGTCCATAGAACATTTAACCAAAAAAGGTAAACCTTAATGTATGTAAATTAAAAATAAATTTGTTTAGGAGGTCAGGAGATCCCACGATGGAATGCAGGAATGTGAGACAACTGTGTTACCTATGAATGAAACAACTTCATTGAAGAGAGTGGAGAGAGGAAGGTGCTGACCTAATTAACTTTAAAAATGGGCACGGTCTGTAAGACTAAAAGGAGAAGAAACTGCATGTAAACACTGGGTGCTAATTGATAAAGTTGTTTTCCATTCTGTACATGTGCACTGAAATTAAACAACTGAGTAAATGAATATCAGATGGTGAGAGCTAGTTTTCTCACTTCTAAAATGGGAGTTTAGAGATAAACAAGTTGAGACAGCTAAAATAATTCATGTGGTAATGGATTAGAGTTGAAGACATCACTGGGAACTCATGTTTCATTTAATAAAGACAATTTATGTACACACGCACACACACACACACACACACACACACACACACAGATGCTCCTCAACTTATGATGGTGTTAAGTTCTGATAAAGCCATTGTAAGTCAAAAAGATTGTAAGTAAAAAATGCACTTAATACTACTTACAATGGGGTTACATCCTGATAAACCAATTTAAATTCAAAAATATTAAGTTTTGAAAACCATTTTTAACCCAGAGACAATCTGTGTGTGTGTGTGTGCATTCATGTGTGTGTCTGTATATATATGCTCGTCTGTGAATATGCAGATTAATACACACACACATATATGTCCTTGCTCTGTCAGTTGAGAAGCCCTAGAAGCAATGACATCACAGTGCTAATGGGCACATTTAATGTCAGAAGATCTCAGTTTCTAATAACATTCTCCAATAAGGGGAATTAGAGGTCCTTGGAGAAATGGCTGATTTTATAACGGCAGTAGAACATATAAAAGATAATCTAAGGGAAATCATCATGTCGAAGGGATACCTGTATCCACAGGTTTATTGCAGCTCTATTTACAATAGCCAAGAATTGGAACCAACCTAAATGTCCATCATCAGACGATTGGATAAGGAAAATGTGGTATATTTACACAATGGAATACAACTCTACATTAAAAAAGAATGAAATACTATCATTTGAAGCACAATGGATGAAATTAGAGAAAATTATGTTAAATGAAATAAGCCAGGCACAGAAAGAGAAATACTGCATGTCCTCACTTATATGTGGGAGACAATAAAAAAAATAAAGAAAAGAAAAATTTTTTTAAAAAAAGAAAGAAAGATAAAACAATCACAATAATATATTGAACTTTTAAGAGAAGAAAATAGAACTGAGGTTATCAGAGCTGAGAAAAGGATATGGGGAGAGGAAAAAGGGAGAAATTGGTAAAGGGCCACAAAAGTCAATTACATTGTATAATGAAGAATATACTAATTATCCTGATCTGATCTTCACATAGGTATTGCACATAGGTATTGATATTCAGTGTGGTAACCCATGGATATGAATAATCAACTATGTTCCAATAATAAGTAAGTAAATAAATAAATAAATATATTTTTTGTAAAAGAAAAGATAATCTTGAAGTGTCTTTTGATGCCAAAAAGTAAGGAAGTGCTCAAAAAAAACCTCAAGTAATGAACCCATAAATATATCCACAATGATGTTGATATGTCAAAGGGATACAAAAGACAACTGAAAGAGCTTCCAATGGCCAAACTAGAAAAAAATTAATAAAAAATACATATTATTTGATATTAACCCCCCAAATAAAATATATATCTATGAATTCATACCGATATAAATTATTGAACAAAAATACACACAGGAAAGTGTACAAATCATCCATGCAGAACTCCAAATAACTTGTACAGACACTTTGCCTAAAGGAGATGTAGCATAAACCCCCATTCCTTAAGTGTGGGCTATGCATTTTGACTTTCTTCCTAAGAGTATAGTATGAAAAAGTGGAAACAAGAATAATATCAAGTAGAGAACCCTTTCAAACACTATCTCAGCCAGATAACTAAGGTCAAAGTGAGCAGTTATACATGTTTACAGTATGTACCCTTGTTATGATATGATGTAAATGGTGCTTTACCTCTGTGTATTCCTATAGTGTGTGTATTCATTAGTTATTATTGATGAGTTAATTTCATTATATGTATATGCCATTATTTGTTTACCCATTTTCATGTTGATGGACATGTGGGCTGTTGCCTGTTTTGGCTTTCACAAATAAAGCTTCTGTAAACATTTCTATACAGCATTTAGGTAGACATTTCTTTCATTTCTTTTGGGTAAATACCTACTAGTGGAATGACTAGACCCAATGGGAGGTGTTCAACCTTTTAAAAAATTTCCAAAGTGTTTTCAAAAGTGGCTGTTTCATTTTAGATTGTTATGAGCAGTGTATGAGAGTTCTAGTTGCCCCACATTTTTTCCAACCATCTTTGGTCAGTTTTTAAAATTTTATTCTTTCTAGTGCGTGTATAGTAGTGTGTCATTGTGTTTTGGATTGATAGTTACCCCTATTTCTGAGGTATTGAGATTTGTGTGTGTGTGTTAATTTGGTCAGGTCTGTGTTCTAATCTAGAATTGTCCCTATTCCTTTCTTAAATATTTATTAGAATACTTCAGTGGGAGCTAAGTAGGCCTAGTGTTTTCTTTGTAGAAAAATTTTTAACTAAAACGCAATTTCTTTCATAGTTAATAGACTATTATATTATCCATTTCTTCTTGTCGATGCCTTTCAAGGAATTTATTCCTTTTATCTATATTTTAATTATATTGAAATTAATTCATTTATGATGATCACTTATTTTCCTTTTAGTAATTGTAGGATCCACAGTGATGTCCTCTTTATCAATTCTGATATTTGTTATTTTTTTTATCTCTTTCAGTCCCATCAATCTGGATATAGATTTATTAATTCTATGGTACTCTAAAAGAACAGGTTTTTTATCATTGTTCATTATCTTTTCTACTCTAAATTTACTGGGGTTTTTTTTCCCATCTCATCTTTATTATCTACTTCTTCTATTTACTTTGGCTTTTACTTGCTCTTTTTTGTTGTTGTTTCTTAAATTTGTATATGAGATCTCTGCCTTGAAACTGTATTTATTTTTATATAAGGTGTGAGACTCTGCATTTCCCCCAAGCATTGCTTTCATTTTTATTCTGTAGAAAATACTTTCTAATTTCAATTGATATATTCCTTTAAGTCTTGGGTTATGTAAAAATGCATTGTGCGGTTTCCAAATATATTGGAATTTTCAGATATCTTTCACTTATTGGTTTCTAGTTAAATTTTACTATGCGAGAATGTAATTTGTATGATTTAAACCCTTTTCACTTATTGATTATTGTTTACTTACCAAAAAATATGGTCTATCTTGGTAAATAAATATTCTAAGTCCATTTGAAAGAAATGGGTGTTCTCCCATTTTGGGATTAAGTATTCTATAAATGTCAATAGGTCAAGTTAATTATGAATGTTATTCAAGACTTTTATATACTGATAGACTATATATTTTGTTCTATCCATTATTGCTAAAGGAGTACTGAAATCTTCTATATTGAAATCTGACTATACTTATGAATTTGCTTATTTCTTATTTTGTTTTTATAAGTTTGATTTCATAATTTTGAAACTCTTCCTTTAAGAAAATAAACAGGAAAGATTATTATACCTTCTTGATTAGTTGGCTCCTTTAGCACAATGAAATGTTCCTCTTTGTTCCTAATAATTTTCTATGCTCACAAACTCATATTTTCTAATACCAAAATAGCTAGTGAAGGTTTTCTTTTGAATAGAGTTAGCATAAAAACTTCTTTCATGCTATTTACTTTTAACCTATCTGTATCTTTGTATTTAAAGTAGGCAGCAGATAGTGTGGTCTTGCTTTTTTTGTCCAACCTAAAATTAATCTTCATTTGTGTAGTTTTAAACCGTTTATATTTAATGTGACTATTGCTATAATGCATTCAAATCAGCCATTTTTATTTGGTTTATATTTGTCTTACCTGCTCTTTGTTTTTGTATTCCTCTTTTGTCTACCTCTTTTTGTACTGATTTTTTTTTAAGGTTCTATTTCATCTCCTTCAATGGTTTAATAACTACAACTTCTTCTTTAATATTTATTTTATAATTCATAGAGTATATAATTAAATTATCTCATTCAAAATTCAAGTAATATTATTACATTTTATATAGGGAATAAACACTTTAAACTATACAGCTCATTTCTTCTCTCAGTGCACTTTGTCATATAATATATGTAAAATATATGTGTGTATATGTGTACATATATGCGTATATATTTGCATGCCAAAGAAAAATTTTTACTGTTTATATTTTAAAATGTCAGTTATATTTAAAATTAAATTTAAAAATATGTTTTGATATTTCCTCCATATTTACCATTTCTGGCACTTTTTATTTCTTTGTATAGGTCCATATTTGCATGAGATATTATTTTCCTTCTTTAACACTTTTTGGCATGCTGCTGCTCTGTTAATGATAATCTTTTGTAGCAATTTTACTTCTCAAATTATCTTTATTTTGCCTTTTTTGAAAGATATTTTTATTGAAAATAGAATTCTAACTTGACAATTATTTTTATGATTATTATCCCAGTGCTTTAATAATGCCTCTGCTCTGCTTTCTGAATTTCATTGTTTCGAATAAAATGTGAGCTGTCATTTTTATCTCTGTTCTTATGTGCAAAATGTTTCTTTATACTCTGAATTTTTAAGAAAAATTCTCTCTTTCTCTGCTTTTAAGCAACTTGATTGTGATGTTCCTTGACAGGGTTTTCTTCATGCTTCTTATACTTGGTGTAATTGAGCTGCTTGAATCTATAAATTTATCTTTTGTAACAAATTTGAAAAATTAGTTTTTTTCTGCCCTTATTCTCCTCTGGGTACTACAATAACAGTTATACTTCGGTGCTTGAAAATATCCTATACTTTCCTGATGCTCTGACATTTTTTTTAGTCTTCTTTTTCTCTTTTTCATTGTAGCTTGTGTACATTGCTATGTCCTCAGTTTCACTGATCTTTCTGCAGTGTTTCCTCTGCTGTTTGCCATATTTATCGGATTTTTTTAATCTCTGGCATTATATATTTATCTCTAGAATTTCCATTGTATTTTTTAATACATATTATGTCTCTCCTCACTAGCCACTTGCTTTCCTCTAACTTAATATAATGTGGAATGCATTTATTATAGCTGTTTTCATATTTACATCTACTAATTTTATCATCTGTATCAGTTCTACAGTGTTTTTAGTTATTTGACTTTTCTCATCCTCATCAGTAGTATTTTTCTGCTTCTACGCATTCCTGGTTTTTTTTATTAAATGCTAAAAGTTGTGGATTTACTTTTTCTCTGCATCTTCTTATTACTATAAATATTACTTAGATTTGTTCTGGGACAAAGTGAATTGTAAAGAGTTTTATTTTAACAGAGCTTGCTTTAATATTTTTAGGTGGTACCAGAGCAGCAATTAACCAAGGGTATCTTTGGCCTCACAACTGAGGAAGTACAGTTCTGACTACTCTTTGCAGTAGCTTGTTATGAGGTTTCTTTATTCAAATAGTTAGAAAAGTGAATGATACCTTGCCCCGTGTAAGCTGCATATATATTGCTCATCCTGCTCCATTTCTGTCATTCCTTCTCTAACTTCAAATAGTTGTCTCACATGCATACACTTCTCACTTCTCACTTCTCTGTATTTAGCTGATAACTCAAGGGGAATACTCCAAAGATTTCTGGGATATCTCTCTAACCTCCATATTCTTCTCCAGAAGTCTGTCCTACAAATTCTAGCCACGTTGGCCCTCCCAAATTCTCAGCTTTGTCTTAGCATGGGTAGCTCACCGAACTTAAGGCTTTCACTCACTTTAATGCCAACTGGCAACTCTTTGCAGAGGGGCACTTTTGGGGCTCATCAGGTTTGTTTCTCAACTCTCAGAGTTCATTGACCTGCACTGCCTGATGTCCAATGTCTCAACAACCAGTGTTTCATATTTTATTCTATTTTTTATGTTTATTTAAGATGGCGATATAAATCTGTCCCTTTTATTCTAACTTGTCTAGATTTGGAAGTACACATTTTTTAAAAATAAAATAAATTAACCTTTAGTGTCAAGCCACTGAAATTTTGAAATATCTTTATTATATCATATAGTATGAACTTTGTGTGTGTGTACCAATTTTTTAATGATGGTTACAAAATGAGGGTTTTCCAACTTTAGCACTCCTTCCCTCCACAGTTACCAACTGGCAAGTAACATTCTAGGAAAATATGAACCCACACTTCTATATCTGTCCAGTCCACCCATCTGTATATCAATCCATCTATGTATCATAGCATGTATCATCATGCACTCCTAGGTTTTAATGGCTTATAATTCACTAATTTCTTTAATTATTTTGGTGTTCAAATTTGGACAGTGCTTAGATTTGGCCAGTGGAGTCTACCTTCTACATCAATTATCAATGTATTGCTTTTTGCTCCAAATCCACCATTCTTTTCCCTGTCTTTTGATCCTAAAGCAGGATGCTATAATCATTTCTCCTTTGCCAGCTGGAGGAATATCAGGCTTTGCTAATAGAATGCTCTGGAGCAACACTGCAAGGCTCTATGGCCAGGAGATGCTTCCCTGTTGGGTCTGGTCGTCTGCTGTTACTCAGCACCAGAGCCCAGCAGCCTGTGTAGTGGGCCCCAGCCACGGGGCCTCCACAGTAGCTCTGTGCTCTGTGCCACCCCAGCGGGATGCTCCTGGGGGAACCTGTCCTCCAGACCAGCTCAGTTTCCTTGCCCGTGTCTGTTCCACTGCCATCCATGCCCTCTTTGAAAGGCCTGAATCTTAGTATGGGAGGAGAGAGTCCCTCCTAGCCTAGAGGAAAAGCTACTTCCTGACCTGCTGCTTCAAGAGCTCCTAACTATTTAAAAAAGAAAACAACAACAATCATAACAAAAAACCCTCTTGGTAGTTACCCACATTTTACTAGTAAGTAATTCTTTATGTTGTGTGTTTTTTTTTTGTTTTTGTTTTTGTTTTCTTCCGCAAATAGCTGGTATAGCTTTTGTATCCCAGCTGGATCCTGTCTGACAATACCTTCATTTTTACAGAATATTTTATCAGATATGAAATTCTAGTTGACTTCCTCCCCTTTCAGCACAGTGAAGATGTTGCTCTGCTGCCTTCTGGCCACCACTGCTCTTGGTGACACATGAGCCCTCGCCCACAGCACTGTTTACCTGTGGGAATCTTCTGCTTCTGCTTACCTGTGGGAATCTTCTGCTTCTGCTCTGGCTGCTTTCAAGACCCGTATGGCTTTCTTCAGATTTAGCCTGCTTGGAGTTACAGAGATTCTTGCATCTGTGGATTATTGTCTTTCATCAATTTTGGAGTGCTCTTAGCCATTAACTCTTCAAATATTTCTTTATTGTTCCTTATTTCCTCTGCTTCTGAGACTCCAATTACACCAGGCTCAGACCATCTGATTTTGGTCCCTGGATCTCGGACGCACTGTTCCTGTTGTTCCTCCCTACCTTTTTCTCTTTCTGTACTGTCTAGATCTTTTCTGCTGGCCAGTCTTCAAGTTTGCTGATTTGTTCCTCTGCTGTATCCAGTCTGCTGTTAAGCCCATCTAAAGAAATATTCTTTTATGAGGTTAATTTTTCATTTCTAGCATTTCCATTTTGTTCTTTAGCATGAAGTTATACATAATATGCAATTTATATGTCAGAAATTTCTTAGAATATGTCTTGGTGTATATGAGCTACAAGTAAATCTAACTCATCAGCCATGCCTTAAATAATTGGTAAAGTTTTAAAACATTTGTTTAGAACATTTGCTTAAAATATCCATTTCTTTCTTTTATCCTGCCTTTAATGGAAGTCAACTCACATCTGTTAAGGAGAAAAGTTGGAACTCTCTGATCTCCCATATCCAAACAGGTTTAATTTCCAATATTCAGAATTCTGCTCTCTTGGATATGAATGTTATTAGATCATGATAATTCCACAGCATTACAAAGCAAGATTGTAATTGAGATTCCAAATGTGCTGTTCAGATGACAAAACAATAATAAAGGCATTTTTAAAGAAACATGGGTTATAAAATAATATTTTATTGCAATATGATAAATAGTGTAATATATAATAATATGGTATTAATAGATATGGGGGAAAAGTCAAGGAGAAATCATATCTAAATATACACTATCATCATTCATGAATAAGATTTGAGGACAAGTTTTAATATGTTTTGTGCCAGGGTATATCCACTAAATTTTGAACATTGATTATTTTTCTTTATAATAAAATGTGTTAGTTTAGAACAATTTCGTGCAAGTAAATGGACTGGATTTTCACTGAGACAATGTGTTCTCTAGAATTTGTGTGGAAAAAATGGAGTCAGTATACCTGCTGTATGCATATTTACCACAAACCCACTTTTGAAAGCCTATGTCACTGACCATGTGTTCAAGGGGCATCAGAAGCAAATTTAAGCCCAGAACTGTTGATTCCAGAAAGCAAAGAGGAATGAAAAGAAGATCAAAGATACAGAGCCAGCCAGAACAACAGATGGTTATGAAGACACAGATGCAAAGAAATGGCTTTCTCGCCAGAATCTCGCCCAAGATTTTAGAACAAGTTAACTGGATTATATTCCAAGATTCATTCTAAAAATAGGGCCTTCATGATAATTTCCATTGCTGGTATATTATTAGAGAAACCAGTTTGGCAGCACCAGGGAAAGAAGGGACTCCCTGTTTCCTCAGGGTCTGTATATCAGGATTGCTTCTCTCTGTAGTCTGTTGAACAGCCAACACGACTCCAGTGAATTCTGGACTTAGTCCCTGAAACAGTGCCAAGTATGTCAAATAAACTTCACATTGGGAACATCTAAGTTCGAGGGATCATAACATCATTAGATTTAAAATTCTCATGAGACCAAGTTCTAAAGGAAGCAACACAAAATTATCAGACTTTAAAAAAAATGCCAACTGTGAGAAAGGACAAAGTGATTTAGAGAATGCTTATCAGAAGTGTTATATATGTGGAATCCATGAAAAGAGAAAGCAAAATAGGAAGATGTATCAAGCAACTAACAGAAAAAGAAGAAAGATTGTTAGTTAAGGCATTTTATTAAAGTCTGTGTTAAAAAGAAAAAAAAAATCCAATGAAGTTTTAGAAACCAAATAAAAATAGAGTTGTTGAAATCTACAAAAAAAAAAAAAAAAAGTCAGGTAAGCAGCTTTCTTCTTGAAGTTAAATAGATTAGCTAATATCCACCAGTTAAGAACTTAAAAATGTGGATTAAATTCTCCCCCTCTTACTTCTTTTATGATTGGGTTTTAGGGAAATCTGTTTTCGTGGATAAAGTCTGGTCAGGGTCAGCCCACGTGGTAGCTCACATGATGTAAGTTAACAATTATTGGATTAACCTCATTTTCTACAATTCCAACAAGGAAAAATCTCATGAGACTAAGTTTTAATCCTCTTTTTAAAAATGCTAACATAACTTGGAAAGTTAACTTATTAATTCCACCTTTGTTCATTCATAATTAAAATGAATATATTTCTATTCAGACTGTTTTCCTTTGTTGCTAAAGGAAATCAGTTTTCTGAAGATAAAGCAGGGGGTGTTTTAATGAAGTTGGAATTATAAGCTAATCAATTGTTTTTTCAAATATACAAAAGTGACCAGAGAGAGAAAATCTTTACAGGGGAGAAAGCAAAGATTGTTATATTGTTATATTGTAATAGAGGCTTTCAGCAAAACAAACAAACAGAAAACATAAATTAAAAAATAAAAATATGTCAGCTTAGGGGTACTGAGTGATTAAAGGAGGACATATCAGGACGGTGGTGTTGGGGATGTGTAGTATAGCAAAGTATATAGGAAAGGCAATTCTTATTTATTTCACTTTCACCTAGAAAACTCTTTTTTTTTTTTTTTCTGTGTAGAGATATAACAGAAATGTGGAGGCAGTATGGGAGTTTAGAGCTTTACTACTCAAAATATAGTCTGAGGTGTACAGTGTGAACTGTACCTCAACCTGGGAGAAAAAAAAAAAATAAAAGGAGGGAGGAAAGAGTAGGAAGGCTAAGCCTGTAAAAAAGTGTAGTCCGAGAACTAGCAGCATCGACATCACCTGAGAAAAATCCATGCTGTAGTTTAGAACTTCCAGATTGTAAGATCAATATGATCCTTTAGTAAATTGTTGGTATATTTAAGTTAGAGAAACATTGATTTCAAGCATGGACTTTGCTATCAGAACAGCCTGGTTTGAATTCCTGTTCTACCACTACTTGTGTGATCTTGGATAAGGCAAATAACCTTCCTGATATTTAGTTTCTGCATGAAAAATGGGGATAGTGGCAACAGACTCATGGGATTGTTAGTTTAAATGAAATATCACATGAAAACCACTTACCACAATGCCTGACATGCCAAATAAGCTCAATACAAGCTGCCTAGTATTAGCATTGACCCAAAGTAGATGATCAAAACAAAGTTAGGAAAAATATGAGATAAAATAAACTTTTTCCATTCCTGTGTGCCATTTTTGATTCTATGTCTGGAATTGATATAAATGCTTGAAGTAAATACTTCAGAGGTAACTAGCTCATGCTGTGTTCAGACTACATTATCGTATTGGTCCATTTCTGTTGCTTATAACAAAATACCTAAAACTGGGTAATTTATAAAGAAACAATATGTATTGCTTATAGTTTCAGAGGCTGGGAAGTCCAAAGTCGAAGGAACACATCTGATGAGAGCCTTGTTGGTGGGTGACTCTTCACAGCAAAGCAGGGTGTCACATGGTAGATGGCAGAAGCAAAGAAAGAGACTAAACTCTTCATTCACTCTTCTTTTGAAGCTACCAGAACCACTCCCATTATTCCAAAAAATGGATCAATCTATTCATGATGGTACAGTCCTCACAATCTAATTACCTCTTCAGGGCCCTAACTTTCAGTTACGATAATAGGATTTTCTACATTCTTACCTCTGTCAGTGGTTATTAAACTTCAGTGAGTTTGGAAGGATATTCAATCCACAGAATTCTTCCACTGCCTCCCTCCCTGAAATCATGTCCTTTTCACATACAGATAAAGTCATTTCATCCCCAAAGTCTTAAGTTGTTTCAACTAAAAAAATCCAAAGTCCAAAGTCCCACGTGTGAAATCAAAACAAGTTTTCTATCTCCAGGATATAGTGGTGGGAAAAACATAGCATATATATTCCAATTCAAAAAGGGAGAAATAAACCAAAAGAAAGGGGTAACAGGTCCTAAACAAGTCCAAAACCCAGCAAGGCAGGCATTAAATTTTACAGCTGCCAAATTACGTACCTCAACTCCATGTTCGAAATCCTCTGCACTCTGGTACGGGGATTGGGTCCCCAAGTCCTCAGACAGCTCTGCTCCGAATGGCTTTCCTCATCTTAGCCTATGATTCAGCTCTCATAAGCTAATGTTGCTCACTGGCATCTCCCACAATTCTGGGGTCTCCGTGGTGGTCCAGCTCTCACTGCTCTACTAGGAATGACGCTGGTGGGAGTTTGCTGCTGCAACTGCCACTCCACATGTCTGCTGGGCATTGCTTTAGTAAAGGTTCTATGTGGTGACTTTGCCCCTGGGACAGACCTCTTCCTGGGTCCCCAGGCTTTTTCGTACATCCTTTAAAATTTGGGAGGCACAACTCTGGCATTCTGCGATCCTGCAGACTTAACACTACTTGGATGCCACCAAGGTCTCCAACTTGCACTCTCCAGCATGAACCACACTTGAGGCCACTTGAGGCAAGACTGCTCCATCTGGAGCAGCCAGGATTCAGGGAGCAGTTTCCCAGGATAACACAGGGCAGCAGCATCCCACGTCTGTCCCTCAGAACAGTCATTAAAACAAAGTAATATTTGGCCATTTTATCATCCAAGCCATATCAACTGCACAATGTATACAAATAATTGAGCTGAAAATAGCCAACAAAATAACTAAAACACTAAGCACAGAGCTGATGATGTCAGCAGCTACTACAGCACAGCTTAAATGATCAATCATCTTGCTTTTTTTTAAAAAAATTACATTTTTAAAAATCATGTTTTTGACTAATTAGATAACTCAGAATAATCAACTTCATTGAAAATTTCTTTGAAATGGCAATGAAATCACAAATATCATGGTGATTACATGGAATTTGTATCAAAGAAGAAGTATATTTCAGACTAAAATCTCAAGTGACTATTAATATCAGTATTTAAATAATTTATGTAAGAAATGGAAACCGCAATGCAGATACCAAATTCTAAAGTTGGCACTGGCTGGTTGTATCCCGCTCCCTAAAATATTATTCAAGAGTAATAAGAGAATTTACATATTTAAGTAAACTGATAAATAATACACCTACAAATATGAGATTCATTAATGTCTAATAATCCAAATCTTCACTGGACAAAGAAAAAATAAAAATAAAACCATATTGCAGAAATTTGGTAGGAGATGAGTGACATCTACTCAGCTTGTATTTGGTGTACTCAGCTTAATATGCATTAACCAAAAAGTCTCCATCTATGTTACTATGTAATACGTTCAAAATTATGAGACTGAACTACTGAGATGACTTAGTGATAGGTTTAAGAATATTTGTTGCTTACCCTGGGAAAAGATTATATTTCTCTTCCCCACTGACATCAGGTCACATTTGAATATGTGACATTCTCACACCAATGAAATCTTAGAAGAGACCTCTCTTTATATACGGTGTGCTTAAAGTGCTAGCCCATAATCCAATGTATTCTTTTTCTTTTTCCTTTCTCTCTCTCTCTCTCTCTCTCTCTCTCTCTCTCTCTCTCTCTCTCTCTCTCTCTCTTAATCTACCAACTGAGCCAATGTGAAGACACATGGAGAAGAGCAGCAATAGACCTTCAATGAAACTTTAGCAAAAATGAAAAATAAACCACTGTTTTCATAAACCACAAAGATGTTGGAGGTTTGTTGTCATTTCATTGAAGTAAGACATCATCTCTTCAGACTAATGCACTTTGTTTTTCAAAAGTAATGCAATCGGGGAAGTGAATTTATAAAATTTTAAAAATGTAAATAGAATTCTATAGAATTTTTTTGTTTGTTTTTTATTTCATTTAAGACACCAAAAAATTCAAGCTATGTATTTATTCAATAGATATTTAACATGTACTTATTTCCTCTAAGATGAATATGATTAAAATGAATGTCAGGACTTCTACTTCTAGTTAGGCTTGTAGGAAGTCACAAGAGAATATCAATCCCACCTTAAAAACAATAACAAGTAGATATATATAATTCATCAGAGATTAAATAAGCCAAAGAAATAAAAATGAATTAAATTATAAAAAGCAATAAATTCTCCTAGGAGACAAGGTACACAGGGCTGCTTTTGCCCCTCAAGCATCTACAGGAGAAGGATGAATCAATAGTAGAGAATGAGGAAAACACCAGCAAAACTGCTATGAAAATTTTAATGGTTGAATGAGGGCTGACATAATTGATAATAAGTATATTACCACTAGCCAAATGCTTCTTATAGTTACTCACTGAGTATACACGGACAATATACTGAGAGATATGGCACATGGAACCTTGTCTAAGAGTAAAGCTATGCTGCAGGAAGAGGGGAGAGCAGGAGAGTTCAGAGAATTCTCTCTTAGTCACCTGAATCCCTAACATAGTATACTGAAGTGGCCTGTTGAAAACTGAGACCAGGGCAATTGAAATGAGAGAAACCCCTAAGTGGTGTGCAGGTAGATATTTAACATAGCCATACCCATTTTAACACCTGCTAACAGAATTCCAGAAAAATTAACAATTAGTTCTCACCCACTGGTACAAATCAGCTCCAGCCTACCACTACTTGTGGGACAATATAAACAATACACTGTGTATTTCATTGGAGTCCAATAAGGAAAAGAAACAGGGACAGAAAAAAAAAGAATTAAAATAATAAGCAAAATGTTTTTTAATTTGATGAAAGTCATCCAGCTACAGATAAAAAGAGCTAAACAATCCCAAGCAAATAAATACTAGAAAAATCAGATCCACATTCATCGTAGTAAACACTGATAACCAAAAATTAATAGAAAATCTTAAAAGCAACCAGGTAAGGAAAAGTCAGAGAATGGCTGACTTCTCATCAAAAACAATGGAGGTCAGAAGGCAATGGAGCAAACTATTTAAAATACTCTAAGGAGGTGATAATAAAAAATAAATAAATAGATAGATAGATAGATAATAGATGAATAGATAAATAAATAAATAGAGAGATAGATAGATAAACAAACAAACAAACAAACAAATAAATAAATACATAAATAAATAAATCCAATAAAATAAAATACTGGAAAGAAAGAAAGTCATCAGCAAGGGAGCAGACTAGGAGGTCCAAGCCTTTGTTTCCCCTCAAAAACAATGATGTAACACTACCTGCTAATAGAAGTAGCTCAGGGAAAACTCCAGAGAAAAATACTGGAAGGAGAAAATTGTCAACTGAGAATTCCATAGGTATTTTGAAAAGAATATTGACTATTTAAAACAAACATAGTAATAATGTATTGAAGAGTTCATAGTATATTTGGGAGACAATAATATAATGCAGCAGGTGGGAGGAGGGAAATATAAATTGTTTTAGTGGTCACATTATATAAGATTTACTATAATATTAATTGAATATTATATTAGTATAGCAATAAACATTATATTAATTGAATGTATACTGTAATAAATATAATTTCTGGAGCAATTTCTAAAAATAATACAAAATATTACAACACACCTATAAAGATGGAATGGAAAGTTAGATAAAATATGGCACAAAATAAATATTACTAAGAAAATAACATAGATTTGTCAAATAGAACACATACAAAAATATGATAGGCTTAATCCCAAACATATTGATAATTACATTATATGAAATTGTACCAAATATTCCAATTTAAAAGCAGAGGCTCTGAGACTCTCAGAAAAACAGGAGCGTGTGATTTATTTGTATAAGAAATGAACTTTAAATGTAAACACACAGATACATTGAAAGTAAAAGAGAGAAACATCTTCAGTCTTCCAATACTCAAAGATTACACAACATAAAATGCAAAATAAAATAATGAGATGATATTCCTCAAAAAAAAGGAAGAAAAAGTAAAATCATTTGTAATGATTTCCCACAAGATTACTAAGCATAAGAAAACTTGAGTGCCTATATTAATACCTGAAAAAGTAGACTTCAAGAAAAACAGAAAGGGGGAAATCTCAAGATGGTAAAAGCCTCAATTTGTGAAGAAAATGTAAAGGTTCTATATGTTCATACATCTAACAGTAAAACTTCAACATACTTGAAGCAAAAAAGATGACAGACCTGAAAGGAGATTAAATAAATTACCAATCATGGTTGAAGACTGAAAAACCACTTTCAGTAATTAATGTGAAAGTACAAAAAAAAAAAAAAAAAAAAAAAAAAAATTGGCAAGAATATAAAAAATGTAAGGAAAACTCAAACCACTTGAACTAATTGATGTTTATAGAACATGACAATCAAAAAAGTGCAGAAAACACATTCCTATCAAGTGCATAGGAAAATTCACCAAGATAGAATATATACCTATATATAATTGGTGATGAGAAAAATCTGTAAGTTTCAAATGTTTAAAATCATAAAGGGTAAGTTCTCTGAACACAATGACATTACATTACATAAAACATAAGATAGCCAATACTAAATATTTGAAATTTAAGAAACATGTTTCTAAATAATGTATGGGTCAATGAAGAAAACATAAGGGAAATTAAAAATACTTTCAAGAGAATGAAAATGGAAACTGTATCGAAACGTGATTTGCAAGTAAAGCAGTGTTTAGAAGGAATTTATAGTTTGAAATACTTATAGAAAAAAAGAAATAAAAAAATCAAAGAAGAAATTTTTACTTTATAAAGACAGAAGAATAATAGTAAATTAAACTAAAAGTAAAAAGAAAGAAAAATATGAATGAAAATAAATGAAATTGAAAAGGGACTAAATACAGAGAACATAAATGAAGTAAATATTTTAAAAAATAATGGGGGATATATATGAACAATTTCATGCCAATTATTTTGACACCACAGAAAAAATGTACATATCCTTTACAAAATACAACAGGAAGAAATAGGTAATCTAAATAGCCCAATAGGTATTAAAGAATTTGAATTTTTTACAAAGTCTTCTCACAAGGAAAATTCCAGGTTTACATAGCTTCACTGGTGAAATGTCAAGCATTTAAAAAGTAATATCAATATTACACAAAAACTCCTACAGAAAATAAAGAATGACTTCCCAACTCATTTTATGAAATAAGCATATCCCCAAAACAAGAACCAGAAAGAAAATTTTATAAAAGAAGAAAAATATGGATAAATAGCCCTCATAAA
Organism: Cynocephalus volans; assembly: GCF_027409185.1. Classification (NCBI taxonomy): domain Eukaryota; kingdom Metazoa; phylum Chordata; class Mammalia; order Dermoptera; family Cynocephalidae; genus Cynocephalus; species Cynocephalus volans. Next base: position 67,454,302 of record NC_084475.1, read on the forward strand.
CACAAACAAAAATCCTTAATAAAATATTAACAAATTATGTCCAGCAGTATATAAAAAGGATTACACATCTAGCAGTAGATAAAAAGAATTCTGCAAATAAGGTTTATTTCTAGTAATGCAAGATTTGTTTAATATTCAAAACAGCAATAAATGCAGCTATAATATAAAGAGGATATATTTTAAAAACAATAAATTAATAATAAGTACAGAAAACTTTTTTAATCTATCCTCATATATAATAACAAATCTCAGCAAACTAAGAGAAGCGAACTTCTTTAATCAGTAAACAGCACTTTTGATATCTCTGCAGCTAATCCCAGATTAATAGTGAAGTATTAAATGCTTTTTCCCCAAGATCAGGAATAAGGCAGGTTTACTGAAAGTTCCAGCCAGTGAAATGAAAGAAAAATAAGAAAAAAAAAAAAAAAAAAAAAACGAAGAAAGAAAGAAAACAAAGGAAAAAGAAGAAAAAAATAAGAAATAAAATTGCAGCTATTCACAGGTGACATGATGTAGTACATACAAGGGCTTATGGAATGTAAAAATTAAAATACTAGAAATAAGAAATTTTAGCAAAATTGGAGGAGAATACAATGTCAATATGTAACAATCACATATTCTTATATACCAGCAACAATCAAGAGATATATCAAATTAAAAATAAAACAATTTAAGGTTGTATCCAAAGCCTGATACTTCTAGGAATAAATTTAATAAAATGTGTTTTTACCTTGAAAATTCTGAAATATTGTTAACAAAATTTGTCTGAAAAATCAAAATAAACGGAATGATAAAGCATATCAGTAGATTAGAAGACAATGTATTTCATGTATCTATATTGTACAGATGTATATAGATTTAATTAAATCCTAGTGGGTCTTTTTGAAGAAATCCATGTACTCTTTCTAAAATGAATATAAAAATACAAAGCCTCAAAAAACACAAAATAAATTTCAATAGGAAGAACAAAATTGGAGAATTTACACAAACTGATTGTAAGAATTTCTATAAAGCTACATTAATCACAATAGTGTGATAGTGTATAAAGGATAGAGGAATAGATTGATGTATGGGATAGAGAATCCTGAAATTAATCTATACATGTATGGTCAATTTATTTTCAAATAAGATGCCAAGGAAATCAGTGTGGAAAGAAAAGTTTATGGATATCCATGTAGAAAGAAAAAATAAACCTTCATATCTATTTTACTCCATATATGAAAATTAATTTAAAATGCATCACATACCTAAATGTGAAATTAAAAATAGCTTATAGTAGAAATCATAGGTGACTATGGTGTAGATAGACTCCTTAGAGTCCAGAGGCACTAACAGTAACAGAAAAAAAAAATATATATATATATATGTATAAACTGAATTGCATCAAAATTAAAAACTGCTCAAAAAGAAAGGCATCATTAAGAAAGTAAACAATCAAGCTACATACTGTGAGAAAATAACCAAAATACTTACACATGACAATGAATGTGTTTATAGAAAATGTAAAAATTCTATGAATCTATAATAAAAGGACAACATTCTAACGGAAGGGTGGAGACATATAAATGACCAATAAGCACGTGAAATTATCAACCTCATTAGTCATCAAGAAAATGCTAACTTAAATGACTATAAAATGCCAATAAATTTCTACTAGGTTGACTAAAATCCAAAAGATTAGATTGAAAATTACAAATGTTGGAAATACATGGTGCACCTAGAATTCTCATATATTACTGGTGGGAAAGTAAGCTACTAAAATTATTTTGAGGGAGTATTTGGAGGTTTTCATTAAAGCTAAACACACACATATCACACAGCAATTCTATTCTATTCCTACTTATGAACTCATATTGCAACAAAGTAAAATTGAATACTTGAAAAACGCCATGTATGATTCTTATACTTCTAGAATACTTAGCTGTTATTCACCCAAGCAAATTAAGGAAAAGTTTACACAGGTAAAGTTAGTAAAATTTCATTCAGTAACAAATGGAAATAGAAATATAATAAAAAGAAAAAAAACTGCTTTTGGAGGCAAGCCTACCTGAATTCAAATCCAAGATTTACTCTTCACTTTCACTCTCCATGTTGCTCTGAGTAATTTATTTCTTGCACCTGAGTATCGGTTTCCTCATTTAAAAATTTTGAAATAATAATATAAATCATGCAAGGTTTTTTTTCTATAAAAGCCATTTCTGAATCACAATATTATATAGCAGCAACAGTAAAGACACTATGTTTAGAAGCTAATCTGCTCTCTAGATAGAATTTAACTACTACAGAGTAGATATTGAGACACCAAATCTGGGATTTGAAGAGTTGAGGTAAAAATTAGTAAGTTGGTTAGTGGAGACTTGCTATTAATATTATATCTTAAGCTGCTTCATCCTTTGCATTTGCAAAATCGCTAGCATAACTTTGATGCTTCCTTTGAAATCATAGAGAAAACTCTGTTTTCATTAGCCTATGGCTTCAAGATTGTTCTGATTACTGTAGTTTCTGACCAAGATTACAATTGCTACTGAATCTTGGCTGGTCCTTTCTAGCTATGTAATCTTAAGTAAATGTCTTGAAAGCTTTAGCAGGTAGCATATACTGCATTTTATACCCTCGTCGAAAGAATCGTCTTCACAAAGAAAGTAATCCCCTTTCACTTGGTCTGAAACTTCAGGAAGGTTGGAGTAAGTGGAGACATGTCTCATGACTTAAAGGAACTGAAACCACATTGGTGATCAACATGGTGACGAATATCACAGCACGATATTACTAAATCTCTAGGGTCTCCATTTTCCTCATTTGAAAGAGGAGGTTGATAGTTTTATTATGGGTTTTAAATAAACGAAATGTGAAAATATATGTTAAGTGCTTATTAAGGTGGGAGCCCAATAAGTATTAGTTTCCCGCCATTCTCAGTATGTAAACATGCTCTATAATATATATTTTGCCTTTTGAGCTGAAAATGTTGAGCAAAATATACTTTACAGTGCATATTTTATGATATACCCGTGGCAGACAGGTAATGCTTTACTCTGAGATTTGTTTCTGCTTTAATTCCTACATACCTATGTTACTCCATATCATTAAATAGCATTGGTGAGAAAAACTTTCTGGCACAATTGGTAAACTAAATTAATTAATTAATCATTTTAAAATAAGTTTTAATGAAAATCCCTACGTATTTCCTATCTATGGGTTATTATGTGAATCATTGATGGGACTACCAAGCTTTTACCCCCTATTCTAGCTTTGCAGACTTTTCAGCCTTCAGTAATTAGAGAGCTTAAGAGCAAATAGAAAATTCTGGGAGACTTATTTCACACAAAGATCATGAACATATGGAATAAATTGTTAACTTAGACCGCTGGAGCAGATAATATAATTTAGTTGAGCAGCACAAAATTTATTTCTAGAGGGTGAAGATAGCAACAAGGAACTATAGAGAATTGATGCCAGTGGCTTGGAGAATGTCAGATAAACCCAGAGGAAAAAGGGTTTTTTAATGCTCACATGGACTCCCCCCTCTCCCCCCTCACTGCGCCTTTGTCTTCGTATTCTTTATGTCCTTAGGATCTTTTAATTTTCTTGAAATGAATATAACTGTGACTAGCTTAGCAAAAATTGCTGCTGTATACCATAATGCATGCTATAAACCATGCAGGGATCTTAAAGTGCGTAATCGGGCTGCAGATGGCACTGTTAATTTCTATTACAGACTGTAAAATGCATGAGGGGGATAGTGTTTGCCTCACTGCCTCACTGTTCTACAAGAACGGTTTTTGATAGTTTCCCTTACTTCACAGTTTTTCTGCAAAGTATTTGTCTTTTAGAAAAGCCAAAGGAACTTACTGGCTTTTATAAAAATCTGTGTAAAACCGCCAAGCTGCTCTGGGCCCTGCCCACTGCGGTCCCCAGTTTGCTAGCCTGATTTAGGGAAGGTACGGGTATTGGTTCACTCAGAATGCAATGAGCCTTTTTCCGAGCTTTGGGAATTTACGAAAATGTCAACTATCTATTTCATACCAAATGTAGAGTATAATATAAAATTCTCTTCATTAAGATTCTTTTGAGGATGGAGAATTTAAATGAGTCATTTATTAGAAAATATATATACACACATAAAAGCAAATAGATTTTGCTTTGCTATGCCACACAATTCAGTACTCTTCAATGGAATTTTGCCTGCAATAATGTTCCCCATCTGGTTTCACCCAACGGGTTATATTTTTAATTCTGTAGATAAGAAAACTTCAAACCCTGTTAAATTCAAAAAAACTTTCCAGCCAGCCTCTCAAATGAATTATTGTCTTTAGAATCTGAAGACCTGGCTTTGGTTCTTAGAGCCCTCATCTGATATGTATGTGATATGTAGTCCCCTAAACTTTCTATATCTTCACTCTCTTATCTAAAAATATAATTTATTGGGTTCTTGTGAAATTAAACAAAATAATGTATGTAAAGTACTTAGCATAATTCAAGGCATGTAGTAAACCCACAATGACGTTGACTAGGAGTCCATGTTAGTATGTTTTAGCCACTTAAAATACCCTGAGCTACTTCAATACATATATCCAACACACTTTTCTTTTATTCTAATTTTATGTTCTTTTTCCCATAGATCAAGTGAAGAAATTTATTTAGGAATGCAGCAGTTTTAAGACTTTTCTCCAAATCATGTAGACCCAAGCCTTTTTTTTTTTTTATTTTAACTTCTCAATATACATTGTAGTTGATTTTCATGTCCCTTTACCTGTTCCCCTTTCTCTCTTCCCTGTCTCCCCTCCCCCCCCACTACATCATAACTGTTCACTTTTCTCAACAAGTTCAAGGAATTGTTGTGATTGTTGTGTCTTCTTCTCTCCCTACCCTTTATTTGTTTGTATATTTATTTATTAATTTATTTTTAGCTCCCACAAATAAGTGAGAACATGTGGTATTTCTCTTTCTGTGCCTGACTTATTTCACTTAATATAATTTTCTCTAAGTCCATCCATGTTATTGCAAATGGTAGTATTTCATTCTTTTTTATAGCAGAATAGTATTCCATTGTATAGAAATACCACAGTTTCCTTATCCACTCATCTGATGATGGCCATTTGGGCTGGTTCCAACTCTTGGTATTGTAAACCGTGCTGCAATAAACATGGGAGTACAGGTATCCCTTTGGCATGATGATTTCCATTCCTCTGGGTATATTCCCAGCAGTGGAATTGCTGGGTCGTATGATAGATCTATCTGCAATTGTTTGAGGAAACTCCATACCATTTTCCATAAAGGCTGTAACATTTTGCAGTCTCACCAACAGTGTATGAAAGTTCCTTTTTCTCCACAATCTCACCAGCATTATTCATTTTCATTAAGCGCTTACTTCAGAAGAATGGAAAGATGGCAAATAAACAACCTTACACTTCACCTTAAAGAACTAGAAAAACAAGAACAATCCAAATCCAAAGTTAATTGACAGAAAGAAATAATTTTGATAAGAGCAGAACTAAACGAAATAGAAACCCGATCAATGAAACAAAAAGTTGGTTTTTTGAAAGGTAAATAAAATCGACAAATCTTTAGCAAGGCTAACTAATAAAGGAAGAGAGAAAACCCAAATAACGAAAATTAGAAATGAAAAAGATGATATTACAACTGATACCTCAGAAATACAAGGAATCATTAGAGACTACTATGAACAAATATATGCCAAGCCATTTTTAACTGAAAAGCATTTACTAAAGAGTATAAACAAGATAAAGAATTGGAACATGCATAAAATGTTAAAACTTAAATCTGCTGACAGAAAAAAATTCTTAGAATTATTTATCTTTGTATTTGTTTTTTACTTTACTATCGTTTATTCAAACAATAAATAGAATTCATGAAGGCTTTAAAATGATTCCAGAACAAACTTTGAGGCAGGTACTCCACATGAATATTACTGCCTTTTACAAATGTGGCTGTCACTTCCAAGCAGATTTAAGCAACTTTAAATGTTGGTTGGTCCCAAATCAGTTAATGGTCTAGGATTGAATCTCTTTATATCATAAGATCAACAAAGCTGCAACATTTTGAATAGGGCTTTATTAATGACCAATACCAAGTATGGTGATTTAATCTTTTATAATATGTCATCAGATAATACTAGTTAAGATTATGAATACAGATTTTAAAATAATTATTTTTTCTTATGAAACAATTTTGTAAAGATTCAAAACATGCCCTTTTTGTTATCTGTGCCTTAAGTTTTTTCAAAAATCAGTCGTTATGTTAAGAACCCACTGTACTTGCTCCTTTCTTGATATCCAGATTCATAACTACAACTTCCATTGAACAATTCACCTTGATGTATAATATGTAGTGTAAACACAATATGTTTAAAACTTAATTTATTAACTTCCCAGCGAGAACCTAGTTTACCTCCTCACTTTCCTACCGGCTAATGGCATTCTTTTTTTTCAAAAAAACGTATTCGTCCAACAGATTCACACAACCAAATTTATGAAGCTCGTACTATATGCTAAAACTAGCATCTTGGATACAAAAATGAACAGGATTAAAATTGTCTTTACCTTCAAAGTCTTTCCATTCTAAAAGGAGAGAAAGAAAAGTATTTTTAAAAAATCACAACTCAGGGTGATAAATAATCCATCCAAAGCAAGGTATTTCTGACCACTTTATTGAGACATAATTTGTATACTATAAAGTTCACCTGTTTAAAGTGTGCAATTCAATGGTGTTTATTATATTCACATAGTTGTGCAAACATAACCAAATCTAAGTTTAGAATATTTTTATCACTTCCTATTGACCCCCCTCCTTGTCCTAAGTAACCATTAACTCTCTTTCTGTCTTTATATGTACTCATATGATGTATATTTCATATAAACAGAATTGCACAATAGGTGGTCTTTTATCACTTAGCATAATGTTTTCAGATTTCATCCATGATATAGCAGTTAGTCATTCCTTTATTGTCAAATAATTTTCTATTTTATGGATGTACCAAGTATTTGATACAGCAATTTTAATTTTCCAGAACCAAACTGAGCACTCAAAAGGTTATATTTATACATATCTATATATCTCTCTTGATATTTGTATAGACATACAGATATAGAGTATATGTATGACATCTGTAATGTACATGTATGCTATATCTATAACTATATTTATTTATCTATCATCTTTCTATCTACTATTTTTCTTTTAATTACCCAGTAAATTCCCTTCATTAAAGTTCAACATACTCCAATCTTGACAAGGATTTAAAAGGTTGATAATACCCATCACCAATGGAAATGTAACTCAATACACACTTTTTGGTGGCAGTTTGACAGTACATACCACACTATTAAATATCCTTAATTTTTTAATATATCTTAAATAAATTATTTGTAATGCATCAAAATTTATATACAAAAATATTTCTGGTTGTGCTGTTTGAAAGAGTTTAATATTGAAATCCAACTCAAAACAAAATTAGATTGCCTACAAAAGCACAAACGTATAATCATGACAATGAATATGTCTCAATAGTAAAAAAAAAAACAATGTAGATCTTCACTTGTTGTCATGGAAAGGTTCAGATATTATATTGTCACAAGTAAAGCATGTAGATTATGCTCACAGTAAAGTCATATTAAAGGCAGATAGATAAATAAATACCTTTATGTTTATTTAGCCAGCTAGTTAGCTATGTTGTTATTTATAAGTGGAAGGTTAGTGAGTATACGTGTGATGGTGATGGTTATTGGTAGAGGCGGGTGGCAAGGGAGGCTCCTGTATCATTAACCAGGAAGCTTAAGTTGTAATAGATATGCAGGGGTGAAAGGTAGGACATTGGATCAATAGAGGTAAAATTAGGGTTTTGTACTTGGGCATCCCCCCCTACATATACACAAATGGTGGGAAGGCCTTCAGAGAGGATAGACCTTGATAAAAAAAAAAAAAGAAAAAAAAAAACAGAGAAGAAAGAGAACTTAACTGCAGTTTTTGAACTTGTGACTGACCAGAACTATAAAGGCTAGGAAGCAAGTGACAAGGATACCTGGATCCTAATGCATTGTTTGGATAGAACGATGACTTGATGGTAGGGGACACGAATCCTTACAGGTGCCCAGCATAATCACTGTGAGCTTGTACCTAATCCATTCTGCCAGAGGAAGTGAACACATAGCAACCTAGCTGGTGTATGCAGAAGACGAGCCCTCTCAAAAGGAGGCTCAGGAAGCAAAAGAGGCAACCCCAGCTTTCTTGCCACCTGGGACGGGAGATGAGTGTGAATGGTTCAGGGATTGTGAAGTTTGTGAAGCAAACCTCCCTGGTCAAAGACCAGAGGGGACTTTCAGGTACATCTGGCCACAGGCTCAAGTACAAAAGTTGGTTTTGCCAGAAAAAGGCAAAGATCACCTCTAGCAGGAAGATGATTTTCAGGTTTGAAAATCACACCTACCTCCAGTATGATTCTGGCAGTCGTTAGTTCAGATGGGGGAAAAGGCAGGAAGCTGAAAAAAGCAGTTAAAGAAATGAACTTTCTGAAACTTACACAAATGTCTCTGCTTCTGGTAAGCAAATCTTTGTTTCTGAGCAAAAGTTTAGGGTCTGCAAGACAAAGGGAGCTAAATAGTGTCAGTTTTTGTGATTTTAAATGTAAAAGAGACGTTAGAGAAGTTGTGTTTTAAGCATTTACTATGTGTTAGGAAAAATTTGAATTCCCTTCCATGGATCAATACATGTAATCCTAATATCCATCCTATGAGGTATGTATCATTATCATTTCCATTTTGTAGATGATGTTGCTGAGTATGGTGAGGTAAGGTGATTTGCCCAAGGTCACACAAAGAGAGGCAGAAACAGCATTCAAAGTGCAGATCTTCACTGAACTTCATTGAAAAACAAGGTTAGGAAGCTTGACAATATTAATTATTTATTTATTTATACATTTATTGGAACATAGTTGATTGTACATATCTGTGAGGTACAGCATTGAATATCAATACCTGTGTGTAATATGTGTTGTTTAAATCAGGACAATAGTATATTCAACATTATGGAGTCTAATCATATTTTATGGCCCTTTATCCACTCTTCCCATCTCCCTTTCCCACTTCTGGTAACCTCAGTTCTGTTCTCTCCTTTTGAAAGTTCAATGTATTATTGTGATGTTGTATCTTTCTTTTTTTTGTTGTTGTTGTTTTTGTTGTTGTTGTTGTTGTTGTTGTTGTTGTTGTTTTAGCTCCCACTTATAAGTGAGGACATGCAGTGTTTCTCTTTCTGTTTCTGGATTTTTTCACTTAAAATTTTCTCTAAGTCCATACATGTTGCTGTGAATAGTAGAATTTCGTTCTTTTTCTACAGTAGAGTAGTATTCTATAGTGTATCTATACTACATTTTCATTATGCAGTCATCCAACAATAGACATTTATTTGAATAGCATTTTGTGTGTGTGTGTGCTCAACTTACCTGTTATAAGCAAATTTGTCCTTGATTTATCATGATCTTTCCTTGATTGCGAAAATGTATTTGAAAATATTTGAGATAATTTTAGTGTTTATGTATTTAAGAGGTTAATTAAATGTGCACACAGTATTTCCACTGGCAAAATGGTAAGCAGATTCTTTTTGAAGCTTATTTTTGAAACTGAGATGTAGTGAATGGGATGCTATAAATTGACTAATGTTCAGAATAATTCCTCAGTCTGCTACTTAAATTGCACTCTCTTCCCTTCCTTCACTATGTGTATATTGGTTATAGAACAAAGAGTCACAAGTGTCATTTATCTTAACAGTACATGCCAGCCTAAGAAAACTCTGAGGTTCCTTGCTCTTTTTCTCAAGGAATTCCTACAAACTTTCCCTTCCAACTTACCACTCCATTCTTGAGCATCCCATTATTTCAGGCACTTGGTTTTGCACCTGGACTTGTCAATTTCAGGCCCACCTAAAATTTTAGTTAATTAGCTACATTCTTTCTAAACCTTAACCATAATGACACCATGCCTGCAGTTCCGCTTATATGCAGACCAATCTTTCCATCATAGTATCTGTGTTATAATCCCTGCACATGAAACCTGTCAGAGTTTTCAGATACTGCATGTTCTTTCTTTCTTTGTCTTTCTTTCATCTTTCTTTTGTTCTTTCTTTTCATTCATCATTTTCTGTCTCTTTTTCACTTGTTCCCTTCCTCTCTTCTTTTCTTCGTTCCTTTCTTTTGTTCTTCCTTCCTTCTCTCTCTTTTCATTCCTCTCTTCTCTCTGCCTTAACCTCTCTCCCTCCTTCCCCATTAGCATATAACATTCTGTGTTAGTTACCAGTTCTTTTGAGAAAATTTCTTACCCTACTTCTATGTCTAGAAAACTTACATACATCTTTTGCATCTCAGATCTTCTCTGAAGCTGATTTCAATATTTCCAATTTTCATTTAATTTCTAAATAATAATTATATTGTATAACTTTTATAGGTGCTATTCCCCACCACATAAATTTACTTTGCTTATAATCTATGGAAAGCACGTTTGCATGTCTTATACATATTCATATTCAGCACACTGGCTATAAAAGTGTGTGACACATAGTCACTGTTCAATGAGCATCCTTAAGTGAATAAATGAATGCCAATCAATAAACAGCAATTATGATTATTGGCAGCACGGTAAATACTGATCCAAACGTTATCTTTTTATATCGAAATAACATAAATGTCCGTTCTGAATAACATTGGCTTAAATATTCACAACACATAACTGCAGAGAACAACTCATATTTTCAATCTAAAGAAAGTAGACAAAGAGTACATTGCTGTATATTTAAGGATAAATGAAAATAAGAATGTGACCTGAAAAATCTAAAAATGATACTCCTCACTAATTGACCATTATGCAAGGCATTACGAATTAGAACTCTACAAAAATAACATTTCTCACATAAATAACAAAGTATTATGGTTGACTTTAATCCCGAAATGAGACATGTGGAGTTTACTATTTAAAATTAGAACTTTCATTTCACAATGGTATGTTTGTGATTACATTATGATAACACTTGAGGAGTAATTTATTTTTCAGAATATTTTTCATAGATAGTTCTTAAATAAGATGGTCTTTCTGGCAAAGATAAGTAAAAACCAACCATTCCACTAATCAGAATAATAACAAAAACAAGTATAAAAATCAGGCTGGCCAGAGCTTCTAAGAGCACCCTGAAGTCCATGGATTGCTGAAATGTTTGCTTCTGACAGAAAGGGAAGCATATTCAATCATTAGACTTAATAATTTATTAGGGCAATATGATCTTCCCATTATGCATGTGAAAAAAGCAAAGGACACTATTGCTTTGAAAGCAAAGGACACCGACAAGATGGGGAACTAGCTTATGCAGCTGGCTCCCTCCCTGCAAATAGAATCTAAAGAAGCTACGAATGCAAGTGTGAAACATGAATTTGAGAAAAGAACATAAAAAGTAAAAAGCCACTGGAAATATCAAAGGCCATCAGGAACTGGTAATGGTGGCAGTCTGGGTTGGAAAACAGGTATAAGAATGTATTAGTCAGCTTGAGCTGCCATAGCAGACAGAACACCATAGACTGGGTGCCTTAAACCACAGAAATTTATTTCTCACAGTTCCAGAGGCTAGGAAGTGCAAGACAACGGTGCCTTCTTGTTCAGTTCCTGGAGAGGGCTTTCTTCTTGTCTTGCAGGTGGTCTTCTCCTTGCTGTGTGCTCACCTAACCTCGTTCTGTGTGTGTGTGGACAGAGAAAGAGAGAGATCCCTGATGTCTCTTACTATAAGGATACTAAAAAGAGGAGTACAATAAGATGGACCCTACCCTTATAACCTCATTTAATCTTAATTACCATAAAGGACCTATCTCCAAACACAGTCACATTGGGGGCTTCAACATGTAAATTTTGGTGGGACACAAACGTTCAGTCTGTAACAGATAAGAACATTTAATTTTTTTTTTCTCCCCTACACTACCTTGAATCCTGCCCCACTGCAGCAGAAACAAGGAGAAATTCAGGTTGAAGCATGTTGCTAGTGCAATATTACAAGTAAAGTCCCCAAATCTTTGCTTATTCTTCTACTGTCTTGCCCTTCAGCCCTCCATGGCTTGTTGATTACATCTTGAAGAGATTGTCTCTGCCCCATAGTACTGCTTCATAAATGTTTGAAAGAGAACTCCTGACAGATGAAAGGTTTAAAAGTGAATCCTTGACAGTGGTCAATATGCAAAAGTAATGGATGGGACCTCAATGTTTCTCAAGACTCTTCATCCTTGGGATCTTCCCACCTCTCTCCTTAAACTCACATGTGAGGGTGCAAACCAGAGCTTAACCTTCAACCCTTTCTTAATGTATATTGTGAAATGAAAGCTGAATGCTCCCAGAGAAACATGAGTTTATAGACGAGAGGAGGACAAACCCTGTTTAGCAAACAAACAAGCAAACAAAATCTAAACAGGGTATACCGCATGCAGCAGAATTATTGGTACAGACAGAAAATTTTTTAAATAGGATTAATAAATATCCTCAAAAGAGAGACCTTTTAAAGTAGAAATATTCTAGATGCAGTGAGAGTTGGAATAAAGAATAAGTAACACAGTTAACGCAGTTATGGAATGAATGAGTTAGCTGGAAGGTTGGATTAAAAGATTTTTTCAGAAGTCAACAGGAATGAGGGATATAGAGGGAAGAAAAAAATACACCAACATTACAAAAGAATGGAACCTCAAAAGGAGAGAAACAGTGAAGAAAAACAATGAGGCAATTTTTTTTTTACTCATTATACTTCTACACATGCTGTATTTAAAGCAAGAAGGAAGAAATAATATGTTGAAATATAAATATGCCTATAGTAAGAAATTAACTGTCCATAGGACCAAAGTACTTCTGATATGTTGATTATTAAGCCCATTAAAGGACATATATTTGTCTGATTATGAAGATATCTGATTTGAGTTATAAATTTATCTGATTATAATATATCATTAAATCTGATATAGTAAGCCCGTTAAAGGAGAATCAGAGCCAGGTCATTGCATCTGCAAATGTATTTCTTGGGAAGTAGTTCTCAATTAATTTATTTTTTTTAATCTATGGTCAACTAAAAGAATTCACATTCACCTAAGAGACACACTTAAAAAATATCTTGATCAAATAAGCCACAATATGACATCTCATTTGTAATGAATAAATAAAAAGGTAAATCAATCTTTAGTTACACAAATATTACATAGTTAAATAGTTATATAATTAAAATTTCTGTGATGAGATTTCTTTTTATAACCCATGTGGAGAAAACTTGGAGACACCAGAAGACACTAAACCACACTTTGCCATTGAGCTCAATCTGAAATGGGGAAGACCCCTAAAATCATTGTGTCACCTCAGAATTACACTACCTCAGGATGCTTTCTCCCAACATTCATGTAAGAAACAAAAGTAGACTATCATTAAATGGATGTGTAAGTAGAATATTTTATTTCACTGAAATTATCTGAATAATGGGCCACATATTATATTAACATTTCAATGGCCACCACAGAATTAGTCTAACAACTACTTATTATAGATAATTTTATTAAGTTGTAAATTACATGCTGATGGGTAAAATATCCTGTTACTAGTGTGCTTAGAACCTGAGTTTCATGAAGGTAGAGACATGTAAACTCAGTTTAAAATGACATAATCAGTGCTGAGATACTAGAATGGAGGCTCCCATAGAGCAGAAAGTTTATCTACTTGGTTCACCAAGTACCTTTGAACAGTACCTTAGCTCATGGAAGCATCAATAAACACTCTGTGAATAAATATATACCTGAGTTAATGGTAAGCAAATAATAAATGTGCTAAAGCCATCCATGTTTATACTCATGGTTATTGTTGGTTAACGGTTCTAAACTGAGTATTTAGTCAACACATATTTACTGAGCACCAACTATGTGTTGAACATGAACAAAAACTGCATTTTACTTTTATTATTTAAAATTTTGATTTAAATGCATATTTTATTATCTCTTCATGTAATGAGAATACCTGTGGAAAAAATAAAATAACATAAAAAAATACAATTTTAGATATTTGTTTATTATAAATATAAATGATGTGCTGAGAAATTCACAATCATTAACCAAACAATCCACAGATAGTTTTGCCATTTCCTATACATGAATTTCATCTGTAATCCATAAGGACAGGTTGTATAAAGGAAAAATTTTAATAGAGTACTGTGGTGCCAGGTTATATGATGACTCCCAGTGCGACTGGAGTACAATTTTGAAAGCAAAATACGTAAGGGGAAATAATAAAAAGGATTGTGGATCCAGGCTTGAATATCACAAACAGAACAATCAAGGAAGAAATTTTCTTAATGCAGAAGTTTACATGATATGAAAGTACATCAGTTTAATTAAACCAAATCAAGTGATAATTTCTTCTAAATAAAGTCTGCAACCTACATAATTAGTGACTAGAAAGCTAACCAAATGATTAAAAATCCCTTAAATAGCTGGTATGGTCTCATTGCTATCAAGTGCCATAGGAAATAAAGCTAGTTTAATTTTCATGTGTTCAAGTGTTCATTTATTATGTACTAAATCAAAGATTCCTAAGTGTTTCTCTATAAGGGGCAGATTAATGAAGCAATTGCTCAGACCAAGGCTGTGGCCCAACTAGTCCTTGAGCTTTTGCATTTGAAAATAGCCCAAATGCAACTTACCATCTTGAGTAAAAAGAAAATATGTGTATTGAGATATTGTCTGAGAGGTATTTAATTCCAGTTAAAGTAAAACTTCCGATCTTAATCTAATGAAAAATTAATAGTAAATATATAGTAAAGTTTGTTTAAATATTTCAATGATACACTTACGAGTTCTTTAAAAGTAAGCTCTCTCAATGTCCTGTTTTTGTCTCATTCACTAATCTTCAAATATTAAATTTTTTAAATTCTTAAGATAATTTTAGAATATAATCAGGGAAGCATTTAGGAACATCATCGATTGTTATGGTATTTTGATCAATCAAGTCATTGAACATTGATTGTCAGTTGCAGAAACAACACAAGAAAAACAAACTTTTTTGTGTGGCCTCAGTATTTCATTAAATTAAGTAGATGATTTACCAATGGTTTCACAGGAAATTTTAAAAGCAACATTAGCAACGTTTTCAATCAAAAAAAATACAGAGTTAATAGCAAAATTGTATTTTCTTTTTATTTGTACTAAAAATTTTATATTTTATATATATAAGAAACAAACATTTTAAAACTACAGGAAGAGCACCTATATACAGTTTGTGTGATCAGGGTTACCAATGGAATGAATCGACTCTTTCCTACAGATCCCAGCTCTCTAACTAAAAACTACCTAACTTGGAAAACTGCATACTCATGGATCAGGAGATCAATAATGAGAAATGCAAGTATCCTAAAGGAAAGTGAAACATAAAGAAGAATCATTAGGATGAAATCCAAAAGTAATAGTGAACATCAAATATGACCTGGATCTATAGTTTGACTTGAATTTTGGGACAGCCCCAAATTATACTATGTACTAAGAAGTATTATATTAAAGAGCAGATTGATGGTGCTCTAACTCTAAATGATGACAGAGAAATATCAGCTGATATAATGCATTGGGTTTTCTGATATTTGGGTACCAGAAAGATGAGAGCATGCTGACATTAGTATTAAACTAAGATAGACAAATTCAAAGGGGAAAACATAATGGAAATAAAAAGCAATTAGTCAAATACAGTTAATCTAATAGAAAATGCTTAAAGCTACATTTCTCAAAATAAGGTCCATTACACAAATGCATTAGAAATACCTTGGGATATCTTAAAATGCGGATTCCTGGGCTAAACTTGTAACATACTGAAATATAATTTATATTCTAAGAAAAGATTTAGTTTAAAAGGATCTAATGATTTCCAGCATAAAATAGTGAAAGAATGTTTGCCAAAATAATTAATTTAATGGTTATAGAAGTTCTACTGGGAAAAAATTGAACAGAGACTTAAAAGCTGGATTAAATTCAAATTCAATTTTTTCAAGGCTACCACACAGCCTGTATACTTTATATTATAGGATTATCATGAGGCATATGCTTTGATTTTCTCAATTTTTATGCTGTTAAAATTGATGAGTGGTTTAGGTGTTGTCACCCTGATCAATTCATTATAAATTCTCCATCAACCATTAGACAGTGATTTTTAGTATCTATTGATGATTGTTGCATTTTGCGCATTATTTCTCCAGCAGGAAAATCCTAAAAGAGTCTTACAGATAAAAAGAAGGGAGGGGGCAAGAGAAAGAATTTAGGGTTCATCCACACCTGGAATACGGCAATGCCAGATTACAACTCCAGCAGTCAAGCAAAATCTTTTCTGCTTCTACCTTACCCTTCTCGGGAGCACTCTTCTCAAGCCACAAGAAAATCTCTGGGCAGCATACTGAATACAGAAACATTTAAGGGATAAAATAGTCTAAAAAAAGAAAAAAAGAAGACACACCCAACTCTTTTACAGTCTGAATCAGTCTGTGATCAGGGTGAAGCTCTAAACTCAATGAGACACTGAAACTTTTATATAAGATTGAAGTGACTTTTTAAAACCTAAAAAATAAAATTGTTCCTTGATAACTGAAAATGATTAGAAAAGCTATGGGCTGTATTGAGAGACAGGGAAGGAAGAACAGAGATTATAAGAATGATGCTCCTGTTTTTCCTGTACCCAACAGAGTCCAGTTTGTTAAATAAACAAATTACATGAATATGAAGTTATAAAAAGATGTCCACTATACTGATTGACCTTCATGACTGAAGGTAAAATTGAAGACTTTCTTAATGCAAAATGTCCTCATATAAATATGTGAGGATCTTACCTGAATTTCATCAGCTGTCTCATAAACCAGACTTTTCCTAATTTCAGAGTGGAAAAGTTTGCAAAACACAGTGTGGATGTAACAAGCTATTGAATTGGAAAATTTAGCTTGTTTGGAATTTACTGTTGCATGCAGAATTGTAGATGATTGCTGCAATATTTTTCTTAATTAAGATATATTTTGAATAACTACATTACAAGGCTACTGATGTGCATGATAACTAAGCATTTGTCCAATTTCTTTCAATATATTCTCCTAAAAGGTATTAAATCTTAAAATAATTCTCTACACAAATTGAAGCAGGCTTAGAGGGAGTGCCAAACAGGGAAGCCAATGGCCTGGTGGTATCACAGTGTGAATGTAGGTTCATGTAATGTGGTTAGCAAGATCATTCACAACAGGGAAAGCTGGAGAAAAAGAAAGGTCAATACCAATGAAGTAAATCTGATAAAGTCCAAAAGTTGAGTAAAGGATCAGAACTGTGAAGCCCAGCAGAACAAAGTCACAATCACTTAAAGCTGGATGAGAATCATGATTGAAGAGTATATTTCATTTTTTAAATCCATGTTTTAGGTAAAGACCAAACTTCATATGCTGCTATTTCAACAAGAATTCTACAGGAAACAATATATATTTTGGTGATTGCCATTACCAATGTAAAATTATCTACAGTATCTTTTATTTTATTATATGTGCAGTCCAAAATGCATAGAACCATGTTTTTTCTAGCTTTTGGGTATTTAAAATTTTAATTTCTTTGGAAATTATTTTAGGCCATCATGTGGAAAAATTGTTAGTAATCAGGAAAATTCCTAGTCCGTGATATTAAAAACAGCAGAACATTAATAGTGTAGTAAGATAATCTTGGTAATATAAGAACTATAAGAAGAACAAAAGAAATAGATGTGCAAAATTATAGCATCTCTTGTCTCTGAATCGTAAGGATCAAAAACTTTTTTCCATACTTCTTTATAAATTTATGGGCTTTCCAAATTTTCTAACATGAGTTCATTCAACATTTAAATTCAAAACAAAGTAAACAAACATAGAAACGAAATAAGAACTGCTTTGATGGCCCTGTTCAGGTTGACAGAGGTGCAGGCTATCCTTACTTCTAAAAGAAATAGCTGTGAAGCTAATGCAACATAGGTCAACTTAAAAAGATTGTAGTCTTAGAAGCTTAGAAGAAAACACATAGATTCTAAGTGAGCTGAAATCTGCTCTTCAGATGTGCTTTTGGACCAAAGGGGTCCACCTGTATGTCAAAATATGGGCCACTACTGACATTAAACATCTCAATTCTCTCCTGTGTTAACTCTGAATTACTTCTGAACATGGGACTATTGATATTTTCTCTATCTCTATTTCAGGCACAACTACTGTCTACATATTTTGTCATATTTATTATATTTATAATCAGAAAACTGTGAAGTTATTTCCATTTTGAAATAAAGCATCCACAAATAAAATTTCTGCCTGTGCAATAGCATGTCATAGGGTCCTAACTTAAGTTATATAACTGGTCTCTTACCTTTTAATATTTAAGTTGCTTTTACATTTTCACTACTGTACTCAAACTGTGAGCACACTGTGCCTTTGTGTAAATTTGGGGTCATATTATTAGGATAAATATTTATTTTAAAACTTTCAATGTGTATTTTCAAATTGGTTTTCAGAAAGTTTATTCTAATTTAACGACCAACTCTAATATATGAGAGCAGAACATTATATAACCTGACAGATTTTATTTCTTCTTTTTGGTCATTGATCATTTTATTGGTGAAAAGAAAAAGTTACACCAAGATGTCTCTAGGTTGTATTTCTTTCAACACTTTTAAAGCTGAATATTTCCCTATATTTTATTTGTATGAATTATACATTTAAATTTACAAGAACATTTTTAATGTTTATTTATTTATAATATCAGTACCCCCCCCAAATATTCTAAAAAGCACCCAAAATTGAATACAAGCTCTTTTAAATATAAAATATTTTTGACGGTATCTGATAGGATTTGATTTCTTACCTACTTCTTCAACTTTCTAGTTTCACCTTCCTTGTTATATGAACAGTCATCTCAGAGCAGCAGTACTAAAAGAGTGACCCCATTGAAGCAGAAAGAGAGATAAACAAGGGAAGGTCAGTGTCCCAGGTTGAATTGTGTCCCTCAAAAAGATAGGTACAAGTCTTATTTCCCCTTACTTGTGAAAGTGACCTGATTTGCAAATAGTTCTTTGCAGATGTAATCAACTTAAGGTTATACTGAATTAGGGTGAGCTCTATATGCAATGACTGGTGTCTTTGTAGGAGAAAAGAGAACGAGATTCAGACACAAAGACACAGAAAAACACAGGGTAGAAGCCACGTCACAACGGAGTCGTGATCGGAGTGATGCAGCTATAGGCCAAGGAGTGTCAAGATTGCTGGGAATCACCAGGAGCTAGTAGAGAGGCACAGAAGAGATTTTCATTCAGAGTGGACAGATGGAACCAACCCTGGTGACACTCCAATTTAGGACTTCTAATTTCCACAACTATGAAAAAATAAATTTTTATTGTTTCAAGCCACCAGTTTGTGATACTATGCTATGGCAGCCCCAGCAAACTAAAATGATCATATGTTCAATTACCAATAGACATGGTTTTTGAACAGATATGCAACAGGCAAAAGGAAGAAAGTAAACTAATAACCACTCATCATATCTTTTGAACTAACATATTTTAAATGTATCTCATTAAGATTTAAACAAATTTAATGAAATAGATGATTTCCATTTTTAAAGTATCAAAATTAAGGCTTATAAAAGTTAAGTAACCTGCTCTCTTATGAGAACATATGTAGGGTTTCTTAGGTTATTCCAAAACTTATAATAAAACAGCAATAGTATTGGGGGCTGGGGTGGATAAATATTTATTGAGCACCAATACTCTTTCAAAGACTGTTCTAGAAACTGTAGATACAGCAGTTTTCAAAATAGAGAAAGATGTCTGCCCTGGAGGAGCAGCAATGTAGTGGAAGCAGAGAAATAATAAAATAGATAAGTAAAATGTACAGTGTGTCCATGGCGATAAGAGTGATGAAGAAAATTAAAAATGGACAAAGATTTCCAGAAGTGAGCCTTAATTTTTAAGAAAATCTTCACTAAGTAGGTGCCATTTGAACAAAGACATGAAAGACAAGGGGGAAAAAAAAAAAGAGTGGTGCAGATATCTGGAGGAAAGCATTTCAGGCAAATGTTGGTGTGAGATGCTGCAGGCTAGTGCAAGGAATGGCCTGGGCAGTATTGTAGCTGGAGAATGGTGAGTGAGAAAGGAGGTCAGCAAATTGAAAAGGAGCCAGTAAGTAACTGCAAAGATGTTACCATTACTGAGAATTAACGGGGTGCTATTAGGGAAATTTAAGCAGATGAGTAATGTGATGTTACTCATTTAGTGACATATAACTTATACAGATTGATATAATATATATTATAAGTCACCTAGTTTGTAGTACTATGCTATTGGTTTATATATGGTGTGTATACATACATATATAAAATGAAGTGTATCTGTTTTTAACTCATAAATTAAACCCAAAATCTTAATTCAGTCTTCAGAGAGCAATTCCTAACCCTGATTTCAGGTCACGTGCAACTATTATTTTGAGCAAAGTGAAAAATTAGAACTAAATCTTCTATGAATTTCTGTCTTCACTAGCAAATAGATAGATAACAAAAAACATACCTATATCTTCTTATTAGGTAAGCATTCAGATTGAAGAAATAAAATCTTATGGCATATCCCAGGTGGTTGGTCTTGTTACTTTTTGTCTGTTTTTTAATTATTCAGCATTTATATCACCTTTTCTGTCACATTTTTCACCAATGTATAATGGGTATAGTGGGAGCGATAAATTTTTTCACTTAAACAATGAGATATCATATTCAAACACCTTAAAGAGGAATATATACCTCATAAAGACCCAAGATTTAGAGCTGGATGCAGTATCAGTTTTGATATCTAGTATTTTTCTTGTCTGGAAAAGAGGTGATTGTATTTTCACCTGCATGTGGGTTTTCTCACATGGATGTGGAGCTTTTGAAAGTGTCCGTACATTTTTAAAATGGGTGTGTGAGAATGCTGGGCAGCCACCAGGGTGGATACAATAAACCTCTTTTTTACTACGTGGAGTACACATTTTCTCTTTTCATTATTTTACTTTGTGCAATCACCATCTTTTCCATTCTCAGTCCCTGCATTTCTGAAGAGGTGATGTGATCCCTGAATTGAAGGATGGACATATGACTCAGATATGACTAATTCAGAATATAGATTTTTTTTCTATGATTAGTTCTAGGTTGTGCACATCAGTGATATATATTCAGAATCAGTAAAAGACAAAGAGCCTTTTCCATAGGATTGCTGGGAGATGTTTTAGGTGCTTTTTTAACATGAGACTGTGAGGCTAGAATTGTTGGGAGATGCCGTGTGTGGAGGTAAAATGGAAATACAGAACTGAAAGATAACTAAACTCCTGGTTGAGCCTGTCTTAAATTTGATCTAGCCATAAGTGTCTTAGTTGCAAAGCAAATAAATTCATTTTCTATCATTGTTGTGTAGACCAATTTGAGTTGGATTTTATTCACTTGTAGATGAGATAAAAATACCTTAATTGATCCAGTGAATAATTAAAAAAGACTATTGTAAATCCAAATCAATGTGGTTAGACTGAATATCTTCTATTTAATCATTCCAGTCTCTTCTACCCTTATGCGTTAAATAGTTACACATAACAAGGTGTTAAAATTTTAAAGACAACTTATAATAAAC
The DNA here is from genome assembly GCF_027409185.1 of Cynocephalus volans. NCBI lineage: Eukaryota > Metazoa > Chordata > Mammalia > Dermoptera > Cynocephalidae > Cynocephalus > Cynocephalus volans. The sequence goes on from NC_084475.1 coordinate 67,475,979, forward strand.
AATATCTACTAAAAGTTACATGAGAAAACTATGACTTTCAACCTTTCACCCATGTATATTTATTTTTGCTCTTTAACAGTGCTCCTGCTTTGGTCCTAAATTAACCAAATGATTTTCTTTAACATCCCCTGTAAATACACAGGAAAAGAACGAGTACATGATAGCATCTTTCTATCAGACACATTTATTAGTGGAATTATTTGGCATGTGTATAATCTTTTCACTGTTTCACACAAGACAAGACTGTGAGCATCAGAGCTCTACCTTGTCCGTCTTCTCTTTGAACCAATTCTGCTATTTTAATTCCTTCTGCTTTGTCCATTTTTCTCTCATAGTATTATGTTTTTTTCTGTCATGTTGCTATTTGTTGTTCGTAAATTCCAAGGCATAACCAGTGCATGCAAATCACAATGTTTTTATGAGAAGAGGGGTTAGTGCTAGTACAGAGATTTATGATACCATATTTTTTTTGGTCACTATTAGTCATACAGACATTTTAATGTACAAATTAATTTTTAATAACTCTTCTATTTGCATCTCTAGGCTTATTGATTTGAAACATGGTGGTGGTGATCAGAATATCTTTTATCATCAAAGAAACTTTAAATAAGCCTTTCCCATAAGGCCACACATTTCTTGTAGTCATATTCACTGAGCTGAAAAAAATGCTTTGTTGTTTGAAAATGAACATAGTGGAAGTATTATGTGGCTGATCAAAACTCTATTCTATTTTGAAGAGACTGTATAATATATTCACTTGACAATAGGAAAAATGAAACTCATTTTAGCTCTTTTCTATTTAAAAACATATGTGAAATAAATGCAAAGAACTACACGGTAGTAAGACCCAGTCTATCTAACAGTGTGAAAATTCCCACCTTCTTTCATTATAGTCACTCAACCAAAAACTAACTCCTATTGTTTTCTGAAATTTATAATTATAGTGCATGGATCAATGAAAAAATTGAAACCCTACTAGCATTGTATTATTAAATTTAATTCTCAGTGGAATTAAATGAGCAAAAGCCTTCTTTAAACAGAGAAATAAATATGAATTGATTCGACACTAGTGTACACACACACACACACATAATTATAATGAAAACACTTTTAAAAATCCTCAGATGTCTAAATGGCCAACAACTGGGATCAATTAATGTTGCATATATGGAATAACATATTATACAGTTATTCCAATGAAGATTATAGAATAATATTACTGACATTAAAAAGTCATATGTTTTAAGTGAAAAAGGATCCATGAGTAAACACCCATTCCTGAAAGGAAGAAATATATACACATGCATGCAGAGAATACTACCATAATAAATAACAATATGCTAATAATTATAATTACCTGGGGGTGTGATTGCAAGTGTTCTGTTTTCACTTTTACTTATTCATATTTTCTAAATTTTTATGATAAAATTTATTATATTAGTTACCTTAAAATGCATTCTTTCAGGCATCTGGAGAGACATACAAGTAATACACAATCAATCCTTGCACTCAAAGAGGATAAAAACATGATCTACATGAAGCTGTACATAAACAGTGGAAAGGAGGAAAGCTGTATAACATGCAAACATATCTTCTTAGAAATAGAAAACAGTCACTAGATGCCATGGACTGAATTGTGCTTCCCCACAATTCATACATTGAATCCCTAGCCCAAATGCAATGGTATTTGGAGGTGAAAACTTGGTAGGTGATTAGGGTTAGATGAGGTCATGATGGTTGAGCCTTTGTAAGAGACACACAGAGCTTGCTATCTCTTTCCCCACCTTTCTACCATATAAGGATACAGCAAGAAGGCTGTTGTCTGCAAACCAGGGAGAATGCTCTCACCAGAAACCATACATGCCAGCATCTTCATCTTGGACTTCCTAACCTCAGGACTGGGAGAAATATATTTCTATGGTTGGCTTAAGCCAATCAGCCTATGATATTTTGTTATGGCAACCCTAGCTGACTAAGATTCTAGCAGCATGTGTAAATATCGTGCCATAACATGAGAGAAGATGTAAATACAGAGAGGGAAGCAGATAATAAAACTGTTACTGAAAGAAAGATTTTTTTATTCGAAAGAGGAGGCCAAGAGCCTAAGTAAGTCTTGGGGAGCCTTGCTTTAGAAAATGTCAAGAGTTTACAAATGATGAGGGCCCAAGTAAAATACTTCCCACTTAGTGCTGGGAATCTGAAAGTCTATAGAAATTAATGTAAATTGAAAGCAAGTCAACTTTCACATAAACTGACTAATCTTTGAGTCATTTGGTGTTGAATAATCTCAAACTTTGCAATTTGATAATTTTAGTATGCTAGCGTTCCAGGTGTGTGTAGAATAAAAAAAAAATCATATGTATCTATAAGAGGAAAAATAGCATCATCCTAGGCCCCTCATTACTGTTATTTTTCTTTTCAAATACATTGTTCCACCCTCTCAAATAAACATCAGACCTATGAAGAGATAAAACAATGTAAATGAAAACCAGCATAAAAAAAACAGGTAACAGAAACAGACCTTAGGTATCACAGATGGTGGAATTATTATTATTGATATTAAAACGGTTATACTTAATATGCTCATAGATATAACAGCTGACATTAAAAATAACAGCAAGAAAATGAAAATTATAAAAGGTACTGTTAAAGATTTCAAAAAATAATAGTCTAAAAATTCTAAAAATTAAAAATATAATAACCCAAATTAGGAACCTGGATGGATTTTGCAGCTGATTGGATAAAATAAACTATTTCATATAAAGTATGGAGAAAAAATTTAGAGAGAGAATAAGAGAAAATAGTTTAAGAAAGCCTGAGTTTTATTTGATTAGAGTCTCAGAAGAACAAGAAAGACAGAATGGGGCAGAGGTAAGATATAAAGAGACAAGAGATAAGAATCTTTCAAAATTGATGGATAATGTCATTCACAGATTCAAAGGCCTAATAATTTTTAAGAAAGACAAATAAAAGAAAATTTATACCTACAAATGTCCTAGTGAAAGTGCTGAAACAAAAGATTATCTTCAAGGGTCATCGGGTTAGACTCATAAATGGCTTTTCAACTTTAACAATGAAAGCCAAAGAAAATACCTTCCAACCTAGAATTACATACTAAGTGAAAATATCCTTTAAGAATTGGAATAAAATAAATATATATGCAGTGAAACAAACAAGAAGAGCTTCAGAAAAATAAATACTAAATGCTGACAGAAGGAAAATAAATTAAAATGGAAAATGACACACAGGAAGACACACAGGAAGAAATAAACAGAAGTGCAAAGGAAATTATGTGCATATCTTTAAATCAGCACGGATTGCTTAAAATAATAATCACATAAAAGGGCTTTCTGGTTTTACGTGGTTAGAGCATGGTGCTGATAACACCAAAGTCAAGGGTTTGTATCCTCATACTGGCCAGCTGCCAATAATAATGATAATAATAATGATCACATAATAATTGTAATTTAGCTTATGATTTGGGAGGCAATAAATAAAATTTTCTAAGATCCCTTCATTTTCCCTTGAGAGCAAAGTACAATTACCAATAAACATTAGAATTTGATAAATCAAGTATTCAACTTTTAATCTCTAAAACTGAAAAAAAGTGTTTAACTATCAAACTAACAGATAAATAAAAATCAATAAAAAATTTTAATTACAAAGAAATCAAGAAAAGAAGAAACAAGGAATATAGAATAGGTGGGAAAAAGAGAAAAGGAACATTAAGATTAAAAGCTGAACCACAAAATAACATCAATTACACATAAATGTTTATGGACTGGATGTTATTATTAAAAAGTGATATTATTAGATCAAAATCAGAAAAAAAGTTAAATTTTATGTTCTTGTAAGAAACACAACTAAAACAAAAGAATACAAAACAAATTGCAAAGGTAGAAGATGTTAAAAGATAAACAAGGTGAACTTTAGTCAAAACAAAGCTTACATAATTGTATTAGTGTCACACAAAATAGATGTTAACACAAAATCATAGCCATAAATTAGTCATAATAAAGACCATGTCACTAACCAGCAAGATACCAAGATGTAAATCTATATACATTTATTAAAATAGCCTCAAAAATATAGATCAGGGCCGAGCCCGTGGCGCACTTGGTAGAGTGCTGCTCTGGCAGCGCGGCGACACTCCCACCGCGGGTTCGGATCCTATATAGGACTGACCAGTGCACTCACTGGCTGAGTGCCGGTCACGAAAAAACGACCAAAAAAAAAAAAAAAAAATATAGATCAGCAAAACTATCAGAGCTGAACGAGAAAATATACAATGTAATTCAGAATTACAGTGGGAAATATTCTTAACACAACTCTCTCAGTAAGTTTTAGAACTCATAGATAAATATTAGTGACTATATAGAATATTTAAATCACTTGGTTAACAATTGTTCTAATGAACATGTGTAGAATACTATATCCAAAAAACACAGAATACAAATTAAAGCACACACAGACTTTTCTTTTAAATTACCTATAGGCTGGCCCATAAAAACAGCCTCAGGAAATCCAAAAGTTTTAAAACTAGAGTATATTTTCTTATACTAATGAACATAGAAAATCTTTATTATGACTAGAAAATTAGAAATAGTTCTTAAAATTTCCCATGAGTCAAAAATTATATGACAATGGGCATTTAAGAATAATTTTAAATAAAAAATAACAAAAATACAACATTTAAAAATTTGTAACCTAAGTGCACAAACATCTGAATCATAGGTACCACTGATGGGTAGGAAAAAGGAAAAGGCATTGAGAACATATTAAATGAAATAATAGTGGAGAATTTCTCAGGTATAGGGAGAGGCACGGACCTTCAGACTCAGGAGGCTCAAAGATCCCCAAATAGATTCAATCCAAAAAGGTCCTTTCTAATGCATATTATAGTCAAATTAGCAAAACTCAAAGACAAAAGAGAATCCTAAAAAGAGTGAGAGAAAAGCACCAAGTCACCTATAATTGAGTCCCCATCAGACTAACAGCAGATTTCTCTAAAGAAATTCTGCAGGCCAGAAGAGAATGAGATAATATATTCAAATTACTAAAAGAAAAAAACCAGCCATGCAAGAATACTATACCAAGCAAAGCTATCCTTCAGAAATGAAAAAGAAACAGTGTATTTCCCAGACAAACAAAAACTATGAGAGTTCACCACCATACAACCAGCTGAACAGAAATTCTTAAGGGAGTCCTGCATCTGTAATCAAAAAAGCATAATCACTACCATGAATATACAAGAAAGAACAAAATCCACTGGTCTAATAAAACACAAGCAAGAAAGAGAAAAAAATATATCTTACCACCTCTGAAAACCAAGAAACACAAAAACAGGAAAGAAAGAAACAAAAGATATTTAAAACATCCAAATGAAAATTGATAAAATGCCATAAGTAAGACAACCCCTTTCGGTAACAACCCTGAATGGAAATGGATTAAATTCTCCACTCAAAAGACACAGATTTGTTGATTGGATTAAAAAGCTAGACCCAACAATATGCAGTCTACAAGAGACTCACATCACCTGTAAAGACACACACAAAGAGTGAAGGGGTAAAAAGATATACCATGCAAATGGAAATTTTAAAAAATGAGCAGGAATAGCTATTTTTATATCAGATAAAATACACTTTAAATCAAAAATTATAAAAAGTGACAAACAAGACCATTATAAAATGATAAAGGGTTCTATCCATCAAGAAGATATAAAAATCGTAAGTATACATGCACCCATAACTGGAGCACCCAGATGTACAAAGCAAACACTATTAGACCTAAGGAAAGAGATAGACCCAAATTCAATAATAGTTGGGATCCTGAACACCCCTCTCTCAACATTGGGCAGATCATCTAGGCAACAAATCAACAGAGAAACACAGGATTTAAACGGGACTTTAGACAAATTGAACTTGGCAGATACCTACAGTACATTTCATCCAACAACTACAAAATATACATATTTCTCATCTGCAAGTTGAGCATTCTCCGGGATAGACAACATGTTAGGTAACAAATTAAGCCTCAACAAATTTTAAAAAATTGAAACCATTTCAAGTATCTTCTCAGGCCACAGTGGATTAAAACTAGAAATCAATAAGAAGTGAATATATAGAAACTATACCAACGTGGAAATTAAACAGCAAGATCCTGATTGACATATCAGTCCAAGAAGAAATTAAACAGGAAATCAAAAAATTTCTTGAAACCAATGAAAATAAAGGCACATCACATCAACACCTGTGCGATACTGCAAAAGCAATACTAAGAGGGAAAATTATTGCAAAAAATACTTACATCAAAAGAATAGAAAGATTTCAAATAAATGATCTAATGCTATACTTCAAAGAACTGGAAAAACAAGAACAATCCACTCACAAAAAAGATGAAAAGAAATAATTAAGATCAGAGCAGAACTAAATGAAATAGAACACCCCCAAATGATTTTTTTTAAAAAGATCAATGAAACAAAAAATTGTTTTTTCAAGAAGATAAACAAAATAGACAAACTATTAGCTAGGCTAACTAAAAAAGGAAAAGAGAAGACCCAAATAACAAAAATTAGAAATGAAAAAGGAGATATCACCAAAAAAAAAAAATCCCCACAGAAATACAAAGAATCATTAGAGACTATTCTAAACAACAATATGCAAACAAATTTGAAAAACTGGAAGAAATCAATAAATCTCTGGACACATACAAACTACTAAAACTGAAAAAGAAGAAATAGAAAACCTGGACAGACAATAAAAAACAGTGACATTGAAGTAGTAATCATTAGTTTCCCAACAAAGAAAAGCCCAGGGCTGCATGGCTTTACTGTTGAATTCTACCAAACATTTAAAGAGTAATTAATACCAATTCTCCTTAGACTATTCCAAAAGATTGAAACAGAGGCCATTTGCCCAAATTCATTCTATGAGGTCAGAATCACCCTGATACCAAAACCAGACAAAGATACAAAAAATAAAAGAAAACTATAGGCCATATTTTTGATGAGCATAGACACAAAAATCCACAATAAAATTTTAGCAAATGGAGTAAAGTAACACATCAAAAAATTAAACACCATGATCAAGTGGGATTCATCCCAGGGATGCAAGGATGGCCCAACATAGGCATGCCAATAAATGTGACACACCACATCAACAAAATCAGAGATGAAAACCATATTATCTCAATAGATGCAGAAAAAGCCTTTGACAAAATTCAACGTCACTTTATGATAAAGACTCTCAGCAAGTCAGGTGTAGAAGGAAAGTATCTCAACACATCAAAACCCATGTATGATAAAACCACCACCAATACCATCCTAAATGTAGAACAGGAACAAGACAGGGTTACCCACTCTCACCATTCCTATTTAACATAGTATTGGAAGCACTAGCTAGAGCAATCAGGCAAGAGAAAGAGATAAAGGGCATTCAGATTGGAAAGCCAAATTGTCCCTTTTTGCAGATGACTTGATTATATACACAGAGAAACCTAAAGACTCTATAAAAAAAACTCTTAGAATTGATAAACAATTTCAATAAAGTTGCAGGATACAAAATCAGCATGCAAAAATCAGTAGTGTTTTTATATTCCAACAACAAACTAGCAGAAAAAGAAAATCAAGAATGCTAACCTATTTACAACACTCACTAAAAAAATAAAATACCTAGGAATAAATTTACCCAAGGAGGTGAAATATCTCTACAATGAGAATTGCAAATCACTTTGTGAACTGGACACAAAAAGATGGAAAGACATTCCATACTCTTGGATTGAAGAATTAACATTGTGAAAATGTCCATACTATTCAAAGAGATCTACAGATTCATTCAACACAATGCCTATGAAAATACCAATGACATTCTTCACAGAAATAGAGAAAAAAATCCTAACATTCATATGGAACAACAAGAGACCCCAAAAAGCAATCCTGAGCAAAATCAATAAAGAAATAACACTGGTGGTGTAACATTACCAGTCTTCAAAATTTACTACAAAGCTATAGTAATCAAAATGGCATAGTACTGGCATAAAAACAGACCCTTGGACCAATGGAACAGAATAGAAAACCCAGAAATCAACCTACAAACTTATAGCCAACTGATCTTCAACAACAGCACCAAGAACAAACACTGGGGAAAAGAAAGACTACCTCTTCAATAAATGGTGCTGGAAAAACTGGACACCATACATAGAAGAATAAAAAGACCCATACCTTTCACTATATATCAAAATTAATTCAAAATGGATTAAAGACTAAATATAAGGCCTGAATCTATAAATCTCCTAATAGGAAACATAGGGGAAACACTTCATGAAGTAGGACTGGGCAAAGACTTTATGAATATAAGCCCAAAGCATGGCCAACAAAAGGAAAAACTTAACAAATGGGATTATATCAAACTAAAAAAACTTCTGCACAGCAAAAGAAACAATTAACAGAGTGAAAAGACAACCTACAGAGCAGGAGAAAATATTTTCAAACTATGCATACAACAAAGGATCAATATCCAGAGTATACCAGGAATTCAAACAACTTAACACTAAAAAAACTAACAACCAAATTAAAAAATGGGCCAAGGAGCTGAATAGACATTTCTCGAAGGAAGATATCAAATGGCCAACAGACACATGCAAAAATGCTCACTATCATTCACCATCAGGAAAATGCAAATCAAAACCATATTGAGATACTGTCTCACCCTAGTTAGAATGTTTATATTCAAAAAGACTGAAAATAACAAAAGCTGAGAAGGTTGTACAGAAAATGAAACCCTCCTACACTGTTGGTGGGACTGTAAATCAGTACAGCCATTAATGGAAAACAGGTTCCTCAAATAACTACCGGTAGAGCTGCCATATGATCCAGCCATTCCACTGCTGAGTATATACCCAAAGGAATAGAAATCATCATGTCAAAGTGATAGCTGCACTCCCATGTTTATGGCAGCTCTATTTACAATAGCCAAGTGTTGGAACCAACCTAAATGTCCATCACAGAATGACTGGATAAGGAAAATGGAATACTACTCTGCCTTGAAAAAGAATGAAATACTGCCATGTGCAACATGGATGAACTTAGAGAAAATTATGTTAAGTAAAAGAAGCCAGGCACAGAAAGAGAAATACCACATGTCCTCTCTCATAAGTGGCAGCTAGAAACTAACAAGTTCAAAAAGAGAGAGAGAGACAACAATCACAACAATACATCGAACTTTCAGAAAGAGAAAATAGAACTGAGATTACCAGAGGTGGGAAAGAGGGAGCAGGAGAGGCAGGTAAGGGAGGAATTGGTAAAGGGCCACAAAAAATGATTACATTGTATAATGTTAAATGTACTATGTGGATTTAATACTTGCATATTGCACACAGGTAATGATATCCAACTCTGTACCCTACAGATATGTACAATCGACTATGTTACAATAAAATAAATAAATAAATATTAAAATGAAAAAACAAAAATTTGTGCATTGAAGTTAATTGGTTTATGTAAAAATTTATAGTATTATACATTAATAAATAAATCTGTTCATTCCTTTTAAAATTTTGATATGATTATAATTATTTTTATATAGCTCATTTAGATCTTCATTTTACTGCTTTTTATCTGTCTTAAATTGAACTTTCCAAACTTTATTTTCAGTAGTCTTTTAAAATGTTTTAAAACATGTATTAATACATTTTTCAGTGAAAAATATAGTTAGACTTTTTTTTTTCTACTACAAAGTAAGTCTGATTTAAAAGATGTTTTAACAACAAAGATTGTGCCACTTAGGATAAATGAGCGTAATCTTCAGCTCTAATATTTTGTAAACCATCATAGGATTAGTTAAAACATTTAATTAAAAAATATTTTATTGGGGAAATGTATTAAAATTAAATAATATTTTCCCAACCTTTTCTGAATAGTTCATGCTAAACAGGTGCCTCTAATTAAAATGATAACTCCATATGTATATGTTTGCAGGGTTTCTCAGTGATAATGGCTGACAATGACTAATTTGCCTGCCTGTATTGTTCAATAGTAGTGCTCCTATAAGCCCAAAAGGATAAAAACAATTACATATTGAGAACTGTTGAAAAAAACTATACAGTCCCAGGAGACATTCTCACCATCCAAAGAAAAAAATGTGATGCCCTAAGGTGAGGAGTGAAGATTAGGAAAGATAAATAAGTAGGTAACTGCCCATTACAGATAAGGTCTGTCGATTTCACCATATCACTTGCCTCCTATAACCCCAGTGTAGCCATCAGATTTGTTTACTTCTACCCTTCTACAGAAATATACCTCAACAAATATAAAGTATACCTTTCTAAACACGAGTATGTTTTTTATCTATTGAAATCATCTGCTAGTAAGGTGAAAGGAAAGAAACTTAATGTAGTGTGGGAGCACTGAAGGAGAGAAGATCCTGTTGTTTGATAACCTACAATCATCAGTGAGCCAATCTTCTCTTTTCTCAGCTTAAAGTCTGGAAACCAAAGACTCACAGAGTACATGAGCACAATATGAAGATGTGCAGTACACATTTCATCCTGATTTAGGTCTTCACTATACATAGACACCTTCTTTCAACAACCTATATCAACTGTTAATTCTTCAATAATCATAAATTCCTGTATAAGGACATATAGCACTCCAAAATAAATATAAATAGTCTGTTGGAGAAGAATGCCAAGAATTTTCTACTTATTCTTTATTGGAGTTACATGGACAGCAATTTTTCCTGAACTGCTTGCAGGCTTCTTTTTTTTTTTTTTTTTTTTTTCTCTCATTTATCCATATATCTGTAGAGCTTATAAGCACATTACCTTGGCACATAGCATCCATTAAAAACATACATGCTGGATGTATGAAGATGCTACTTGGATAGCTGGAAAGGTTTTATACATATAAATTATTAATAGTAGGCTTTGGAAATAACTTAGGAATGGGCTTCCGGAATATAGGTCATGAATTGAGGCATTAAATGGGTTGATAGAGAGTGCCAATCTTGAGAAAATAATTAGCCTGCTTTATTTAAGAAGCACATCATTGTAATAGAAAATCTTAGTCATTTGCATGCTTCCTCCAGTCAAGAGTTAGATTATCAAGACAGTTTCAGTGAAACTATTTGTTAGGGCCTTCAAGACTTATTGTATATTTTCACTTGCCACACAGAAATACAGAAATAATGTTTTGAAGAATGCTCTCATTTGTGAGAAGTCATAAACTTAGTCTCCAGATAATCTGAATAGAATGAACACTTTACTTTCATATCTCACAGACCTGGTAAATGCAATTCATTGTTTTAACTTACTTACTTTTCATAAACATCTAGTTGTTTAGTCTTCACTAAAGATAAAGAACTAGTTATTTATTATAAATGCGCCTATGAGGTAATGTCCAAGGACAGCCACATTTTTATATAGCTCTATGTATCATTAATATATGATAAACAGCAATCACTTTTCAGTGCCAGCAGTCTTACTGTAAGTGCAATTATTCTTATTGCATTTTTAATATATTACATACACTTTGTTTTCTAATTTTCTATAACATTTTTTAAGTTTGTAATTTATTTATTTTTGTATATTTCTGAGACATCACAACAATTAAGTATGTATTGATAATATTAAAGCAAAAACTGTTAATATTCATAATATCACCTATTTTAGGCATTGTTTCTGGGCATACTTCCAGTATCTTATAGCTTAAATAAAAGTCATTTATTTTAGAATGTTCTTAAATATTTAAATCCTTGAACCCCTTTTATTACATGCAATGATTATTTTTCCATTAAAATATTTTGAAAAAGAAAAAAAAAAGTATATATATATATATACATTTTAGTAGTAGAAAGTAAGGCAAACAGTTGCAAAAAATTAACAATTAGCTGGCCTTTGCAAAGACTTTAACATCTAAAACAACATCAAAAATGACCAAAATTGCATTTTGCAATAGAAAATGTATGCCACAAGTTCTGATTTTAAGTGTATGTGATACAGCAGAGAAGACACATATCCAGCCACTGAGACAGAGGGAGACAAATCAAAAGTAGGAAATGAATAAAGCCACCGCAGACTTTAGAAGTGTTCACCTCCATGTGCATGTGAGCCCCGTGGACATCTAATGCACTAGGTGTACTTGAGATGCAGTCTAAATACATCTTTATTAATGAAATTTAGTAATAAAAAGAGACTTATTTATTTGTATGTCAACAAGATAAGATCAAGGATGCTTTTTTCAGCTCATTCTAACTTTTAAAGTTATCAGATACAAGAGAATAAGAATTCCATAGATATGGAAATATCAGTAGAAAAGAATTTTTATCCTTTTCAAAAATAGATATGCACACCAATATTCAACACCTTCATAAAAAAAAATCCATCCTATTTACAGCTCTAATAAACCCCCATTAAATCACAGTAATCATATGCTAGAGAGCAGGTGTTTTAAATCACTAAATTTGGAAGTGGAGTGAAGTTGAAGAAGTGTGTTGGAAGCTTTTTATTGGCTGACTATGACTGCAGTTTCCATGGCAATTCCACATGCACCCTGGCTCCCAAATCTTCTCACTCTTTCCAAATGCAGTGGCAAAAACTGTTTAGCATGAGGCCAAAAATTGGGACAAATTATCATCATTTATTGAGCTAGAAACACTAATAGGAATAGAGAGAACTATGTGTGGACTCTCCTTTGCAATTTGCTCACATTTTATGTCATCTACATTCATTTATGCATATTTTCTATGCCCTCTGCTGTTAACATATGTTATAAAAGAAAAATACCCATAGGGCAACAGCTTGTTACAATAATCATCATTTATGGAGAGAAAGTGCCAGTCATAAAAAACAGAAATCACGCTCGGTGTTTATGCTTAAAGTGCAACATATTTGGATGCATTAATATCGATATAAGATAACATTAACTCAATACTCCAAGACCCTGTGGCATTTCCACTTCAGGTTGCACTATGGCATCTGTTTTGTGAAGTTAGCTTCACCATTAGAATTAGAGCAGGGGAAAACATAGACTGAGATTTGTCACTGAATAGCTCAGTTAAGAAAGATAAGGAGTAATATGGAAACTTACGCAGCATGGGAATCTTTTTAACCTTACTCTACACTCGCACAAGAAGCAAGGCTCCTCTCGACTTTTATAAGAATATGTACATAAGACATTTCTCCGAAGAAGGTGTGCAAAGGGCCAACAAGCACATGAGAAGATGCTCAACATCACTAATCATCAGGGATATGCAAACCAAAACCACACTGGGATAGCACTTCATACACATAAAGATGAGTATTATAAAAAAATTTTTAAAAAAGAAAAAGCGTTGGCAAGGATGCAGAGAAATTGAAATGCTTGTGCACTCTGATGTGAATGTAGGATGATGCAGCTGCTGTGGAAAACAGTATCTTGGTTCCTCAAAAAATTAGAAATAGAATTACCATTTGATGCATGCAATTCTACTTCAGGGTACACACACAGAAGAACTGAAAGCAGTGAGTCAACCAATATGTGTTCACCCATGTTCATAGTAGCATTATTCATAATAACCAAAAGGTAGAAGCGGCCCTAGTGTCCACCACAAATGAATACATAAACAAAATGTGGTATTCCTACACAATGGAATATTATTCAACTTTAAAAAGGGAGGAAATTCTGACACACATTACAACATGAATGAACCTGAAAGACATTATGCTATGTGCAGTAAGCCAGTCACCAAAAGAAAATGCTGTGTGATTCCACTTCTTTGAAGTACCTGGAATAGTCAAGCTCATAGAGATAGAAAGTAGAATGATGGTTGCCAGGGCTTGGGAAAAGGGGTGGGTGAACGGTGAGTTAATGTTTAACAGATACAGAGTTTCAGTTCTGCAAGATGAGAAAGAGTTCTGGAGATGAACAGTGGTGATCGTTGCACAGCAATATGAATGTACTTAATGCCACAGAATTGTACACTTAAAATATTTAAAATGGTCAATTTTATGTTATGTATATTTTACTACAATTAAAAAATTTTTAAAAGAATAAACATGTATAGGAGGCATATTTTGAGAGTAGAGTAGGCTTTGAAAGATCTTGGAGCTGCAATCTAATAAAATTTAAACAATCTGATACCACTTTCTATAAATTGCAATTTTAGTTGATTACCTAAGAAGAGAAGCAGTCATGCTATGACTCTGGAACTTTAGTTAATCTGTGAAGACAGAAAAGGATAAGGACACTTTTGGAGCACAGATAGCAAGAGATATCAAGCAAGATGAAAAGTTTCCGCTTGTGATGACTTCACTGAAGAACTTAGAAAAAATAGATCTGACATGGAACATGTGGATTGAAAATAAGAGTGCCTATCAAAGAAAAGATGGGATAATAAACCCCGGAACTGAACTAACTAGGCTGAAGAGAGGCCTCTGGGAGGACCTAACAGAAACTAGGCAGTATTGTAATCAGGGTAAACTAGGTAAGGTAAGACTCTGTACCTCAATTAAACTTTGATAAAGCATGTATCCTGAGTCTCTCTCTTTCTTAAAATGTTTATGTGTATTGAGTATCTCAGAGAGTGGTAAAATAAATTTACAACTTTTGGAGTCAGAATCTGGGTTTTGAATTTTGACTGACAGCTTAACTCAGTTACTTCTTATTTCTGAATCTCAGTTTTCTATTTTGTAAAGTGGAAAGGTTTATATCAATTTTACATGTGATGATTAAAGAAGATAATGCATGTATTGTTACTTGCACAAAGTAAAAAATGTATTATTTTTTTCCTCTATTTTTTCCTATCCCTCTGATCCCTCATTTGGTTGATCGTATGGGAAATGAGTATAGTAGAAGCAAAGAGAAAAAGCCATAAATCCCAATGGTGAATTATTTTCGAATGTTTTCTCCCCCTCCTCCCCTTAGTACCTTAGTAGTAAATACTACATTAGAAAAGGCAGTGAGACAGGGGTATTACGGGAACTCAATTTTATTCTGAATCTAAAACAGCTCTAAAAAATAGATTTTTGTTTGATTGTTTTTAAGGGCAGTGGGGAGTATCAAGGTGGGAAATTGGTTCATGAAGGTCTTTTATCTGGGAACTGCCCCTTCTGATCTTTCATCAGTCTGACTGACACTGCTTATCTCTGTTTTGTCAATAAACACTTAGTTCCTCAGAGTCTGTGTCTATCTGCTCCATCTTTGGGGAAGTGAAATCTAGGAGCACAGGGACACCAAAGTGCTGATAGTCAGATGCCTCATGCCTCCTTAGAAGTTTGTGGACTGCCTCTTCGATAAATGGTGCTTTGAAATCGGCACATGCATATGTAGAAGAATGAAACTAGACCCATATATCTTGCTACACGTCAAAATCAACTCAAAATGAATTAAAGACTTAAATATAAGACTTGGAACTGTAAAATTCCTAAAAGAAAACATAGGGGAAACACTTCGGGAAGTAGAACTGGACAAAGATGTTAAGCATATTACCCCCAAAGCACAGGCGACAAATGAAAAAAAATAAACAAATGGGATTATAATGAACTAAAAAGCTTCTGCACAGCAGAAGAAACAATTAACAGAGTGAAAAGACAACCAATCGAGTGGGAGAAAATATTTGCAAACTATGTATCTGACAAAGGATTAATATCCCAAATATACAAGGAACTCAAACAACAGTCAAAAAAGTAACAATTAAAAAATGGGCAAAGGAGCTGAACAGGCATTTCTCAAAGGAAGACGTACAAATGGCCAACAGACACATGAAAAAAATGCCCAACATCACTCAGCATCAGGGAAATACAAATCAAAACCATGTTGAGATATCACCTCACCCCAGTTAGACTGGATATTATCAAAAGGACAGAAAATAGCAAAAGCTGATGAGTATGTGGAGAAAGGAGAACCCTCCTACACTGTTGGTGAGACTGAAGTTAGTACAGGCACTATGGAAAACGGTATGAGGTTCCACAAACAGCTACACATAGAACTGCCATCTGATCCAGCAATTCCACTGCTAGGTATATATCCAAAAGGATGGAAGTCATTGTCAAAAGAATACTTGCACTCCAATGTTTATTGCAGCTCTATTTATAATAGCCAAGTGTTGGAACCAACCTAAATGTCCATCACAGGATGACTGGATAAGGAAAATGTGGTATATATACACAATGGAATAATACTACTCTACCATAAAAAAGAATGAAAATTCTGCCATTCACAGTGATGTGGATGAACTTAGAGAAAATTACATTAAGTGAAATAAGCCAGGCACAGAAAGAGAAATACCGCATGTCCTCACTAAAAAAAATAAAATAAAAATAAATAAATAAATTAATTAATTGATTGATTGATTGATTGATTGATTGATTGATTTTTTAAAAAGAAAGAAAGATGCAATTGTCACAGTACTACATTGAACTTTCAAAAGGAGAGAACAGAACTGAGGCTACCAGAGGTGGGAAAAGGGGGAGAGGAAGGGAGTAAGAGAGGAATTAGTAAAGGGCAATGAAAAATGGTTCACTGTATAATATTGAACATACTAATTATCCTGGTTTGAGCATCACATATTGCACACACATAATGATATTCAACTCTGTACTCCACAGATATGTCCAATCAACTGTTTCAATTAAAAAAAATTAAATTAAAATTTAAAAAGTTTGTGGAGATGGCTCTAAAGTTGGTGCTAAAAGTATGCTGTTAGCTTTTCTTACCTCTACCAAATAGTTTTCCCTTCAAACCCAATACCCACACTATGATATCTGAAACTAAAATGCAAGAGTTTACATCCCAGACTCATGGAAAGGTATGTATTGCTCCACATTATAAGGGAGCCCCATTGTGTTTACTCTAAAAATGTTGGAGGGAACAGTACCGAAGCCATGTTGGGACCTAAAACTAGCTGAGCTTTAGAATGACTTTTAAAAACACAGTTTTTTTCCTCCTCTCTTTCTTCCCATCCCTTTACTTTCTTATCTTGCTTGCTTAGTAGAAAAACAAGTCTGTTGAAAGCTAATCAGTACCTCACAAAACTAACAGTTCTTCTTTGAGGATTTCAGAGTTCCAAAAAGCAAATCAAAATTCTGAAGGACCCTAAGATATTGTCAAGGATGAGAACAGAAACCACATGGAGCCTTGGAGAGATTTTGCACCTGGCTCCTTAACACCCAACCCCCACAGCTCACATCCCCCTCCCTCCTGCTTTTCACTTCCCTAATCCTCCTCCTTAGAAACCCCTCAGGTGAATCTGCGTCTTTGAGATGGTTCAGTTTCCCACCTCCTTCAGTGACCAGTCCTGAATAAAGCTGCATTCCCTTTTCACCAATATTTGACTTTTGAGTCTTTTGTTGCTGTTTGGTGGTGGGCTGTTGGACTTGAGTTCAGTAACAAAAAGAGAGTTGAAAATTTAAGAAAGATGTTTCTAACAAATGAAGATTTAGTCTTCTACTCTTATCAGACTTTTGTGACTGTGGTTAAAGGAAGACCATCCAAGAAAGACAGTGATTAATTCTTCCTCTCTCTGTTTCCTTAACCAGTTGCTTAACTTCATTTTTGGAAGAATATGATTGATGCACATGGCCTTCTCAGTGAAGTCAATTTGAAGGATCATGGTGAGGTATGGGGAGCACAGTGGGCAGAGAAGAGCCTGGATAGGATTTCTGTACCCCACCCCCAACTCTCCACAAACACACATAGACACCCTTAACTAATAGCTGGCCCTAGTGAGAATATCAAGGCTGTATAAGAATATAGGACCCCTCACCATTGTGCATGCATTGATGCACAGGAAATTCCAAGTGAAATAACACTGCAAATTGATTTATTATAATCCTTTACATGTCTGTGTCTTTATAGCCCTTTAATACATCTTTCCATTATATTGTTCATGTCTCTGGGTTGAAGTTATCTGATTACATATATCTCTTTTACCTTCTGTATTATAAAGTCTAGAGGACAAGAAATATGTTCATGTTCTTGTTTGTTTTAAATTTTCTACCCACTCAACAAACATTCATTAAGCAAGTTCTACATGCCAAACATCAAATTAGAAGATATATAAAACATGACTTTTTCCTCTCTAGGATCTCATAATGATAAAAAACCATATTGTGCCCTCACTATGTGCCAAAGGTATTATTGTTTTTCATTTAAACATTAACCATAAAGAGGAAATGTTTTATCTCATTTTTCATATATAGAAACCAAGAATCAAATAGAATTCTATTCAGGGGTGTATCTCTGGAGGAAAGCCCAGAAAGGTGAGAATGATATACTTATAGTAAAAAGATATTTAAAAATCCATCAAATATATAGAAAAGGAGAAAGTAGGTTCAGAAAGTTTGGAAAATAGATAGCAAAATTCAAAGAAAATATCAAGAAAAAATATAGCCTAAACTTGAAGTTCTTGCTCTATTTAACACATGCTATGAAGGTGGTAGATTGGCAGAAATAAAGCTCTTCTGAGAAACACTTGCCCAGTTACTAAGCAAGAGCTTTGATGTATAGGCCTGTCTGACCCAGAACTACACTATCATCATCAGTTTCAAAGTTGTGAGATGAAGCAGCACATATTTCCAACGTGTTTATTCTGATCTTTAGGCAATGTTTTTATACCATGTAAATAAGTAGCCAAAGAAACATTTCTTTTTATTTCCTATATGACTAATTAATAAGGATTTGAGCAATAAAAGTCCATTTATTCCACAACTAATGAGACAAGAAATTGCAAATGTCAAGTCATTTATTCCATTTCAACTACTATTCCTCATCTGATGGCATCATACTAAAAACTTTTACTGTTTTCTGATTTAAACCTCTCAACCTAAATGTTTCAGAACTTTTGCACTATCTAGAGATTTTAGATTAAAAATGAATTAAGTATCCTTTTATTTGAATAGTCAGTAGCAATATTACTGATCCATCCAAAACTATGAGGGACAGTATGAGGTCTTTCTTTGTCATTTCTAAGATGATTATCTCTTACGAATAAGGATAATGCTTTTATATATTTACATAGTCATTGTATAGAACTGTTTAAAGTGCTAGGTTCCTTACAACTATCTCTCTCTCTCTCTCCCTCCCTCCCTCCCTCCCTCCCCGTACCTTTTTTGTGTGTGTGCCACTTGCTCGCAATTGCTCATATTTATTAATGTATTAGAAGCAGCAGCCTAAGTATACAGCTTTTACTTCTTCACACCATACTTGAGAACAGTCAGGAAAGTTTTTCTGCCCAATGTCAAGGAGGCACCAGGATGGAGCAAAAACAGTACAATCTTTGAAGTTAACTCACCTGACTCCAAACCTAATTATGTCATTTTTCTACCTGTAAGACTTTCTACAGGTTACTTAAACTTCTCATGTCTCCTTTTTTTACTCTTCATAGAAGGAATAAAGTCACTATTCTCTAAGTATTTTGTGAGGGATATATGAGACGTATATCGTACGTCTGGCCTATTAAATAAATGCTAGCTCCCTCTGCTTTGAAAGGGCCATTGAAGAGGGGTGTCTTCTCTAACATCTGGAGGAACCAAAGGACAACTGGATCACTCAAGGATTTAAGACTTTTGTGTTCAGCTTTTACGTAGCCTGAGCTCTTTTAAGTAGCAGGGGACCCTAACCAATGTCTGAGCATTTGAAACCATCAGAGAACTCTGCCGTCAGTATTTGTTAGATGAATCTAAAACAACAACCACTAAATTCCACAGAAAGAGAATTCTACTAGCTCTCTGACGTTAGGCAAGACACATAGTGATCTGTTGTGTTTCTTAACTAGTAAAATGAGATATTAAGTGATTTCAAGGAGGGCATGATGGAAATTCAAGACTCTGCTGCTTCTTCCAGAACCTCTGGCAGAAATATCTACAAAGCTTCTTCCTGCTGAGACAGGGCCACAAAATCCTGTTCAACACTGCACGAGCATTGGGGATATAGATGGGTTGTTATTTATCAGTGCTTGGGTTATATATTTCTTTAACTCCCTTCCAATTTTTAATTGCACATTCTATGATTATTATTATTATGAGGTCTGTTTGTCATACTGTGTTAGAGGTACAACCTCAAGGGTCAATCAAGTACATATGGCTTTCTGTCCTAGCCTACCGTGCTTTCTTATTCTTGTTTCCTCTATAAATATAAAGATTATTAGTCATAAAGCAGTCAAAATTTGGGGAACTGCTGCCAAAAATCACGATTAGTTTTATAATCAATGATCTATAGTCCTTCTTCTGGCAGTAATTACACAGCAATTCACACTTGTGGAAATAATAAAACCATGTCTTATGAAGAAGGAAAAAATTGCTTATTTTTTTCTCTATAGAAGAATAGTATGGAAGTAAATGAAATGGTGATATCAATTCACTGTGATGTAAAATTTAACAAGGATGAGGGCTGCTCAGAATTCATCCTTGTTATACATCCACTATAGTCTATTATTTCATCATTTAATCTTTTATTTACTGAACTCTTTTAAGTTGTAGGTTGGGGGCGGAAGCATTAGGAGAAGATGATACTGAGTTCCCACAGTTTAACCTGCAGCTAAAGAGCAGAAGATCAAAGAAGGGTTAATAAAAGCTGAAAACCACTTTATGCTACTTACAACAGATTCTTTAACACTATGACAAAGCCTATGAGTAACGGAAGAATCGTGCCTAAAATCTGTTTGTCTTTCATTTACAAGAATGGCTCAGGATTAAAAGTTACTATTCAAGAAACTGGAACTTATTTGTTTTCTAGTTAAATAGACCTAATTTTTAGGACGGTTTTAGATTTACAGAAAAGGTGAGTAGTACAGAGTTTCCACTATAGTCTGCACACAATTTTCCTTATTATTAGTATCTCAACATTAGTATGGTAGGTTTAAAGAAACAGGTCAATATTGATACATTATTATTAACTAACGGTCATAATTTACTCAAATTTCCTGAGTTTGACCTAAGGCCCTCTTCCCATTCCAAGATTCCATCCAGGATTCCATATTACATTTTGTTGCAGATTCTTTAGGTTAGCTTGTGAGTTTCTCAGACTTTGTTTTTGATAATGTTGACAGTTTTGAGGAATGCTGGCCAGGTGTGCTATAGGATGTCCCTCTGCTGGAATTATCTCATGTTTTTCTCATGAGTTGGCTGGGTTAAGAGTTTTTGGAAGGAAGACCACAGGGGTAAAGTGCCGTTTTTATCACATCATATCAAAAGTACGTACTATCAACATGATATATACCGTTGACTTCAATATCAATCAACTGTGCTATTTGTTGTGTTTCTCCACAATAAAATTACTCTTTATTCACCCTTCCCATACTGTAATTTTTGGAAAAAAGTCACTATAGTTAGGTCAGTGAAACAAAGGGATCGAAGGACTCGGAGCCAAACATTTACCACGTCAGGGAGTTTATTTCTAGCAAACTTGGAGGGGAGACTGAAAGACCAGTTCCCGCCCACATCCAGACTAGTAGAGATTTTATAAGGTTTCAATTAGGGGAAGGGGTTTGGGAGGACAGTATATGTTTTGGGAAGGGTTGGGTAACTACTCTGAGCATTCAGCACTTTGTAATGGTTCTGTGGTTTTCCTGTTTTGCACGAGATTCTGTTTTGCACAAAATCCAGTTTTCCTTGGAAAGCACTTGCTTAAGAGAAAGGGAGGGGGTAGGGGGCAGGATGAGGAAGCGGTTAGCATGGCTGTGCTTATGCTAAGCTGATCATGAGGCCTAATAACTACGTACACTTAAGAAGCAGGGAGTTATTTCACCTTCCTTTAGGGCAGTGTCACCATAAATTATTTGGAATTCTTCTGCAAAGAAAGTTTCTCTTCTCCCCCACTTATTAATTTATTCAATCAATTATTTATTTCAGTATGGGCTTGTGAATGTTTATTTTATACTTTGGGTTATAACTACTTCGTTTTGTTGCTGGAATTGTCTCTGTTTTGGAAACTGGTAGCTCTTTTATTTCGCTCCTGAGTTCCTTTGATAGACCTCAATAATGTGTTTTTTTGTTTGCACTTTTGATCACTTTCTTTCTTATACCTGCTAAATAGCTTGCTGGAATTTTGATCGGGATTGTGTAGAGTCTATAGATCAAATAGAGAGTAACAGACATATTAGCAATAGTATTTTTTCCAGTCCATTAACATAGAGTATCTCTCCATTTATATAGATTTTCTTTAATTTTTTTATCAGAGTTTTGTAATTTTTCTGTAGATATTTTAGATGCTGTACATACTTGATTAGATTTATACTTCAGTATTTCATTTTTTGGTGCTATTATAAATGCCACTGTGTTTTAAAGTTTCAATTCCAATTGTTTTTTACTACTATATACAAAAGAAATTGACTCTTCTATGTTAACCTTGTATTCAATGACCTTGCTAGAGTGGCTCATTAATTCAAGGGATTTTTTTGATGGATTCTTTGCAATTTTTATACAGACTATCATGCCGTCTGTGAACAAAGAGTATTCTTTCTTATCTCTCAGTCATTATACTTTTATTTTCCTTTTCTTATCTTTCGCACTAGCTAGGACTTCCATTTATGATGTTGAATAAGAGTGAAAAGAGGGAATACCCTTGCGTTCTTCCTGATGTTAGGGGGAAAATATTCGGTTTCTCACTATTAAGTATACATTAGCTATGGATATTCATTTTTGTAGTCTTTATCTAGTTGAGAAGTTCCCCTCTATTATTACTTAACTGACAGTTTTTATAAAGAATGGGTATTGGATTTTGTCAAATCTTTTTTCTTCCTAAATTAATATGATCACACAATTTTTTGTCTTCAGCTTGTTGATGTGCTGGATCAAATATATCTTATTCAGCTATGGTGTATAATTCTTTTTATATATTATTAGATTCAATTGCTACTATTTTATTAAGAATTTTTAAAAATGAGTTAGGGAGTACTCCCTCTGCTTCTCTACTGTCTGGAAGATATTGCAGAGAACTGGTAACATTTCTTCCTTAAATATTTGGTAGAATTGAAATTCAGTGTGACCATCTGGGCTTTCTGCTTTCTTTTTGAAAGGTTATTAATTATTGATTCAGCTTCTTTGCTAGCGATATGCCTATTTAGTTCTTATATTTCTCCTTGTTTGAATTTTGGTAGTTTGTATCTTTCCAAGAATTGGTCCATTTCATCAAAGTTACCAAGTTTGTGAGCACAGAATTGTTCATAATATTTCCTTATTATCATTTTAATGTCCATGGGATCAGTAGTTACACCTTCCTTTCTATTTTGATATTAGTAATTTTTGTCTTCTCTCTCTCCCACCTTTTTTTTTTTTTTTTTTTGCTAGTCTGAATTAGAAGTTTATTCATTTTATTTATTTTTTTAAATAAACTGCTTTTGGTTTATTGACTTTCTCTATACTTTTCCTATTATCAATTTTCTTTCTTCTCTAATTTGCATTATTTCTTCTTCTGTATGCTTAAGGTCTAAATTCTTTTTCTTTTATTTGTATTCTGAGATGGAAGCTTAAGGTACTGATTTTAGATTTTTCTTTTCTAATAAATAAATTTAATGCTATAATTTTTTTTTCTAATTACTGATTTACTGCACTCCACAAGTTTTGATAGGTTCTACCTCCATTTTCATTTAGTTCAATTTTTAAAACATTTGAGATTTTTTTTGACCCATATGTGTTGTTTAACCTCAAAATATTTGGGGATTTTATCACTATCTTTCTGTTTTTGATTTATAGCTTAATTCTCTTGTAGCTTGTGAAAATACTTGGTATGATTTCTATGGTTTTAAATTTAAGATGTGTTCTGTTGGCCCATAATGATCTATAATGAAGATTATTCTATATGAGCTTGAATGGAATATGTTTTCTGCTATTGTTAGATTTAGTATTCTATAAATGTCAATTAGATCAAGTTGATTGATGGTCATTTTGGGTCAGGGGATGGGAAAAAAAAGAGTGGAGAGAAAAAAATTTCTTTTTAAAATCCCCCCCTCCCACTGCAGCCCAGGCAGTTTTAGGTCCCAACATGGCTTCAGTCCTTCTCACTGCAACAACTTTCCTATTGTTAATAGTTCCTTCCATTTCTATGGAATGGGCCACTCACTCATATTACTGCTTTGAGCTGTTTCAGGATGTAGTAGGGGTTAATGTGGAATGGAACGATTTGACATGATGGAAGATATAGCTTTTGCTACTTGCTGGAGTGGCAGAGGAACCAAGAGCATTTGCTTATTTATAGTCTTAATAGTTGATTGACAGCAGGTAGCTTACTTAGAGTTAGCAAGCCATACATTAATTGGTACATCAAGAATTTTAAGAACATACATAAATCCTTTGTTTAGGAGCAGGATGTCTCATTCAATTCATGAGCACCCCTTCAAGGCCATGAAACTTTAGAGAACCGTTTGTGTAGGCAAGACATCATTTCCCCCTTTTTGATCAAAACATTCCTCATGAAAGCATTGATGATCAATTTCTTGATTGAAAAGTTTTCACTTTTCTTTGTATGGATCCCTCAGCACTGGGAAGGCTCATTCCTAGGCAGTCACGTCAAGGTGGGAGAAAGATGAAATTGCAGTTAGGCCAAATTAGGGCAACACTAAGTGGGGTCAGGAACTTAGAAGAGACATGCTGTTTTATAACCAATCTTTCCAATTGTGTCCTGTTATAAAGAGAAAGCAAATTCTTATTTCACTCGTGCAAATAATCATTGCCGTAAAAATCAGAAAGATATTCACAAACAGTTTTCAAATTTTGGAGGAATCATATAGGAAAAAAAAAAAGCAAATGTTTCCATCTTTGTGATAGCTTAAGAGAGAAAGTTTCCTCAATAGAGTTTTGACAACCTTTTATTCTGTCCATTGATATTAAAGTTATTTGAATCTTGTGTTCAAGAGTATTTGTTAGAGTCTTTTCCATGAATCTGAGTGCAGATATCTTTAGATTGTAGTTTTACTAATAATCTGATCAATACTCTAAGAAAATCTTGTTCTAACGTAGGGGAAATTTAGTTCTGTATCAGTGTTTTTTTAATATCAAAGTTCAATCTTTAGAAAGACTTAACTAATTTCCTTTTAATTATAGCCAACTTAATCACACACAAAATTCTTTCATAAGTTCACCCTTTGCAAACCATTATTACAACTCACTCAGACATTTTGCAACATGCTTTAGAGTTTTCATTTTGTTCTATATTCCTTCTTTCCTAAATAACCAGTCATTTTGCTCAAGGAAAAAATTCATTACACAAGATGCTTTTTCACACAAAACTATGCTCTTTTCTTTTTAACTTTCCTAACCACAACTACATTTCCATATCCATAGTTTTCTTCACATCTCATCTTCTTCTACATCCTGATTCCTTATCAACAATAGTAAAGAAGTCTCATTTATCTAAAAATTGCATAATCAAAGATCATTGTGTTGTAGGCTGGCTTCAATAACTTTAACTTTAAAAATCACTAGGATAGACAAGTATAATCCTGTTTGACCAGTAAACCCAAGCAAAAATGTATGCTGATAATTCTGGAAACATTGCTCATAGTAGTCTGATTTTCAAAAAAGCTTTTTTACCTCTTCTTCCTTTCATTTTAATTTCAAATGTGTTTCAGGTTAAATTCTCAAATGTTTACATTTAGCCTGGGTGGGTTGAACTGTATAAGAAAAACAAAATATCAAGTGACCTTGATTTTTTTCCTAATAGGTTTTTGTTTTAACATTTGCAGAATTCTTCACAGATAAATTTTTTGAGAGACTTAGACAATTCTAACTGTTCTGGATCCCAGTTTTCTGTTTCTCAAGCTTACCAACAGAAACTCAAGAAAAAACAAAAAACATTGTTTTTAGTCATCAGGTCTTTAATTAATAAAAGGCACAAACTTAGCTATTCAGACCAAAGCAGACAGACAAATTTTGTTTAATGGTTCACAAGCTCACTGGTTGGCAGACTTGTGTACATCATCTTTTTCTTCAGGAGCCAGACTCACTCGGGAATGATGTATCAATGGTTTGACTCCTGCAAGCTTTAAAGCATTATGAGTTGTTAGTAGGAAATTGAAAGACCAGTGCCATTTTCCTGTTAGTTGGTGTTCTGTGCCTTGTTCTTTCCAGGCTTTTAATAAGACTTTGTCTCTCAGCTGGAAAGGGTGCCAAGGCGCATCAGGGGAAAGAGGGTACCTAGAGAGAGCAAACTCGGGAAGACTGCTTAGTACCTGACATAATTCTTGTACATACTGTTTGATATGATTGTCATGTTCTATCCCTGGGTCTAATAATCCTAACTTGGCCTGAAAGCATCTCCCTAAGCAAGGCAACTGGCAACACCTTCTCCCAGGTTAAATGAATCTTTTGACAAAATTTTGCTATGAGTATGGTTCATAGTCTAAGTCTTAACTGTTCATTGAGGTCTCTGTAATGAGTGTAGTTTCCTTTTACACTCTAAGGCCTTGCTCACCTTCTGTGTAAATTTTGAAACAAAGGCTGGTCCGTTGTAACTATGAACTGTGCTTGGAAGGCCAAACCTAGGTATTGCTTCCTTTATTAAAATTCTGGCAACATCTGAAGCCTTCTGTGTTCTTTTTGGGTAGGCTTCAACCTACCCTGAAAAGTTATCCACCATAATAAGCATACATTTAAAGTTTCCTGCTAGGCTTTTCAAGATGGCGGCGGCTGCGGCGGCTGGCGCGGAGTAGCTGAGGTGGAAAAGGCGGCCACTGGGACTCAGGCAGCCGGAAAACTTGTGGTCCTTCCTCTCGCCATCTCTTAAGGGAGGACTGCTGCTGCTGACCGGTCGTGGGGGGTGACCGCCACTTTGCCCCCGGCAGGAGAGGCTGCCTCATTTACAGACAACAGCTTTAAAGTGTGGAGCAGGAAAAGAACTGTTTCTTAGCTGCAAAAGTGAGTCTTGAAACAGGGAACACGGCGCCAGGGCTGCTGTGGATGCAGCCAGGATCCCGGAGGCCGGGGCCGCGCTGAAGGCGGCCAGCTGCCCTATTCAGGATTCGAGGTTTCAGGCCGGCATTAAAGAAGATTCCTGGGAGCGCCTGAGCCGCGCCGCGACTGAACAGCCCGAGGCGGCAGCGGCCGAGAACTGGGAAAGGCGGCAAACCAGAGACAGAGAGCGAGCACCCGACCTGGCACAGCACTGTGAGTGATCCCTGGCACAGCTCTGTTCGGGGGGTGGATGCCCACGCGGCTCCCCTGCACCACCAGCCCACTCACCGCCGGTGCTGCCTCCATTTTCCCAGGGGCGGGCAGCTCCGCCCTGCTCGGCCATCACTGAGCCCTCCCACTTGCTGGCCTGGCGCCAGGCTTTCCGGAGCCTGCGGACCGGCCTTGGCTCCCACTCCCTCTGCGGTTCTCTGGCGGGGCTGGTGGCGGAGGGCGTCCCAGGCCAGTTTCGGGAGGGCAAGGAAGTACGGGCGGGCCGACTGTCACTCCACCATACCCTGGACTCCGGCCCCAGGTAAACTCCCTGTTACTGGGAGGCAGATACCATCTGTGCGGCCACCAGTTTGGAAAAAAGCCTAACGAATTTCTGGTTGGGAATAGTGTGGTAGGAGAGTTCCCAGGTCCGCTTGAACCTGCCGGAGACCAGGCTGCAGGTGGGCGCTAGACTCGGTTTATACTGGGGGGATACAAAGGTGAACAAGACCCGAGAAAGATCTACATAGTGCCACAAAGGCACCCAGAGAGACCGGTCGTCTGTGCCCAGCAGAAACCTGGTAGACTTCCTCGGAGAGGCGGTACCGAGCAGGGTCTTGAAGGCCCAGCTGTTAGACGAGGGGTGCAGAAGACACGCCCCAGCCCAGCACAATGCGCACAGAGTGGGGAGACGTGCGGCCAGGGAGGCGGAGACTCGACAAAAACCACACACCCGGTGGGGTCGCTACTGCACGATCTAACAGCCTGGGCCAGAGCACACGGAACAGGGAGAAGTCCTGCACAGGAAGTGAAAGCTCAACAGAGATCACACACCCTGTGGTACGTGACCCACCAGCCCAGCAGAGTCCAAGCTGACCAGAAAGGTGGCTCCCCGGAGAAGCCCAAGACCCGAGGCAACCACACACACAAGGCACTAGAGGCCAACTGAGCAGTCACGGAGGGAGCCATACGAAATTGGCAACCACAGCAACATCCTAGTTAGTCATTAGTCTCAAACCGGTGAACTGTGAAACCCCCTGCCACAATGAATAAACACCAAAAAAAAGATACCAGAAATACAAAAAATCAAGAAAGTACACCACCAAAAGTTAATAAATCTCAAACTCTAGATCCTATAGAACAAGAAGCCCTTGAAATGACTGACAAGGAATTTCGAGTGATAATTCTAAAGAAACTGAATGAGATACAAGAAAACTCAGCTAGACATCATGATGAAATGAGGAAAAGTATACAGGATCTGAAAGAGGAAATATACAAGGAAATCAATGTCCTGAAAAAAAATGTAGCAGAACTTGCTGAACTGAAGAAGTTATTCAACGAAATAAAAAACACAACGGAGAGTTTAACCAGCAGGCTTGTCGAAGTTGAAGAGAGAACCTCTGAACTTGAAGATGGGCTGTTTGAAATAACACAAGCAGACAAAAAGAAAGAAAAAAGAATCAAGGACATTGAAGAAAATCTGAGAGAGATATCAGACAACCATAAGCGATCAAATATCCGAGTCATGGGTATTCCAGAAGGGGAGGAAAATGGAGATTCCATTGAAAACATATTCAACAAAATAGTGGCAGAAAACTTCCCAGGTATAGGAAAAATCACAGATCTTCAGATCCAGGAAGCTCAACGATCTCCAAACGTATTCAACCCAAAAAGGCCTTCTCCAAGACATGTCATAGTCAAATTGGCAAAACTCAGAGACAAAGAGAGAATCTTAAAAGCTGCAAGAGAGAAGCGTCAAATCACCTATAAGGGAGCCCCAATCAGGTTAACATCAGACTTTTCATCACAAACCCTAAAAGCTAGAAAGGAATGGGATGATATTTTCAAAATACTAAAAGACAAAGATTGCCAGCCAAGAATACTCTACCCTGCAAGGCTATCCTTCCGAAATGAAGGGCAAATAGTATATTTCTCAGACAAACAAAAACTGCGGGAGTTCACTACCACAAGACCACCCTTACAAGAAATCCTCAAGGGAGTACTGGGTTTGGTTCCTGAAAAATAACTACCACTGCCATAAAAACCCAAGAAAAATCTAAACCCGCTAGTATAATAAAAATGGCATTCATGAAGAGAAAACAAGCTAACAAAAACACTATCTACAACCTAAGGAACCAACAAACACAGAAAACAAACAGTAAATCAGAAAGCAAGGAACAAAAGACACTTAAGACAACCAAACAACCAATAAAATGCTAGGAATAAATCAACACCTTTCAATAACAACTCTTAATGTAAAAGGCTTAAATTCCCCAATTAAAAGACACAGACTGGCTGACTGGATCAAAAAGCAGGACCCAACTATATGCTGTCTACAAGAGACCCACCTCACCCATAAAGATTCACACAGACTAAGAGTGAAAGGATGGAAAAAGATTTACCATGCAAACAGAAAAGAAAAACGAGCTGGAGTAGCTATTCTTATATCTGACAAAATAGACTTTAAACTAAAAACCATAAAAAGAGACAATGAGGGACACTACTTAATGATAAAAGGACTGATCCATCAAGAAGACATAACAATCATAAATATGTATGCACCCAATGTTGGAGCAGCCAGATTTATAAAACAAACTCTATTAGACCAAAAGAAGGAAATAGACACTAATACCATAATAGCAGGGGACCTGAACACCCCACTATCAATATTAGACAGATCATCTAGGCAAAGAATCAGTAGAGAAACACAAGATCTAAACAAGACTCTAGACCAATTGGAATTGGCAGATATCTACAGAACATTCCACCCAACAACCTCAGAATATTCATTCTTCTCATCAGCACATGGATCATTCTCCAGGATAGATCACATATTAGGTCACAAATCAAGTCTCAATAAATTCAAAAAAATTGGAATTATCCCATGTATCTTCTCAGACCACAATGGATTAAAACTAGAAATTAATAACAAACGAACCTCTGGAAACTATACAAACACATGGAAGTTAAACAGCATTCTACTTAATGACATATGGGTCCAAGAAGAAATCAAGCAGGAAATCAAAAAATTTATTGAAACTAATGAAAACAATGATACATCATACCAAAACCTGTGGGATACTGCAAAAGCAGTATTGAGGGGAAAATTTATTGCATTAAACACTCACTTCAGAAGAATAGAAAGATGGCAAGTGAACAACCTAACACTTCACCTTAAAGAACTAGAAAAACAAGAACAATCCAAACCTAAAGTTAGCAGACGGAAAGAAATCATTAAGATCAGAGCAGAACTGAATGAAATTGAAAACCAAAAAACAATTCAAAAGATCAACGAATCAAAAAGTTGGTTTTTTGAAAAGATAAATAAAATTGACAAACCATTAGCATGGCTAACAAAAAAAAGAAGAGAGAAGACTCAAATAACCAAAATTAGAAATGAAAAAGGCGATATTACAACTGATTCATCTGAAATACAAGGAATCATTCGAGACTACTATAAACAACTATACGCCAACAAATTTGAAAATCTGGAGGAAATGGATAAATTTCTGGACACACACAAGCTCCCAAAACTGAACCGTGAAGACGTAGAAAATTTGAACAGACCAATAACAATAAAGGAGATTGAAGCTGTTATCAGAAGGCTCCCAACAAAGAAAAGCCCAGGACCAGATGGATTCACAGCAGAATTTTACCAAACATTCAAAGAGGAATTGACACCGATTCTTTACAAACTATTCCAAAAGATTGAAACGGACGCAAATCTCCCAAACTCATTCTATGAAGCAAACATCATCCTGATACCAAAACCAGGTAAAGATATAACCAAAAAAGAAAACTACAGGCCAATATCCCTGATGAATATAGATGCGAAAATCCTCACTAAATTACTAGCAAACAGAATACAGCAACACATACGAAAAATTATTCATCACGATCAAGTGGGATTCATCCCAGGGATGCAAGGTTGGTTCAACATACGCAAATCAATAAATGTGATACACCATATTAATAAACTCAAACACAAGGACCATATGATCATCTCTTTAGATGCTGAAAAAGCATTTGATAAAGTTCAGCACTCATTCATGACAAAGACCCTCTATAAGTTAGGTATAGAGGGAAAGTATCTCAACATAATTAAAGCCATATATGCCAAACCCACAGCCAATATCATCCTGAATGGGGAAAAGCTGAAAGCTTTTCCTTTAAGAACAGGCACTAGACAAGGATGCCCACTCTCACCACTCCTATTCAACATAGTGTTGGAAGTACTAGCCAGAGCAATCAGAGAAGAGAAGGAAATAAAGGGCATCCAGATTGGAAAAGATGAAGTCAAACTGTCCCTGTTTGCAGATGACATGATCCTATATATCGAACAGCCTAAAACCTCTACAAAAAAACTGTTGGAATTGATAAATGATTTCAGCACAGTAGCAGGATACAAAATCAACACACAAAAATCAGTAGCATTTCTTTTCTCCAATAGTGAACATGCAGAAAGAGAAATCAAGAAAGCCTGCCCATTTACGATAGCCACCAAAAAAATAAAATACTTAGGAATTGAGTTAACCAAGGAGGTGAAAAATCTCTATAATGAGAACTACAAACCACTGCTGAGAGAAATTAGAGAGGATACAAGAAGATGGAAAGATATCCCATGCTCTTGGATTGGAAGAATCAACATAGTGAAAATGTCCATACTACCCAAAGTTATATACAAATTCAATGCAATCCCCATCAAAATTCCAAAGACATTTTTCTCAGAAATGGGAAAAACTATCCAGACATTTATATGGAACAATAAAAGACCACGCATAGCCAAAGCAATGCTGAGCAAAAAAAATAAAGCTGGAGGCATAACACTACCTGACTTTAAGCTATACTACAAAGCTATAATAACCAAAACAATATGGTACTGGCATAAAAACAGACACACTGACCAATGGAATAGAATAGAGAATCCAGAAATCAACCCACACACTTACTGTCAGCTGATCTTTGACAAAGGCATCAAGCCTATTCAGTGGCGAAGGGACTGCCTCTTCAGCAAATGGTGCTGGGACAACTGGATATCCATATGCAGGAGAATGAAACTTGATCCATACCTCTCGCCGTATACTAAAATCAACTCAAAATGGATTAAGGATTTAAATATACACCCTGAAACAATAAAACTTCTTAAAGAAAACATAGGAGAAACACTTCAGGAAATAGGACTGGGTACAGACTTCATGAATACGACCCCAAAAGCACGGGCAACCAAAGGAAAAATAAACAAATGGGATTATATCAAACTAAAAAGCTTCTGCACAGCAAAAGAAACAATTAAAAGAGTTAAAAGACAACCAACAGAGTGGGAGAAAATATTTGCAAAATATACATCTGACAAAGGATTAATATCCAGAATATATAAGGAACTCAAACAACTGTACAAGAAGAAAACAAGCAACCCAATTAAAAAATGGGCAAAAGAGCTAAGTAGGCATTTCTCTAAGGAAGATATACAAATGGCCAACAGACATATGAAAAAATGCTCAACATCACTCAGCATCCGGGAAATGCAAATCAAAACCACATTGAGATACCATCTAACCCCAGTTAGGATGGCTAAAATCCAAAAGACTATGAACGATAAATGCTGGCGAGGCTGCGGAGAAAAAGGAACTCTCATACATTGTTGGTGGGACTGCAAAATGGTGCAGCCTCTATGGAAAATGATATGGAGGTTCCTCAAACAATTGCAGATAGATCTACCATACGACCCAGCTATCCCACTGTTGGGAATATACCCAGAAGAATGGAAATCATCAAGTCGAAGGTATACCTGTTTCCCAATGTTCATCGCAGCCCTCTTTACAATAGCCAAGAGTTGGAACCAGCCCAAATGCCCATCATCGGATGAGTGGATACGGAAAATGTGGTACATCTACACAATGGAATACTACTCAGCTATAAAAACGAATGAAATACTGCCATTTGCAACAACATGGATGGACCTTGAGAGAATTATATTAAGTGAAACAAGTCAGGCACAGAAAGAGAAATACCACATGTTCTCACTTATTGGTGGGAGCTAAAAATTAATATATAAATTCACACACACACACACACACACACACACACACACACACACACACACACGCACACAAACCGTGGGGGGGGGGAAGAAGATATAACAACCACAATTATTTGAAGTTGATATGACAAGCAAACAGAAAGGACATTGTTGGGGGGGAGGGGGGGAGGGAGAAGGGAGGGAGGTTTTGGTGACGGGGAGCAATAATCAGCCACAATGTATATCGACAAAATAAAATTTAAAAAATAAATAAATAAAAAAAATAAATAAATAAATAAAGTTTCCTGCTGTCTTAGGCATCTGAGTGAAATCTACCCACCAGTCCTCAAAAGGGTGGATTCCCTTACATTGCACTCCTTGTCCCATGGAAGAGCAATCAGCTCTGCTTTCTGAGCTGAAGTACCAGTTGGGAGGGCATGGACCTCTATTATATCACTTAAAGTCACCACTCCATATCCAGCATGATGCTTTTTGTGCTCTATGAAACTGCTGGCATTGGTGAATAACTCCCTGTCTCGGTTAGACAATGATTGGTCCAACAGATCCAGCCAGCTGGAATTGATTGCCTCAGGGAAGTCATGCATTAGGCTGACCTCTATTCAGCTGGTGGGCTGCAGGGTGGCTGGATTCAGGTTGATGGTTTTCTGTAAGACTACACTAGAGTTATCCAAAAGAATTGCCTGGTATTTGCACATATGCCCAGTAGTAAGCTATCAACCTCCCTCTTGTTCTAAGAGTCGGCATTTGGTGGGGCATACACACTGCAACAGGTTGTCCTGAAGTAAATTTTTCTGCTTCTTGTAACATATCACAGGTGGCAGCTACAGCCCTTAAACAAAGTGACCATCCCTTGGTAGTTCACTCCACCTGTTTAGAGAAGTATGCTAAAGTTTGCGGCACAGTTCCAAGTAACTGGATTAAAACACCCCGTCCAAACTCTTGTTTTTCGTGTACGTACAGTTTGAAAGGCTTTGAGGGCCAGGAAGGCCTAAAGCAGGAGCCATCATCAATTTTTTCCTTATGATTTCAAACAATGGCTGCTGGCATTCCTTAGTCCAATGCAGAGGCTCAGTGTGTGGCCCCTTGAATGCCTCATACAACAGTCACACTGTTAGCCCATAATTTGGAATCCAGACGTGATAAAATCTAGCCATTCCCCCAAACTCTCACAATTGTCTCCTATTGCTTGGGGGCTTGATTGCTGCTATAGTTTTCTTTCTTTCAAGGAGAAGACTGTGTTTTCCTCTACTTAGTGAAAAACCTAGGCAGGTAACAAGTTTGGACTTTGGAAGAAGAAACTTTATATCCACATTCAGCCAAATGAATTAAGGTGATAATGGTGTTCTTTAAGCATTTGTCATAGGTAGGGCGAGCAATAAGCAAATCATCTACATATTGTAATAAGATTCTTTCATCAAGCTGAAGGAGTCTTAAGTCTCTAGCTATCACCTCAGCACATATTGCCTGAGAATTTCCAAATGCCTGTGGTGACACAGTCCAGAAATGTGGGAAAACAGGTTTGTTTGTTTGTTTTGTTTTTCTGGATCTTGCCATTTAAAGGCAAAAAACAATCTAGCCTTCTCTTCAATTAGTATACAGAAAAATGCATCCTTCAAATCCAAAACTGAAAACCAACCATAATCTCCCAGCATGGTCATCAATAATGTACAAGGACTTGGAACAGTGGTGTGGGTATCATGTACCATCTTTTTCATAGCTCTGAGGTCTTGCATAAAGCCACACTCAGTACTATAAGGCTTCTTTGCTGGCAACATAGCAGTATTATAGGGAGATTGGTAAGACCAAATAACTCCATGTTTCAAAAACTTTTGCAGCACAGGCTGGATACCTTCTAAGGCTTCCTTTTCCAAGGGATATTATTTTCCCCTAGGAATTCCTGCTCCTGTTTTTAGTTCTATAAATACAGCAGTAATATTTTGGCTTGTCCAGGAACCCCATCTGCCCAAACTGTTTTACTTACTTGATCACAGAATTTGGGTTGGAACAGTTCACCTTTTGGAGGTCCGACTCCAGCAAGGAGCATCTGGAACTGCAAGTCTTGCTCAGGAGGCACTCGTATCTGTGTATGTTGTTTCTTAGGAGAAAAAGTCACTTTGCATAGCAAATATCTTCCCAGAAAAGGTACGGGACACTCAGGAACATACAAAAAGCTGTGTCTCAATGTCACATCCTCTAAATGGCACTCCAGAGGTTGAATAAAAGGTTTTCGTTGGGGTCTACATATACCCCTATTATGGGAACTGTCTTCCCAGCACTTTTAGCTAATTTAGTGCTTGAGACTGAGTGACTAGCTCCAGTCTTCAATGGAAAATCAATTAATTTGTTCTCCACTGTCAATTCTACCCGGGGCTCCTGTGGGGAAAGAATTAGTGGCTCTGGAAGGTTTAGTGATGAGCCTCATCTTCTGCATTATCTATGAAAAAATCACCTCTCATCAGCTGTTAATAAAATGTTCATTAAGGCCTACACATCTGCCCATGTGGGTCAATGAGTATTAAAAACACTGGTAAAAGGTCAGCCAATTTCTAAGGATTGTCTCTATATGGAGGATTTAAATATTTCCAATTTAACAAGTCCAAGGTAGAGAAAGGGGTGTATGTCCAGCAAAGTTGTGCAGGCTGGCCATGCACATTCAGTCCACCAACTGGGAATTGGTGGAGTGGAAATTGTCCCCGCTATGGTTGGATATGCATCTGGGCTGAAATGCATGCCCTGCTGGGTCTTAGAAGGAGAGACCATTCCAGGGCCCTGATCATATTGGAGTGGGGCTGATGCCCCACTTAACTCATCATCAGGAAGCTCTGGGGCCACCATTTGAAGTTGAGGTGCCACAGACAGTGGCTCAGGAAGGGGTGCCACTGCATGTCCCAGAGGATTCAAAGCCTCTAACAACTATTGATTTTCCATTTCATTGCCCTCTTTATTCTCACTATCTGGAAAAGGGGGATAACAAGGTGGTTTATCAGATAGTTTAGAGGAGCCACCTCATTGTACCATTAATTTGGACCCTGATCCTCCTCTTAGAGTCCTGATTGTGTAAAGCATAAAAGACTGAATATAAAGTATTTCATCCCATTTGCCTTGTCTTTGGCACAGCAATTCCAGTTGTACCAAGTTGTGGTAATTAAGAGATCTACTTAGTGGCCACCATTTTCCAGAGTCTAACACATACATAAGCAACACATTATTGCAATAGAACATTGTTCTTTTCTTAGTTATGGGTGCATAACTAAAAGCTGGCCAATCTTACAGAATACAGCCCAAAGGACTTTGAGCTGGGGTAGAAGAGAAATTACCCATGATGTTAGTTTTGCTTTCACATTCATACACACAGAAAAGTCAAACAAACAGACGAAGCGCTTCCAAACAAACAGACAAAATGCTGGTTTCTATGTCCTACAGCTGTCTCCAAACACCAAGCTAGCTCAATAAACAGTGTAGCAAAACAGTTTCCAGCCTGCACACCGAGACACTCACACACCAAACAGAGTGCTCCTCCAGACGAATGGTTGGTCTAAGTTTCAACAAGTAGTATTCCACAGTAATGGTACCTTTTCCTAACAAACAGTATGAATAGAAGACTTCCAGCATGCACGCTGGAGCAACTTACCCAACCCTAGAGTCCATTGACTCCCTCATCAGAGCTCTTTGGCTCCCACAAAAGAGCCCATCGGCTCCTCACTAACACTGCTTTTCTTCACCAACCAAAAGGCGGGGAATTGGTGGTTAATGCCATTGCTGGAACTCAGAGAGGCCTCCCCAGAACAAATGAAGTCTGGCAGCTGCTGGGAAGGATCCCTAGAACTGCAGCCCTGGGGTCAGCACACCACAGGCAGCTGGCACCCATAGGTGGACCCAGCCTCGCTCCCACCAAAGTGGGGGGGCTAGGCCACCCAAGGCACTCAACTACTTGCTTGGCTCACCAAAATCTGTTACCAAACTCAGGTCTGGCTGAGAAAGAAAGAAAAACAAAGACTCAGAAGTCAGACGGTTGGTGTTGGAAAAGCAGGTATATTCGGCTGAAGGAGATGGTAGGCTATTCCATCTCAAAGATTTACATTTACTGAGTAGTTTTCAAAAGGGTTGAAGGAATAGAATGTGGGAGATGAAAAGCAGGAGAGAAAGAGACGTGAGCTATGAGGGGTCCTTGTCTGTGGGTCAGGTACAAGTTCTCACCAATGCCTTGTCTGGTGTCTGTTCTTATCTTTGCTGTTATCTCAGGACCCTGCAAGATTTTTATTTGCTCCCGTGTACTTGGCTGGAGCCCAAGGTCAGCTCCCAGCCATTTGGCCTTGATCATTTCTCAAAACTGTACAAGTCTCAAAGAAAGAACTGTTAGCTTTGCAAAGTACTAATTAGCTTCTCGGCCTTGTTTTCCTATTTACCAAACAAGATAAGAAAGTCAGAGGATGGGAAGAAAGAATAGAGAGAAAAAACTGCCCTTTTTAAAATCCTCCCCTCCCCCCACAGCCCAGGTGGCTTTAGGTCCCAACATGGCTTCAGTCCTTCTCACTCCAATATTACTACAACCCTTTGAGATACTGTCCCCATCTAGTTTGTCCTCAATGAAAATGACTTTCTCTTTAAAATACCCGACTCAGCAATCATTTGCATTGAAAACCATTTTTTTAAGTAAGAAATAATTACAAAAGAATCTTGCTTAAGACTTAGTTAACTTTGAAATATGTAGTTTTAAAAAACTATCCTAGGTTTCAATAATTTTACCAAATCTGTTATATAAGGCCTTCAGAATGTTTGAAATATTCAACTGAATGTGGAGAATTTAGGAAGTTTTCATGACTGTAACACATTCTGAAGCAGTTTTACAGTATTCTCTAAGTAATTGCTATAAAGGAATTTTAGTTTAAACCTTTCCACTGTAATATTAGTTTAAATAATATTTGTTTTGATGAAAAAAATCAACATGTTAAATAACTAAATAGAATCAAAAAAAAAGGGGAGACAAAAAACTAGAAAAGCAGGAAAAGTGACTCAAAATCTACCAAATAATATGTACATCTCCCCTTGGTTGTTTAAAAGAATTCCCACCATAGCCTTTATTCCATTAAACAGGGTAAGTATTATGACATAGAACAGGTGGTGTGTTAACATCTTTGATCATACTATAAACTAAATTTCCATTGCAGAAGAAACTCTTGGAAATGTAATGAAAACATAATGAAGCCAACATTCTTGCTTACCAAATGGGACTTTGCAGAACAGCTAATTGGACATCAGTGTGAAATGTTGACAGACAGAACAGAATGGAGGGAGAGACTTAAGGGAGAATTATCTTATCTA
This sequence comes from Cynocephalus volans, assembly GCF_027409185.1. Taxonomy (NCBI): domain Eukaryota; kingdom Metazoa; phylum Chordata; class Mammalia; order Dermoptera; family Cynocephalidae; genus Cynocephalus; species Cynocephalus volans. Next base: position 67,514,407 of record NC_084475.1, read on the forward strand.
AGCATTTCTATTTTCAGAAGTAGCTTTTACCATCTGGATATTTTCAATCATGCAGATAAAAACATATAGCTGGATGAGCCGTTTGGTTGTCCTCTAGATTTCTCTGAATTCTCTATAGCGCTTAGATAGGATTGGACATTCCACATGCACTCACTGATTAGTATTTGGAATCCTGTACTAACAATCACAGGCTCTCTCTGGAATTGAATCTGTATTGAAGATTGTGAGAAACATCCGTCAGCTTTCTTCTTTTTATTTCCTGTTCATATTTGGAAGCAGTGGGATTTTCATCAATTTTTTAACCATTTTCTGTACACGTAATTTACATACCACACTATTCACCCATTTAAAGTGCACAATACAATGTTATTTTATTTTATTCACAACTATCACCACAATCTAATTTTCAAGCATTTTGCTTTCCTCGAAAGAAACCCCATGCCCAGCAGCAGTCAATCTTGATTTTTTCCTATGCCTTGTCCCTGCCAGTCCTAAGCCACCCCAATCTACTTTCTGTATGTATAAATTTGTTTATTTAAGATATTTTATACAAGTAGAATTATGAAATACATGGTATTTGTGAATACCGTCTTTCACTTAGAATAATATGTTCAGTATCTGTCCATATTATACCATGTATCGTTTATTTGTATTGCCAAATAGTGTAGGTAGAAATATAGCACATTTTATTTACCCATTTATCAGTTGGTATACATTTTTGTTGTTTTCTCTTTTTGACTATTGTGAAAAAAGCTGTTATGAACATTCATCTACAAGTTTTTGTGTAGATCTATGTATTCATTTCTCTTGGGTATATATGAGGGGTCTTCAAAAAGTTCATAGAAAGATTCATATTATTTTTTAATTCTATTCTTCCAGGAACTTTTTGAAGTACACTTGTACTTAGGAATGCAGTTGCTGAGTCATATGGTAACTCTATGTTTAACCTTTTGAGGAAGGTCTAGGATGTTTTTCAAAACAACGTACCATTTTAAAATGTCATCAGCAGTGTAGGAAGGTTCTAATTACTCCAGTATTACTGGCCTGCTGAGCCTGGAGTAGGACTTTAGCCCTGTGAGTGGAGTCTGAGTGGGGAAAGAGAAGTCCAGTCCATTCTCTGGCCTGCTGTGCTTGTCAGGAATAGAGCTTCTGCAAGGAAAGGTTTTGGTGGAATGAGAAACACCAGCAGTCTCTCTTCTTCTGGGTGAAACCATAGCCTCAGGCTGGGAGCCAGAGCAAGACCTTGTCTTCTTGGTTGGACACATCGGGTGGAGACCTTGTCTTCTTGGTTGGACACATTGGGTGTAGACTTTCTGTAACACAGACGAGTGAAGAGATAGAGTGGCTCAAATGCCACCTATTCTCCCTTTTATTTTACCAAGATTTAGTAGATTTTATTAAATAAATGTCTCTCCGTTTGCTATGTGCTGATAGAACAATTTCTAGGGACTTTAAATATTTTTTTTCTGTATATATAATTTTCACTAGGTACATTGATGTTTTTCTGTGAAGAGCTTTTGTAGATCTCCTTATTCTAGAAGTTTCCCCCTCCCATCACTATTTTAATTTACTGCCCTCTCTTCTCATTACTTTTTGACGTAAAGTAACTTATCTGAACATGGTGCCTGACAATAAATTAGCCATTAAACATGTTGCTCATGCATCACTGACTTCCCGTAAGAATCAATAGAGTCCAGTAAAAAGTCAATATAGAATTATATATCATGTGGAATATTCTTTAAAATGAAGGTAAAGACATTTTCATATAAAAGAAAACAGAACTTGTTGCCATCATGTGTAAACTTCAACAAATAATACGTTTTTCAGGCTGAAGGGAAATAACAGCTGATGAAAATTCAGATCTTTTGAAGTGAATAAAGACCACTGAAAATGGAAAGTATATAGGAAATGGTAAGAATATATATTAATTTCTTTAAAATACATATGACTGGTTTATGCAAAACTTAAAGCATTACTTGAGACGCTTAGAATTTATGTAGATATGATGCATATGACACTCCAGCATGAAGTGTGAAGTGGAGGTAAATGAAGCTACAAAATTGCAAGGTTTTTATATCTTATGTGAGTTCTACACTATTAACTTGAAACAGACTGTGAAGAGTTAACAATGCATACTGCATTTCCTAGAGCAAGCACTAAAACATTAATGCAAATAAGAGGTAACTAAAAAGCCAATGCATAAATAAATTACAATTCTAAAAATATTCAAATAAGAAAAAGAAAGTAGGAAAGAGAAACAATAAACAGAGTGTACAAACAGAAAATAAAAATTTATAGAAGTAAATCAAACCATATCAATGTTACATTAAATATTAGTGGCATGAACACATTAATACAAAATTGAGATTTTTCAGACTGACTGAAATGCAGGCTCTAACTTTATTTTGCTTATAAAAATGCACTTTCAACATAAAAACAGAGATTTTAGAAAAGGGTATAGCATAGAAATTGTAAACATAAGAAGACTAGAATGGCTATATTAATACCAACAAAAACATATTTCAAGACAAAGTATATTACATTATTAAAGCAAAAGAAGATGTTTCATAATGATTAAAAGGCCAGCTCATCAGAAAATCAAGACAATATGTGCCTGTCTAATAGGGTGATTTCAAAATGTATAACAAAAATTTGACAGAAATAAATTAAGGACTAGATAACCCAACAATCATGCTAGGAAATTCCATTTTTTCCCATAATTATTAGATTAAATAGACAAAAAGACCAAAAAAATATTTACAGGATCTAAACAACAATGTAAACCATGAACTAATCATGTTTATAGAACATTACACCCAACAACTCCACAATATACATTTTTCTGAAGCACAAATGACATATTCACCAAAACAAACCTAAATAAATCTAAAAGAATTTTTAAATAAACTTAAAAGAACCAGGAGAGTTTGTAGTTTCAGTCTGAGTCCAAAGGCCTGAGAACCAGAGGAGCCAATGATGTGAACTCTCAGTTCAAGGCCAAAGGCCTGAAAACTTGGAAGGGGATGGAAAAGGAGGGGTGGTGCAAGTCCCAGAGTCCAAAGGCTAAAGAATCTGGAGCTCTGATGTCTGAAGATGGGGGTATCCCAGTTTTAGAAGAGAGAGTGGATTTGCCTTATCTACACCTTTTTTTCTATCTAGCTGGATTTTCTTTACTAAGTCTACTGATTCAAAAGCTAATCTCTACCTGAAACAGACTTCACCTACACACCCAGAAATAATGTTTACCAGGTATCTGGATATCCCTTAACCCAGTCAAGTCAATGCATAAAATTAACCATCACATCAGGGCAGAGCACAGGGAAGGGAAGCCCAAGTACATAGGGCCTGGCATACTCCCTAAATTGAAGAGGTAGAGGGGAGAGTCCAGAAAGACAAAGGAAGCTAGAGTTTGCAGGGCAGAGTAGTAAAGGTGAAAGAGAACTCTGAAGATCTGCAAAAGATTTCCCTTGAGTATTCAGCAGAATCCTGATGATTGCATGTGTGTGACAAAACTGTCTGAGACCAGGAAAAAAACACCTTAAAGGACTAGAAGGAGTAGTACTCAGAAATCACACATGGGCAAGAATAGTGCTTGTTCCCACTGGTGAGACTGAAAAATCTTGTGGTGGATTGAATTATGTCCCCCCAAAACTCCCTGAAGCTTGAATTGTGTCCCCCACGTTTTATGTATTAGAAACTTAGCCCCCACTGTGACTGTTAAGAGGGTGGGAAACCTATTATGGTAATTGAAGGGTGGAGCCTTGAAGAGGTGATTAGATTGTAGGACCATGCTGTAGTGAATAGATTTAAAATGGTGGTCAGAGGTGTGGTTCCGAGAGCTTTAAGATAAGAGGAGAATCTGTCTCTCTCTTTCTCTGTTAGCTCTGTTTCCACCATCTTACAGTGTGAGACTGTTGGGTCATTGTTGCCACCACCAGATGGACTTTGGACTTCCCAGCCCCAGAAACTGTAAGCAGTAAATTTTTTTTACACTATAAAAATCACCCAGTTCCAAGTATTTTTTTATAAACAACCAAAATGGACTAATACAAATCTCATATTCACAGGTCATTAGATAAAATATTTAAAAGGACATTGTACCAGAAGAAAAAAATAATTAGCCCTAGACTAAACATTTTTTCTCTGCTTCCATCTTACAAATCTTAAAAACAAGATCCAGAAGGAACAAACTACATTCAAGTAGTTTAGCTGCATCCCAGAACAAAGCTCAAGAATATTTATAAAAATAGAAAAGTATCCAGCCCTCCAAAAGAAGAAAATCACATCTTGCATCAAATCAGAAGTTACTGGGCATGCTAAAAAGCAGGAAAACACAACCTGTAATGAGAAAAATCAGTCAACAGATACCAAACCAGAACTGACGCAAGTGTTAGAATAAGTACACAAAAACATTACAACAGTTGTTATAACTGTATTCAAAATGTTCAAATTGTTAGAGGAAAGATGAAACATGTATAATAGAGACACAAAATTTGTTTTAAAAATAAAATTTCTAGTGATGAAAACTACAATATTGGAAATGGAGAATACACTAAATGGGATTAATGTCAGATGAGACATTGCAGAAGAGATGGTAGGTGAACTGGAAGATGCAGCAATAAAACTTATCTAAAATGGAATACAGAGGAAAAAAATGACTAAGAGGACAAGGAAAAGAAGGAAGAGGAATGGAGGAGAAGGAGGAAGAGGAGGAGAAAAATAACAAATCATCAGTGAACTATGCGACGATTTCAAGTGGTGTAATATATATGTAATTTAAGTCCCTGAAGGAGGGGAGGGTAAATCAGAAAAATAATAATAATAATAATAAAATAATGGCCAAAATTTTTCTAAAATTGATGAAAAGTGTAAATCCACACATCTAAGATTGACAAACACCAATCACAAAAGATAAAGAATCCATTAAGATACATCATAATCAAATTTCTCAAATCCAGTGATTAAGAAAAAATTTTAAAAGCATCCAGAGAAAAAAGATGTTATATACAGAGAAACCAAGATAAGTATAATGACAGATTTCTCATCAAAAACAATGTAAGAGAGAAGAGCACAGCAAAATCTTTAAATAGCTGAATGAAAAAAATTATTAACTCAATCTGATAAACATCTTTCAAAAACGAAAGGAAAATACATTGTCAATCATGCAAAACATGAAATACCTCATTACCAGTAAACCCACACTACGGGAAATGATAAAGGAAGTTCTTTGGCAGAAGAAAATTATACCAGATGGAAATATTTATCTATACAAAGGAATAAAAGTCATCATTAAAAAATAATTGACTGTTTAAACAAAAATAATAACAATGTGTTATGGTGTGTATAACATATGTAGAAGTACAATAAGTAACAATAGCACAAAGACTGGGAGGGGAGAAAAGAAAATATACTCTTGTAAGGTTCTTAAATATGAAGTTGTATAATATCACTTAAAGGCAGACTACAAGTTAAAGATATATCACAAATCTTAGAACAATCACTGAAACAACAAAACAAAGAGTTATAGTTAATAAGCCAAAAAAAAGATAAAATAAAATAAAAATAAACATTTTGTACAAAAGTGGGCAGAAAAAGAAAAGGGAACAAAGAACAGGTAGGGCAAAGAGAATATACAGTAAGATGGTAGATTTTAACCTCAATATACATTTATAAAAATTTATACTCTTCTAAATAACCCATCAGTCAAAGAATTCACACAGGAATTTCAAAAATATTTTGAAATGAAAGAGAATAAAGGTACAACATATCAAAAATTGTAGAGATCAGCTAAAAATGTACTTACGAAATTTTTAGTTTAAATTTCTATATAGGAAAAAAATAAGTCTATGTCTTCAGGTTTCACAATAAAATCTAAAAAACAAAAAAAAGAAGAAAAGAAAAAAGCAGAGGAACAAAAAATAAGTGAAGGAAAGAAAAATAAAAGCATAAACCAATAAAAGAAAACAAAAATAGTATCCAACATAATCTTGTTACTATAAGTTGACAAAGACATTACTCAAAAGGAAAGTTATAGGACAAAATTTCTTGTGAATATCAATGCAGAATTTCTTAACATATTAGCAATGAGCAGACGAGTGTCATACAAGAGAAGGAGATCTGAATATCAAGAATACATGTAGTTAAGGAATAAATGGTGATTTATTTATTTTTTATTTATTTATTTTTTTAAATTATTTTTTTTGTTTTATTTTGTCAATATACAATGTGGTTGATTATTGTGACCAATTACCGAAACCTCCCTCCCTCCTCCCGCTCCCCCCTCCCACCCAACAATGTCCTTTCTGTTTGCTTGTCATGTCAACTTCAAGGAATTGTAATTGTTATGTCTTCTTTTCCGCCACCCTCCGATTTTCTGTGTGTGTGTGTGTGAATCTATTTATTTATTTTTAGCTCCCACCAATAAGTGAGAACATGTGGTATTTCTCTTTCTGTGCCTGACTTGTTTCACTTAATATAATTTTCTCTAGGTATATCCATGTCTTTGCAAATGGCAGTATTTCATTCTTTTTTATAGCTGTGTAGTATTTCATTGTGTAGATATAACACGTTTTCTGTATCCACTCATCCGATGATGGACATTTGGGCTGGTTCCAACTCTTGGCTATTGTAAAGAGTGCTGCAATGAACATTGGGGAACAGGTATACCTTCAACTTGATGATTTCCATTCCTCTGGGTATATTCCCAGCAGTGGGATAGCTGGGTCATATGGTAGATCTATCTGCAATTGTTTGAGGAACCTCCATACCATTTTCCAAAGAGGCTGCACCATTTTGCAGTCCCACCAACAATGTATGACAGTTCCTTTTTCTCCGCAACCTCGCCAGCATTTATCGTTCAGAGTCTTTCAGATTTTAGCCATCCTTACTGGGGTGAGATGTTATCTCAGGGTGGTCTTGATTTGCATTTCCCAAATGCTGAGTGATGTTGAGCATTTTTTCATATGTCTGTTGGCCATTTGTATATCTTCCTTAGAGAAATGCCTATTTAGCTCTTTTGCCCATTTTTTAATTGGGTTGCTTGTTTTTTTCTTGTAAAGTTGTTTGAGTTCCTTGTATATTCTGGATATTAATCCTTTGTCAGATGTATATTTTGCAAATATTTTCTCCCACTCTGTTGGTTGTCTTTTAACTCTGTTAATTGTTTCCTGTGCTGTGAGAAGCTCTTTAGTCTGATATAATCCCATTTGTTTATTTTTCCTTTGGTTGTCCGTGCTTTTGGGGTCATATTCATGAAGTCTGTGTCCAGTCCTACTTCCTGAAGTGTTTCTCCTATGTTTTCTTTGAGAAGTTTTATTGTTTCAGGGTGTATATTTAATTCTTTAATCCATTTTGAGTTGACTTTAGTGTATGGTGAAAGGTATGGGTCTAGTTTCATTCTCCTGCATATTGATATCCAGTTCTCCCAGCACTATTTGCTAAAGAGGCAGTCTCTTCCCCATTGTATAGGCTAAATGGTGATTTAAAAATAAACAACTCCCTCATCCTTTTCTCTTCCTATGGATCTAAGGCCTTTGGAGAACATGTATGGTAGAAACGTTGATGGGATTTCACAAGCTATTAAAATGGTGATTGTGAAAAATTAAATATTGGATATGTTCTTAATGGGAGACATTTTAATATGGGAAACTGAAGATGCCCTTCAAAAAATTTTGAGATTCTAGAAGAAAGCTTAGAGAATAATCAAGAAAATGGTGATAGAATTTGTTCTAGGGTCATTAAATAAAAATACTTGTAGCTTTCTCTCTAATGTATAACAAATATTTTCTCATTGACCAAACTCTAGCCAGGATCTTCTGAGCCCTTTCTCAACTAGGCTTCAACCTTTTCCTAAAAAGATTTGAAGAAAGCATTAGCATAGCTTCTAACAGCTCATGACCACATCCACAAGATAACCCTAACCCCATTGAATTGCCTGCCTGAAAAAACTTAAGGCTGTCAAAAGAGTTTACTATTTGTTCCTGTCAAAATCTAAAGATAGGTCCCTACCTACCTGTGGGAACATTAGAGCTTAACTTCAGTAAATACCAGTTAGCAAACACAGTGGACAAACCCTGCCCTCTTCCTGCATTTTGTAATTTTTCACTTCTCTGACTCTTCTAAGCCCCCTCCCTACTCCTCATTCTCCCTTTAAAATGGCCAGACAGACACCTCTGTGAAAATCAAAGTTGAGTTCAGAGCACATTGGACGCTGTTCCCTATTCAAATAGTATATTACTGATTAAAATCTGCCCTTACCACTTTAGTGTCCAGCTTTGTTTATATTTGACATGGGTTTAATCCAGCTTACCTGAGTCCAGCTTGGCATGTATTTCGAAAGATAACTACAACTTTTTTATGAACAGGATATATGTTTTAACCTGAGCACACAGACAACATGAAGCAAGCATTCAAATAAATACATAGTAAACTGAAAAACATTGATGGATAGTAATTATTTATTTGTTTGAATTTTCCCCACTGTATCATTTTCAGGAACTTGAACATGTGAACCAATGTAAGACAAAGTGGATACTACAAACAGAACCTCTCAGAGAATTATGGTAAAATTTACATAAAAATCAGAAGACAGTAAATAAATACTCCTAGAAAGTTTGAAATTCTACATTAAGTTCACTTAATTCTACATTAACTTCTACATTAAGTGTTATTACAATAATTTTTATTCTAATACAATTTTCTTTCTATCCAATATTAGTTTCTATTTGTAATATTAGTTTCTATTTGTAATTACCTTGGATTGAATGTCCCCCTAAAATTTGACCCCCACAGTGACAATGTTACGAGGATGGTAAATCTTATTATGGTAATCAAAAGGTGGGGCCTTGAAGGGGTGATTAAATTGTAAGACCATGCTGTAATGAACGGATTAAAAATGATGGTCACTGGTGTGGTTTTGAGGGCATTAAAACGAGAGCTGTCTCTCTCTCTCTCTCTCTCTCTCTCTCTCTCTCTCTCTCTGTTCCCCATTTCTGCCATGTGAGACCACTGGGTCACTGTTAACACCACAGATGTGTTCCCTGAACTTTGGACTTCCCAGCCTCCAAAACTGTAAGCAATAAATTTCCTTTTCTTATGAATTGCCCAGTTTCAGGTATTTTGGTATAAGCAACAAAAATGGACCAATACAGTATATAAACAGTGATGTTTTTTACTTACTAGTGATGATTTTACTTACTAGTTAAATTACTTCACTCTCTTCTCACCAAATCTTCAAGTAGAATGCAAGTTTCAGGATTGTGTACCATTTTTATCCTTTGACATTGGACATCTTCTGCTACTCTGCTGCATGCTTCTAGGAGTGTTTACGCATTGTTTTTGAAATTCCTTGCTATGGTTTGATTGTATGTGTTCCTCCAAAATTCATATGTTGGAGCCAAACACCCAAGGTGGTACTATTAAGAGATGGGGCCTTTTGGGAAGTGATTAAGTTATGAGCACTTCACCTTCATGAATGGGATTATTGCTCTTATAAAAGCAGTTGAAGGGAGCACCCTAGTCCCTTTTGCCCTTCCACCTTTTTCACCATATAATGATGCTGTAAGAAGACGCACCAAGCACTGAATCTGCTAGGGCTGTGATCTTGGAATTCCCAGCCTCCAGAACTGTGAGAATAAATCTATATTATTTATGAATTATACAGCTTGTAGTATTTTGTTACAGCAGCCCAAACACACTAAAACAGAAATTGGTACTGAAAAGTGGGCTGCTTCTATAATAGATACCTAAAAATGTGAAAGCAGCTTTAAAACTGGGTAATAAATAAAAGCTGGACCTTAAAGAGCTATTTTGGTGAAGACTCAGAATAAGAGGAGAGCTGTAGAGAAATCCTCAATCTTCTTAAAGATCACTTAAGTCATCGTGATCAGAATGCTGGTAGAAATATGAACAGTAACATTATTCTGATAAAATCTCAAACAGAAATAAGACACATGGTATTTGAAACTAGAGAAAAGTCCGTTCTAGTTATAATGTGGCAAGGAACTTGGCTAAACTGTATTCAAGTCCTAATGCTTTTTGAAAGGTAGAACTTTTGAGTGATGAAATAGGATATTTGGTGGAAGAAATCTCTAAGCAAAATGTAGAGGGTATAGCATAGCTTTTCCTAACTGCTTATACAAAGGTACTTCAAAATTTTGTGAAAAAATAAAATTGAAAGATAATAAAAATATTTTTGAAGTACTTTTATAGTGAAATGTGAGAAGATATAAACTAATTAAAAATGGAATTTACAGTTAAAACAAAACCAGAACTTGAAGAGTTGGAAAATTTTTAGCCTGTAGAAAATGAGAAATGTGTTCGGGAGAGAACCACAAATGTATGGTTAAGTAATTATTTGCAGAGGAGACCAGTATGTGTAGAAGGAAGCCAGATGCTACTCATGAAGACGATGAAAGCATAACCTCCAAGGCATTTCAGATATCTTCAGAACTGCCACTCTCATCACAGGCCCAGAGTTCCAGGGCCTTGAGCATAGATGTGTTTCAAAAGAAAGGCCAGGGATCCCATGGTATCTTGAGGCTCACTGCCCAGGGCCACCTCAAGTTTCTGATCCATGCATTCTGGTACAGCATTCCTTGGCCACCCCAGGTGTGGTTACAGTGGACCCAGGTATGGTGCTGGCTACAGTGGCTACCCCTCCAAAGTGCACAAGTGGTGAACCTTGTCAGCATCCACATGGTGCGGACTCATAGGTGTTCAGAGTGCACGATCTATGGAAGCATAATTACCTTCACCTAGATTTCAAATGATGTCTCAGAGAGCCTCAGAGCAGAGGCAGAGAACTTCCATAGGGGAAGGGCCACTTCAGAGATTTCTTATGAGGGCAATGCCTAGGGCAGCTGTGGGAGCAAAGTCACCCAAGAGACCCCATAACAGCAGAGCCACCAGCATGCATTTCCAGCCAGGGAGAGCTGCAGGCATCCAATATGTAAGACCTGCTGTATAGGTAGTACCAAGAAAAGCCCTGGAGCCAGGGCAGCCTGGGGCCTTGGAGGTCCAACCCTCTCCGCAGTGTGTTTGGAAGGCAGAACATGAAGTCAAAGATTATTCTCAAGCCTCAAGATTTAATTTTGTGTGCCTCATTGAGTTTTAGACATTCTTGAGACCCGTTATCCCTTTCTTTTTTTCCTGTTTCTCCCTTTTGGAATGGAAATGTCTATTCTATGCCTGTTCTACCATTGTATTGTGGAAGCACATAGCTTATTTGGTTTGATAGGCTCACAGCTGGAGCAGAATTTGCCTCAGGATGAAATATACCTTTGAGTTTCACCCATATCTGATTTGGGTGATATTTAGATGAAAATCTGGCCTTTTCAGTTAATGCTGAAACAAATAATAACTTTGGGGTCTATTGGGATGGCATGAATGTATTTTGTATCTAAGAGGAACATAAAATTTGGGGACCAGATGTATTCTGTGGTTTGCATATATATGTGTCCCTCCAAAGTTTGTGTTGGAACCTAATACCCAATGTGAGATAATATTAATATGTGGAGTCTTTGAGGAAAAGCACTCCACCCTCATGATAGGATTCCTGCTCTTCTAAAAGAGGTTGAAGGGAGCTCCCTAGTCCCTTTTGCCCTTTCCCCCCTTCCACCATGAGAGAATTCAGCAAAAACATGCCATCTTGGAAGCAGAAAGCACCTTGCAATAGATACCAAATCGGCCAGTGCCTTGATCTTGGACCTCCCAGCCTTCAAACCGTAAGAAATAAATTTCTATTATTTATAAATTACCCAGTCTGTGGTATCTTTTATGGCAGCAGGAACAAATTAAGACACTCCTTAAACAGTGAATAGATATTTTAGGATAGCAGAATAAAGGACAAACATTATTAATTAGAGCTATTCAATGGTAGAAAGGACTGCCGTGCACCCATAGTGTTAGACACATAAGAGCTCTCAATATGCATGTATGAGCTGAAAGATGAGTAATTCTTTCTTGCTCTTTTAACATTTTTCACTAACACTTGTCTCTGTGGCTCATTAACATTTTGAGTAAGGTCCACTTTAAGGTTAAGCCTTACCTTTAACACAGACTTCTAATTTGGTGAGTCTAGAAAATTGGAAATGAAGCCTCTGTTTACATCATGTACATATGACATGTATCTATTCTGAAGCAAATGAAGAACACTAGAACTATGTTTTACTATACTTTTTATTGTTATATTTTAGTGAGATGTGTTCTTAAAGTAAATTGTCGTGAAAATACAGATACTTCCATAAAGCTCCACTGTAGCTTATTCATATTTACAATTATAATAAATCTTTCTAAACCTCAGACATAATAACCTGATGGAAGCAAAAAAAAAAAAAAAGAATTGCAAAAGAATGGCATCTGCAGTTGCCACAATTTTATTACAATATGTATAAGCAAAGTATAATTATGCAGTAAAAATAAACTTGAAGAATTATGAGCCAGGTTTACAGATTAAGACATTAATTCCATCAATATATGAGCAGGCAGTGGTAGTTTTAGTTACCTACAGCAATTCCTTAACTCCACAATAAGAATTGTGCTAGGTCAGTGGTTACCATGGATTTACTAAAGTGCAATCATTAGTTTTTTATTAAAGTCTATCCAGTTGAAAGGAATGCTGGGCTAATTATTTAATTCCCAACAACTGGGTCTTCTTTACCATGTTGTATTTGCAGCTCAAGGAAGGCTCAGGTGTCAACACTCTGAAAACCTTGTTTTAACTTCCCAGTTTCAGTCAGTTCTCCACAGGCGTCACGGTCACTGGTTAATTGTATCCAAATGTTTAAACCACTTTGCTGTGATTTTCTCATTATAAATGTGACTCCTCACCATTCTGTGTTCAAATCAGACAAATACTTTTCTGCATCACTACCACAATGCCAGCACACTGGGAAATGTGAATGGTAGGAAAGACGGAGCAAGCTTATGCCAATGTAAATCATCAAGGAGGTTTTGCTGTTTGCAGTATTGTTAGACAATTGGTCAGTTAACCTGGCCAGGGGCCATATCCCTTCCTCATGGCTCCATGAGCCTTAGCTGACTGGATGCCACACACCTGGACTAATCATTCTCTTCTGGGAATTTGAAATTGAGACAAAGAGCTAACTAGAGTGTCTGTGTGTGTACCTGGAATTTTAATGTAGACACTTGAAAGTGCGGAGCAGCAGTGTGTTGCCATATGGAGAATGTTGACAATATGCAGAACGTAACAAGCTGATGTCCAGAGTAAGGAAGGTCATATGGACAGAAAACGTCAGGAGGAGAGAGAAACTAGAATTATTTCTTCAGATCCTTAAGGCATCTCAGTTTCTGATTTTAGTCCCACCTTGAGAACAAGTATATTCCTGCCCTTAGTTTCAGTGGTGAAACATATCCTCCTATAGTGATGCTCCGTTTGGCTTGATCAAAGTTGGTTTTGTTACCCGTAATGAAAATAGTTTAATTAGCATGCCATTACTTACTTTTAGTTTGCAGTGTTAGCAACTAAGAGCTGTATTTTTCAACCAGATGATTTTTCCACATTAGTCTATGCTGACATCAAGTTGCGGTAGGTGAGTTTATCTTGTGCAATATTATATAGCATGGTTTAAATCCAAGTCTTAGAAAAGGGGGAGGGGTTAGAAGATGTTTGTTTAGCATATTCCTTAATCTTTTTGTTATTTAAGTAAAAGTCAAAATATTTGTTTAAATAGCTGAATTTAACATCAAGTAGTAAAACAGACTTTTCTCAAAGTAGGAACTTAAAAATATTACCTCCCTAAGGATACAATTTGGTATCTTAATCACTGGGTATGTTTCAATTATTACTGATTTCCCAAACCACATATTAGGGACCCCTTTTTACTGCTGACATCTGGACTGTGATTTGGGGGAATACCCAACAAAAAGTAGAGAGTAGCTTTATCAAATGTTTTTTAAATAAACCAAGGTTTTCACACAAAAATCCTACCCCTCATCAATTCCTACATTTTCTTCAATCCCTTCACTCAGGATGTTTCTTTATAATTAATTTACTGCTCACCTTGGTACTTATGCCTTGAGATGACCTTTGCAATGTGGCAAGAGGCAGGGTATGTGTTTGTTTATGCTCTTATAATCATTTTGCCCATATAAGGACTGGTATAACAAAAATCAAAGAAAATGTAATGAATTGATTGTAGAGAGAAGAAATGTGGAATTTGTAGTTTTGCATAATTTCTGAATTTATTTATGCAGGATTTCTAACATTTTAGTGAACTTAGATGCCACTGAGTACAACTAACTCATGTTATAAGTGAAGAAACTGAGGCCCAAAGATGTGAAATAATCGACCCAAGATCCAGTTAGTCAAAATCTACCACTGAACAGGGGTTAGAGGTCCTGATTTTCTGTCTAATAATCTTCGTAGTCCAATGTGGTTATTATAGGTATACCATCTGTTGTGCAGACATCCAATTTATTTATTAATAAGAACAAATACTTATGATAGACCTGAGGTATCTTTCCTAAATCAACCTTTCAGTGACCTGAGGCATCTAAAACAGCAAGAAGAAACTGATCCCTCCCCCCAACCCAAGAAATCTGGTTGCAGGCAACTCTAACACAACTGCCCTAACTCTGACACTATCCAAACTGACTCCATTGGATATTTATGCTTCCACTCAAAGTAACGATAATAGTAAACTCTGAATATCTTCACCAGTGCAAATAACCTTCCCTCAAATTTACATAAGGCTTTTTTCTTTTCTAATAATTCCCATCAAATTAATTTCTAGCAATTATAAATAAATAAGCCAAAGCAGTAGTCTGGCTAAAAGCATGGGAATATTCCAAAGAGTTGCAAGCCAAATCTACTTACAATATTTAATGAACATTTTGTTTTCAGACTGTTTTTGCTTAGAGTATCAAGTAAAGATGCTTCTATTTGCACAAGCCATAAAAAATGTAAATTGTCCATATCAAAGGTTGTTATTGTTATTATTAATTTTATTATAAGTGACTTTACAAAGTTGGCTAAAAATAGTTTGGGAATGGATATACCTAAAGCTTCCTAGGCTTACTTTTGAGGCCACTATTATACCACTCCCTTCAGTCCATACCTGTATGGCTATGATATATACACATTTATGTCTTCTTCTAGAGCTAGAACTATTTAGGAATGGGAAGGGTATGTGACGAAAGCCCAAGATCTGAAAGGCAGATGGTCCAGACCAAGTTCTAGCTCTTCCATTTCACTGACCAGATAAAATTGGGCAATGAAACTTTATAGCTTGACTAGGTTCTGCCAAATTCACACAGAAATCAAATGAAATTGCCACAAACACGCTTTATAGGAAGTAAAAAGCACCAAATAAATTTAAGTAATAAGACCCAGGAAGCCTTAACTGAGATAAAGATGAGTAAATATTTACTTACTCCAACAACAAAAAAAGATGTCTGATACTTCTTTTAAGTTATATTTAATAAGACAAAGTGCCAAGGAAAAAGAAAAAAAAACACATTTGAAGAGTGTGCCGAATAGCAAACCATGATTAATCACTTTAATAAATGGGTTGGTGTTGGCTATGCTGCTGATCATCAAACCAATTTCAGTAATTCCATTAATGCAATAAAAATATTTCATCCAAGTTTTCTGAGCCAGTGGTTGGCTTAGATTCAGATATGGAAATTTGTGGTTGTGTTTTTCAAATAAATTTTGTGAGAGTGGTAGGAAAAATATATTCTCAATTTTAATTATTACAGTGGTTTTGTAATGATTCTTCACTGCAGAATTTTTTTCAAAAGTAATTTTACTATGAAGTCCTATACATAGGACACACAAATGTACAGTTGCTTTAGTTGATGTTGGAGGGCTTCCTACAAACACCTGCCCATCCCCCTTGCCTACCCTATTCCAGAAACACCTGAGGGGTAGCCACATGATGCTCTTAGTAGCACAGTTTGAAAACCATTAGTTTGTTGAAAACAAAGCACTTTGAAGTAATTTGAAATAAAGTTGAATCATGATGCAATTACACAACATTGCCAAATGTTGCCTTTGGCACAATGAGAACTTGGATATATCTGTCGATTGATTAGCTCTATGGGTCCATATATAAGCAATGCGAATTATATTTTCTTTTCTCAACGTTTTTATTGGTTGAGTGTTTTGTAAAAATTCTGACCTCAGTGATTTTAGATACTCTTTAGAGGTACTGGCTGTTTTTCACAATACACTTAGAAATTGACCAGGTACTGTGTTTACTGTTATGTTTAATCACAACTTACATTTATAGGCAGTTTTCCTTTATTCTGATAATCTGCCTAATAGAAATGCTCTATATTTTATAAAAATATATTCTTTCCATTTTATAAGTGCAAAAAACGTTCTTAGTTTGAAATATACCCTAGGTAGTATTACAGGACAAAAATTTACATTTAAACATATGTTTCCGAAACATTTTGACACTGTGGCTATTTAAAACTGGGAAACATTCCTAGCACTCTGATTTGATCCAAGAAAATTGAAAACATAAGACTAGGGCGTAAACTCTATTTCCACAAACTTTTATGTTCAAACAAAATACAAAGAGAGAGAGAGAAACTTTACTAAATGAATTAAAACCTCTTCAACTGAGAATTATGAAGGTGCCCAAAAAACATTTTCATACCAGCTGATTCCACATTCCAGAAAGAGCCCTCAAAGTAAGAAGCGAACCCTCATTCCTCAGATGATAGGGCTCCCTCTGAATCCAGGCTTTTCAATAAGCCTTTGTAATATCTATACCTAGGAATTCAATGAAACTAGAAAGAGTAGAGAAAATCAGCAAGTATTATTGTGCAATTTCCCTTATTTTTCCATACCCGTCTTAGCTTATTGGAACCTCTTAATTGATGAATGAGGACTTTATCAAGCCTGGCAGGAATCGTTATGTCTCTGATTTTCCTCGAAATGTATCTGTCATGCAACTCAAAATTGAATAGCCAGTTTGCGGCTTAACTGGAGACATGGCACTGACTTAAGACACTCTGAAGGGAATGAATGATTAATGCAGTTTATAGACAGGATAGCGCTTCTTCTGTCTCATGTGCTTTTTGTATGTAATCTCCAGTGGTTCAAGTTCAGATGCATCTAATGAAAAAGGACTAGATGTTTTCCACCTTCCCTTCAGAGCATGCTGTACGATTTATCCACTGACAAAATGTGCTAATGAAATGTCACCTTGGACAGCTTGCTAAAGGATTGATGGGCTGAAAGTTTTGCACTTTATTTAACTTTTGCAGGAAAAATGAATAAGTCCTCCGAACTCTGTATGATATAGGGATCCATTATGGTTTTCTAAGTCAGGAAGTAGCTATGCCACTGATGGAATAAAGGATAGAGAAAAATGCTGATGGGGCAAAGTGTATCAATAAACAAATTGGGGATGTGTTGTTTCATTGTGCACCCATGCTGAATTATTGTGAAGTTGTATAATTTTGTGAAGACATTTTCTTCTATATACTTCCTACAATTGTTTTCAATTTATTAGTCTAACAATGAGAAATAAAACTGTCAACCTCCGTAGCCAAATGCACTAACTTGGTTTTTGTCCCTTCATTACCAGAATCCTCACTATAAAACCTACCCCAGGAATGGCTTGAAGCCTTTTAATTCCTTTCACTCATGAAAACTTCATAATCTGTGAGCAATGGCTCCTGGAGATTATTAAAGAGAATTGAAAATGGTAGATAGAGAATCAGGATGTGGGAGGAAATAAAACTTTATATAATCAGAGAGTCTTTTGATTGAGGTGAAAGGGCAAAACTCATATAGTGGACTAGCCTTGATAAAATCAAAAAAGCAAGTAAAAATATGCAAAGAAATGTATTAGGATACAGGTAATGACAATACGTGTTATGATTTGTGTACATCTACACTGACCAAAATAAATAACCACACAATATATATATATACACACACGCAAACACACAGAAGCTTAAAGTGACTGTCCAACAAAAAGTGTCTTATAAGTTAATGACTCATTTACCCAGAATGATGACTAGATAAGACGGATTCCTTAGTCCAGGAAGAAAATCTCATTGAATCTACCAGGGCAAGAAAATTATCTATAATCTGGTTTTCAATTTCCCATAGCTGTTAAAAAGGGAATGATAATACTGTTAGCGTGACACTAGCTGCTATAATAATTAAGTTCCCAAATTTTAGAGGCTTGGTAGCACAGATACTGATTTCTCATACAATATCAAGTTTAAACTGGTGGGAGTTATTCTCTGCTAAGACGAGGAATCTGGACTCTCCCTCATGGCGCTGTGCTTGCATGACTTCCGAGGTTGTTTTCTTAACTACATCAAGTAGGCCTAGGGGAAAAAACATGGCAGTCAGCTTATGAGGTTCTTATGAGTCAGGCTTAGTAGAGATTCATAATCCTTTTGCTCCTTTCTAGGCTACATAACCAATCCTAATGGCAAGAGAGGCTGCAAAATGTGGACAAGCTGAATGTCTAGGAAAAAAGAGGATATAAGGTTGGTAATTAAGTAGCAGTTCCTTTCAGTTTTGTTGGAAAAATAAAATAATATAATGCATATATAATAAACCCAACATATCATTAGAATTACTTTCTTACTTTCTTCCTTTATCCATTAATATTGAGTGGGTCATATATCTAAAAATTTGATTTTATTATTTGGGTCTAATTAAAACATCTATTTTGTAATCTTTGAGAGGAAAAACAATAAACACAGCAAAAAACAATAAACACATAGATTATGACAAAAACAGTGATAAGAGAGAAGCTACAGTTTCAAACTCATTGACCTTCACAATCACTTTAAAACTGAAAATATGTTTGTCTTTGACTTGTTAATATTTTCCATACTTACTTCTCTCAATGCACATTCTGTTTATTGCATCTCAGCAGGATTTCTTAATTTTTTATTATGTACATACTTGGATGACAACCATGACATAAAAGCTACTCAAAGGTATATTAAATATTTACACTTGTTTCATCTTTAAACCCAAAAAGATAATCGGTTTTAAATGTGTTTGTGTCATATTGTAGTGCCAAATTTCTGAAGCATTTATTAAACTAAAATTTTAAAAAGTTACAAATTGGTGATTAGAAATGGAAAGACCAGAATTAACTTTTTATTAATGTTTGTTTTTACAAGTGCTAGATACTCTCAATTTTTGAAGCCCAACTGTCTTTATGATCCACAAAATTGGAGCTGTTGCTGTGGCCTATGCAACATTACCATTCTGTGGTATTCTTCTCTATAAAATAAATATGATCAATACACAGATACCTACTCAATTAATGATGTTTAATAAGTTTTGTGATTTTGTACATTTTTAAAAAATTGTAATCAGTAGTACCATTAACTAGATATGAGTGGAAGTAAAGATTACCAAAAAAGGAAAAGAAATTGGAATTAGCAAGACTTAAGTTTGAAGTTTGTATCAGCACTTTTCTATTGTGTACATTTGAGTGTTTCTTAGACCCCTGGGACTCAATTCATCTGAAAACTTGGGATAATAATGTGGACTCTGCAAGATTCAAGGTGATCATGTATTTTGTAGGAGAGAAAAATATTTTAAAAGGCCTAGGATGTTTCCTGAAACATAATTGATTCTCAATAAATATTTTTTGAACCTATGAAAGTTAATTTGCATAATATCCGAAAGCTATGAATATAGTGGGTTTAACAATTCCAACACTAATTTTTATGTATTATAAGACTGAGTAAATGTGGATATATATATCAATATTGTTAGGAACTGAGGTTCTTAATGTGGGAAAAGATACAAATGAGTGTGTGTGTGTGTGTGTGTGTGTGTGTGTGTGTGTGTGTGTGTGTGTGTGTGTGTGTGTGTGTGTGTGTGTGTGTTCTATATCTAATGCCAGGAAGGGCCTAGAAGCAAGATATCTCAGTAGCAAGGAATATACCTTGTGTTCAGTTCTTGGTTTCTAAATACTATTCCCAAAATTCTCAGAAAATAGAGGCAGCAGCAACAGTATACTATTCCAGTCTATCTGAATGCCAGCATAAAAATAGACAGAAAAACTAGATGGCAAGAACAAAAAACACATGGAAATCCAATGAACCTTTATACCAACTAGGTCAAAATGCTCAATATATTGCCTTAGTAAACAACAAGAACCACATAACATTTGTAACAAAATTGGGCAACAAGATATACCCAGGAATTTGAAAATAAAAGTGGGTGGAGAAAAAGTTTCAACAGCTACAAACCTGAATGATATTGGTATCTACATGAGATTAAAAAGAAGGAAGCAACAGGGTGACATTTGGCTGACTTCAAATCAGAGCAACCACAGAAAAGCCAACAGGTCTTCATGAAAAGCGTAGTGAACCAATTTGAAGTCAGAAGCTGAAACCTGGAGGAGTTTAGCCATCTCAAATATTAAGTATGTACAGAAGGTCACCAACTTAACGATGGTTCGACTTATGATTTTGAGACTTTATGATGGTGTAATAACATACACATTTGACAGAAACTATACTTCAAGTACCCATACAATCATTCTGTTTTTACTTTCAGTATAGCAGTCAACAAACTACATGAGGTAGTCAATACTTTACTACAAAATAGGCTTTGTGTTAGATGATTTTGCCCAATTGTAAGCTAATGTAAATGTTCTAAGCAAAGTTAAGGTAGGTTAGGTTAAGCTATGATGTTTGGTAGGTTAGATAATGCATTTTCAACTTCTGATATTTTCATTGTAGGATTGGTTTATCAGGAAACCCCATTGTAAGTTGAAGAGCCTCTGTACTTGAATGAAAATTCGATTTGATGTACCTTAAACTATTATTATAGAGTTTCTTTCCAATTTAATAAAGGGTTCCCTCCAACCCTTTATAATTATAGACTTAACCACTTTCTGAATACACCCTAAAGTTATCCATTTTCCTGAACTTACTTTGATTCGTGTTAGGAATGAATCTCTTGATCTAAAATATTTTCCAAAGAAAAATAGGCTTCAGTTAGAATATTCTGATATTGAACATTTCTCTCTTATTTTCCCATGTTTATTGCTTTATAGGCAAATTTTAGTTGCTTATTTATGAG
The DNA here is from genome assembly GCF_027409185.1 of Cynocephalus volans. NCBI lineage: Eukaryota > Metazoa > Chordata > Mammalia > Dermoptera > Cynocephalidae > Cynocephalus > Cynocephalus volans. The sequence continues at coordinate 67,535,459 of NC_084475.1, forward strand.
CCACTTATAAATGACATTATATGGCGAAGTTGTAGTTTCTACTAATAATGAAGTATTTCTTATTGAATACCTAATATATTCCAGAACAGCTGTGGCTGGTGTTCTAATTATCTCATTTAAATTTATAATTATCTTATACAGAAGGCACTAGTCCATTTAAGGTAATATATAGTGGGGTATTCCAAAAAGCTTTATCTAATTATCTTATTTAAATTTGTAATTATCATATACAGAAGGTACTAGCCCATTTAAAGTTAATATATATAGTAGGAGATTATAAAATTAGAGACGGCCAGGATGAGGCATAAGAGAGGTAGTAAGTATAGAATAATAAACACCTATCAAGTTAAAGGTATTTTAGGGATTCCATCTAGGTTTTCCATCCAGAATGCCAGATTAGGGGGAAAAAAAGCAGAAGTGCTGGTAAGATGTTAAGTGTCAGATAAAAACAAGATTTGCTATAAACACTTCTGGATTATATCCATGGAAATGTTGAATTTGACAAATAAAGAGTGATATGGTATGCTGGAGGAATCATTCTTGAAGAAGTCTGTGTGAGGGGGAGGTTGCTGGGGAGGGAGGTGTGTAGTAGTAAAGATTTTCTCTAAATTATCCAAATAAACCTACTTTGTTTTGTTTGTGGAGTGTTGGTAAAGGAAATTAATAATCTTTTTTACCCGTTTCTTAGGTCAAATTCCCTGAGAAACAAACTCTGAGATAGCAATATTTCTAAAAAACAGGAAAGTGCTCACAGAAACATAATCCAAGATTAGGCAAAGGCAGAAGTTGAACTGCGATGCAGTCGAGATGGTTCCCAAACCGAGGCCAGGAAGAAGGGCCTTTGTCCCTCAGTGTAGACTAGTCATTGGTTGCAGCCTTCTCCAAGGAAGCGTGAATAAACTTGGAAAGGCAGTGTACCATATTGTGCTCTATAGAATAGATTTCCTACTGCAAGAAAATCAAAGAAATCATTTCTAATCTTAATAAAGATTTCAGACATTTACCACGAAATAACTTTATTCAAAATTCAAGAAGGAAAAAATTTCACGTTCACATCAAGGACCTGAGAAAAATGGTAGAAAACAACTAATGTTAATATTAATATTAAATAAGAAGATTCAGATGAAATAAATTCAGGTCAAATAAATAAAATAGATCACTTTTTTAGACATTAGTAATACTGTGTGAATTTGTGGATTGTTGAGGTTCTTACAGTAAAATAAAAATATGTGGATTTGCAATTTCATGTATTTGGTGTCTTGATTCTAGTGATAAATGATGATATAACAGACACACACATACACACACACACACACAAGGTCTTGAAAAAGTTTGTGGAAAGATTCATATTATCTCTTAATTCCATTTTTTCACAAAGTTTTTGAAGTACCTACATATATATGCATGTGTGTGTGTGTATGTATCCATGTTTATGCACACACACATTTTAGGTAAAAATTAATGGATTAATTATGTACAGTAAATCCTTTTTAGTTTTAACATAAAAAGCATCTACCCAAGTCCCCTTGGATATAAAATTTCCAGGAAGTCAAAGAGGTGGTTGTGCTCCAGCTGCAGAGAGATAGAGAGAGAAGAGGGATTCAAAAACTTAAGATGCTCCCAGAGAGTAGAGTAGCAGTCAGGTTGTGAAGGACTTTGTTAACGAGAGAAAAGATCCTGGATTTCATTCAGTGGTATTGACGGAACTGCTCACACTGGTTTTGTGAGAGCAGAGTGTTAGTTTTTCAGGAAATTTGTGAGCTGATTTTTAAACAGGATCATCATGAAAAGTTAAATTAGTTGAATTATTTAAATTTACAATTAAATAAATCTAATTGCAAACAAAGGTAATTAGTATGCAAAATGTACCACTTTGTAAACTATTTTGCTATAATTTCCTATTATTACAATAGATATTTTACATCTATTGTATCTGTAGGGTAGAAATGCCATATAATAGTGTGCTACTACACATCTTTGTTGGGGCTCAGAAAGCAATACTCCAAAGGCCTCAGAAGCTGCCTCAAAAGCAAAGTTTCGCTCTGACCTTTCCTGCCCTCCTGTGTCTCAGCCTCATTCTCCCCTGAGGCAAGCCATAGAAACTAGAATCCCTCTTCTTCAATGTGGGTCATAGAAACCAGAACCCCTTTTCGTCCAAAGCCAGCCATAAAGACTAAAAATATACTCTCACGTTCCTCTGCCTTTCTGTCTTGGAGCTGGCTATAAAGAAATTCTCCGGCCTACCTTGTTGGATGTTAGGTCATAAGACCTCCATTTCAGAAAGGTTCTGCCCCATACCCAGGAGGAAAGAATGCTACACAGAGAGGCCAAAAATCTGAATAGACAGGCCTTACTGAGTTTTCCCACTCAGTCTATCAGCATCAGACCAAACTTTTTTTTATTCAATAACATTTCTACACGATTGTGCCTACTTCATAGACTCAAAGCATAAAAATGTACAGTTTTCCCTAAATCTTTGGATCTTCAATCTGAATGCTCTCATATCACATAAAACCATGATCAAATAAATTTATTATGCCCTTTCTCCGACTAATCTGCATTGTGTCAGTTGAGTTTTAGCAAACCTTCAGAGGAAGAAGGGGAAGTTTTACCTTGGCCCCTAAACCTTCTAGTTCCCTGGTCAGTGACATCACGTTGGTTTGCTAGAAATTGGTGGAAGTTTTGATACAAAGGAAATGGGTAAAGTAAGCATGACAAAACAGATTTTTATCCCCAGATAGTCAGATGGTAACCATTTCCCAACAATTAGTTTTGTTCCAGTTGGGAAATGCAGAAAAAAAGATTTTTTAATATTCTGATTGAAATAAAAAAATAATTTTAGCAATATAGTGGCATAATAAAATTCATGTTTTGTTTGCTTGTTTGATTTTTTTTGTTTGTTTGTTTTATTTTTAAAACCATTCTGGCTACTGTGTAGAGAATAAACTTGAGAGAAGCAAGGGGAAAAGTAAAGAGAACAGTTAGTAGGATTTTAATAGTCAGATAAGAGTTGATGCTGGTCTCAACTAGGCAAAAAAGAATAAATTAGAAATAAGACAAATATTATTGTCATACCTGAGGAAGAGGAAAGGATAAAGGTGACTGCAATGTTCTGACTTGAAGAGTGTGTGCCTCATTGTGTAATTTACTATGACTATAAAAAAAGACGAAGAAGGAGTAATGTAGAGCTGGTGACAGCAGTGGGGGAAAGGAATCATACAGCTTTGAACATGCTAAGCTTAAGAAGCATTTTAAACATCCAACTTGCATAACCGGCCTGATGCTCATGGTGGAAGATCATGCCAGGGAGTTAAAAGAGCACAAAAAATATTGAGAGCCATGGTACTGAATGAGATCACCTGGGATAAGAGGGTAAAAAATGAGTATAATTCGTAGACTATTGTTTTAGGAACTACATTTCACACTTCTGCTTTTTATTTGATGTTGGTAGACTGTCCTAAAGCATTCTTACTTGTTTATCCTTCATGGGCATAACAAAAACAAGCCTAAACAGTATGGACTCTGTTTCACTTTGGTGAAGATTAGTCATATAGTGTTCTCTCATCCTTACAATAGAATATCCACTCTAGAATTCCGTAATAGTTGTCATCTATAACTGATTCCCTTGAATCCTATGTCTCTCAGCAAGTCTCCTGCCCTGTGCCAATTCCTTATTGTACATGTGAAGATGACCACCAAGCACTAGGCACACTTCCCTTGCATAAAACTTGACCATCCCTGACAAAAGTCAGTAATACTCACACACACACCACAGACTTCAACTGTGCAAAAACCATTTTTTTAAAATACACACTTTGATATTCTAACATTTGCAAACCATAAGATATCAACTTTATGATTACCACAGATACAAATATCAAAATGTTAATTTTGAAAACAGACTCAAAGCATACGTCCTATACCAGAATCCACTACCAAGTCATGTAATTAGCATGAGTGTCAGCTAATAAAATTTCCTATTTGGAGCAAAAATAAAAGCTATTTCTTGCAAGTGTGATCATTTGGAACAACCCTGGACTTTGTTTTTCTATTTACTATAAAGAAAGCTATGGGTAATAGGTGTTCAAATTCCCAGACTTTATGAAATGGTTTAGACAAAGGAAGGCCAAAACGTTTAAGCATACTCAGCCAGACTTTTATTTTGTGTATTTTAGTGTAAATACAAAGAATATCATTTTGAATATAATGAAAACTTTCTGTATAATTTGTTCAATTCCCTCAAATTTCTCTAGTCTTGCTTTACATCTAGCTTATAAGATCAAACAAAACATTTTCCATTATGTTTGTGCTTCTTTTACCTATGCATTAAGTCCTTGGATATGCAAGAGTATGAAGCAATGAGATTACTACATGGAGAATCCAATTCAGTCTTTGAAATATTTGAAACAATTTAAAGAGAAAACAGGAAGAGTAGATATCAATGATATCATGTTATAGCATTGCTCAGAATGAAGAAAACTTGGGACTTCTGCCAAATCACTAGTCACGAAAGAGAATGGAGCAGTCCTACCTTTGGAATTTAACTCACTAAGGGTATCCCAAAAATGTCAGGTCTTGTTTTTCAAACTTTTATTGTGCATCTGTGCATTTTCTGCCCTTTTAAAGCCCTAACTAAATTTTAAGCCAATGGTGAAAATATTTCTAGTTTTCACTGAGACATATTGAAAAAAAAAATGGCATTTAATTTGGTAATAATTGGATGAAAATATTTCAGAATTACAATCAAAAGGAAATTCTGGGGACTTTTCTAAAGGAGTAGACAGACAATATGTCATACAAGCTAATGATCTGCATACAATAAATAGTGAGAAAAAATTCACTAAATGTTATAATTTTAACATTTGCAAATTCTTCTTAAAAAATCCTCTGCTATCTGACTCTTAAATAGATACAAAATATTTAATATGTTGATTAAACAACAAGAAAATTATACACACACACAAATGTGATGCACATAACATCGCTTTCTCCCTTCTTCCCATGTGTTTTTCCAAGATCTGGATCTAAAATGCCTAAAACAGTGCCAGGCACTTAGAAGACATTAAGTAAATAGATGTTTAATGGATAAATCAATGCTGAAGACAAATGAAGCCAAAACTAACATCTCATCATGAACTCTCTGGAGATTCAGATGGCCACACCTGTAGTTATTGTTTACTTTTAAAAGTCATATGTGGTAGGCAGAAAAATGGCCCCCAAAGATGCTCATGTAGAAAGGATGTAAGATAAATATAAATATAAATATAAAGGAAGAAAGATTGCAGATGAAATTAAGGTTGCTAATCAGTTGACTTTAAAGAGGTTATCCTAGATTGTCTCAGTGGGCCCAATGTAATCACAAAGTATCCTTAAATAGGGATGAGAGAGACAGAAGAGTCAAAACCAGAGAGATGGAATCATGAGAAAAACTCTTCTGGCTATTGCTGACTTTGAAGATTGTAGTGGTCAGGAGTCAAGTAATGCGATCCAGGTGGATATTTTAAAAATGAACTTTTTCGAAAAGAGTACGCATCACAAAACAAAACAAAATCAAATAACAACAGATAGAAGAAACATGTCAACACTGGCACAATATTTTAATTCAGAAGTAAGCAGACTATAGCCCCCAGGTCAAATATGACCTGCTACCAATTTTTGTACAGCTATTGAGCTAAGAATGGTTTTTGTATTTTTAAGGAACTTTAATATTTTGTGGCATGTGAAAATTAGATGAAATTTAAATTTGAGTTTTCATAAATAAAATTTTGTTTGAACACAGCCACAACTTATTCATTTACATATGGTCTATGGTTTCTAGGCTGTTACAATAGCAAAGCTGAGAAGTTGGGACAGAGACTTTATGTCTCACAGAGCCTAAAATATTTACTATCTGGGCCTTTACAGACAAGTCTCTCAATGCCTTTTTCAGTCTCCAGATCTGCAAATTTGACCTGTTTGAAGAATATTAATGCGTATGTGTTATTGTCACATTAGTAAAGTTACAGCAAAATATTTAATGTAAAATATTTAATCCTTATTACACACACACACACACACACACACACACACACAAATATATTCATTTGCAAGATATATAGTGAAGAAAATCAGAATATGCCATTCCAAAATATGCCAATTTGGCACAAGGATTAGTTTGAGCTGTCTGGAATTGAGAAGAAGCAGATACAACAAAAGCTCCCTGTACTACTCCTATTTACCTAAAAGCAGGACATAAATTTTCAAAGATGTTTCTCCTCCTCTCTCTACTAGGAATGACAAAAGTTAATCACTGAAGACAAATTTAGACCCTTATCAGTCTAGGGACTGCACCAAAGGAATCTATATAACTAACCTTCCTGTTCAGGCTTTATCTACCATTAGTTTCCTATGTATTTACCTTTCTACAGTTCCCAGCCCTTGGAAGCCTAAAAATGCTTTCCTTTTATTTCTCTGCAAATTTATTGGTTTTTGTTAAAGGTGCTACTTAAACCTGAGTTCTAAGCCATCTCTTCAAGTTATTCACTTCTGGTTATTCCATATGTTTCATATGTGATGCACATTTTAATAAACTTTGTTTCTTTTTCTCTTGTTAACTTGTCTTTTGTTACAGGGACCCAGCTGAGAATTTAGAAGAGTAGAGAAAACATGATTTTCCTCCCTTACAATAGTATAAACATGGGTATACATTTTTTGAGTACTTCCTAATTGTCATGCGTTATCTCATTTAGGTCTTCAATGTGATATATGTAATATTGGTAATTTCTCTTAATCCTGAATTAATCATGCAAGGAAAGTGCTATTTAACATATACAAATCCTGGAATTTACACAAAATGTATGATTTTCTGAGTCACACATCTGGAACTCAAGCCCATTAGTCTAACTCCAAAGCCCCATACTTTTACCCATTGCTACTGCTTTATATTTTCACTTTATATATTTTACATATATTCATGTAAATAAAAATTTATGTATACTTAAACACTAACTAAGACAGCAGGATCTAAAATCATTATGCAACACATTTATTTTAATTTCAATTTCAAATAAATGCTTTGCTGTTTCAAGAAAATCACTCTTGGATGACAACAATAAGTAATGTGTCTACTGTTGCCAGACACAGCCTGTTTATGCAGACCAAAGGCATCTGTAAAAGGACCAATACATTTTCATCTTTTTATCCTAGAATGTTTTATATCTAAGTGGGGTGAATAGCCACACTGAATATTGTACATTCTGAAAACCTCCAAGGAACATTCCTAAAAACACCTGTGAGATAGCAGATGCAAATTGAATGAGGAAGGGAAGGGAAGGAATATCAAGCAGAGGAAAACTGGCTGTCTGCTTGCCAGGCTGAAATTACTCTAGTTTTCCTTCTGCTAAATTCATAGCAGATTAAGTTCAAATGATTAAATTGTTCCAAGCTAAGACCCATAACCTTTCTAATACTGTGAACCACGGATTAATGATAAGTGGGATTATTCATCAAGACTATCCTAAAGGGCCGGCCTGTGGCTCACTCGGGAGAGTGTGGTGCTGATAACATCAAGGCCAAGGGTTCGGATCCCATATAGGGATAGCCAGTTAGCTCACCAGCTGACCGTGGTGCTGACAACATCAAGCCAAGGGTTAAGATCCCCTTACCGGTCATCTTTTAAAAAAAAAGGCTATCCTGAGACTTGCACCCACAAAAGCCTCGTCTTCAGTCACTCTTTTAAATATGTTTCTACGAGAAAAATGTCCCATTCTGGATCTTAGGTTGTAACTGACTTAGGACAGAATTAGGATACCTAAAATTTTGTTAACCTATGTGTCCGATAAATTATTAGAGACTAAAAAATATTTGCGACAAATTCAGTGATGTGAACTATAATATGAAAGGAAAAAGAGAGACAAGTTAAAGAAAAAGATATTCTTACATGTAAGAATTTAAGATGCAAAATCTCCATTTTTCCTCATAATAAATGATGCTTAACTTGACACACACACACACACACACACACAAAAATTAACATTTAAGGAATTTCTACATATGCCAGTGTCCTTATTAGATGTGTCATTTGTGCTATTTTGTATAATTCCCAGAGTGGCCCTGTGAAATACATTTTCTCTCATTTAAAAATTGAATTAGAAAATAAAAAATAAAAAAATAAAAGTAGTGGTAAATTAACTCAATGTTCACAAACGTTATTCGCTCCCTTTTCCCATTACTCATAGTGCATAGAGTGTATTTCTCTTCTTAACTTTAGGCTTGTCCATGTGATTGACTAGCAAATGAAATATTAATGGACTGATGGCAAAGGCTTAAAATGTACTTCAGTGTTTGGTTTTCTCTCTTTTGCTTCTTCCATTTTCATGAGAAAGGTTCTCTGGCATCTTAAAACCTCTCAGCCAAACCCACAGAACTGACCCAAGAGACCTAAAGACCATGGGCAAGAAAAATGCTTAATGTTGTATAACGCTGAGATTTTATGTTAGATTTCTAAGGTAGCAAAATCTCACTAACATGGGAATTGGTGGTGGGGTGATGCAATGAAACAAAACAAAACAAGCAAACAATTGTAAAAATTAAAAATATGTACCATTATCTTTTTGATTAAGTGGCAGGCAGCAGAGAAACTCTTACAGGAAGCTGCAAAAATGGCCCATGTTGCATAGCAGCAAGACACTCATTAAAATTTTGGTTATAGTTACTTTAAAGAGAGAAAACACAATTTTGAGGCAGAACATTAAATGTATAAGTGGGTTTCTTATTAAAGTACTACAGGAAAGTGATGAGCTCATTTAAGAATAAAATAAAATAAAACAAAACAAAAACTGACAAGTTTGCCAAAAACAAACAACAAAACAAAACTTAAAGAGAATACAGACATTTCAGAAACTGAATGCCTGAAAAAATATTTTCTTTTTCTTTAATCAATGGTGTACCTGTGTCAAGATAGCCTTAATGCTTCCCTCAGTTTGATTAAACTTAAAACAGGTTTTTTCTCCGGACTATAGGCCCCTGATCTCCCTTTACACAGAATATTTGTTTTAGAAAACTTTAAGTATAAATTCTTTCTCTTCACCTTTGAGATATAGATATTCTCCCAGCCTCTTGTGAGTTTTAGAAATGTCTTTCTTGAGGATCTGGGAGCCATTCTTTTGAAATGTAACCATCAGAGATGATAGTACTTCTACCTCCTAGTCTCGGAAGGGTAGGAGTCTAATTTCTCCATTGGGCTCCAATCAGCAAACACAAGTGGCCTAATCATGGAGAAAAATATTTGTAAACTTAAGAACAACTCAATATGATGACATATTCCATTGACCAACCTGTCTCCTCCAGTACTTTTCCACTAGCTCACCTCAACACTTAAAAACACCCTGGCCTTTTGTTTCAAAGGAGTTGACTTTAATTTCTCCCCTATTGTAATAGTATTGAATAAAGTCTTCCTTGTCTGTTTAACTTTGGTCCAATTTTTCTTTGACAGTATATTTTTTAAAAAGCCTTAGATAATAGACAAGTACTCTGAGTGTTACATACAGTAAAATGTGACCTCAGAGCAAAGACTAAATCAAGTCTGGCTATGATACTCTGTTAAAACCCGTAGGGGGCGCCGAGCCTGTGGCGCACTCGGGAGAGTGCGGTGCTGGGAGCGTGGTGACGCTCCCGCCGCGGGTTCGGATCCTATATAGGACTGGCCGGTGCACTCAAGACAAAAAAAAAAAAAAAAAAAAAACCCGTGGGGGGATTAAGGTGCATCTAGTAGATCTTTTAAGCTAAATGACAAGGCTTAGGGAATGCAGAGAAATAAGCAGTTGGAATCTTGAGGTATCCAAACCACCAGTAATTAGGGAAAGAGAGACTATTTTTTAAAGAATTTTGGAAGTGACTTTTGGCACGTGAAGTTAACTGGAATCAAATACATAGAAACTCACACCGTTTCAAAAGACTTCTACTGGTAAAGGTGTCACTTGCCTCCAATAAAAGAATATGAGATTTTTGAGATACAGAAGGGCCTTCTGTAGGAAGCTGACCAAGAAATAGTCTCAATGCCCTTTTTAAACGTAGCTAAGGAGAGTGATGGAAAGGAGAAATTCCCAGAGAATGGAGTCTAGGGCTAGAGAGAACAATGGACTGAACTGAAATGAGGTCTGATCAAGGAACATCACCTATTCTAAGATGTATTAGTCTGTTTCTGTTGCTTATAACAAAATACCTGGAACTGGGCAATTTGTAAGAAAACAAAATTTATTGCTTACAGTTTCTGAGGCTGGGAAGCCCAAAGTCCAGGTGAAAGTCTTAGTGGTGGTGACAGTGACCTAAGGGTCTCACATGGCAGAAAATAGCTCTTCTTTTAAAGCTCTCAGAATCATGCCCCTGACCACCTTTATTAATCCATTCACTATGGCATAATCCTACAATCTAATCACCTCTTCAAGGCCCAACTTTTCAATTACCATAATAGGATTTCCCACTTTGAACAATTATAGCGGGGATTTAAGTTTCAATGAGGTTGGAGGATATCCAATCTACAGCACCAGGGTAGAGAAATTGGGCAGTATTTACTCAACAGGATTTAGGAATTGCTATAGACTAGTAACTGCTATTCTCCTTCCCTTCCTTCCATTTGCAATGGAAGTGTTTACTGTGGTTATTCTGTGCATGTTGAACGCGTGGAAGGGGAGTGGGGAAGATAGTTTTTCTTTGCTCTCCACATCCAGAGGCACTGCTCTCAGACCTGATCAAGCCTGATGACATGATAATATGGTACTTTGGGTATGCTTTGGAGAGGAATTGGATATTTTTCATATGGGGACACAGAGTGAATATTTGTAAGATTTGGAAGATTGTAGTTGCAGCAGCCATAAAAATTTCGCACTTCAATCTCCCGATTGTGATGAGAGTGAGTGTGATGCTGCGTATACACAGTTGTGTTTATGAAATGACCAGTGATCTGTCTGAAATGGGTTGATAAACTTTAGGTGACATCTGTCCCCATTGGAGGAGCTCAAGGATATTTAGGAACTTTCAATTTTACGTACGTATCTCTTAGAAGCATCTAAATTTTAAAAACTTAAACTTTTACATACTAAGCAACAGAATCCCCAAGAGAGAGAAAATAAATATTTAAATATTAATTATTAATAAATGATTTAAAATGTTATTCTACTTTCATGAAAACATATTTTAATTTGGTTAAAATTGCATACTGATTTGTAGATCTAAATAGAACAGAATCTCCTTGGAAATATATGTTTAATTTCACATAGTGGTTTAGATTTATCCATCGTCATGTTTAAAGAAACTTGTGTTAAAATCTGAGCATCACAAAAATACTTGTGAGAATATTGGAAATGTGATCACCACAACTGGTTAATACCTGTAAGGAAAAGGGTACAGATTTTGGGATCAGGTATGCGACTTACCACGTCTGTGGTCTGTAACACTTATTCAACTTCCATGATCATCAGAATCACTTTCTATAAAATAGAGCTGATATTAAATGCCTTGTAGACTTAGTGTGAAATTAATTGCTATGGTATAGGTAAAGTTTCTATTGAACAGTACGCTCTCAAAATTTAATTTCACACCTCTCCCCCTATGAACACTCACATATTTTTTAGTTTCTTTTTTTCAGTGCATAAGGAATTATTTGTCTGACATGAAATATAAAATTTAAATTTTTAAACGAACATGTGGACCTAGGACACAAAATACTCAACTACATTAGTCCACTTTCTGTTGCTTATAACAGAGTAGTTGAAACTAGGTCATTTCTTTCTTAGGTTTTGGAGCTGGGAAGTCCATGGCCCAGGGGGTGCATCTGGGGAAGGCCTTCCTCTTGATGGGGACTTTCTGAAGAGTCCCAAGGTGGTGCAGGGTATCACACAGCAAGCAGGAGAAGAACATGCATTAATGCACTCACTTACTGTCCTTATAAAATCACTAGTGCCCCTGCTGTGATAACGCACTCTTCCATTAACCCATGAACCCATTAATCCGTGAATGGATTAATCCATTCACAAGGGCGTAGTTCTCACAATACAATCCCCTCCCAAACGTTCCATCTCTCAACACTGTCATATTGAGGATCAAGCTTCCACATGAGCTTTGGAGACAAACATTCAGACCATAGCACCAGCTCTACTCGCTGTTATTTTCCTGCCTGTCCTTTACATCATATCAGAACCAGATTTACGACTTGATGTCTGCTTTTGTCATTCACCACAGTGGCTTGACAAAGTGTTGATTAGCTATTAGATCAAGATATAAGAGAATCAAATTAGCTTAAATTGGCAAGTTATTTTAAAATAAATGTAAGAAGGCTTTAAACACAGAATTTAAGTCAGAGTATTGGAGGGAGAGGTGGTCTGGGCTTGTCAAAATTTTATCTATTGCATATTTCTCTAGATTCCTTCCCTTGAATTTTGTATGCCTACTTGCTACACATAAACTGAGAATGGAGTGAGAGGGGTAAGTTGTGGTGCTGCGCTCATGCCGTGATGCTAATAAAAGTACTAATGGCTATCTGAAATAGGTGGATAACCTCAAGGTGACATCTCTTCTATTGGAGGGCCTTAGGGATCATAACTATTTTCACTTCCACATTCTCCTTCCTGGGCAGGGCCTGCTCTGCTGCCTTTTCTTCTCAATCTGTCTCTCACCACTTTGGAGCCCATCTCATCAATTGCCCTGCCTGCAATGTATGACAATGTCACAGCTTTCCTGAGAACTGTTAGGTGAAGGCTTGCCTGCCCACCATTTACACTTGTAAAGAGCTTCTAACCCCTTAGTCCCTTGTGCCATATGTATTCTCTCCTCTATCAAGTCACAGGCCATGTGCAAGCAATATTCTCTCTCCAAAATTGAGTATTGTCATTTTTTCTCTTTCTAGTTCCCTATAATTCTTCTCCCCTTCCCCACAATTAGTGACACACCAAATCCATGCCTCAATCATACTAAACCAAGTGCAGGTCACCTATTTTTTTTTTTTTCTGGATGTCTGAGAATGGATTCTGAGCATTAGAGGTATGTGAATAGCCTGAGTGTGAGCTTTATCCTAGTCACAGTAGTGACAAGGGCTGCTTTTGTCTTAACCACCATGGGACAGAGGAAAATAAATGCACTCTGGGACTTAAAACATTACATTTGAATCTTAGCTTCACCACTGCTGTCTCTGAAGTTTGGCAAATTACTTCCCCATTCTAAACTTCAGTTGTTCTTATATGTAAAATAGGAACAGGGTTGTTGTGAGAATTCAATAAAATGACACGTGCAAATATACTAATGCTGTTTTTTGTCTTAATGATGTAAAATCCCTAGTACTTTCTGGGTATATATGGCAAAATTAGCTATCTGTACACCAGGCCATTCTTTTTTTTTTTCGTCAACATTCACTTGTACTACAATTTCCATGGAGATTTCCCACGCAGTTGTCCATGAATGGGTTTCGTCTTCTCAGTCACTGAAGTTAGTGATGTTACTAGTGAATTTTTTCCATACTTAGAAATTTAGAGATACAGTTGATAACATGAAGTGAAATTTTTGTGTAATTGGAAAAATTTGAGTCAAAGAAAATCCATGATTTAATTTTCAAAGCATCTTGGTAGTTATCTATTCTATTGTTTTTTGGTGTCTTTTCACATGCTGGTAGTCCAGTAGAATGATATTAGATTCCATAAGGGATAGTACACAAATCAAATGGCTGTAACCAAGAAAATTAAATGGATGTGGAAATTCCCTAATTTCTAATATTTAAAATTATCAAAAAAAAGAAAACAGAATTTTCAACTAGAGATTATGTTGATAAAATTAGTGTTCTGTCTTATCTTCCAAACATTAAAAAGTAATTTATTAGTTTAATTTTTTAAATTCAATTTAACTACCAATTTGCATGAAAAGAGTAATCATTACAGCTGTTCAGATGGGGGAATGGCTCTAAATTTACTTCATATGTGCATTTTTTGAAGAGAGTGGAACCACATTTTAATGATTAGGGTTTCATATTATAGGAAAAAAAATATCATTTTGAAGCAGTATTACAATTTGTCATAACAAAAGCTATGGGGTACTAAGGGGTTGAATAGATTTGAATTTAAATCCCAGTTCCACAGTTTAAATAGTCATATAAGTTTGTATAATTTCCCTAAAATCTCAGTATTTTTTCCTTATATGTAAAAGAAATATTAAAATGTTTCTCATGAAATTCACATTACCCACCTCCAATGAAATAAAAGAACAAATATCTGTGGTGTATAGCATGACTGACATATAGAAGTCACTCAATAGAAAATAGCTAATACTAGCTTTTATAGTCACACCTACTTAAAAAAATGTCATATGAAAACCTGAGACAAACATTATGAAGAAGCTTTATGTAAAAAATGTATCAGTTATCCTTTAGAAATAAGAAACGGAGAGGAATCAGAAGTTGATAAATTGCCATCTGATCACTGTGCGTGGAATTAGAACCAGAGATATTTCTGAGTGAAGGTAACTTATAAGGGGATCACTACTACTGAAAGTGTAGTCTTTTGTATTGCTAGTTTGGCTTATAATTCTGCTTTTAAAATCTACTACATTTGGTTTGAAGATGTTAGATAAGAAATTTTCCTTCTGGTGATCTGTATTAGTCCATTTCTCTGCTTTTTAACAGAAATACCTCAAAATGGGGTAATTTGTAAAGAAACAATATATATTGCTTATAGTTTCAGATGGTGGGAAGTCCAAAGTCCAGGGAACACATCTGGTGAGGTGGTGACTCTACAGCAACTCAGGGTGTCCACATGGTGAATATGGCAAGAGCAAGAGAGACTAATTTCCTCACTCAGTCTCCTCAGCAGAGCTATGCCCATGACCATTAAACAATCAATGGATTAATCCATTTACCAGGGTGTGGTTCTCACAATCTAATCACCTCTACAAGCCTCCCCCTTTCAATTACTATAACAGGATTTCCCACTCTCTTAACACTGTCACAGTAGGGGTTAAGTTTCTAATACATTACTTTGGTGACACAATTCAATCCATAGCACCTCTTAACTAGAAAGAGAGAGATAATATCTTTACAAAAATTTATTCTGCATTAGAAAGCAAATAGATCATTTATTTTTTTAGTTAGAGCTGCAAAAAGGTACATATCCATTGTGTAAAATGGTCCAGAAATGTCTAGCAAGTAGAAGCTTGTGGTAAATATGTAAAAGAGAAGAAATGTAAAGCATTAAATCTTGCCCAGAAAACTGATTAAGAGTATTTGGGGAAACAAAGAAAGACCTTTCTTGAGTTTAGCAAAAAGTTGTCATAAATACCCATTTTTGTTGAGTGGCAACATAAATTATTTGTTTAAAAACTTGTGAAAAAGAAATTAAATGGTGAAAGAAACTCAACCTGATTCAAAAAAGTTTGGGGGATTTCAGCACAGGATCAAATAGATGAAAGGTCAACAAACTAGGCAGAGTTTCTAACACATGACAGATATACTTGTGACTGTGATGGAGGGGCTTCTCTTAAATTGTAAAGGTGTCAGTCAAAAGGACTGGGCTGGCAGAATTTAAAACAAACAAAACAAAACTTGCTAGTCCTTTGGGTGTAAATCTGTTTGAAGAAATCAAAGTACTCATGATACATCACAAGAAAGTTTCTAAACTAAGATTTTTTTTTAAATCACTGGTTTTGTCAAAGAATGCATTTGAGTCCAGACTATTAATTAATGTAAAGTTATATCAGAGATTAAAGTGTGTCATCTGATGTGGAAAACTGAAAGTGAGGACAAGGGACCACTAGTTTTCCAGCAACAAGTATCTGGGTTTAATATACACTGGTAAATAAAATAAGCAGCAGCAGTATGAATCATTCAAAAGCCCAAAACTTGGGAAGGAGAGTTTTCCAAAACTATATACCAGAAGTAGAAACGAGGAAATGGACGTGCTTCAGTTCTCAAGGTCCGCAAGACATCAATTGTATTCATCTTTCAATCTAATGAAGCAGTATTATTCACAGGAATAATCCACATTTACATCAACAATATGAATGAGATAAAACTATGGATAGAAGAGTGTGATAAATAGACTCTAACAGACCCCAACTTCTGGTGCTTATGCTCTTGTATAATCCTCTCCTCTTGACTGTGAGACTTGTGACTTACTTTTAACAATAGAATATGGTAAATGTGATAAGATCTTAGTCCCCTGATTAAGTCATGCTACGTAAGACTTTGTCTTGCTGACTTGGCCTGCTTGCTGGCTTTAAAGAAGGAAGCCAGCGTGAAGTGTATAGTCACAAGGAAAGGAATACTGTCAACAACCTGAGTGACCTCAGAAGTTCATCTTTCCCTAGTCGATCATCCAGATGAGAACCCAGTCCTGGCTGACACCTCAATTGTAGCCTCCCAGAGGACCCAAATAAGCTGTGCTCTAATTCCTGACCCAGAGAATCTTTCAGATAGTAAACACATGTTGTTTTAAGTCACCAAGACTGATGATTTGTTACACAGAATAGAAAACTAATATAAGAAGATCCTTCAATCTTTATGGGTTAAGGATAACTTGGTAATGGTAGAAGTGTCTTTAGAATATTTTTGGGTTCAAGAATCACTAATTCAGTTTTGGGTGCCTTTTTAGAACTGAGGTACACATTATGCCTAGAAGACTCATTTTACGCCAAGTTATTATATGAGTTAATAAGTAACAATAATTAACTAATTGAATGGTTACTTAATTGAGCAGTTAGGCTCAAACTCTGAATTCAAAATAATAAAAGATAAAAGGGGAAAAAATTATCAGACTTGTTACTCAAAGAACTTAATGATTTCACCAATTAATTTTCTTATGTCTCTTTAAAACTTATTTTTTATTTTAATTTTGGTAAATATGTGATAAAATAAAATTTACCTTCTTAACCATTTTTAATTGTACTGTTTTGCAGTGTTAAGTATAGTCAGAACTCTTTATCCTGCAATACTAAAACTTTATACCCATCAAACAATAACTCCCCACTCCTCCTTTCCCCCAGCCCGTAACATTCATCATTCTACTTTCTGCCTCTGAATTTGACTACTCTAGGTACCTCATGTAAGTGAAATCATACAGTATTGGTCTTTTTTGAAATTGACTTACTTCATTTAGCATAATGTCCTCAAGGTTTATTCACATTGCAGCATGTAACAGGATTTCCCTCCTTTTTAAGGCTGAATAATATTCCACTCTATGTACTACATTTGGCTTATCTGTTCATCTGTTAAGGGACACTTGGGTTGCTTCCACATGTTAACTATTGTGAATAATGCTGCTATGACGTGGATGTACAAATAGCTCTTTGAGAACTTACTTTCAATTTTGAGGGGTACGTATTGAGAAGCAGAATTGTTGGGTCTAATGTTAAGTCTATTTTTAATTTTTTGAGGGACTACCATACTGTGATCAATAGCAGCAGTACCATTTTAAATTCCCATTAACAGCGGAAAAGGATTTCAATTTTGCTACATCTCTTCCAGCATTTGTTATTTTCTGTTTTTTAATAGTAGCCATCTGATATAGTTTGGATATGTTTTTTACCCCAAAGCTCATGTTAAAATGTAATCTCCACTGTGATAGTTTTAAGAGGGTGGGAAATCCTATTATGGTAATTAAAATGTGGGGCCTTGAAGAGGTGATTAGGTTGTGAGGACTACGCCTTTGTGAATGTAGTGGTCCATTCATGGAGTAATGGGCATGGGCTCTGATGGCTTTAAAAGGAGAGCATCTGAGAAGTTCAGCTCTCTCTGACCAAGCCACCCACCATGTGACACCCTGCATTGCTAAATAGAGTCATCACCAGATATGTTCCCTGGACTTTGGACTTCCCAGCCTCCAAAAATGTAAGCAGTAAGTATTATTCCTTTACAAATTACCCAGCTTCAACTATTTCTGTTATAAGCAACAGAAAATGGACTATTACAGAAAATTTGTGCCAGAGAAGTGGGGTGTTTCTTACAGCAAATACCTGAAAATGTGGAAGCAACTTTGGAACTGAGTGCTGAGGAGAGGCTGGAAGAATTTGGAGGCGCAGGCTAGAAAAATCCCAGATGCTGGTGGGAGCTTAGAAGACAAAAGTATTGGGGAAAATTTAGCACATCACAGAGACTTGATAAATAGTGGAGACCAGAATGCTGATAGAAATATGGACAGTAAAGTCCATCCTAAAGAGGTCCCAGATGAAAATGAAGAAGAGCATATAGGAAACTGGAGAAAGAGTTACCCTTGTTAGGAAGTCACAAAGAACTTAGCTACATTCTGTTCATGCCCATAACTTTTATGGGATGTGTAACTTAAAGGTGTCCCAAGGTATTTGGTGAGCGTTTCTAAGAAGCAAAGCATTCAGGAAGCTGCATGGATACTTGTAATAGCTTATACTGAATTATGGCAGAAAAGGCATGAAGTGAAGGAAGAATCTATAATTGAAAAGGAAGCAGAGGGCCAAAAAATTGGAAAATTCTCACCTGGCTGCATAAAGAGTAAGAAAGTCTTTTTGTGAGAAGAAACCAAGGGTGTAGCTAAGCGACTATTTGCTAAGGAGATTAGTACATAAAGAAGAAATCAAGAGAATGGAAGAAAGACCCCAAAGTCATTTCAGAGATCTTTGAGGCATCACCTCTCAGTACAGGCCCAGAGGCCTAAGGAGACAGACAGTTTTGGGAAACAGGATCTAGGCTCCTTCCATGGGTTCCCTGCCCAGTGCTACTTCAGGATGCTGCTCTCCACACCCCAGCTGCTCCAGCTGCTCCAGCCATGGCTAAATTGGCTTCAGGTGCTGCTGCACCTACAGCTTTAGAAAATACAAGCCAGAAATCTTGGCAGCATCCATGTAGTGTTAAGTCTATAGGCCCCCAGAAAGCCAGAGTTGAGCCACCCCAATTTCGAAGGATGTATGGAAAAGCCTGGGAGCCCAGGAAGAGATCTGTTGCAGGGGTGGTGTCACTAAAAGAGCCATCACTAGAACAATGCTGAATGAAAACATGGGATCAGAGTTACAGCAGAGAATCCCCATCAGGGTTATACCTAGTAGAGCCATGAGAGCAGGACCACCATAGAGAGCCCAGAACTGCAGAGCTACCAGCATGTAATGCCAGCCTGAGAAAGTTAAAGCATGGCCAGAGACCAGGAAAGCCATAGGAGCAGAGCTGCCCAAGGACATGGATGCCCAACCCCAGTACCAGTGTGTGGAGAATGCTGGACATGGAATCAAGGAATGTGATTTGCCAGCTTTTAACATTTAATGCCTGCCCTGCTGGATTTCAGACTTGTTTGAGACCTGTTATCCATTTCTTTTAGCCTATATCTCCCTTTCTGAGTAAGAATATGTATCCTATTCTTGTCCCACCATTGTATCTTGGAAATAGATAATATTGTTTTTGATTTTTACAGGTTCACAATCGAACGGAGTTTTGCCTTTAGTCTCAGATAAGACTTTGGACTATGGACTTTTAAATTGGTGCCAGAACAAGCTAAGACTTTTGAGGCTATTGACATAAGATGATTGTATTTTGTATGTGAGAGGGGCATGAGTTTTGAGGGACCCGGGGCTTAATGATATAGTTTGGATATGTTTGTTCCCCCAACGTTCATGTTGTAACTTAATCCCCCTCTGTGACATTGTTAAGAGGGTAGGAAATCCTAATATGGAAAAGTGGGGCCTCCTAGAGGTTATTAGATTGTTCAGACTATGCCCTTTTGAATGGATTGATCCATTCAAGGAATAATGAGTGTGGTTCTGATGGCTTTAAAAGGAGAGCAACTGAGAATCTTAGCTCTCTTTTGCTCCTGTCAGTTGCTATGTGACACCCTGCATTGCTGAGAAAAGGCCATCACCAAATGTGGTCCCTGGACTTTTGACTTCCCAACTCTGAAACTGCAAAAACTAAATTTTATTTCTTTGTAAATCATCCATTTTCAAGCATTCTGTTATAAGCAACAGACACAGACTAATGTACCATCCTAATTGGTATGAGATAGTATCTTGTTTTGGTTTTGGTTTCTGCTTCCTTATCAATTAGTGATATTAAGGATCTTTTCATGTGCTTGTTGGCCATGTGTATATCTTCTTTGGAGAAATCCCTATTCAAGTCCTTTGCTCATTTTTAATTGGGTTGTTTTGTTGTTGAATTTAGGAGTTCTTTGTCTGTCTGGCATATTAACCTTTATCAAATATGTGGTTTGAAAAATGTTTCTCCATTCTGTAGGTTGCCTTTTCACTCTGTTGATTGTGTCTTTTGATGCACAGAAGTTTTAAATTTTGTTGAAGTTCAATTTACCTATTTCTCTTTCTCTCTCTCTTTTTAACCACACTAGTATTTCTATGTGCTCCAGTCCTAAGTTCAAAGTGAAATTCAGAAATACTGATTGTACTAAAGTTTCTCATCTGTGAAAAGGAAAAGAATGCTATAGCTGAACTTGGAAATATGGAGACACATACACACACACACACACACACACACACGCACACACACGCACACACACACACACACATATTGCCAGATAGATAGATAGACAGATAAAACCCCAAAGGCCAAGATATCAAGACCAAGGAAGAAAAATCATGCTCGCACACATGTCCCTGAAAAGTATAGCCAGTCAATTCTCTTTCTAGTTTTATTTATTTATGTGAATTCAAAATGTTTGTTTTTTTAAACAAACAAAATACAGGCCTGTCTTCTTTTGCTTCCCCTACTCTCTTGCATCTAAAATACTGCTTTCCACAATGTAGTTTTAATGAGCCAGCTAATTTTTGCCTCCCAGGTCCTCTTTCTCCTCTTATATATGGCTTTTTAGCTGTCGAGAATATATCATTCTTTAGTTGTCAAGAATATATCCTCTCATTACTTTCTCAGTTGACTTAAAAGTTACTACAGAAAGAGAATAACAAATGATTCAGGGAAAGAACTTATGGAGGTTGCCTGATTCATTTACATGGGACACTCACTGGAGGCTTTTTGCAACCTTCATTGTCATCCCTATTACCATCATCGACCCACAATGGGATAGAATGGAATAGCTCCATCAGATGGAGTCAAAAGCTCTAGTCTTTCTGCCTTTTAATAATGCCTGTCTAACCTTTTAGTAAATGCACTGCTTAAACCCTGTGGAAGCTCAGTGAAAGAAGATGGACATGAATGTATTGGAAGGAGACAGCATTCTACCTCTTTTAAAGTTCCGGAGGTCAGAAATCCAAAATGAGTCCTATGAGACTACAAAGTGTCAGCAGGACTGGTTTCTCTTGGGTCTCCAGGGAATAAGCCATTCCTTGCCTCTTCCAGGTTCTAGAGGCTGCTAGCTTCCTATTAAATGGAGCTGCTGTGCCAGCATCCAAACTCTCTCTCTGGGACCACCAGGCAAAAACAAAAAACTCCAAAAACAAAAACATGCTCCCAAAGTAAAAGAGATTCTTTAGCCAATTTTCAGATCTTACACTGACTATAGCAGAGAGAAGCAGTGTGCAACATGGTGAGTGAATTCACTGTGAGGGCTTTATGCAAAGTAACTGAGTGTTTAACAAACAGCAAAAAGTTCATCTCGGAATTGTTATAATATTTGGCATACAGACCATGCCTACCTCTGAGAAAGTTGCTCCCTCAGGATTATAAAGGAAGGTAATGTTTCCCGAAAATATTTTTAATTAAAGACCTCACAATGAAGTACTATAACAACAAAACCTTAGTTTGTGCCCTTAAGTAATGCTGTCTTTGGATTCCTTTTCTCTTACCTGTAAAACTGATGCTAAATAAATGAGTCACGCCAATTTCTCATTTTTTTTTTCTGTCTTGAAATGTGTTTCATTCAAAATCAGTGAAGTATATGGGAAAACCCAATCAATGGATGTGTACGTGATTACATGCTTTTATAGACCTCTTAAAAGGGTTTTTGTCTTATAATTCAAAGAAAATGATAAGCAAAGGGGTTAATTACAACAACTTACATAGCTAACGTGGTGTGCTTAAATGTGGATATGAGGATACTGCAAGAGATAAGCTCCTCAGTAAATTTCAAGTTCACATTTCACACATGGCAAAGTTCTTACGGGCATTGAAGATTTTAAAGCAGGAAGCATAGCATATGTATCTATGAATATTACAAGAAGTCTGTATTTCTGTATAATTTATTTTGGCTGTAATAAAATCTGCAACTCACGTAGTATATGCAGTAAGGTATAGACTCTTCTTTCTTCGGGATCTTTAATGACCATCTTTACTACTAACGCAAAATATTTGAAGGAAAATCAGTAATTTGTGTGTAGTGAGGTAAGAGACATGGTGGCATGATAGGCTTTGTTACATAAAATATGCTTTTTGGTTTTCTTGATAACATTTTTGTGCCAAGAACTAGCGAAGTAGAAGTTATAACTTTTGAAGCCAGAAATACACATCTATAGAGATAAGATCACATTATTTTACAGTCATAACAGCCCATCTCAAGCTCCTAAACCGTGTGTGTACTGAGCACAATAAAAGATGATATCAAAGCCTTTCCTTTACTCTTGCTATACATGTTCATTTTCTCTGCTTTTTTTTTATTATGAGATGTGCCTCGCAATTCAGCAAACAATTATAGATGACAGACGATTATACTAGTTATGTCATGAATAGTTAAAGAATATGCTGGCAGAGATGAATAACACTCAGAATTTTTCACTCAGACTTCCAGTGCAGTATTGCTATTAATTCATTCTAGAATTATACAGACATCAGCAAAGTAGATAATTAGGGTAGTAATTTTCTGTAATAGTACATATAAATGTTCGGATTGCTATTTTTGAGGAGGGAAGGTAAACGTTTCCCTTATTCTAAACTTAATCATTAATGAACTAGTTACCCCAATTGCCCTCCCAAAGGTCTACCTACAGAATTAATCTAGAAAACCCTGTGTCCTACTTAGCAGTTAAAATTGCTGCATAAAGTTATTGTAAACAAGAGAAATTATCCAAGAGATTTGCAGCATATTCCCGATGAAGACAAGAGAAGAGATAAATTTGGGTAGAATTGTACTTTGCTGTAAGCATAGCATATGCATGTAAATGGAAAGTCAGCCATTTATTGTTTTGAATGAATTCAAGTGAAGAAGCATGTTTTACAGTGTAAATAATTATGATCATATTTAATTGTTAAGTTCAAATTTTAGGTTTTAATAAGTTCAAATGCCAGGTTTTAATAAAGTGGGGCGCATCTGTATGATATCTAAATAGAAAAATTGAGAAAAGTTCATGATTAATGCATTACCTGATAGTTATTCTTTCATTCGTTTATTCGTTTATCTATTATATATTTACCAGACATATACCAAGCATCTATTTTGTTTAAAATAGACTATATATGGCTGCGGCAACCAATAACCCTTATCTAATTGACTTAAAACAGCACAAGTGGTATATTTCCTACATAAGTTACATGTTGGTGATAGGATACCTAGGACCTCTGCTCAGTATCATTCTGTCTTCCCTCTGCGACCCAGGCAAATAAAGCAGTTACTACATGCAGACACTGTGGTAGGATGGAAATAGAATATTGTGAGGCATGCACTGTCCTTTAAAGCTTCTACCTAGATGTGACACATGTCACCATAACTCACCTTTCATTGGCCAGTGCAAGTCACATGATGTGAATATGAAGTGCAGTATGACAAATAAAATAAGTCTAATTTCCTACCCACTTATTTAGACATACTTAACCTGTCACTAAGTTAAACAATACAGAAAATAAGCAAAATTACTTTTTTACTTGTTCCAGAAAATACTTGTGTTTAAGAGATATGATTGCTAATCAAATAAAAGAACTTATTTATCAAAACTGGCTTAAAGTTCTTCACTTTGTTGTGACCACCAATCCAAGCTATTATGTCATAATCTCTTCTTGATCTCAACTAGCTCCACTTTTACAAGGTGCATCTTTAAATTATCCATCTAAGGTCCTAAAGCACTATAAATATTCTCCACTGACTTCTCCCTTCCAGCACACTATCAAGACTCTAACAGAGCAGTATTCTCTCTTACTGCAGGTGGTCAGAGAAACTTCACTTTTCTTGATCACTAAGGTTTTATGTTGGTATTATTGAGGAGTAGGCATTTGACATATGCCTACTCTATACATGGAAAAAGACAGAAAACCAAATATTACTGAACAGCATGAGTCACAATCATACTATTTATATGTCAGATGTTGTGATAGGCATGAAAGATACAGAGTTAAACAAGGCTCAGGACTTGGCATATGGTATTTGTTTTATAACATTTGTTAAGTGAAGGAATAAAATATAGAAAGGAAGGAAATCACATATAAATGTAACAATATGAAGTTTATAAAGTGAAGAAAATGATAATAGAGTTAGCAAGATAAATAACAAAGGTATACAAACTCAGTGCTATACCACCCAACATTTTAACTGGATTAATGTTTTCTGATTCATTTGTTTTCTTGATATTAGAGTGAGAGTGCCTCACGGTAGGGGTGGGGTGAGAGTTTCTCTTCATATCAGTGTGAGACAAGCAATTTCATAAGCATTGGAGAACTTCTGAAAGAAAAGTCTAGTCTGGAAGAGAATAACATATCTGTTTCTCAAGTTTTCTTCTTTTCTGTATCTTTAAATCCATAAGAACATACTATTCTTAATTCCCAAAACCTAATACAGTGTATGTGTAAAATAAACATTTTTGAATGAATGAATGAATATCGACCCCATTTATTCTTACGGCATGTGTTGTACGCACACTATATGCAAAATCTTCATCTGGTATTAGAGACCCAAGGCATAGAGTCACTCAAGGCATTTAAAAAAAAAATGAACAAAGTCCAAATTAGAAGAGAAACCACTGTGGTTTCTAGAAGGTGTGACACAGCTGTGTCTTCTCATAACCCTAAGAGGCTAAGCACATTTCCAAAAGAAATAATTCTATGACAAGCAACATGATATAATGGAAAGAGTTCTAAACTTAGAATGTGTTTCTAATGCCAGCTCTTGTGTTTGATTCTCTATGTAAGTTTTGGCAAGTCTCTATGCACCCCAATCGTGGTTTCCTAGTCTACAGAATGATAGTTGATATTTACATTATAGGTGTGTTATTAACATGCAAATATGTGATACTTGGGCAATAGCTTAGCACCATTTGTGTCATCAACATGTAGCAGAGTGTTTTTGTGACCTCCTCTCCTATCTTTTCATCTGGTTATCTTCTGTGTGTGGTCCTTTAATAATCTTTGGCATTTTATGTACTACAGCAAATTATAATCCACTATTTACTTGTCTGCCTACTTTCTTTTGCAACTTTTCTGAGGACACCACTATTTTATCATTTTTACATCACACACATTTAATATGGAGATTGGTATACAGTACATAGTCTGTAAATTTTTAAAAAATGAAAGAACAAATAAATGTATACATTAATTATTGAGTAAATGAATGAATGAAGGAATGAACAAATGAAATGAGTGTGGGATTTAATAATTGTCAACAAAGTAATCTGTTTACTCATTAAAGTAAGAGGGTTACTGGCCCCTCTTCTCTGTCTTTTTTGAAGCTAAATATGTAACTGATGTGTAGCAGAGGATAAAATAAACACCAGAGCAGTTTTCTCACAATTTCTTGATGATAGGATTACTTAAATATATTATATATACAGCTTCTCCAACCTTTGTCCTGATGATACTAATTTTTCATCATGGGTTATCACTAAGGAACTGGTATTTCTAGCAAGCACTCCAATGCAATATATAATGTTATAAAAATTTGGTAAACACTGATCTAGAAGATAAAATTATAATGAGTTACAGCAAACCTTATAGAGCACTTATTAGATATAATTATTTTAGTCCACTAATTTATTCCATTATTTTATAGATATTGACTCATTTAATCTTCACAACAACTTTAATGGGAAGTTACTTTTATTACCTCTAGTTTCCACATGAGTAAAACTAGAGTGCTGAGAGGTTAAATAACTTAACCAGGTCACAGATAGCTGAGACTGGAAGTCTGGCAATCTGAGTTCTGAGTCTGTACTCAATTTTTCTTTATTACTTTTGCCTTACAAAAAAAAAAAAAAAAAAGGCTACACAATTTAAAATGTTTTGCATTGACTACTGCTGAGAGTAAGTGATGCTTACAAAGATCCATTAAGAGTATTTCCAGAAGAGAGCACACCCTGAGTCCTAGGCAAGGAGTCAAGAGCAGTATTCCCTGAAAACAAGTAGGCAAGAGAGCATGCTGAAAAGACAACTTCTGCACAGGTGGCCACCACAGCCACAGCCACTGTGCAGCGACCCACTGGACACACAAATGCATTGACACAAGGAGAGTTACCAGTAGAGAGCAGAAAAAGAAGAGGACATCTCTCACATCAAAGCCCACTCCAGAGTAATACAAGAAGCAACTGCTCTACCAGATGACCAAACATCAACATAGAGATACTAGAAATACTCAAGAAAATATGACACCACCAAAAGAATACAGTAATTCTCAAATACCAGACCCTATACAGCAGGATACCCTTGAAATGACTGAAAAGGAATTCCAACCTACTATCTTAAGGAAACTCACTGAGATATGAGAAGACTCAGTTAGACAACATAATGAAATGAGAAAAAAAATCCAGGATGTGAAGGAGGAAATTTACAAAGAGATTAATACCTTAAAAAAAGACTATAGAAGAACTCATGGAACTGAAAGATTCACTCAATCAAATAAAAAACACAGCTTAAGCAGCTGGCTAGAGCAAGCAGAAGAAAGAATTTCTGATCTTGAAGACAGTCTTCTTGAAGTAACTCAGGTGGATGAAAGAAAGGGAAAAAAATTTTAAATGAAGAACATCTAAGAGAGCTAGCAGACAACCATAAGTGCACAAATATTCAAATCATGGGTGTTCCAGAAGGGGAGGAAAAAGGAAAAGGCATTGAAAACCTATTCAAGGAAATAATAGCTGAAATCTTCCCAGGTATAGGGAGAGACATGGACCTTCAGATCCAGTAGGTCCAAAGATCCCCAAACAAATTCAACCCCAAAATATCCTCTCCAAGATGCATTATAGTCAAACTGGCAAAGCTCAAAGACAAAGGGAGAAAAATCTGAAAAGAAGCAAGAGAGAAGTGTCAAGTCACCTGTAAGGGAGCCCCTATCAGACTAGCAGCAGGCTTCTCAACAGAAACTCTATAGGCCAAAAGAAAATGGGATGATATATTCAAATACTAAAATAAAAAGAAATGCCAGCCAAGAATTGTATACCCAGCAAGGCTATCCATAAAGATGAGGGGAAAATAGTGTATTTTCCAGACAAACAAATATTGCAGGAGATTACCGCCATACAACCAGCCCTACAGGAAATCCTCAAGGAAGTCCTGTATCTACAAAACAAAAAACGATAATCACTACAATGATTACGCAAGAAAGAACAAAACCTACTGACAGAACAAATGCACAAATGGGAAAAAAAATCAAACGAAATCTTACCACCACACAAAGCCATAGTGACAATGTAATAATGTCCTTACTTCATTTCTGATTTTAGTAATTTTGATCTTCTCTCTTTTACTTGTTCAGTCTAGATAAAGCTTTGCAAATTTTTTTGACCTTTTTAAAGGATCAACTTTTCATTTTGTTGATTTTCTCTATTGTTTTTTAATTCTCTATTTCATGTATTTCTGTTGTACTCTTTGTTATTTCCTACTTATATTTGCTTTTGGTTTAGTTTGCTCTACTTTTTCTATTTACTTAAGATAGAAGTTTACCTTACTGATTTGAGATTTTTCTTATTTTTAGTATAGGTGTTTACAAGTATACATTTTCCTCTAAGCACTGCATGAGCCCTATGTCTTATACATTTTGATATGTTGCACTTTGATCTTTATCTCAAAGTACTCTCTAATTTCTTTGTGATTTTTCTTTTCAGACATTGTTTATTTGGGAGATTGTTATTTAATTTTTACACATTTGTGAGTTTTCTTAATTTCCTTATGTTATTGTGGTCAGAGAACATATTCTATATGATCTTAGTCTTTTTTAAAAAGATAAAAAGAAAATGTAAAGAAAAATCTGTGGAAAGATTTCCATTATCTTTCAGTTCTATTTTTCCACAAAATTTTTGAGTTCCCTTTTGTTTATATTCTGTTTTATTGATTTTTGTGCAATTTATGTTGCTAAACTTAGACATTCAATTTCTGTTCTTGATTTCTTTTTAATAAATGGACTTGTTGATTTGCTTAGAAATTAATTTGCCTTCGAAAAGTTTGTTCATCTTCTGTTGAAATCAATTTGATTCATGCTTTTGGAAGAATTTAGAGAGCTACTTCAAGTAATTTTAGAGATTATAAAATGAAAAATGTAAATTTTAATAAGTTTTACATCTCCAGTTTTGGTGAAAATTTGAAGCCCTACTTTCTACAGAGTATTTTGTTATTCATCTGATATTCAGTTTATGTATTTGTTATTTGAACAAACAAATGTGCATATCCTTGTTATATATTTTTTAAAAGAGTACTTACAGAATAAGCACCACATTTAGGTGTTGGACTTTGCAGTGCATAATGGGACAGCACTATGTAGTTACTGACCAGACTCTTCTGAAAGCTACTGTACCAATTACCTATTGCTGCTATAACAAATTACCCCCAATTAAGTGTCTAAATACTACATAAATTATTCTTTTAAAGTTCTGGAGGTCAGAAATCCAGAAGGAGTCTTATGAGACTGAAGTCTAAGTGTCAGCAGGGCTTGTTTCTCCTGGTTCTCCAGCGAATAAGCCATTGCTTGCCTCTTCCAGCTTCTAGAGGCTGCTAGCTTCATACTAGCTTCTTGGCTGGTGTCTGTAGCACTCTAGTTTCTGCTTCCATTGTCATATTGCCTTCTCCTCTTTTGTTCTTCCTTCCTCCCTCTTATAAGTAGTCATGTGGTCACACTGGGTCTACTCAGATAATCCAGGATAATCTTTCCATTTCAAAAATTTTAACTTTAGTCACTTTTGCAAGGTCCCTTTCTCCATGTACCGTGACATATTCACAGGTGTGAGTATCTTTGGTGACCGTTTTTTAGCCTGTCACACCAAGAGCAACATAAGGAGCTACCAAAAAGTACAGTTTCTTAACCTAGCTGTCACTGAGCCTCTTGCTGCATTGCATATGTCAGTAAAAGAGAGATCAGATGAAACATGTTTAATTATTCTGGCTAGAATACTTGAGTCAATGGAAGGGTGAGTACTGATTTGATCAAGATACCATCCCTTTAAATGCCAAGGATGAACATTACATCCAACTAATCTCAGTCATCAACCGTTTTTCTTTCTTACATGGTAACTATTATGTTGTCAGTGCTATCCTGGAAGCCTAAATCAAACTAATTTTCCTTTTCCAGAAGAGTTCATTGAGATTGTATCTGCATATGAATAACAAATCACCCAAAATTTGAAATCATAATGAATTACAAAGCAAAGTTGTACAGCCACAAATAATGCCAGTCGAAAGATGCTACGTTATGAGACAAGTACAACTCAGAGAAAGTTCTGTATAGAACTGCCCTATATCTTAATGATGAGCACTCCTCTCATGTAAAAAATGTCTTCGGCAACAAGTTTTAGGAAGAAACTAAATCATAGGTATGGGGAGGTCCTGGGAATCTCAAAAGACTAAAATCTGTAATAATGTGCATGTCTATATCAGACAAAGAACAGGATGTTTACTGAAAAATTTATATTTTAAATGATCTCAGTGACATTGATTAAATTGGAAACATGCCAAATAATTTTGTTTTATTAATTCCTAAATTGCTTTTCTCATTTTGCAAATTTAAGTTAATATATTGGCAAGGAGAAAAAGGTTACTTTGTAGTAGAAACAAATTGAAGTAGTAGTAGTAGTAGAATTGGCTAACCAGATGTGGGCTACTCAATAACAATCATTTTTGGATTAATTTTTCTACACCTTATAATTGTTCATCAGTTCCATATTTTATGAAGTCAAAAAGAAAGTGTTGAGTTTTTCTATTCCAAAGACTCATTAAGAGTATTTCCAAAGTAGGCACCACTTTAGGTTTTGGATTTTGCAGTGCATGATGAGATGGCAGTGAGTATCCTATGGATTCATTGTGAGCGTTGAAATTGATTTGTCCAAAACTATTTACATGGATTCTTGGCTTAGGCCCTGGAATTACCCTGAAAGCCTGGGAGGTGTCCTTTCAAGGAAATCACTTAAACACTCTGTATTTCAATCTCTCCATTTGTACAAGACAAATATTATACACCTACGATGTCTTTACTTTCCATGAGCACAATGAGACTTGCAAGATTTCTTTTTATTTTTAGAAGACTTCAAATGAAAATTTAACAAGTAGTTAATTAGTAAAATCTTGTGTCATACTTAATACAGATTGAAAAAATATTTCTACTTGCGTTTACTGATACCATACTGAGGATTTGTTTTAAAGGAATTATTCAAAAGATCTTTAAAGAATTGTTTATAACAAGAAATATATTAAAGCAATCAATTGTCCAACTATTGATATGTGATCATATAAATAATAGAAATATGTCTAATTAACAAAAATTTGAGCCATTAAAGGTAATGATAATGGAATTTATGTAGCACTGTTGAAAATTACAAGGCTGGCTGGTTTGCTCATCTGTTTAGAGTACAGCCTTATAACGCCAAGCACATTGGTTTGGATCTCTGTACTGGCCAGCCACAAAAAGAAAGAAAGAAAGAAAATGAAAGAGAGAAAGAGATAGAGATAGAGATGAGAAAGAGAGAGAGAGAGAGAGAGAGAGAGAGAGAGAAAAGAAAATTACATAGTATTACATGAAGTAAAAATGAAACCTATTTATTAATATCAAACTATATTTCTATATGGATGAATGTTAGAAGAGACATGCAAAATTAAAATGAATGATGTGCTTGGTTAGAGAGCTGAGTGAAACATTTATTTGTTTATTGCATTTCTTAAACATCCGATAATGTTATATAGTCTTTAAAATAAAAAAATTAAATTAGGATTTTAAGATGCAAAAAATGTACACCCACATAAGAACTTGCCTGAAATTTCACCTGATTTTTAACTCCTGCTGTCCTGTTTTTCCTCTCTTCTATTCTTCACTGAGCCAATACTACTATCTGCACTGGAAGCTTTCTCTGTAATTTACAGGCATGTTTAAAAGTTTGTCATTCACTGTGTTCTGACAGTGAAAGTATTCTGGAGGGGCCTACAGGCAATGTCTAGCTGCCTTCCTTCCTGGCTGCCCTTGTGTCATCCACACCACTGGCTATAAAATGCCAACAAGAAAATTAATGGAGCATCAGCCTATACCCTGATTCCTCCCTAAGGGAGCCTTCCTCTGGGGAGCCACTAAAAGGGCAGGGAAAATGTGCAGAAACCTCATGGGAATGGAAAGACATGAAGACAGCTGGTGGATCTGGCAAACCATGTCCCTGCAGAAACCTGTCGTGCAGAAATAATGTGACCCGATTCTCCATGAATATGCGTTTTATTAGACTAGAAGTGGAGAGAGCATCTCTGTGAGTGCATTTACTTATTTAAATCAGGCACAGAAAGAGAAATACCACATGTTCTCACTTATTTGTGGGAGCTAAAAATAAATAAATACACAAACAAAGAGGGATGGGGCAGGGAAGAAGACACAGCAATCACAATTCCTTGAACTTGTTAAGACAAGTGAACAGATATGATGTTGCTGGGTGGGAGGGGAGAGAAGGAGCAGGGAGGGAAGAATCGGTAAAGGGACACAAAAATCAACTACATTGTATATTGATAAAATTAAATTAAATTTAAAAAGACATCCAGACACAAAAAAATAAAAAATAAAAAGTGAACCGGGCATGCTCAGAACTGCATGCATGATCTCATTTAATTCTCACAACAGCCCAAGGGAGAGAAAACATAATGCCCATTTCAGCAGTGAGGAGAGTAGGGCCCTGAAAGAGTTAATGGTTTTTCCAATGACACAGAATATTAGATGCTAGAGAGTGCCTGAACCTTTCACAATTCCATGTAGTCTTGGAAGACTGTAACCATGTTTATGCGGAAAACAGAGAAAAACAAACAAAACAAAACACCTTTCTCCTCCATAGCAGAAGAGCCACAACCCCTCCATTGCAGCAATAATGGAACTGAATTGATGGGCCAAGGCCTTTATTTTAGGTGCTGCCATCTGGCAATTAGATACTCTTTAAGAATGCAAACTTTTCTAATCAAACTAGCAAATGCTGGCATCCTATTTTGCTTCTTTAAACAACTGAAGCAAAGTACACCTTGTGTAACACCACCTCTCTGGACATTTTCTTGTGTGATACCCTGTCTTAGAGCAAATTTGAGAAGTAGATCTACCTAATGATAGTTTAGCCTGTAATCCAGTGTCCCATACATATGTACTTGGTTTCTGCTTGCCTTCTTAAATGCACATGCAGTTAGCTTTTATTTCAATTTCTAGATACTTGTTTTGTCTCAATGTCTCTTACAGTCTAGGTCAGACTGCTCTGATTGGTGAGAGAGTATAGGTAGATTACATACATGATGAAACAGTAGGGGTGAAAAGAATTCTTTATTGGCCCCCATATGCCAGGCATGTTTCTGGACATCATTACGCATTTTCTCAATCTTTACAACTGGCCTTCAAAATAGATAGTGTTATTCCCATTCATATTTGTGAGAAGACTAAGGTTGAGTAACTTAGTAATTGGTGGAGTCAAGATTCTGAAACAGAGATCTAAATTCTTTTTCCAATGCACCAATATTCCCCATTTTTCTCCATAGTATCTCAAACACAATAATGCTGTCCAGACTTACTTCTCTGCTGACCTTAATATGGTACACGGATTCTTAGTTGTAAGCAACAGAAACTGACTCTGGTCAATTACATTCATTTTAAAAGATATTAGATAACTCAAAGAATCACTAGCAGGACTTCAGATTGAGACATGGAAAAACAACAGGAATACGAACAGTTCCCAAAACCACAATCACAGTATGCCGCTTGTCCCATAAAGATATTGTTGATGCCACCATCGACCACTTGCCTTCACTTGCACCCCCACCATCACTGGCTAACGATACTGACTTTGCCCATGGCTATTGCTGCCCTGGGAACTCAGGTAGCTGCCTCTTCAACTGCAGACTTCCACCGACATGGGTTCTTCAATGCTTCTGTTTCTCTGCCTGAAATTTCCTAATTCAAAGGTAAAGTGGGGTAGGAAGCATCTGACTGGTTGAGCCCATGTCATGTACCCACATTCAGCCAGAAGGGGTAGTAGTATAGTGAGTCTCTGATATTCTCAGCTTCTATCATTATAGCTTGACTGTCACTGCCTTTCGCCAAAACTCAAAAATGCTGGTCATTAGCAGCTCTCGCACTGTCCCTGACGCATGTTTCTCATTCTTTTAACTTAGGAATTTATAACTTTCTTTTTAAAATGCAAAGAGAATCACCTAAAGAGGACAACACATTGCTATCAACAGAGGAGGTCCTTATATCCCTCTACTTGATAAGATTATCTCAAGTAAAATCAAAGTACTAAAGATGAGATATATATTTTTAAAATCCTGTCAATTCAGGTTCAAGTGTAAGAAAAGAGTCCAGGAAAAAAAAAAAAGAATTCATAGAGGAAGATAAAACTGTTCTTGTTGTTGCTCGATTGTCTCTTTTGCAGACCTGGGTATCAAGGTAGAAAAAGCAACTAAAAGAAAAAAGGGACACTGTGAGTGGAAAGTCCCTTAAATGACAAGTGGCCATGCATTCGTTCAATCCCTGATTCAATGAATGTTTAAAAGTGCCTATGCTGTCAGGCACAGCGATAAGCTGGAGATACAAAAATGTGTAAAGTTGCTCACTTTTTCCGTAATGCTTGGTCTCAGATGCTACCCTGTCGGGGCTAATTCTCAGGAAACCAAGCTTACTAATTTCCTTCTAAAATATCTACCTGGAACAAAATGAAACTAGATTGCACTGGTTCAGTCAGTGATTGATATTCTGAAGTCATAATCTGAGCCATAAATTCTATTTCTTTCGAGTGATTGCTGTCTGGGGATTTTCATGGCAGCCTTGAGTTTGGGAGTACTCAGATCCTTCCCTGGCTGTCACTGACTTGTTTAAGTGACCCCAAGCAAATGAGTTAAGCATCTCTGGGACTTGGGTTTTTCATCTCCAAAAGAGGGATAAAAATACCAGGCACCTGTTGTGAAGATCAGGGAGCTAATATGTCTCAGAGCTTTCAAATCTCTGGCTCTACGCCTTTTGCTATCCATGTATTAAGAACAAAAGACAAGTCCTCATTGCTTTCACCCAAATGCTGCATTCAAAGGAAGAAAAAACAATACAATATTTGAGTTCTACAAGGCTTGAAGGTTATTCTGTATTAGTTTGAATTTCAAACTGTTTTTCTCTGTTGTATTCTTGGCACTGCCATTTTTTAAGTACAGCACTTCATTTGCATAGTAATTACAAAGTTTAACAAATAGCATTAATGTCTGAAAGAAAGAGGTACACTCCATTTAAATTACTGGCAGTATTACATTACACATTTTAAACTGCAATTTAAAAAAAAAAGAGAAAAGCTATTCCATCCTAATGTGCTATACAGATTCCCAGAGCTCAGCAATATTTGTGCTTTAAGATGGTAAAATCTCTTCCTGTGCTCTTTAGTGACTTCTAAAACCCTATTCATAAATACTGATTAGGCACTATTTTACCATAGGACAGAGTGCTGTTGGCACAACTCCCTACTCAGAACCAAATTGGAAATGTTAGTGTAGTAAATTAGGCCAAATGTCCTAGCTGTACTGTACATGAAAGAACATGTTTAATAAATAGATGCTAATGTAGCACTTGGATCACTTATAGCTGTACATGTCAACCCTTGGTCTTGATTCCAGGAAGTTAAAAATAAAAAAGGAAAGACATTCAAGGAACGGATGCTATTTTAATGCAAGAAGAATAATAAAGAGCAAACAGAAAAATATGATTTTTCTCTTGAAAGAATATTGAATATGAACAGAGACTCAGTGCTTAATAGTAGTGTGAGGAGAGAGAAGAAAGTAAAAAGAAAAAAAAGACCCCTAATTCCTTACCCTTATACCTCTAGTATTTGTTTTGCTTTGCTTTTTTGTCTAACTCTGTCCCTTTGTACATCGTATACTATGTATCTATGCATTTTTAACTAATTTTTTTTCTCCTCAATTGTTTGTCCATAACTTCCTTTGAACAAACTTAGTTTCACTAGAAATAAAGCATCCTTGATTAATGATTCCTGACATGACATCTAAACACTCTCCCACTCACATGCTTTTGTATCAAACCAAACAAACACACACATACACACACACACACACACACACACACACACACACACACACCACGCAAAGCAGAATTCATGGGCAAATCGAATATAAAAAGTTTATATTTGAAAATGTGGTCAGGTAGGCAAATATTTTTTGTTTGGCTTAAGGTAAAACAGCCTTTCTTTTCTTTCATTTTTTTTTAATTGACACATAATAATTGTACATATTTATGGAATGCATTTATATTTCAATACATGTATACAATGTGTGATGATCAAATCAGGATAATTAGCGTATCCATCCTCACAAAATTGTACCATTTATTTGTGATGGTGCATTTGAGCTCCTCTCTTCTAGCCATTTGATACATACATTAAATTATTGTCAGTTATAGACACCTAGCATCACTGTAGACCACTAGAACTTATTTTTCCTATCTAACTGTAATTTTCTATTCATTAACCAACTTCTCCCTATCCTTTCTTCTTTCCTACCCTTCCCAGCCTCAAGTAACCACAATTCTACACTGTATTTCTATAAGCTAAACTTTAAAAAAAAAAAAAAAAAAAACATATGATTGAAAATATGTTATGCTTATCTTTCTGTTCCTTACTTATTTCATTTAACATAATCTCCTCCAGGCTCATCCACCTTGCTGCAAATCACAGGATTTCCTTCTTTTTTTCTAGCTGAGTAGTATTCCGTTACATATACCACATTTTCTTTATCCATTTATCTGTTGCTGTACACTTGAATTCACTTCAAACAGCCTACTGCCAATTATAAAACTTTTCACTGGAGGACATATAATAATTTCAAAGAAAAAGACACTATATACAGATTAGATGAAATAAGTAATGTACAAGAAATTTGGTCTAGCTTGGTAGCCTGTGCAAACATCTTAACCCACCTATTTGTCACCCAGGAATTCTACTGATTCAGTTTTCTGACTTGCAACAGTAGAGGGCAGTAACTAAGAGTAATCACATATTCCTGACTTCCAGCTAAACAACAGCCACCTGCTGGACCTCTACAGGTCACTTAAACTTCCCAAGTCTCAGTTTCTTCTTCTGTAAACTGGTGAGGAGAGCACCTATCTCACAGATTCATTGTGAAAGTGTTATATATGGAAAGATTCAGTACAGTGCCTGGAATACAGAGGAAGCCTAATAAATAGGTGATATTAACATCACTTTCTAAATGGATGGTACTGTTCTGAGTCTTACTCATTAAGGGATTGATATTTTATTCACAGCTTTAGACTGAAACACTGAGCTTCTTTTGGATGATTGATCACCATCTTAATAAAACATTACGAACTGTTTCTGGTATATCCCTAGCCTTAAATTTTCCCCACATATAATAGATGATCTTTTGGGGGCGGGGGAGGGGATTGTTATTGTTTATGTTGTTGGCCTGTGCTCTGAAAACTTCCGAAAAGTATTGCATTTATTTCAAACTTTATTTTCTAAAGCTTCCAAAATACCATAGTACTGTTTTCCATTGTGGAAGTCATAAAATTTTATTAAAAATAACATAATTTGTGTTATAATTTTATCCAAAGAGTAAAAATCATATGATTTTTCATAGGAAGACATCTATAATAGAGATTTAAGGCACTATGCTAAAGATGCTTTGCTGCTATACCCAATACTAGCTTTATCTTGGATAAATTCTGAAGAGAGCTTGATACACTCTTGATTATAGTAACTATATTAATATTTTTTTTTAAAAAAATGTGTATTTTTTGACCTCCCTACTCTGTGTGGGACACTGTTTTATATCCTCCAAGATTTATTTCTAATCTTTCCTACAGCCATTTAATAAAATAACTATATTCCCATTTTACTATACAAAAAGGAGAACTCCTAAGGGTTAAATTCATGAGGCCATATTGATAATAGGAGTTATCACCTGTATGCAAACCTAAGCTTTTCTGTCTCAACCACCTATTTTTTTAATGGTACCATTCTGTGTTCTAGTATTGAATTATAGGGATGTTTGTTTGGTAATATTAATTGTTCAGATGTAACATTCCCTTACGTAGTACTTTTTTTTGGTTAGGTAATTCAGAGGTTATTTCTATACGCATAGAAATAAAAATATTTTTGTTTTAATCTCCTTGTGGGCAATATAGATCTTTACAGGATTATTTTATTTGATCACAGCAGTTATTTTTAATTCTAAAGATTACTGAAAAGAATGGATTGACCATTTCATAATTTAATCCCAAGAAATAGGTATGCCAGGTGGATACTCTGGGTTAATTGAGTTATAAGATCCTAAAGAAGCCCACAGAGCATGGGTTTAAGTGGAGTCTGGTATTATCTTGATGTGCGGGTTCAGGACAGACAAAGCAGTAATAACCATGTGATCATGTAGACTTGGAGAATGTGAAACATGTTCAGTCCTGGGTGAAAGCCACAGAATGGTATGTGCCTAAATTTATGTAAGAATAGCTCAAAAACAAGCTAGTAAGCCATAGCAGGTAGTGGGATCTTTAAATCTGAGAGGCATTGCCAAGGATTAAATACATTATTTGTGAGAGGATCAAAGACTTGATGCTACGAAAAACCCAACAGTGATATTACAGGGTCTTTATGTGGCTCAAATGTGAGGAATCATTGGAAATTAAGGGTATTTAAATTTGTGCAATGGTTTAGGGGAGGGCAGGAATTTCAAATAAAATAAATTTTATTTAGTTTTGCTACAAGGTGAAAAGATAAAATTATAATATAAATTTTATATAGTTTAAACATTAATTTTGAAATGGGATGGGATGGGTTCTAAGCGAAAATTATCAGAAATAGGTAATAATTTTAAAATAATCCATCAGTTTTGAAAGACTATGATAGTAAGTGGAAATATTTAAAAGAAAATTGAAGATTATTTTGAAAGATGTTCTTATATACTATCAATGTTATTAATTTAATAAATTTCTACAAAGCCTTTAAATGGAATATTTACTAGTTTTGGGGAGCAAACTGTGTTCAATGAGCATTCATCCAACAAATAGAAATGAATAGCCACTGCTGATTGCATAATTAATGTTGATTGTTCCAACATTCACCATTGTTCTTTTCTTTCAAGAACACCAATTCTTTCAGGTTTTTACACCATCTATATTTGTAAGGAATATGCTGATCAAACAGATTCTGGCATTCTCTGTGGTCCAGGAAGAGGATTGTGATTTAAGTTTACCAATCAGAGTGAAGGGATAGGTTTATTTTCCATGCTGTAGGAGGAGGCTATTATTTCCTCTTCATAAGTTATTTTCTCTCTCTATGAGTATTTCTAGTTCTCTTTCCCAGAGAAAAAAATCACATTAACCTCAGTGTTACTGGCAGTTGTGTTGCAACTGTCAGGTGAGTCAGCTTCAATATAAAGCTGTTCGTAATAAAAACGAAATATATATAGACGGAAAAAATTTTGGTTTTGGTTGGTATCACTTAGCTTCAGAACATTATATATTTGGAGTCCATCTTACCTTCTATTGGTTAAGTCAATTTACATCTATGTTTTCTGTCACTCATACCAAAAAGACCCTAACTGATATATAGACTTTCTGCTATGTAATGCAAATAGTCAGAAAAAAATGACATAGAGCTTCTGATCTCAAGGAGCTTATACTATAAGGCAGCAAACAGGTATATATGAGGATACTTCAAAAAGTTCATGGAAAGATTTGTATTATCTTTTCATTCTATTTTTGCACAAACTTTTTGAAGTACCTTCATATGTTATTATATACAGATAAAATAGATATTATAGGGCATTATATATACATAATATATAAAAATCACATAAAGAGATATACATTATCACAAACAACGGGATAAATGTTAATGAAGGTGTTTACCACCCTCAGAGATCCAACATTCTCTTATCATATTGCTCCCACAGCAGGCAGAGCATGGAAGAAAACACCAGACAACATGAATTTAAACCATGGCCTGCCCAGTTTCAGACATAAAATGCACAATCAATGTCTTTAAGAAGCAGCAGCAGAAGTGAACACAAAACACGACCCCCCATGAACACTGCCTCCCTTACACTCAGAGTCTGAAGAAGAGATCATTACACAATGATAAATTATTTCTCACAGAGCTCTGCTGTGGAATGCAATAAGTACCTTGTTAGAAACTGTGTATGATTTCAAATTCCATTTATAATTTAAGAATAACTTTGCTCTTGCAAGAATATATACAAGGGTACTTCAAAAAGTTCATAGAAAAACAGAATTAAGGGATAATATGAATCTTTCCATGAACTTTTTGAAGTACTTTCATATATACACCAAGTACAATGAGAGCACTCTGGTTATAATTTTGGAAGGGAAAAAATATAGTCATAGAACTCTTCATAAAATTATCGCTTGGTGTTCAAAGCAGGAATTTATCATAAATATGGGAAAATCTAGTCAATATTAATGAATATTAATTGAGCACTAACTACGTGGCAGGCATTGTTCAAGGCTCTAGAGAACAAGGCTCCCTGAACAAAAGAGACAAGTTTTGTTTTTTTATTTTCGTAACGGGGCTTATATTTAGCAGGGTTGAAAGTCAGATCATAAAACAAAGTAAATTATGTGGTATAATAATGTGATATACACTACATAGAAAAATAAAGTAAAGAAGTGAAATAAGGAATGCTCAAGTTGGTGTAGGGAAGGAGACTGTAACTTTAAATAGAGTAGTCAAGGAAAACCTCACTGAAAACGTAACATGAGAACAAAGATATTTAAGAAAGTCTGTTCTAGATAAAGGAACTGGCAGTAAAAAGGCCCTGAATTGGAACATATCTTGCATCTTCAGAGAACAGCAAGGTGGTAAAGAGTGCCTAGGAAGGATTAGCAAGAAAGCTGAAGAAAATATAACAGAGCCCAGCTATGGGTCAAATTGTGTCCTCCAAAAGTTTAAGTATTAGAAACTTAATCCCCACTGCGACAGTGTTGAGGATGGGAAATACTATTATGATCATTGAAAGATAGGGCCTTTAAGAGGTGATTACACTGTGAGGACTGTACCTTCGTGAATGGATTGATCCATCCATGGAGTAATGAGCATGGTTCTGATGGCTTTATAAGGAGAGTGAGTGAACAGGTTAGCTTTCTTGCTCAAGCCATTCACCATGTGACACCCTGTGTTGCTATAAAAAGTCACCACCCACCACCAAGATGTGTTCCCAGGACTTTTGGACTTCCCAGCC
The DNA here is from genome assembly GCF_027409185.1 of Cynocephalus volans. NCBI lineage: Eukaryota > Metazoa > Chordata > Mammalia > Dermoptera > Cynocephalidae > Cynocephalus > Cynocephalus volans. The sequence goes on from NC_084475.1 coordinate 67,575,939, forward strand.
TCTGAAACTGTAAGGAATACATTCTATTTCTTTATAAATTCTCCAGTTTCAGATATTTCGTTGTAAGTAACAGAGACAGATTAATATAAACCCTAAACCAGATAAGGTGTCAAGGTTCTTTGTAGGTATACTTATACTCTGAGTGATATGAGAGAACACTGGAAGTTTTGAGCTGACGAGTGACAGTTTCTAAGTTAGGTTCTAGTAGGGTCATCTTGCTGCAGGGTTCAAATGGGTGGTAGTAAAAACAGAGCACGTATGTTTAGGAAGTGAGAGATTCAGACTATGAGTGTGCTGTAGTGGGTGCTACACTGACAAAGGAGATAGAGACTAAATTATGATGGACTTTTGTTTCTTTGGCAATAATATTGGACTTTTCTGTAGATGACAGATGTTAAACACAAGAACAGCATGATAATGTTTACATTTCAAGAAGCATGGTCTATGACAGCATATCTTTCTAACGGAGAGAAGTAACAGTGAAGCAAAGAAATCAGTCAAGAGGCTCTGATTGTTATGATTTGGTTTACCCGCAAATAAAGAAGACTCAATATAACAGTAACTTAAGCAAAAAAATAAGTTTGAATATTTTCAGTCTAGGATTTTAAAATGATTCTTCAATTGACAAAGACTTAAATTTTTCTATATTATTCTTTTACCGTCTTCAACACTGGGCATTTATGTTATGATCCAAGATGGTTGTTCCATTTCCATCTATCACATCTGTATTCTAGCCAGAAAAGAAAGAAAAAAAAATGAGAAGAGCAAGTATGCCAGCTCCCCTTTAAGAACATGTCCCCAAATTTACTCTTTTCATTTCTAATTAGATCTTATTGGTCAAGAATTTGTTTTCATTTAACAGCCAGAGTCTAGGAAATGCAAATTTTATCCTAGGAAGCCCAGCTAAAGTTCAAGATTTCTATTGCTAAAGGAGAAAGGAAAAGATGATACTGGGAGCAACCGTCTGGCTCTGAAGTAGAGGCTCCTGCAATAGTCCAGGTGAAAGGTACTGAACGTTTGATCTCAACTGGTGGTTCTGGAAATGGAGGAAGACAATAGACTTAGGAGGTGTTTAAAAGGAAAATCTATCAAGCTGGGTGAACAATTAAATCCATGGGAAAATAAAGAGACAAAGGTAATCTGAGATTTTTGGCTTGGAAATTGATTTTATGACAGGATCATTAAGTGAGATATGTCTTAGTCCATTTAAGCTGCTATAAGAAAATACCATAGGCTGGTTTATAAAAAATACAAATTTTCTCCAGTTTTGTAGGCTGGGAAGTCCAAGATCATGACACCAGCACATATGGCATTTACTGAAAGCCAGCTTCGTGTTTGATACTGTCTTCTCACTGTAAGCTCACATGCGGGAAGGGGGACAAGGGAGCTAAGTTGCTTTTGTAAGGATATCAATCCCATTAATAGGGCTTCACTCTCACAGTGCCAAAGGCCCCACCCCCTAATGCTATCACTTTGTAAGTTAGGATTTTAACGAGTAAATTTGGGGGCTGGGGATGGCACAAATATTGAACCTGTTGTATGTAGGGATTCCCAGAGAAAGAACAGGTATGTGCAAAATATAAATTTGATATTGTACAAATCTTATTTGAAATGCTTCATGAAAGGTGATATCTGGCAGAAAGTATTATTTTTACATTATATTTATCTTTTAAAAGAGTAATATAAACCAAAGGACATACATTCTTTAAAGTATACAGTACTATGAGTATTTGGAGTTGAATTTATTTGTTCTTCAGCCCTAGAAATTGCTCTAGGAAATATAATTCTGTTTAATTAACTGCTATTTTATTCTTGACCCTCTGCCATTTGCTAGCATACAACCATATATTAGTAACTCACTTAAACATGATTTATTCTATTTTTTAGAGAAATAATGCTAATAAAATGCCTTAAAGTGACCTCTCTTCTTTTATGTCTCCTCTGGTAATAATCCTTTCAGGAAAACCCACCTCTAGAAAGGATAGTCTTCCTGAAATCAATACAAAAGCAAAAGCAAACAGTTGTGTAATAAAATTTCTGCCATTCTTTTCTGCAAACAGAGAAACTTAAATCGTAGATGCCAGTTAGTATTATAGAGGTTAGGGTATCACCCTTCTAATGAGGAGCCAGAAAAGTATAAGTAACTGTCTGCACCTGCTTCTTAGCCTTCCCAGATTCCATCTTTCCAGAGGCCTCATTCTGAGAACCAAAAGACTCCAAGAGAGAATCTGAAAAATGCAAAAATGGCAACTTGACATTATGTTAAGTGAAATAAGCCAAGTACAGAAAGACAAATACTATATGATATCACTCATTAGTGGAATCCAAAAAAAGGTGAACTCATAGAAGCAGAGAGTAAAATGGTGTTTATCAGGGGCTGGAGTCAGGTGGTATAAGAGAAAGGTTGGGGAGATATTGGTCAAAGAATATAAAATTTTAGTTATTAGAAATAAGTTCAAGAGAGCTATAGTACAACATGGTGACTATAGTTAATAACTATTGATTTTATGCTTGAAAATTGCTATGAGGGTACATTTTAAGTATACTCACCACCAAAAAACATGCTAAGTATGTGAGGTAATACCTACGTTAAATAGCTTCATTTAACCATTCCACATTGTACACATATATCAAAATATCATGTTGTACACAATAAACATATACAATTTTTGCTTGTCAATTAAAAAATTAAGGGTGTATCCTGAAAATGTTTTTTAAATTAAAAATGCAAACATATAATTCAAATTAAAGTGGTTAAAAATGAGAAAGCCTTTACCAAGTTTGAGATGAATGATGAGGTCGGTTGTTGATCTCATTTAGATCTCCTTACAGGAGAATGCAGTCCTACAATTACTATGACTACTACTACTGAAAATTGTTTTGTTGTTGTTATCAGAATTAAGGGGAAATCATTCTGGAGCAATTGCTCTTTGGCCTACAAATTCAGGGTTGGAAGACAGTCAGTGGAAAAACAGATGGGAGGTTACTTTGCATGAACCATTTTATACAAGATGAAATCATTTAATCCTTATATTTAGTAGGTGGCAATGCCTTAACCGTATGCATGTTGTCAGGCCCGAGGGCCTCTTCCATCCTTGTCAAGGGGAGTGCTAACCTTCTCTCCTTTCATACAACACTAATCCTTATATTTAAATTGAGATAGAGATTACTCTCATTTTCCAGATGAGGAACTTGAGATTCCTAGATTTTAAATGACTGTGCCAAATTCCCAGAGCTAGATTATGAAAACATAAGGATTAGAAGCCAGGAATATCTGACTTCAAAACTTCTTAGGATTTCCACTACATCATTAATACTTGTCATATGGATCTCAGATTCACTGAACAAAATATACTTTTATATTCTATATTAGCTCAATTCTCAATGCTGTTTTTAATGTGTAGTGGAAATCTTTATTGTGCATTTATGCTAATTATTATCTTCTACTGTCAGATCAGGATTTACTGGTCATAGGTCCCTTTCCTACAGCACAAGCCTGTTGTGTACTTTGTTAAGTTTTGATTAATAAATAAATCAATTGTTCATTCATTTATTCAGTTCTACTCAAGTAGTCATTGACGGCCTGCTACAATACTGTCAGGTAAGGAGGGTGTAAACATAAATGAGCTACAATGCTTCCCATCAAGAAATGCACATAAAATGGGAGAAACAAACAGGCAAAACAGACAATGGAAATATCTGAACATGGTATGAATAAAGAGTTGTAGGAGAACAAAGAATGAAAGAATCAGGTTTGGCTTTAAGAAGGATTTCATAAAGAACAGCATTTAGGCTGAGCTTTAAAATGAACATTACTTTAACAATATTTTCACATTTATTTGTACATGTTTGTGGGGTAAAGTGTGCTGTTTTAATGCATGCATAAACAACACAATGTTTCACTTAGGGTAGACAGCACAGTTAGTTTTGCACCCATTAGTCCACCACTTTACCTTCTGCCTCCCCGATCACCCAGCCTCTGGTAATGATTATTCTACTGTCTACTTCTGAGAGAAACACTTCCCTTTTTTTTTGTTTTTTTTTTAGCCTCCTCATATGAGTGATATCATGCAGTGTCTTTTTGTGCCTGACCTACTTCATTTAACATGATGGTTTCCAGTTCCATCTATGTTGTTGTAAATGATATTTTTTATGGGTGAGTAGTATTCCATTTTGCATATGGTGTATATGTACCAGAGGAGCTCATTTAATGATGAACTTTTAAAAGGAGAAAAAGAATGATTGACCATTCTCAGCAGAGGAAATAAATGTGCACAAACATAATGATATGAAACACCAGCTCTGAAGTTAGACTGCCTTTGTTCAAAGGGTGTTTCTGCCTCTTTCCAGAATAAATGAAAGGCCTTAAGTCTACATATTATCTATAAGCCTTAGTTCCTTTATCTTTAAAATGAGAAACACAAAGTTTCCTACCACATAGGGTTACTGTTCGAAGTAAATTAAATAATTCATGTAAAATGTTTATCAGAGTACCTAACACACAGAGAACACTCATTAAATATTAGTTAATATTACCTTGTAATTCAGTACAGCTATGCCTTTATTATTTAATAAATTCACTATATAGTATGATACATGAAATATTCTGGTTAATTATGTAGTTTAGTTAATAGCTATAGTTTATTTGTGAATTTACAATTTTCTAAAAGTTAGAACACTGAAGATGACTTCAGGGAAGATTAAACAGATGTACTTTCCCCTATTCTTTCCCAAAGTACAAGTAAAATCCCTGGAAATTAGATAAAACAACCATAAGAAAATTAAAAGATAAAGAAAAGAAGTCAGACCAGCAAGAGACCTTAGGACCCGAGAAACTTCAATATGGTGAGCTTCCCCCAGTTTGTTTTTTGCCTCATATACCTAGACTTGGAGCTAAGGAAACCAGAAAGCTGGAAACATCAATGAGAGAGATCAAAAAATGCCAGCAAGAGCCTTCTCTCTCTGATTAGAGGACCAGGAATGCAGCAGCCTAGCAAGACAGAAATATTTCAGACAATAGCTCTGTATTAGTCTGCTTGGGCTGCCATAACTATAGACCAGGCGACTTACTGGAAATTTATTTTCTCACAGTGCTGGAGGCTGAGAAGTCCAAACAGAAGATGCTTCCTGATTTAGTTTCTAGAGAGGGCTCTCTTAAGGGCTTACATATAGCCACCATCTATCTCCCTATGTCCTCACACAGAAAGAGCTTTCTCCCTCTGCTTCTCCTCATAAGGCCACTAGACCTCATGACATACTCATACCTTAATTACTCCTTAAAGGTACTATCTCCAAATACCATAACATTGGGGGTTAGGGCTTCAACCTATGAAATTTGGAAAAATACATTTAGTCAAAAGCAAACTGCTTTTCTTTAGCTAATCATGCCTCACACAGAAGTAATGCCCCCACTCCACCCCAACCCACACCAGAAAGGACAAAGATGGGATCCGGGACCTTCGCTTTCCACAAGATCTAATGAAATGCCCTAATCACTAGTCCCCTGAGTACCACCGCACCATCCACCCTGATGTCAGAGAAGGACTAGTAGGAAGCTGAAACTTACAACCCCCCTGGACAGTAATGAGGCCCCCAACACTACAGTGTTAATGAGGCCACATAGTGAGCCTGGACTTCCACTGCCACCTGCTAGTGATGAGGTGGTCCTTTTCCTCCCCATGTGGGAAATATTGGAGGAGGTCTAGAGGAGAGTCTGGACTTTGGCCACTGCCTAATGATAATGATGCCACCTTCCTCCAACTCCCCGCACCCTCCTACTGTCAGTGAAGGCCAAGTGTAGACATTAGTAAGAAGCTCCTAACCCTCCCACACAGGCAGATATTAGTGGAGGCTTAGTGGGGGAGAACTGGAACTTCCACCCCCACCCAAGAATAAAAAGAAGCTTTTTAAATCAATGGATAGGAGAGTGATGTCATAAAGATGGCAGAATAGACAATTTCCAGCATTCCTCCCCCGTCACCCAGCAATCAATTTATAATTATTAAAAAGCAATGACTGTCAACCTAGGATCACTGGAGGTGGAGGAAGAGAGGGAGAAACCCACAGAGTTTATAAAGGCTCAAGAGGCCACGGTGAGAAGAAGTAGGGACAGTTCCAATTATTCTGAGCCTTGGCTGCTTCTGTGCGAGTTGCAGGCATCACACTTTCTGACCGCAAAATATACTATCAAGCTATAGTAATCAAATGTAACGAAGCATGGTACTGGCATGAAAATAGACACACAGACCCAAGGGAATAGAAAAGAGAGCCCGGGAATAAACTCACAGATTTACAGACAACTGATTTTTGACAAAGGTGCCAGAAATATACAATGGGGAAAGGACAGCCTCTTTAATAAATGCTGACCCCATGGTGCACTCAAGAGAGTGTGGCGTTGGGAGCGCAGCAGCGGTCCGCCGCGGGTTCGGATCCTATATAGGGATGGCCGGTGCCCTCACTGGCAGAGCGCGGTGCGGCCGGTCACAAAAAAGACAAAAAAAAAAAAATTCTGTTGCGGAAACTGGACATCCACATGCAGAAGATTGAAACTAGACTCCTGTCTCTCATCATACAAGAAAATCAACTCAAAATGGATCAAAGACCTAAATTTCAGACCTGCAACAACTAGAAGAAAACATAGGTGTGATGCCACACAAAATGGCAATGTGTAGAGCTTTTTTGAGAGAGACTACAAAGGTACAGGCAACTAAACCAAAATTACACAAATGTAACCACTTCAAACTAAAAAGCTTCTGGGCAGCAAGGGATACTATCAACAAAGTAAAGAAACAGCCTACAGAATGGGAGAAAGTTTTTAAAAACTACACTTTAGAGAAGGGGCTAATATTCAGAACATTTAAGAAACTTAAACAACTCAACAACAAGTAAAAACAAAGAACCTAACTAAAAAGTGGGCAAAGGACTTGAACATGAACAGACATTTCTCAAAAGAAGACATACAGATGACCAATAAGTACATGAAAAAAATGCTCAAAATCATTAATTATCTGAGAAATTCAAATTAAATCCACAATGAGACACCACTTCACTCTAGTTAGAATGGGTATTATCAACAAGACAGAAAATAAGAAATGCCTGTGAGGGTGCAAAGAAAAGCAAACCTTCCTCTTTTTTTTTTTTTTTTTTTTTTTTTTGAGAATGTGAATTGGTATAGTCATTGTGTAAAACAGTATGGAGGTTTATCAGAGAACTAAAAATAGATTGATCTTATGACCCAGCTATCCCACTACTGTGTATATACCCAAAGGACATATAATCAATCTATCAGAATGACACTTGCACTCCCATGTTCATTGCAACACTATTCACAATGGCCAAGAGATGGAATCAACTTAAATGTCCATCATTAGGACATTTTATCTATCAAATCGATGGATAAAAAACTGTGGAATATATACACAGTGGAATACTATTCAGCTACATATATACATATATAAAAAGTTATCCTGTCATTTGCAGCAACATGGATGGAACTGGAGACCATCATGGTAAATAAAGTAAGTCAGGTACAGAAAGACAAAAACCACATGATATCAGTAATATGTGGAATCTAAAAAAAAATAATAATTTTTTTAAAAAATATAGTGGTTCTCATAAAACTGCAGAGCATAATAGTGATTAGCAGAGGGGGGAATGGTGGGTTAGTGGGTAGAAAACTATGCTATATACCCTAAGTGAATCATTGTGCAGTATATGCATGTGTTGAAACAACACACTGTACCCCACCAATATATACAAGTAAATGTTAAAATACTTTGAATAAAAAAAAAATCAATGGATTGGCTCAACATCAAGGTACAGAGAGGTCAGAGGGAAGAAGCAATAAACTTGAATATGGAGCAATGGAAACCGCCCAATGTAAACAAGGGGGAGAAAATAGACTGAAAAATAGAACAAAGTCTCAGAGACCTGTGGGACTATAAAAAAGATTGAAATTCATATAACTGGAGTTCCTGAAGGAGAGGAGAAAGAATGAAGGACTAAAAATCTTTTTGAAGAAATAATGGATTTGGTGAATTTGGCAAAGATATAAGTCTACCACTAGGCAAACACCACACAGCCTAAACTCAACTAATTCTACACCAAGAGACATTATAATTAATTTTCTGAGAACTAAATGCCAAAACAATTCTTGAAAGAATGAGAAAGAAACAAAATCTTACCTATAAGGGAAAAGCAATTCTAATGACAGCAAATTTCTCATCAGCAACTATAGTGTCCAGAAGGAAAAGGCACAATATTTTTCAAGCACTGGAAGAAAAGAGATGTCAGCCCAGAATCTTATATCCACTGTAAATATCCTTTAGTAATGGAGGAAAATCATGACATTTTCAGAGGAAGGAAACTCAAGAGGATGTATCCCAACATACCTAAAACATGATTAAAAGAATTTCTCTATCCAGAAAGGATAAAAGAAAGATTCATGAAACATCAGAAAAGACCAAAGATAAGGAAAGAGTAAAAATATGGTACATAATACAATTCCTTCTGCTCTCGAGTTCTTAAATGTTTCTAATGTTCTGTTTCATGGTTGAAGCAAAAATGATTACACTATTTAATGCAGCTCTAAATATATGTAAAGGAAATACTTAAGATAATTATATTATAAATGGAGGAGGTTAAAGGAAAGAAAATGGAGGTAAGTTTTCTACACTTTACTCAAACTGGCAAAATAATGACACCTGTAGACTGTGATAAATTATGTATATATAATGTAATAGGTCTACAAGATACACTTAAATATACAATGAGATACTATTTAGCCTTAAAAAGAGGGAAATCTTGTCATTTGTAACAACACGGAGGAACCTAAAGAACATTATATTAATTGACATAAATCAGGCACAGAAAGACAAATACCGCATAATTTCACTTACATATGGAATCCAAAAAAGTTAAACTCATGGAAGCAGACAGTAGAATGGTGGTTACCAGGGACTGCAGGGTAGAGGGGAAGGGGTTGGTGAGATGTTGGTCAAAGGATACAAAATTTCAGTTAAACTGGAGAAATAAGTTCAAGAAATTTATCGTACAACAAAGTGACTATAATTAATAACAATGTATTATAAACTTGAAAATTGCTAAGAGAGTAGATTAAGTATTTTCACTGCAAAAAAGTATGTGCTAAATGAATATGTTAATTAATTAGATCCAGCCATTCCATTGTGTATATATATTTTAAAGCATCATCTTACATTCAATAAATGTATTCAATTTTATTTGTTAATTAAAATAAAAGAAAGGAATATAAAAAAATGATATAGTTAAATCAAGATGGAATTCTAATATATGTTTAAGAAACCCACAAGAAGTTAGGGGGAAAAAAGAGCAAAGAGAAAATAAAAAATAATATAGTAGGTTTAAGCCTTGTCATATCAGTAATTAAATTACATGGAGATAATCTAAATAGAACAATTAAAAACAAAGATTGACAGAGTAGGTTTAAAAAAAAAAAAAGACCCAACAACTTGCTGTCTACTAGAAACTCACTACAAATAAGAGCATACAGGCTGGTTGAAAGTAAAAGGATAGAAAAAGATATATCATGCAATCATTAATCAAAAGAAAGAGGAGTAGCTATGTTAATATCAGATAAAATAGACATCAGAGCAAAGAAAATTAAGAAATACCAAGAAATAGTATATATTGATAGAAGGGTCAATCCACTAAGACCAGTCAATCTTAAATGTTTATGTACCAAACAACAGAGCTGCAAATTATGTGAATCAGACACTGATAGAACTGAAAGAAGACAGACAAATATACAATTAAAGCTGGATAGTTCAACATCTATCTCTTAAGAACGGTTAGAACTAGATAGAAATCAGCAAGGATACAGAGGAACTCAACAATACTATCAACTAATATATCCAATCACTATTGATATAACACTCCACCCAACCACAACAAAAAACACTTTCTTTTCAAGTGCCCATGGGACATATACCAACATAGGTAATATCCTAACCATAAAACTTACCTCAACAAATTTTACAAAACTAAAATCATCCCAGGTTTTCTCTTTGACCACAATGGAATCAAACTAAAAAGCTGTAAGACAAAGATTACAGAAAAATTTTTGAACACTGGGAAATTAACAAAACACTTCTGAATAATTCATGTGTCAAAGAGAAATTCTTAAGTTAAACAAAAATCACATTAAACTGAATGAAAATGAAAGCATGAAATATCAATATCAGGATTAGGTAAATGATGTTTAGAAGTGTTTAACAGACCACCTAATCTGCAATTAATATTATCAGATGATCTAGCTTTTGCCATGTTCTTCTCAACAATGATTCTAACCAGGTGCAGTGCTGTGACTTCATTACTGGCAGTCTTCTTGCTTCTTCAAATCATTTTCCATCTGTATCCTTGCTTGTTTAGGGTAACTTCCCAAACTGCCACCTTGCTATGAGACTACAAAGGAGCAGTAATTGAATACCTGGTGCATTAGTTCATTTTCTTTTGCCTATAACAGAATACCTGAAACTGGGTAATGTCTGCAGAAAAGAGGTTTATTTTCTATGGTTTTGGAGACTGGGAAGTTCGAGGTCAGGAGGTACATCTGATGAGGGCATTCTTCTTGGTGAGAACTCTCTACAGAATCTTGTGGTGACACAGACTATCAGACAGCAAGGACAGCTGAGCAAGAGCGTTTCTGTGTGCTCACTTGCTCTCTGTATAAAACCACTGGTCTCCTTCCTGATGACCAACTAAACTATTAACCAATTAATCTATGAGTGGGTTAAATCATTCATGGAGGGATGAATTAGTCTTCACAGTCCAATCACCTCTTAAAGACCCAAACTTTCAAATACCATGTTATAGACTAAGTTCCAATATGAGCTTGGAAGGACATTTAAACAACAGCACCTGGTAACCAAGTGTTTACACTGTTAACCATGAAAATACTTTCCACTTACTTCCACTCTGTTTGCTTTACTCATATGTAAAAAGAGAATAATGTGCTATTGTGAGGATTAAATAAGAGCATTAAGCCCAATAAATACACATGGTAATCACAACATTCTGGTGATCTTCCTTCTTTTCTTCCCTCCTTCCTTTTTTCTCTCTTTCCTTCCTTTCTTTCCTTCCTGTTTAATAGTCCATCTTGCCTCAAGGTGCTAGATCTCTGTCAGCAAAATTTTCATATATGATATTACTTTAGTACTTCAGCAACTGATACTCCATGAAATTACAGCTTAGAAACACCTGTTTATGCTGTTTTTTAAATTGCACACTGCTACAGTAAGGCACAAATATTTTTATATATTAATATATGGATATAAGCAAAAGACATCAGGGTATGGGGTTCTTAATTAATGTTTTTATGTATTTTTTCCACAGCAGTTTAAAAAATTCAGTGTCATAACTCTTTTTTCATTAGTAAATGTTTGATATGAAAGGGTATTATTGCCCATGATTTTAAAACGTAAGTTATATGACCTCTGTGGTATGTTGCAAAAAATAGATGCATAACTACTAAATATAGCTATTTAGGAATGCCCTTGGTGTAAAGAAATGATAAAGACATAAACAGAAAAAGAATTGAATAAAACTAATAAATCAAAATATAAGAGAAAACCATTTAAAGATGCATTCTACAGCTGTTGCTCCTTCGAAGACTGAAATGTAATATGAACTGTAACTAGCAAGCACTACAGCTTCATTCAAGTACATTAGCCATGGAGATGAGTAATAAATTTAATACTAGCTTGTTTCTCGTATTGAGTTACTTACTAATGTTACTGGAAGTGGAATTACTGTGATCAAATGAACACATTTATGTGCACCTGTGTAATTTAAGTGAGACGTTAAATCACAAAAATGTAAACAACAGTATGTGCTATTTGTCAGAAATTTCCAGGAAAAATTGTCAACCAGGACTTTATTGCCGCTCTGAGAAATACGTGCATGCTGCTAGAGTCAGCAAGCTGCCTCAAGTGTTCCTATGATAAGCTCTGCCTTAACTTTCTGCTAAGACAGCAGGACCCAACACCTGGGTTTTAGTGTGCTGCTTCAGGTTGTGTGTACAAACAAAGATTCCTAACTTATTAATTAGCTTGTCCAGTTCAAATCTGCATTGCTTTTTATTTTTTACATCTGTGTTCAATCTTTTTTATTATTATTCAAAAAATAAATAACTGGAAAGAAAGATTCATAGCACACACATTTAGGTGGTGTTTATTTCGTTTAATCTTCTTGACAAAGTTGAACAGTCTAAAAACTAATATGAGCATGCTAGTAAAGAGTAGGTGGTAATTACTCAAAGCAACTTTTTCATCTAGAGAAATATCATCCAATATAAATATGTAATTTGAAAGTTTTTAGTAGCCACATCTCAAAACAAGTAAAAAGAAACAGGCATGTATTTTGGCCTAATAACACATCTCAGCGTGGACTAGTATCATTTCAAGTGCTTAATAGCCACATGTGCCTAGTGCTTACTATACTGGAAAGCACAGATCCAGAAACTGGACATAATATAAGCTTAAGTGGTGTAGGATTCTGAGAAACAGTGTGGGATTTTTCTGAATAACTCAGACAACTGTAATAATAAGCAATAATTAGAAAATGGAACAACAATTATTCAAAATTTCAGTATTTCAGAGGCAAAGTTTAGGAGTGTGGTACATGTAGATGGAAAATTTCAGTTTTTAGTAGATTACTTGCTTTACATTTTCAAGTTAATGATTTATCAGGATGACATAAAGAAGCAATCAGGATGAGGTATGGAAAATAACTCATGTCACTGGATTTGCAACTCTATCAGGTTTAAAATTAGAACTGAATTTAATTAAACTTTCTGATTTCTTTCTATATAGCATGCATATTGGAATTTAAAGATTGATGAGAAAGAGAAAATTCTTTTTCCTGAAGGACTTACAATCAAGTGACTGAAGAGTATAATCTATTAGAAAGGGATAATTTAAAACAAACAAAAACAAAATCCAGAACAATTTAATTCATGAATTTTTTAAGTTCTTAAAAATCAGTAGAATGATTTATTGTAGTAAATTTCAACAGTGGAAAAATTGTATTTTCCCATTTTTCAGCATGAAAAATTATCTTTACATCATTTATATCTAAATAAACAATCTGATATGTAGCAAACATATACAAATATGCTTTTCATGTACAGATGTTTAAAAAATTCACAGCTTTGTAAGATGATTTGTTTTATAAATTATAGTCTTCTCATGATAAAAGCAAAGTATTCAAAATTTCTTAAAGACCTAGAATGTAGGCATAATATTTTCTGAATCAAATAGGGTACAAAATTGTATATAGTTTATGATTTTAAATACGAAAATGTTGCATAGAAAATATACTCAAAGATATCTGTCATATTACTAATAATAGTCGCTTCTTGGTCGATTACTTCTATTTCTTTTCATTTTTTACTTTTCAACAGCTATAAAAGAGTAATTTTAATTTCATAGTAAAGCCAATGAGGTTTTTCCCATCATACAAAGAAAAATAAAATGTTGGATTAGCTTTCACTAAAAATTCAAAACCTCTCTTAATAAATATCCAAAAATAAAAAGGCAAAAAACCTGAAAGAACTGTATGAGACAAATAAAACAATAAATTAATAATTTTACTTTATAGAAAATTCACACAAATAGATTAAAATTAAGAATTACAAGAAAAAAATACAAAAAAAAGCGAAAGGAAAGCAAAAAGAAAAAAAAACTCACAAAAATATCAACTTTGCTAATAGCCAAAAGATTGATAATTTTAACCATAAGATATTATTTTCAAATATTACTTTGGTAAATTTTTTAATAGCAAATTTATACTATTAGAAAGGATTTGACAAAGCAGTTCATTTTATTCACTTCTGGTAGGAATACAAATTGAATAAACTTTCTGATATGTATTTGATAATATAACTCATAACTCCTCAGAAATCTCACCTTTCTCCTAAAGAAATAGTAAGAAAGTTGCACTGAGATCTAGATGTGAAGGCATTTATTCCTATTTTACCATTTTTTTATTAATAAGGAAATATTTAAATATTAAAAAAATACTGCAATGGCAAAGTAATGGTATATTCAATAAAATAAATGCTATCCAGTCATCAAAAATGATGTTTTTATAAATATTTCAAGAAGCTTCTACTCTTAGTAAAACAACAGAAAAAAAAATCCTGTTATTAACAATTAATATAAAAGCAATGACTAATCAGATTTTTAAAAAGTCAAAAATAAATTTGTAAATTAATGCCTGCTATATTAGATTGCCTTGCCAAGTATCCATAAAATGAAACCTCTTCAAAATTTCATTAATGATTTAAGTTATTTGAAATCTAACCAAGTACTTCCTAAATGGCATTGAAGCTAAACAAGTTTTTAAAAGCCTTTTTGAGGTTTTTATGAAAGCAAAAAACTAAAAGCTGCATACCATGTGAGAAATAGTCATTGATCTTGGTATGTTAAAAATGACTAAAATAATATATGGGAAATAATCTAGCAACAAATGGAAATGCATTCTTTGTCAGTCAATAGTGTTGGAAGATATCGAAGCATCATCGCTGAAGATTTAAAGAAACAAGTCTTAGAACAAACTATGTAGGGTGAGAGGTTTGCTTTACAGTTGGATCAAAGTAAAGACTATGCCTTGGATTAGGCTAGATTTTGTATTCTCTTTCAATTATAACATGCATGAACTCCTTTTTGTGAGCATTCGAAAAGAAAAAAAAAAGATACTATTTCACCAGGAAATAACTTGCCTAATGAAAGCAATAAGTTATAGTAAAACTGTGAAGTAGTTGCTTTTACATGACTGACAACAAAACAAAACAGCTGTGATAAGTTACGAATTCAGGACTTCAGTTGAATTCATTAACTGTATCATTCCTAGGCAAACTTTTATAGCAGAGAAGTTTAAGCCAAAGATATGAAATATAAAGTGCTATAAAGTGTCATTCATGTGAGTAATTTGATCAAACCAGGTATTTTAAATGCAGTCAAATTTTTAAATAAATGTATCATAAAATTCAGTGTAATCATGAAAGTTGTACTACCCAGATAAATGTTTGAAGGTTACCCTGCAGCAAAAATCCTGAGCTGATGACCTTAAGAATTAAGTATACATTCTTCTTTTTCAAAAATTAAGTGTTCTAAATTTATTTTACTCTTCAGTGATGAGAATCTCTGTCAGTAATATGCTAGCACCTAACAGATATTTTCAAAAAACAAGGAAACAACTCATCTACCCATTTAAGATAAAGGCAATGTTTAAAAATAAGTGTACTAGTCCATTTTGTGTTGTTATAACAGAATACCTGAGACTGGGTAATTTATAAAGAACAGAGATTTATTTGCTTATGATTCTGGGACAGCTGCATCTGGTGTGGGCCTCAGGCAGCTTCAACTCATGAAGGAAAGCAGCAGGCAGCTGGCAGGTACAAGCAGATTATATGGCAGGAGGAAGAAAGAGAGAGGTGGGGGAGGTGCCAGGGTCTTTTAAACAACCAGCTCTCACGGAAACTAATAGAGCAAAAACTCACTCACTACCGCCATCCCCCTGGGAGAGCATTAGTCCATTCATGAGGGATCCATCCCCATGAATCAAACAGCTTCCAGCACTGTGACGTTGGGGTTCAGATTTCCACATGAGTTTTGGGGGAAGGCAACACACCCAAATTCTATCATTCTGTCCCTGACCCCCAAAACTCATTTTTCTCTCACATACAAAATATAATCTTTCTATCCCAATAGTCCCAAAAGTCTTAGCTTGTTCCAGCACCAACTTAAAAATTTAGTAGAGCCAAGGGAGTGGGGCTGCTGCCTTGACTCCAGAACTGTAGGGCCACTGGCAATGTGCAACAGCAGCCTGGAAAAGCTTCAGGCACCACAGCAGCCCCGTAGACTGTCCCAGCAGAGCTGTGGGGGTGGGGCTGCCCAAGGCTTTGGCAGCCCAAACACCACAATGTGCCCAGGATGCAGGACTTGGAGTCAAATAAGATAATTTTGGAGCTTTAAGACTTAATGTCTGCCCTGCTGGGTTTCAGAGTTGTTTGGGGTCTTTTTCTCCTTCCTTCTGGCCTATTTCTCCCTTTTAGAAAGGGAATGTGCACCCAATGTCTGTTCCACCATTCTACTTGGAAGTAGATCAATTTGTTTTTGATTTTTACAAGTTCACAGCTGGAAGGAGTTTTGCCTTTGGTCTCAGATGAGACTTTGGACTTGGGCTTTTAAGCAATTTTAAGAACTATTTCTAGTCAAGAGGTATCTTTGCTGCCATATAAATAACAAAAGCAGTGTTGCTGAGAGCAACATAAAGCCTGTTACCCCATCTACTGCTTTTCAATAGATGCACCTTTCAATCTCGTAGTTTCAAATCTCATAGGTTCTAAGTCATGTTTGTCTAAGCTTCAACATAGATTTAACCCATTGCTTGTTTCTGTTATAAAGTAGTATCTTACAGTAATTAGAAAGATAATTATCTTCAATAATTATTTATGTTTTAATAGTCTGGCTTATTGCTTCATTTTATAATTTAGGAGGGAATTTGTCAGTGTGTGTATTGAACATTACAAAGAAAAACATAACAGAGCAAAATAGTAATTTGATTGTATACTTATATTTCCATTTTCTGCAGGCATGGTTTCTACAAACCATGCTTTCAAGGTCCTTATGACATTATCAATCTATTAATCATCTTATTCCACTTTATTCCACTGAACAGACTCTACAGGAGGTATCTGATCCAGAATGATTTAGTGACCTCCCTCAAATGGCTAAGATGGGAACAAGAAAAAAATATATAGCTAGCTTAATATTAAGAGGGCAGATTAACCTTAACTACTTTGCATCACGATACTGCTTTTAGTCGTCTTATGGTGTAGGGAACAAGTGAGGTAAGGAGACAAGATGAAACACTTGCCTAACACACTGACATAAGACATTTTGTTTTAAGCGCTTTTCAATGAAAGCAGTGCATGGCTTCCTACATTATCGCACAATTTACAAAGAAACATGCTTTTAAAAAATAATGTAAAGGGAATGTTTAGAGCAAACATTTAACCCAAGTAATCAAGAATTCTGCTCAAGTCCAGCCAATTAGCTATTTTCAGAATTAGGACCCAAACCCAGGACAAACTGGCCAGTGTTCAGGCCACAACACGGTGTTTATTTTCCTTTTACTACACTATCCAGCCGATGTGCCCTTACTTCCTACATTCTGTTCTGGGTTCTGATGCTCTGAACTGCCTAGTCTATGTCCTGTGCAGGTATTAACTCTAGTTAATTGACTAAGACCTACCACTTAGAGTTGTGTGGATAAGTATGTCATAGTAAAGATCCCCAAAAGCTAGTTTACAGCAGATCTCTTAAATCACAAAGCAGAAAGGAGCTTCTCTCATCCCTCCTTGCTGCTTCATTTAGACCACATTTTAAAACCTCTGTGTTTCTTCTTCTTTCCTCTCTATGACACAAGGCACATTTACACAAATGGATGTTCTTGATAGTCCCAAGGTTCTGCTTGCCATTTCACGGGACTCCGGTTCAACTCTAGTGTCATACCAAAAGAAGAGTTATATTACCTTCTTTCTGCTCTGTAGGGAAAATCCATCTAAAAACAGTTCTCATAAGCCTGGAAGCAGAGAAAGACTGCAACTATGTCATCTAAACTAAGTAATTATGATATCTCCACAATGATAAAATTTCTGTTACTTCAGATTTCTTCAGGTGAGTTTGAGTGCAATGATTTATGCATATGGATATTCATCACAATTTAGATTGGCAAAGAACTGGAAAATCCAAATAAATATCTATCTAGAAAAGAGTTCTAAGTAAAAATCTATGCATGCATAGAATAATACTGAAGTCAATCTTAAGAATATTTTCAAATAGATTGATTAACCTGTGAAAATATTTATGTTTTATATGAAATAGAACTAAAGTTTCATATTGTTCTTACCCCATGTTATAGTATAAATATATATAATAGATATAAAGATACACATATACAATTGATTCTCATTACACATGGTAGTCATGTTCTAGAAAGTGATTGTAAACACTGAATTAACAAATAATAAACCATTGTTTGGGGGAAAATATATGAACACACACACACACACACACACACATCTCACATAGAGAATAATCTTAAATTCTAAAAGCAGCTCATTCTGGAAGATTCCGGAAGATTTTCTTTATTTGACAAAAGAGACAATGAGATTTAGAATTGTGAAGCAATTTGTGTGAGGCTGCCACCCTAACAGGTGCCAGAGATGAGATTCAAACTTTGTCCAACAGGCCCCTGAGCCTTAGCTCCATGCGCTACTCTGCACTGGCCCGACCGACCTTCTCCATCTTCTGTTCATCTTCGTGTGAGAGCTGAGTCAAGAACGGCTTGCTCCACCTCAGCTGGGAACTGGCACGATAGCTGACTCAAATGTTTCACTGCTCTACACATGTCCAAATATGACTGCAGAAAGACTGCCAGTATTGATTTTTGAGGTTAGAAATAAATTTTAACAAGTAGACAAATTTACATATATGGAAACTCCAAATAATGAGGATTGACTGTATACATGGTCAGTAAATCCAGGTTAGTAAACACAAGTCAGTAAAACATCATATATCAAAAGATGTAAACACACAAAAATGTCAAACTTTATTATAGAAATGGGATTTTGGATAAATGTATTAACTATTATTCATTTCCTAAAATGAAAACATTCTAATTATAAATAATGTTTTAATAGAACAACTGATTCTGTGTTCTCTGCTCTAGAGAATAACTTAAATATAAGAGGCATCCAGATTTTTAAAATGCATTTAAAAAAATCTAAATGAAACTGTTATTTAATTATCCATTTTAGAGTATCACATTAAATCATATAGTGTGGATTACCAAGTCATTAACTTCGTGTTGTATAGCAGGACCCAAAAAGTAAATAAAGATATTGTAGTTATTTTAACTGAATATTTTTATTTTCAGAAGCATGGATTTCTTTGCACATTTTTGTTCTCTTATTTGAATGCTTTGTTTTGCATTTGTGTGTATGTATGCATGTGTCTTTCACTACCAAGGAACAGCAGAATTTAGAAAGGAAAGATGAAAATGAATAAGAAAACAAAAATTCCACAAGTAGCATTTCAATAACACTTTTAATTTTTCTTCTAATGTTCTAAGCAATATATGGAAATGACTGCTTTTTGCAAAAGCAATTTCCTTTTTGGCCTGATGAAAGTAAAAATCTCTGTATGTTTAAATCCATTTCAAACTTCAAAGGACAGAACAGCCTTGGCGTGGTTCGTGCAAGCAGTTGGGTAAATTGACTACATAATGAGTCCTTGGCTGTCCCTAACCAAAACTTTGTTGGACAGGTTCATTTACAATCCTCAAACAGAATGACCTTCCATCTGGCTTAATGGCCCCTGGATTGTTGCAAATGCGACCTGACATTTCCTTATGGGTGAGTTATTAAATTATATCACAGAACACAATAACATAACTTGGTTTCAGAGCCTAAGTGAAAGTGATAGTCCAGCAGATTAAGATGTAAAATTCCTTTGCAGAATTAAGTTATTTATAATCTGATGCATACCCCTTGTTTTATCTGCCATATAATGTAATTACTTTCCACAGTACAGTAGCTGCATATACTGACAATGCTGACAGAACAGAAACAGCATTTGAAGAGGGAAAAAGGACTTCAACACCCAGGTAACTGACTTTTATAGTTATCTTTCTAAAGTGAAATCACTTGTAATTTTTGCTTTCTTGTCTTTTTCTTTTTTTCCCTAATGGAATTGATCCATTAAGCAGTACTTCTCTCTTTTGCTTAATAGTATTAGACATACCTAACTCTATGAGTTACAGTTCCTTAATTCATCCTGAAATATCTGCTTTGAGATGACTAATACCAATATATTTCAAAATTTGGGATTTCGTCTATTTAGCTGCTTCCCACAGTCATGATTTAGCGAGATGTAAACTAATGTCTCATTTGTTAGTCTTATCATATATTTGAATTATTTCCTATGCCTGTTTAATAGTCTGGATAAATTTCAAAGAACAACAGAGCTAAAAGAACATCATTTTTCTACAATGATTCAAAACTTAAATTTCCCTTAGTCAGATTTTTTGCCATTAGAAAAAGAAAAATTCAAAGATAGGATTTGCCTGTACAGTCAACTAGAATTTCCATTCTAACAGATTCTTCTGGCATATTTCACAGTGAAGAACTCTGCTCTGCATTGTGTTGTCTCTTTTCTAGAATTTCCTAATTTTCCAAAGTATTTACCTCTATTCTTTTCTCTCTTGTATGGTGTTTATTGGCCACCAACATAGCTTTCGTTGAACATTCATTCAAGCAACTTTTTTTTGAACACCTACTAAATAGGAACTCTGCTGGGTTTTATAAAAACAAAGATAAAAATAGAAATCATAATACTGATAACTAAAAAATAATATAAGATACACTAGGGTAGAGATTTAGTTTAATTCACCTAGGTGTCCTGAGTGATTAAAATGTACCTGAAACATAATAAGATCTCAATAAACATTTGTGAATAGCACTTAAAAGTCCTCCACAGGCATATTCTCATTGAACCCTTAAGATGTCCCAATTGGTATTTTATCCTTATTACAGATGACAAAACTGAGGCACAAATATGTTAAATAACTTTTCCAAGGTCTTGTGGTCAATAAATGACCAGTCATGCACTGCAGCCAGAGAGTCTGGTTCAAGAGCCTCTTCTTTGAGGTATTTGTCCTATTGCCTGTCCCTGCCCTCAGGAAGCTCACTTACATGTGTGAACTTATCTGCAATAAAGACATCCAGAACCGTGCTCGCTTCGGCAGCACATATACTAAAGACATCCAGAATTAAGGTTAGTGGATGACCTTTTCACATTTATAAGGACATTTTTTATACTCTATTCTTATAATCCAGACCCATAATGGCACTGTATAAATTACAAGGTTTCAACTCCTTAGCAAAACCAATTTGAGCCAATGAGAGCTAACAACTTCTGTTAAGGAATATCATTCCCATAACACTGATGTTAACAATAATTAACTCTTCTCACACTCTATCTTCCAAATTACATCACTTTTAACTTTGACTCTAAGATTAAAACTAATTGCCTACATTAAACCTTCCCTCATTTAACAGTATTTACTAGTTCGTGCATCTCTTAATCCAATTGGGCTGCATCTATATGAATCCAAACAATGTTCTTTTAGGAGGAAAACACAAATTTATGTGAAGCCGTTGAGACCCTACCAAATGAATATTTTCTTATTTTCTTCATTTCATCTAAGTTGTTGAGTAATACCATTTTTACTGATTACCTATCTTTTCTTTTTTTCAAAAAAATAAACAATTAACACACACTCTCTCACATGTGTATATTATTTATTGTTTTATTTTGGAGGGCCTGGAGATTTGAACTGAGTGACAATAACCTTCTTGTGGCCATCTCATACCTTAAATAAGTACAGAAACCAGGTCTTCTCCACACTGTTAACCTTTCCACATGGTTCTTTCCTGAGAGTTAGAGGAACCCACAGAGTAGTTAATATATGCCATAGTTATTTCTACAACCTGTTATTGAAAACTCATAACTCATTTTTGGACTAAAGTTAAAATTTTCCTTGTAATCTTTTAGGAATACTATAAGGCAGATAATAGAATCCATGTTTTTCAGTTGAAGAAACAAACTCCTACATTTAAAAAATCGTTACCATGGCCAGCCAAATACTGAAGTCATAGATTTACACTTTGCATCTTTCAAGATAAATGGTTTAGCCAACACGATGCAATAGTATCACCTTGTTTCATAGTTATTATGAGCTAAGTCCCTCCACCTATTTTTCTGTCCTATATGCCACGTGTGCTCTAGCTAGATGAGTAGCCAATTCAGTGTTTCCTTTCCTGCTTCAGGGACTCTGCTCACTGGTCACTGCTCCCACTCTGCCTTCCTTCTTTAACTTCCACAGACTGAAATCCTCCTAGCCTTTAAGGGTCAGGTTCAAATATTAACCACTCTGTGAAACATTTTTTTATCAGCTGAAGGTGAATTCTCCATGTACAGCACACTTATAACCACAGTTTACCTCTAACTGAAGGTACCTTATATTGCAGTTTTCCTGTTTCTCAACTTAGTTCAAGAAAACTGGGTTATAAGTCTCCAAGAGTAGGGGAAATATATGTGTCTGTCTCCCTCATTGCACACTCACCTTCGCATATATACATACACAAGTGGTGTGCTAATAAACTGGCCTTTCAAACAAAATGAAAAAAAAAGAGAAAGTAGTGACTTGTGGTTTGCTTATTTTATAGGTACAAATAACTCCTCCCTGGCCAGTTTCAGTCTACCAACAGTTTAACAACAAACTAACTAAATTTCAGTCCCTCCCATTCAATGGCTAAAAATTAACTCATCACGAGAAAACTCATGGTAACAGAAATATAGAGGATTATCATTCTCCCCAATTCACAATGACCCCTTCAACAGTCCATTCTAGAGTGCTTTTATTCATCTAGGTTAG
Source organism: Cynocephalus volans (assembly GCF_027409185.1). Taxonomy (NCBI): domain Eukaryota; kingdom Metazoa; phylum Chordata; class Mammalia; order Dermoptera; family Cynocephalidae; genus Cynocephalus; species Cynocephalus volans. The sequence continues at coordinate 67,598,481 of NC_084475.1, forward strand.
GAAGCTCAGGTTATGAGTTCATGCATTTTACCTCTCCAGAAGACTACCCAACTTGATGCTCTCCACTGGCACTTACACTAACCTTGATGCCTTTGTAGCTAATGGTCCTTCAGGGAATTCTTGAAATGGAATTACTAAAGTCTCAGTTTGATTTTGCTTAGGTTTCTGCCATTGGGAACATAGCAGTTACTCAGGAACATGACATTTAATTTTATCTGGACCAGCCTGCGTGCTAGAAGGCAGCTGCAACATTTGTTCAGTTATTCAGTTGCTTTATAAAATTGCACCCGTCATGAAAATTCCCAAGGAATAAATCAAAGAATTAGCACATTAATTATAAGAAAATCATAATAGAACAACAATGATTAACAGCTCAAACTAGTTTTTTAAAGCTATCACTCACATGCGGCCACTAGTAAAACAATAAATAAATAAAAATAACAGGAATAAGAGAAGACAATGTAATTACTAAACATTGATCTATCTATATTGTCTCATTATCTATCTAACTACCTATATATCTAAATACCTAGGATAAATAGTTCACCTGGCACTTTCTTTCCTGATTATCCCACTTTCTACCTCTGAAATATTATAAAATTTATTTAAACTCTCCACTTTCTACATTCTCTTCTGCAAGTATGATATCTGTTGTACCAGTGGTAGTGTTGCTAATTTCCGGCTTTATATTGTTCCCAGTATTTGTTTCAGTTTTCATTTCCTCAGACTTGTAATAAAACTGGCATACCTTGGCAATCATGCACAATTATCTATTTCCATTGAGATGGAAATAGCCTAAACCTGCAGCATAAGATATTCAGACTACGTAAACAGGTGAATTTAATAATAGTAAAATCTTCAAATGGATTAAAAATTACTTCTTTTTTATATATTTTGCACTTTTTATTATATGCCATTCTAAATATTGACTTTTCCTGCCTTTTTGCTGAGGCTTTCTAAAAAGATATTTCCTCCAGGACTATATAATACCAGCTCCTCAGGGTGACCGACCTTTAACCAACCTCCTAGAATCAGTATTGATGTTTTTATTATTTTATCTTTTAACATTTACCACAGTGTGCTATTTTATTTTCTTGTTTCCCCTTTTTATCATTTTTGGTAGTTCTTGCATGCTAGGACTCAAGTTCCCCTTGGACAATGTAAGTGCACCGTGGTCAGCTTTATATCCCTAGAACCCAATGTCATGCCTGGTACTAAAATGCTGGTTGACTGAATGAATGAAGGAAAGAACCTAATAAATGATAATTCCACAATGGAAACAGAAACCTTATTTGTTCTTGTGAAAGCAAAGACTACATTATTCTGCATATTGGTCATACTTCTACACCCAAAGTAAATAAATGTACTAGATAAGAAAGGTCCCAACCTTCCTATGTCTCTCAAAACTAAATTTTCAAGTAAATATAGTCTCTGGATCATTGTGTCAATATTACTCTTACATATGATTTAGAAAAATGCATGGTGGTGTGTTTAGGTACCATGATTAGTATTTCCTTAAAAAAAGAAAAAAATGGTGGGGGGGGGGATTTTATAATTGCCTTGATGTGATTTGCAAAACCTACATGTCTTCAAACACTGAATAATAGTAAAAATAATCTATTTATATTTAGTTTTGTGCTAAATTTAGGAAAAGTTAGTTACATATATTAAATCAACCTATACTTGTATTTCACTTAAATCCAGTGTTCTTTTTCTTGAGATTAACTGGCCTCCTTGTTTGAGGGTGGGAAAAGATAAAAAAAAACAAAAAACTTTGACTTCGACTTTCACATTTTCAGTAAAAAAGATATCTCAGTCACTTGTAACACATCTTAATTGCTTCATTATATTTTTATAGAGCACCTGAATTGCTTGGAAGCAGCTTAATTAAAATGGTGCTTGTTTTATAGTTAACAGAAATGCAAAAAGCATATATCCTGCAGCACAATGAATCATATTTTTCTTTGCTGCAGTCTCAAAGACAGAGTAGACTGAGCAGATTAATAAGGCACTGAAACATTTTAGCACCATCAGAATTTAGATGTGAGCATCTTCTTGGACCTGAGCCTCTCATAAACTTTAACGTGATCTTTCCTTGAACCTAGTGCATCATTTAATGAATCGCAGGCTGTATTTTGTGGTCTGACTGTACATTTACCAATTCTGTACATGACTGGAAAAAGAAAGTTTTCAGTAAAGCAGCAGTTATCATTAGGCTCAATTTCACATTGCATTTATAGTTTGCTTCACTGTCATTTCCAGTAGAAACTATCAGGAAACTGAAAGACATAGTTTTGAGTCATACCTATTTAATGCAGGTATACTGTGTCGTCTTGATTAAATCACTTAATTTATTTGTGCTTATTTTCCTTTCTAAACAAAATAAACTTCTTTCCTGGAGATATGTGATACAATAAATTTTTGTGTGCTTTTGACTAAAGGCTGTTGAAGAATCATTGATTCATTTCCATCTTAATGCCTTTTCTGTTCATTCTCTTTGAGTACGGGGGAAAAAATCTAGCTATGCCTCCCCTTTGCCTCTAAATAGCTTGAGTGGATTTCTCATGTGTCCCCTCATTTTATTTCCAAAAGCAACAGTCAACATTCTAAATACATTACACAGCACACTTATTTAATCCTCTCAGTAACTCTAGAGACTGGGTGCCACAATCCTTACTACCCTCCTTTATTAGATGAGGAAACTGAAGTTCAGAGAGTTCTTTGACTTATTAAAAGATCCACACATTGAAGGTAGGATTACCTCAGGCAATAATCGTGGCCATCATCTTGGTGTTTCAGTGTTTCTTTGATACACTAGCATTTTCTTGGAAGATCTTGTGGTGAAGAGGTACACAACCAATACCATTCTGTAGAATACTGGCAAAAAGAAAAGCAAAGCAGTGAGAATTCCCAGAAGAAAAATCTGTCTTTTCCTGTTCCAGAATTCCCAGCAATAAAGTCCTATCTGGAAACTACCTTTATGATACCAAAACTCATCTCTCGTTACTACCATATAGCTATAACATTTCTGTAACTGCACTTTTTGTCTTAATCGTTTCATTCCAGAACTGGGCTTAGTTTACTTCCATAACCAAAATGCTCCTCAAAGAAGTTTTGTAAAAAGAGGAAGATCTGTTTCCTTTCCCAACCCTTGTTGTCATATAATTCTCTTTTTTACCTAGCTTCAGAGAACTGAACCCCAACTGCAGCCATCAAGAATGTGAAAAATGACTAAGTTCGCTTTTACATTTGCCCTGTTCCTCCTTTCCCGTCTATAGCTACTTTACATTCCAATAGTCATTTCTATTGGAGTTTGCAGCAGGGGTAGTGAGATGTGCCTATTTAAATTGTCATCACATCCAGAATTCTCAACAGTCTGCCTTTTTAAACTGTCATTTCACTGGCACTGGCAGCTTTGAAATCTGACACTTTGCAAGATATGCATTGTTTTAAAGATCATGAACAAAACTTTATCGGTCACTTAGTCCCTCATTCTCCAAAGCTAAAGAATCATTTAGCTCTTTCATGGATATCCATAAACTTAAATGAATATTTGCATAACTATTCATTTATATATCTATTTTTCAATCTTTACAAAGGATTCGTAGAGGGCAGTTTCTGTGTCTTACTGATATTTGTGTTCTCTCTTCTCTGCATTGCTTGATGAAAAAATGGATAGATGAATGAATAAATATTACCGGAAGCCATCCTGCCATTCTTGCCTCATTAGTTCAAGAGGTTTTGTGCTTGAGATGCTTTTTCCCTCAATATCCTTCTTGAATAACTGACCATCTTTTGAGGTTAATATAAAGGTTTTCCTCTGTATTAGTATTTCCCTAACTTAACTGAGCATAAAAGTTACAAGAGTTTCTGTGGGGGGAAAAAAAATCCTCAAATCCTCCTGAAGGTACCAAATTAGAAAATTCAGAAAAAGTCAGGGACTCTATTTTGGACAAGCACTCTAGATGAGTCTTGCAGTCAGGCACTTTTAGGAAATATTGAAATGCAGGATATCACCTATATACTGCAGTGAGAATCATTCCCTCCAATAATTTTGTACCTTCTTCAGAATGCTTTTAACATTCTGCTTTAAAATACACTTTGTGTGTAAATTATAAGTTCACTATGAAACTATACACCTTTGAGAGTTAGATACTTGTTTTGGCCAGTTTTTGAAATCACCACAGTAGAGCATAGAGGTTCTTTGCAAATAGTATCTGTTGTGTTGAGTCATTGCATGTACTTTGCACAGTCATCTGTCCACACTCAAAGACATGAAAGAACTGCAACTTGCTTAAAAGACAAGTTTTAAATAAGAGTACTGTAACTTCATTATTTTTAATTTATAAGATATATTAACATAATGCTTAATGTAAAATAGATTCCAATGACATTTTGTTATAGAAATTGAAAACCTGATATATTTAGTAAACTTGTGTAATGTAAAACCATTATTCACAATTTTTTCTTGACTGCCAATAGTTTTCTATTAATAGTCAAGAGATATCCAATTAAAAATTTCTACTTCTCATAATACGTTAAGGGAATAACTGATGCCTGAGAATAAATAGATTTAAAAAGTTAAAATGGAGAAATAGTAGAAGAGATTAAAAAGAATGTGCAAGTTGAGGAAAAAAATGGATCTTCTAAGGGTCTGAAGCTGACACCAAGCAAATGAAACTTACTGTTGACTAAATGCAAAACATAATACATCAGTCAGGACGGCCAGACAAATAGAACCACAACAGCATTCTGAAAATGCAGAGGACTGGGATCTTCAAAAAGATCCCTTCTCAACAAGTTTGCTGACAATGAAGAGGATTCTTTTTTGACAATGCAGAAAAGAAAACAGAGAATCTTGTGACAGGTATTTTCATACCACAGTGTGCAGGTATGGACTCCTGTGCTGGTAAGTTCAGGCCATATTATTAAAATGATAAGAGTGATTCATACTGCTGAGGTTATATTTTTTTAAAGTTTGTTTTATTTTTTTTTAATTTTAGGTTTACAAACTTCATTTCTGTTTCTTTTTCTTTGTCTTTATGTAAATTTCAAACATACAGAAGAGCAGCGTAACACCCTAATTAAAAACCCAAATTCTGAGGACCTTCAGCAAGTTGCTTAGTCTGTCTCTCAGTCTTCTCTCTATAAAAGGATGGTGTTAATAGTTAAAAGGATTAAATGAGTTAAAGGGTTTATTTCCACAAAGTCAGGACTCAGTGAGTGATACCAATTAGTAGTAGCCAGTGCAAGAAATCAAAGCGTAATGTGTTAAGATGGCTTAAGCGCACATATCAGAAAACCTTAACTATCTAGCTTAAACAGCAGGGAAATGTAATATCACTTGTGGTAGGCAGTATAATGGCTCCCCAAAGATGTCTGTGTTCTAATCTGAGGAACTGGGGATTTACTGCTCACGTGGCAAAGGGGAATTAAGGCTGCAAGTGGAATTAAGGTTGCTAATCAGCTGACCTTGCCAGGAGGATGTTTGCCTGGATTATCCAGGTGAGACCAATATAATCACAAGGTTCCTTTTAAGTAAAAAGAAGAAAATAAGAGAGAATCAGAGTAGTGAAAATGGAAGCAATGGTTGGAGTGATGTCATGCTGACTTTGAAGTTTGAAAGAGGGCTGTGAGCCAAAGAATATAAAGGCCTCTCAACACTGGAAAAAAGCAAGGAAACAAGTTTCTTGAATTTTCTATGCAAACAAGTTTTTATTTCTCTTTTATCTGTTTGATCTTTATGCCTCATACTCTATGGACTTCTTATTTTGGTTATGACTTCAGTAGAAATATTATGCATAACAGTAAGAAAATGTCTTGATATTCATTATAATGGAAATTGTATAATTTCTCTATGTTGTTTCTTCTTTTTGTTAACATCCATTATAAGTTTATGGAGGTTCCTATCTATTTCTAGGGTTTTCCTTCCTTTTTGTGGTTTCTGATCATTCTTGATCAAGATCAATTATTTTCTATTGTATTGTGTAATATTAGTTTCTAAGTTCATTTTGGAGCAGCTTTATCTGTGAGAAGCCCTCCAGAAAGTTTTTATAGTATTTTGTTTTTCCAGATGTCCCAGCTAGATGTAATCCCAAAACTTAAGTGAGAACAGGCCTGAGTTGGAATTCTCAAGAAAAATTTTTTTTTCGTTTTTCACCCAGAGCCCAAGCTGAGGCTTAGAAACTTCTGCGCAGTCTTCTTTTGCAGAAGGATAGATTTTTATGTAGTCTATTCCTCAATAGAACCTATGTAAGTAATCCTTTAAGTCCCATCTTTAGTTACACATCTCAATTCTAAACTCTCTGACTTTTGTAGACCTCATGATTTAACCTCTGTTCATGGATGGCTAAAGCCCAGAATTATTATTTAGACTGATAAACATTCCCAAGTAGTGAAAATCATAATATTGTTATCATATTGGATTTCTATTTTTTTCTTTGTGAATTCCCCTTAATTTCTTATTAAATTAAGCATTTTAATTGATATTTTTGCATTTTTAAATGCATATTCAGTGTTTAAAGCAGCAGACATTTTTTCAATTTATCTAGTTCCACTTATTGCCAGGAATGAAAGTCCCATCTCTATCACTCATGGATGAGTTTAACAGATTTATATTTATTTTGACTACAGATATATTTCAATTTGTTTCCTTATTAATTTTTTACCATGCTTTTTTATAGAAATCTTCTGTAGCAGAATTTTCCAAAAACATTGGGGATTTAAAAATATATATATTTCCACTAATAGAATACTGGTATATACTGAATAAAACCTATTATTTTTAACCCATAGCTCCCAGGATCTTTTCCTATTACCTAACTTGTGGACCTGTGTGTGAAGGGTTTGTGACCCAGTCTGTACAATGGACTTGAGGGGTCTGTGAGGCATAGCCCTAGCATGACACTGATCAGTATAACTTATACAGATTTGCAGCACTGTGTGTGTAGTAGGAGCTCAGTCAGTCCTTACTTGCCCCACAGATAATGTAATATCTCAGAAAGAGCTTTCAATATGCCAACAGAGACGTTAGTTATCAAAGTTACAAAGCCAGGAAACAAACTTAAGAGTAATTAGAAGTCCATTTGAAGCAATACCTGGGTTAATTTCTAATAGAAGACTCAGAATAAATGATTACTTTTTATGAAGAGTGATTTTTATTGGGTAGCTTGTATTGAAATTATATTCTTAAATTCTAAATGCTTATATCCTTAAACCTATTAAAATATATTATAATACCATTTGTACTTAATTTGAATTTTTAATTTCAAATTAGATAGCTACTAAATTAATTCCATATAATAAAAATAGTAAGGAGGGAACTAAGGTTAAGAGAAAGGGGAAAATAGAGCAATGAGGAGGTGAGAGAAGGGAAAAAGAGAGGGTGTGGAGGAAGGGAAAACTCACCATGATTAGAGAGTTCACAGCTGTTTCCAAGATCACACAGGCAGTAGGTGGCAAAAGTTAGCACTAAAATCCACTTCTATCTACTAGAATAACGGCCACTATATTACTACTGAAGAGTAGTATTTAATTCCATGGATCTAAAGTCTATTTCTTTTAAAGCCTTGAAATTTAATGCAAATATCTCCAGGTAAACAATTTGGCTCAAGTCCAACCAGGTTTAACAAAAGCAAACCTAGGTCATTTATATTTATTTCCACATAGAGAAACATATAAAGCTTAATTATGGTTTATTGTAAAAAATGAGCCGTACTATTTCCAATTATTCTTTTATTGTAATTTCATATAGATTCACTGTTTGATCTACACTTATTAAGTGTTGGTAAAAATGTTTTGCTTTTTATACATTTTGAATGATTGTTAATAATCTTTCCTTGCAATTATTTCTGCTTGCTGTTTTAATAAATTAGAGCAAATCCACATTAATTATAATCTTATTTTTATGCCCACCTAAAATTTTTTAAGTAGAAACTGGTGTTTTAAAGGTCTATTGTTTGCTCATTTACAATTCTGATTTATGGGTTTACTAAAAGTTTTAGCTATGAGACAAGCTAAGTACAGGGTTCTTTGTTGCTTTTCTTTTTCTTTTTGGCAGTTCCTAAGTGCATATTTTGGATTAAATATACCTAAAACCACAATAAATTTCAATGGCAATGTTGGCAGTAAGAATTAAAATTAAAGAGATATAAATTTTTTAGAATTTTATGTAACTGAAGTTCAACATTCCCAACCTGAAATACAGACTCACATAATAAAGACTTAACACAGAATTTTGTTTCAGCAAAGTCAAGTTCAGACTGAGTTCTGGTTTCTGTCCCATATCAGAATATCCTAGAATAAGTCTTCCTTGCCCATTTATTTTAGTCCAGTGCAATTTCTGCTTTAACCCTACTCCTAGGCTAAATCTGCCTCACAGATATATTTTGTTTAGGCTTACATAGTATTTTCTGAAATAGGAAAATTTTATGTAAAAAATAGATAATAGAATTTTCTTGAAATATGTGAAAATCCTAATAGCAATGGTCTAACATTCTAGCATGACAAAGTCTGTTAAGAAGAGCAGCTCTCTTTTCTTTCTCTCAACACTTTTTTTTTTCATCATTACCTCTCCTTGAAATTTTAGTACCACAGATATTTTATGTGTATCTGAGCTTTATACATCAAAATAGTAAGATTTTTTCCCCCTCTCCACTCCCACCTCACCCCACCCCTGGCAAGAACCAATTTTACCCCTTGGTGTAAGTATCAATGGGGTTAAGCGTGAATGCTTTAGATAACAATGCTTGTGCCTTGCAACACCACAGTCCCTACCACTCCCTGATATATTCCTCCCTAACTGTCCCACTTGTTGATGTCAGCTGCCTACCTCTTTGTAGACATTTGAGTTTGAGACTTCTGTCTTAAGTTTTCGACACTAGATGCTGATATTAGATACACCCAAAATGTCATTGCTACACTATCATAGACTTGTTACTTTGTTGTATTTGTGGTTGTTATTATTGTTTCATGTATAAAATGGGAATAATAATACCTGACTTTATCAATTTTTTTAGGGAATTCAATAAAATAATATGAGTAAAGTACTTGAGGATATATTGTGCACATTATGACATCAACACATATCAATGATAATTATTAACTATTTAAAAGTATTAATATTATTTTTAAAAATCAAATAGAATTCTACTACCCCAAATGCCAATTAAAAAGCTAAAAACTCAAAAATAAAACTTTTTTTTTTTTTTTTGGCTTGGATATTTGTTTGTTTGTTTGTAATGAAAATTTAATTCAGAAAGAAGTTCCTCTTTGATCATGTCACTGAAGTCTGAGCTATGTGTTAAGTCAATGGTTTTTCAGCAAAATCAAGTTCAGACAGTTCTGGTTTCTGTCCCATATAGGAATATCCTAGAATAAGTCTTCCTTGGCCATTTATTTTAGCCCAGTGCAATTTTTGCTTTGACCCTATTCCTGGGCCAAATTACAGGCTAAAACCATTCTTAGAATAGAGAATATTGAAAAAACTGAGTTGGACGGCAAATTCTAGGAAGCCTTGGTAAACAAATCTCTGTTTTTTCTCTAAATAAATGTCTTTTATTCAAACTTACTGAAAAAGCTAATTCTGCTGGTCTTACTTTCAGTTTTTCATTAATAGTCATATTTTACAGAGTTTTGTGGAGTAGGAAGAATGCTTTCATGGAAAAAGTGCTGGATTTAGAGACTAGCTGGTCTACATCTGAATACTGGTTTTGCTTCTACGTAAGCAAGCAAGTATTCTGATTCTCCAAGCCTTCTTACCTTTTTCTGTTTCGTGGATATAACAATGTGTAGGACAGAGAAACATTGTTATGGAAAGATGAATGTCATTTTTGATCTAGGCTACCCTCACCCATACTCCTTCTGAGGAGGGTACTGACTCTTGCTTCTACAGGAAGGAAAGAGCCATATGTTTTTCTCACCCATCACGATGTTCATGGCTGAGACGTCTATAACAAAGGACAGATTAACAAGAGACAAGCACAACAAGTGTATTTAATAGAAGTTCTATGTGACACAGGATTCTTCAGAAATGAAGACACAAAATCCCAGGGGAAACTGTGTATTTTTACACTCAGGTTTGCTAAAGAATGGGAAATCATGTATAAATAAGTATGACTGGGCAAAAGAGGTATGATGTAATGGTAGTAAACTGGAGAGAACATAGCAAGGCCTGTTCCTCCACATTCTTCTGTTTTCGTATCTTCATTCCTTTCTTCTGGGTAAAGGGCAGGAGATCTGTCACATGGGGAGAAGACAGGGGAAATGGGAGGGAGAATTCTTTCTATGGACTTAGGGGAGAAAGGTGGAAGATAATCAGAGAGGGACTTTTCTGCTTATGCCAACGCACCATACTTTGGGCTATTATGTTCTGAGCCCCAATCACTTGCTTCTAGGGTTTTGTTGATGGGTTTTTTTGTTTTGTGTGTGTGTGTGTGTGTGTGTGTGTGTGTGGTTTTTTGCTGTTGTTTGTTTGTTTGCACAAGGAACTTGTTATTCTTCTTTCACCTTTTGAGAAAAAAATGTTTTGCTCTGAAAGGGAGACATGGAGTTCTTAAAAATGTGTTAGAAGATAGGGAGGAGAGGAAGCTAATGAAAGAGATTCTGGAAGAGGTGGGATAACTTGGGTATTTTGAAGTAATATACTGAATACATATCATTCAACACAATTTCCTCTTATTTCTACTGCCTGCCATGATTCCACACGCGATTTTACCATAATATTAATTTCTTACTATGTTCTTATTGGCCTGGGAAAACTATGCCCAAGGACCCACTAAACTAGTAAAATAGTTTCGAGGATTAAACGTGATCATGCATGACCACCTAAAATGTATTTGGGAACCTTAGGTCCTCTAACAAGCAACTTGAAGTCAGGAATGTTTTTTTACTCTTCTTTACATTCCCTTTAGTACCTAGCCTAGCATTGGGAATAACAGAAGAGTGTTTATATGATATAAGCCAGGGGTAGAGATTTCAAAAATCACCTTTACAGTTAAAGTTGCTCCATTACTGATACATATTTATAAGACTGCTTAAGTGTAACCTCTCTGATGTTTATTTGCTGTTTTGTTTATTTTCTTAGCTTCAATATAATCTCTCAATATGCTAGATAGAATGTATTATTTTCTGTTATGTTTTGGTTTTGGCATACATAGGGTAAAATGTGTTAGACTTGGAGTTAAGAGGCCTGAGTTCAAATTCTGCGTTGACTACATATTAGCTTTCTAAATTTGAGCCACTGATCTAACCTCTCTCAACTTTAATTTCTCATCTTATAAATGAGAATAACACCTAACTTACTGAATTGTTTTAAAGTTTTATGTATGTATTATGTATAGCTAAGCTTCTGACTATTTTAGGTGCTGGGTAATTATCTACACTTGTACCAATCCTGGAGTAGCTATTTGACAGTAATGGTAACATTCTAAATAAATGCTATATATATCACTGATCAGAAGAATTGTGGTTATTTTAGTTCATTTATTTAAATTTTGAGCACTATTATGTGCCAGATACTCTTCTATGATTAATGAAAGTAAAGCAAATTTATTTCTCTTAATGCAATACATCATTCATGACTTGATAAATCCACACATTCTTGAATGGTTTTGCTATTTTGTTCAGACAGATAGTGGAGCTGAGTAATTGAGGTGTCTTTCAAAGGAGCTTAGGTTGCACAACCTCTGGTTACACGGAATTTTAAATGTTACTGTGTAGTTATGTAGAACTTGAACTTTCAGGGAAAAAAGCTGGCAGGTATCAATCAGCTTGTTTCAAGCAGAGCATCTTTATGGCATGTTTAGATGTATATCTTTAAGACAAATTCACACTAATTTTTCTAAAGTCAGGGTGTAACAAAACCTGTTCTGTGTATTGAAAGAATGTTATCCTTCCCCATATCAATTAGTTTGCTCTTTTGGCCCTAGGAAGGCAATAAGAACAATTGCAAGGAGCCTGACAGTGTAACTCAGGAAGAATCAGATCATTTAGTCTAAAAAGAACTGTCTCCATGACTTTGCAGGAATCTAGGCCAGTACAGGGATCTTCTCAGCAGTCAGCAAGTTATTTCTCCTCGTGTATCTGTCTTCAAGAGGGACAATATGTGGAAATAACCATAGCAGGAAATGTGGATCCCTCTTTTGAACTATTTAAGTTATTCAAGTTCTTTCAACAAGGAGATAGTTATAAACAAGAATACCTCTTTGTAATGCTTTAAATCTGAGGCACCTATGTCACATAAAACATATTAAATACATTTGTTATGCTTTTCTCTTGTTAATCTGTCTCTTGTTATGAGCATGTCAGCATGAACATTGAGATGGGTGAGAAAAAGATGTTACTTTTTCTCCTCTACATAAGCAAGAGTCACTACCCTCCTTGGAAGGAGTCGGGGTCAGCATAGGCTAGATTATAAATGACACTTTTCTTTCCATAACAATGTTTCTCTGTCCTATACATTGATATACCCATTAAAAAGATCAATGCAAAAAGGCTCCGAGAATCAGAATAATTGCTTGCTTACCTTGAGGCAGAAATGGAATTCTAGGACAAATTTTGGTGAAGAAATGGGATGGAGAGGGAGATTTGGGGGTGTCAATGAGTATTTAAATGACTTATTCAAATTTTAAAATGAGATGAAGATTTCATTTATAGGCCAAGCAGATGATGTGGGATAAACTGGTTAGAAAGGTACAAGCTTATGAATAAATCTGGAAAGAAACAAAATAATTTTCTTTTCAATGTATAGGAGGAAATTATGAGTATGATAGCAATGAGTGAAATAGGAATAATTACAATCATAAACCCTTAGGATTGAATAGCACTTCTTTAATGGTTAAAATTCTCAGACTTTCACAATTTAACCCCTTACATGTTTTTATGGATTGTTTTGAACAGGTACCATTGCATTCAACTGACAGATTGTCTTACTCAAGGTCACGTGTTTCCAGAGTTCTGCCAAATAAAGAACTCAGCTTTTAGTCAGTAATGGGTAGTTAGGGAAAGCCACTCTGTAGTATCCAAAATTGAAAAGAGGGAGAAAACATCTCTAATCTGTCACAAAAGGACATTGGAAAATGTCTCCTACAAAGTTCAGAAAGAACTAAAAGTATAAAGGAGAAACAAATAAAAAAGCAATAATAAACTAAATAACCACTATCCATAGATAAAATGTTTGACTCTTTAAATATTTTATAAAATAAATCCTTGTGAAAATCTTTCAGTGAGTTTTCAACAAACACTTCTCTGAAACATTCCCTAGCATTGGGTCATGTCTAGTAAATGTTCTATTGGACAATTAAATATATATATTTACACACATATATACGTATGTGTATGTATACACACACAAAAAAATAAAAAGTAGTTTCAATATTATACTCAAATTTAAATATTTTAATATCTATGTTATATATTATATCATAGTATGTATAAATCAAATTATATCATTCAAATTTTAAGACTATATTCAATCTCCTTAAACTCTAATAAATGTATACTTCTATATTAAAATATTTTTCACAACCTTCAGACAGATTTTCCCAAATATATGTTTTCCTATTTAGTGCAAAACTATTCATGTTTGTTATAATTTGGAGGCAATTTTGTAAGTATAAACTGACCTTCTATTTTCTGTTGTTTTTGTACTGAATTTTATTTATCTGTTAGTGTTTGCTTAGGTTTTGTTTAGGTTTGCTTTGGTTATCTCTATTTTTAGATTTCCTGTTCATTTTGCTTTATAGGCAAATTTTGCCACTGGAGGCAGTTTGAACATCAAACTAATAAAAATATCCATTTCAGGAAACTTCCAAAGCTGTGTGCAAGATTGCATTTGTAATGATGTACTCATTTTCTTAAACAAGGGCACAGATTTTTAGAAGCTTCAAGAATCACCAAACCTGAATTTTACTGTTTGCTAGCAACATGCGGTTGAATCTTTAAAACTGAATATGAAATTCTTGCTTTTAACAGGTATATTTAACATAGTCATTATGGTTGAGGTGTTTGATCTAACTTCTGTCATATTACGATATTTTTTGTGTGCTTCCTTTCTGTTCCTTTTTGGGTGAGAGTGTCTGTATATTGCTGGGGTTCAGGACACACTACCCGAAATATAGCACATTGGCATTTGCAAAAACAGAAGAAGCAGACAGGTCACTCTCACCTGCCCCTCCCCTGAAGCAGATTTTTGTTTTGTTTTGTTTGGGCAGCTGGCCAGTATGGCGATCTGAACCCTTGACCTTTCTGTTGTCAGGACCACAATCTAACAATTGATCTAACCAGCCAGCCCATATAAAGCAGATTTTAAAATCTTCAATCCAGAGGTGACTGCCCTGTACCCATAGGAAAGGAATGTCTCGATCTCTACATTCTCTCCAGTTTATTACCGTTTGATCACACCCATTTTGTGCAATCATACTTCCCCTTGACTACTTATTCTTCATCAAACCTAAGCATTAAAATACACAGGTTTCCTGTTTCTTTGGGTCTTCATTTCTAAAGGTCCTTGTGTCACATAAAAGTTATATTAAATAAATTTGTTACGTGCTTTTCTCTTGCTAATCTGTCTTTCATTATGGGTATCTCAGCCATGAACCTATTGATGGGGCAAAAAGCTATTACTCTTTTTCCCCTACAATATGGGCTATGTTTTATTTACATATTTCATTTTGTGTTAGTTTGTTTATGCCTCACAACGTTTGATAAAATATACTTTCATTGTAAATAATTTAATTAAATTTTTATTTCTCCTTTAACATAGGATTACTTTAGTGGAGATTTTTGTTTAAAAAAAGAAGCAATATTTCAGTTTCTGATAAAAATTATATATTTTAAGGGATTAGATAATGTAGGATATAAACTTACTACAAATATCTAGATTCTGTGCATGTGTATAACTTATTAACATGCTATTAATTTTTGCCTTCTAGGCACAAACAAAAAGTTGTGTTTATTGTGTACATTGATAGTCGCCTATTCACTTAATGTAATTAATTATATCATTTAAGTTATTTATATTTTTTGCCATTGTTTATTTTTTCTGTCAAAGACTATAAAGTGCATTCAGTGTTGTCACTCAAATTTCACTTATGTTTGATTATTTTCCTGGTGTTCCTAATCATTTTTCTCCAAGTATTTTGCTGCGATATTTAGCATGTACATTCGTAACTATCATATATTCATTATAAATTATCCCTTGTTTATGATAAATCTCTCCCTCTTTCTCTCTGCCTTGAATTCTACTTTGCTTAACATCATCATTTTACTCTATTAATATATATTTAAAAAGCAATGTGAATTTTATTTTGCTTAATGATTCTGCTATTTACACTTGTTGATGTTTCTTTTAATATATCAATGATGTTTTCAATGTTTTCATCATCTCAGGTTATTTAGA
This sequence comes from Cynocephalus volans, assembly GCF_027409185.1. Taxonomy (NCBI): domain Eukaryota; kingdom Metazoa; phylum Chordata; class Mammalia; order Dermoptera; family Cynocephalidae; genus Cynocephalus; species Cynocephalus volans. The sequence goes on from NC_084475.1 coordinate 67,613,878, forward strand.
AGATAGTATTCTGCTTCCAATATAGATTCTATCACTGTGTTTTTCTAAAGACAATCTTTAGGGTATCATAGTCAAGGATAGAATCTAAATAACATGAAGTTTGGCATACTCTTACTGCCTCCCCATCCTCCTTGCACAAAAAAGATAGTAAATATACTACAGAATTTGGAACCTGCCTCCTAGTGGTAGGAGTATCCGCATGTATGATTTGGAAGTATTCAGTAAGAAAGAACTGTCCCTTTTTCCACATTGATTTATTTGGTAATTCATGCCAGAATGAATATTTTGTTTATGCGTTGGGTTGTAATTCAATTCTGCTTTATTTATTTTGTTAGTCAAATTGTTCCAGCTTTGGCTAATGAGAACTCTTTCAGGTTGGCTGCTGTGTCCTTTTGATATGGCCACAACCTTTTGTTCTTGAGCACTTCCTCAATTTCAGGCTTACCCCATTTTTAAATCAAGTCAATTTTCCTATTATTATGTTTTAAGAGTTCTTTATATGCTCCAAATATATGTTCTGTGTTAGATACTGTTTGTAAATATTTTCATCCAATCTGCATCTGGACTTTTAATCTTCTTAATAGCAGCCTGTAAAGTGCAAACATTTTTAAATGTAATGAAATAAAATTTAACCAATTTTTCTTTTATAAGTGATGCTTTTTGTGTTCTATTACAAAAAATCTTTACCTAATCTAAGGTCACAAATATTCATAATTTTTTTAAGTATGAGTTTTATATTTTTGCTCTTATATTTAAAACAATGATCTACTTCATGTCGATTTTAATGTATGGTGTGAGACAAGGGTCAAAGTTCATTTATTTTTGTAGCCTTTAGTCTAGTAAGTAGAAAGACCTCATAAGACAGGCATCGGATAGACTCTTCAGAAGGTATCTCCTTAGGAGCAGTGCTAAAATAGTTCTACTAAACTCTGTTCCAAACCTGCTTTTAAATAAGCTTTAAAACAAACCTCATAAGAATCAAACTAATTTCAAGTAACTGTCAGGTGGAAATATAAACTTTTCAAGCTCTCTGTGATTCTGGAGAATTCTCTGACCTCCTGCTTTCTAGTGGTTCTTTCCATGATCTCAAGTGGTACCCTATCACCTAGGAACAGGTTAGTCTTGAAGAGAATGCTGGTATTTTGCATCGCAAATTTTACCTTCTTGGATTCCTTGAACTCAGAGCTCTGGCTCTTCCACTGCATGGGAACTCTGGAGTCTGTGTTTCCATTTTAAGTACTTCAAATATTCAAAGAATTATGAGTGAAGTTGACTACTAAGAAATAGGCTATCAAAATGAAAATATACTTTCAAATAAGATCACCCATTGTTCATGAAAATATCTAATGGTAATATTTATCCCCTTACTTCTACTTGTGTGTGTGTGACACATTTTATAAGATCACTGACGATATAGAAAAAAGGAATCTTAGAATGAGGGAATAATGCCCACAAAGCATTTACATTAAATATTTTCTTGTGCACCACAGAAAAAGACATAAAAAGTATATTGTTTGATGGGTATGTTTCTCGTAGTAACAATAGTTTTTCATTTAGTTCAGACAATCATTTGAATGTGTGGGACATATAACCAGAGATAGAGATTATGTCTACTTGATATAACTTTGTTTTTCTTTATGTAAAATCAGTTAGTCCATAGCACCATCTTCTTACTACACGGTATATTCCATTCATATCAAGCTTCCTTCCAAATAGGAATTGAGGTAATTTGCAAAGTTGCATGTGCACACTTTATAAAAAACAAAATAAGTAAAAGATCAGGGGAAAATAAAAATATAAACACTAAAAACAAGATAAACCCAGAAGGAAAAGTAGCATCTCAGCCACATGTCCCATGGTTCCCATACACTTTGGAAATTGTCAGAGGAAGAAATGAAAACAGGTTGACTTAGTAAAATATTTTTTATTATTACTGTTACTTTTACACAATTTAGATAAAAATTCTTCATTAAAAACATTCTCGAAGGTTTTCCAAGTTTAATTCATGGCATAAAAACCTTTTACAACACAGTGTCACCCTCTTTTTAAGTAACATCTTCACTGTTTTCCTATGAACGGTATGGTCCAGTTATCCAGAATGCCTCTCCATATCCCTCCATGTCATGTTCTTGCACCTCTGTGTCTCTGTGCCTTTGTGCATGCTAGTCTTTCTGCATGGAGAGCCAACCTCAATCTCTTTTTCTTGGTGAAACGCCATGCAACCTTTAAGACCAATTTAGTGTTTCCTTCCCTCTGACAACTTCTGCAGGACCCCGAAATAAGTTAGTTGCCCTAGTTTCTGTGTATCATTGGTACTTTAGAACAATTGCTGTTATGATAGCATGATAGCACCTCTCAAAACCCATTTTTCGTATGCCTATTAGCCCCAATGCACTGACAGGATAGAAACTATATCTTGTTCAATTCTGCATTCTCAGCGTCTAGCCCATTATAAATAGACACTGCCTGAGTATAAATCCACAATGAATTGTGGATTCCCCTATATTAGCGTAATGGTGGAGCTAAAGGTAGAAGTGGGTGAAAATTCAATGATAAGAACAGTCAGATTAGAAAAGGACTGATATGAGAACTGGGTGCCAAAAGACCTCAAAGGGAATCATGATTTTAGAAACCTAACTTTATAAAAACTATTTCATTAATTGATCTGGATTCACCTTCCAATTAGTGGATTCTTTTTAAAAAAAAATCCTTAGGAATACGGACAAAACTTTGAAATGCTTAATATTACTGGTATAATCCATATAAAGTTTCACCTAATGTAAGTTATATTTGTAAAGGAAGTCACCTCCTTTAGTTTGCACACTGAAAGCATTTTTATTTTATTACATACAACCTTCTTTTGTGGTTGTGATGAGCTATCACGGTCCAATTTTCTTCCAATTGCACAGTACAAAGCAGTTCTCCTAGGAGCTGCTTTTTGAAGATTAAAGCATAGAAATAATTTTATTAATGCAATTTTATTTTTTATAACACCACACTTCAGCAAGCCTGAATTCTTCATGAATATCAGTGATATCAGTGTAGAATTTAATTTACCAGTGGCACAATATGAAAATGCCCTGGTTGCCTGCCCACAAAAATGAGTAGGTATCCTCACAGTAATGCTTGCTGTGAGTCATCAAAGTTTCATGAGAAACTGCAAACTAGTATTATTGGGCTCAAGAACACACTTCAATTGTGACCATTTTGTGCTGTACAAAGTGCTTACCCCTAATCTTAGTTTCCCTGTAGCAGTTCTCTGGCCTAAGAATTGTTTGCCAGTTTATTTTATATAAGTAGAATAAAGAGGCTCATAGACCTGAACGTGACTTGTCAGGGAGGGACAGAGGAGGGCAGATTTGGGACTAGACCTGAGGCTGTGTGACCTCTGACTCAGCTAGGTTTCCCCTCTTTAATTAATAACACTCTTCTTATTTCATCTTTGGAATTGTTCCTAGGAAATGGTAGTGTCAGGGTCAGGACTCCGGAATAAAAGAAAATACATAAGATACAGAGGAAGTTAGAATAAAGTCACAAGTCACTCAGAGGACATTTATTTGTTCATTGATTCTCAAGAAATATTGGGCATCTATTATGGAATTTTCACTCTTCTCAGTACTGAGGATTTATCACGCCCAAGTCCACCCATGCTAACCCCTATTTGTAAAATCAGTACTTTTACACTGCAATCCTATACTTTCAACTACTTCTATTCAGGGATCCGACCTTATTCAGCTCAATTATTAACCCAGTCATTCATTTTTCCATAATTCCATCATGTACTTCAGTTCTGTCTTCTAGGTTAATTGTAAACTCAGGTTTCAAACTAACTGTATCTCATCCCCCACAGAAGTGACAATTCTTCCAAATATTCCAGCTTAGATATTAGGATTTCAGAGTTTGCATAATAACAAATAAGATGACTCTTAAGGTCATGAAGTCTATTAGAGAACCTTAAAGCTAAAACACTAGCTTTAGCTAAGAAAACAATTTCAGTAACTTGGAGGAGAAAGGGAGGTTTTATATGAGTTACAAACTGCTTATTCATAGAAACCAAAAAATACATATGCCTCTATGTTGACTTTTTCACTGTTTTGGGGGGATGGGGGTTATTTGGTTTTTTAAGTTGTGCAGATACAGATATATCTGCTAAGCTTGTGGCCTACTTCAGTTTCTATGGGGAAAAAGAAAAGTATCCTATCCCATGATAGGTGCTTAGATATTAATTACTCTTTCTGAATGATATATAACTAGTAGCAAAGCTAAAATTCAAACCCTAATGTGTCTGGCTCCCAAATCTGTGCCTTTTATTTCATACCACCCAGTTTTTAAATGTTCTGCAGGATGCAATCCCCATCTGATTGAGTTTTGTTTAAATATGATTGCAGAATACTGTTGGGACTCATTCTACTACTTCACTGCTCTGGGATATAGTGAGCAGTTAGCAATCCAGACTCTCTTAGCACTAGATAAAACCACTCACAATCACTTTTACAAGTAGCAAATAGTCTTTTCCAAGGACTATGCACAACGGTAAGAAAATAAAGCCACAAAGTTTTTTAAGCTTTTTAAAGAATCCATTGGATTTATCATTTCATCATTTCTTTTGTATTCTGCTAAATCGGTGCTTCGGTGATAAGGCTTTTATAAACACAGTTTTTCTATCATACTCTTTCCTCTTTTTCTGCTGACCTGCCGATCACAATGCAAGCTGTTTTATCTCTTCTGCTTTGTTTTACTTTTCAAAACAAACTCTAATCGTTCTCATTCTTGAATCTGTCAAAATCAATTATATGAATATTCAGCCTTTACTATATATGTATGAGACCAGAAAAGTGATGTTTTAAATGATCTTTTTCCCCTAAGCTATGTGCTCCCTAAGTGTTTTCAAGCCATAAAGTTATATCTTCTGAGTTTCTTCTCAAAATGAAGTCTTTGCTGCTTTAAACACAACTGAGGCAACAGCATGCTAAACGCTGAGGAGGATTCTGTTCTGCCATCTTCTAAATTGTCAGCCAAGTTCTCACTGTAAAAAATGCTTCACTGGTAATAAAGCAGAATGGAAAACATTACAGTATGATTTCCAGATCCCCAGTGGAGATACCACCGAAACATGGAAAAATGGCCTCTTTGTGGAAATCATACAGGAGCCAGGGAAAGAGAATGAATATTGAAACACACACTACTGTTCTTTGGTAGGTTTCCTTCAGATTAGAATCACAGTCACTAGGGATTTCGACATCACAGAATCTTTTGGAGTGATGTAGTTGCACAGCTGTGCAATTATTTTTGACGCTTTCCAGTATGGTTGAATTTCTGTAATAGAATGAAGATTAAGAACTCTGACCAGTTCTCAGGGGCATTACAAGCTGTCCTAGTACAATGAACAAGCTGCCATTAAGGAGTGTATCCAAGCTCCGACATTATGGGCAGGCAGTCTCCTGTCTATGGCTGATACACTGGTGACAAGATAAGAAATGTGACCTGAGTCAGAATTCTTAAATGTCTGCATCACTGATACCTGGTCAGAGATTAGGTGAACATCTTTTTCTCTTTGAATGTGTGCTAAAAGTCAGATGCTAAACATTAACTGGAAAATTGTGGTGACTGCTTTAAATAATACAGCTTTAGAATTTGGGCATTTAGGGCCAAGCCCGTGGTGCACTTGGGAGAGTGCGGCGCTGGGAGCGCAGCGACGCTCCTGCTGCGGGTTCGGATCCTATATAGGAATGGCCGGTGCGCTCACTGGCTGAGTGCCGGTCACGAAAAAGACAAAAAAAAAAAAAAAAAAATTGGGGCATTTAAAGCAAAAAAGACTTTATGACTTGGATTGAATAACAATTACCTCGCTCTACTTTACCCTCCCATTTTGATCTAGCATATGTGATTGTGGAATTCCTTCCTTTTCTTCCCTTCTTTCCCCTCCTCCTTCATTCCCTCCTTCCGTTCTTTCTCTGTCATTACATTTTTTCTTTTATTCAGATTGGGAAAAAATAATTTCTTACAGTGTTTTAAATTCTATATAAATTTGGTCTGTTGGCATCTAATTTTTGAGGTACTGTTGATGACATTTCTAAGTAGAATTACTTAGGAAGTTAAATTTACCTATTAAGTATTATGCATACAACAAAAACAAAGCATTTTTATGGAGAAATCAAACTCCTGGTGCACGTCTTTAACTCATTAAGATTTCTTTCTGGAAAATATTTACTACAATTAATTATGGCTAAATTAAATATGGTGAATGGATGGCTCCTAAGGGGATAAATTAAATTAAACTGGGAAGAGACCAAAACTAATTGTATTGCATCTTTATAATCAAGTGGCAAGAATTTTTAGTCCACCTCCATCTATCTGCTTTGGTAACACATGCTTTATCAGCATGGCTGATGTTTTTGCATTTTTCTCAGGGTAATATGAAATAAAACATTTACTCCTAGTAAGGGTACTCAAAGAATACTCATTTTTGTTAATGTTACATGTTTATGTTTATGGGACAAAAGTGTTTGAAAGTATAATCATTATACATAGTCATTTACATGATCTACCTGATAATTTAATCCATTTATATTTTATGCATTTATATTTCAACACACATTTCTTAAACGGCTTACGTGTGTGCTAGATATTGGGAGTACAAAGAATAACCTATGGTTCCTGCTTTCAAGTTGGTCTTTGTTCTACTTGGAACCTGGGAACTAATGAAAACAAGTAAATAAAACAATAGATATTGGGTAGATAGATAGTAACGGCTCTTTAATAAAGCTTTATAGAAAGTGCTTTTGAAACACAAATAAAAAGTGTTGAATTTTTTTCTGGGGAAAATCCAGGAAAGTTTCATTAGGAAAGTGACATTTAAAATTGGGTTTTGGAAATTCAAATAGAAAATGAGAAGGCCAATCTAAGCAAGATACTAGTTAACATTTACTGAGCATCCAATATACGTTTTACATACATGGAAAAACTGATGACCAGGTAGGTAAGTAAGATGTCAGTATCACACAGTTGGTGAATGAAAAAGTTGGAATTAAAATGTAGGCAATTCGATTTTAGAATCCATACCTTTAATCTAGGTAACAATGCTCAAATGAATAACATAAAATCTTATATATTGTTCTGGAATATAAAATCCAAGATGCTTGGGAACCTATAGTGATGAGACTAAAAATGTTATTTGTGGTTTAAGCTGGCTGGTTAGCTCACTCTGCTTAGAGTGTAGTACCTGTAACACCAAAGTCAAGGTTCAGATGCCCGTAGATATACTTTATTATGAATATCTTAAAATGTCTGGCCAAAGAACTTAGATTTGATTTATTAGATGTTGAAAATTTTCTGAAGCTCTTCAGCAGAAAAGTCATAAGCTCTGAGGACGGTTGTTGAAATAAGGACTACAGATAGAATTTAAAAACTGAAAGAGAAAAGTATAGTTTTTTAAAAGGACAGCAAGAGCTGCATTGCAGAAAGGAAGGATGAAAGTGTACCCCAGCTGGAGGCTGGCATCAGCACACCCCAGTTCCTCCAACAAATCAATACTATGAGTGTTATTTGGTTTAAACAAAGAAGTAAAACCCTAGACTACTCCAAAAATTGCTTTGTTGTCAGCAGTAGAGAAGGGGCCAAGCTGACCTGAGGTAGGGTAGATGAAACCCAGTGCCATTCAGCAAAACAGGCCACGAAGAACCTTAACATAAGTTAGTAAATAGCAAAAGGGCATTTGAATGGGAAAACTGAGTTGACATCCATTTGAAAGTTTCACAGTGTTTGTCCAATAGAGCACTGAAGATCTCTAAAGACTTCAGAGTGTTTTTCCAAGAGAGTATAACTTTAAAGATTTCTTTGTTAGTTTAATTTTTATAACATATGAAAAAGCATTCCAGTGATTTTGGAGAGGCTGGTTTTCTCATCTGTGCTTTAAGAAGTTCACATACTTGCAAGCATCTAGAGTGGGGCACTGTGTAACCAATGGCAATAAGAATAAATGAAATGCCAGAAGTTCAGTCTAAGCAATAGATAAAGGCATTCTAAATTACAGCAATAAGTATAGAGATGACGATAAAAAAAAAAAAAAAAAACTGAAACCTTGTGCAAGAATGGAGCTTTTCCATGTTCAAGAACAAATATTTCTTCTTTCTAAAGTGTATACCTGTTCATTTCATTTCTTTTTGTTTTATGTTTTTGTTCATGTATTGATGTAATTTCATGTGCTTAACCTGAAGTTTGTGGTGGGAACATACAGTGCTAACAATAATAACAAAAATTGTTCTTCATAGTGGTTTTTGCAAAAGAAAGTATATCATTCTTCTAAAAATATGCAATTTTAAATTAAGCATTTTACTCGTAAGAGTTTAATTATTATCTATGTGTGAGAAAATTATAAGAATAAGCTCAAAAACTCCCCTTTGGGACACATTTTGTACATAGATCCTATTCTCCCATATTATCTAATATTCCAGAAAATGGATAAAATTTTCTATGACCCAACACTGTGGTATCTAGCATTGAGTCCTAAAGTGCTTTAAAAATTAATCATAATTTAATTAGATAGACATAATTAAAATGGAGGGAGGGGATGAAAAGGAGAATGAAAAGAGTACCAAGATGGGCAGAATATAAACCTGGAACCTCTGAGGTGTAAACAGATTGCAGAATATAAACCTGGGACCTCGGGCCGGCCCGTGGCTCACTCGGGAGAGTGCGGTGCTGATAAACCTGGGACCTCTGAGGTGTAAACAGATGTCAATTGCAGGGTTAATTATTAGCATCTATGGTTTAAATGTGTCCTCTCTGAAATTCAGGTGTATCCAGTGAGATAGAAGTGGACCCTTTAAAAGACTATTAGGCTATGATGACCTCTCCATAGTGAATGGGATTAGGTGTCTTCATTAGGCTTGACAAAGGGAGTTTGTTCTTCTCACGCCCTTCAGCTTTCCACCATGTGAGGACACAGGTTTCCTCCTCTCCAGAAGGTACAGCCCTCTTCAGACACCAGATGTCAGTGTCTTTATGTCAGACTTCCATCCTTCAGAACTGTGAAAAAATAAATTTTTTTATTTATTAAATTTGATTATCCAATCTGTGGTATTCTGTTATAGCAGCACAAAACAGACTAAGACAGCATCTCTCTCTCTCTCTCTCTCTCTCTCTCTCTCTCTCTCTCTCTCTCACTTTAGACTTTTAAATAGAATGGCTTTTGGGACATTTTACTTGAATATCTTAGAATCACTTTAAACTCAGTAAGTTTAAAATTGAAGTCATTAGTCTCCTCCACAGGCCCGTCCCACAAATTAAGGTGGTATTTGATGCTCCCTCTCCCTCTTTTACCATAGCCAAGTAATTCCTACCAATTCTACCTCCCACATGTCTTTTAATCTACTTACTCCTCTCCATTCTAATATGACTAATTTGGTATAAGCATACTTTTCCCAGATTATTCAGTAGTTTCGTATGTGGTCTGTCTACATCCACTCTGTCTTCCTCATTTCCCAATACATTCTCTACAGAAAAATCGAAATGATCTTTCTTCAGTACACATCACTTTAGATAGTCACTGTTGGGTGCCTAACTCAAAACCCATTCCCATTCTCCATCACTTCCCTCCAGTAGAGAAACTGGAAAGGATAAATACCAAACTTTGCAACAAGGGATGGCAATATGATACAATTTTTAATAATGTTGAATAGCAGAAGTCTTCTGGGTAGCTTCTGAGAAAGTATTTGCTTTTCTGTTATGGCGGGGGGGGAGGAAGAATACAACTTCAGCCAACCTTCTGCTGGTCTTGAACATGAGTATGGTAGCTGGAGCTGGAGGCACCATCTTACAGCAATGAAGAAAGGGTTAAAACATCTCCTAGTGGCCACCTCTGATGAAAATAAATTAGTGAATTAACATATAAGAGCATAAAGCCAGCTGCCTCCAGTTTGTGGTTTTAGTTGTTTGTGTTGGGGGAGCAACTAACTTTTTTTATTCTTTTTTTCTCAGAAATATTTATTATGGTAAAAAAAATCACATAACATTTACCATCTTAATTTTTAAGTGTACAGTTCAATAGTGCTAAGAATATTTACTCTGTGAAACAGATCTTCAGAATTTTTTCATCTTGCAAATTGGAAACTCTATATCCATTAAACAACTCCTTTTCTCCCCCTTACCACATCCCCTTGTAACCATCATTCTACTTTTTGTTTTTATAAATTTGATTACTTTAGTTACCTCACTTAAGTGGAATCACATAGTATCTGCCTTTTGGTGACAGGTTTACTTCACTTCACATAATGTCCTCAAGGTTCATCCATGTTGTAGCATGTAACAGGATTTGCCTATTAAGGCTGAGTTATATTACATTGTAGGCATGTACCACATTTTGTTCATCCATTTGTGTATTGATTGAGATTTGGGTTGCTTCAACCTCTTGGCTATTATAAATAGTACTATTATGAACAAAAGTGAGCAACTATCTCTTCAAGATCCTGCTTTCAATTATATTGGATATATACCCAGAAGTGGGATTGATAGATTATAAGATAGTTCTATTTTTTATTTTTTTGAGGAAAGTCCATACTGTTTTTGATAGAAATTGCACCATTTGCAATCCAACATGCAGTGCACAGGGGTTCCAATTTCCCCACATCCTCGTCAGCACTTGTTATTTTCTGTTTCTTTGCTCCTTTGTCTATTTTTATAGTAGCCATTCTAAAGTCTATAAGGTGATTTTGCATTGTGGTTTTGAGTTGGAATTCTTTGATCATTAGTGGCATTGAGTATCTTCTTGTATGCTCAATAATCATTTGTATACATTTGGAGAAATGTCTATTCAAGTCTTTCATCAATTTCTTAATCAAACTATTTGATTTTTGTAGTTTAGTTATAGGAGTTCTTATGTATTCTAGATAGTAACTCCTTTTCAGATATATAATTTGCAAATATTTTTTCCATACGTTGTCTTTTCACTCTGTTGATTTTATCATTTGCATAAAAATTTTTAAATTTGATGTAATTCCATTTGTCTATTTTTGCTTTTGTTACCTGTTCTTTCTGTATCACATCTAAGAAATCATGCCAAGTTCAATGCCATGGATTTATCCATAAGTTTGCTTCTAGATTTATAGTCTGGGATCTTACTTTTAGGTCTTTAATCTATTTTGAGTTAAAGTTTACATAAAATATAAAATAAGGATCTAATTTCATTTTCTACACTAAAACATTTTTTAATAAAAAAAAAATGTGACAAGATTCAAGACCATTTCATGATAAAAAATAAACACCCAAAAATACCAGGAATAGAAAAAAACTGTCTCATCATAATAAATGTCACATATGAAAAGCCCACCGCTAACATCCTACTCAGTGATAAAAGTTGAAAGATTTTCCTCTAAAATCAAGAACAGCTGTGGATATCTAGTTTTCCCAGAACTATTTGTTGAAGAGACTGTCCTTTCTCCATTGAGTGTTTTTTGCAACCTTATTAAGGAATACTTGACCATATATGTGTGCGTTTATTTGGGGGCTTTATATTATTTTCCCACTAGTCTATTTGTCTGTCTTTATGCTAGTACCATGCTGTTTTGATTACTATGACTTTGTAATGTGCTTTGAAATCATGAAGTATGAGTCTTCCAGTTTTGTCCTCTTTCTCAAAATTGTTTTGGCTACTTGGGGACTCAAGATTCCATATGATATTAGGATAAATATTTCTATTTCTGCAAAAAATGTTCTTAGATTTTGACATGGATTGCACTAAATATGTACATTGCTTTGGGTTGTATAAACATTTTAACAATATTAAGTCTTCTAATCCATTAACATAAAATGGGCTTCCATTTATTTTTTCTTCTTCAAAATTTTCAGCAATGTTTGTGCTTTTTAGTGTACAAGTCTTTCACCTCCTTGGTTAGGTTGACTCAAAGTGTTTAGAATACTTAGAATTCTTTTATATTTTTTGATGTTATTGTAATTTGTTTTTGAATTACCTTTGAGATTGTTTATTATTAGTATATAGGAACATAACTGATATTTATTTGTAATTCTGTATTCTTCAAATTTGCTGAATTTGTTTTTAGTTCTAAGATTTTGTGGAATTTTTTTGTGAAATTTTTATGGGTTTCTACATGTAAGATTATGCCATTTGCAAATAGATATAATTTTACTATTTTCTTTGCAGTTTGGGTGGCTTTTATTTATTTTTCATGTCTAATTGCTCTGGCTAGGTCTTCTGATACTATGTGAATAGAAGCGGGAAGAATAGCTTTGTTCCTGATTTTAGAGGAAAGGCTTTCAGTCTTTTACCATTGAGTATAATGCTAGTTGTGGGCTTTTCATATATGTCCTTTATTATAATGAGATAGTTTTCTTCTAATCATAGCATCTTTGAATGCTAATTTTTTATCACAAAAGGGTGTTAGATCTTGCCACATGCTATTTTCTGCATCAGTTGAGATAATTAAGCAGTTCTTGACCTTCATTATGTTAGTATGATATAATTGATTTTCATATATAAAACAATCCTTGTAATACAGGATTAAACTTCATTTGTTCATGGTTTGTAATTTTTTAAATGTGCTGTTGAATTCAATAAGGTAGTATTTTGATGAGAATTTTTGCATCAATAATATTCATCAGGGATATTAGTTCATAGTTTTCTTTTCCTTTAGTCTTTGTCTGGCCTTGGGTAATAAGGGTAATGCTAACCTCATAGAATGAACTTGAAAGTGTTCTTTCCTTTTCAATTTTTTTAAAGAGTTTGAGGGAAATTGGTGCTAATTTTACTGTAAGTGTTTGCTAGAATTCTCCAGTGTAGCATCTGATTCTGGATTTACTTTTGGGTGAGGTGTTTGATTACCAATTCAATCTTTTTATTCATTATTGGTCTGTTCACATTTTAAATTTCTTGGTGATTCAGTTTTGGTAGGTTGTTTGTTTCTATGAATTCATCCATTTCCTGTAGTTATCCAAATTGTTGGTGTAAAATCATTCATAGTATTCATTTCTTTTTTTTTTTTTTTTTTTGGTCGTTTTTGTGACCGGCACTCAGCCAGTGAGTGTACCGGTCATTCCTATAGAGGATCCGAACCGGCGGCAGGAGCATCGCTGCGCTCCCAGCGCCGCACTCTACTGAGTGCGCCACCGGCTCGGCCCCATAGTATTCATTTCTAATCTTATATATTTCTATGGCAACAGTTGTAATGTCTTCTCTTTCATTTCTGATTGTAGTTATTTGATTCTTTCCTCTATTTTTCTTAGTTAATCTAAGGGTTTATTGGTTTTGTTGCTTTTAAAAAAACAAACAACTAAGTTTTTGTTGACTTTTTAATTATTTTTTAGCTATTTTATCTTTTCTCTAATCCTTATTGTATTCATAATTCTGCTAGCTTTGAATTTAGTTTGCTCATTTTGTTCATTTGTTTGTTTCCTGTGGTATAAAATTAGGTTGTTAATTTAAAGGTTTATTTTAATGTACACATTTATAGGTATACACTTCTCTCTTTTCACTTCTTTTTCTGTATCTCACAAATTTTAGTGTGTGTTTTCATTCTCATTTTTCTTGATACTTTTAAATTTCCGTTTTGACCTCTTTATAGACACATTGATGATTTAAGAGTGTATTGTTTAATCAGCCACATATTTGTGTATATTCCAGTTCTTTCTGCTATTGATTTCTAGTTTCATTCTATTACGATTATAATACACACTTTGTATGATTTCAGGCTTCTTGAATCTTTTAAGACTTATTTTTTGGCTTAACATATGATCTATCCTAAAGAATTTTCTATGTGCATTTGAGAAAAATGTATATTCTACTGTTGTTAGGTAGAGTGTTCTGCATAATCCAGTTGATCTAGTGTTGTTCAAGTCCTCTATTTTCTTTTTGATATTATTTTCTAGTTGTTCTATTCACTATTGAAAGTGGAGTATTAAAGTCTCCTACAATTAGTATGTGGCTGTCTATTTCTCCTTCCAATTCTGTCAATGTTTTCTTCATATATTTAGAAGCTCTGAGGTTTGTGTATTTGCAATTGTTATATCTTCTTGAGAATTGACCCTTTCATTATTATAATGTCATTTGTCCTTGTGACAGTTTTTGACTTAAAGTCTATTTTATCTGATATTAATATATCTGTTAGTCTGATTCTGTTGCTTATAGCAAAATTACCTGGAACTGGGTGACTTAAAATGAAATTTCTTGCTTACAGTTTTGGAGCCTGGGAAGTCCAAAGTCCAGGAAACACATCTACTGAAGGTCCTGGTAGTGGTGACAGTGACCCATGGTTCTAACATGGCAGAAAATGGCAGAACAAAGAGAGACTCTCATGTGCTCTCCTTTTAAAGCTCTCAGAGCCCCACCCACAGCCACCATTAAACCATCAACTTAATCACCTCTTCAAGGCCCCACATTTCAATTACGATAATAGGATTCCCCACCCTCTTTACACTGTCACAGTAGAGACTAAGTTTTGAGGGGACATCAATCCAAAGCAGTATAGCTGCCTCTGATCTCTTTTGTTTACAGTTTAAAATAATTTTTCCATCCTTTCTTTTCAGCCTAAGTGTGTCCTTGAATCTAAAGTGAATCTTTTATGCATAGAACATAGCACTTGTTTATCATCCATTCAATCAATCTATGACTTTTGCTTAGATAGTTTAATGTATTTACATTTAAGGTAATTATTGAGCAGAAAGGAATTATTATTGACATTTTATTTGTTTGCTTCTGATTTGTAGCTTTTTTGTTTGTTTCTTCATTCCAAATTACCACCTTCATTTGTGTGTTGTTGATTATTTGCAGTGACAAACTTTGATTCCCTTCTCATTTCCTTTTGAGTATATTCTGTAGATATTTTCTTTTTGCTTACCATTGCAAATACGTAAAACATCTTAAAGTTATAGCATTCTACTTCAAACTGATAACAATTTAACTTTGATCACATACAAAAACTCTACTCCCTACATCTTTGTTTATTGTATACCCATTAACGTAGTTGGTGTTAATAGATTGTGTTCTTCTGATTTTTTTTTTTTTTTATTGCCTTTTAGCTCATGGAGCATCTTTTGACAATATTTTGAATTCTTTGTCTGGCAGGTCATAGATCTGTATTTACTCTGGGTCTTTTTCTGGAGTTTTATAGTTTATTTATGTTTTTGTCATTTAAATTCTATGCACCAAAATTATAACAATCCGGGCTACTATACTTGTTCCTGTATTTACTTTTGCTGAAGAACTTTATATTTTCATTTCGTTTCACGTTGCTGTCTAGCATTTTTTTTTCAACTTAAAGTATTTTCTTTAACATTTCGTATATATCAGGTCTAGTGACAATAGACTACCTCAGCTTTTGTTTATCTGGGAAAGATTTAATTTCTTTATTTTTGAAGGAAAGTTTTCCCTGATACAGTATTCTTAGTTGACAGTTTTTTTCTTTCAGCATTTTAAATGTATTATCCCACTCTCTTCTGGCCTGTAAGAGTTCTCCAGAGAAACCCACTGATAATCTTACGAAAGCATTCTCATATATGACAAGTTGCTTTTCCGTTGATGATTTCAAGATTCTCTCTTTATCTTTTATTTCAGTCAGTTTTATCATAATGTGTCTTGGTGTGGTTCTCTTTGGATTTTCCTAGTTGGTGTTTCCTAATCTTAAATTTGCATATTGATTTATTTCATCAAATTTGGAAAGTTTTTGGTCATTATTTCTTCAAATAAGCACTCTTCTTTGCCCCTTTCTTACCGCTTCTTTTTCTGAGATTTCCATAATGTATATATTAGTCCACTTAATTGTGTCCCACACATCTCTTAGGTTCACATCAGTTTTCTTCATTCTTTTTTTCTTTTGCTCCTCTGACTCAGTGATTTCAAGGGACCTGTCTTTAAGTTCGCTGATTCTTTTTTCTGCCTGATTAAGTTTGCTGTTGAACCCACCTAGTAATTTGTTTAGTTCAGTTATTGTGTTATTCAACTCCAGAATTTCTTTTTTATGGTTTCTATTTCTTTGTTGTTATTCTTATTTTGTTCATGTTGTGTTCTTCTGATTTTGTTTTATTGTCTTCTAGCTCTACTGTTAAATCTTTTGAAAGTATTTGAAATTCTTTGTCAGGCAGCTCACAGATCTGCATTTATTTAATGTCTTTTTCTGGAGTTTTATTTTGTTTTTTTAATTGGGCCATGTTTTTCTGTTTCTTGGTATGCCTTGTAATCTTTTTGCTGGGATGTGAGCATGTGATCTGCAAGAAGATCTTCACTAATCAGCCCAGGTACAAGTTCTAGGACCTTTCACATCTTTTCTGATTTCTTGCTCCCTTTGCTTTCTGCTTGTGGAATTTGAGCTCAAATGTGCCACCATGTTTACCTATTTTCAGCAGGCTTTCAAACTTTGCCACTGGCCTGTCAGTGCTTCAGTGTTTTGAGTCAGGTGAGATAGATTACTGTCCCTCAGGCAGTCACCAGACAAGCTAGAATGTTGGATACATAAATATTTCTTTTTTTGTTGTTTCAGAGAAGGATTTCCAATATGGAAATTTCCCTCCTGGTTACACATGCTTTGCCACATAGGGGGAGGGTCATGGATAGGTGCAAAATGCCACAAATTTGTCTATCCCTTATACTGGAATCCATTATTTGTTTTAGATTGGTCTGGGTGCTGTGGCTACTGAACTGGTTGGCAAAGGGGCCTGGAGCTTTGTAATCCACCATCTTGTTGACATCCAGCAACTAACTTTATAAACCACTGCTAATCAGTTCAATGTACTATTTACCTAAAAGCTTCAATTGAACATTTATCTAAGCTTAAGTATATTTCTAAAAATAGTTTAAAGTCTCCTCTTGCCCTTTGTATATAATTCACTCTAGCATAGAAAACAAGGCTGTTTATAATCTGGCCCCTATATAGAATTATAGATTTATTGTTTCCCTGATATTGAACTCTACAATATAGCCAAAATTTAATTTTAATTTTAATTTTTAGCCAACATATTCTCTGGAATTTTGCATTTAACATTTTACTTTTCTAGAATATTTTGTCTCACTTCCATCTCCCACACCAACCTCAACTCTACCCTCCCTTTGTCTAGTTAACCTCTTCTCAATATTTTTTAATATTTTCTTGTCACCGGTTTCTATTTATTTCACCTGTAAATTCAATTCAATTTAATTTACATCTTCTAATTTTATTGTCCATATCTCTTAATCTACCATTTATATTTAGATCTATTTGTTTCTTCATGAGTAACTTCTTCAATATTTGTATACCCATTTATTAGTTTTCTCTTTAAGTGTGCCTCATATGCTTTATAATTGTCCATTAAATTTTCAGTCTAGTGACCATTTTTTTTATTTTTGGATTTTTTTAATGTTTTACCTTGTATTTTTAAAAGGATTTTGATTTCTTGCTATCTGTATATTCAGCGATTACTCTTTATCTTTATTTATATATTAAAAGATATTTTACACATTGTTTTTGTCTTTGAACTTTATGAAATATCAATTTATATTTGTCTGATAATTATCTCTTCTGACGGCTTATTTTCTTCTGTGTTTTTAATTTTGGATTTTGAGCTCATATTTTTCTAATCTTAATCAGAGAAAATGTTTAGAATCTTGTTGATGATGAGTCCCTCCAGAGAAGACGTACATATGTTTATGCCAAGTGCTCAAGGATTTAGTATCTTAGAAATATGTTAATTTAATATTACTGGATTTAGTTTTTCTGAGATTATTTGTGTGTTGGTTAATTTTATGTGTTAGCTTGACTGAACTAAGGGATGCTCAGCAGCTGGTAAAACATTGTTTCTGGTTCGTCTGTGAGGGTGATTCCAGAAGGGATTACATTTAAATTTAATTGCATTGCATCAACAGACTGAGTAAAGATCTACATTCATCAGTGTGGGTGGGCGTTATCCAATCTGTGGAGGGCTTGAATAGAACAAAAGGTAAAGAAAAGTTTTATTCTTCCTGACTTAAGTTGGGACATTTATCTTCTTCTGCGCTTGAAGAATCAGAACTGCTGATTCTTAAACCTTCAGACTTAGAGATTTATACCACTATCTTCCCTAGTTTTCCAGCTTTGACATGGTATATTGTGGGACTTCTCAGCTCCATAAGCAAATGAGTCAATTCTCATAATAAATCTTTTATATGTCTATGGATATTTTCTTGGTTCTTTTTCTCTGGAGAACCATTACCAATATACTTTGGTAATGCAAATTTAAGCCTAAAATTTATTTCCATGCCCCTGTGTTGGGGAAGGTATTTTTCCTGGTTCAAATTTTCTTTTTTAGAGTCAAAGCTAAATATGAGAGTCTGATATTTGTACCTTTGATCTTGCACAGGCTCCAGATATTGCCACCTTTTGTGAGCAGCCCCTAAACCCTAAAATCTAATACTCTTGGTTTTCTGCTATTAGCAAACATCGTCAACAAACCCAGAACAAGTTTGTGTTTATTATTCAGGTTTTATTTCTTCATTTTTATTCCTCAAAAGGTCCATGTGTTTATCTGTGTGTGTGTGTGTGTGTGTGTGTGTGTGTGTTTATGTGCACCTGCCTTTATATTTTAAGATATTCTCTTCACTAACTAGTAGGAAGAAGGTTTTTTTCTAGAGTAACTAGTTCTCTCTCTCTCTTTCTCTCTCTGGCAGCGACAGACATTTCTTATTCATTAGATATCATCTTGAATGCCAGCTTTTTTAGAAAGCATTCACTGTCCACAAATTTTCACCGCAGATTTAGGTAAGTACCCATCTGTGCCTGTTATCAATTTGTTGCCTCTTAGCTCCAAATTAATTTTTTTGCTTGCTTTGTGAAAATGGATCTTGGCCCTTTAAATATTTTTCCTTCGCTGGCACACTGTTAAACTTTATCAGTAGAAGGTACTATGGGTTAAATGCATCCCCCAAAAGTTCATGTATTAGAAACATAACCCCATTGTAAGAATGCTAAGATGGTGGTAAATCCAATTATATTTGAAAGGTGGGGCCTTTAAGAGGCAATTAAATTGTGAGGACTATGCCATTGTGAATAGACTGATCCATTCATGGAGTAATGGGCATGGTTCTGATGGCTTTATAAGGAGAGCAAGTGAGAAGGTTAGTTCTTTCTTGTTTAGCCCTTTCTCACCATGTGATATGCTGTGTCACTGTAGAGAGTCATCACCAAGAAAATAGCCTTCACCAGATATGTTCTCTAGACCTTAAACTTCTCAGCCTCAAAAACTATAAAAATAAATTTTATTTCTTTGTAAATTACCCAATTTCAGGTATTCTGTTATAAGCAACGGAAAATGGACTAATACCAAAGGTGATGGAGAGACACAGCAGGAGAAAAGAGTTTTACTCCTTGCTTTCTGTGTTCTTCACTCAGTCAATTTTTGCATGCATATGGTTTCCCTGGTGCCTGGCTCCTTCAGTGCCCTTTTCTCTTTGGGTACTTATGTAGCACAGTATCTCTGGTGAACACCTGTGAACAGTTTTCCCTAACATCCTAGAGGGCACATTTTTGCAAATCTAGAGAATAGATTTCCAGCAAGTTCTGCTGATGTAACACTACATCAACTTAGCTGCCATTCAATGAACAATGGCCAGGCTCTCTCCAACAAAGTCTGGATTTCAACCGTTGAGAGCAGTACGTGGGCTCTTTCTTGGGCACTGTATCTCAGATTTACTGTTAGTGATTGATCCTTATATTTTCTATTTCTGTATTATTTCATTTTCTCTTTACTTCTTGTTAACCAATCTTTCCTTATGTCATTCCTGTGTTATAATTAGTAATTCTTTATATTAAACTTTTCCTGTTCAAATTACTTTACATCTTTTCTCTCCTGATTGGACCCCAACTGATTCACCATCTATTGCCTTCCCATAAGACATTTTTTGTCTTTTTAATATACTCATCATTTTGTACTGTAAGCTCTTTTCAAGACCTGTCTTCCATATATTATTGTAGTTGGTTCATAAAAGTATTTAATAAGTATATATGGAACAAAAGAATGGCTAATAAATAAAGCATTGTCCAATTTTTGTCTATGCTATTCTCAACTGAAAATCTTAACTCCCTGAAATATCTAAGTACATAAACATATTACCCTATTCAAATATAAGTGCATGGTTTTCCTGTGTTTGAGAAAAATAATCCAAATTAACTAATTTGTCTAACAGATAAGCATAGTATTAAAAATGTTCGATATGAAATTATAAATGCTTTTCAATATGTTCTATTAATGGAGCTAATCTTACTAATGTATCCAAGCTAGAACTTTAGAAGAACATATAAGTAGATAAAAAGCCAGACTTTAGTGTGCTTATGCATCCTCTTGCTTCCCACTGAAGCAAACCTCTTATATTTAGATCTTTCACAAAAATCCCTTTTGCAGAGAATGTCATAGTTATGGTATACCCAACTTTATCTAGATGGCTTCGTTTTTTGTTTTTGTTTTTGTTTTTTTTTTGTCTTTTTCGTGACCGGCACTCAGCCAGTGAGTGCACCAGCCATTCCCATATAGGATCCGAACCTGCTGTGGGAGCGTCACCCCACTCCCAGCGCCGAGTGCGCCATGGGCTCGGCCCTAGATGGCTTCTGATTCAGCTCTCTGGCAAAGAAAACGGGAAATAGTAACAGAGGAAAGAAAGAAAATTTAATAAGATCATCTACAGGAGAACAGCATCTAGAAAAAGCAATTACTATGTTTTTTATTAGTTTCTTATGCCCATTTTCTCCGTCCTGTACTATTTGGACCGGTAGGAAATCCAACATACTTCTCTCAAGAAGAAGATAATAGACAGAACACAAAGAAAAATGCATTTTTTTAAAAAAAACAACTTCTGTCTCAGGTACAAAATAATAAATTTGAAAGAATGTGTGATTACTCAGAATCAGTGTTCCTCATTACCATTATTTCAAACTTGCAAAACCAAATGAAATTTTCCTCTACTGGAGGAGGGAAGAAAGAGAATTACACAGGGAAAATGGAATGCTGAGAATCTAGTGGATTCTTTGATAAGTCTTCACCCCATCCTTCCCCTGCCAGATATCAGTGACTAGAAATTCCAGAAAACTCATAATCTAAAGTAATCTAATCAGACTAGAGATGATGAAAAATTTGTAATACAAGATGAGCTAATCAGAGCCAATTTCAGGCCTGAATCAAGGGCACAGTCCTCAAAAATTGTTTTTAAACTTTCTTAACTAATTAAGGTATGTTTGGTCAAATTTTCAGTGAAGAACATGGCTCAAGAAAACAAGAAAAAGAGCACAGATCTCCAACTGAAACCTGAGATGCTCAAGAATCTTGTTACTAAGTCTAGAGGAAGAGACATCTATGCCCCCAAAATGGGGGTGGGGTGGGAGGTGCCACTATTGGTCTATAGAGTTTACTGAAATCAAATCTATAAAAAGCCAACTAGGATTTTGAGAAACTTGCACTACTCAAAGAGCTACAGGGATTAAAAGTGACTGTGACTGTTTAAGACCAAAATAAAGGAAATTTTACTCAGACTCCCACTTCTACAGGCATGAAACAGCTCTCACTATATGTGTCCATTCCATCAAAGAAATTATAAAGTGAAGGGCATGCAGGAGGTGGAGCCAGGAACATAGAGACTGATGGACTGAAGAATGACTATGGGGGAGCATTACCAGGACTTTATCTAGAAGCATTACCAGCGTTATTTTAGAGTGTCTATGGGCCAGTGACTACTGTATGCCTCCTGTTCTTCCCCTTTCTTAATGGAAACATTTATTGTTATTATCTTGTCCTTGTTCCACTACTGCGTGTGGTTTCATTGAAGGGATGTGAAAATAACCTGTCATGCTATTTCATAAACCCCAGATCAAGAGGAGCCATATTGATCCAGATGTAGAAAGTTTCACAAAATCCTGGGTTTTGAGTCTCTTATAAATCTTCCTCATGGAGGAGTACACATATTCTATGCTTTGGAAGAAATAAAATGAAAATTTGTAACCAAAGGTTAGTCTATGATAAATTGTGTTATTATTTTCAGTTATTTGCTACTTTAGCTGTAATAGGATTATACATCTCTACCCACTGTCATGTGACTTGGACTGACTCTTTGCAAGAGAGATATTCTCCCCTCTTTCATTGGCATAAGATTAGCCACTTTACTTGCTTTAGCCAGTCAAATAATAAAAGAGGTGTCATAAGCTATTCTGGACAGAAGCTTTAAAATCCATCTTGTGATCCTTCCAGTTATCTTTCATTTCACCCTGTGCCTGCAAAATAGCATACCCTAGATCAGGATTAATCCTTTAGCTACATCTCAGGACACAGAAAGACCCCAGTCAAAGCTGATTAATGAAATATAGTTAGCATCTTGTCTAGTCCTGAGTCTGAAAAAAAAATTAGGCTCTATAGCCTTAGCCACTAATAAGCTGGGTAAATCTAATAATTTAAATCTTACTCAATAATGTATAGCACATTTGTTATATCATGATATAAAAAGAAATATATATTTTGTCTTTATTCCTTGTTCCTGGCATGGAGCTTCTAATTTCTTGAGTCATAGGGGTGAGAAAATTGTCTTTTGTCATTCATAAGAAGCTTCTTTCAACCTCATCTGAGTTTATACTAATAAGGTGACTTTTGGTGGGCCCTTAGATCGCTTCAGGATGGGAGATGTTTCTCAGAGGAACCAACTAAGTGATTAGAAGGTTGGAACTTTGAGCTTTACCTCTTCGATCAGGGGGTGGGACTGGAGATTGAGTTAGTAACTATTTGAAACAGAAAAAAAAAAACTGTTTTTACTACTCTCACATAGTCAATATAGTGCAGAACACTTCTGACAGCAGATGTGTGTTGTTTTTTTTCACCTGTGTACTAAGCAATTCTCCAGCACACACCAGCTGGGTGTCCTACAATTTAACTCAATTATGAACTATCTTCCTGGAATTAACATCAGCTCCCACAGGTTAAGAGCCCAGTCCCACAAGACTGCCCTCCTTCAGATGCCAATCATAAGCTCCTTTGTTTTTCCTGTGCTTCTGACAGATCAACTACAGATCAGGGGTTCCCATGACCTCCTTTGTTTGATTAATTTGGTAGAGTGACTCACAGAAGTCAGGGAAACACTTTACCAACTATTGAGTAGCCAGATGAAAAGATACAAAGGACAAGGTATGAGAGAAAAGGCAGGGAGCTTCCATGCCCTGTCTGGACACACCATCCTCCAGGTACCTCCACGTGTCTACAATCCAGAAGTTCTTTAAACCCTATCATTTTGGGTTTGTATGTAGGCTTCATTATGTAAGCACAGCTAATTAAATCATTAGCCATTAGTGATTAACTCAACCTTCTGTCTCTCTTCCCTCCCTGGAGGTTGGTGGGGTGGGACTGAAATTTCCAAATTTTCCCTCTAATCACATGGTTGGTTTTCCTAGCACCTACTTCCTCATCCTGAGGCTGTCCAGGAGCTGCAAGCCATTAGCCATCTCATGAACATACTAAAAGACACTCACTACTTTGAAGATTTCAAGGGTTTTAGGAGCTGTGTGCCAGGAAATGGGGATAAAGTCCAATATACACAATGTCACAATCACCAGTGATTTAGTCAATCATGTCCATATAATGAAACCTCCATAAAAACCACTAAACAAGGTTCTCAGAGCTTCTGGGTTGGTGAATGCATCCATGTGCTGAGAGGGTGGTACACACCAAATCCTGGGAAATAGGATCTCCTGTGCTCAGGATCTGTCCAGACCTTGCCCTATGTCCCTCTTCTGTGGCTTTTCATTTGTATATCCTTACAATAATACTGACAATAATAATAATTCCATGAGCCATTCTAGTAAATTATTGAACTTTACAAAGGGTTTATAGAAACCCCCAATTTATTGCCAGTTGATCAGAAGTACAGGAAGCCTGGGACTTGTAATTGGCATGAGAAGTGACAGCAGTTTCATGCTGAACCCTTAACCTGTGGAGTCTAAAGCTAACTCCTGGTAGTTACTGTCTGAATTGAATTGTTGTGCACCCAGTTGGTGTCTGGACAGCTAGAAACTTGGCTTTTCATGTGAAAAAAAAACCATTTGGTGTCAGAAGTGTTGTGAGTATAAGTAGTTCATAACCTTTTATACCTGATAACTGTCTTAATTCATGAAATTTTATTGAGATTGAATATTTTCAGATTATAAACTTCTGTAGGGGACCGTAGGTATTCACTAATATTTCTTACATTTTCCTGAATAACACGTATCCAGATAATAAATCTCTGTTAAGGCTTCTCTGAGGTGCTTGAGAACTTAGGACAAAGCTAAAATATCTAGTCCATAATTTTAGAGCTAATGATCTCCTATTTAACACTCACAGGAAAGGTAATGTATCAGAATGGAACTGATTTTCTAAAAGAATTGAGAAAAAGTAATCAAGCATAGTATTCTAGGAGACAACAATAACATTTTAAAAGTAAATTGCAAATTGTTAAGATGAGTTCTAAGTAAGAAAAGTCAATAGACTTTGGTAAATACTGTGTTACTGTATAAATGACATTGAGTCAGTGAGAATTTTGTGAATAAAGCCTGCTGATTTAGGTCAATGTTAAGAAATTACTGGAAAAAAAAACAATAAAGATGACAATCCTTAAAATCTGTATTCTTCTACTGTATGAACACTAATCATCCCAGTTTCCTAGTTGCGGGAATAAAGGAGCTCAAAGATTAACACATGAAATTTTACCACACATGAACCTAGTAACAGGATGTAGGGTAAATGCTGGACACAGCCCTATTCCCACCTCTCCATGCATACCAGAGTTTCCCCTCTCCCTAGGAGACTAGCCCTGGCCAAGGTAGTTACTCAAGGGAAGGCACATCCCCTTGAAGAACAAAAAGAAGGTTGGAGGGACCGGAAGTAAATGAACTAGCACCCTGGCACCAGGAGAGTAGCAAGCAAGTAGATTAACTTATCTGCTCAGCCAGATCTCCTGGTGTGCTCTGAGTTACGTGAGCTGGGTGAGGCAAGCCTGAAAGTGATTTACACCCCGACTCTGATCTCTTCACTGTATAACTGTTGTATGTACTCTGCGGCGGCATGGGTATCTGACTGACCCTCTGCCATCAGTGTCTCTCGTAAGTTTAATAAACCAATGTATCTACCTTTTGGGCCTCCGGGTGAGTTTTTTGGAATAGAAAATCACTATGTGAGTGCCCTCATAGATTTGGGGCTCCCGTGTTACACAAGAAATGTGCCCTTTCAATTGTTGTAGAAACTGAATTACATGCATACTATTAATTTCCTAGATTAGTAATCTAATAAGAACTGGGCATTTTCAACAACATGTTAACACAGCTAATTTTTTTTTTTTTTTAAAACCTATCCTCCTACCTATTAGGCCATGAACTCTGTCTGGCCAAGGACTATGTCTTTTTTCTTTCGTTTCTTTATTTTTTTTTTCCAAGATATAATATTATGCCTAGAACAGAGTAGTTACATACATATTTTAAATGCTGAATAATTGAATTAATGAACTTAAGAGTAAATCTTAATCATTTTCCTGTGACTACTCTTCTATAAGTAACATACACATACTCTGTAAATGGAAATATTGAAAGGGATCTTCACCGGAGAACAACCATTTTGGGGGTAATTAGGACCCAACAGAAAATTTCAGATAGCCGTAATTTGGGAACTGATAATTACCAATTCCCTGAGGTGAGAGAGCAAATGAAAAACTGACTGTATGGCTGAAACTGCCCAGAGATGAAATCATGCCCCAAAAGGATCCTTCTCAAAAGTCTATTTCTGTTTATCTCCCATTACACCTCCTTATACTGATCTACTTTAGATGTTGCACACCTACAATTAAGGAATGATACTAAGTTTTCTTGTTTTTCTTATCTCCCTAATCAACTGCAAACAGAGAAAATCCAAGGGAAAGACAAAATACCCTAGTGGATTATTAACTTACCTTCTTGCTTAAAGGAAAATTGCATCCAAATTAGTTAGAGGTAAGAGTCAGGTATTTTTATGTTCCAGTGATGCTTGACTAAGGTTATTGTCTTTGAGATCTTCCTAGGGAATAAGAATTCTGATCCAAAAACAACATTGATGGCTTAAAGCTGACTAGTCTACCAACTTCAGACTCAATGACGCCAAAGCACCCAGTCCATCACTGGACCCTGACATCTGACTCAGACCTTCTCCTGATCCCATGTCCAGCCTTCCCTTTGCCTGCAGGACAAAACCCTTACCTCACCTTCCCACCTCTTCCCCTTTATACATCCCAGAACAGGTATCAGAAGGCAGGATGACTTTAACCTGGTCATCCTCCAGATGCTGGTTATCTGAATAAAGCTTCCAATCCTAACACCAACTTTTGGACTTTTGAGTCATTTGTTTAGTGTGAAAGGGCAAGGCAAGCCTGGCTGCTGGTAGCAATTTCAGTGTCATTTTTTTCTTTAATTAAATTAATGAAGCACTGAGCTATACGGCAGTGAGTGACTATTCAAGTATTAGCTTATCTATTTTTCCTCAATGAAATAGTTTTTATAGGGCTCAAGTAGTAAAATTATGGCCACCCTTTAAGTTCATACAGTAGAAATGTGGGAGAACTATGATTTAACTTTCACAAAGTATTTATTTAAAATGATTGCCATCAAAGCATAATAATACCAATGGGCAATAGCAGCCTGAGTAATTCAGTGTCATAATGCTTTGTATGGCAGCACGAAAGTGTGTTCCGTTACCATAGTTATGGTTTATTTCCAAAGGAAATTTATTGTTAAATTTATTGTTTCCAAGGAAGAAAAAAATCACATGTAGAAATTGGAAATTTTTAATGAAAATGATAAACAAGTTATCTTGCTATTTCTTTTATAAAGTTTCATAAAGGTCCAGGTGTTGAAATATATTTACAAAAAAAAGCCATAGGCAGAAGCAAAATAAATGTTATGATAGGCAAATGAGGTGTCAAGTGTTGCAGGGCAGAGCTAGAAAACATTTCTATGAAGCTATGTTGTACCATGCCATGCCTGCTAGTATTTAATTAGAAAACCAAATTCCCTGCCTGAAGCAATATTTACTTTTCCCTTTGACCGAATCTATTATATATCACTCCTCTAATCTGTTCCAAGTTGGAAATAGCTTTGATAAAGAGAGATCCTGTAGAATAATGGAAAAAATCCTTTATTCCCAGGATTGGGAATAAAGACTTGGGAGTAGGAAGGATATGAACTAACATTTGTTCAATAATGGACTACATGCCAAGTGCTCTTACATATATTATCTAATTCAATTAAATCCTTCCAGTAACCTAGAGACAAATGTAGTTGAGTTACTGAACCAAAAGTTGTTCATTTGCAATGCACAATGGAAAGCCAAATACTGAAACACCAGTCTTTGTAGCAGAGAAAGAGGTTTATTCACAAGGCGGCCTAGTGAGAAGATGAGAAATTCATATCTCAAATCCATCTTGTCCACAGCAGGGAAGAAGACATATTTATGGGGAAGTGGTTAGGGGTATGCAAAGCATGGGGATTGTGATTGGTTAAGAGGTTTGACAGAGTTCCCCAGTGATTTGCACAGGTGCAAGTCATCAGCACACCTCTGAGGCAGGAATGAGGATAGAGCTGACAGGTGAGACTCCATTTTGCTGTCCACTCCAGGAACCCAGCGGTAGTCTATGTGCTGGAAATGCAGAAGAGACCCCAAGGGCAACAGACCACGTCCTATTCCAGGAAACACCAGGGAGAGTAGGAGTTAAAGGTAAGCCCTAAGATGCCAGTATGTACCCTTCCCACAAGCATGTCATTACCCACGGTTGCTTAACCCTCTGTGTAAGAATTCTTTTACAGGCCTCAGGAGAACAATGAGGACACCATCTGCTGAGGCTGAAAATAGAGCACCTTGTGACTAACTGATGGAGACCACAATTGTGAGACTGGAGATCTCATCCTCTTTCCCAAGCCCCCCTACCCAGCTCTTCTGCCTTAAAAAAACAGTCACACTAAATGCTAGGGGAGCAACCCTCTTTCATGTTGGCTCCCTTGTGCACAGCTGTCCTTCAATAAACTTAGCTTGCTCACTCTCACTATGGGTTCAGTGTTCATTTCTATGACATTGACTCCCAAAGAACCTGGCATCCTAGGTCTGGTAACACCTCAGCATGTTCAGAAAAATGGCAGCATTAGCAGGATCTGGAGATGGGGTCTTCAGCCTTCTAACCTCAGGTCACACATCTCAGTAGAGAGGTCTCGACCAGCACAGCCCAGTTAGTGTTGGGCCAAGCTAACTCCAATGGTCCTACAAAAACACTTTAGGCACACAACTCATGACTTCCGCACCAAAGGTAAGTTAAAAAGACAGATTGGAAGAAACAGAATAAGGGATTAATTATAAAAATTTACTGAAAGAATGAGCAATTTAAACAGGAAATAAATTTTAACTGAAAAGCCATGGTTATACTTGTAGTCCGCGTTGAAAGCTAGGAAATAGGTTCAGAGAGGTGATGAAAACTGCTAGGGGTCATGTAGCTATTTTGTTGCTGTGCCAGGATATAAATGTACATCTGTCTTAGGTCAGCTTCCAAACTCTATTTCGGCTTCTGCTGCTAATGAGCTATATGAACTTTTGTGAGTTTCATTCCCAAAGTCTATGCTTTAGTTTCCTCTTCTGTCATGTTTGGATAATGCCATTGATCTAGGTGTTTTTGAGTTGTTTTGGTGGTAAAGTGAGGTAAAGCACTGAATGCATTCTTTATCAGAGACGCACTATGCAACATGTGCTTATAACTCAAGGTTGATTTATATTCAATGGACAAAAGGCTGCTGATACTGTTGGCCTCTGTCTGCTTTCTCCTTCCTCATTTAGTACATCTAAAACCATATACTTTAACTTTGCTATTACTAGCAGTAAAGCTAAAATGTGATTTTTATATACCCAACTTCTTTTTCTCTCTCTATAGTTTCAGAACTTTGGAGGACATTTTTTTTTTTTTTATCTTTTTTCTGAAATTTATTGTTGCCATCCTTATTGACCCATTTTTCACTTTCAATCACCAATTGGTAGGTATAAATCCTTGAAAATGTCATATTTTGGACAATTGGTATGATTTTTTAACCTCATCATCAATATCTATTTTGAAGTAGTTCTATTTAGTCACTTGAATCCTGCATCTCACGAATAAGTTAGACCCTTCCATTAGAAAAAAGAAAAAAAAGTTTGAGGATATATTTTAAATAACTGCAGAGAGACTTGCTTTTTCAGGCACTAAACTTTAATATTTGATTGCAACAAAATACACTTACAATCTTTGGAAACAGATGGAAAATTAAGTATATGGTTATTAAGATATCTATTTATTGTTCTCTAGTGCAGTATATTTTCCTAATGAGTTTGGGCTTTTTTATGGAGTTTAATGTGATGGCTAAATAAACTAAATTGCAAAAAAAAAAAAAAAAAAAAGATGCAGAAGATTAGTAGGCAACATCTTGAATATATAAAATCTTAAGTAATGCCTGTCATTTAAAAATATATTCAGACTCATAAATACATTTTAAAATTCTTACTAACCACAAAATAAAATAACAAGAATTATTGCTTTACGCTGTATTTAGTGATAATAAGACAAGGTGAAATATTCTTTTGGGGGGGAATATTTAATAGATGTTTCATATTTCTTTTTGTTAATTTGAAGTGAAGAAAATTTACTACTTACTCTTGAATTCTTAGACATCTGTCGAGTACTTGGAGGTTTAGGTTGATATAATTGGGCTATGTACACACTTTTTGCCACATACCCTGAAATCAATAACATCCATATAAGTACCAAGTCCTGGAAAACTTCTCATAATCCCTTTTAAGGTTCCTGTGACATTACAAATCTTTAAAGTGGGTTTAAAGGCCCAGTTTAGGTGATATTTAAATGCTGTTCAGAGAATTTTAGATTTTTAAGGAAATATAAGGATCATCTAGTCCACTGATGTGTCAAAGTTTAATAATTTGCATAACCCCTTTGGGATTGTCCCCTTATCTTTGTATTGTCTGTACCATTATCTACATTCTCAAAAATTGCTTCATTAGTAAATAAATAAATAAATACATATTTACATATTTTAAAAAACCTTACATCAAAATGTTAAAATTCATTTTAGCATGTTAATGTTCAAATAAATTATACATGTATACAATATGTATATAAAATATGGGTAAATTGTAATTAAAATTTATATGTGTTACATATGTGGAGTCTTCAAAAAGTTAATGGGAGAATTTATATTTTCTTTTAATTCTATTTTTTCATGAACATTTTAAAGTACCCTCATAGTTATATAAAACACAAACCCCCTAAGTCATTTTTATTTTATAGCAGTAGGATAGATATACTGCAAATAATAATCTCCCTGAAAACCACTCATTGTGTTTTACCTCATTGTCCTCCATAAGAGGACACCTCTGAGAACAAATATCAGCAAATATTTGTATCCCTGTAGTATTTGCTGACTAAACTTAGTTCTAAGCTTTGAGGTAACACAGAAGATACGAAATTTCTTCCAAATAATAGTTTTTAAAAAGATATTTAAATCGAGGTTTAGGAATTACCATAGTATTTAAAACAAATAAATTTCTTCATGAGTAAACCATCAAAAGATATACTCAACAAGACAAATGTGCATGTAAGAGTGATCTTCAGCCACCAGATCACAAAGATCAACCTGAGTGAGGACAGAAGTGTTCTCACATTGTCACAGGTTTTGGTGTGAGTGGCCAAGCAGTTTAATACCATACTCAATGGGAAAGTCTTTTTGGTAACTTTTACAGTGGTATATAAAGACTGTGTATTTCGTACAATGCTGCTCAAAAGACTATTGTCAAAACAATTCTACTTCTCAGAGACCTTTTTCTGCTTATTTCAAACTATCCCTTTTTTAAGAAATGGCACATAAAATAACAATTCCTGCCCCACACTGTTCATTCCAAATCGATAGACTTTCTTTCTAAACTTATAAGGGAAGGTGGATGCTGAAGAGCTAGAGAAGAAGCTTGAAACAAGATGAGCGTCTGGGGTGAGAGAATCTACAGATCCTTATCGTTATGCCTACAACGTGACAGCCCTCTCTCAGAACACCTATGTACATGTGCACTACCCTTCAAAAATCTTCAGCCTTGGGCCGAGCCCGTGGCGCACTTGGTAGAGTGCTGCGCTGGGAGCGCGGCGACGCTCCCGCCGCGGGTTCGGATCCTATATAGGACTGACTGGTGCACTCACTGGCTGAGTGCTGGTCACGAAAAAACGACAAAAAAAAAAAAAAAAAAAAAAAAAAAAAAAAAAATCTTCAGCCTTTAAGCCTCTCAAATATGTGTATACATGTACCCATCTAAATTTCAGATGGATATAAAACATATTTTTCTAAATTTCATAAAAAGATAAATTTTCTTGTAATCTTCACTCATAAAGAATCAAAGTATAAAGGCCTGTAAATGACCTAATGTCAGTGGCAGATGTTTAGTAAAGGGTTCATTTGTCTCCACTTATTCTTGTTTATTGTAAGAGTCTTACTTTGATCTACAGTTGTATTCTTACATGAACATACACACACACACTACAATACAGCACAATGGCAATGAATAGCAATGTATATGAGCCACACAATTGTCACCGTTGCTTGACAACTTCTGACAGGTACTGTATATTGGAGTCAGGGGTACAAAGCAATGAATGAAAGCCCTGTCAACTGCATTGATTTCAGGTGGAAGGAAAGTATCTTCAATGTCAAAATGCCTCCTTTGGCTTATGAAAGAGAAACAGAAAAGTAAGTTTATTTGCCTATTTCTTTAAATTAATCTAAATCAACAGTTGTACTGAAATAGAATAATAAATCATTATATGAAAAAGTAGATGACTGCTAATAAAAAGAACACATGGATGTACCTAACAAATTAGCTCTTGAGTGTACTCTCATTGTGGTAAGGTGAACCGTTAATATTGCTTTGGAACACATTTCTTGTTTTCCTCTTATTCCCAAGTGAAGAAGATCTTAACTAGATGTGAAATTTTAGCATGCATTCTTTTTTTTTATGTTGGTGTAGATAATAAGTCTTGCTATTTGGAAACATTGTATTCATCTCTCCACAACATCCACTATACAGTTGGCTAATATTTTTAAATCATAAACTTTAAAAGAAATTATTTAAATGAGCACGGTTTTGGTCAATACTCTTAATAAACTATTTTCGTTTTGATTTCTTTGGATCTCAATATTTTATCTGTCTTACTGAAATTGCTATTTTATATCATATACATGCATATCTCTGCTTATACTTTTATACCTTTCAGTTTTAGGTTAAGTGTTCAAACATAATTATAAAGACATATATAGAAGAAGAGTTTTGTTTCTTTTCAGCAGGCTGTTGTCAGATGTTGCCAGAGATCTAAAACATAATACCAGAGGAAAATTTATATACATTTTCAGACTATACTTATATATCCAAAGCTAAAATGCGTATGAAATTTGAAATTTTGAGTCCCATTGCTGATACTTTAAACTACCATCTTCCTGCTTCCTCAGCCGTGGGAAAGTATAGTCACACTGCAGAGACATTGTGTTTTCAGTTCCACCGCATTGCAATAAAGTGGATATTGCACACCATTTTTTTTGGTTTTACAATGCATATAAAAGTTATATTTACACTGCACTACAGTCTATTAAGAGTGTAGCAGTATTATCTCTAAAAAAACAATGTGCATAATTAATTTTAAAATACTTTATATTGCTAAAAAATGATAGCAGTTATCTGAGCCTTCATTGAGTTGCAATCTTTTTGCTGGTGGAGGGTTTTGCCTCCATGTTGAAGGCTGCAGACTGATCAGGGTGGTGGTTGCTGAAGGCTGGGGTGGCTGTAACAATTTTAAAAAGATAGCAATGAAGTTTCCCACATCAATGGACTCTTCACTTCATGAAATACTTCTCTGTAGCATGCGAATGCTGTTACAGCATTTTGTCCACAGTAGAACTTTCAAAATCAGAGTCAATCCTCTCAAACCCTGCCACTGCTTTATCAAATAAGTTTATGTAACATTCCAAATTATTTGTTGTCATCTCAACAACGTTTACAGAATCTTCTCTAAGAATAGATTTCATCTCAAGAAACCATGTTTTTTGCTTATGCATAAAAAGCACCTTCTCATTCATTAAAGTTTGATCATGAGATTGCAGCAATTCAGTCACATCTTCAAGCTCCAATCCTAATTCTAGTTCTCTTGCTGTTTTCACCACATCTGCAGTTATTTCCTCTGCTGAAGTCTTGAACCTCACAAAGTCATCCATGAGGGTTGGAATCAACTTCTTCCAAACTCTTGTTAATGTTGAAATTTTGACCTCCTCCCATGAATCATAAATATTCTTACTGGCATCTAAAATGGTGAATACTTTTCAAAAGATTTTTAATTTATTTTTTCCCAGATTCATCAGAGGAATCACTATGGCAGCTATAGCTTTATGAAATGTATTTTGTAAATAATAAGACTTAAAAGTCAAAATATTCATTGT
This sequence comes from Cynocephalus volans, assembly GCF_027409185.1. Classification (NCBI taxonomy): domain Eukaryota; kingdom Metazoa; phylum Chordata; class Mammalia; order Dermoptera; family Cynocephalidae; genus Cynocephalus; species Cynocephalus volans. The sequence continues at coordinate 67,647,354 of NC_084475.1, forward strand.
CCATGGGCTGCAGAATGGATATTGTGCTAGCAGGCAAAAAAAATTAATCTCATTTTACATCTTTATCAAAGCTCTTGAGTTACCAAGTGCATTATCAAAGAGCAATAATATTTTGAAAGGAATCTTTTTTTTTCTGAGGAGTGGCTCTCAATATTGGGTTTAAAATAATAATAAATCCAGGCTTATCTACATTGCTGCAAATAACAAAATTTTATTCTTTTTCATGGTTAAGTAGTATTCTATTGTGTATATATATCACATTTTCATTATGCATTCGTCTGTCAGTGGACACATAGGTTGATTCCATTACATGGCTATTGTAATTAGGAGGACATTATGTAAAGTTAAATAAGAGAGTCACAGAAAGATAAATATCACATGTCTCATTCATACATAGAAGCTAAAAAAAGAAATATGTTGAATTTTCAGAAGTACAGAGTAGAACTGTGGTTTCTAGAAGCTGGGAAGGGGTAAACGGGGGAAGGGAATGGAGAAAAGTTGGTTAATGGACACAAAATTACAGCTAGATAGGAGAAATAAGTTCTGGCGGTGTACAGACGTGCTAGGCATCTATAATTAACAATTATTAATTGTGTGTTCTCAGATGACTAGAAGAGAGGAGCCCAAATGCTCTCATTACAAAGAAACAAAGTTTTACAATGATGAACATGCTAATCATCCTGATTTGATCATCATGCATTGTATATATGTATTAAATATAGCTCTGTATCCCATAAATATGTACAATATGTAAATATGTCAAATAAAAAATAAATTCCTTTAAAAATTAAAATAGAAAGGTTGACTAAAGTAATTCACTTGGAAATGGATGGGAATTACAAAACATAGATATTAAATTGTGGTTTGCCTTCCTCTGTGAATATAAAACAGTAGCATTATTTGGAAACTATTTTAGTGACATATTCAAAACTGTAACAAAAATAAACCCCTGAAATATACTCTTGATATGACTAAATAAAGTATCAGGCTATTATACTTTATTGTCACTAAAAAAAAAAAAAAAAAACAGTAAATGATGCTGTAAGCAGGTATGCTGTCATCCAGGCTTTGGTGTTCCATTTGTAGAGCACAGGCAGAGTAGATTTAGCATAATTCTTCAGGGTGGGTGATTTTTGGAATGATAAATGAACAGTGGCTTTAACTTTATTTTACCAGCTTCATTAGCCCCTAACAAAGGAGTTAGCCTGTCTTTTGAATCTTTGAAGCTAGTCAGTGACTTCTCTCTAGCTATGAAAGCCCTAGATGGCATCTTCTTCTAATATAAGGCTTTGTGTACATTGAAAATCTGTTGCTTAGTGTAGCCACTTTCATCGATTAGCTTAGCTAGATCTTTTGTATAACTTGCTGTAGCTTCTCCATCACCACTTGCTCCTTCACCTTGAACTTTTATGTGATAGAGATGGTTTCTTTCCCTAAACTTCATGAAAGGACCTCTGTTAGCTTTAAGCTTTTGTTCTGCAGCTTTCTTAGAATTGAAGAGAGTTCAGGCGTTGCTCCGGAATAAGCTTTGGCTTAAGGGAATGTTGTGGCTGGTTTGATCCATTGGGAAGACTTTCTTTGCCTTTTCCTGTTGGACAAGTTAATCTAGAAAAAATTGATCCAATAGGCATTCAATCTCTGCTCAGATTTTCTTGAGCATCTCACAATGAAGGTCATTTAAGTAGGTATAAATTTTAGAAATTTTAGTCCTTCTGTAAAATGTTGGACTTCTCAATAAGTCACTTTGTTTTCATTCTTTTGTGGAACAGATGCAATCATTGAAAACATTGTTGTGGATGAATAGCATAGACTGATTTAAGAAATTGACTTTACATGCTATCAGTTTATTGTACTTGGTTGTTGAAAGTTGCTTAAGGGAGATTGAAATTTCCAGTTCAACATTTTCCCATTACAAATTTATGTCATCTAACTTCAAGAGAGTAAACTGTTTCCAGAACAGTGTGACTATTTTATTTTGGTATTTTAAAACACTAGTGCCTTAATATTGAAGAAGAAGAAAACAAATAAATAGTTCTGTTTAATGCTGGCTTTTTTTATTTTTTAGCCTCTAACCATAAACAGAATTCTGTGTAATTTCCTAGAAGAAAGTTCCCTCTATCCTTACAAATTATAAAGGAAGCCACTTAAAATAAGGTCAGAGAAATTAATAGAGGTCATTAGCTTTGTCATATTTGAATCAGCAATGATTGGTGTTTCTTGATATAAAATATTACAGTCAAGAATTCATTTGAGTTTAGATCACAAGCAGTCATAATATGTAATAATAACAAGTAAATAGACATTAAGAAATACATATTTTTACCTGCAAAACTCAATCTAGATCATGTCTTAAAATTTGAAATGTATTTGATGAAATAATCAGAATAGATGTTAGTATATCTTGATCTATCTATAAATATGGCTTAAGAGAATAAATATATCATTAATAGGAGTTGGGATGACTTTTTACATTGATTCTCAAGTAAAATAAGATCCATATATAAATAAAGGTAAAATATTTGGGCAGGGGGCAAAAAATCATTCTTAATTTTAAAAAACATGAAATTTCATTTGTTACAATAAGTAACAGATAATCATCACTTATATATTATTTCTTCTTTGTGTGACTGGTCTTTGCCTAGTTCTCCTCAAACTCTGGGTAATAGGACTATATAAATGAGAAGTGGTGATTTTTCCATGAAGTTCCTATCTGTAATAGGCACACAGTTCAAAGAGCAATGTCCTCCTGGTAACACATGGTGTGGATATTAACAGTTATCTACACTTCACATGTTAGAATTCTCTTGGAAAGCCAATCCATTGACAGATCCATCATGCTCATTAGACTAAGAAGTACTTGGAATTTATGGTCATCCATAGACTGCCTTTGGTTGTTATTTTCTTATCTGAAGAATTGAATCTGTCTCAATTGTGACTTGATAACTGAGAACTCACTGTCCATGCACAGACTACCCACGTGATCAGTGACTGCTGGCTGAAGACTGGGAATCCCCTGATTAGTTTTTTGCACTAGACTCCCAATTGCCATAGTCAGTGGAGACTTCCAGATGGTTTGGACATCAGCCTTTTCCTACTTAGTAGAACTGCTCTGTGGGGCAGATATACTCCGTGTGCCTTTTCTTTCTTGTTAAGATTTTTTTCCTTCTCTTATTACATATTGTTGTGGACTAAACAAATTTATAATTAGCAAACAGGCTCTAAGTTATGTAATACCATTTGCTTATATTTGTTAAGTGTGCTAGGGACTTCAAACACACACACATACACACTCACACACACTCATTTCAACCTTGCAACAAACCAGTTGAGGCCAGTGCAATCATTCCTTTTTATCAAATAGGACACTGAGATACAGAGATACGAATGCTCTCCAAGGTCTCATAGCAAGAAAGTGGCAGTCAGGATTCAAATTTAAGTGACAACTTCTGAGTGTAAGCTCTTAACTTTTTACATTGATTTTCAAGTAAATAAAATAAGAGCCATATATAAGTAAAGGTAAAATATTTAAAAATATTAAGAGTATTTAAAAAATTGCAGTTTTTCATTGTTACTTTTAAAAGGATTACTCACCTAGTAACTCAGAAAATGTGGTGGTGTAGTCTATCTAGATTTCTATAAAGCACTTGATGAGATATGTCAAGAGATATTTTTCCATCTCTTATTGAGATGGAGAAGTATGTCCTGAATACTCATTTAATCAGGTAGATTTGTTCCTTGTCTCAAGATTAAAGGATCCATGCTAACCTGGATAAAAATGTTTTGTTAAGTCATAAGGCTATTCTCAATCTCAATTGAGAATAGTTAAGCATAACTATCAATGACTTGTGTTTACATATGCAAAATACAATCATTAGATCTACAGATGTGATGAAACTGAGACAGAAAATGCTTTGAATACCTGAACCAAAAATATCTGGATAGACTGCAGGAAGGAGCTGCTCAATATCAAAAGATGATATTAAACAGAAAACCACCACCAACAACAACAAAAACAAAAACAACAAATAAGCTAATATCCTGAACTTCCCTTAGATTTCCACATCAGAGATGTGGACAAGCAGCGGCCTCTGTAGGAATGCCTCAGAGACATTCCATCAGCAGTTAAGTTGGTGTGAATCATCAGTTTGCTATGGCCATGGCTAAAGAGGATCCCAGGACAGGTGGCGTGGAGAAAATAAGTATCTACAATGAAGGAAAGGATACCTCCATTCTGTTCTGTTTTTATCAAACCACAATTATTAAGGTTTACCCATAATTGTACTTGCAGGACCGTATAAACATCACAGACACATACTTAGGGAGAGACAAACAGCTTGGTGAAGATGCATGATGTGAGAATGCTTGAAGAAGGTAAACCTGTTTAGCTTGAAAAAGAAATGGAAACAAGTTTAAACTTACATGTCTGAAAGGCTTTCTTGAAAAGAGTAATTGGATAGTTATTAAATCCTCCCAAGAGTATAACTAAAGTAAAAGTACGGAAGCCACAGGAAGACAAGTTTTTGATTAAAATAAGAAAGTGTTTTCAAATATACAGACCTGCCAGTGACTTCGCAAGTACAAAATTGAGAGTTATCGTGCCATCCAGTTGTAGAGAGAATTGAAAGATGAACCAGGGTTTTAAATTATATGTTAATGAAGGTCCATTTGGAATTAGAAAAAGTTACAGCTTTTTTCCTTGCCAACTGTTTGTCTGTTTCTAAAAATTGAGGTCAGAAAAGGACATGCTAGAGAGAAGAGATAAGTCTATAGCACCTGCACACAGTGATCGTCATAGAGCTGCAAGCCCTCTGTGGACAGCATCAGCCTCTGTCTGCTTAAAACCTTTAGATCCTACTTCTCCATCCATTGTCCTCTGCCTCCCATACACTAAAGCCTCAGTTCAAATTTTAAAGATATATATAAAAAAAAAAAAGTAGGTGTGGATCTTACTAATTTCTATGAAAATAGCAAGGACTCCAGTATTAATGTGTCCATCACTCTATTCCTTGAAAAGCATTGTGCTGATGCTACAAAAACGCTTAAAGCACTTACTGTAGTATAGAGTGATTATTTCAATGGCTACTGTGGAGCCGTTTAATATGACTCCAAAGAGAGTATTTGTCATGCAGGATCAGGCCAGGTTCTGGAGTAGATTCCTAAACTTCTCACATTAATCTCAGAGTAGATCTTCACCGGCCTCCACTGCCTTGGTTCTGTTAACAGAATCTTCTCTTCATTCCCTGAAAACTGGTAGAAGGGTAGAGATAAAAGAAGGATGTTACCATCGGTTAAGTGCCTACCACATGCAAAACACTGAGTTCCCCTTTTGCATATAGTCCTCACACCAAATTTGAAAGTAGGCATGACTGCCTTGATTTTACAGATGAAGGAAACTGAAGTTCATCTCTGGCAGGAACTTACTTATAAGCAGAGTACTGGATGGTGTTAGAACTGGAGTTCATAATTATACCCTCTGATTTTCATCCCACTGAGGGGGGGTGGAAATGCAAACAGACATGGAATAAGAGAGCTTTCAAAATCTAGTTCTTAATTGCTGCAAATCTACTCCCTGTAAAGATCTGCCATTTATAAGCACAAGAATACAAACAACCCCAAAATAATTAGCATCAGACTACAGGGACTCTAGGAAAGTGGAACCATAGGAGGAAAAAGTAAGTCTCCAGGTTTCTTTCAGTTTTGCACGTTAAGAAATAACAATATAAGTTATTAAGGCTTCTGAAATAACTGCATAGTTTTTTATTTATTTCAATTTTATGACAATTTAGATTTCTTATCATGTCTGAGAAGAACAAATCCAGTGAAATAACAGAAAATATTATCCAGGTTTTTAAACTTTGACCACTAAAACATTGGAATAGACTCTTACTTTTGATATGATCTATTTTTGTGGACACTGGGCTGGAATGTAATCAGACTCTGACTTAATTTAATGCTTAACTCATATACTAGCTTAAAAAACAGAAAAATATATTGTTTTAGTGATGGCATATCTGCGAGAAAATGATAAAGAATTTTGAAATGACAAAAAGTTTTTTTTTTTTTAATTCTTGCTTTCTAGCTCAAGTTACTGCTCTCTTACTCTGGAATAGATAATTAGAAATGCCTGTTTAAATGAAAGCATTAATATGTTCAATGTTGTTGCGTAAAATCCCATTTGACTGGATTCTGTTTCTTTCTGATGAGCCACATATTTATTTGCTGCATCAAGTTCCTTTTAAATAAGCTATAGGTTTATCAGACACATTGGCAAACACCAATTGCTATATTCTGTACAAGATATAGTTGCATAGTCTATATGTGTATAATAACTGCTGCCTATTATTGCAGAAATTCTGAATAGAAGAGATGTCAACAGCAACCACACACTATAATCCCTGACCATGTTATGTTAGGCAATTAGCTGAGATCCTCTGCTTTTGGTTAAAATGAAGGGGCTGGACCAACTCTTTTGTAGGTTCATATAAGGTTTATGTAGGTTCATGTAGGTTTATGTGACTTCATGTCTTCTGGAACATTGGTTTTTGTCTTATTCAAAAGATAAGACAAAAGGAAACTTCCAAACATAGCTAGTGTCAAAATCTATCTTTCCTTCCTATGTTGTGAATTAGAATATAGTATACTTTCCTTACTTTACAAAGTCCATTGGAAAATTTTATTTTATGTAGCAGTTCTTAAGACTTTCTTTTCACATAAGAAGGGCTTAGTGAATATTTGTTGAACAAATGAATGAATCAATGAATAAATAATAGGAGTTCATTTTGTACCTTGAATTCATATTAGCCTTTAAACTAACAAACTATTGTTTTCAGAGCTCATCTTTCTATCACTATCATTATTAAATTTTTCTAATGATGCTTGTTTAATAATACTGTTTTATTAGACTTCGCTTGAATCAGTGCAATTTAGGTAAGGTTTCAATGAGTGTTATTACACACCCACCATGGTTCTCAATGTTGTTGGGATAAATGGATGGGGAAAGAAATTATCTAATACTAAGGGGTTTACAGTCTAGCCAGGTGAGTAGAAGTACACAAATAAGAAATGCCTTAAAAAGAGAGAAACCATCATGGGAATTCAGTGGAGGAAGACCATGTGTGCATTTGAAGGAATTAGAACACTTTTCAGAAGAAAACATCAGAGATGGCTTTTAAAGAGTAGGTGGAGTTTTTACAAAGACTGGTTTAAAGGAGGTACTATTTTTTTTAATATATATATTAACTTGAAAGGTGCTTGATCCACTCTGAACTGAGTCTGTGATTTGTGATTCTTTTATGGGATTAAATACTGTAACAGCGATTTAAGTGCCTGCTGTGATCTTTAGATTTTATGAAGCCATTTGATGAGTTTCCCATTATCGAGCTCTTATATCCATCCCACATGTTATTCAAAGTGGACACTATATTCCATTTTTCATACAATGAATCTGGGCTCACAGGTTCCCAAAGTTCCAGAGACAATAGGTTATTAAACACAGAAAACCACCTCTTACCTTGGGAAACCAATGCTGTTAATACGGCTATCGTCTTAGGTCATATCTGCTATAGAGAATTGTCACTGAGAGCAAGGCCGGATCTTCATGGGAATAGCATCATCTACATTACGTATTTTAAGCAGTTGTGCTGAATCAGAATTTCTTAATTATCATCAACCACGCTATTATGTTGTGAATGATAACAGCACATGCTAATGACTAGAAACTAGATCATCTGGAAGGAAGGTATACTGGAATCTCTAATGAGAATTTGCCAGAAGAATAGCACAGTGTATGTCACGCAGTCATCTTGGTAAGTGGCTTCAAGTTCTACAGGTAAATCTTAACCAACTGAAAGGAAATCACGGACAGGGTGGTGATGCGAAATATTATGGAACATTTAGGGCAGGCAAATGTGCATTCAAACTCAAAGCTCTGAAGTACTTTCCCCAATAGAAAGCCTCTTCTTTCTGGCTCACTGGTTCCTAGATTCCTGAGCTGAAATCTTTGTGTCCTGAGAAGAGATTTAACATTTAAAGAACAGAAGGAGCATAGTAGGGGAAGCATAGTTGAGAGGAAACAGGTCAGGCAGCAGAGTGTAAATGTCAGGATCATTTCTACCAAATATCCTTGGCTTTAAGCAACTATTACAGATACTCATTTTGTTTCAAACTTGGAAAGTAGTTAGTAGCAGGAAAGAATGAAAACTTTTCCTTTTATCTTTGGCCTATACAATCAGATTTATGTGAACTAAACAAAGAATTAAAAAGCATTTGTGCAAAAATCCTAGAGATTGAGAAAGCCTTCACCATACTTTTGAAAACGACATACATTGCATTTGAAATAACCCAGATGTATGGATTTCCAATGCCCTTGATATTCCTGATACCAGATAGAATTCTAAGCAAGTCCAAATAGTTCCAGAAAAATTCTCCCCTCCCCCACACACACCCCAGTCATAAATCCCCTACCTGTCTTTTTTTTTTTTTTATAGAAATTGTGTTTTAACTTCTTGAAGCCATTTTAAGCCTCTGTTACTTTTCTGTCTAGAAAATAACAGACAGTGTGACCCTGGCTGTCATCCTTTTTTTTAACTGCTGGTGTGATTCAGCCCAATAAGTTGCAACCAATGGTGACTATCACAATTCAAATTATAAGGGAAAGGGTAGAACAATGTGCAGACAAAGAGCAGATGTGGGTTTGTTGATATTTGTAGCAGGAGGTTAATTAGCATTAGCAGAAGTATCAGCAGTTGCTTGGACTATTCATAAGGTACAGGCTGCTCTCAGCAGTATAGTATAGAGAAAAACAAGGCAAAATAGTTTTTGTTCCTCTTACAGAAAAACCATTTACAAAAACAAACATAAAGTAATTGGATTCTTTTTTGTTTGCTTTCTGCTTCTCCTTCCCAGCTAAGTGTTTGATTTAGCTGCTGCTTTTGCTCCTTCCGAGTTTTACATGGTTTGAGCAGTGATAGTTTACTTCCTTTTCCCTTTATATTTCCTCTCTCCCTTCCCCCTCTCCCACCCTGTGGTTGCTGCTGTTTTCCCTTTAGGCAACAACTTTATGTACAGACTATTATGTATTCATTTTCAGTTAATGATGGGTGCATTTTTATGGGTGATTCTTAAGTTTCAGGTTATTTTGATTCAAGGCACACATCTATCCCTCTGATCTCTTTACCCATCTACATTTTTTTAAGCCATTGCCTTCCTCTAATCTTCACAATGATCAGAATAACTTTTGTATCCAATGTTTCAGCCTTAAACAGAGTCCAGAAAAGGGTCATATTTGTTTGATTTTGTTTGTAGTTTTCTCCATTTGCTCTCCAATAAAAAAGAAAAAAAATACATTATTCTCCTAAAATGGCATTTTCTTTTGTCTGTATGCAAGATAACTTAGAATCACTTAAAAAACTACTCAAGATATTCTCAAAATAAACATCCAGTGCGTAGTATGTATAGGATTATTTAACAAGCAAGTGTTCTTATATTACTCATTGTTTGATGTTTTGTTGAAAACGTACTGTCATAATCTGTTGAGAAATGTTAATTAATAATGAAAGTTCAATAAATAATAACCATAATGTGAATTAACATATCTCTTGCTGTGCAAGACTACAGTTATTAGATTTTTAATAAGGATTTTTTTATTAATTTCTTTGTTCTTTCCTGTTATGGAGGAAACCGGAAATGAGTCTGAAGAAAATTAAGAAACATTTTTTTTTTAATTCTGACCACAAATCAAAGAAAGCCTAAAAATTCTTTGAGGAAAATTTACCCCATGGTAATAAAGGATGTGGGATTGCACATGCCACTATTACTCTGTGCAGAAACATGAAAGAAAGGAAACAATAACATTATTTACACGTAGATTTGCCAAATCAGATACTGTGTATGTACATATATGTGTGTGTATATCTAAATTAGCTGTAGCTTATTTACACAAATTGTGCTGTGTTAGAGTCACAGATATATGAATATTTCTCAGTAAGTATCACAGTTCATTGAATAGACAAGTTACAATCCCTCAAGAAATAATTTGTTCAACTTTGTTATACAGAAGAGTATACTGAGGTCCACAAAGGCTAAGTGATGAACCTAAATTCATTAGCAACTTGAGGACTGGGCTGGGACTAAAATCTCAATCCCTAACCCTTCATTTTACAGCCTTTCCTTAAATTTATCATGCCATGGATAAGCATATCTTGGAAACCAGGGTAAAGAAATCTTTGGTCTTAATTTGACCTATCTTCTACTTCTGTAAAAATGCATAGGAAACATAGCCTATCATTTATGGGCTGATGAATTAAACACGTTAAACGTGAAAATATTTTAGGATTTTATTTAAGATTATGTGTGCTGAAATTTCATTTCACACTTCAAAACAATACCACTTCTTGAATCCTCATGATTAATGAAGGAAAGTGAAAGAAGGTAAAACCTCATCTGTAACTATCCTCTGTTGCAGTGAGATGACTGGTGTGGTTTCTTCAGACTGATAATAGCTAACTATCCAGACCATTTAAACAAAATGGAAATTGGGTGTGGATCTACAATAAGAGATATAAATCCACATTTCTTCCCTTGTCTGGTCAGTGGAGAATGAGCCATTTTTTTGTTTTCGTTTTTGTGGGAGGTTTTTTTGTTTGTTAGTTTGGTGTTGTGTGTGTGTGTGTGTGTGTGTGTGTGTGTGTCTGAGTGGGTTATTGTGTTTCAGTAATATAAATAAATAAGCAAACAAATAAATAGAACTTTAGAACACCACAGTAGACTGATGAATCTAGAATAGATTTTGAGCTGCTTGATACTTAAACATTGAGTTACCACATGAAATAAGAGAAGAATCCACACTTGAGAGCTAGGCAAAGTCAAAGTGTATGTGTGTGTGTGTGTGTGTGTGTGCTAGAGAGAGAGAGAGCAAGAGAGAGAGAGAGAGAGAGAGAGAGAATATTCAGGAACCCAGCAAAAAAGTATCTAAAGACCAAGCAAAAATGATTACAGGAAGAAATCAAATTCTGAGTAATAAATGTGAATGTAAGAGAAATGGATTGTTGTATGTAAAGAATCAGCCTTCATGGGGTGAAATGATTTTGAATAATAATAAAAATAGTTGATATTTTGAGCACTTTTGTTGTGCTAATTTCTAAAATTTTTACATAAACCTCAATTAATTCTTATACCGATTTTTCTGTGTGCCAGAAATAATATTTGTGGTGATTTCCCAGAAGATTAAAAATAAGCTATAGCAAAATAACTTTTCTAAGATCCCTCAACTAGAAAGTAGTTGGCAGAGGCTGGATGCAGGAATGTCTAGATCAAGAACTGGAAGTTCTTAGCCATTATCTTACACTGTCTCCAATGATCAATTGCCTCAAATCCTTGCTGGTTTCCAGAACTAGCAGATGTTATGACCCATAGGTAATTTAGGCTGGCATAAAGAACCAAGGGTCTGGCAACAAAAAAACAAAGCAAAAAAATAATTGAAAGGCTTCTATAGCTCTAAATATTTAAAATATTTTTTTTAAATATTCATTATTCAGGAAACCTTAGGTTCTCTTAAAAGTCAAGCATCTTCTTCAAATTCCCTCAAATGCCTAGCAAGTTGATGCTGGGAAATATTCTATTTTCCCATTCTTTTTAGTGCATTCTTTCTCATCATAATGTCATCCTCCAAAAACTAAGCACATGGTAAATGAGGGGAAAATCCATATAAAAAATGTGGCAAGAATATTGAGAAAGTGATTAATAACAGATGGATGTTTTGTAAACACAATAGCGTTCTAAAATAAATGAGGACTCACAATAGGTTTATTGGAATCAGTTAACGTTCTATTCAAATATGGAGATACATGTAAAAGTCATATCCAGGTCTAGCTTCATGTGTGTGTTATTGGCGATAACACTACAGAGAAAATCTTTCTGCAGAATAGCCAGATTTAACTTCTTTCTAATCTTCATGTCATAATACTTTTTAGATACAATTCACCCCTCATTTCCCAGTCTTAGCTTCTGGCTAAAAAAGCTCACAAGACAGTAGTGAAAGTATGCTTTTACTTCTAGATGAGCAAGCACCTTGAGAATGTCAAAAACTCAAGACTTAAGCAACCTGTAATCTCAGACATGTGGTCACTGTAGATCCTCCTACTCCCTCCCATTTCCTACTCACCCCCAGGCAAGAACACTTGTGTTCACAATCGAGCATCCATCAGGTCCAGGTGAAGAAACTTGAACAGTGAACCTCATTCAGCATAGAAGATCTCAAAGTGAGTTTAGTGTAAGGAAGTAGGAAGTGCATGAACAAATACACCCCTGAGCAACAAAATTAGAAAGGACATGTGGACTCAGGTTCATTTCTTAAAATATAGTTCCCCTACCCATTAGCAAAATGTGGCCAGTTGAATGTAAAAACACCACTATTTCTTTCTTCTACACTACTCTCAGTGAGAAGGATCTTATGCTAATGTCATCTCCTTTGAATGGGTAAGAGAGAAATATGAAGCTGTCTTCCTTTCAAAAGAATCAATAGTGGAAAAGATAGTCCTCAATTCTATTTCCTCTACAATGCGGAGTAAAAATAATTTATTGATAGTTCTTCAGAAATAGACAGACTATCTAGTTTTGAAAGTTAGCACCTAAAATACCAATAATAATTATTGAACATCTACCTAGTATTAGATATTATTTTAAGAGCTCTATATGTAGTATTTCATTTAATCTTCACAGCAATATTTAACAAAGAAAATATTATTATACCTATGTGACAGACATAAAAACTGAGCCCCAGTGATGTTAAAGAATTTGCTCAAGTAAGAAGTAAGCAGTAGACTGGGAACAGAAAGATGCAGCATCCAACCACATTCTTTATAAAATTCCACTGAACAGAAAAGATATGATGAAGATAAAATTCATTTTGTGAATTTAATACAATATTTGATATTATCTGTTGGAAAAAGAAAGCAGCATTTTTTGATATACAATCAAATATAACTTCATGTAAAACTTGGATATCTGATTTCAAAATTTTGTTCCTTCTGCCATGCAGACTTTGCAGGAGTAGCTAATTCAGAAGGTAATGATCCCTTTTCTCTCCCCTGTTGCAATGAAGTCACCTTGTGCACATCAGCAGATGATAATCATCTGTGGGACAAGATGCAGCAGGCGGAAGAAGCTGGTGAGGCAGAGTTACTAAGAACTTGCAATACGCTATACCCAGGCTCTCTATGTAGGGGCCAGTGTGTTATTGGTCTTTTCCTCCATGGTAAGAATCATAGTACTGACACTTTGGAGCACTAGTTTTGCCAGTGGAGAGGGGAGATATAAATGACAGAAGGAAGGAGTTAACGGGCACTGTTTGCCTTTTCTGTTTCCCTGAGAACACTTGCATAAATGAAAATGTACCCAGCAATCATTTTTTTCTGCTCCCTAAAATTTATCTCAAAGTACTACTATCTTCAGTATTTAGTCTTTGTTTAATTAATTTCCTTTAGTAGGCACGTTGTTTTACCACATAGTGTTCAATTGCAGATTGTTTCTAAATCCAGAGTTTGGTTTGCAAGTCTCTTAGCAGGAATTTCCTTAGCATAAGCTTAAAAAAGAAAGTCCATTGTCTAAAATTTTCTTTCAAAGAGGGATATGAGAAAAATATCTCTGGATTCTAAGTACTCAGTATGGAAGGAAAGATAATGTAGTCATTCAGCCAACATAGTGGTGTCTTGTATATTCCCAACAGTGTCTTAGGAACTGTGAGGTATGCAAAATAATGTATGGCTTATTTTCTTCCCAGGACTGTCTGACATTCTTCCATTCTCCTATTTGCCCTGCAAAATAGTCTTAAGAGTTTATAATTTTGTTTCAAAGGTTTTGAAAGTATGATGAATGTCCATTCATGCATTCATCAAGCCTATATCGTCTATTATGTATCAGACATGGGTTACGTCCTAAACATTCAATGGTTGTAGGGATGGGAGCAGATAAATAGTTGACTTGTGAAGACATAAAATGAATGTGATTCCCTATGTGGCTGTGACCTGAATTTGAATCTTTGGCCCTGTATGTATTAGCTGTGTGACATTATTTTATTTTATTTTCAGATAATTCATTATATATACATGTGGGGTACAACATTGATTTTCAATAATTGTGTACAATGTGTGATGGTTAGATCAGGATAGTTAGCTTATTCATCATTACAATATGCAATCATCCTTTGCGTTTGTGACATTAAAAGTGACATAATTTCTCTGAGATTCATCTTCACTCTGCTAGCATGAGATTATAAATTCCTCCTTCACAAGATTATTGTGACGGTTGAATGACAATGTATATGAAGTACCTACCACCTGGCAATTGTTTAATAAAGATCAGTTATCTCTTCAATTTTTCTTCAGCCACATATAAAGGTAGACAAAAAAAGAGCAAATCTTAGAAGGATATGTGTATTTATGGAGCTAGAAGGTGAATAAGACTTTTCTTTTGGGAAATGAGCCCTCTTGCTACAGTAATCTCACTTGTGAGACGGGTCTGACTTTCTCTCTTTCTCAGCCTCAACTCTTCAAACTTTGGTTAAGCCATACTCACGAGAGTATATAAAACCAGAAAATATTCTATTAAGCACCTGATGGTTTTGGCTTATTTTTCCCCAGAGCACAATTCAACCCATCTTTTCTCAGGATTCTTTACTCTTTCACTGAATTAATAGACTTTCTCTTTTGAAGATAGATTAATAATACCATTTATTATCACACAACCATATGCCAAAGACTTTATCCTTAGTCTTCACGGAAATACTCTGAACTAGGTACTGTAATTATACTTACTTTATATAAGTGAAAAGTGAGAATCAGAGAGGAGAAATAATTTAGCCAGAGTCACATGTCTCCTATGAAGTGAATCAAGGGATGTCTGGCTGCAGTGGTTATACTGTTTTCAAACTGAAAATAATAATAATGACAGTTATTCAACATTCTAAGCAAATTCACTAAGGAACAGAGGACAGGTGCCCCTGCTTCTTTATTCAGAGGCTCTTGAAGTGGTGTTGCTTAGCGGATACTCTCCTAATTGGCTTATCCCGTGGGAACTATTATGCAATAATCACTTATAAAAGGCTGCAGGGATGTGCCAAAGCTGGACACTGTGAGTCTACAACTTCTAAAAAAAAAAATTGCAAATATGAGCATGGTTAAAACAACTTTTTATTTTTTTGGAATGCACGAGAATATATGGAATAAATAAAGGCTAATTTACCTGCGTAAAAACATACATGATATACATATTTAATTCTAAATTGATATTTGGAGCAAGATTGCACCGGATGGAAATAATTCTGCCTAAAAATAAGAAGCCATATATATGTGATCAGATTAAATCATATCTTTAACAAGTTCTGTCATTTTAATACCAGAATGGGTTATTGGGAATATAGGGGGAAAAATTCAGTTTCTTTCACTATACTCTGACAACACAGAATATTGCTGTGACCAAATGTTTATGGATTTCCCTCACACCGCAAACAAATGATCAATTCTGCAGATAATTCTGCAATAGATCTTGCAATTGTACCAGATGAGTGTCCTCTACTTCAATGCAATTCTGACACTATCTACCTGGATTTAGCATTATATCCTACAGGTTTAGGACTTAGTCACACAGGACTACCCCCTACTTCTGATGCCAATTGCAAGACCTGGGTTGTGTTACCTTTGCTTCTAACTGGCTATAAGTCAAGGTTCCCAAAACCCCTTCCTTGGGTTTGATTGATTTGCTAGAGCAGCTAACAGAACTCGGGGAAACATTTACTTCATTTACCGGTTGATTACAAAGGATATTACAAAGGATACAGATAAACACCCCAATGGAAGAGAAGCACAGAGCAAGGTTGGAGAGAAGGGGCATGGAGCTCTGTGCCCTCTCCAAGTATGCCACCCTCCAGGCACCTCCATGTGTTCAGCTACCCAAAAACTTCTTGAATCTGTCCTTTTGGGTTTTTATGAAAGCTTCATTACATAGGCATGATTGATTAAATCATTGGCCATTGCTAATCATGTTAACCTTTAGCCCCTCTCCCTTCCCTGGAGGTTGGCGGGTGAAATGGAAAGTTCCAACTTTCTAATGCTGCCTCAGTCTTTCTGGTGATCAGCCCCCATCCTGAAGCTACCTAGAAGCTGCCAGTCGTCAGTGGTCTCATAAACATACAAAAGACACTCTTATGACTCCAGACATTCCAAAGGTTGTAGGAGCTGTTTTCCAGGAAATAGAGACCAAGACCAAATATATATGAGGAAACTTCAGAAAGTTCATGGAAAAATAGAATTAAAAGATAATATGAATTTTTCCATGGACTTTTTGAAGTACCTTTGTATTTCACAATATCATGATGATGTTTTAATAAACATTAATATTTTTAATAAAAATGAATGCAGTATTTTCTTATCATTTGAATGGAGTGTTTGTTCTTTCTTTTTACAGAAACTATGCTGCAGTTTCAATGAGAAAAAATAGAATAAAGTAGCAATATCCATCACGAAATTGGGTAGACAGGATTAATGTGCTGGGTAAGGTTTATTAACAAATGAACTTTATAGATCCTGACTTTCCAGAATTGTATGTACACAAGGGATGTTAGTCTGTAAATAAGAACACTGTATCCAATCTAAAAAGGTTTAGGTTTTCCTTATGCTTAAAAATTTAAGTTTAAAAATGAACCACAAACTTTCACTTTTGGCCACGGTACAGTAGTAACTGGTACCAGACTAGCACTTTGCCATAAAAAAATCTAGAAAACTGGATTAAATATATGAAAAATTTCTTTTCATACACTGGACAAAAGACTGTACAGGATTGTGATCCTTGAGGGAAGAAAAACAGTGGGTCCCTATAATTAAATTGGCATTCTGCCTGGAGGCATCTTCCAGACCTTGACCCACGTGAGGGGAAACCCAAGCAAAGCAGAGAAGTTTCACTAAGTTGGAGAGACATACATCAGAGTCCAGGGAGTCACAGACATTTGGAATTTGCTGGGCAAAATACTGAACATCAGAGAGCTACACAAGAAAAAGCTCTGGAAGTCTGCATAGTGTTCCACTGAGTCTTTGTCTGAATACTTAGACATACCTGTGTAGGAGGAGATGCCTTAATTCCAGGTGTAGAACAACTTCCAAGGAAAGATGAACTATGAGGGTACTATAGACTATAAAATTGATGGAGCTCACATTGATTTTGAAAATGTTTGAATTCCAGTAAGCCAAAGTGAAAAGACAATACTAAATAGTCTAGACCTCAGAGAAGACATGCCTTAAGAGTTTGATTAAATTGGCCCTAGAATTATCACTACCCTTGATTTATTCTACAAATCTTAAACAAGTTTCAAAAGAATCACAATGATTTGCAAGTTAACTACCTTACTAAATTAATCTAGAACAAATACAACACTCTTTAAAAGAAGGCAACAAGTTCCAGACACTCAATAGTTTATTAATACAATATCAAGTGTCCAGTGAAAACTCACTATAAATGAATAAAAGCAGGAATGTGTTTATAGTCCAATACCAACCTCAACTTTGTTGAGGAAGATAGATGGAACAAGAGCCAGAATTTATGCATTTTTTAACAGAATTATTCTATAACTCTTGATGTCCAAGAAATGCCATAATCCAATATTTTTTCTCAATAAGTGTATTGCCCAGATAGACAAAAATTCTAGTGTTCATCAATTTTCAGGTTCTCATTCATCCTTTATATAACAACAACAATAACAACAAAAATCTCAGGGGCTTCCTTGGAAAAGAAATATAAAAAATATTGGGATTGGTCTGTAATCCACTGGGTGGCCCTGTTCTTTCCACTACACAAACCACTGTCTGGCAAAGATTTCCACCAGTAATCAAATATTACTGGTGGAGTAATCAAATATTTTCAAATATTATTATTATTACTCCCAAATAATCATATATTACAGAGATGTCCTCACAGTACTCTCAACCCATCACAGTTGTGACTTCAGAGATTTTCCTGGAGTTTCTAAAGCTGAGGAGCTAGGGGCACAGCTTCCAGGGCCATCTAAACAGTCATTCCTCAGTAGAAGTCCTAGGATCTTCGGGTGCTAAGTATGAGCAGAATAAATAGCTCCACCTCAGCTCAGTTCTACCAGTTTGTCAAATTCCATCACACCCTCTAACTTCAGACTACATTCTTCTTTCATGTGGACCATCTGCCTCCATTCCTGTACCTTCTTGAACAATTCAAATCTGTCATCTCCATGGGCCCACTGTTCCCAAAGGTCTTTTTCAAATCTCACTTGGAAGTACGGGAAGCCCAAACCGCAGAGACAGAAAAGCCTCAATCTACTCTTCAAGAATTTTCTTTTTCTATTTCAATGATGTAAGAAGAGTAACAATAATAACAACAAAAATGGTACAGGTCTATGTTGATAATGTGAAATAATGAATAATTCTTGTTGAAACTATTTTACTTTTTTATGGTATTCATCACTATCTGCAGTTCTGCATTTTTATTGGATTACTGATTTACTTATTTATGTTGGCACCTTACCTTACAAGCTCTCTTTATTAATGTTTTCATTACTCTGTCCACAGTACCAGATAGTTCCCAATAAACAGCAAGTATTAAAAACATATTTATTATATTTCACTCCTTTACACATCATTTATTCCTTTCCCATTTCTCTTCCAATGCTGGCCTTAAATGTTCTTCTACTTCTGCATCAATCAATATATCTAAACCTCATTTTATAATAAATCTAGTACATTGAGTATTACTGGTTATTCTACAAATTAACTAATTATTCTGTCTCCTTAAGGCATTCACTGATTATTCAAATTGAGTATATGTCACATATGCAGAAGTGTAATTTTTCTGAACCAAAGTCATCATTTAGTCAAATCACTTCAACTTGATAATATTTTGATAAATATTGTTCAATTTAAATGACTAGTCAACAAATGAACATTATTATTTGGTTTTTCGCTTTTCTGTTACCTTAAGTTCTTGTGTTTTATTTTTCATCATCAAATCATATACTTGGGAAGTTATTTAGAGTTCTACCCACAGTATAACATTTGGTCCCTATTTTTTTCCCATAAAAGATCAGAGTATTTGAAATAGGTCACTATGTACAGGGAACATGTTATATAAATGTCATAGAAAAGTTCTTCAGGTGTTCGCTTTCAAATGTAACATCAACTGGTTAATATGCAGAATGAATGCACATCATGGGAATACACACACTGACCCTATGGTAATAACCCAATGTCATTATGCAGTTTAAAAATAAAAACAGTGTTAGGAGTCAGGGAGCAGGGTTCTAGTTTTGGCTTTTAGGACATTGGTAATATTACTAGGTTGATGTAGTTTTCAAAAACTCTTATATACTCTAATTAATTTTCCAAAGAACCCCTTCAAAAAACCATTAGATTAAACAGGTAAAATGAAGGTGATCTTGCTGAAATTGAAAGAGATGGGGGCCTGGAGGCCTCAACAAAAAGTATATCCATCAACTGTTCTCTCAGTTTCCCCCTTTCCACTTAAAGCACCCCGCAAGTCAGCTCCACGGAACAGCTTAAATCTGTTGAACTACATGATCTTCAAAGTTCCTTCTAGCTTTTACGTTTTATGATAAACTGTAATGACTACATGTATCAAAAAAAAAAAGAGCTTTTTCTTCTTATTCTTACTGTTGTTGTTACTTGTATCATTTTTAGGATAGAGTGCTTTAGAATTCATTGAGAAGAGAATCTATCCCTTTTTCTCTAACCAATTATACACTCAGAAGAGATCATGTCAAAATTCATTGACTGTGTAGTTCATAGGGACATTTTGACTGGCTGATGGAATCCCTTACCCGTGAAGTCCACTAGAATAAAATGGCCCCAAATTCCAACTCTTTATTTTGTGTAGGTAAATATTTGAGGCCAATTCAAATGCAGAATTAGTTCTGATTATTTCTTTTTCTGGTGGAGAGCAGAGAGCATAAAGGTGAATGTTCATTCCTTTAAATTAGTGGCAACTGATATAAAATTTAAGATCCCTTTGAAATGCAGAAAATGTTCAATCTCTGGACCATCTGTAGCAAATTTAGAGCAAACACTCTTGTATCCATAAAAACCACTTTATGCCACAAACTAGGAATTTCTCCAAAGTTACAATTACATGATGCAAAACAGGTAATTTTCACTCCAATCTCATGTTTTCATTCCAGGTCTTAGTTAATGCTGTCTTGATAGTTGCTGTTTGATGAATCAGCTTTCCTGTTAACTAGAGGTGCAGGGCCATCATCTAATGAAAACACTCTGTATTTTATGACTCCCTGGGCTGCAGTTCTGCATATTAAAATAGAATTTCAATCTCACTGTTAGAAATAAAATCAAACTTAACATCTGTGGTTTGAACAGAACTGAGAAAAATGCTGCTCATTTAATCTTAACAATATTTTTCATGCTAGACAGTATAAAAAAGAGGCCCTGAATATAATTTTTAAATGCCTATAAATTAGAAATAAATTGGTAGAAATCAGCACAATAGTTCAGTCCATGGGTTAGTTCATTATATCTACAAATTTGACTGCTGAAAGTTTTCTGTTCTAGTTAGAAGTTTGTCAAAATATTCACAAATTAAGGTTTCCTGCTGTTCCTCAAATATCACTGGTAGCAGATTACTTCCACTCTTCTTAATGCCAGGATTGAGCCTCTCTGACCACTCCCTGAGTTTCTTTTTTATCAAGGAATCATTGCACATACACATTCAAGAAGAAGGAGAAATTATTTCATTGTTCAGAGTAAAAGTCACAGCAATGTATTAGTAAAAGAATTGGAAAATCTCAGTGAAATGGCTTTCACCAATCATGCTCATAAAAAAACACATCAAGATCACACAGAGACAAAATAGTAAACTTTCCTTTGATCAGTTAATCAAAAACCAACACAGCATTATGGAGTGTGCCCAGTGTTTGCACATCCTACTCTTTCACCCTTGGACTTTACGCACATACTCTGTCTCATTCTCTCTCTCGCTCTCTCACATGTGCGCACGTGCACACACACACACACGGCATATACTCACTGTCCACTCTAATTATGCAAGAGTTCTTAATGCTTTTGCGTCGAATTTTATTTCAAGACAATATAATACAGTACAAAAATATAAATATAAATGCAATAACCACTATTTATTAATCACATATCTCATGCATCGTGTTAATCCATGCCTAGTCTTCCTTCATCTTGTTAAATCTTCTCAGCAACCCACAAAGTAGATGTTATTAATAGCCTCCCTTTTACAAATATAACTAAAATTTAGAGTACTTCAATAATTTATGCCCAGTCATATAACTGATAAGTTTTGAAATGAGGATTTATACTAATGTTTTTGCCATTAGAAAGCCCATGCTGATAAATTATAAATCATATTGCTTTAGATAGCTAGTCATGCAGATTTATAAGGGAATTTGTTATAGCTGGCATTTAGAGCTGTGTAGTATTTGGTCTTATGAGAGGGAAAAAAAACAACAACTTTGAACTCAGGCAGGAAAGCACTGGCAGTGTTCCATGCTTGTTCTCCTTTGATCTCTACGCCCCTCCTCCTGCTGGTTTTCCCATGTTCTTCTCTGCATCTTGTTACTCTTTCTCACTTGACATTTTCCTCATTAACGGAGCCCGTATCACCATTGAAAGAATCATCTTCATTAAGTAACTTTTACAAAGCTACTGAGTAAAGGCACTTCACATATATTATCTTATTCTCAAAAAATCCATGCATTGTGGACTATTATTATCCCATTTTACAGATTAGGAAGCTGAATCTTAGAGAAGGTAAGTGATGTTCTTCTGGTAAAACCACACACAGAAGATGGTTAGATTGTTTAAAATGGACAGAATTGCAGAGTAAAAGATAAAATATTAGTTGATATCAAGAAGAAAAAACTGTGTTAATCTCTCTTACAAATCAAAGAGCACATCTGAGAGCCTTCCAACCTCTTCAGTATCAAACACCTGCTTTAGAGCCAGAGCATATGTCATTTGATTCTGGAATTTTCAGATTTAGATAGTTTACTATATTACATTTGGCCCTCAAATAACTCTTATAATTTAACCAGACACTTTTGGGTGCAATATTCTAACATCAATACCACCACCAAGTACATGCTACCAGGTCCCTTAAACTGTCACCTATCTTTCAGGATTCCTCCCGCTTTTTACTCCTAAAATACCACCAGAACAACCGCATTATTCCAGGGATGGACTTTTAACTTCTCTTGGCAACCCTATTTCCTACTAAGCAAAGATGTGAAACAGGCTAATCTACTGAAACTCTTAGAATTTTATCATATGGAAAATACATATGCCTTAAGAAAAATTTACTATCATTTATGTGAGTACTCCTGAAAGCCAAACACCACATAAGTTCTTTACAACAAACCATAATAAAAGAACACACACATTATATACTAAGCAGTAAGGTGAATTCATTGATTCACTGATATCAGTTCTTGAAAGACCTTAAGTGATCCACCTTTCTAATTTATATTAGATAAAATAGTTCTCTCCTCATTAGAGATGAAGTAATAGCTATAAGGACTTACAAGTGACTTCTGCAAAGTTACAGGGCAATGTTGGCAGGTACACAGGAGGAGATCTTGGACTCTTTTTGCTTTGACAAGCAGGAGGTGTTGGGGGACAAACATTTAATATATGTCTTCCAGAAAAACTCTTGCATGTAGGTACTATTACCTATCGTTTTTACAGATAGGAAAATGTAGGCTCCGAAGGCTTAGTTTATCATTAGTTAAACCATGGCCTACACATTTTCAAAGTTCAAGATCTTTGTATACACTGCAGTGGATTTCCTAGATGTGTCAATAATTAATTTAACATCTCTACATATAATTAAAATAATAAGTAAATTTGTCCTAACTCATTATGAGGAAAGAAAACACAACTAATCATTTAAGCAACTTTCTTATCTTTATCAATTTTCTGTATAAACTTGATTCACCTTGTGAAACACAGTCAATCCAGTAATTTCCTGGAGCCCTAAGAAAAGTGTCAAAATAGTAATTTAAATTCTAATGTGATTCCACCTTGTTATGGAGTGATATAAAATAAGAGATGATGCCTAGTTTCTATATGCTTAGGGTCTAGCTGAGAAAAATGAATATATGTGAAAAACTTACAGATTCAAGTGTTAAAGTGTGCGGATTTAACTCAGTGTTAAAGTGTGTGGATTGGCTTTTAAGTGCAGATGAAAGAGATACATTGGGTTGTGTTTCTGCACAGGATTCGTGGGGCGGGGATTGAAGCAACAATAAGATGTATACATGTGAATGTGGGAATATTGTTACAGTTTAGATAATATTATGACTTTGAGATAGTGAATATAGTAAATTCCACAATTTTTAATATTCAGCACTGAAATCCACAAAATTCTGAAGCCTGAAACTTTTTGTAACTCATTTATTGAGAAAGTAGGACCTGAGCTGATATAAGAATTTTAATAGTCTTTATGTATCCCAATTAGTGTGAATATTTTTATATATTTTGCTACAAAGATATTAATTTTTTTCAAAGATATTGTTACAGATCCAACTAGGGTTTTTTTTAATTGATTTTTTAATTGAAACATAATTGATTACACATATTTATGAGGTACAGAGTTGAACATCAGTATTTTTGTACAATATGTGATGATTAAATGAGTATTATTAGCATGTTCATAATTACAATCATAATTATTCTTCGTGTCCCTTACCCAATTTCTCTTTAAACCCCCTTCCCCTCCCCTTTTGCCACTTCTAGTAACCATAGGTCTGTTCTCTCCTTCTGAAAATTCAGTGTATTGTTGTGGTCTGTCCTTCCTTCCTTCATTCCTTCCTTCCTTCCTTCCTTCCTTCCTTCCTTCCTTCCTTCCTTCCTTCTTTCTTAAATCCCACTTATGAGTGAGGACATGCAGTATTTCTCTTTCTGTGCTGGGCTTATTTCACTAAACATAATTTTCTCCAAGCTCATCCATGTTGCTGTGAATAGCAGAATTTCATTCTTTTTTATGGCTGAGTAGTATTTTATTGTGTATATATACCATATTTTCCTTATCCATCATCCACTGATGGATATTTAGGTTGGTTCCTTATCTTGGCTATTGTAAATAGAGCTGCAATGAACATGGGACTACAGTTATCCCTTTGACATGATTTCCATCCCTTTGGGTATATACCCAGAAGTGGGATTGCTGGATCCTATGTTAGTTCTATCTATAGTTGTTTGAGAAACCTCCATACTGTTTTCCATAATGGCTATACTATTTTACAGTCTGAACAGTGTAGAAGAATTCCTTTTTCTTCACATTCTCACTAGCATTTGTTATTCTTAGTCTTTTTGATAATAGCTAGTCCAGCTAGGGTAAAATGATACCTCAATGTGGTTTTGATTTACATTTCCCTGATGATTAGAGGTGCTGAGCATTTTTTCATGTACCTGTTGGCCATTTGTATATCTTCCTTTGAAAAATGTCTGTTCAAATACTTTGCCCATTTTTTAATTGTATTTTTTTTTTAACTGCAAAGTTGTTTGAGTTCCTTGTATATTCTAGATATTAATCCCTTTTTGGATGTATGGTCCTTTGCTATTCAGAAGCTTTTTAGTTTGATGTAATTCCATTTGTTTATTTTTGTTGTTGTTGCTTGTCATTTTAGGATCTTATTCATAAAGTCTTTGCCTAGTTCTATATCCTGAAGTATTTCAATTACATTGCCTTCTAGGAGATTTATAGTTTCAGGCCTTATGCTTAAGTCTTTAATCCATTTTGAGTTGATTCTGGTATATAGTGAGAGATATGAGCATAGTTTCATTCTTCTACACATGGATGTCCAGTTTCCCCAGCACTGTTTACTAAAGAGGGTGTCATTTTCCCAATGTATGTTTTTGGTGTCTTTGTTAAAGATCAGTTGGCTGTAAATACATGAGTCTGGGTTCTGGGTTCTCTATTCTGTTTGCTTTGTCCATGTGTCTGTTTTTATGCCAGCACCATGCTGTTTTTGGTTACAATAACTTTGTGGTATAGTTTGAAGTCACGTAATATAATGCTTCCATTCTTTCATTTACTTATTTATTCATTTATTTTCCCCCCTCAGGATTGCTTTGGCTATTTGGGAATTTTTTTTTTCCATATGAATGTTAGGATTGTTTTTTCTATTTCTGTGAAGAATGTCATTGGTATTTTGATGGAGATTGCTTTGGGTAGTATGGACATTTCCACATTAATTCTTCCAAAATGAACTGTCTTTCCATCTTTTGGTGTTCTGTTTAATTTCTTTAAGCAGTGTTTTGTAGTTCTCACTGTAGAGATCTTTAATCTGTTGGCTTATATTTACCCCCTAGGAATTTTATTCTTTGGGTAGTTATTGTAAATGGGCTTGTTTTCTTGAATTCTTTTTCTGCTTGTTCGTCATTGGTGTATAAGAATGTTACTGATTTTTGTGTGTTGGTTTTGTATCTTGCAACTTTATTGAATTTGTTTATGAGCACTAGGAGTTTTCTAGTAGAGGTTATGGGTATTTATATACATAGGATTATGTTATCTGTGAACAGTGACAACTTGACTTTGTCTTTTCCAATTTGGTTGCCCTTCATTTCTTTCTGTTGCCTGATTGCTCTGGCTACTACTTCCAATACCATTTTGAATAAGGGTGGTGAGAGTGGGCATCCTTATCTTTTTCCTGTTCTTAAAGGGAAAGCTTTCAGTTTTTCCCCAGTCAGGATGATGTTAGCAGTGGGTTTATCACATATGGCTTCTACTGTGTTGAGATACTCTCCTTCTATAAATAATTTGTTGAGAGTCTTTATCATGAAGGATGCTGAATTACGTCAAATGTTTTTTTCTGCATCTACTGAGATAATCATATGGTTTTTGTCCTTGCTTTTGTTGAAGTGGTGTATCCCATTTATTGATTTGCATATTTTTGAACCATCCTCTCATCCCTAGGATGAATCCCACTTGATTGTGGGGTATAATCGTTTTGGTGTGGTGTTGTATTCTGCTTGCTAATATCTTGTTGAGGATTTTTGCATCTATGTTCATCAAGGATATTGGCCTGTAGCTTTATTTTTTTGTTATATCTTTGTCTGATTTTGGTATCATGGTGGTGTAGCTTCATAGAATGAATTTGGGCAAATGACTTCTGTTTCAATTTCTTGAAATTTTTTGGAAAAGATTGGTGTTAATTCTTCTCTAAAGGTTTGGTAGAGTTCAATAGTGAAGCCATCTGGTCCTAGGCTTTTGTTGTTGTTGTTGGAAGACTACTGATTACTATGTCAATCTTGTTGGTTGATATTGATATGTTCAGGTTTTGAATTTCTTCTTGGTTCAGTCTTGGTAGTTTGTATGTGACTAGAAATTTATCCGTTTCCTCCAGATTTTCAAATTTGTTCGCAAATAGCTGTTCATAATAGTCTTTAATTATTTTTTGTATTTCTGTGGTATCTATTGTAATGTTTTCTTTTTCGTTTTTGATTTTTGTTATTTGAATCTTCTCTCTCTTTTTTTTAGTTAGTCTGAACAATAGTGTGTCTATTTTGTTTACCTTCCCAGTAAAGACACATAGACTAATAGTGAAGGGATGGAAAACAACATTCCATGCAAATAGAAGTCAAAAATTAGCAGGAGTTGCCATACTTATATCAGATGAAATAGACTTCAAACCAATAACTATAAAAAGAGACAAAGAAGGACATTATATAATGTCCTTATAAAAGGATCGATGCAACAAGAAGATATAGCAATCATAAATATATATTCACCCAACTTTATAGTAGCCAGATATATAAAGCAACTGTATTGTATCCAAGGGGAGACCCCAACACAGTAATAGTTGGGGAATTTAACATGCCACTCTCAGAAGATTAGCTGAGACAGAGAATCAGCAGAGAAATATTGGATTTAAGCATCATCTTAAACCAAATGGACTTGACAAACATATAGAACATTTAACCCAACAACAACAGAATATACATTCTTCTCATGAGCACATGGATCATTCTCCAGGACAGACTACACGTTAGGCCACAAATTAAGTCTCAACAAATTAAAAAAGATTGAAATCATATCAAGTATATTTTCAGACCACAATGGAATAAAATTAATGGGTCAAAGAAGAAATAAAGCAGGAAATCAAAAAATTCCTTTACACAAATGGAAATATAAGCACATACCAAACCTAGGGGATAATGCAAAAGCAGTACTAAGAGGCAAGTTTATCGCGATAAGTGCTTACATCAAAAGAATAGAAACCTAATGTTAATCTCAAAGAACTAGAAAAACAAGAACAATCGAATTCCAAAACTAGTAGATGGAAAGAAATCATTAAGAGCAGAGCAGAAGTAAACAAAATAGAGACCAAAAGAATGATACAAAAAATCAATGAAACAAAAAAGTCGGGATTTTTAGAAGATAAACAAAATAGAAAGCCATTGTTCAGACTAACCAACTAGGGTTTGTTACATACTTTATGGATATGTCTCCATCAGTATCTTTCCAGGATCCCAAAATTTTCAAATTTTGACTGAGACACTGAGGAGGCCAGAAATGGACAATGCAAAATGAAGCAGATTACACAGAACCTTAAAGATAAACCAATGATAGGAATTGATGAACTGATGCAGTAAGCATTCATTAGGTGTTATTGATTCTTCAGAATATGTGTAACACAGTAACAGTGATATCTCAAAGAAGTAATTGCCTGTCAATTAATTTGATATGGATTGGGTGGAAGAAAGAAGAAAGTCAAAAAAAAAAAAAAAACAACCAGAAAATTACTGTAATACTTATCTACTTTCTAACTGTAAGGTCAAGAGCAAGGTAAACTTTCTGATGGCTTAGTTTCCTTATGGGAAAAAGAAAGATAATAACAGTACCTACATTAGTAGAGTGTTGTGATCATTAAATGTTTTAATGCATGTATACCACATAGAAGAGTTCCTGATATATATTGAGTCTAACAAATACATGTAACTGTCATTGTCATTATCAGTAGAGAAAGACTATCAGAAACGTGGCAGGAGAATGAATCCAAAACGCAGTTTAAAGAAAATTATAGGACTATTGAAAGTGAATAACATAATTAAGGATAGAAGCAAATGTCAAAGTTGACCCTAAAGTTTCTTTTCTGGGAAACTAGGGGGAAATAGTCTTATTATACCAGAAATAAATAGAGACATTTTTATGGGCTCATTGTTCCTCTCAGGGCCTGAAAGTAGATGCTCTAATTTTTAAAAAGGGACAGAAAAAGAGTATGAAAATTATTGTCAATTAAATCAAACACAGGGTAAATAACAAAGCATATATCACTAGAATCATACAAATCTCTAGCAGATGTTGGATTTATGATTGATAAAACAATGGGATACCAAGCAGGTGAATTTTAACTAGATGAAAAGGTTGTCACATTTGGGGGGAGTCTTTTATTCCCCTTAAAATGTTTAAATAAATAAATGACAAAAGCACACGTTTTCCAATTCTATGATTTAAATATGATCAATTTGTTTTGGTCATAACTAACAAGACCACAGGAATGTAAAATAAGCTACCTGGACCAACACAGAATTAAGCTACTGGGCGAGTAGGGACAGACCAGGGATAAGGAATTGTTCTACTGCAAGGTTGAAGGCCTATCCCTTAGTAGAGCCTCTGACTAACTTTAAAATCTATTCTCTTCAAAACAGCCATGTTTTGTCAGGTAAAGTTCAACACCACTAAATAAACTAAATTCATTCTTCCACTTGGATGTGTCATATTTGGATGGATTATTCTAGCAAAAAATATAATCAAACCTTTTCTAGAATATTCCCAATAAATAAAATAATTGATTAACCAAAAAAGATAATTTAGAGAGGTAATTTGCTGGATCAAGGGATTTACTAGAGAAATACTTTAACAAATAAACATCTCTATTATAAGCTAGGTCTTCAACCTTCTTCTTAAAAAATTTACTGACCATATTTAATCACCTAGCAAAGCATGAAGTTCTTCATTGCATGTGTAAAGGTAAAAGACATGATTCCTGTGTTCTTGAAGTCACAGGCAAGTGTCCTAGGACCAGAATCCAACTGAGCATCCCAGATCACCAAGCCAGAATAGATTCTTGTCCTGAATGATGGATTTAGCTCACTTAGTGATGCCAGACTTTCCCTGTTATTGTTGTTGAAGTACATAGGCTATAAAATTAGTCAGATTTTAGTTCAGATTCTTAGTCTGACATTTACTAAGCTTGTGACCTTGTTTGTGGCAACTTAATTTCCTGTTGCTTTATTTTTCTCATTTGTAAAATGGAGATAAAACATCTTTCCTGTAGTAACATTATAATGATTAACATGTATAAAGAGTTCAGTGTAGAATAGAGAAGGCATTCAATAAAAACTAGTTCTCTTTCCGATACCTATGTCTCACCTTAGTTTTCTCTGTCCCTCCAATCCTTGTGGCTTCTTGGTTCCCGATGTCATCCTAGTCTTTTGATTACACTACTTGCTTTATTCATTAGTGATAAAAAAAAAAAAAAAAACCCTCTTATTAACTGGTTCCTCACTGATTATTCTACACTAACACTTTTACTGAGTGGGTCAACAAAGATGAACATGTGCTTAAAATGTCATAATACCAAAAAAAAATTCAATTGTTTATTATTCATTTAGGCACTATACTAATGCTTTTACATGTATTTTCTCATTTTATCCTTATAATTACATTAAAAGATAGATGCTATTATTTTTTCCTATTTTACAGATAAGGAAAACGACTCAGAAAGCTTAACTTTCCTAAGATTGCAGGCCTGATAACTGCTAGCATCTGATTCTAAAACAGATACTTTTGACTCCCAGTCCTTGGTCTGCCTGAGACATAGTATAAACATACAACTCTCAAAGGAACCATATGTTTCAGAAATTTTATCACAAGTTTTAAACTACATTGTATAGGTTTCCTATTGCTGCTGTAACAATTTACCACAAATTTAGTCAATTAAAACAAAACAAATTTATTCTCTTATAATTTTGGAAGTCAAAAATCCCAAATCCTCTCAACTAAGCTAAAGTCAAGATGTCAGCAGATCTAATTTCTTCTTTTGGTTCTGAGGAAAAAGTCTGTTTCTTGGCCTTTTTCAGCTTCTAGCGGCTGCCTGTATTTCTTGGCTCTACGCTCCATCTTCAAAGTGCATTACTCTAATCTTTACTTTTGCCACCACATGGACTTAATCCTCTGACTCTGAAATCTCCTACTTCCCTTTTATGGACCATTGTGAAGACATTGGGCCCACCTGGACAATCAAGGATAATCATCCCATCTCAAAATCCTTACTTTAAAAGCATCTGCAAAGTTACTTTTACAGTACAAAGTAGGTTCCAAGTAGAACTTTTGCAATATTTGGAGGGTCATTCAGCCTACCACATACTTATATGCAGTTCAACTCTTAAAACTACACGGATAGAAAAATTACTTTGGGAATGTGTTATAATGGAATTAAATATGGTCTTCTAAATTACTGTTATGGTTTTTGAATCATAACAGAAGTGTTGTTATTTACTCTTGTCTACTAATAGGAAAAATGTCTTCCAAAGTACTGAATAACACAAAAGTACTAAATTAATAAAGCAGGATTGTTTAAAACATAGCATTTCTCTGTACATAAAACAACAAATTTTCTCCAACAAATACTAGTTAATGGAACAGAAGTATTAAAAGAGTAGCATTTTCAAGTAACAAGGTTATCTATTCCTCAGGCTGCTTCTGTACTCTCTTCTATTTCTATTCAAATACAATGTATTATATTCATATTCAGCTGTATTAGCCACAGTTTCCAATGTGCTTGTTTATCTGATACAAGGTTAATGTGGTATCAAGGAATTTTATGGAATTAGAATTTCTCGGTATTGAACAAGAGTTATAACAACACCATCAAAGGCTTTGTATTGGATGTGATATAAAAAGAAGAAAAAAAATTAAAAACTAATATAAACTGGGGGATAATATTCTGATAATGACTTTCTCACATAGCATTTCATATTGTGCATATTATGAACTGGTCCAGCATGCTAGAAAACTATCCCTTTAATTGGTTTTTATAACCATCTTTCCAACCTCTGAAAGATATTAGCTAATAAAGGAGAACATGGCTTGCATTATTTAGGGCCTGAATAATTAGCAAGTCAGTCTCCAGACAAAGCTGATATGCTTTATTACTGGAAAAATTTAGGCTACCACATTAACTACATCGTTGCTCTCTGATAGACCCCATCGAAGTGGTAGTCAGAGATCTGCTGCAATATCCTCTCTGATCTGAGTAGTTTGCAAAGTGCAGCAAATTTATTTTCCTTTAATTTTAATTTAAATAATTGTCTCTACCAACTGGTTGAGAAACATTAATGCCTTCTGTTTCCTTTGGGTTAAAAGAAAATGGTTTATATATCACAGACCACATCTAATTCTTTGTCTTTCATTCAGTCAATAGCAGCATTTGCTATTACATACACTGAAATTGAAAAGTGTTGAACAAGGGAAAAAATAGAGAGGAAATTAAATACTCTCTAACAGATGGACAGAGTCAATTAGTTATGAACTTCAGTGAGGTAAAAATGTAATCTACAGTGGTTTAGAAGTTTGTTTTCATTTGTGTGCACTGTATGTGAGTGTAGATGTGTATGTGTGCACATCTCTATTAGAAATGCAGGAAACTCTCAGGCCTCCTGAGAATGCTGGCATTGAATGGACAACAGGCATCGGGTATGGCAATAGTTATTTCAACTGGACACTAGAGCATAAGTGACCTTGTACCCATATTTGGGTGGAGACAGAAAGAGGTGTGTTCACACTTTGATTATAGGGATAAGTTTTCAGTGATTCTTTAGAGTCCAATTCAGTCTGCCTCAGCAATTGCATTCCTATTATGTGCAAAACTCTTAGCTGAGTCCTAAGATACATTCAAAGTTTTATAAAACCTAACTTTTGCTTGTGATTCATATATAATCTAATAGTCCTGTTATGTAATTTAAGAGGTATTTGGGATACTTTAAAAGAACAATAATCCATGACTCATTTTCTTAAAAACAAATGTCATAAAAATGGAGGATAACTGTAACGGTCATTACACGTACTTAAGAGACATCAAAAATATGTGTGAGATTTGTTTAGATTGTAATTTGAACAAACTATCCATAAGAAGATATTTTAAAAACAATACAGAGAAAGTGAACACAGATTGGGTATTAGATAATATTATAGAAAAGAATTATGTTATCTCATTTTTTATTTTTTAAAAAAAAGAAAATAATTAACTTACATTGGCAGGCTTGGTTTGAATTTACCATTGAAGAGACCAAAGGCCTAAGTGAAACTATTAGATAATGTTACAAATATTAACATGTATTTTGCTGTTGACTAAAACAGATTACATCTACACCCCTAATCCCATTAACCTTATATCATTTGACATTTTATATTCTACTTGATATGTTGGAAAGGTGACACAATGTACGGATTAAAAGCATGGGCTTTGGAGTCAGAGGGAAATAACTACCAGTGTTCATTTCTTCACTTATTAGCTGGGTAACTTTGACCATGTACTTAAGACACCCCTAGATGCTTCATTCTCATCATCTATGAAATGAAAATAATATTAGTAACTACCACTGGGATTGTGGAGAGAATTTAGTGAGAAGAGGTCACACAGCAAAACAGCTTAGATGAAACAAATTAGAAACTCATTTGAAAATAAATATTGTAGAATTCAGAGGTAAGGTTAAAATCGCATAAATTTTCCATTATATGTACTATCATGTGATGTTTACAGGAGGCTGAAATCAGGAAGGGAATGTACTGTGGAAAATACCTAGGTCAGAAGACATACTTTGAAAGCCATAGACATCACAAGCCTCACCCCCAGGGTTCTCAGCATTCAGACATCAAAAAAATATATCCAGGTTCCATAAGTGTTACTGATGTATTTCAAATTATCTCAGTACTCAAAGCATCTCGGCTACAAAAAAAAAAAAAAAAAAGATTTTTAACACTGTGAACAAGGCGAAGAATATAAATATAATCAAAGAGATGCATACTAGAGGCTAACAGAGATTCAGAAGAATGAAAAATAATTTCCAGCTTGGGAAAACAATAAAGGCTTCAATGGAAAAAATAGCCTTTGAAATGGAACTGGAAAAGACTTATGATTTTGACACATGGAGCTGAGGATAATAGGAGGGCATGTCAAATATGAGGAGAAGTAGGGAAAAAAGCATGTACAACCAGCATGAGCAAGGGCTATCTTCCACATCTCCACAAACATTGGGTGGTAGACCATGACAAAATCATTGGAAGACACTTTGTTTTTCAAGATTTGACTCTGGAATCTTAAAAAAAGTTTACTTTGAAGTTATTGTATTAGTCTGTTTATGTTGCATGTAACAAAATACCTGAAACTGGGTGATTTTGTAAAGAAAAACAACCATTTATTGCTTACAGTTTCTGAGGATGGGATGTCCAAAGTCCATCTGGTGGTGGTAACAGTGACCCAGGAATCTTACATTGCAAGATGGTAGAAGCAGAGAGAGCAGAGAGAGACAGGCAGACTCTCCTCTCCTTTTAAAACCCTCAGAACCATGCCCCTGACCACCATTTTTAATCCATTCATTACTGTATGGTCCTGCAATTCAATCACCTCTTCAAGTCTCCACCTTTCAATTACCATAATAGGATTTCCCATCCTCTTAATAGTCACAGTCGGGGCTAGGTTTCTAATACATAAAACTTGGGAGACAATTCAAGCCTTAGTGAGTTTTGGGGGGGACATAATTCAATCCACTACAGTTATATTGAATTTGTTTAATATTTTTTGAGATATAGCTGATGTATAATAAATCACACATAAAGTGTGCCATTTAAAAAGTTTTGACACAAGTATGCAACTGTGAGATAAACATTACACTCAAGATAGTGAATGTATTCATAACCCTTAAAGTTTCTTCATGTCCCTTTGTAATGTCCCCAAGCCCCAATCCCAAGCAACTATTAATCTGTTTTCTGTCACTATCAATTGGTTTACATTTTCTACAGATTTATATAAATGAAGTTATACAGTACATGGTCTTTTATGTCCGATCCTTCCACTCAGCATAAACTTTTTGAGATTCTTTCATGATATTGCATATATCAAGAGTTTAATCCTTTTGATTGCTGAGTAGTATTCTATGAATACATCAGTTTGTTTATCCATTCATCGCTGATGAACATTTGGGTTATTTTCATTTTTTACTTCAAAATAAAGCTGCTATGAACATTTATGTATAAACTTTTATATAAACATGTGCTCTGTTTTCCTTTGGGGAAGTAGTTAGGAATGAAATGGGTAGTTTATATGGTAGGTATGTGAGTAACATTTTAAAAAGTTCTAGTTTTATTTTCAAAGTGCTTGTATCATTTCACAATTCTACTGGAGATGTATGAAAATGTTTGTTGTTTCACATTCTCACTAACATTTGGTATTGTCAATCTGTTTGATCTTATTCATCTAGAAGGAGTGTAATTGTATTTCATTGTGGTTTTCATATGAATTTCTCTGATAACTAATTATGTAGAACATCTTTCACATGCTTATTTTCAATAGGTATAAATTTTTTGGTGAAATGTTCATTCAAATAGTTTGCTAAATTTTAGGTTATTTGGTTATAAATTATTTTTAAAATGTGCATTGAAAACTGCAAAACAAAACTTTCTCAGATTTATTAAGTATTCCAGGTTGCCTTTGTAAGTGGTATCATCACTGTAAGTACATTCTGTATGTTCAAAAAGTTAAATAGGAAGAAGAAAAACAAAAAAATCACAAAGTTTTTAAATTTTTTTTACCACTGTGATTTTAACTGTGGGCTTTTCATACATATGATTTTGTTGTGTTGAAGAAAGTTTCCTCTGTATCTAATTTGTTGAGAGTTTTTTCATGAAAGGATGTTAAATTTAGTCAAATATCTTTCATGCTTATATTGAGATAATCATGTAATTTTAATCTTTCATTCTATTAACATGAAGTTTTAGCCAAAACAATTAAGCAAAAAAGAGATAAAGAAGAAAACATTAAAAGGCCTTCAAATCAGAAAGGAAGAAGCAAAATTATCTCTCTTTGCAAATGACATAATCTTTCATGTAAAAAAAACTCAAGACTCCACAAAATAACTGTTGGAACTAATTAACAAATTCAGCAAAGTTGCAAGATACAAAACCAACATACAAAATTGGTAATATTTTAATACACTAAAACTATCTGAAAAAGAAATTAAGAACACAGTCCCATTTATAATAGAATCAATAATAATAAAATGCTTAAGAATAAACTTAGCCAAGGAAGTAAAGGACTTGTACACTGAAAACTATAAAATATTGATGAAAGAAATTAAAGCAGACACAAATAAAATGGAAAGCCACCCTGTGTTCATGGACTGGAAGAATTAATATTGTTAAACATCCATACTAGCCAGAGTACTCTGTGAATTTAATGCAATCCCTATCGAAATTCCAATGGCATTTATTACATAAATAGAAAAAAATGATTCTAAAATTAATTTGGAACCACATAAGACCTTGAATAGTCAAAGCAACTTTGAGCAGAAAAAACAAAACTGGAGGAATCCACTCTGATTTGAAAATATATTACAAAGCTACAGTAATCAAAACAGTTTGGTACTGGCATAAAGACACAAACAGACCAATGGAATAGAATAAAGAGCTCGGAAATAAACCAAGGCAATTGATCTTCAGAAAGGATGTCAATAATAAATGATATGGGTTGAATTGTGTCCCCCATATGGACTGTAAAGACCATTCTAAGGAGGTCTCAGATAGAAATAAGGAGTTTATTGGAAACTGGGACAAAGATCACCCTTGCTATGAACTAGCAAGGAATTTGGCTGCATTCTGTTCTTGACCAAAAGTTTTATGGACTGTGGAACCTCAAAGTACCAGCATATCTGGAAGAAGAAATTTCTAAGCAGAAAAACATTCAGGAAGCTGCATGCCTACTTGTAACAGCCCATGCTGAATTATAAAGGCACAACGTAAAGCCAGAATTTAAAAGGGAAACCAAGTATAAAGATTTAGCAAATCTACAGCTTGTCCATGTGGTCAAGAAGCAGACGGCATTTTCAGGAGAAAAATGCAATGGTGCAACCCAATGACTGTTAGCTAGGAAGATCATTACTTCATTTCTTCTGTAGATGAAAGGGATTATCAAGAGAAGGGAAAAAAGACCTTGAAGGCATTGTGGAGATCTTGGAGGCTGCATCTTCTATTACAGGCCCAGAGGACTAGGGAGACAGAACGGTCTCCGGGAACAGACCCAAGGCACACCATGGGCTCGCTGCTCAGGGCCACTTTGGGATGCTGCTCCCCACACCAGCACCCCAGCTGCTGTGGCAGTTCCAGATATGGCTAAATTGGCCACAGGTATGGCTGGACCTGCAGGTTTGGAAGCTGTAAGCCAAAGCCTTGGCAGCATCCACATGGTGTAAAGTCTGTAGTCTTGCTAATGCCAGAGCTGTGAAGGCTTGGGAACCTCCAAACTGAATTTCAAAGAACATATGGAAAAGCCTGGGGCCCCAGGGAGAGATCCATCTCAGGGGCTGATTCACACATACAGTCTTTTCTAGAGCAATGCCAAAAAGAAGTGTGAGGTTGGAGTTGTTGCAGAAAATCCCACCAAGACCATACCTAGTGGAACTGTGGGAGAAGGATCACCATAGAGACCCCAGAATTGTAGAGTTAACAGAGTGCAACATCAACCTGCAAGGGGTAAAGCATGGCCTGAGACCAAAGCCATAGAACTAGAGCTGCCTGAGGACTTGGGGACCCAACCCCCACACCAGTGTGAAGAGGACATTGAACGTGGAGTTGGGGTATATGATCAACCAGCTGTACGATTAATGCTTACCCTGCTGGGTTTCAGACTTGCTTAGGACCCTGTTACCCCTTTTTTTGAAATATTTCTCCCTTTTTGAAGGGAAATATGTATCCTATGTTTGTCCCATCATTGTATCTTTGAAGTAGATAACTTGTTTTGATTTCACAGATGGGATCTTTGGACTTGGGGCTTTTTGAGTTGAAACAAGTTAAGACTTTGGGGATGAAATGATTGTATTTACATTAGAGAAGGTCATAAACTTTGGGGGTCAGGGGTGGGATGATATGGACTGAATCATGTCCCTCAAGTTCTATGTATTAGAGGCTTAGTCCCCACCATGACAGTGTTAAAAGGGTGGGGAATCCCATTATGGTAATTGAAAAGCGGAGTCTTGAAGAAGTTATTAAATTCTGAGGACCTTCCCCTAATGAATGGATTAACAATAATGGTCATGAGTATGGTTCTGAGAGCTTTAAAAGGAGAGCACATGAGAGTTTCTCTCTCTCTCTGCTTCTACCATCTCTCAATGTGACACCCTGTGTCACTGAAGCCACAAGGAAGACTTTCACCAGATGTGTTCCCTGGACTTCCCAGCCTCAGAAACTGTAAGCAATAAATTTTGTTTTCTTACAAATTACCCAGTTCCTGGTATTTTGTAATAAGCAGCATGAACGGATGAATACAATAAACAATGGGGAAGGAATAGTTTCTTCGACAAATAGTGTTGGGTAAACTGGATATCCTCATGCAAAACAATGGAATTGGACCCTTATCTTACACTATACACAAAACCCAACTCAAAATTGGCTAAAGATTTAAACACAAGACCTGAAACTAACTGTAAAGCTTCTACAAGAAAACATAGAGAAAAACTTTCTTGACATTGGTCTTAGCCATGATTTCTTGGACACTAAAAGTGAAGGCAACAAAAGCAAAAATAGTCAAGTAGGACTGCATAATATTAAAAAGCTTCTGCTCAGCAAACAACCAACAAGATATAAATGTAGCCTATGAAATGCAAGAAAATATTTGCAAACCATATGTCAGATAAATAGTTAATATTCAAAACTATAAAGAACTCCTACAACTCAATCAAAATGAATAAATACGTAATTTAAAAATGGCCAAAGGAACTCAATAGAAATTTCTCAAAAGAAGACATACAAATGACCACAGGTATATGAAAAGGTGCTCAACATTAATAATCATCAGGGAAGTGTAAATCAAAACACGAGATATTACCTCATATCTGTTAGGATGGCTATTATAAAAAAAAAAGTAACAAGAGTTGGCAAAGATGTGGAGAAAAGGGAACCCTTATACAACGTTGGTGGGAATGTAAATTAGTGCAGCCTCTATGGAAAAGAGGATTGAGGATCCTCCAAAAATTGAAAATAGGACTACCATATGATCCAGCAATACCCCTTCTGGAAATACGCTTAATCCTTAAACATCACTAGGGTTAGGGGTGCCGATCCCATGCTGTTGAAAAATCTGTGCATAACTTTTGACTCCCCAAGATTTAACTACTTAACTACTACTTCAATACTTAGCGCATTCCCCCTGTACCCCATTGCTACATGCTAGCACTGCACATCCCAAGCCCCATGGAGATTTGCCACATCGTTACTTAATAGCCTACTAATAGCCTATTCATAGAATACTGTTGGGCAGTCTACGTAACTGTTCATGACATATCTAACCAAAATTTTTCAATATATTTATGGAAAAAAATCTGCATGTTAAGTAAACCTGCACAGTTCATACCTGTGTGGTTTAAGGGTCAACTGTACATTCAAAATAGTTGAAATCAGAATCTTGAAGAAAGATCTACACTCCCATC
Organism: Cynocephalus volans; assembly: GCF_027409185.1. Taxonomy (NCBI): domain Eukaryota; kingdom Metazoa; phylum Chordata; class Mammalia; order Dermoptera; family Cynocephalidae; genus Cynocephalus; species Cynocephalus volans. The sequence continues at coordinate 67,686,119 of NC_084475.1, forward strand.
TTCATTGCAGCATTATTTACAATCACCAAGATAGCCTAAATGTCCGTTCATGGATAAATGTAGAAAGAAAATGTGATAATATATATACTGGAATATTGATATATATGATATATAATATATATACTGGAATATTATTCAGCCTTAAAAAAGAAAGAAATCCTTCCATTGTGACAATGTAGATAAACCTGAAAACATTATGCTAAGTGAAATAAGCCAGATACAAAAGGACTGTGTGATCCCATTAATATGACAAATCTTGAATAGTCAAATTCATAGAAGTAGAGAGTAGAATGGTGGTTAACAGGGGTGCAAAAGGGGGAAACAGGGAGATATTAGTCAAAGGGCACGGAGTTTTGGTTATGCAAGATGAATAAGTCCTGGAGATATACCGTGTAGCATAGTATCTGTAGTTAACAATACTGTATTGCATACTTAAAAACTTGCTAAGAGGGAAGATCTTATGTTAAGTGTTCTTATCAGAAATAACAACAAAAATAATAAATAAGGGGGGTGGGAGGAAACTTTTGGAGTTGAAGGATATGTTTACGGATGGTTTCATGGGTTTATACTTCTCTCCAAATTCATCAACTTGCATACCTTAAATATGTACAACTGTTTTTATGTCAATCATTCCTCAATAAAGTGTTTTTAATAAAATATATTAGTTTGTCAAAGATGATGATATTAAACATAACATATAAGAATTATCAATAAAGGAATATAGAGTTTAAAAAATAAATAAATGATACATGGTAAAGAAATGTTTACCCACAGTATATTAAATGTATGATTTTAAAATTATTATTTAAGTCTCCTTAAAAGGTAATTGGCTGTATAAAGAAAAATTTTAGTCTTTTGGGTGATGAATATTTTGTATTCCTATATACATCTTCTTGAGCTTTTTTTCTGGAGTTCAGTTAAATTTCTCAAAAATAGTTTGCTCCTTTTGGGTCTTGCACTTAAAATTCCTTAGGCATCACCCAAAATAATCATTCCTCTCTGCTGCAGCAAGCCCCTTCTGACAACTCTATCAATGCCCACTAAATAAGGAGGTCTTCCAGTTTGGCTGGTAGGAACAGGCACTATTCCTGGCTCTGTGTGAACTCTAGACAACTTTCCCTTTAATAGTTTGGGAAGATTTTTTTCCCTGGCCTTATATAGTTTCCTCACACCCATGCTCTGGTCAGTACTCTGCTGAATACTTGATGGTGACTGTCTACACGTCTGTAAGTTCTCTTTTTGTGCAGTTTTCTGTCCTCCATCCTCTAGCCACCTGGGTCTCTCCCAACTCTCAGCTCCACCTCCTCAATTCAGGGTGTCCTTCAAGCTTCCCCTGGGTTCCTTCTCCCCATGCAGTAGCCCGGAAACTCGCTCGAGGCTGTCAGCTGAAGCAATGCTAGAGCTCACCTCAGCTGTTTTACACCTTTCAAGGACAACGGTCCTTCATTGTCTGGTGTCCAGCTTCTTGAAAACCATTGCTTAATATATTTGTCTGTTTGACTTTCATTGTTTCATGAGAGAGAGTATATCACATCCCTGTTATTCCACCTTAGTCAGAAGTGTAGGCTCTGAACACTTTACTAGAAAGATCTTACACTCTCCTGAATTCTGCTGAAATATCTGTTCTTGTCAGGAAGGATAATTCCAGACTTCTTTTGGGTGCAATTCAGCATATCAGAGGAGCACTGGAAGGCATAGAAAAAAATCTCTATTCCAGGATGGGGATTATATACCTATTCATCCCTTTCCCCAGGTACCTTACACCTACCTTCTCAGAAAAGAGAAACTAGCTGGATAAGAATGCAATGATTATCCGTGGAATGAGGGACATTGGCAGGCGGCTGGGAAGTCTGTGGGAGAGATCCATGCTATTATCTTCATTTGTCCTTATTATTATGTCCCATGATACTCCCCCAAGCTGACACTAGCATTGGCTTTTGTATTCCAAAAGGGAACCCTGGGCTACTGTAATTATTGATTCCAGAGACTATTGACCATTAGATATTGTTAACAGATTCTTTTCTTAGAACCTAGAGCCAGACACTTGAATGTGCCAGGAACACTGGAATAACTTGAAAGTAAATGTCCTCCAGTTGCTTCCTAGAGACAGAATCTCCTACAATATAACCTAGTCCCTTAATGCTGTCAATTAGTCTAATTCAAGTACTACATAGGAAAAAATAATTGTCTAACCCACTTAATCCTGAATGACTGAGGTATACTTTGTACATTAAAAAGATATATCTGCAGTTCCTGAGAATTTAAAATAGTGTGTTTTTACTTTCTTTCTTTCTGTTACTGTTGCCCAAAGAGCTGCTTCCTGTGTTGTGTCCATTAGTCCACTGTGAAGCACCTAAAAGAGCTGCACCTACTCAGTACTGCAGGCATTCACATTTCTACTTCCTTTCCTCAAAAATATGTGCCTTGAAACCCAACCATCCTTTCTGTCTGCTTAGGACTCAATGTATTTGAAGCCAGTCAAATCTGGGACATTGAGTGCATCTCTTAAGTATGTTTTTCTAGTTAGATGCAATAATAACTGCTCCCCCCCACCATGCTTTGAATTTAAAACTAGGTAAGATAAATTTCATTTGCTGTACACAGGTTTAGTAATTTTAACTGAGATTCTTAACGTTATTTTTATTTCTTTTATTGCTATTATATTTTAGGTATCAAAAACTACTATGTTACATGCTGAGCACTATTAGCATTATCCTTACTGATGAACTCTAAAATAATCAGAAAGTCTGACTGAATCACCGTCTACCATAGTCCAGTGACTATCTACAGGAACACAGCTCTGTGAGACGTTATGTCAACCTTCTGTTACACCTTTGAGGTCTCTGCTGTGAGAGTTCAACGGTAGTAGTTTGACTCCTTCCACATTTCTCTTTTCCCCTACCTGTTCTTCCTCCTCTCCCTTTCCATGCTGCACGGTAAATTTTAGTTTGTGCTTAACTCTAGCAGGAAAATAAAATGATAGAGTCTAAATATTTCATACTCTTCAACTGATATTTCAAATAAACAAAACATATCTAGATTTCCTAAATATTAATCATAAATTAATTCTTGAAGAAGTCATCCTGACTTAAAGCAAAGATCCACAACATTCCCCGATATGTTAGTTAGTACTTTTTCCTCTACTGAAAAATAAATGCACATGGTAAACCAAATTACCCCATCTTTCATAAAATTAAAGATACTCATTTTTTTTCTAAATTTGATGATGCATGATAGTAATTCATACATTTCTCCCTCCTGCCTGAGAACCCCAGCCCACTTTTCCTGAAATATAAGAACTAGGACAGTTTCCTGTGAAACCTTTCACAAATTTTTTAGCCCAATATAAGCTACATCCTATGGGTTTTCAGTTTGGGGAGAAGAGATTGTTTGGTTGTTTGGTTGGTTTTACATAAATGGGATGAAGTACATGCTTTGTTTTGCACCATACTTTTTTTCTTAATATTTCTTGGAGATCAAATGCATATTTATTATGGCATCTTTATTAATTTTATTTTACTTGTCCCCCCCGCCCAGGAATACATTGTATTCTGCTATGTCCTTTGTTTCTTTATCAACATTCAGAAAAACACTTCTGCTACCATCTCTTAATAATTGCTTACCAGGGATGTCAGGAGGGAACCCCAGAGTTTTACCTGTGCCAAAGAAGAGGAAATTGAAAGGATGTCATAATAAAACCCTGTTTGGTTGATCCCTTATTTGAACCATTCTGTATAATCTAAACAGCACCACTTATTTTATTATTTTGCTCAAAATCCTTCATTTGTTCTTAAATATTTAATTAATCATATACAAATAACTCATCATTTCAGACTGTGAAATATATGCAAATCTCTTTGTCCTAGTATCCCACTATGCATATCCCATGCTTTGTCCAAAGTGAACTTACTCCTCGAAGAGGCCCATGCAAGAGCGCTGCCTTGGCTCAGGAGTTTTACTCTGCCTGAAATGCCTTCTCCCTTCCTCCAGTAGTCAAAAAGCCATAAAGCTTTCTCATTTTCCTACAACTGGGTATGATATCACTTTTATCTGAAATCCCATAATATATTTTTTATATGCCTTTTAAGATCTTTGCACTCCTCTTGTATTAGACTTATTCACAACCTAACTATCCCTTATAGGGTGATCATTAATTTTACTTGGGAGCAGTGGCAAAGTTGTTTTCTCCTGTGTATACCACACAGTGCCCAGCACAATATCTTAGGTAAGGTAAGTGCTTGATAAATATTTGCTGATTTGAACTGAGTTGAATTTGCTACATTTCTATCTCAGCACAGGAATAAGTTTCTGATTTATAATGAGAATTAGTGGGAAATATTTCAACTAACCTTGCTGGAATTTATCCATTCCATTAAGTGAAAGGAAACTATATAGTAACCAAATAGATACTTTTTTTTTTTTTTTTTTTTGTAGAGTAAGAAAGTTTGTTTTCACTTAATGATAAAGATCAGAAAACAAAGGAAACCATCAGCAGTAATAGTTTCCATTCTGCAGGTCAAAATATTTGGCTTTTAATAAGGGACAGACCAAAATGCAGTGGCAGAAAGGAGGGTGACAAACAACAATCATTTTTCCCTAGGTCTGGCTGCAGTCATAAAAAAGACTGTATGGTGGCCATGTTGTCAAAAATCAGGATAATAATTAATGAAGTGACAAGAAATAAAAACAAATCTTACCTTAAATAAAGTGTGAGTCAAATTTTCCATCTAACAAAAGAAATCAAACCTTTCTTGGGGCTGATTTCTGAGCTTTTCAATGTATGTGATTTTATTGCATCCAAAGTACAGAAAACAAGTGAGTCCTTACTTGATATGTTAAGTCTCATTTTTGTCAAATTCATTTAGAAAATTTTGTCATTTATATTGGAGTCCCAGAAGTTGGCACTCAGCTATGATTAGGTATCTTTAGGAAAAACAGGGATTTTGCTAGCAAGTATTGGAGAGAATGACATAGAAACTGGGAAAGCCAATGAAAATAGCTTGCATGTGGCCCCCATTTTTCACTTCATTAGCATCATAACCCTCTTCATATTGATTTCCACGATTTCCTTTGCAAACCTATCATATATCACATTTGTACAGTATGTGTTAAATGAGTTTTTTGAACTTGCCGGGGGGAGTACAGAAATCACAAATCAGCATGAGAAACATTTCCATAGAGAAAAAATATTATGAATTCCAATTGAATACATGGAAAAATGTACTTTGAATTATTAAAGAACTTTTAGAATCCAATCTATTTGCAAATGGAAATTGTATTCCAACTTAATGATAGTTTAAGGGAAAAAATCAGGAGTAAAATCTTGTGTCCCCACTTTATCAATAGAGAAACAGGTTTGATAAAAAGACATATTAAGGTAGAAAAGTCGAAAGAAGCCAATAAGCCAATGGTAAGTTTAGAAAATAAATATATTTTTAGGAGATTCTGTACATTTGCTGGATTCAGATTCCAAATTTGTTTGGCTTTTTGTTTATTTGAATTATAGCAAGCAAATTAAAGAGGGCTATCTGGTTATTAACAAAACTTCTTATGTCTATAAGATTAAAAAAAAACAGAGAGAGAGAGAAAACAAGAAGTAGCACAGTTTGTCGTGGTATTACATTTCGTGGGAAAAAAAACTCCTTGGTGGATTTGGATCCATGATATACTAAAAATTTTTCTCATTAATTATTTTATAGTACATTTCATATAGTTATTTCTTATAAACAACTCCAATAAACAATTTCAAAAAAAATAATAAAATAGCAACTACTGAGCATTTTTCACAAGCAACATCTAGTGCTCAATGCTATACATTAACTATCTCATTTAATTTTCATAAGAGGTATCATTATTAAAATTTATTTTATAGATAAAGAGGCTGAGACTTAAAGAGAACAAGCAAATTGTTCAAGGTCACACAGGTGTGGAAAGAAACAGTCAGAATTCAAACCCAAGACTGGCTAACTGGAAGGTACATCTATCCACACATCTCTCTTAAGGATCCTATGAACAAACAAAATGAGTAGGTCTAATAATAATAATAATAATAATAGGTAACATTCATTGAACATTTATTATGTGCTAATCACTCTTCCTATCGCTTTATATGTAACAATTCACTTACACATTATAACAAGCTGTGAGTGAGTACCATTATTATCCCTATTATCAGGAAGACTATAACAAGGCACAGACAGTTAAAACACTTGCTCAGTGTCACATAGCTGGAAAGGGCAGACACAGGGTTTAAGTTCTAGACCTCCTAGTTAGAGACTATTCATAATGTTGAGGTTTGGTTGAAATGGAGAGATCTAGTGTAAAGGTAACAGGCTTTTGCAGTTATCCAGGCACAAGGTTAAGAATATCTATTTTCATAATAGCAGAAATTAAAAAGAAAAAAAATGATTAAAATTTCATATTAAAATAAGGAACAATCATAATTTAACAATTGGGTTTCAGGAGAGAGTGAAAAAGGCCGGAAGTTCCTGAGTCATGAAAATGCCTGTGCTGTTGGTGGTGGCAGCTGAGAAGAGAAAATTCTCTGAGAAAGTAAATAAATTGTAATTAATATTGATATTTATTAGCTAGCTATTATTTTGTTGCTTACCATCACTTGGGTTGATAGGAGTCCTTTTGCAATATCGTATTCATTCATAAGAAGAGCAGAAGAGGCTGTTAGAGTGAAATGAATGTTAGAAGCTGGTTCTGGTTTCATATGATATTTACTATACTTATGACATTAAAAAATCACTGAACTTTCTTGAACATTAGTAATATACTATCTTTACTTACAGAAGACTATAAAGAACAAAACAAGTCATAAATGGGATACTGCTTTGTAACATATAGAAAAATGAAAAATAGAATGATTGTCTTTATTTACATGCCTAATCCACTACTAATGGAACGCAGACACCTGATTTTACTATCTCTAAATAATATTCTTGATGGTAACATGGGTTCATAGCTCAGCTCCACTACTTACTTTATGTTTGATCTTGAACAAATTATTCAAATACTGTGTGCCTCCTCTATAAAATGGAATCCATAATACAACCCAACTCATAAGATTGTATTAATGATTATGACACAGAGAGATGCTTATAATAGTGCCTGAACCACTAGTAAGTCAATAAATGTCATTATTATTATTAATACTAACACTAGTATTAATAAGTTAATGATTTTTATTGTTTAGCCATCTAGTAATAATGTTATGATCTATCATGGCCATGTGGATTTCTCTAACTTAATATGTGCAGAAATTAGTACATCAAATCCCTCAAATGTCACCACCTATCACATAATGTATTTGTGCTATTTTTAATTGTGCAAGTAGAAAATCTGATGCATTGCCTTGTATATGTATTCAAAACATGCTGTATTTATTTTTTATTGGATAATAATATTTATTATCCAGTTGTTTAATGTGTTTCTCTTACTATATAGAAAGAGCAGAGGAGTTCTGGTAAGTCACAGTTTGACTTAAAGGCACAATGACCTTTTGAGCTTTTTCCTTCTTTGCTTTCAATGACTGTGTTGAATAATCCAACAGGGAAGGCACTTTCCTTGAAGGATATTTATCATAGTGGAAAAAAAAAAACTGCTGAGACTACAAAATATCTTAAAATGTTACCATGTGAATATTATTTTAGTGTATATATTTCTAGTATAATGGCATTTGCCATCTGGCATTCTTGCAAATAAGTCTTCTTTCTTCACACACTGTACATCTTTTTGCCTGTCTTTCTCAGTTTGTGTCTATTCATAATTAATCTCTAGGTTCACGTAATAGGCCTCTCCTGCATGTTCTCTTAGCTAAGGAAACAAGTACTCAGGAGTGTAACATCATAGGCAGGGAACAAAGGATTCACATTCTGCTCTCTGTGTTAGAAAGCACTGATGTGATTCTCAGGAGCACAGCTTCTTAGCAACGAAAGGCAGGATTTACAGCCCTCCAGCTTTCTCAGCTACCAAAGCTCTTGAAGGCTTTCAAGGGCTGACCTTCTTAGCAAAGGACTGGATTCTTTTAATGCACTCACTTTCAAAAGGTAGCGTACCTGTTTTTCCAGTGTGATGTGGATGCTATTAAAAGGAAGTTTCCATGGATACAGACATCAGTGGGAATGAGACAAGATTGTCCTCTTTTCAGACTCATTGTTGCTCCAAATATTCCTAAAACCTAGATCAGGTCACTCCTTTTATTCATCTTACAGCTAGCTTCTTATTTATGAAGCACTGTAGATGGTAAGTAATTAATGTCTTTTTAACTTGTAGGTTCAAACACCAAGGCATTTTTGAGAGACATTGTAACATACTCATGGAGAAGAGGTCAGTTAATTACTAAGAGTTTATTAAGTGTGAATTTTGTTATGGCTTTTTAATATATGACTTTAGAGAACACACATTAATAAGAAACACTATTTCTTTTAAGTGATATAGAATTTGTCAAATTTAAAAACTTCCTTAAATAATGTAAAGTTTCAAAAGAGCACTACAAAATTCTCTGTGTCATTTCTCCTTTGTATATTGGGTGAGTTAATTCTAACTATATATTATGCTCTATAATTATGTCTGGAATATTATAATTAAAGTATGTCAAACTCTCTTTGCCAAGACCTAATTGGATATCAATCAATGCATTTGTTGGACTCTATTATGTGTCGGACAGTATGCTTGTCACTGGGAATCCTACAATAAAGATTTTGACTTTCTCTTGAGAAGTCGTGAAAAAGTCATACTACCAACTCTTTTTGGAGATATGAATGGTCTTCAAAAAGTTCATGGAAAAATTTGAATTCTCTTTTAATTCCATTTTTCCTCAAACTTTTTGAAGTACCCTCATATAAGAACTTGCTGGTCAATATCTTCAATCTTGAGAAAACGGTCATGAAATATTTTAGCTATTTATCCTAAATCTGTGGTGCAGGAATCCCTCATATGGGGGAAGGACAAGGAATACCTAGTAAGGATAAAAGCAGGAAAATAAGCAATTGAGCTAAATTTTCCATGTAGGAAAACTCTTCAGCTTGAACAAATGTTCCAAATTCAGGTCAGCAGCATCAATTATTTAATAACCCCATCAATAGATGGGGGGAAAATCAGTCTCATCTTAAAGATATTGCTGATCAAATTGGTCAGAAATTCAGCTAACTCCACTGGATTTTAAGGAAATGTAATGTAGTTTATGAGCTTTTGATCTGCTTGCGTTGGCTTCTGTTCATATAACTAAATATAGGATAAAACATATTTTGTTATGATGTCATGTGATTTTAGTTTATCAGTAAGCAGAAATAATTTATTTATGGGAAATTTTAAATCAATTTGTGTAATTAAAATTTACTTTTTATCTGTTAATAATCTGGTTTGTTTTTAAATTAAATATGTGTGAAATCACTTTATTTCACTTGATGTTTAAGAAAAATCAAGGAATTAAAATATCACTAATTTTCCTATTAGAATTAAGGTTCCTATATAAAAAGTATGTCACTATAAATATACATCTGACTTCTAAGAAGTAACCTAGGAACTGTACAATTTCATTAATTTATGAAATGGTATCTATCAGTCTAATATAAACATCAATCATTTCCACAAGAAACTTAACATGGGGTTTTTTGTTTGTTTACTTTGTAAGGTTTTTGTTCGTTTTTTGCTTTCTGCCTTGGTAATGAAAAGACTAAAAATGCAAGTTCATGTCCAACTATTATTCTGATAACCCAAAGTTTAATATTAATCCCCAAATCATAACCTCAAAACAATGGGCAAGTTAAAAAAAAATTACCTGTCTTCAGTTGAGAACAAGGGCATGACTTATAAGATTTCCAGATGGTCTTTGAATAATAGTTATCATCTTTTGTAAAAAAATGTAACTTAATGTTAGTTTTTAAACTTTACATGGTTTTCCTTTAAATCATGGAAAACCACCAACAAATATTCATTATTATCAAAAATCTCCAGCCTTTAAAATTTAATTATTCATCAGAAAAAACTACATAAAATCAGACCCTGATATTAGAGGAACATTATCTTCAGATTCTAACCTTTGTTCATTTCATTAAATTATTAAGAAATCAGTTTCCAAATACCTTTAAAAGAAATACACATAACATATGTTTTCTTCACTACTGCCATTTTTGCCGCCTTTGGAAAAGAAGTGAAAAAAATTAATTATGCCCTTAAATATCTACCTACTTTTCACCCCAAAATTTTAAAGGGTGCAGAAGGTGGAAAAAACTTCCACGGAAATTCATGAAGCCTTTAAGAACCACAAATGGGTTTAGATAGCATGAGCAATTTATTAGATTTATTGTTTATACTTGTTCACATAAAGGAAGCTATAAGGTATTCTACAAAAGATAAAATTGAAGGTTGTTGGTGGAAACTGTTATTGTTGTAAACTAGTCAAACAAGGAATGTGACCCAGGAATAAAGAAGATGTTATTTTATCTTTTCTGTCACCTGGATATGTCTCTCCTTTGAGTCAGCTCTGAGTATTTTCCATTGTTTTATTTTTCATCCTTGTTGTGAAAGCACTCTTATTGTTTAGTAAGCAGAATTAGGGTAGCTGAAGTTTATAGAGTCAATAGCTGGCAAACAATAAGGTCAATGTCTGTCCCATCCTGGAAAAATTGAGGTTAGAGCAGGTGAAATTATCATTCTGTTTTGTTTTTATGGCTCTAATAGAATACCAGAGAGTCCCTGACCTCCGTTGCCAGTCATGTCTTACTCTAATAGCAATGTGTAACCTTTGACACTCAATTAAAATAGGAAATAAGGCAAAGAATGGGTCAATATGCATGTTTGGCCAATACAAGTCTTCGAAATAAATTCCAGGGGGCTTTCAAGGGAGCCATAACCCTTATTCATTTGGCATACAGGCATTAAAGTTATGGTCAGTAAAGTAAAAGAGCATAGAAACAAACAAACAAAAAATAACCTGTACCATTTATTTTCTTTCTGACCCTAAGACCTGTGTATTAAGGTATTGTGCAAAGTGATAATTCACACATATACTTTCAGATTACTGAGGGTGAGGTTGCTGTTGCTAACTGACTGTATGGGACAGGATAGATGCTTTGGGCATAGAAAGTTGTTGGCTTGAGTAGTCAGATATTTTTATTTAATATGAACTTATTTTATAAATAAAAGAAAACCAGGGCATATTTTTTTCATATGGAGTAATAATCATAGCATCATTGTCTTTGAGAAGAGTTCAGTATGTGAATGTCAGTGATGGTAATAAGTGATCAATTGGAGATGTGCCCATATTAGAGACAACAGGTGTATCAGAAGTCTGATATATTCCATAAAGTGACAATTTGCTGGTGGGTAAATGCTTCTCATGTGTACTCAAAAACATTATCTCATATTTTATCCAGCGAATGATGAGAAAATGTGGGAGAAATGATATAAGGGGAAGAAAACTGTGGCAGAAACTGCATAGGCTTGGGCTTGGTTAGGTCTGGATGTAGATCCCAATTTTCTTTGTCACTAGAAATGTCCACATGAATAAATTAAATCATCTTTGATCTATCATTTGCAATAATTGGGATAATATTGTATACCTTTTGATACTGTTTTTCTTTTACTGTTTTTGACTAAATGAGATAGTTCTCATTTAATTTTTCAATGACTAGCATATAACAGGTATAAATATTTCTTCCATTTTAATTAACTTATATATGTTTCTCTACTGAAAATTTTCATTTTATATTATTTCTTAGAGCTCCAGAAACATAGCACCATCAGGTAAAATTTTATGTAAAGTGGCCCTACGTTTTAATTTTAAGAAAATAGTTTAGATGGGTTCTGGCATACACACAGCACATAGACACACACACACACACACACACACACACACACACACACACACACTGCAAGAGATCTGGAAAGATATACATAAAATACATATAGTAACAATCTATGGGTAGTAGGAATATGATCTTTTTTCTTATATTTAATGTTCTAAATTATATATTTACCAGTTTTGTGATAACAGAAGACATTAATGCTTGCAAATTATATATTTTGTTTAAAATTTATAAATTAGATTATTGATAACAGCTTTTATATAGCCTCTTACTTAAAATATTATCACTGTTATCTTAGCACCCTCTCTTGTCTCCAGCACTCATAGATCCATTAATTTATGTATGCATGTTTTAATTAATAGCAAATGCTTGGGCTCTGCATGCTAAGAATAGTCTCCATTCTTTCATTTTAAAATAAAACTTTATCATGTTATCGCTTAATATGATGAATGTGATATTGGACTGTGCTAGTATTTTAGAGTTTGCATTGATCTTAGTTTCCTTTTTTGTGCAGTATTTATGAGAATTTATTACAAATGCTCTACTTGATTTGTATGAAGAATTGAATGTTTTTCTTCATTGCATATGCTCTGAAACATTTTAAGTAATACCGTTTTTTGTTTTTTTTTTAAGATTTGTAGAATTCTCTTGTGGAAACAGCTGGACTTGGCACATTGTGGAAGGTTCGCTCTTTGTCAATTTTCTTTATTGTGTCAGCAGAATGAAACTTTCCATTTACACTGGGGTTAGTTTGGGTACACACTTCTTTTGAAAAAATTATCAAATTTACTGAATGGAGTTTTGCAAAATATTTAAAGTTTTCACGGTCTTTGTTATTTCCTCTCTGTCACTGATCACTTTGTGTATTTGGATATTCTCCATTGCTTGCTTGATTAGGTCATTCCTATTTATCTTTATTTTGTTGTTAGTTTTCCTGTTTTCTACTTTAAGTTCTACTTTTATTTTTTTAATAATTGATTATTCTCAGTTGGGGGATATGAAATATATTATATACCTTTTAAATCTACTTTATTACTTTTGCTGCTTAGGTTTTTTATATTCTTGCTTTTGTGGCAGAGAGAGTCTTCTTTTTTGTGTGTTTCTGCCTATTTTGCCTCATATATCTTATAGCTTCTGCTTTATGACAGATTCTGCTTTGCTGTTTGGTGGATAAATATTCATAACTGTCATGTCATCATTGTGAGTTGCAGCCTTTAGAATTATAAACGTCCTTCTTTTTCTTAACACTTCTGTGGCCGGCTTCTACCTTGTTAGCAATTTTGTATCCTCCCTTTGTTTTCACATGCCTCCTACATCATTGATATTCAACTTTTCTGAATGACTTTGCTTACATGTCTCGTGTATACACCAGAGAGCTGGATTTTGCTTTGGGAGCAATGTAAAGATCTGTTTTTCTTTTAATGAGCAAATTAATCTCATTTCAACTTTTTGACATGACAAATTTTTTCTCAATTCCGTCATGTTATTTTATGTTATGCTTACTGTTTCAGATGTCTTTCATTATATAGACAGTTTTTTTTACTGTTTAAGTTTGTTTAAAAATATTTGATATTCAAATATTTAGGATATTTTATTATTGTATCATATTGTTAACTTTTATGTTAATACCATTATTTAATACTCCTAACACCCGAAAGATTAAAAGATAAAACTCTTGGTTTTATCTTTTGTTTCCCCAACCTGATAAACAATAAAGTTAGAATACATGCGCTTCCTCACTCTTCTACTAAACACTCTTTCTCCTCAACTATCAATTAAAATGGCATTATCTGTCAGGATGCTCCATTACTAAAGCATAATTTAGCTTACCCTGAACAAATGTATTTTTGACTTGCTGCTGTCAGTTTTCTTTTTTTCCTTAGAGTTTCAATAATTTTATCAGGAAATTGCTTGGTATTGGTGATTCTGAATCAATTATTTTGGGAGCAGAATGCGCCTTTTAAATATGTAGATTCAAGTCTTCTTTTGTTTCAAGGATATTTCCTGAATTACAATTTTAAATATTTGTTTTGTTCCATTGTTTTGTTTTTCTTTTATGATACCAATTATATGTTTATTGGATCACCTTTGTGTATCTTTAATAGTTATCAACTTGTCCTGTGGTCCATTTATATTTTCCTCTATTTCAGCTTTATTTTCTTACCTCTTTCCATTTTGATCTGCTCTGCAACTTACTATGATTTCTGTTTGTTATTTCTTAGCTTTGTATAATTTGTAATTATTTCAGAAGCCATTATATGTTTTACTTCTACTTCTGTTCCTAATTCACACCCACTTTTGTTTAGCTGTAGTTGTCGTGCTTCTTAAAGTTTTCATTTTCTCAACATTCTTTTATAGCTGTAAATATATCATGAGAATTTTTTTTTAATTTACATTTAAATCATGTCTTGCAGCATTCACCTGATTCACTGGGTATTTTTTCCTCTGAGAATTCTTCTGTTGCTGAGATTTTCTGATTTTATGCTCTCTTTTTGGATGTAACAGTTTTACTTTATTGTTATTATTACTATAATTATTATTGTATTTATTGTTTATTCAAATTAATTCACCTCTGGTAGGCTGAATTTTAAAAAGTCAAGTTAAACATATTTATTCTTTGTATTTAGCAGGAAGATTCTATGAGGGGTTGAAGTGGGCAAGATAGATTCTGTTTTCTCAACTTTTTGATGTTTCAATGACTGGCAATTTTTCTTATATCTGGTACTAACACTGTTATATACTTGCATTTTTTTTCTATTTGCCTTGATTATGACTAGATCATTCCATAACCTCTCTCCAAAAGAATATAGAGCACATTACCACAAAGTTTGTTCTCCAAGAATAAAAATGGATAAATCTTTAAATTATAAGGATTATAAATGAAGTTTAAGAAAAGCCCATTATTCATAAGTGATATCTTTGCCTCTGTTTATAATCTACATAAAATTTATATCAAAACATCACATTTTTAAATACTATTAGCCTGGTAAATCAATTCAAGGAAACTAAAAGAGGTAAGTTAAAAGAGAGGGAAGATAAGAGACATAGACTCTAAATTCAGAATATTCAATAGTTTTATAATTTTAGAAGAATAGCAAATAGACAATAGAAGATATAAATATAAAACAAGTTCCCTTAAGATGAAAACAGACTCAATTATTCAGGCTTAAGGATCTCCCAAGGTCCAATAAATTAAAAAAAAAAAAAATAAGACATTGTCTTATAAAAATTCTGTACTTCAAGGGGCAAAAAAGTCCTAATAGATTTTTCAAGTAGAAACAGGTGAAGGATGCTGGAAGGTTACTTATATTGTAATAAGACCCATTGATATTAGATGGAATCTTTGGGGGAAAGAATGGAGCAATAGCTTCATAATTTTTAGGTAAAAATTATTTTGAACCTAGAATTCTATAGCGAGCAAAGCTAATAATCAAGAGCAAATAAATATATCTTCAAACATAGAAGATTCAGATATTGAATTTCTATGACCACTTTTTGAAAGAAGTGAATATACTCATTCTTCACAAAAAGAAACAGAAATCGAAGGAAAAAAATATATAGGTCCAAAGAAATAATGTATTTAACACAGAAAAGCAACACAAGTGTATGTTTAGGTGTAAACTGTGTAACATCCTTAGATTACAATTGGAGTATATTAGAAAGGTAAGTCAAATGGTCCATGAAGACTGACTTTCAAAGGGTCATGGATTCCATTAAATACATTAACTAATTAAAAATCTACATTGTATTAGCAACAGAATGACAGCATGTTACTTTATTCAACAAGAAAATGGTAAGAAAATTAGAAACTTCAGGGGAACAAATATGCGGGTGAGTTATAGTTCAAAATAAACTGTCAGTCCCCTTTCTGATGCTTATAACAGAATACCTGAAACTGGACAATTTGTGAAGAAACAAAATTCATTTTTTACAGTTTTGGAGGCTGGAAAGCGTGAAGCCAAGGGGCCACACTTGGTAAGGGCCTCCTTGCAGGTGGGTACTATTTGCAGAGTCTGGAGGCAGCTCAGGGTATCATGGGATCAGGGGACTGAGCATGCTGGCCCAGGTCTCTCTTCTTATAAAGTCACCAGTCTACTCCCAGGATAACCCATTAATCTATTAACCCATTAGCCTACTGATGGATTAATCCATTCATGAGGGCAGAGTTTTCATGGCCCAATCACCTCTCAAAGGCTCCACCTCTCAAGTACGATAATCAGATTTTCCATCATCTTAATTCTGTTACAATGGGAATTAAGTTTCAACGTGAGTTTTAGAGGGGACAAACATTTAAACCATGGCATGAACCAAACTGAGCTTGGTGCCTGAAATTTTCTCATTTATGTGGTGTAGATGTAGTAAAATGGAATTACATTTTCTTTTTCATGTGACATGGCTCAACAGATTATAACAAGGGCATTTTTTCTGATATAATCCTAATGTAATTATCAAAATAAAAAATTTACATTTTTATAATACTATTATCAATGTGCACAATCTATTCAGATTTTGCTAGTCTTCTCATTAGTGTTCTTTATAGCAAATAAACTTTTAAATACGTGTTATATTTGGTTTTCATATCTTTGACCATAATTTTACAAATTATCTTTTGCTGTGTTTAGCTTTTGTGATCATCCTTAGCTCATTATGTACTTTACATTTTCGGTCAACTATTATTTACACATGAATGTGACACATATCACAAATAATCAAGACAGTTACATTCGTATTCATATTTTGTTTATAATGTCCTTGTAGTGGATTGAATTATATCCCTTCAAAACTCATTGAAGCTTGAATTGTGTTACCCAAGTTTTATGTATTAGAAACTTAGCCCCCATTGTGACTGTTCAGAGGGTAGGAAATCCTATCATGGTGATTGAAAGGTGGAGCCTTGAAGAGGTGATTGGATTGTAGAACAGTGCTGTAGTGAATGGATTAAAAATGGCGGTCAGGGGTGTGGTTCTGAGGGCTTTAAAAGAAGAGAAGAGTATGTCTTTCTCTCTCTGCTCTCTCTGCTTCCACCATCTTGCAATGTGAGACCCCTGGGTCATTGTTGCCACCAACAGATGGACTTTGGACTTCCCGGCCTCAGAAGCTGTAAGCAATAAATTTCATTTTTCTTTATAAATTACCCAGTTCCATGTATTTTGTTATAAGCAATGGAAACAGACTAATGCAGTCCTTAAATCTAATGTTGTTAGATAGCTTTGGTAGTCAATGACTTTCTTTAAGCACCTCCCACTTTCTTGGAGAGGTAGGTCAGAATATTTTTTCTATTGGAAACCCAGACTTTTTAGTCATTGTTCATTCCAGAATTTCATACCATAGTAACATGCCTGTGATTTATTATAATATTTTTAAAGCTGTCCTCTTAAAATCTGAGGATTACATCTGACTGCCTTCTACAGTCTACTCTCTCAGTATCATGTAAACTATAAAATGGCATAATTTCTTTTTCTCAAAGTTCTCACTGTTTTACTTTAGCTTTCAGTTCTTCCCTGCCCAACAGGATTAGTTCCATTAAAGCTGTTTGATTCATTTTTTTACTCACCTCTTGGAGACTGAATTTTAAAAAGTCAAGTAAAAGATATGTACTCTTTGTATTTGGATAAGAATTGCAGGGAATGACCAAATGGTTGAAGTGTCAAATCATTATTATAATTTGCATCTTAGCCAACATATTCTCTGTACACAAAAAGCAGTCTCTGCTTCTTCCATACAATAGGTTAGGCTATAGTATTTAATACTTTTGTAATGGTATCACTTCTGCTTTACCTCTATACTTGCATGCACTTTCATGGATTTCTGAGGTTATATGTATTGTTGACTTTCAGAATTTCTCTGCCTTCTGATATAACAGATGGTTCTTTTGAATGGGGCATAATTTTCCATTAGTGTAGTCTTATCCTTTTCTACCAAGTTTTGGAAAATGCTAAAGTGTTATTCACCGTCTTATTCTATAATCTCAGATCTGCTCTGCTTATTACTCATGCTTTATATATTAGCATACTGCAGTTCCCCATATTTGGTGCTATACAACTTTATATACTATGAAATGTTAGTAGGCATATTATAAAAAATGTTTCCATAGTCAAATCTATAGTAGATCTACTATAACTTCTTGGGAATTACTAAACTAAATACCATGTGAGTGGCCTTGAAAAATACTGCAATTAAAAACAAGCAAAAACTTAAAAACTTGTTTAATTTGTTTAATGCAGAGATTATGATGTAATCACAGTGAAATTATGATATTTTTGTCACTTCAAAATGTATTCAATGAAATTAACTTCACCTGGCTCCTTTATGAAAGCTTAGGCAGACCCATGACACTTGTCTATTAATTGCCATTAAACAATGATTAGATTGCCCTAGAGATGCTTTTATTCAAAAACAGCATTTCAGTACATAAATGAGATTGTCTTTTCCAAGACACAAGTCATTATATCTTTATTCCAACCCCTTCCAAGGCCTGTTTAAGACTGAAAGAAAATATATAATTACTGCCTTCAACTTACTGTTCTCCTGCCTCTCCTCTCCCCTAGGTTTTCATCCCTCTGAGGATTCAGGGATAAATGAAAGAGTGGTAAGGGCAGAGTAAAGGACTTAATAAAAAATAAGTTCATATTTTTTAAACCTGGCGGAAGTTTACAGTGATTGGTCTATAGTAGTCAGTTTTCTGTTGCTTATAACAGAATACCTGAAACTGGGTAAATTATAATGGAAAGAGGTTTATTTTTTACAGTTTTGGAGGCCTTGAAAGTTCAAGGTGCAGGTAGCACATCTGGTAAGAGCTTTCTTCTTGGTTGTGGGGGATGTTCTGCGGAGTCCCATAGCTATGCAGAGTGTCACAAGGAGAGGGGGCAGTGCCAGAAAGCATACATGTGCTTCCTTATAAAACCAACAGGCATACATCAACGATAATCCATTAATCCATTAACCCTTTAATGAATTAATCCATTCATGAGGATAGGGCCCCCACAATTTTATCAACTCCTAATGGCCCCAACTCTCAACTGCTACACTGGGGATCAAGCTTCCACATCAGCTTTAGTGGAGACATTCAGACCATAGCATGATTTCGTGAGCATTTTTTTGTTGGTGGGAATCTACCTAAAAGCTTATTCGATCCACTAAATTTCATATAGTCACTTGTGACTTCTTCTACGGTTTGTAGGTATCCCATAATCTTATCTAGCTCCTTAATGCTGGGCTCCCCCTACCCACCTACGTGGCTCTACTGTCCAGGACTCAAGACTACTCCACACAGGCCCTCTATCTTACGTGGTCACATCTGTCCACAGAAAACACTCATGTACGCCTTGCCCTGATAAACTCTGAGTTTGCAAGTCAATCCCAATATAATGTTCTCTACCCTGCTGCCACAGGCCACTTGTGTTTTCCTGAATATGGGTTATGAAGCAAACTTCAGAGTCTCCAGACTGCAGGGAGCATATTTTAAGCTCTCTGAGAGTTACATAAAACCTCTTCACTAGACTTGCAGTTAAGAAGATAGTACACCTCACTGCTCCCCACTGGTGAGTGCAGGGCTGGAAGAGGCACTGTACTGGATAACTGCAGGAAGTGAAACAGCCTGTAATCTACGTGAATGCTAAAAGTTGGGAATGAGGGCATCATTCACAGAAAGTATAGCGCCCCCTGGAGTCATATAGCATGGAAGCTTTGACAGGTGGAGACTGATGGCAGAGCAATGGAACTCATCAAAGGTATGTATTCACAAATCCCCCCCCCACACACTCTGTTTCTCGCTTTACTTAGTTTATAGTCTGAGGAAGGGTTTCAAAGATCATGGAACTTTTCTTGGACATTTCTTATGTAAATTCTGCACGCACGTGGAAATTTGTCTCCCTCTTCCTTCAAAATCTAATATCCACCATACTTGCATCTTAGTAAAAAATAAGACAGAAAAAGAACAATTTTAATATTCTGTTACCAATATATTCCAAAAGTTTTCAATTACAGAAACTATTTTTCTCCACAAAATATTGATTAATATTTCATAGATTAATGATAATCTGTGCAACAGTTTCAGTAACATTAATATGTAACAATTTGAGGTCAAATGTAACAGTCAAGGTAACTATTATTTTTATTTGCCCAATTTTGATTCCTTTGGAGAATTTCACCTTTTTTACATGTATCAGTGGCCTGTCTTCTGTCAGAATATAAAAGGGTAAAAAAATCAGGCCAATGCTTTTTTCCACAGAATACTTTGGATAGAATCATTTTTCCCCTCTCAAGGCTTTCTTCAAAAGTAAAAATATGAATCTGGAGATGTAGACACCATATTTATCTCCACATGAAGAAAGCTTGCCTGCAGAATGAAGTCAATGAATAGAGGAAGTCAGAGCCAAGAAAGAATGTTTTTTGAGTTTCTGGATTTAGCCAAGCCTCACAAGACAAATACATCACCAAACTTGCTAGTTACATGAGAAAATACATTCTTCTCTTTTCTTTTTCCTAAGATTGTTTGAGTTAGCTCTCACTTACTTGCAACTTTTTTTTTTTAACCTGAACACCCTAAACATACAAAAAGCCCCTACATAGTTGTTTTCCATTGGGAAACAGGCAATTCTTGCATTTTTTCCCCAATAGTGAATTCAAAGGCATATTACAGGTCAATACTAACTGGTTCATCATTTTTCCCCAGTCTTTCTCCTATTTCATATGATCCTCAATACAAAGCCAGAGACCCTGCCAGGTAACTCTGCTGTGCTAACTCTGACTTCAATACTCTTTGCAGAACATAATATGGCAATATCAAAGTAATATTAAATCACTTGGTTTCACTTAGAGTATAATTTATATTTTGTGGTTTATATCAATTCACGACTCCAACTAAACTAAGACTAATGATGTTTGTACCTAAACTTTACATTTGAAAACAAACACGCATATTCAGTTCTAAAAGAACTATATGCAAGCAACTGTTTCCACTGTACTCCTTCTTATGCTTTGATGGATTTGGTACTATTTGCGATTATCCATGATTATTTACTGGATAATTTACATGCTTATCGAAATTAGAATACATAAAGAAAAACATGGACAGTTTACTTTTGGAATCTACTTAATATTGAAGGCTTACCTGTGTTGGGTCAAAGTATAAAATCAGAGAATAAAAATAAGACTGAACCAATCTGGAAAAGCATATTTTATTAAATCTCACTGCTATGAAAGATTACCACAGTTTCCCTTCCATTAGTTAATTTACTCTTGAGAAAAATTATATATAGTTAATATATTGGTGTGTTTGTGTATGTGTGTATTCAAGAGAATACATAACCTTTTCAAGAGTTAATTAAAATGCATATTTTTAAATGAATTGCTGTATCAAAAAAGATAAGCGTATATGATGATCTTGTCTTTCCAAAATTCAGCCCCACCTCATAAAGCAATGACTATAATAACACTAAGTTTCCCCTTAGAAAAGACAAAAGAGAAACAGAAAGCATAATATAGCTAGGCTAAGCTAAGTATAGCACCTGCTAGAATTGTGTAGCATGGAGGCTTTGGCAGATGGAGAACCACAGAAGAGCAGCAGCTCTCTCCAAAGAATCATCAAAGAATCATATTCACAAATTTTTCTCATGACACCTTTATAATCTCTGAGTCAATCTGTCCAAAGTCTTCTTTTAACTAAGTGGGTAGAATCCTGATCAACTGCATTGCATAATTTTGAACGGTCACACCATTAGGTATAAAAAGATTGGATAGTTGCTAACATCAACACATGAACACAAAGAGTAAATGGAAAATTTATTTTCGTTTTAATTTAAGGGCTTTTTATGAGAGCTGAAATAAGTTCATTCAGCAGAGCTTAATATTGATCTCTTTCTTGGCAGAACAACAAATGATAAAAGCAAAACAGAGTGAACAGGGTTTCCTAAGAGAATTTAACGATACAGTTATTAGTGATGAGAAATTCATGTCTATCACAAAACTCATGCATTCATAGAACTTTAGAGCTAAAGAAAATATATAATCATGAATCCTACTCTCTTAGTTTACAAATGGGAAAATGAAACTCAGAAAGTTGAAGTGATTTGTGCAATGTCATACAAGGAGAGACTAATAAATCTATACCT
The DNA here is from genome assembly GCF_027409185.1 of Cynocephalus volans. Lineage (NCBI taxonomy): Eukaryota > Metazoa > Chordata > Mammalia > Dermoptera > Cynocephalidae > Cynocephalus > Cynocephalus volans. The sequence goes on from NC_084475.1 coordinate 67,708,047, forward strand.
GAAATTTGATTCTGAGGGTTTTTTTATATAATCGTGAACTTGTATATCTCTCAATTACTTCAGAGACCTCAAAAATCCTACCTTTTTATCTTCTCTGAAGTGCTAAAATCAGGATGTTGAGGCTGACAATGAGGCGCCTAAGAACATTTAATCCCATCTAATCAGTACACCACGTAAATGATCAGATTTCCCTTTCCCAATAAAATTCTCTAATGCAAGAAACAAAACAAAAAAGAATCAAAAGGCATTTGCTTTTGAAAAGTCAAATATCTTGCATAAGTATTGTAAAGATGTTCTTAAGATAGAAAAAAACTTTTAAAAGGCATGTCTAGCATGCAATAATTTCATAACAGGAAAAGACATTAAATGTCATTTTAAAAGCTGGAAGCAGTTGTCAAACCGTTACAAATCATTATAAAGAAATTTCGTCATATGCACTTAGTTTATTTATATTCAACTACATACAATTGGAAATGAGGGTGAACAATTTAACTAGTTGAACCATATGAAATTCCCATTTTTGTAGATAAAAAGTTATGAAATATCTGCAAGTTCATATCATTGAGCCTGCATGCTTCTGAGTGATAATGGAATGGGAGACATTTAATCTTTATTTCCTGGTTCTTGTATGCCTTTCATAATGTGAACATTTTGCTAAGTTGAATGTTACTCTATTTAAAATTTCTCTCCATTTTTACCATGGAAGTATATAAACACAATCCAATGGCCTTGTACTTACATAAATTCATATGCACTGTACTTTCTTAGACTGAGCAAATTAAAGGCATTACTGAAGTTAACTTTGGATGTGTACATTTATCACCTTTATATTTATCACTTCAAATTATAAACCTGAGTAAGATATAAATTCATTTATCTCTGGGTGGATTAAAGTAAAATGGTTTATTTTGATCATTAATTTTCATATGATTTACAATTTCTAATGACAAACATGCATTTTTTTATTATTATTGTTTGCAAGGCATCAAATACTACTACCTGAGAAATTATCCAGTCCATCTCTGTATTATACCAAGGATCCCAGAGGACCAAAAAAAAAAATAAAATAAAATAAAACAGTTTATTGAAGGCTACCCAACTGCAATGATCACTATTGGAAGTTGTCTCTTGGGTTTCAACTTGCTTTGCTTTCTACCACTTGTCACTGGAGTATAAGTTCACCTCCAATAAATGGATCCTTTGTTCTTCTCTGATGGTTAGTTTTATCATATATTAGGACTGTCTTTCAGCCTGAGAAGTGCCTGTCAATATTTATGCACAAAAATTCTTGCTCTTCTTTTCCTCCATTATGGAAGAAATAGAAGTTGAAGTGAGATCCTGCAGTGGCGAGCACAAAGGATCCTGAGGAATCAAGTGTGATTATTCCCACAGCTGTTTGCTGCTCAGTTTACAGGACTCTTAAAATCATGATCAGTTCTTTGTTCTAAGGGCTGGCATCACTTGAGAGAGAAATCAAGGCAAAGAATATAGCATCCACAGCGAGGGTCAAGAATAATGAAATCAAACTTTGATAGACTGGATGTCAAGATGTTATGGTAGGTGTCTTTCCCAAGTATTTAACAGAGGAAGAAATTTGAAAGCAGGACAACCTGATTTTAAAATTTTAAGTTTTTCCTTCCACTCAGCATGCTGACTGCTCAAAATTAAATCACAATAAAATAAATGCAATGTGTTAAGTTGTCCCTGAGCTATCAGAATCAGATAAGAGGTGTGAGCATTGTAAAGAAATCACATAAGATTGTGATAACTCAAATACTGTTTGTCAAATGGTGCCTTTTGTAAATGTAGAGCCAAAGCATTTTTCTAAGTTTAAGGATCAAAATCCTGAGCAAGTGCTAGAAATAAGAATTTTTTTCAGTGCATGAACAGATAAGTAAGTTCAGAATTACAAGGAGGGAAAATTAAGTGTGATTAAGCTTATGTATTTCCAAAGTATGTTTCTTCAGAAATAAAACTAATATAAATAGTTTATTTCTCCCCAATCCTCATTCCTTTATACACTATTTCTGGTCATGGTAATAGTAACAGTAATAGTACTTTGCATTTATATAGTACCATTTGTCCAAAAAATGCAGTAATCTTATGGATATAGTTTCATTTATCCTTGCAATGCATCTTTTATGTATGTAAAGGGCTATTTTTTGGTTTTGTTTTGTTTTGCTTTGTTTTAAAGATAGAGTAAGTTAAGACCAAGTTGGCAAAGTCATACAGACAATGTAACTGTACTAATTAAAAAGTGCTGCCCTATTCACCATTATATTTCTATTAAGTCCAGGGATTTGGCAAATTTGTGGCTGAAAATATTACAATAGAAATTTTAAAATACTCTCTCAATCTGCATTTGTGCCCTTAGCTTAGATGCAGCTTTTCTCACTAGAGCACTAAGTCTCTTTTCCAACAGTCTTTTGGGATTAGAGAAACAGAAATGTCTGTCAACAATTAATTATATTAAATTTTTAATGTTCAAGACAGGATTTTGAATGAAAATGAACCTTAATCTCCAACCTGGAAAAATATAAACTCAATTACCAAGTCAAAAACTAAACATTGTAGTAACCGCTTTGTATGAGCAATGTACTTTCAAATAATGGTCAAGTACAGTAAAGTCATTTAAAAATGAAATGTTTTTGTAAATATATGTTATAGCAGTCAGAAATACTGTGAACTAGAGGAAGAGAGTATAAAAACTAGTGCAAAAGAGCTTAGGACTCTTTCCAGAGTAGCTGACTTGAGGAAAATGGTTAAAAAATTCAGAAAATATATCAGGAGCATTAGGATCATGATCAAGGCTTCCGAAGTAATTGGTCTTTAAGACAGTCAGAATCTTAGATGGATCAACAAGTCCAGTAAATATTCTTCATATAGTGTTTTCTCCCTGTTATTGAACTTCTGATAGCATCAGAAGTAACCAGCTTCCCTCACTCAAAATGAAACTCTTCAAAGAGTTATTTCTCTCTCAGGAACAGTGATTGATTGAATATGGGCTGGGCTTCTTGTGCATGAATCACGTATTTGCTGACTCAGGAACCTGTGTTCAGGCTGTCCAGCCATATCTTAATTTTTCTCCTATTTTTTTCCATTGTATTCATTACTTTCCCCACATTCTCTAATGTGAGGGAAAAGTCCTCAATAGGAATTCTGAAAAACACAGTTTTGTAAAAAATGAAAAACCTAGCTCAACTTCAACATCTTATGTAACACTGAAAATGGTCTATATTAAAAAGTTGTGCTATAAATGTGCTTGAGAAATCTGAAGCACCAGAACAGAGATACTAAAAAAATAAATTAGGTGTCATCATAAACTGCATTCAAGTACCCTACCAAGTATAAAAGGAGTAGTAGTATGCACTGCTTATGAACCTCCAAAACATAAAACAAAATGAGTTAAAAGAATGCCGCTAGGTATGTATGAGTGCATGTGTGTGTCTGTGAAGAGCGCCATCATCCTCTGCCATTGAGTTCAATGCCTGTTTCTAATAATGCTGGAATCTGGGCAGACTGAGAAAGTTCTGCTCAGTCAGTACCTATATTGAACAGTGTTTCTTAAGCTAAAGTTTTGTTCTCTAAAACATGTCATAATCCAAAACCTCAGAGAACAAAAGGAGTTAGGCAACTAGTAAAAATGATGTTGGTCTCTAGTATTTCATGGACAGTGCCAGGAGACACAAATTCAAAGTTATAAAACAGTATAGCATATATTCTAAACTAAGGCAACTTTCAATTAATAATATTAATTTGTTCAATTACTCATTCACTCATTTACTCAACAGCTGAAAACTATGTATTGAATGCTCGCTATATTTCAGGTGCTCTTTTAGGTACTGGAGATATATCATTACATGCAATAGTCATAAATCTCTGCCTTCATGGAGCTTCTGTGGGACAGACAATGTGAAAGTTAATAAGTCTATACAGTAAGTTGGAAGGTGAAAAGTGCTATTGAGAAAATAAAGCAGGGAAGGAGGCCCTGTCAGAGAGTGGGATATAATTTAAATAGGGTGGTCAGGGAAGAATTCTCAAGAAAATGACAGTTAAGCAAAGACTTAAAGGAGGTGAGGAAGTTTACCATGTAGATAGTTTAGAGGATAGCTTTATAGGTAGAGGGCATAAATAAGTGCACAATTGCAAGGGTGGGAGTCTGCCTAACATTTTTGAAAATCAGTAATTGGGAGGGAGAGAAAGTCAGAAAGGTAATAAAAGGCAAAGAGATGAATCATGTAAGAATTTTAGGCTATTTTAAGGACATTGGCTTTCATTCTGTGTTAACTCTCAAGTTTTTGGAGGGTTTTGAACAGAAGAGTAACTTCTGCTGATGCTTGCATAAGCACATCTACTCAGAGTTCTTTGCTGAAAATAGACTGTAGAGGCAGAGAAACCAGTTGGAAGGCTATGGCAAAAATCCAGGGCAAGGTGTTTGTGGCTAGAACCAGGGTGATTATGGGAGAGGTGGTGAGAAGTGGGAAGATTCTAGATGTGTTTTGAAAGAGTCAACAGAATTTTCTGGTGGGAGGTACCAGACCAAAACCAAAACCAAACAAACAAAAACAAAAACCCCTGGGTGACTGCAGGGTATTTTGGCCTGAGCAATTAAAAGTGTAAAATTACCATTAACTGGGATGCGAACAAATGCAGCAGGGCCTGATTCGTGTGGTAGTAGAAAATCAAGAGCTCTGGCCTGTAAATGTTAGGTTCAGACACCTTGCAGGCATCGCAGCAGAGTTGTCTGAAGTCCAGGGGTGAGGACTGACCTAGAAAGGAAGTGCTGTCAGTCATCAGTATACAGATGGTATTTAAAGCACAAAGCCAAATAAGATCCCCAAGATAGTGTAGATAAAAGAAAGTCAAAAGGATGAAGAAAATCACATTAAGAGCTCGAGAAGATGAAGACAAGACCATTACAGAGAATAATGAAGTGCAGACAACATAAGAAGAACATCAGAGGAAATGTGGCATCAACAAGGTCAAGTGAAGAGGGCATTTTAAGGAGAAGAGGGAGGTGTGAGCTCTGTCCTATGTGTATGATAGATCATGTAGTACAAGAATAAAAACTTGGCCATCGGATTTAGCAATAATGATGTCATTGATAACCACGTTAGGAGTAATTTCAGTAGAGAGTTGAGGGTTGCTGAGAGAATGGGAGAGAAAGTAAGAGTAGAAGCCAGAGAGTGTAAACTGTTCTGAGGAATTTTGCTACAAGGATGAGCAGAGATATCAATGATACCTGAGGGGTGGTAGGGATAAGAATGGCTGTTTTAAATGAAGCATGCTGTTTTAAGGGTTAGCACTATGATAGGAATAATCCAGTATAAAGGGGAAATATGATGATGGAGGACAGAGAGGGGAGACTGACAGGAATGATGTTCTTGAGTAGTCAAGAAAGGACAAATCTAGTATGCAAGTGAGTGGGCAGGCCTTGGATAGAGGCAGGGAGAATTCATCTGTAGGAACAAATAGGGAGAGAGTATATGCACACAGATGCAGATGGAGGGTGTATGAGGGAGGAGCTTGCAGGATTTCTCTTACAACTTTTCATTCTCTCAATGAATTGGGAAGCACAGTCATTGGATAAGAATGTGTGGAAATTGAGAGAAAGATGTTTGAAACTGTCTCATAAGACAGTGAGATAACGCATGAACAAGGAATTACATTATGCCGGGTGAGTACAATCAGCATGGTTCTAGATCTTTCTCCAGCCATAGTCAACTGCATGAATGCAAATTGTGCAGTAAGGATTTGTATTTTTCCAGGATTGGTGTTTTCTCAAGTTTGTACATTAAGTGAGAGGGAGGCAAAGAAGTTGCATGTGTGTATGATGGAATCGTTTTAGTGATGGTCGATGAATTCAAGCAAGGAGGGCTGGGAGGATGTGAAGGGGAAGAGAAGCAGTAGAAAGTCATTAGAATCATTGAATTTTAGGCCCCATGGAATCAAAGTGTTCAAAAAAAATCCCAGAAGAGATTTTTTTGGAATTGGAGAGAGGAAAGTTTACAACTGAGGTTATAGAGAATTCCAGTTCCTCATTGACAGAGTCTAGGTGTGTGCCTGAGGTCCAGGACAAGTTTCATTGGAGGTCTGGGAACTAGGGGCCAGGGCAAGGAAAGGATCATCTGTTACAATTGTCAATAATTAAGACAATAATTAACAGTAAATTGGAGATTGAGGCAGTCACTAAGAATCTTCGGAGTGAGATGAATCACTCTGAAGTAAAGAAATGATTGCAACAAAGAGGGGATCATGAGAGGTATAGTTTGACAACATGAGAGTCCCATGCAAGGTATTTTAAAGTACAGAGAGGGGAAATGGTCTGGAACTATTAATGATGAATTATATTGCCTACCCTAACTCTAAGCCCCATGGTAAGAAGGAGTACGTGAGAAAAGAAAAAAAAAATGTGTTAAATAATAGGGCTATTAGGGAGGCCAGAGTTTTGGGGAGAGCCATTCTTTCAGAAATTACATTGATATATACATTTGTTGATGATGAAGAATGGAGTATTTTGAAAATTCTATATTTTATGTTTCTTTTTTCAAATTATTGCTCTGTTTACTTTGTCCATATTTTAAACTTATGTTTTTGCTTTGGTATAGAATTAATTTTGTTTTGAAAACAACAGTTGCTTCTGAATTCTCAATAGTCATTACCCAAAAGATGCTTACTCATGAGGTTGAAGTTATCTAACAATTTTAAAAATTATATTATCTGTGATCTTGAGAGGAAAAACAAAATCTCTAATACACTGAAGAGGTTCTGAAGGCACTTTGTGGTGAAATCCTAATGACAAACACTACAGACAGTAGAAAAGAGAAACAAAAAATGATGCTGGGAATGTTCATCCAAAAGGGAAGACAAAAAGCTGAAGAATAGGAATCTTTATACTCTTTTCTCTATTTAGTTTTTCTTTACCTTCTAAATTCTTTTCCTTGAGTTCACATCTATTCGTTTTTATTTTGCTTACTTTTCTGTTCAATTTCTAATTGTCCTTTCTCTCCTCAAACTGTCAATTTTCTCTTCCCATTTTCTTTTTCTCTTTTTCTTCTTTCCAAGAATCCTTTCTTTCAAATGTACTTAAGAAGTGAGTTATTTTCCACCACATACCTTATTTTTAATCCTTCTTACCAGCATTGTAGGACACTTGTCATTTTAGATGAGACTCCAGCAACGTGCATTCATTTGTACTTTTGAAAAAGTATTGTTCCCTGTTCCTAGCATTTGTTGCCAAAGGTCTCTCATTAATAATTCTGACTTCACTTGGTACCACTGGGTTAGTAAGCAGTGTGCAGTGACATTTCAAACATATTTAGAATTTATAGCAATTGCAGAAATGAAAACAATTCTTGTTCATTCGATTTTTTTCTTTAGACAAGAATGAAACTGAAGCAGATATGATGAGTCACTAAAAAAAATTTCTTTTAATGACCAGAAATATTTAACATAACTCAAGAAAATATCTTTTAAAAGTATTTGCAACATTTTTTATATTTTAGTGTTCTAATTTTTCAAATATTCTAACAATTTCTTGAAAAGATGAAAAAGTTACAAACAGTATTAAGTATAGTGTCACATATTTACTTGAAAATATATTTTATAATATATCTGATATATTATGGTATATACTGAGATGGTAGTATGCGGTGGTTAATTGCCAGACTTCGTGAAACAGATTGTGTGGTTGTGAATCCTGACAATGTCACCTATTAGCTATATAACTTGGGATAAAGAATTAACTTTTCCTTTTCTTAGGGAAAAAATATGGGTCATAGTATTGTCCTCATAGACTTGTTGGGAGGATTACAATAATACACATACAGCACTGAAAACTGTGTCTGATGAGTAAATAGTAATGAGAATAAAAGTTACCCATTATTGTTGTATAACACTTTGGTATTTTTAATGTTCATAGATGACAAAGAAAGAGCTTTCAGAGCTTACAGAGTCATATCCACAGTTTATCCTCTCATGTTTTAATAGATAAACATTAGCCAAAGCAAACTGAGGAATGAGTACAATTAATTAAATGAATGCTATGTCAATTTGTATGGCTTGACAAATTATGATAGGCACATTTTTAAAGGTTTAACAACATCAGGTAACCTGAATAATAAAAGCATAATAAAACTAATAGAATAATAAAAACAAAGGATGAATGAAATAAGTGAAAAAATAGAATAAAATGTCTCCTGCCTCCAAAAGGACCATTAATCTGTATTTCTATTAATAGTTAGAAATATTTTTTACACTCAATCAAAATATAGAAAATGAATATTTTATATATTTTTATTATAAGCAAAAAGAAGCATAAATAATGCTTCTATTTTTAACAATATTAACAACTTTTCAGATACATTATATTATTATATTGTCAAATTTTATAAATAAATAATTTGATGTCTAAATCCAAACTATGGGTGAATTCAAATTACAATTATTTTATAAATTTTAACTTGTAACTGGATATGAATGATGTCCTGATCAATGTATCAGAGAGTGATTTTTTTAATGACATTGCTCATTCTATTTTTAGCCATAAATTACATAAAGTATTGCTTGTGTTTCATGATTATGTTTTCAAAGCAAAAATCAAATTATCTGATAAATCGAACTATGATTTTCAAAAATAATTGAAGTATGAACTAGGGGAGAAAGTTCCAGACATATGGTAACTTGATTCCAATGTTTCCTCTAAAGTCACTTGGCAAAATATCTGAGTTCAATTTTCGTCAACAAACCCAAGTGCACAATCATCATGATAAGCAGGTATATTAAGCAAAAATCTGTTTCTCAGAGTCTGTCAAATCTGGTTCGGTACTTTTTTCTTGTCTATGTGGTACTGCCTCCTATTACTCCATGAGCTGAACTCATGAAGTCTTCCATCTAATTGTCATCTTCCTACCTGGGCAATTATTGATTTCCAAAGTGCAAGGAAAACTTTAAGATCGATTTAAAAGTAAAGTAAATTTAAATCCTATTTATTTATTTAGATAATACTTCATTTAATCCTTAAAAAACCCTAGGAATTTGGGTAAGGATTAGATGAGAAAATGGGTCCATTAGGATTAGATAATTTGCTAACGCTGTTACGTTTGGTACTAGAGTTTGAAGCCCAAAGGCTGAGTTAATACCTACTTTGCTCTACTACTTCAGCTTGGCTTGAACTGTTCAACTTTACAAAATCAGTACAAGTGGGAAAATACACTCACTAATGTCTCACACGTTCTGTTATTAAGGATTATCTGACTATATGAGGAAGGAATGGACCTTAGCTTCCTAAAGCTGCAATTGATTCTGTTATACAAAATGTTTAGTTTTAAAACTAAGGCTCTATGGCTGTGAAACATTCTAAAACTAGCTGAAACTGACTTTATGTCCCTATCTCAAGTTGTTTTACAAGTTATCCTGTAGGGTGTAAGCTGAGTATGTGCAGAGAGAGGGACCTTGTCGTCAAGATGAACTTGGGTACCACAGGAACCTGAAAATCCCCCACTAAAGAACTGGATTCAGGCCCAACAAATCACCCTTTGGCTAGTCATGTGGCCTGAACTTGAACCAGACAATCTCCAGTCATTAGCTTTATCTATTCTTTAGAAACCCATTTAGCCCCAGGTTCGTTGAAGCAGATTTGAGCTCTGCCTCCTGTCACCTTGCTGGTCAACCTTGCAATAAAGCCTTGTCTTCGGACAAAAACCAGTGCCGTGGTATTGGCTTCTGTGGACATCAGACAGTGAGCCTTGCTTGGTAATAGCTGAGCCTTAATGGCTGCTTTTAATCTTAACTCATTCCACCTTATAACCAGAATAACCACTCAAATAGATCTAACTCTAAAAGCATTGACTGTTAAGTAGATTTTAATAAAAGTTACTAAAAAGTTAATATTACAAACTGTTATCAAATGGCCAGTCATTATTATTTGTCCCATTCTCCAATTTCACTCTCTCTCTCTTTCCAGAAGCCCATTGTCAGATTCTTTTCTCTTAACCCCCCCAACCTCCAATAATACCTTCAATTATCCAGAATGCCACTGTTTGGATTAAATGTTTTCTCTCCCATCCTCTCATCCTCTCCAAAGTTCTTTCCACCAGCTTTTCAATTTTTTATAAGTATTTACTCAAAAGTGTATCCTCCGTAGAACAGTGGGGAGGAAGAAATAGATTTGAGGGTTGGAAATAAATGTATAATGCAAACACACACACACACACACACACACCTATACACAAGTATATTGATGTAAATTTCCCAACAGCAATACTTGACATGTTTCTTCTTTTTAAGAGATTTACAAAAACAATAAATAAATAATAATTCCTCTGGTTAAATATCTGTATATTCTCACATCATAAGTTGATTGAATTGAGGAGGTCAGGGAAAAATAAAATAAAATGTGTGTATTTTTGCCCCCTAAAAAATCTCTGTTACACAGTTTCAAAATAGCTGCAGTTTGTGGACTTTGGTTTACAGGTATGTGTTAAGTGAAGTGACTTGGCAAATATTTAAGGAGGAAACTGATAAATTCATATATAGATAATATAGAATAACTCATAGAGATCATCAAGGCAAAAATTAAAGGAAGAATTAATGGAGAAGAGCTTACTTGATTATAATAATAATAATAGCCACAATAAAAATACTCTGCTTTCAAATAGAGATTTATTTTTTTAAAACTATTCTACATATTGCCTTCAATCGTAACTTCATTTATAACTTGGATAAAAGACTGAGACTTTCTATACTAAAATTTCTCATGTTCCTCACTACCCTTTCTCATTTGAGAGAATATAAAAATTTCATTTTTCACATAATGGCTAATTCGACTGTTCATAACACAAACTAAAGCTATACTTTCTAAGCAAGCTCATCAATAAAAATACAACAGGTAATGAATGTGATGTAATGATTTAGGATATGTCTGTTAACTGTTCCTACTGCTTATTATTTAAGGTGTTTAATATAATCATTTTAAACTGCTTTATTGAAGTTATGATCAACATTAAAAAAGCTGTACTTATTTAATATATACAACTTTATAAGTTTGGAGATAAGTATAAACCCACAAAACCATCACCAAAATCAAAGCCATAAACATATTCACCACCACCAAAAGTTTTCTCTTGTACTCTTTCCTTTATTTTTATTTTTTTGTGGTAAGAACACTAACATAAGATCTACATTACAGTGTTGTTAACTACAGGCACTGTGCTGAACAGTAGGTCTCTAGAACTTACTTACCTTTCACAGATGAGACTTTATATGCTTTGACTAACATATCCCCATTTTCCCCACTCACCAGCCCCTGGCAATGGCCTTTTTACTGTCTGCTTGTGCAAGATTGACTACTCAAGATTCCTCATATAAATGGGATCTTGCAATGTTTGTCCTGTGTCTGGCTTATTTCACTTAGCATAATGTTCTCCACATTTGTTCATGTTGATACAAATGGCAGTATTTCTTTGCTTTTTAAGGCTGATAATATTTAATTGCATGCATATACCATATTTTATCTATTCATCTGTCAATAGACACTTAGGTTACTTTCATATCTTGATATCTTGGCTATTGTAAGTAGTGATGCAATAAACATGGGAGTGCAAACAACTCTTAGAAATTTTGATTCTAATTTCTTCAAATATAAATCCAGAAGTGAGATTGTTAGATGATAGGGTACTTCTATTTCTAATTGGGGGAAGAAACTCCACACTGTTTTCTATAGTTGCTGCAGCATTTTACATTCTTACTAAGTGTACAAGGGTTCCCTTTTCTCTACATCCTTGCCAAACCTTTTTATATCTTTTGTTGTTGTTGTTGTTATTTATAATAACCATCCTAACATGTATGAGGTGATATCTTACTGTAGTTTTGATTTGCATTTCCCTGATGAGCACATTTTATACATCTGTTCATCTTCTTTGGAGAAATGTATATATAGTTCCTTGGCCCATTTTTAAGTCAGGCTATTTATTTATTTATGCTATTGAGTTCAATGAGTTCATCATATATTTTAAATATTAATCCCTTATCTAATACATGATTTTCAAATATTTTTCCCATTTTCATTTTGTTCTTTCTTTTGCTTTGCAGAGATTTTTAGTTTGGTGCAATCCAGCTTGTCCATTTTCACTTTTGTTGCCTTTGCTTTTGGGGTCATATGCAAGAAATAATTGCAAAGACCAACATCGTGAAGTTTTTTCTTATGTTTTCTTCTAGGAGTCTTTTGGTTTCAGGTTCTACATTTAAGTCTTTAATACATTTTGAGTTAGTTTTTGAGAAAAATGGCGTAAAATAAGGATCTAATATCATTCTTCTTCATGTGGATATTCAGTTTCCCAACATTATGTGTTGAAGGAACTAACCTTTCTGCTTTGTGTATTCTTGGCATCTTTGTTGAAGATCAATTGACTATATATGCCTGGGTTTACTTCCGTGCTCTTTACCCTGTTCCATCAGTCTATATGTGTGTCTTTATGCCAGTACTGTACTGTTTTTGATGCTATACCTTTGTAATACATTTTGAAGTCAGGAATGGTAGTTCCTTAAGCTTTGTTTTTCTTGCTCAAAATTGTTTTGGCTATTCAGGGTCTTTTGTGGTTCCAAATGAATTTTTATAATTGTTTTTGCTTTGGGGGTAAAAATGACATTGGGATTTTGGTAGAAATTGTACTAAATCTGTAGATCACTTTGACTAGTACGGACATTTTAACATATTAATATTTTCAATCCATGAACACTGAATGCCTTTCCATTTTATTTGTGTCTACTTTAATTTCCTTCATCAGTGTTCTGTAGTTTTCAGTATACAAGTCTTTTTACCTCCTTGGTTAAGTTTATTCCTAAGTATTTTATTATTTTTGAGGTTATTGTAAATGGGACTGTTTTCTTAATTTCCTTTTCTGATGTTTCATCATTAGAGTGTAGAAGTGCAACTGATATTTCTATGTTGATTTTGTGTACTGCAACTTTACTGGATTCATTTTAGTTCTAACTGTTTTTTGTGTGTAGTCTTCAGGGTTTTCTATAGTAAGATGTTATTATTTGCAAACAGAGATCAATTTACTTCTTTCTTTCTGACATGGATTCCTTTTATTTCTTTTTCTTGCCTAACTTCTCCAGCTAGAACTTCCAATAGTATGCTGAATAGTCACAGCAAGAATGGATGTCTTTGCCTTGTTCCTGATCGTTGAGGAAAACCTTTCAGTTTTTTACAGTTAAGTATGATGTTAGCTGAGATTTTTTCATACATGAACATTATTGTGTTTATGTAAGTTTCTTCTATACCTGATTCACTGAGAATTTTTATCATGAAAGGGTGTTAAATTTTATCAAATGCTTTTCCTCCATCTATTGAGATGATCATGTGATTTTTATCCTTCATTCTATTTGTATTATAATCTTAACCCCACTTTGATTTCTATTTTTCCTTTTCTCTCTCTACGGTTTTTGTTTTTCCCTAAAATAAAGTTTAGATATGTTTATCATATTTTGTGAGATTTACATAATTAAATGTTTTATGTAAAAAAAAATTTAAGTCCTTATTAATGAAAACAAGTTCTCTTTGTGTCAAGATTATAACATTTCCTTTTTTTTTTTTTTTTTTTTTTTGGCAGCTACCAGTACAGGGATTCGAACTAATGACCTTGGTGTTCTAAGGCTGTAATATAACCAATGGAACTAACTGGCAAGTCCAAGATTATAAAAGAAATCAGGATAATAATATGCAGTCATAAACAGAATTAGTTAGCTCTATCTCATGTAATGAAGAAAAACTAAAAATAACTCCATTTTGTCTCTAGTCATTTTTTTTTTTTTAATTCTTGTTCCAGTTTGAAGTTTGTCTATGAAATAAGAAAAAGTGGATATTCTACCAAAGGTTAATAATATCTCTTTAGGATATAAAGACAACAATAGAGGATGATGAATAGGATGACGAATAGGAGATGCCAATCAAAGACCAGAATCATACTTCACGGGGAAAAGTTAGAAACATTCCCACAACATGACAAGCATATTCAATGCTATTCTTTAATGGTATTTATTCAGTACCAGCCAAAGAAGTTAGGAAAGACAAAGAAGTAGAAGACGTAAAAAATGGAAGGAGAAAATAAAATTGTCATTATATGAATGCGACATAATTATATTAGTAAAATCTAAGGATTCTTAGAACAATGATTTACATCAAGATCATTCAGAAAGTTAACTGGATACAAAATTAATATACTGAAATAAGTAGTCTTTACATATAAAAGCAATACCCAGCTAGAAATATACTAAAAGGGAAAAATCTCTTGAAAATTATAACTACAAAAAATATTTTCAAGGATTAAACTTTAAAAATACACACATATTTAAAAATATGCACTATATTTAAAACATTCCTTAAAGCTTTCAGGAGCACAAAAGAGGGCTTGAAAGACATAGTCAGAGCTAGATAGGAAGAATTATTATGTACATGTCAACTTTTTCTAAGTTACTCTATAAATTTCACATAACCCAAATTAAATGCGCACACACACACACACACACACACACACACACACACACACACACACACACTACATATTTGTAAGTATGCAAGCAGGTTTTAATGTTTACATAGAAAAAATTATTGAAAGAAATCTCACTAGAATGTTCTGGAAACAAAGACCATTAAGTGAGTAGCGGCATACCAGATATGAAAGCATTTTGAAAGCTATAATAATTAAAATTATATGGTCTTAGTACTCAGAAAAGAAAATCAAGAAAACATTCAAGAAAAGGAATAGAAAATATATATTTTAAAAAAGACCCAAATTGTTTTTGTATGAATATGACTTCACAACACTGGTATAAAGATGTTCACAATACTGTTGAAGAACTTTTGTACCTTACTGGAGGAGTATAAGCTCTTTAAATACTATAGGATTAATTTCAGCAATAATTATAAAAAATTAGCATGCACAAAACATTTATCCCAGTAATTCTACATTTTGGAATATTTACATACATAGTCCCATATGTGTAAAACAAAGTTAAAGTAAGAATCTTTATTATAGCAACGCTCATAGTAGCAAAATATTGAAAACACAAAAAAACCCATTAAATAGAGTAATATGTTATCACCAACAAGAATGAGATAACTACATATCTACAAAGGGTCTTTTAAAAAGTTTATGGAAAACTTGTATTGTCTTTTAATTCCATTTCCCACTTTTTGAAGTACTCTTGTATATGAAGCAATTTCAAATTCATACTGTTAACTGGGGGCTGGGGGGGAGTGTAGAAAGGTATGTTACTGATTGCATTTAAAGAGAAAACCCAGATACATACATGGATGTCTTACATTGTGTCTAAAAGAGTTGGTAAGTTTTCTCTTTGGAGAGGGGTACAGAATAACTGCCAGATATGGACAGAAATAAAATGTTGTCTTTATTAGATGTACTTTTTGATTTTTTATCAAGTACACATATTTTCTAATAAAAATAAATAAAAGCTTTAAAAAATGATATCAGTAGCTATGCCCTGATAAGGGTTGGCACTCATTATTAGTACCCAATGCTAATTTTATTGCTCATCTAGAGTTGAGACAGATCTAAAAGTTTTGCAAACTCTCTGAAAGCTTTTTTTATTTGTTGTAAGCACAAAAATATATATTTTTAAAAATACAAGTGCTAACACTTCTATGTAATATGTAACCTGAATGAGAAATTGCTTTGATGATGTATTATGCTATACATCATCAGGGCCAGCTGCCACTCTGATGATGTATTAGTACAATAAATCTCAAGGTGTGACACATCGAAAAAGTATTACTCAAAAGAGAATGGTCTCCAAGTTAAAAACTGATCCAACATAAAATTTGGAAGAAAAAAAAAAAAAAAAGAAAGAAAACTATTGAGAAACAATTTATCTGTGGCCAAGAAGTGATATGCGAGCAAAGATGTCCTCTCAGGGCTCTTCTATTTTAGTGATTAGAACTTTAGCTAGCTCAGGGGAAATCAAAGCAAGATTCCCCTTCCTCTAGCATCCGAAATTGATCTTGGAGATAACTAGTAAAGAGCATGCCAAGGCATCCTCGGAGGAAAAAAGAAGGTTTAATGAGCACCAAAGTTTTAAGGATGATAGGGAGGAAAGAAAATGCCTGGGCATTGGAGGCATTTCAGAAGAAGGTCCATATATAATTTATGTGGGATTTTTTTTTCTGAAAGCTGAACAGCTGAAAAACTGCAATAAAAATGAAGAGCTCAAGTCAAAAATATGGCAGAAAATAGGAAAGAATCAAGTGCATGTTATAGGTCAAGTTCAAAAGCAGTTTAGGGAATCCTCCCTTGATTAGAAACTGACATAGGTGAGTATTGGTTCTGAATTTTGCCATTTATTGACTGTTTGATCTTGGAAATTTTGAAAAGCTTTTATCATACAAACAAGAAAGAAAAACTTAAGTTAGACATGTAAAATGCTCACTTTCATCCATTATAAGACACTGAAGAAAGTTTCTATACAAATTTGTCTCTTTGGTTGTTTAGTTTATCTGCTTAGGAGTCTTCAGAAGAATAGAGAGTCTGATCTTTTAGATATCATACCACTTGAAAGCTATGAGAGCATCTCCCAATTCATTCATTTATTCAGTAAGTAGGTATTATGCATTGCCTGTTGTGTGTCAGGTATTGTGGCCATCCCCAAGGACACAGAAGTGACCAGAAGAGATATGTTAACTCTCAACCTTTGCTCATATTTTGTCTCCCTTTTTTATCTCTTGTCTAACAACATCCTCTTATTCTTTCAATGTTTATTTAGTTCATGTTCACATCCCTCATGTTATCATCCATGACCACATTATCCCAAAGTATCATCTCTCTCTTCTAAATTTCATTGAATTTCTGAATTGGAAAGAATACCCTAATCTAGTTTAACATTTCATTTTCATTTTAAAAACTAACTGATTTACATGCCCTGGGAACATAATTACCAAATTATATATGTATAAGACCTGAATCCAGTCTTTTAACTTTTTTCAAGAATATTATCTCTTCATGACCCCTGCAAATTTACATGTTTATACTATTCATTTAGCACATGACCTATTCAATCTTGTTTTGATCTTTACTTTTTAGGAGTATATTGTATGTTATTCCCAGTGAAAGAGAACTTTTTGAGACTACGTCTAATTTATCTATGTGTTCTCCACCTTCCAACCCAGGACATAACAGTCTTCCTGACACAGCGAAGTAACTCTGCAAATGCTGATTTATTCAGCTTTGCTAAATTGCTAAATGCTGAGAGAAGAACTATTTCAAATGCTGTTCTTCATGTGACCCCAATCATGTTGCTATTTTTGAATAAATTATGATTCTCTTCTAACATCACACTATAAAAAGGAATTCCATCCATATATGGAATAGTGGCAAAAAGCACTTGAAGGAAAGCCAGTGGGTTTCATGGAAGACCCTAGTAGATCAAATATTAGCTGCCCCAATTATGATCAGGTTGATATCTTTTGATCTAGAAAAAAATAAATAGATCTTGGGTAAAACTTTTCAACAAACACACAATAAAATTGTCCCCAGAAATGCTAATGCTTAATTGAATGAAATATTTCAGATGGAAAGAAATCAGTCAGTTGGCCAGACAGCTCAGTGGAAACAGATAGCAAGCATTTTGTTGTAAGAATGGTTTCTTTAAAGATTAAAGTGAGGAGCTCCTGCAATCAGCTCTGACTAATAAAATTGAGGATATTGCCTCAAATTCCTGTAGGATTATTTTAAAGATATAAACTTAATGCAAATATTAATTACTTCTACACGTAAAGAACACTCTCCACTCCTTTTTTTTCAGGTTTCATTTGAAAATCCAATTATACAGAAACGTGGTTTTAATTATAATATTGATTTTACTTCTATGCTAGGAGCAGGACTAATTCAATTAGTTCTAATTATGTGCATAGAGTGGTCAGACTAATCTTTCAGGATGTTGGCCCACTAATTTCATACCACATTTCTCCACATCCAAGTCAGAGAGGAAAATTAAGGTGTAGACCTTTAATAAAGGAAAACAAGAAAGAAAGTAAAATAATCTGTTAAAGAATTTGATCAATTGACAGTGGGTTTTCAGATGCAAAATTTTGCAAATCAGATTTTATTTAGCCTTTGCAATTGGCAACCCAGCAGGGTTTTGAGAACTTTTAGAAGAAGCAAGAGGAAGACTAATGGTCCAGAAACAAAAAAGGCAGTGTTAAGAGGTAAAAACTAATTTTCCATTTAAAAAATCAAGGTAAGATCAAATGTAGTAGGTTTGATAATTTATGTAAAAATGAGCAGGACATTTTGTAGAAATATTGCAGGAGGTATAATACTGTCAGCACAAATTGTACCAGATAATTAAGCAGGCAGGAAGACTTTATTCAAGGCTCTTGCAGTAGATGCAATCTGATGTCAACTCTGCTGAAACAAAGGGCAGAATGGTGAGGAATCAGGCCATCTGTGTTTTCTAATTGTCTTTACCCAAAGGAAAAGTAAACTTTCTTGTATTTTCATGACAAGAGAGAGTGTTACAAGTTGAAGAAGGTGCCCACTGAAGTTACGCTCCTATCCTCCCACAGAAACTGAAAGACAGGACACTATCTTCCTTAATGATTACATTTCAAAGGGATGGATCCCATGTCCTTGAGAAAGACAGTCCTGAGTGGAAAACTGGCAAGAAACCCTTAGAAAGATTTACATCTCAAAGGGGGAAAAAAAATTTACAGTTACAAATTTACTAAAGTAAATACTTCAAGAAGAGGGAAGTCAGGGCCATGAGTCAGGAAGAAGCCTGTCTAAAGTTTAGTCAAGCTCAGGAGAATGTTTTGATCAGCTCGATGAGTGCTTTTGAAGAAAGCAGAAGGGGATATCTTCTGTTGGCCCCCACAGTCCATAACAGCCAAATGCTTGTACATTTTGAAAAAAATAATACTAATAGATATTCTTAAATATAAATGCATACATTTTCAGTGACTTAGCTGTATGGAAGGAAATGGCATAGAATGTATAAACTAGTCAAGAAAATAAATACAAATTATTGCATCCATACTTTACATATATACATAAATAGATTCATATTTGTTACCTACATTACATACAACAATATATGCATTACTTCAATAGAAAAAATATAGGTCTAGGACACAGACAAATTAAAAATTAAAAATAATTAATTAATTAATTAATTAAATAACTGTTTTTAGTGTTTGTTTTATTGAGGGTTCTCCAGAGAGACAGAACCAATAGGATATGTTTATAAATATATGAGAGGGGATTTATTAGAGAAACTGGCTTACGTGATTGTGCAGAGGAATCCCGTAATACGCCATCTACAAACTGGATGCTGGAAGACTGGTTCAATCCAAGTTCGAAGGCCTCAGAACTAGGGAAGCAGATGGTGTTCTTGGCGTAAGTCCTGGAACCCGAAAGCCGAAGCGTCTCAAAATCTGATGTCCATGGACAGGAGAAAAGAGTGTATCCCAGCTCCAGTGGACAGATAGAGAAATTTGCCTTTTTTCTCAATTTTTCCTCCTGAAAATTGTCTCTAAAGAATCAGCTAGTAAACAGAGATTAATATGGAGAAGAGACATAACTAATCTTATTATATCATAGTTTTAGGTGACACAGAGACCTTCAGAATGCAGACCCAGTGATACAGGGAAAATTGTCCACTTCTATGCTTAAGGTCTATGAGGCAGGCACAGCTATGTAGAAATGTGACTAGACAAGAAGTGTGCCTAGCAAGGCTTGTCCAGATTGTTCTTGGCAACAATTCATCTGTGCAACGTTCATTCATCCAGGATATGGGGCAGGACCAGAATGGGGGTCTTATGACCCACCATAAGATGAGGTAGGTCAGAGAATTTCTTTATGGCCAGCTTCAAGACAGAAAGAAAGGAGGGAAGATTAAAATATATCTCTGACCTGCCTTTTTCAAGAGGAATTCTAGTTTCTATGGTTTGTCTCAGGGGAGAATGAGGCTGAGAGGCAGAGGAGCAGGAGAAGGTAAGAGAAAAACTTTGTTTGTCAGGCTGCTTCTGAGGCCTTCACTTTGGGGTATTGCTTTCTGGGCCCCAATATAATTAAAATTACATTCAGGTTTTGAAAGAAAGGAAGAGAGAAAGAAAGAGAGAGAGAGAGAGAGGGAGGGAGGGAGGGAGGAAGGAAGGAAGAAAAGGAAAAATCACATTGATTAAAATTGAATTGAGGTTATAAATTAATTTGTGGAGAATTGACATAGTGACATAATTTAGTCTTAGAATCAACACATGGCATTTATTTCCATTTAAATCAAGTTCTCTTCATCTCAGTCCTTCACATTTCTTGTAAACATTTATTCATAAGAATTAAATAATCTGACTGGTTATGAAGAGCATATATGACAGCTACTTATATTTTATTTTTACTTTGCTGACAGAACTCTTGCTAAGCACTATATTTTAAAAAATAATATTTTCATCAATTTTGTTGCATTGTTCTCATTATAAAATTATTTTCCCTGTTAATAATGATAGGTTTAGACTTTGCTTTCCAGTAAGTATACATTGTTTCTTTTTAAATTAATATACTGGGACATGCTTCCTGCTTCGTGTTCAATTTTTGTCTTATTTCTGATTTTCTGAAAATTCATCTAGAGTATCACCTTTATACACTACGTTAGAGTTTGTATTGAGACTTGTATTACAAGTTTACTATGAAGTTTTTCTCATTTATTACTTTCTGTTTTAGATTTCAGCCTGAGGAGGGAATCCGAGGTCTTGTTGACTTCATATATGCTCTGAGGAGATTTTCTTCCTGGATATTTTGCAGCAGCCTGGAATTCTTCCTTTATCAGAGTAAGCAACTTTGAAGTGCTAATGCCCATGACAGTGCTGTGAGGAAACTTCTTGTCTCAGCTTTCCCTATTATCAATTTAGTAACTATATAAACATTTCTGCCCTTTATAGTATTGAGTTGCCTATAAAGGTATTCAAAGAGTGTATATAGAAAAGAAGTATCAGTCATGAATTGGGAAAGAGAGTGAGGGACAGGGGAAACAGTCCTTTGGGCCTTAAAATGTCCTTTATTTTAGAAAAGGATGTAGCTCGAAGTAAAAATTCATAGTTATGTTGACTAAATTGCATTTTCCTGCCTACTTTTCCTGGGTGACCATACTTTTTCCTCAGTAGCTCATTCTTACTTTGAAAGTAGAAATTCCTACTCAGGTATAAAAAATTACCGACCACTGAAATATTACTTTTTTCATTGTGCTTCCCTGAGTGATTCAATGGGAACTAACAAGGTACAAAGCAATCACTGCTAACTCTCCATTGAAACCAAAATATTCAGCACAATCATGATGCCTTAGCCAATTGCAGTTATGTGTTTCTTGAGATTTAAAGTTTCTCTCTTGAAGATGAATTAATTTTTTTTTTCATGTTTCTCCACCCTCTAGTCTATAATTCAATGTTTTTCTATTTCGAATATGTACAATTCTTCCTTAGCACAGCTTCTCCAAGATTATCATCAATGCTACTGTGGCTTAAGTCTGTGAGACTGGACCTTCTTACTGTCATTTTTCAAAGTGCTGCTGACTGTGCTGTCTAAGGAATGGTAACTCACAAATTACTTCTGTTTCTGAAGATGGGGAAAAAATGCTAAGTCAATTTCTTGAATTAATTAAGAGATAACATTGATATAGGAATGGGCTGGTGCCACAAATAATTATCACTTGAAATTACACAGTCAAAAAGGCCAATTAAGGAACCAAATATAGCTAATGAGAAAATCTAATTGATAATTTTTCAAGCTGCTAGCCTGGTCCTACATTTTTTCATAGTTAAACAACAGCAATAACATCAGCAGCAACAACAAAAAACAAAAACAAAAAAGCAACAAAGGATTGGCTGTTTTATATTAGCAAGCTCCTTTGGATCTCAGTTGAGGTTTGTTTTATGTTTAGCTAAATGAATCTATTTTTTTAAAATCACATCTACATGTAGTTAGTTCATTAATTATTTTTCCCAATTAAGTGTAGTTTCTTCCATTTTTTGAGAATTCTAAAATTTATAATGAAGAGAAGTTTCTATACTTTAAACCTCCTGGTTAAAAAATTTAATTCAAATTTTCCATTAAGCTCTCATCTTTTGCATATTCTCTTAAGTAGCATACTAGAATATATACTCCATGTACTCTTGACTGATCTTCCTGAAGAAAACATCTAAAAGTTCTGATTAAAATATAAAAATTATCTTAGAAAAATTAATTTCTAAGCAGACAATATAGTAAGAAATCTTTGTAGCCAGAAAACAAAAGGAGACCAGGAACCAAAATAGATAAGCATATTGCTGGTTTTCATCTTGAGGGCATTTTCCAATGCCCTATAACTTTCAGTTTTATTTTCAAAGCTCCATGAAGAGAAAACTTAGAGTTTATCCAATATGGGGTGTATAATAGGAAACACAGTCATAAAATCTCACTGAGGAAGCTAGAAATAATACTGCTCTTTCTACATCTGGAGATAGAAGAAGAAAAACAAGGAAGAGAAGAAGGAACCAGAGAAAAAGGAGAAGGAAAGAAAAAATGCACACCTCAAAGAATCTATTTTTAGAATTCACACTTGTAATTTAGTCCTTATAAAGATTTGCAGCATGAATTTACATTTGTTTCTTAAAATAATTTAAAAAGAATAGTTTATTTTAGAGAAGTACTAGACTGTGCTCCTAGGCACCCGGCTGAAGAAAACACAAATCCTCTTTGGAGGAATTCACATACTCAGCTTATACCTCAAAAATATCAGTTCTAGGGCTTAACTTGTAAATGCTTCTGCACCATGAGTGAAAAAAGCAAAAACAACTGAAAACCATAGTAGATCAACAGAGAATTCAGGTATTGGAAATATCAGATTCAGAATAGTTTAAAATAGTATTCAATTACTTAAAGATATAAAAATGAAAAACAAAAGGATGACAATGCAGAAAGAGACCATAAAAATGTTCAGCTATATTTCAAAGATGTCTATATACTACTTCAGGATATAAAAAATATTATAAATAAAATTATAAACTCACCATAATATTGAATA
The DNA here is from genome assembly GCF_027409185.1 of Cynocephalus volans. NCBI lineage: Eukaryota > Metazoa > Chordata > Mammalia > Dermoptera > Cynocephalidae > Cynocephalus > Cynocephalus volans. Next base: position 67,731,111 of record NC_084475.1, read on the forward strand.
ATATATCATAAAGAATCTAAAGTAAAGTAATAACTAGAAGACAGATTTAAAAGTAATCAAGAATGCAGCACATGCAGAAAATGTGTAAAATATGAAGGTCATGCGATCTAAAAAAAGGACAGTCAGCTAACTTTTAAAAAACAGAAGATAAAATAATATGCTTAAGGTCCTGACAAAAAATACCTGTCAACCCAGAATGCCACACAGAACAAAAATACTTTTCAAAATTTTTTTGAAACAAACAAAAATTGAGAGAGTTTGCCTTTTTTCTCACGGGAGGAATTTCTAAAAAAACTAATTTTATTTCTGAAAAAAATGAAATACAGAATTGAGTTCTGAGATACAAAATTTAATGATAAATAAGTTGATAAAATTTCACATAAATCTAAACAAACATTATCTACCCTAATCAATAATAAAAACCTGGCTTCTTGAATCATCAAGAGCATAGCAATAAATTGGGTGAGTATCTGAATTTAAAATGTTTTAAGCAGAAACAGGTAAGGAGCATGCCTGGCATCCAAAGCAGGAGTCAAGAGCAGCCTAACACCTAGAAGGAGGCAAGGAGCACACCCAGGGTCCTAGTAAGGAATGTAGGACAGCCCCCACTGCTAGAAGCAGTCAAGAAGCATGCCTGAGGTCCAAGGCAGGAGATGAGAGCAGCACTTCCCACCCAGAAGCAGGTCAAAAGCATGCCAAAAACAATACTTCTGTGCAGGTGGCTCACCACAGCCACCGCCACAGACATGGCTGCTGCAAAAGTGGCTCACTGCAACAACAGTAGCCAAGCCACCATGCAGGTGGCCCACCACACACTTGACTGCATAGACACAATGAGAGTCACTATCATAGAGCAGAAAAAAGAAGAGAAAGTCTCTCTCCTCAAAACCTACTTCAGAGTAATAGAAGAAGCAACTGTTCCACCAGATGACCAGACATCAATGTAGAGATATTAGAAATATGAAAATCCAAGAAAATATGACACCACTAAAAGAGTATAGTAATTCTCAAATACCAGACCCTATAGAGCAGGAAACCCTTGAAATGACTGAAAAGGAATTCTGAGCAACAATCGTTAAGTAAACTCAATGAGATACAAGAAGACTCAGTTAGACAACATAATAAGCAACAATCGTAAGTAAACTCAATGAGATACAAGAAGACTCAGTTAGACAACATAATAAAATGAGATTTTAAAAAATCCAGGACATGAAAGAGGAAATTTACAAAGTGATTAATACCTTTAGAAAAGAATGTAGCAGAACTCTTGGAACTGAAAGATTCACTCAATGAAATAAAAACACAACTGAGAGCTTAAGCAGCAGGCTAGAACAAGTAAAAGAAAGAATTTCTGATCTTGAAGATAGTCTTTTTGAAATAACCCAGGCAAACAAAAAAAAAAGAATGAAAAGAGAATTTTAAAATGAAGAAAATCTAAGAGATCTAGTAGACAGCCTTAAGCACACAAACATCCATATCATGGATGTTCCAGAAGGGGAGGAGAAAGGAAAAGGCATGGAAAAACCTATTCAATGAAATAATAACAGAAAACTTCCCAAGTATAGAGAGAGTCACAGACCTTCAGATCCAGGAAGCTTGAAGATCCCCAAACATATTCAACCCAAAAAGATTCTGTCCAAGACACATTATAGTTAAACTGGCAAAGCTCAAATACAGAGAGAGAATATTACAAGAAGCAAGAGAAAAGCATCAACTCACCTATAAGGGAGCTGCATCAGACTAACAGCAGACTTCTCAACAGAAACTCTGCAGGCCAGAAGAAAATGGGATGATATATTAAAAATACTAAAAGAAAAAAACCTGCTAGCTAAGAATACTATACCCAACAAGGCTATCCTTCAGAATTGAAGGGAAAAATAGTGGATTTTCCAGACAAACAAAAACTGAGGGAGTACACCACCACACAACCAGCTCAGCAAGAAATTCTCAAGGGATTCCTGCTTCTGGAATCTGAAAAACTATAATCACTATTGTGAACACACAAGAAAGAACAAAACCCACTAGCAGACATGAAAGGCAAATGAGAAAGAGAAAGAAACTAAATCTTACCACCACAAAAAAAAAATAAAACTATAATGACAATGAAACAAAAGCAAACAAACTCTCAGGCTCTTTGAGAGATTATGGGAAACAATTCATTTTTCTCAAACTAGCAGTCAAAGGGAGGAAAGAGCCAAGCATTTATTGTGCCTTTGATATATGAATTGTTCCTCAAGGTAACCAGAAATAGCTAAGGAAGGAACATTTCTATCTACTGAAGTATCCAAGCTAGTAAAAAAAGAGGGAATAAAATAATTAGAACATGGTATTTTGCAAACTGCTATTGAAATAGTGGATCTAGCAAATGATCATCAATGTCTTCTAATGTCACAGAGAGGCAATCAGACATGATGGGCCTCCTGTAGTAAGAACATTTACTTCTGAAGCCAAATCTGACCTGAGTGAGACCAAGCCTCCAAATCCAGCAACCAATCATCAGGAAATGCAGAGCATGGCAGGACATGTTAAATGATACTACTGGGATGGAGCTGGCAAATCAAGACCTTGAGAAACTTAATGGGGTAAAGGGGAAATAATTAGATGAAGGGGCGACCTACAGACTAAAAGAAACTTAACAGACAGCTGACATAGCAAACAGTGCAACAAGCAAAACTTATTTGGATCCTGATGTAAACAAATCAATTGTAAGAAAGAAAGAGGGAGGGAGAGAGCATTGGAGAAATGTATACATGTTTAATGTTTGATTATATTAAGGAATTATTGATTGTTAAAATGTGATTATTTACTGCAGTTATGATTTCTATGAAAGAGTTCTTATTTTTAGAGATACATAATGAAACATATACAGATGAATGCTATGATACTGGGATTTATTCAAAATAAACCAGGGGAAAGGCAGAAAGTGGGTGGGGGTTACAAATAAGATAAGATTGGCCATGAGTTGTTGATTACTGTAGCTAGATTTATTGCATATGTATTAAATTTTTCATAGTAAAAAGTTAAAAAAAATAATAAAAAAATAAAAACCATTTGGGAATAACCCCCCCAAAAGTGTTTTAAATATTTTTATCATATTTTAAGGAGGGAAATGTATTTATTAACCATTGATTTAGATTAAGGAACTATGATGCAATTTCTAAGAGAATAATAAAGAGAACAGAAATTGCATATACAGCATGTAAGGGTAAATAATGATATAAGAAATAAAAATCCAAAAGAAGCTAAGAAAGAAAGGGAAACAAAGAAAAAGTCAAAAATTCCACAGTGCAATTAATTTCAAATTCATTCATTATTACATTGTAAAAATGAAATAAATTCTCCAGTTACAAAGAAATTAGGCAAGTAGGACTTTAAAAATTTGGGTACGTGCTCCTTATAATAGCCATAAAATATAAAGATGTTTTAATTCGCCAGGAAGATAAAGCAATATGAAATTTATATGCAGCTAATAGTTTAGACTCAAAATATAAAGGGAAAAGAGGCAGAATTACAAAGAGAAAATCAGATTGTCAAAATAACAAGAGATTTTAATACCTATCTAATGATTAAAAGATCAGGAAGACAAAAAAAAATCAGTAAGTGTATTATTTGAACAATGCAATTAACAACCTTAGTGCAATAAACATCTATAAAACACCACACACGAATAGAGACTACAGTTTCATTTGAAGAACATACAAAACATTTATAAAAATCGGCCACATGTCAGGTCATATAGCAGTTCTCAGCAGGTTTTAAGAAACTAGTATAGGTATAGACCTCATTTTTCTGACTAAAATAATCTATGGATCAAGGAAAAAAATATAATGGAAATTTTAAAAATATATGAAACAAATATAACATCAAAATTTGTGAAATTCCAATAAAAAAGTAGCTAGTGTGAGTTTTATAGAGTTAAAAGTTATATTAGGATATAGAAAGTCTTAAAATAAGTATCTAACTTAAGACATTAAAAAAAGTCTAACAATAACATAACCCAAAGAAAAGAGAAGGATAACATAACAAAAATAAAAGCAAAAACTAACAAAATATAATAAAAAGAACCTGTGAAGTCACGCATTGGATTTTCAATAAGCCAATAAAGTTCACAAATTTGGGAATATCAAAAATGACTGGTTCTCAGTTATAATCTAGTACCACTGGTTTTTACAAAAATTAATGAAATACAAAATACAACAAATTAAAAAATAAACATTTACTAAATACTTAATGTATAGCGAAGATTTTAAATGGAGTGGATAGTCCATAATTCAAAATTGGTGGAATTGGAAGAATATGAGCACTGGATGCATAATAATTTTTTCATGTTAGTGTGTAGTATATAATGTTTCCATTGTTGGTGTGAAGTTGAGGTGTCAGGTTTACCTAGTATAGTTGTAGATATCAGAAATAAGATCAATAGTTTGAAGTTGCAACCCAGAAGAATTCAACTATAAACAAGGGAAAATTCTTTTACTTCAAACTTAAAATCAGTTCATTTATTAGCTCTAACGGTATTAATATGCTCAGTAAATTGTTTAACTAAAGAAACTTTGTTCTTGTTCCTGAAGGATTCTATGATTCTATCATATCTATAGAATGAGAAATTTGGTTTATATTCTTGATGACCAATACAACCAAAAAAATGAAACGTCAAGTTGTGGAATTTTTTTTTCGATCATGAATCATAGGAATGATAAACTGCTATGTAGATCTGAAAGATAAATTCTGAAAGGCAGAAATTATCTGCCAAATAATCTCTTGTAATGCATTATACTAAGTATATAAATGTTTTGGCTATTATTTGTGTTTATCCCTTATTAGTTTCATGTCAAATTGAGACACAATTTCTATTATGTGAGTTTGGCTTCAGTTTTCAACTTCTAATATAGCACTCTATGGTAGAATAATTATATACGAAACTAAAAGAATGTCAAAATATAGTAAAACTTGATCACACTATATTATAATCCCACTAAATTATTATTTTGCAAGGTTATATAAATAAAGATTGGTCAACTGCTCTAAAAACAACCACCAATTTTAGTGGTTTAATATCATAATAGTTCATTCCTCACTCACTTCATAGTCCAGGGTAGAAGGAGAAATATGGAGGAGAATGCTTTATGAAGTCATCAGGAATGCATGCTCTTCTTATTTACATTGTCAGAGACATCTTGATTACACGGTATTAGAGAAATAGAAACAAAGGAGGATTGTACAGAAGGATTTTACGGACGAGGCCTGCAAGTGTCCAATATCTTATTAAATGATTTTGCTTTTTATTTCTTAAATTCATACTAAAAATGCTTTCTTGAGTCATTTTCTTTTATAAAACTTCTACATAATACTGGATACAGATTCAAAAACTTAGGCTCAAGTATTGACTCTAGCACTTCCTCTTGACACCTTCTATTATAAATCACTTTCCAAAAGCTATGCAAAATAAATTTATAAAAGTTAAATTACTATAAAATATACTATACTATTGTCCTTATGCATATACCAGCATTATAAAACCTTGTTTCACACCATGACATTCACAAAAGCAAACTTTGTTTTTATTCGCTATGAATATTCATGGAGTACAAAGCTGATTGTCACCACTCGTGTCCAAGATGTGATGGCCAGATCCATACTGGCAGCATGTCCATTACCACAAATTGTGATTATACCCGGTGTCCCCCACCCAATTATCCCCGACCTTCCTCCCCATCTATAGAGCTAAGGCTAATGTCAGAATACTGCCAATGACGCCAATTGTAGTGCTCAGGCTCTTTACCTGCCTGTAATCCTGCTGACTGGGCTGACTGTAAAGCTAGGGCTGGGTCTGGAGCTCACAGACCCCTCAAGCTCATGCACAGACTGGGTCACCAGACCCCTCACATGCAGGTCTATGAGCTAGGTAACCAGCAAACAGGTCCTTGGAAGCCGTAGGTTGGAAAACATGGCTGTGCAGAGCAGCATCCACCCAAGGCACTAGATGCCAGCCAAGGTGGTGGCACTGAGCATGCGCACCAACTCCAGCCACACATACACACAAGTTGTTTGCTGAACCACCCCCAATGGCCCAAGGCAAGAGGGCCTGATTAAATTGTTCTATTTTCACAATAATCCACCCCTTCAGTGTCTCTCACTGTACAATCTATGCATTCAGAACCTTCCAGGATGTTCCCTTAGCAAGGATAAATGACCCTTACATTTACATATTACACATTCCATCCCAGTCCCAAAAGTCTTTAGCTTGTTGCAGCACCAACTCAAAAGTCCAAAGTCCAAAATCTCCTCTGAGACCAAGAGCAAAAGTTCTTCCAGCCATGAACCTGTAAAGAGTCAAAAACAAGTTTATCTACTTCCAAGATACAGTGGGACAGACATTGGGTACACATTCCCATTCCAGAAGGGAGGAATAGAAAGGAAGACAGTCCCCAAAGAAATCCAAAACCCAAACAGGGCAAACGTTAAGCACACTGGGGCACCTGAACCCCTAAAGCATTGCACAACCTCACTCCTACAACTCTGCCAGGTGCAGACCATTGAGCTGCCTGGTGCCTGTGGCTTTTCTAGGCTGGCGCTGCACACTGCCAGCAGCCCCACGGTTCTGGGCTCCTGGTGGCAGTCCCGCCATCCTGGCTCCACTAGACATTTCCTCAGTAGGGGTTCTCTGTGGGGGCTCTGACCCCACTTTTCTGCTCCACGTTGCTCTACAGATGACCTCTGCAGCAGCTCCACCCCTGCAGCAGGTCTCTGCCTGAGTCCCCTGGCTTTTTCATACATCTTCCTAAATCTAGGTGGAAGATGCCACACATCAACTGCCCTCACATACTGCTGGCCTACAAACTTAATACAATGTGAATGCCACCAAGGTTTTTGGCTTTTTTTTTTTTTCGGAGGGGCTGAGGCAGGATTGGTCAAGCCAGAGTGGCTGGGATGCAAAGAGCAGTTTGCTGAGGGCAGTGACACCTCACCTGTCTTCCCTCTGGAAAAACTCAGTTCTCCTAGGCCTCAGTTCCTGTGATGGATGGCGCACCCTTCCAGACTTCTCAAATACCTTTAGGGCTTTTTTCCCCATTGTCCTGGTTTTTAGCATCTAGCCGCCTCACTGCCAAGATAATGTCTTTAGCAAACAGTTTATCTGCTTCACCCTTGCATTTTTCTCCTGCTTTCAGCTTCTCTACCACATGGCCAGGCTGCATATTTTCCAAATCTTTATGCTCTGCTTCCCTTTTACATTCTGTCTTATGAATTACATCAGTCAGCTTGGCTTACACTGGTTACGCACTCAGGCTCAGGCAGTTTTGCAGTGTTCACCCACACAGTTCATGTAGCTGCATTCACCCAGTCCATCAAGGAGTGGCTGCCCTGCCCCTGTGCATATCTGTGGCTCTCCTGTAACCACTGCCACCAAGACAGGTGCAGTAGTAATGGAGACTAACTTTTCCACATTTTCACCAGGTGAAAACATACTTGAAATTCTGCAGGGGCACCCTCCTCAGGTCATCTGCCCATCTGCATGTGGCACTCTTTTCTCATTCTTTTCTTAGATTTAGATGGCACCCTTCAAGCCCTCGGGTTTAAGTGACACCCTTCAAGCCATTTGCCTTCAGACAAATGCAACATATGTTACTATATCATCTCTAAAGCACGTTACACCATCCACTCCTAGGTCTCATAGATGTAGCAGCCAGGGGCTCTCCCTGTTTCTGCTGCTTTACTGTCTCCATTTCTCATGCACAACAGGTCATGCCTGGAGATGCACGGTTTCCCCCAATTCACCACTGGGTTGGTCATCTTCCCTGGTGTGAGAGGCAGGAGTGGCCAGTCGCTGTACATCATCCTCCAGAACATTTATCCGTGCTTCCAACAACTCCGCTTTCTGCCACAAATCTCAATCAGTTTGCAGCATAGTTAGCAGTAGCCAGGCTCTGGTCAACAGAAAGGTAGCCACCAGGCACCACATGCTCAAGGGCAGCCACATGTCCTCCTTCTTCCAAGGGCTTTCAGCTCCAGTACCTGCTCAGAATCCTGTTGCAGACTATGCCAATTGTGGTGCTCTTTTTACCTGCCCGTAATCCTGCCAACATCACCAATTGTCGAGTTAGGGCTGGGTCTGGAGCTCACAGACCCCTCAAGCCCATTGTCCAGACTGAGTCACAAACCCTTCACATGCCAGGCTGGGTCTTCAGGCCCCTCACACACCAGGCTGGGTCCCCAGACCCCTCACATGCCAGGCTGGGTCACCAGACCTTTCACACACAGGTCTATGAGCTAGGTAACTGGCCAAAAGGCCCTCAGAAGCCATAGGTTGGAAAGCATGGCTTCTTGGTGTGGCGGTCACCCAAGACAGTAAACTCCAGCCAAGGTGGCAGCGCCATGCAGGTGCACTAATTCTGCCCCCACATAACCTATTCACAGCAAATGCTCAGCAAGATTCTGAACATCTGAGGGGCCCTGACCATTTTCCTACATTTTCCCAACACTATCCTTCTTTTCCCCACTCCAGTTTGTATCACAAGGTATGTTCTCTCCCTCTGCAAGTCTAACACACCACAACAGTCTTTCTTTCCTTCCATCTTTCCTCTTAGCTCCCATTTATGAGTGAATACATGTGATATTTTTCCCTCTGCACTTTGCTTATTTCACTCAACATTAGTTTCTCCAAGCTCATCCATGTTATTGTGAATGGGAGAATTCCTTCTTTTTTATGGCAGAGTAGTATTCCATGGTTTATATATACCACAGTTTCCTTGTCCAACCATCCATCAATGGATGTTTAGTTTGGTTCCATAGCTTGGCTATTGTGAACAGAGCTGCAAAGAACATGGGAGTAAATGTATCCCTTTGACATGATGATTTCCATTCCTTTGTGTATATACCCAGAAGTGGGATTGCTGGATCGTATGGAAGATCTATATGTAGTTGTATGAGAAAACTCCATACTGTTTTCCATAGTGGTTGTACTAATTTACAGTCCCACCAACAGTATAGGAACATTCCCTTCTCTCCACATCCTCACCAGCATTTATTATACTCCACCTTTTTGATTTTAGCCAGTCTAACTGGGGTGAGGTGATATCTCAATGTGGTTTTGATTTGCATTTCCCTAATGACTAGTGACGTTGAGCATTTTTTCATATACCTGTTGGCCCTTTGCCTGTCTTCCTTTGAAAAATAGCTATTCAGCTCCTTTGCCCATTTTTTAATTAGGTTATTTGTTTTTTTACTGTGTGATTGCCTGAGTTCCTTGTATATTATGGACATTAATCCTTTCTTGCATACATTTAGCAAAAATTTTCTCCCACTTTGTAGGCTGTCATTTCACTTTGTTGATTGTTTCCTTTGCTGTGCAGAAGAAAAGCAAACTTTTATAAATAAAATGCTGTTAATTAATACACTTTCATTCATGAACAACTCTTAGACTATTAAATGAAATATAAGATTATTATTTAAAAAGTGAGAAAAACAGAAAGACTTCAAAGAAAAGTAACAAACATTATTAATGGGATAGAGTGATTGATCCTAAAAAGTTATATAATTCTTATTTTTTAAAAGAATTTTATTAGAGTATTAATTAATATCTCCTCTGTCCCTCCCAAATGAATTCTCCTATTGAATGCCCAATTCAAATAGTATATTTGTAATGAAGGTACCTACTCCAGCTTCCTTTAATTTATGATTTTCTTCAGCTTTGTAATTTTCCACATAGTTGGTTAATAACATATCAGTCTTCCATGCTAAATTGGAGTTCTTCATAAGATGGCAAAGTCATTCTTTGCTGTAATTCCAGGATTTAATCCCATTTTTAAGGAAAAATTCCCCCATAAGCCTCTCTATCATTGAGCATATTAATGATTATGACCAGTCCCTGCTTGGGTACCCCCTGGTGAAGTCTTTTTTAAATTCTGTGACTATCCCATCCTGATTCCGAGGGGAACAAGTCTGAATCCTTTTCCTCCTTCAATCTTCCCCATCTCACTAATTGATATCACCGTTCTCCAAGTTGATCAAGTCCAAAAATCGTAGCTGTCCTTGATTCTTTTGCCTTCTGTAGGAATGAATTAGCAAGTCTTTTTAATTCTATGTTTAAAAAATGTATATCTTGCCTTAGACTATGAAGTGAGCAAGAAATAAACTATTACATAAGCCACTAAGATTAGTGATTGATTTTAGAGCAGTTGACTTACCTTGATTTATATACCTTCACAAAATAATAATCTAGTGGGATTATAATATAGTGTGGTAATGTTTTACCATATTTTTCCATTTTTTAAGTTTCAGAATATAATTACCCTACCATACAGTGCAATATTAGAACTTGCAAACTAAAACCAAACTCACATAACAGAAATTAAATGTCATTTCATAAAATGAGGCCAAAATTTACATAGACAAGAAAACCATAAAAATGTAAGATCATATAAGAGACTTTTTTTTTATCTTTTGAAACAGTTCTTTTCAACCTCTTTCTCTTTTTATGAAATTGTAATAAGAATCTGTGTTATGTCTAAATCTGCTTTATGCAGTTTTATGTGGTGATTGTCACTTCTTTCTCTGTATTTCCAATTTGTGAAGCTGAAAGTATACCTGCTTTGCCATTTCTAGGGACTAATTGGTACTTCCATTAATTGCATGAGGTACAATATCAGGATAATGGCAGTCATCTTGTTTTGGGTCATGAGGCTATTGGTACTCCGGACTCTGTAACAAGTATTTTCATTACTGTATAATATCCTTTAAGTGGGGTCTTTAAATTTTATTTTTAAGTATTAATCGGTGCCCCCTTGAGTATAAAAACTGGAAATGTCAAGAGTTACAGCCGTTATCTTGTTGATTGTTCACACTTCCTTTCACTTTCGCTACTTGAATATTCTCATTAGCTGATTATTTCACCTGTTGTTAAGTTGGCAGAATACAAAATGCCTGTCCCCTAACAGTTTTTGCAGGTTGGCCGTAGAACAAGAAATGTGCATGTGCTGGAGAGCTAATATTTTCAAAGGTTAGGGAGAAAATGGAATTCCCAGGGCATGAGAGTCAGTTATAGATTTTCAACGTGCCCAGTCTAATTACTAAATTGGAGCCATACTCACAAACTTTGGAATTTCACCTTTGGTTATGTTTGAGGTTTATCTCTTTTTCTGAAAAATCTTAAAATAAATGTGTCCTATATTGCAAAATTATTAATGTTATCAATCCAAGAAAACCAATAATATTATTTATTTTAGTTTTATATAGATTTCTGTGGTATCATATATGTAATTTTTTTTGTAACAGGGAAAAATTTTTGACATAGATTTAAATATCCAGTGATATTCCATTTAGCACAAATTCTCAGATAAAACAAAATTTTGCAATGACACCAAAGAAGTTTGATTCTATTTCCAAATATACAAATCTGGAAGGAAAAAAATGTTTCTTCTATATAAATTTCTCTTAATGTGTAATGTTACTTTACATTAGAGACTTGTTAGTTTCCATTAAGACAGGTTTTCAGAAAAAAAAATCTCAAAGATAAGTTACTTTATTCTAAAGTTAAAAGTTGTGTTAAAATAGAAAACATTGAATTAGAAAACGGAGGGCTTATCCTCTAGTTCAGCTTCCTAAACTGGGTACCATTAGGCAAGCTATTTGAACTTTCTATTTCTGTCCCCTCAACTGAATTATCACAAATCCATATTAACAATTATTATTACAGAACTAGCTTTTATAGTTCTCTGGTTCCCAAAAATATCACTATTGCTGTGTGAAGTTATGTTACATCTTGAGAGCAATCTGTCTGTAATCTATGGCTATTGAAAAAAAAGATTCAATGATTTATAGGTGGAAGTTCAGGAGTTGAGCATTTGGGGGCAAAGAGAGAATAAACAGGTCCAGGGAAGCAGGTGGCAGTAAGCCCTCTTTCCCTGCGAGCTGAGGAGATGCTCTGAGAACATATTCAGGATACTCCATGCAAAGAGGGCACACCAGAAGAGCCAGTTTGAAAAAAGAGGTGAGAATAAGAGCCCCATTCTTTGTCCTTGAGTCCTGGCATTCAGGACATGTTTTTAACAGCTGTGTTACAATGAACTCTGAGTCTTATAAGGAAAATATGCTGCTGTCTTCTGCAACTTGCAGATCTATGTTAGGAATGTAAGCTTTTGTGCTTGAATAACTATTATCTTTTAGACTTTCTTCAACAGATTTCTAACTTTTTAAGCATTCTTTTTGTTTCTTTGTAGCTTGCTTTAATATTTTATCTTTTAATTCTTTCAAAATAATTTTTAATTTATTTATTGTGTAATAATGTTGACCTACTAAGTTTTTATTAATTTAATTTTAAGTGTTTAAGTCAACATATATTATATACATATTATATATATTATAGTCTTTTAGATCTTTGATTCTATCTGTTTTATTATATTTCTACTACTCTACTAATTTTTTCTTAGCTTTTACTTTGTTTTATTTAGTTTTAGCCTAATTTATTTCATTGTACCTTAGCTGTAGTATAATCTGATTTGTACATTTTTTATTATTTTATTCCTATTTATTCCTAATATTTACATTACTTTAACTTTTAAAAGTATGTTTATTTTGCTAATTTTTTCTTATATTTTAAAATGTATTATTTTGTTATCTCCATACAGTATTATACCAAAGTTGAAATTCTTCTTACTTTCTTAAGTGTAGGGGGTTGGTATGCAGCATGGTGTGGTTGAGTAGAAAAAAACATTTATTTTTGTTTGCTTGTTTGTCTGTGTCTCAGTGTTTTTAGCATAGGATCTTGGTTTGGCATTTGGGGGAAATTATTATTACTATTATTTTTAGATCCAAGGAATCCCATTATTTTTTGGAAATTCACCAGAAGGGGCCTCTTAACTACAAAGGCTAACCCTTTTAGCCTATTTCTGCAAACAGACTGGGTGGACCATTTCTGAATGATAATGCTGCAAACTGAGAGAGTAAAGACTCTGTTTAGTCTTGTAAAAGGAAGAAAACATTTGGGACAAATATTTAAAAACTTGAGACAGTTTTCTAAAAGGAGATACTTTACCCGAAATGTTGGTCATCTTCTAATACATACCACAACTAGGGACGTTTAAGGTAGAAGACCAAATGCTGAGGAATTAAAGTATGAACTGTTGCAATTGCATTGGTTAGACCCAGGAGAAGAGAATATTCTGATCTTCACTTTTAAGCAGTTCTAAGAGATAATTTATTTCATACTTAGTGGATTCTGGAGTCAAAATTCCTTGGTTACAATTTTGACTGGGCCTGTTTGGTAAGTGTGTGGTCTGGGCATTTACTTAAACTGTAACATATGTATCTGTGTTTACATCTGTTAAATTGTGATTATAAATGTAATTGCCTTATACAAAGTTAAATGCATTTATAAAGCACATAGAAAAGTGCTGGTATAAAGGAAATGGCTCATAAATGTTATTAGCTTTTACAGAGTTTTGTGTACATGATAGAGCTGAGGGTTGAACCCTCTTCCACATCCAAAAAAGCTACTCTAGTCATCAGCAAAGACAGAATGAACTTTTTCTCTGCTTTACCAGATTGCTTTAGTGTAAGTCAGAATAGCTGGCTAGAGCAGAGGAAAGTTGGGCCTGTCAGTAGATTGCCCAGATTTTACATTTCGGAATATAAGCAATAGTAAGTACAACTACCCAATTACCATAGAGGAAATAAAACTTCATATCCTTTGGACATTCTAAGGAGTAGAACTCCAATAAAGAATAGATGTGCCCTAATTCAACAGATTCATAAGATAGCAAATTCCATCTCCTTTATCCTGCTTTATATCACTGTATTGTGGTTATCAGCTTCTAATATAATATATAATGTACTTATTTATTGATTTAACTTTATGATTTTTCTTTCCAAACTAGAATAAAAGCTCCAGAAATATAACAATTTTCACCGGCATGTTCATTTCCCCAGCATGTACAACAATGCCTGGCACAGTGTAGGGGCTCAATAAATACTCCAATGAATAAATATTAAAATGATAAATTTAAATGATAAAATATTTTTGTATACAAGTCTGTTGAAATGGGATATAATGGTTAAAAATATTTAATTAAAGCCTGGAGTAAGTAACATTTTCAAAAAGTATGTGAAATTTTTACACTTTATTTAAAATAGGTAATACTCATCCAGGAATTAGTTAGCCTCGCAAAAATAAATCTAATTTTGTTTTACTACTATTTTTGGTAATATAAAACTATATGAAAATACAGTTTGGTATGAAAATACAATTCATGGAAGTGGAAAATACCCCAAAATACTTTTGTAATCCTTTACCTTTTGTTTGTTTGTTTTGCTTTAGGTTCTATAAAACTAATACTTCCCATTTGGGGAGTAACTGCCATATGCCAAATCCATATTAAGTACTATAAAAATATTAACTTAAAATTCACTGCAAACCTGCAACAAAAATGCTGTTGTTATCCTGTTTTAGATTTTGAGAAATTGAGGCTTAAATTTCATTTAGCAAATGTTAATATTCTTACTTTGGTTAGCACAAGTATACCTTCAACCTCAAATTTTTTCTGTGCTTAAAAACTTACATCAATTAGGTGTAGTCCCTAAAATTTAGAAACAAAGAAGCAGCTTTTCAGTTAACCCAATTAGTCTAAAGAATGCAAGATGTAACTTAAATGAAAACTCAGTTCAACACAGTTGAACACTGAGGAAAAAAAAGAAAACTCATACTGACGATCAGATTTACAACATTACTCCATGTAATTAAGTAGTAAGTATACTTACATGGATTATATTGAATTTTCAACAAAATTTTGTTTATATTAGTCCCCATTTCTAAGTCAAAAACTAGAGTGAAAGTTAGCTAAAGCATTATAGAGTGAAAGATTTCTTCCAACCATCAGACATTCGTGCAATAAACATTTACCAACCACTAGAAATTGCAAGCAAATAGGAAATAAAAGAGAGCAGAGTACTATAAATGTACAATGAAAATAATACAATACACTACAACAGAATTATTGATTATAATTATAAAACGAAGGAGTCGGATTGCCAGCAAAAAGAAAGACAATAAAGTAAATGGAAGCATAGAAGCAGCTTGTAACTCAAACTTGGGAATATTTAGGAAACAGTCTCTATGCATCCGTGCCTCCAAACTACGTCCCTGTCTAATAATAAGGGGACTAATCAGCTAAGGTTAAAAGCTTTTGCTGTCTTTAAGACCTGATAGGCAGATCCAATTATAAAACCCTCTGTCTGGGGGATAAGGGTTAGAACAGTATGTCCCTGGTATGTGTAGAAGATGTTGTCCTGACTTGCCAAGAGAAGTATGTTCTTAGATTTCCAAGAATAGATTTTATGTTTTTGTTTGCTATGAAAAGTGTACCAATTAATCTCTGTCCCCTGTGCCTTGAACTATATTCTGAGGTGTGTGAGTTAAAATTGATGGGCACACAATTGGTGATCCCTTCAGGGCACTTTGGAAACACAGAGTAATGAATGGCTAACCTCTACTCACATGAACTAAGCAAATGATATAATTTCTCTGAGACTCAGTTTCCTTTAATGTGATGATTCTAACTTCCCTCACAAGGTTGGGAAAAAAAAAAGGATCACACACATTCATACATACCCCAGGCATAGAGTAACTGTAATATTTGCATTTAATCTTTATTGCTATATATTTTAATAAGAATTAGGAGGAAGTGCCTAATATACATGATACTCCCCTGCTCAAAATCCTCATCAATAGTTGTCCACTGAGAAGAACAGAATATCTCCAATCTTCAGCCTAGCATTCAAGACTGTCAGCAATCTGACCCAAGCCTGCTTTCTCAGCCTTAATTTCCTCCATCAAACACACTATCATGCACATTTTGGAATTCTCCCCAGGGATGCCTTTGTTAAAAAAAAAAAAAAAAAAAAAAAAGCCAATATAAAAATATTATTTTATTTTTACTGCATAAGATAAATTTGTGCATCCAGAATCCATTTACTCTTTTTCTGGTAACTGCACCCGACATTTCTCTCTGTATGGGTCCACCCTGTCTCACCACTCTAAGCACTTGTATTTGAGGCTAGATTAGGGCAGTGCTTAGCTCAGGTGCGGTACCTATGAACTAAGTGCATATCCTCAGTCATTTTATTATACTCATATACCTCTGGCCAAAATAATTAGTCTGGAGACAGGAAACAGATCACAGTAAGAGCAGTGAGAAACAATGAGATTTTTTTCCTGTTACACTTATGGGGAAGATATTACAGCTGTTCCTTCTGGATATGAAAAGTAAAGCCTATGGCCTGGGGATCATGAGTTGAAAGCAAGCTCAGTGTTACCAGTGAGGAAGGTCAAATTTGGAGAGAGAAACAGTTAAAAATGGAGAGAGAAAAACTGGGTTTTGATAAAAAATATTTCAAGCTCTAAATCTAGTGTTATCTGAAAAATCTACCTTTGATTTTTTTTAATTAAGTCAATACGTTTCTTCTCTTTTTTCTGCTCAGATAAGCTTGGATCTTTTTTTGGTTACTTGAATATGCCTGACTGATATTTTTCCCATAGTTACAAAAATCTGGAAATTTTACATAATTTTTTCTTTCTCATAGGAAATTTATATCTATTTTGGAATATGAGCTATATACAAATTAAAAGTAAACTAAGAACACAGGACAATTTTTAAGCCCCAGTAAGGAGTTGTGACAACAATGCTAAAGATATTTAAGCCAAGGATTTGATTTGGGCCAGAAAAGATAATAAAACTTAAACAAAAATAACTAAATATTAAAATGTGAGCTGATAGAACTTTAAATCTGCCCTCAAACATTTCAATTTTTGTAATTTTGATGTTTCATTGCTAAACAGCCTGGAATACATTGTTTTTGAATTGTAGCATTTAGCAGTTTCAAAGATTATATTCAATCTGGCACTATGAAAAGAAATTGTTCTCCATTGACTTTTAAATGTTGTCTTATTTTTATATTTGACATCTGATTCCAGGAGTCATTATCATGCCATTTGGAGAAATATTTATGTTTACCATAGTGTTTTCAATGGAATGCTGCCTTTAAAAAAATCCGTAAAGTTAGCCAATCAAGAAGACAAATGGTCTGCAGTTGATTTTTTCCCCTTCTATTAACTCTCAAGCCTTACCCAACTCCTTCACTTATTCTTGTTTTCAAAGGAGCTCTTAATTACTTCCATCCCCATTCCAGTTGTAAATGCTTCTTTATTGCCATTCTTTCATTAAAATAAATCCTCCAACCTATTCAAGGACCTGACACTTCACCACTGATTTACAAGTGATTCAATTTTATTAATCAGATACTTGCCTGGCTTCGGGATCTCTGTACTGACATTGCTGGTAGCTCTTGATGAAGGACCCTCCTTTTTTCTTTCCATTTCTTAGAAAATAGGCAGGTACATTTCCAGCATTTTATTTTAGAAAGCTAAAATTAATAAGAACTAGGGAAAATAGGAAATCCTATAATTGTTTTGAAGAGAGTTACTATTTCACTCAGTTGGCTGTGCAAGCTATAGTTGCACTGTGGATAATGTGACCTATAAAAGATTTGTCTGAAATTTTCCATTAGAAGTTCTTTCTTCATAAATTTCAAACTATTCCTTAATTCACTATGATGGTACCAAACCATGACATCACCACACAATATTCTAAAAGAAAAATTAAACAACACACAGGTAACCACATTAACCAAGTACGATGGTTAATTTTATTATTCTTTGCATGTTCAAAAAACTCCTCTTTAAAATATATTTAAGGCACTAAAGATTGTCTATATATGAGCTAAATATTCATGAATATACAATTGATATATGTGTATATATGTATAACTATATATACAGAATAGTTCACGGCCCAGACCATCCATCCACAGGCCATGTTTTGCCACAGTGCTACAGATCCGTGAACTATTTCTTTATCTGTTCACAGCTCTCCACTCCTTGCACTGAAAAGGTAAATTAGACTGGGTCTTCTTACAATTCTCAACAGCATGAAAGAAGATGGTGTGGAAGACTTACGTAGTTAGATTTTACGCCGAAACCAAGCTTTCAGTTTTCACCAGATAGCCTGCACTGGGTGATGGTAGAATGGGGCGAAAGATGGCAAAGGGAATTGTTTTCCACTTGGTTGTTAATCCATGTATTATTTCAATAAGACAAAAAAAAAAAAAAAGAAATGAAGAATAAGTGCTAGTAATTGTTTATTGTAACTTCACATAAAATTCCTAAGAGAAAATAATAGAATCTTGAATAGAGAGATTGGGGTTTTCATGTTGGCTCCATCCACTAACTAATAATCATGGGAACCTTAACCAAATTTTGTAACTTCACCTAGAATTCAGTTTTCTTACCTTTAAAATAGGCTTAACATATCTACCAGCAAGGATGTTGTGAGAACTGAATGGAAGAATGCACAGAAAGACTTACTTGTCCCTGGCACAGTGGAGGTTCACGTCCTCATTTTCACATTTTATGACAGGGTGTTCAGTGAGGTCTAGAGCATGTGGCCAGAGACCCAGACTTCCCATGTTAAGAGAGCAGAGGGATGCACGAACCCTTGAAATGGAAAAGAGTGTTTATGAGTCATAAAAGCACAAAATGTTTTGTACTTAATGAATATATGCATTGCTCCTAGATATAATTATTCTAAACTCTGGTTCTGTTACTGCCACCCACCTGAATGTGTGTTTTATGCATTGTAAATCAGGCAACCCTAATGTGTGGAACTGAGGTGTGTTGAACTTAGATGTGCACATCTGCCTCTAGTACCTCCACCTACTTGACAGTTGTAGATTCAGGTACAGATGTTTCCTGACTTACAATGGTTTAACTTAGGATTTTTCAACTTTATGATGGTGCAAAAGCAATACACTTTCAGTAGAAAATGTACTGTGCATACCCATACAACCATTCTGTTTTTCACTTTCAGTACAGTATTCAATACATTACATGAGACATTTAGCACTTTATAATAAAACAGGCTTTGTGTTAGATGATTTTTGCCCAACTTTAGGCTAATGTCAGTGTTCTGAACATGTTTAAGATAGACTAGGAAAGGCTCTGATATTCAGTAGGTTAGGTATGTCAAATGCATTTTCAATTTGCAATATTTTCAACTTATGATGGTTTATCAGGACATAACCCATTGTAAGTCAAAGACAAATTAGGAAACCCTAACATGTTAGTCCTGAAAATATTGAAAAGGTTTACTGCTCAGCCCTGAACGTAGACACCTCTGACTGGTTGGAACTGATAAAGTGCTATCACAGAACTAGGACTTAAGGTCATAATTTATACACATGTGCAATCTGCAATATACACCATGATCTAACTCACTCCAATGTACTATGCTTTACATAAATGCAATCATAATCACTGTGAACAAGGTATATTCTTTAAGTATACTGACAATATTCCACTGTGTCCAGTCACCCAGAACATACGAAGGTACTTCAGACTTCATGGAAATAGTCATATTATCTTTTAATTCCATTTTTTCCATAAACTTTTGGAAATACCCTTGTACAGGAGATCCCATAGGTGTCCTTGGCATTTAGTCCTACCAAAAGAATATATAACCCCATCAACACAATTTGTGCATAATTCTACCCAATACATTGTGTTTTAACAGCTTCTTATATCTCCTTTATTTGACAAGACTATGTTCAGCCTCTGCGGTTATTCGTAAGATCATTGGGTCTGTTTTTTGTTTCTTCTCTCTTCATAATGACTTGTGAAATCCTTCAATAACCTTTTTTGTCACTTTTTAAAATATTCTTTAATTTACATATCTCCTTTGAAAAGTTAATGGGTGTTAAAGATGATATTTCTAGTATTCTTTTCATTTTTCCCATTGGCTTGTCTACATAGGGTACAGATAAAAGCAATGTTGCTTCCATACTTCTGCTATGGTTTAAATGTGTCCCCCAGAGCTCATGTATTGAAAACTTAATCACCATGCAACAGTATTGAGAGGTGGGAGCTTTAAGATGTGATTACCTCACGAGGGTTCTGCATGGATTAATGCCATTGCCATGGGGGTGGATTTGCTATCTCATCCTTATAAAAGGATGAGTTCAGCCCCCTTTGCTTTCTGTTCGTTGTAAATACCCTGTCTATGGTATTCTGTTATAGCAGCACAAAATGGACTAAGACAACTTCCTTCATTATCTTTTGGGACTGTGAGCATATCTGAGATTGATTCTGTAGATTTTGAAATTTTGAAATTTTGAAATTAATGTGTAACAATCAGTATCCTTGTGTCTTTTGCTTCTGTATTTTAGTATCATGCATTAATTTATACATATTTTTTGCAATAACTTTACTTGTCATACTAATCACTATACATTACTTTCATGCCTCAATTTTTTTTCTTTTCATATTTTCCAGGTTCAGTCTTCATTTGCTGCATCTTAAGTTTTCATTGGTCCAAGTCCATTTCCTGACTATCCAGACGGATCTCTTTTATGTACATTTAGTATTAGTCCAGGCCTCTCTTGCTGATCTAGCTCTTCTTCTATCTTCCAAAGTATGACAAATTTTGTGTAAATTTTCTGTGGACTATTTTGTGTATCTTGAAAACCATGGCTGTGTTTGAAGAAAATTTGAACATATCGTTCTTGCGATATCTCTCTGTCAGTATAAATATCAATTTGGCATTAGTTGTGATTTCTGACAAGGTATCACATTTTCTCACTTTTTCCTGATTCCATATTCTAGTGTTTTCATTGCTCTGTTCCTTTTTTTATTCTTTTGCGCCCCCTGCTACCTTATAGCTTTATGTGGTCTTACACCTTTATCCTGACTATGGGGAACTTCTAATTTAATAGCTATTATTCTCCATGGACTGAAGTCCTTTGGATCTTTGACTATAAATAGTGTGAGTTGTAGAATGTAAAAACTTTGACGCACTGCTAAATATAGCATTTTTAATAATTTTTAATTTAATCATAGTACTTGTGTAATGTCTATGTGTGAGCTTCCAAATGCTTTGCTTTAAGTGTGGGTTATTTTTTCTTCATTTGACAATACAATTTTCCTTGAATATCTTGTATTTATATTCTAGATATTCATAGAAGTCACAATACATTCTAATAGTTTCATTTTTTATTTTACATACTGCTTTAAATAACATTTCAATTCTAGTTTTAGTTCTGTATAAATGTCTCTTCTTGGATAATAGTTTGTCCACTTTTCATTATCATATTAGTTTCCTATTGCTGCTGTAGCGACATATCACAGACTTAGTGGTTTAAAACAATAAAATTTTTTATTATCTTACAGTTCTGGGGGTGAGAAGTCTAAATGGATTGGCCAGGCTGCTTTCTTCCTGGAGGCTATCAGGGAGAATCTGTTTTCTTGCTTTTTCCAGCTTTTAGAGGTTAGCTGCATTCCTTGTTGGACTCATGGCCCCTTTCTTCACTTTAAAAGCCAGCTGCATAGCATCTTTAAAACCTCTTCTCTGTCTCTCTCTGAAATCTAATTCTGTCATCACATTTCATTCTTTGACTCTGACACTCTTACTTCCTTCTTATAATGACCCCATTGGGCCCACCTAGATAATTCAGGTTAATCTCCCATCTCACCATCCTTAACTTAATCACAACTGCAAAGTCCTTCTGCCAGGTAAGGTAACATAGTCATAAGTTTCAAGAATTAGGGCAGGGATGTCTTTGGGAAGCCACTCTCCTCCTACCACAGATACACAGGTTTCTGTGTTCATCATCTTCATAATATTTTTCTTCTATGTATTTTTTTTTTAACTTGGGGAAATGTCATCTTTCAAATGTTTCAACAGTTGCATTATAGCGTCCTGACTGCACAGCATGAGAATTTAGTTACATTTATGCATTGTGTCTCAACTCTACAGTTGCTGAATACTGACAGTTCGAGTGTTATGTTCTTTTCTAGCTCTACTAAATATTTTATTGTCTTCAGATTCATTTGAATTCCTTTACTTTGTCACTTAACATGAGCCAGTTCCTTAGTCACTTTGTGTGCCAGTTAGTATGAACTATGAATACTTCATTGCAGTTTGCATTGCATGTATGAATAGAGCAGATGTATTTCCAAAAAATATACTGTAAAGTTTAACTTTAGTTTTTCTGTACATATCTGCAAAATAGAGACCAATTATGAAGAAACATTGGTTTAGGTAAATTTTTTGTATCAGTAGAAATGTTTCAGTTTCCACATTTTTGCCATTTCTATGCATTTAAATAGTTCTAGTCCATGGGCTCATTCTAAAACCTTGCCCATCTGGCTGAAGTTTCACCTGCATGTAAATTAGGCAACCTCAGTTGTTGATCTTGGTAAGATGTAATGTCCTTCACTAGATGAAAGCTGCCCTTTGGTTTGATGCTGATAAATTACCATAGCCAAAACTAGGGTTTATTGTCATAATCTACAAACACAAAAATTCCAAAACATCTACTCACTTTGTTCAGCCAGCTCTTTTCAAAATACAGCATAATCTGTTCATTTTCTTTGATCTCCACTACCATTTCTCTAGTCCAAGTCCTACATCTTTCACCTGTATCACTACAATAGTAAGTCTTTCCTCTTTCTCTCTTGCATGTCTCTGATCTCATCTCTACACTGCAGACACAGTCATCTGAATGCCCCGTTCATGTAAAATCCAAATTCTTAGCATTCTTAGTCTTCAGAGCCTTGAATGAATTACTCTCTGCCTAGCTCCCCATTTTACTTCTTATCAGTCATGCACCTTGTGTTACACTACAGTCACACTGGCTGCCTGTCAGTTCTGTACACAGTGAGCTCTTGCCCACAAAATGACATTTGCCTTTCTTTTTTTTCTGCCTAAAATTCTCTTCCCCAAGGCTTTGTTTAAATGGCACCTTTTAGCAGAGTATGTCTCTGACTACTCTCCCTAAATTAATCTCCCTATCATTATCTGTGATTTACTTCTGCATGTTCAGATTCTTCCCTAAAATGATAATTTCATGATTTCAAGAACTTTTTGTCATTACTTTCTTGTACCCCCATCTAGTATAGTGCCCTACAGATAGCAGGCAATCAATCAGTATCTGGTAAAAAAAAAAAAATGAATTAATAAGTGAATAAGTTATGGAAAGAAGTGAGTTTTACCTTCTTACTCTTATCACTAGTTTTTGATTCTCATTCCAAATTTGCAAATCTTACAGATACAAAGCAATGTTGGAGAATAAGACAAGGAAGATATAAAATCAAAGAGAATGTCCCACAAAGCAGAAAAAAAGTCATTTCCAAACACTTCAACCACTAGTTATGACATTGCAACTGGAGAAAACTCCTATGCAAATTCAGTCATGCAAGCCCCATTTAGCTCAGGAAAATGTGTAGAAATTGATTGAGTGAGCAGCTGGTGATATTGTAGTCAGGCTCTCTGGAAGTTAATTGGGAAGCGTTGTGAAAAATCCTGACATTGTACATGGAGCTATACTGACTTGCATAGTGCCCCAGACACTCATCACACACAGTTGCTCTCCACTATTACAAAATAACTGGATGCCTCAGAGTCTCTGATGACTCTTATTAATAGCCTGCTAAGAAAATGGAGGAGGAGGCAGTGATGAGCCGAAACTAGAACTTTTACAATTGGAATGAAAAAGCCCCTAATCTTGTGGGATTTTACTCGCTTCATAAAATATTTTTATTCTGGGAAAAAGACAAACTCTTTCAGGGTCTCCTTTTATATTATTCTCATGAAAAATCTAGAAGTCAAATTAAGTTGCTCTCTTTTTTGATGTTTTATTTATGTATATGTGCCAGTTAGGCATTGTCATGAAACAAATACCCTAAATGTAGTACTTAAAACACCAAGTGTATATTTACTATTTCTCACAAGTCTAGGTTCAACTTGACAGTGCTGTTGTTCTGGGGTGGACTTGTCTGGAGTGGACTTGCTCATTAGTCTTCAGTGAGCTGACAGTGGGACTGGTGATCTAGGGTGGCCTCATCGGGAGTCACATGTCTCTCCCCACATACTTCTCACATTTTAGTGACTATTATATTCTAAGCATTGATCTCTGTGCTGGGAATACAAAGATCAATAGAAAACCTTGACCTTCAAGAGTTTAGAGACTAAAAGAGAGAACTACACACACACACACACACACACACACACACACACACAAATACTACATTTAAACACCATGGGCACTATGAGAAGTTTGTGGTGTATAGTATATCAGAGAGGAAATACTCAGTCCTGAGTAGAGGAAAGGGAAGAATCAAGATGGAACTTATGAAAGCTGCTTCTTAAATCAAGTCTTAAAATATGAGAAACAATTTGCCAGGTCTCTCAGCTAGGAAACAGGATGCTAGGCAGAAAGAGCAGCTGAGCAAAAGCACAGAAACATGAAACATGCAGTATTTAGCTGGGCTTGGCAAGTGTGAGGGACAAATTGAGTCATGTGAGATAAGGCTGGAGAAGCAGACACGGGTCATGAGAAGATCTCTGTGCAGGCTGAGTTTGAATTTTTCCTTAGACATTAATAATGATGATGATAATAAATTACCACCTATTTTTATTATGTTTTTACTATGTGCTAGTCCTAAATGGTTTGTATGCCTTTTCTCATTTTAATGCTCCTTTATGACATGGGTACTACTATTACCCCCATTTTAATGTGTGGTTATTAAGGAAAGAGATGTTAAATAACTTAAAATAAATTGTAAATTAGGATTCCATCCCATATCTGTTCACCTGGATTTGTAACCGCTAGACTTATCTTCCCTATCAATATAAAGCCAATCAATAGGTTAAATAGGGAAAGAATATGATCACATTTTATAAAAAGTTCTTTGCAGCACTGTGGAGCAGATAAGCAATTGAAGACAGAGTAATCATTTAGTAAGGTATGGAAATAGCCCTGATTAGAAATAATTTGAAGTAAGACATTAGCAGTGGGGAAAGAATAAAGAAGATGGATCAGAGATCTGTTAAGAGGATTTGGTAACATACTGGGCATATAAATAGAGAGAGAAGGCTTGAATGATTCCCAGGTTTCTAACTTAAATGACTGAGTAGAAGGTGATAGCAAGGTGCTATATAGCGTAGAGGTTAAATGCAGATTCTGGAGAGGATTACCTGAATCTGGACCCCAGCTCTGCCTTTTATCTAAGTGGCTACATGTTTCAGTTTCTTCATCTGTCACACCTGTCTCAGTAAGTTGTTGTGAGGAATAAATAACTAAATGTATGTAAAGTACCTAGCAAAGTGTCTGATATACAGTTAATTCTCAATAAATGTTAAATATTATTCACTGAGAAAAGAGAAACAGGAATTTGAGGAAAGTTGGTGAGTAAAGTGAGATATGTGTAGTATGAATTTCAGTTGGATTAATGGGTCTCTAGAGTTCAGGAGAAAGACCTATGCTAAAAAGATAGATTTTAGAGCTATTAGTATATAGACAGTTGTAGAAGCTCTGTGTGGTTGTGATGACACAGGAAAGCAGGAGAAAACATGTAAGTAACAAGGAGAATGAAAAGCTGAGAAGCAATAATTAGAGGAGGAGGAGAAGTCAAGAAAAGAAAAGCTTTTGAAGTGATTAAGTGCTAGACACCATCAAATGCTACAAAGGTTAAATAAGATGTGGATGTGTAACAGGCATCCTTAATTTAACATGCCCAAAAGAGGAATTAGTGGTTTTTCCAGCCATTTTTTCAATCTCAATAGATGGCACTGCTATTCTTCCCCAGAGCAAGGTCAAAATCAGGGGCACCATTCTTGGTTTGTCTCTTTTTCTCACTTCCCGCCACCCCTTCAATACTGCAGTGATCAAATCCTTCCAAATATAAAAAATGAAGTCTTGACTTTTTTTCATCACCTCTACCACTAATCCCTAGCCAATTAAGAAACACAAATCTCACATTATATTACTAAAAACATAATATGAAATAGGACTGAAAGCTTCATACATGCTGAACCCCCAACTTAAGCTGTTTGCCATACTTCCTAGCATATTACAGGGTTCTGAACTAATAATAGCCATGTAGAAATGTTTGCTGAATTTAAATTAACCAATTTGTCAATCGTGATGGGGATATATAAAATATTTGTAGGCTAGTTAATTTTTGCAATACAGTATTTTGTGAGTTCGCCATACTGCTAATGATTCTTTAAAAAATGAAAGACTTTGACAGACTCAACATGCTTCTTAAATATCTCAGTTAATTTTTGCATTTGTGTTAACATTTTATTGAGAATATTTTCTGTCACCCAGTTCATTCTATTTACAATTGAATTTATAATTACTTACATATTTGTTTTCCCTAAAGAGTAGTTATTGTTTCTACTTTCTAATAACTTGAATTATGTGTGTTTTTCTTTCAATTCTGGTTTCCTGAATGAAAGCTTAGAGATAAATATGAATCACATTACCTCTGTAGAACTATTCTGAAATCTCTTTCACTTGGTTCTGATGTTATTTATTTTACTAATTTATTAAATATGCTTTTGATTATAAGGTAGTTTATATTCTTTGCAGAAAAGGTAAGTTATAAGCAAATGTATTTGATTTTTTAAAGCCCAAGAAGGGGCCTTGCATGGATCAAAGCTGAGACAGGTGATTGACTGTAGAAAGCTCCATGGTGGCTCTCTCTGTGCTCAAGGCAAACAATGACTCTGTAATTTGTGTAGAACAATCAAGGACACCTAACAGGAAAAAAAAAAAAAAAAAAAAGAGGACTTTTGTTTAATGGCCAGGAGTCCCATGAGAAAAATACTGTACCACTATAAACAGAATGAGGAGTACACATATTTGATTTGTCTCCTAAAAAGTTCCAGATCATAGGAAAGCACTGGGTCCCCAAGGAAGAGTCTGGCTAAGTTGAGAAGCAGACTTGAATAATGAATTAGTCTCAGCAGCCCAGCCTTGGAGGTTCCAGGGGGGAATGGATTCTAGCTAAACTGGGAGGCAGAAACCACTCTAACTCACTACCAGGGAGCACCTAGACATCCTGGGCAGAAGAGAGGTATGTGATAAAATTTAGAGACCTGTGTTACTAGAGTCACTAAACCTTCTAATCTGGAACCCCCTTTCAAAGGTACTGAATACCATAATAAAAAAACATTTCTCTGCAGGTTGGCATGAATGCTGGAGAAAGAAATGAGATATATGTCTCCCTCTTTGGGAGACCCCAGGAGAGGCATCTTTGGGAAGGGTCTCTGAAGTTTGTCATTTAAGAGAGGCGTAGTAAGTCAGCAGAACAAGGAAGCTACTATTAAAATGACTTTGCATAAGACTCAGAAAGTCAAAGGTTATGGGGCTATTCTAGGGATATATAGCAAAACCTTATAAAATCAGAGTGAGTCCTCATTTCCTACATACTCATTACCTCAGAGCAACCCAGTATTTCTAGTCTCATAAAATATTCTAGTAATGGTCACTAATGGCCTTTTATTGTCAAATCTAATGGATTCTATTTTTATTCTTTTATGCAATTTATTCAACAAATATTTATGCGATGCTTTCTAAATTCCTGGAAGTTTTCTGGGGACCCGCAATACGATAAATAATATTCTCCTGGAGAAGGTAGGAAGGCAGAAAATTGAAATTGTTTACCAGTAATTTTTTTTTCAATTGATGGACCTCAGTTTTCTAAATTTACATCAGAAGTGTGGATGATGTTCTTATGGTATTTTGCTAGGGGACCTATAATTAATTAATTCTGCAAAAAAAATCAACCTCTCTCTAGACTTCCCAAGGGAGATAAACTATATATGTGCAAATAGAAATGATGAGTGAGAAACAAGTTGGCACTTTATTTTGCCTAGGTTTGTGCCCAATATGCTATTGTAAAGATCTCAAATAAATGCCCTTAAGCATATGACTTGAGCTCAAAGCCTAAGTCAGGGAGCTCCTGCTCCTAAGACAAATCTTAAATCAGTCAGATTCTAAAGATTCAAGCAATGAGCACTCTCTAATGTATAGGTAAACGTTGTCAAAACTGAAGATGTACTATATCCTGCATATGTTGATGGGAGGTCCTCAGTTTGTCACAGCATGCACCTTGTGGGAGCTTCTCCTCAGTTACTCTGGGGATATGGCATGTTCCCCCAACTCAACTGTCTCACACTAAAGCACACAGTGTATTTATTTGTTAGACCAAAAGTAAGTTTTCCACCATCTTCTGTATAATGGTTTGCACACTCTAAGTATGTTTTACATAAAATAAATACCAAAATTTTGTCCAAAGCCTAACACAAAAGCAAATAAGGAAATCTCTAAGTACATCATTCATGTACTTATGTCAACTTTCCAAGGCTTTTCATAATCAGTTAAGGAGCACTTATCTGTAAAATGCCATTTTGGGAGGTTCAAAATACGATTTTATTGTATTCTCTTATTGAAAATGTTTGTCATGAAAAAATTTAGAAAATAAAAATCAATTATGAAGTTACCCAATAATCCTTTATTTTACATTACATTCTTATATGTATGCATATACACACATATATTGTTTATTAACATAAAAATTCCATTTAAACAAACATAAAATCACACTGGAAATAATGTTTTTGACACCTACACTTTTTATATAAAACATCATGAGTACCTTGCTATGGTATTGTTAAATAATTTTTTTAAAGTTCATTTATTATTATTTTTTTACATTCTATGATGTTATTGTGGAGCAGTTAGCTGGGAAGGGAGAGGGGGAAGAAGGAAGGAAATAGGGTGGGAAAAGTAGGAAGGAAGAGGGGCATGGCTGTGGCCTGAGGCACCCCCCTCATTCCTGCAGGGGAGACCAGAGGGCTTCCATTGGTGGCTTGGTCTTTGCTGGTCTGGGTGTGGATGTCAGGGGGGTGTAGCTGAAGCCCTTGCCACCCACCACCCCAGCATGGGAGCCCGAGTCACTTTTTGCAGCAGCTTAGTGGTCATTGCTGG
Source organism: Cynocephalus volans (assembly GCF_027409185.1). Lineage (NCBI taxonomy): Eukaryota > Metazoa > Chordata > Mammalia > Dermoptera > Cynocephalidae > Cynocephalus > Cynocephalus volans. Next base: position 67,759,989 of record NC_084475.1, read on the forward strand.
GCTGGTTGCAGGTGTTGGGGGGCATGGCTGAGGCCCCCAGCCCTACCCTCTCCCTGACTTGGTAGCCCAGGGTACTTCCTTCTAGGTTTTATAGTTGTTCTTTAGTGATATGAGATCTTTACTAGTTAGTATCAAACTTTGTCTCTGGTCTGTGAGTGTTTTGTTTTTTCTTCCAGTTCTGTTATGTTAAATAAAATTTATGGGAGACCATTGTTTTGGACTGATCTCCTGTACACCAACAGACCAAATCAAAATGGAGTTGCTCATGTTAAGTGTCATGTAATCAAACTAAAACTTTCAAAAATCAGGAAAATCCCCAAACAAGCCATTTTTTTTCCAAAAAGGACTAGGAGATTCACAGAAACCAATAGGAAAAGGGCTCAGTCAAAGAGCCAGTATTGTAGGGAAGTCCCCTCTGCTTTAGCCCTTAGAAGGAAAATAATCTGAAGTGAACTGAAATTAACCAGGTCATTTTATTGTGTTATGCTGTTTCCTTGTTCCTGCTCAATGAACGTGTCTTACAAAAACCAGCTCTTCTCCCATGCCCTACAGAATGCTTGTCTATTTCATAAATTGGATACTGCTCGTTTTATGAATTGCTAATAAAAAACAATTAAATCTTTAAACTAAATTTGTTAAAATTTTGTTTTTTAACAGTATTTAGTATTACTCTACAATATTATTTTTAAGGGTGCACTTTATTCTATTTATGGCTGTACCACAATTTACATTGTATGTCCTATTATTGATTTTTATATTGTTTATGTATTATCACTATTATAAACAATATGATAAACAGTCTCTTAAAAGATCTTTTACACACCTATCATTTGTTTATTAGGATAATACATGAGAAGTGAAATTATTGAGTCAAAAGTTACATGCATTTTTAAGCATGTTGATATAGGTTATCAAGATATGTTTACAAAGGTTTGTAAAAATATACAATTCCAAAGAAGAGTATGAGATGCATTCATTTCTTACACTTTCGCAAACACTGAACACTGCAATTTATTATTTTCTTTACAGCTTGATTGCTAATCTACATTTCTATGTTTGTATATGGAGTTGAAAATAGCCTTAAATGAGGGCACTTCAAAAACTCTGTAGAAAAATAGAATTAAAATAAAATAATACAAATCTTTCCATGAACTTCTCAAAGTAACCCCATAGGTTTGCCAGTAGCATGGTTAGGACAGCACATTACTGCTTCAAAGAAAATAAAGATTACAGATTTCAAGGGTAGAACCCTACCTACTGCTGCATTTGACTTCAGAGAAAGTCCAAGTTCCTGACAAAAATATTTCTGCAGGCAAGTAACTATTTTTCAGGACTGTATTAGTAGCAAGGAACTGGAACTCAACCAAAACTGGCTTAGTCAATAAGAGAAATTCTCATTTTAAACAATCTTAGTGAGCCATAGAAAAAATAGAACTAGAGACACAAATACTATCTCTCATCATTGCTCATCTCTGCTTCTCTCTGCCCATCAATTTTATTCTCCAGACCTTAAGGCTGGAGTTAAGAGAAACTTTATTTTGTGATTGCAAATTTAGGAATTTTTCTGTTGTTTTCAATTTTTAAAAATTCTAGAAAAAACAACCTGTGAATGGCTTCACTTGGGTCACCTTTATATTAAGGGAATTAGATGCTGTAATTGGCAGCTTCCACTACATTGTTGAAGTATGGAGATTAAGTAGTATTATTTTCAGATGAAAAGAGAAATGCTGTTATGCAACCAATATGTGTATATAAGATAGTATCCATTCTCAGAGCAGTCTCTCCAGAAGATCTGGACTAAGCGTATTCTAATAAACCCCTTGCATGTTTTACATACGGGTATGAGAAAAAAATGACCACTTGTTTGAATATGATTCTCTGTCATGTTTAGTTTAAGCCTTTGTTTAAATGGAGTCAATTAGCCAGTTCATCCCACTACTACATTGTATCCCTAACACTTTAGGGATACAATGGCAGAATTTTGTAAGACCTTGGATAAGAATTTCCCTTACTCTTCTACCCAAAGGTGGAGATAAAAGATTCAGCGACCAAGTCTATCTGACTCAGAATAAAGTCTTCAGTTACCATTGAAGGATAGACCTCATCCAAACAAAACCTAGTTGTGTGCCTGTCAGGTCTGTCCTAAGACCACCACCACCACCAGTTGGCAATGATGGACTGGACAGGAGAACTGGTATCACAGCAGGAGTTCTAGGTTACATATCCATGTAGTAGCTAGGTTTCACTTATAAAGGAAAAAAGAATTTGAGTCTATATTATGCATTTTATATTTTCAAATCTTTAAGTCATTATTAACCCAAATTTATTGTTTAGTGGATCATAGCTGTTTCCCACATAGACCATGAATATTTACCTAGTTGATTTACATTACTAAGACTCAAAAATAAAATCAAAAATTTTTTTGAAGAAAGGTTAGTTGCATCGGCATACACCATAATTATTCAGCTAAAAATCCATAGACTACTCCTGTGCAATATGTGTGTCACATTTTCTTATGGGCATCATCAATCTTAAAGTAATAGAAATGCATATAATTTTTGTCCTAAAGATTTAACCACCTATGACTATGTTTATACAAATTCCCCAAGTCTGCTCACAGATAATCCAAGAAATAAAATACTATACTAAAAGTACAAGAACCATGAGCATAGATTTCCAATATATACCACTTGGTCTAAAGGTTACAAGTTCAACTCCAATATAGATTAGTAATGATGTATTAATATTATATTTTGAAAGTCACTGGAACAGTCAACAATTTTATGCTAGTTTCAAAAAAAATGTAATAAAAGTCTTCACTTTTTACTTCTGTAAAAGTTTCTTAATATAACATGGGAGAAAGCTTTCATTGAAATAGTGACCAAAGCCTCAGTGAGATCCAATTAGAGATAAAAATAGAAAAATCAACAAACATTCAGTCTCCCACTGTCCATTTATATAAAGAAGGACTATTTTACTTGATCTGTTATCAATATGCAACCTCAGATGAAAGATATTTAACTTATACTACATATGCTATTTATTTATTAATAATCATGTAATATTTTAAAGATAAATCATTTCATTTTAAATAATTTTAAAACATATGCAGCATACCATAATATATGATACTTTGGAAACAATTCGATTGAAAACTGCCTCTATTCAGTCATCTATGGGAATATGAATCATGCTAGCAGATTCAGTTACTGTAGAGTTTATCAAGAGATTAGATTTACAACCAGATAATTGGTTCTAAAATTAAGGAAACAACTTGAGAACAAGCAAACTATTATGAAAGTTTTATTATGACCTACCAAACGTTAACTTACATGCTTTAAAATCAATTGAATTTAGTGCGAATATAATTCTTATGTGTTTGCCAATGCCTCCCAATTAGTAAAATACTGGCAAATGTGGCAAAATACCAATTCTAAGTGTTTCCCACTTAGCCTCATATGAATCAGTCATTTTTTTTTTCCTGTTTGTAGTAATAATTCTTGAAGCATAGTGAATCCAGAAGCTTTTCAAATTCTGCTGGAATTTACTTAGAAACACTTTCAAATATTTGAGGCATTTTGTCATAATTCCTGATAATTTTCTGAATTTGTTCCCCTTTAATATTACATTGTTTGTCTACAAGGCTTAAATTATTGATTTATTCATTAAATATATTTGAGCACCTGTTTTGTGTCTGTCAGTGTGCTAGGAGCCAAAGATACAAAGTTAAATTAGATATAGACCCTTTCTTTGAGATATTTAATCTACGGTAAAAGAGAGACAGAGACAGACAAGAGAGGTGTGAATATGTATGCATGTGTGTGAAAAAGCGTGTGAAGTGCTGTGGAAGGCAAAGGAAAGAGTAAACTGTACTTGAGAATTGGGGGAACGAAAAATGTGGAAGCAAAACATCATTTTTGCCCAGATCTGAAGAAAGAAAACTTTCCAGAGTGAACAAGGGGGATGAGAAACAAGTTAACCCAGACATGGGGAATAGGTTTTCAGTCTGAGTCTCTCCTATTTGCACCATGTGAGCAACCTTAGTTTCCTCATGCAATACTAACCAGTGGGAAACATGAACCTGGATTTTCTTCTTGTGCCATATTTTTCAGTAGTTTCTCAAGGTTACTGTCTCATAGCCATACTCTCTTATGGACCTAAGAGTCCACAGTAAGAGTTCACACTTTTAGATTCTCACTGGCTATCCAAGTTACTAAGCTACTGCCTGTTCTTGCTGACTCCTCATTCCTCAAAGCAAGTGTCACATTCGCTATTCTGGACTCGGGCCAAGGGTCCCTCACCTTGACAATCACACCCTAGTCGAGAGCTTATACTACAATTATTCTTCCCTTTTTTTTCTGAGCTAATTATTCCTCTGGTCTCGATGTCCTGCCCTCTTGCAGTGGCAGTTTAATTGTATTCGATGTCTTTTTTGCAAAAATAGGCATCTAAAAAATTGACAATAAGAAGGTCATTTTACTAAGAAGAGTTTTATCTTTATGCTCTTTTATTATGTCCTTTGTAAAATATCCTTTCTGTTCTCTTACATTTGAATGGAACTTAGAACAAAGTAGTCAAGCTTTTTAAAAAATGTTATTAACGTCCAAACTGCTGCTGCTGTCCCAGAAGCAAAATTCTGTTAGAAACCTTTAACTTGTTTATGTTCCACTGTACAGGATTTATACAGCATTGATTTGAAATGAAGGAAAATCAGTGTTCATGTATAACATGTTTAAAAGGTTGAAAAATCACTACCTAAATATATATATATGTACACATACATAAGACTTTTACATATATGTGTGTATATATACACCACAGACTGAAACTGATAAAATATCACACTTTTAAAATGCAGTCCGTAATACCAAAAATGTTGTAAATTGGTATGTAGCTGAGACCTTTTTATTGTTATGAAAATAAAGGATTACCAAGTGAGGAGAGCCAGTGATTTTGCTTTATTTTAAAAATGTTTTGCTGAAAGTTTTCACTGTCATTTAGGTTCAAAGGATTCATTGGTAAAAGAAACCACTCATCACACTAATAAGCCAGTTTCTGATATTTATTAAGATACACCAATAAGCAAGTAAACGAAGAAAGCAAGATTATGCAGGCATATTAAAAAGAAGAAGAAAAAGAATTAAACAGTGTTTACATCACCAAATGGAGGAAACACCTACATCCAGATGCAAGTAGCGCTGGGAAGTCCCGTGAACAGAGGACAATCCCAATTCGGTGTGTCCCGGGTAGTGCGCCGACTCCACGGGAGAGACTTTAGAGAGCGGTTTGGGGAAATCTTGCTGTATTAGTCCGTTTTGTGTTGCTGTAACAGAATACCTGAGACTGGGTAATTTATAAGAGCAGAGGTTTATCTGGCTTACGATTCTGGGACAGCTGCATCCGGCACGGGCCTCAGCCTGCTTCTACTCATGGCAGAAAGCAGCAGAGAGAGAAGGGAGGTGCCAGGGTCCTTTAAACAACCAGCTCTGGCAGAAACTAATAGAGCGAGATCTCACTCATTAATCCCCCCACCTAGGGAGAGCATTAATCCATTCATGAGGGATTCGCCCCATGACTCAGTCAGTTTCCAACACTGCCGCATTGGAGATCAAATTTCCCCATGAGTTCTGGGAGGACAATACATCCAAACTCTGTCACCTGCTTATATCACCCAGCAACAGACTGATAACATTGGTCTGCGTGCAAACATGCAGCTGTGGTTATTTTATTAATGCTTGGATCTTTTCTCACAAGTTTTTGGGATGTTCTTCAGCCCTGGGAACTGGCCAGGTTCCCAAGGTCCAAGAAGCTCCAGCACTTACTTTCTTTCTTATCTGATGGTTACCAAGCATCTATCCCCTAGGCCTGCACGCGGTTATTGAGATTCTGGCACATAGCCTACGCAGGGTCATTCTTCGGTCAGAGGCCTGGCAATGCCTCAGAAGCCTGAACAAGACTATAAGCTTTAATTTTCTCAACAAAAGGCTATATTCTATATAATACATTTTGAGAGATACATTTTGGCCATTATAATTTCTTATTTATTTTGATATTTCAGCAATATATTTTATTTTATTTATTTCTATTATTAAAAAAATTCTCATAGGTACAATTCAGCTATTGGTTCCTCATAATGATTTTAGTGTTTTTATGTCAGTATAATATCTTTACTTTGGACAGTTCTATTTTTTCTTCTAAAAACTTGTTTCTCAAAATATGTTTTTAAGTATTTCAGGAATATGTGGTTAATGATGGATGCATACAGTTTGAGGTTTTAAGCTTGCTCACCTGATAATTCTTTATTTTTTTTATTTTTAGTATTTATTAAAATCTTAAGTCACTATATGAAAGTATTAAAATGAAATGAATTTCCACATAACTCCCATTTTTCTACCCACGCAAAATACAGAATTTAATGGGACTGTGTAATATGTGGCTGGATTATACTAAGATTCTTTCTACATTAGCACAAGTAGCCCTTTATAAGCTAAGAATTCAATTCCCCCAGCTCCCTGGTATATTACTTTTTAACACTTGCTATTAATTTTAATGAAAATGATTGAAAGTAATATTCACTAAATGTTTTGGAAATTTTCCAATCTATGTTAATACTTAATTGAAATGTGCCTGAGGCACTTAACATATATTAGCCTTACACTGATGGTTGTTTGGTTTTGCATAGGACTAAGAAAAATTGTAAATAACAGCAATGCCTTTGGGCAAGGAGGCTGGAAATTACAAACTTAAGGTTAATGAAAATGACCTTTATGCACAAATGTTACTGTGAAAAGTAAAAAGAATGAGTTATTGCTAGTTATGAAAAATAAACAAAATATAGAGTGCTCTCATATCCTCTCCTATTTTGCAATGTCATGACCTTTTCTTTTCTTTAGGATGCATTTACTTTGTACCAAGTTTTGTTGTAACTCGTGGCATTACACTTTTATTTAATTTTTCTAGCTTTGACTTAAAAATATTTACCTTGTTGATAACATGGTAAAAATTTTCCTTTTAGATATGTATGTAATGTGGCCATTTCTGAGGTTTTTTGCACAAAAAGACATATAGAATGAGTTGTGATGAATTCTGAAATATGCTTCAATGAAAGAGAATTAAGAAAAACAGAAGTATATGTAACCTTAGAAGATTTTTCTGGATTCATTCAACAGATACTCAGTTTATTACTGTGTTTCAAGCATAAGGTAATAGACTGCTACATGTCTTATAGTTAAAGATTACTGTGGACAGAGACCATTTTTCTTTTTTATTTTAATTAGAATAGTTAAATTGGGAAAACAGGGTATATGCCCTGAAGCAATTTGAGAATCAGCTAAAGTGTTGCAAAATAGAAAAAATCAAGTAGTTTCAGTTAAAGACAAACTTTGTTTCTGACTTTTACTTTATAGCTATTAAAAAAATTGTGTTAATCACTCTAAGTTTAACAAATCATCAAAAATAGTATTACAAAAATTAAAGTTCAAGGATGTTGCAAGAGTTTCTTAGTTAATTACCAAAAGGAGCTTTCCATCTGAAGATTAAAGTCACCAAATTCTATTGCTATTATTGTAGACATGGACAGCTTACTAATTTTAATAGAAGCATTAGTAATTTTTCTCTGAAAGATACTAAACACACATTTAATTAGAAATGTTTGGGTTCACTTGAGAAATCAGAGCTCTTGTTAGCAAATCTTTTGTGCAAAGAACAACTGCGGTTACAACAGAATATAAAATTGCGTACAAGGTACTTGAGAAAGTATGTTCAAAGATACATAAAATTAAAAAGGAGCACATATGCTCTGAATTCTCTTCTCTAAAATAACTACAAATGACATGGAAAAAGCTTTATAAAAAATGAAAAGACATATACAGACAATAACTTTATCATTCAGCTCTATAGAGGTCAAAGGTAGGAAGGGCAATATTTGCACACAGCTATCATCTACTCCCAGTCCAACCACATTCATTCAGTCCAAAAAACATGTCTTGATGCCCTACAGCATTTCACCCTTAAATACTTCTCCCTGTCAGTTTGTTTCACAACGCTCATCTAGCTGGTCTACCACTACACTGGTTCCTCTTCCTGTGTTTGCTCTGCTTGCTTGCCTGTCTTTCCTCTCAACTCTTCAATGTAGGTCATCCCTAAGCCTCTGGAGTCTTCGTCTTTTTCCTCATTATTCTATCGGTAATCCATTATATCCATTCATGAAGCTTCAATTATCTTCTTTTTTCAGATGGCTCAGAATCCTGTATTTTCAGCTCTGGTCCTCTCCCAAACTTTAAATTTGAATTTTTACCTCCCTCTCACCCTAGTCCCTCCACATCTCTACTTGGACTTGACCTATCAGGCAAACTTCTTCCAAAGTCTCTCCCTAAAGGGAAGTTAGCAAGAAATTGTAAAGGGACACACAAAAAATGATTATACTGTACAATGTTGAATATACGAATTATCCTGAAAAAAATAAATAAAATTAAAAAACAAAGTCTCTCCATAAGAGTTCCTTACTTCCCTCTCTTCCTTCACATGCCTAAATGTCACTGGATCCCACTGCATCCTATCACTCTGCCTTAGATGCTCAGGTTTGATGCCTCTTTTCTGATTACTAATTGTACCTTCCAAGCAGAAGTAAAGCACCCTCTCCCTTCCATCAAACTTCCTTAGAACAAAACTTCATTATAGTTATTTGTCTTCTACTATAATTTTCTCTTGTTTTTCGTTTTCATTTTTTTTCTATTTATTGCACCCGTTCCCTCCTCTTCCAAGGTTAAAAACTTTGAATCAACTTGATATCTTTCTCTTCCTTATCTTCACATTTAGTCACTTAAAACTGTAGCTTTTCCCCTGCAAAAGCTTAAGGTTTAATACCTTCTTTAAGAATTTCAGGTCCCCTTTATCAAGCAGAAACCTCCTCTTCTTTCCTCTTAACCCCAGTAAGCAAGGCCCTTTATTGCTATTTGTCTTCAAGTTTTATATCCTTAATTATCATTATTCAGGAGGTAATAATGGCACCTAATTTATCTGAGCATCTACCACAGCAACACCAAACAATAAATAATATATTTCTTTTTAAACTAATTATTCATCTTTTTATAATCTATACCTACACCAGTCTACCTGGTATATAAAACTCTTGAAAAGAGGAATCACACCTTTTTTCTATTTTGTTCAATTTTGTTCCACCTCAAATTTTAAATCCTTTAGTATATTATCATCATCTTCTTCAGAATCATCATCCTCACCACCACCACCGCCACCATCATAATCATCTTCTTCATTATGCTCATCGTTATTTTTATAATACCTCACATTTATTTGCTCATAGAATTTGTGCAAAGAATTTTCATGTGCTAACTTAATAAAAAGGGTAACAAAATATTTTTAAACCAGATTACTAATTTTTCAGAGGACAAAGAATAGCCAGAAGTACTGGAAATATATAATAATAAAAATGTTCCCTGAAATTAAGGAGCTTAAACTTCATAACAAGTAATAAATAAAGTATGCTTATAAGCTTTCAACTAGGGTTTAAGGACTTATGTCTCAAATATGAGTAATTCTTTACTAATCAATACGCCTTGAAGTACATAAGATTTTTTCTTCTAAATTTTCTTAACAAGTGATTGAAGATGAAGGTATGCTAATTCAGGTGTAGTAATGTGAGTAAAGTACAAGTCTCTTTATAACCTCTCTTTTTAGCCCTCAAATATACACACTGAGCCTGCACTAATGAAGATATTTCCTAGTACGAGTATTATAATTCCAGAAAACCAGTGCTTTACGAGATACACAGAAATTAAAGGGATGAAATGCCAGTTCTCAAGAGAAAAGTCCAAGATTAACTACTAAATATTCCAATAATGTAAAACAAGCCATTGACATGATTTAAGAAATTATTTTATGTGTTTCTGTAAATCATACCCTGTGGTTACCATCCTGATGATTTATGCATTGACAGGGACTGGGAACCTCTAATTACCCTTTCAACTGTGGAATATTATGTATTTGGAGCCTCAAACACCTTTTTATCCTTTATTTCATCACAATAAATGTCAATGGCCAATTTTTCGCCCTATGCAACCATAAGGTTTAACCAGAAAGCAAGACAATGCAACTTGAAAATGTAACCAAGATTTACCACCCTAAAAACTGAAGAGAGAAAGAAAACAAACAAAACAAAATATAACACACAAAAAAAGGGTACTTATGTACCTATTATGAACATGACACTGTTAATTTTATCTCTTTTCATCCTTTTAATTTAGAAAGGTAATTGTTATTATTTTCTTCTTAGAGTTGACACTTAAATAACATGGGGGTTAGGAGTGCCAACCTCCCATGCAGTCAAAAATTGTTGTATAACTTTTACCATGTCCTTTCTTAAGTAGTTGGTCCTATGTACCCCATACAGGAAAAGTAGTTCCTCCCTTTACTGGGTTCCACATATAAGTGGACCCATGCAGTTCAAAGTTGCATTGTTCAGGGGTCAACCGTACATCCAAGGAAATGAAAAATCAGAATTCTTAAAAATTTGGAGCTGAGATTCAAATCCAAGTTTAGTTTTTAATCCTCTCTAAGGCTTCAGTGACTAAAGAAACCAAATGTTAAGCAAGACAGAATTAAAGGTAACTGATAAAAAATGTAAAACTCATTCATGTAATTAATGCACAATATAAAGAGATCCTGGAATTTTTAACCTCTTTGCAAACTTTGGGTTGGTTAAACACATAAGATAGGAGGCTTAATTTGATGACCAAATACATCCCTTCCAAAAGAGATAAAAAGTTGTTTCTCAGTATACGAATGTTTTTTGAGTACATAAAATCTAGGTAGTAACAGATGCTGGGGATTCAGCAGTCAGTCATGCAATTTGAATTGAAAGAAGGTACCTAAAAACTCATGATATAGGAAGAAGTGAGAAGTGTAAACACCAATTTAGTGTCTTATCAGAAATAGCAGCAACGGCATCAAATACAGCCTTCAGGAGGGTGTAAACTCCTGGTGCTCCAAAGCTTTCTTATTTGTTTAACAATTTTTAAAACTTTACTGTGATTTGTCTTGCTCCAAATTTCTGTCCAAGATAAAATAAAGACTTCTTCAGCAATCGTAATTCATTGACCTATGCCTTTATACATTCAGACCTCATGAAATACAGCATTCAAACCAATGAGTTAGCAAAAATATACTTAGAGATCTTGAAGATAAATAATAAGATGGAACTCCTAAGGCCCTTTAAGAACTCATGCTGCAATCTATCTTTGTTCAGGATCAATGAAAATGGTAATTTTTATCACAACATAAATATAATGTTAATTATTCCATGGTATTCAGTCTAAATTCTATTTCTACCATGTCAGTGAATTTTGAATCTAGTTTAAAAGATAAAAAAAAAAAAATGGCTTTTGTTTATACATGAAACAATGACCATCACATTTGCTGACTAAATCAAATCACTTCAAGCTTTAAGGTCAGGAGATCTTGACAGAGTTAGAGTCAGAAATCTTCAAGTTAAAGATTCATACACTCAAATCAAATCCCTAATTCTTTTTTGTGACCCTGATAAGTTAAGTAAATAAGGTCAGAAAGAATTAAAGAAAATATAGTAGTGTCAAACTATGCTGTCATTTTTAATATGTCTTACACTGTAGCTGAATCATTATATTCTGAAATTGTATTCACTCATAATTTATTTTGGAGCCTACTTAATTAATATTCTTAAGCATCCCTTACTGTCTTTTGTTTCTAAAATTAATATAATTCTAAAACTGGAACTCTCATGTTTGGTTAGGAGTTTAAATATATTCTAATTTAACTTATGCAAAATCAACTAGAGAACAAAGATAATTATCCAAATAAATCAACCAAAAACAAAGTTTTGCAGCACTTACATGTAATGAATAAATGAAAAAGATATTTCAGACAAAATTTTTACAGATGATACTTTCAGTTCTTTATTTTAGAGGTCTAAAACTTAGCGTGGTACTTAGATTTAGGGACTACCGTGGTAGGCAGAATAATGGCCCCCCCGCCGATGTCCATGTTTTAATCCCTGGAACCTGCAGATACATTATATTACATGGGAAGTAGAAATTAAGATTGCAGTTGGAATTAAGATTACTAACCAGATAACCTTAAAATAAGGAAATTATCCTAGACAATAGGTAAGGAGATTATCCTGACCCAGTGTAATATCAAGGACGCTTATAAGAGAAAGAGGGAAATAGGAAAATCAATGTCATAGTGATGTAACATGAGAAAGACTCCACCAGCCACTGGGCACTTGCTAGCTTAGAAAATAGAAAGGCATCCTGAACCAGGAATCAAGCTGCCTCTAGATGCTGGAAAAGTAAGGGAAACAGATTATTTCCTAGAGCCTCCACAAGAAACAAATCCCTGCCACCACCTTGATTTTAACCCATAGAGATCCATTTTATACTTCAAACATCAAGAACAGTAAGATAATAATTTCATGTTGTTTTAAGCCACCAAGTCTGTGGTAATTTATTGTAGCATCCATAAGAAACTAATGCAAATATATTTCATAAATATATTACTACTGTAGTAGCTCCTGGTTGAGTTATTGATGGCAATACTCCTAAAATCTAACACAATACCTGGCACATTGATTAAGTGATTACATTTAACTGATCACTGGATTTAACTTCCATAGTAGGTAATAATCAGGTAGATACATATACTGAGTTCATAGTTTGTAATTCCTGTGCAAGCCACATATATAATACAAGCAGTTTAGAAGAATCTATATTAAAAAAAAAAAAGACAAGACATTGTCCTCAATTTTACAATTTTTTTTTTTTTTGGTAGAGATGGTTAAATTTCCCATGGAAGCAAAACAAAGAGAAATATGGCACAGACCTGTATCCAACAATGCTGAAGCAATGCTACTCAAAAAACACCAAAGTTCTGAAAGTCAGAACTAATTTTATGGGGGAAATAAAATATTATTTCAGAAAACCTCTTTTAGAATTGTAAAAGCCAAAAAAAAAAAAAAACATGAAAAGAATTGTAAAAGCCGAAATGAAATTTAGAATCTCCATTTTTATCAGTGGTCAGTGAAACACTAATGATAATTAATAGTACCTCCTAAAATTAATCTTAAAATTGGAATTATTTATATCTTTATAATAATAGGAATAATATTTTAATAACTGTTGATTGTAGGGAAAATGTATCCTTCTTCTCAGAAAGATATATAGCCTCTTATTTCATAGTAGACACTGCTATGAAAATTCATGGATTAATACAAGATAATAAAACTTGTATTTAATAGTTTTTGATTATATATAGATATAATAGATTGATACATGTAAACATAGATAACTCTGTTTTGCTATCCCTCAAATATTCTTAATGAAAGAAAATGATGTAGTGGAAGAAAGAGTCAAAAGTAATTCAGTGAGCACATATGGACCACTCTTCTCCAATGGCATTGTCCAGGAATCATAAAGTAAAATGCTTCCTGTCATCTTATTTTACAATTAACAAAGCACAATTGAAGATAATGTATTAAACTGGGGTGGAAGAAAAGAGGGGGAAAAATATATTTTGGCAAACATAATAGTTGTAATGGAATAGAGGTATAATTAGCAACATCAGAATTCATCTTAGCTGTTCTGCCTCAGACAGCAGAACGAAATGTAAGACATCAGAAAAGACGAACACATAAACCTCCTCCTCTCTTGTAAATTATAGAAAATGTGTGGTTTGTTTGTTAGATTTAAATAAATCTGAGTCTAACTGTTTCTACATCAAAACTTTCTTAGGAGTCAAGTTGTGTTTCCTCTGGAGTTTTTCAACGTCACATGGGGATGTAGGGTGATCTGGCTGTCACGTGTCACCCCACTGATCACCAGGATTGATTTGGCTGATCTGGCTGGCTAGGCAGGTGTCCTCTTCCTCCCTCATCACTCCATGTGTGTCCCTCCTGAAGTTGTGTTGAAGAGGATGACTTTCCCTGATAGAAGGGAGGACCGTTCTTCGGTCAAGGGTCTATGAATCACTGCATTCCCCTGCTAGAACCTCCAAATAAGCTCTCAAGGTCATATGGGTCATATGTCAAATTTGCTAAAATTTCCCAAGTAAATAAGAAAACTTTGCCTGTGTCTTTTCTAGGTTTCTTCAATACTCACAAAATGTCATTATCTCTGGAGAAAAGGTCAAACTACCTTGAGAGAATCTAAATCCATTATAATGGGTTGAATGAAGGAAATCAAGGTAGTATTTGACTTACTCTGAAGCTCCAATACGTATAAACTGGTTGAAATTAGGCGAACTATTTAAGTAGACTATGAAGAAAGTGTGAGAAAGAGAAAGCAGATTTTAATATATCATGATGTTTTAAATGATAGAATATTACATGGCAATCTCACTCATGAGCATAGAAGCAAAAGTCAAACAAAATTTTAGAGAGCTAAATTCAGTATTGCATAGAAAAGATAGCACACCACGATTAATCCCAGATATTCCAGTAATACATGGGTGGTTTAATATCTACGTGTTATTCAGCTCCTCAGCAAATTAAAGGAAAATACTGTATCTCAATCTTTATAGAAAATGATAAAATTCAATACCAATTCATTATGAAAGTCTTCACAAAATATAAAATACAAAAAAGGAAGTAAAGAAATTTAGAAAAAATGTATTTTCCTAAAAGCAGACATTTTAAAATTAAGAACGTGGTAAAGATGTGCACTGTTATTTATTCTATTTATCACACTTCTAAAAGTCAGCATGGTAAAGAAAAGGGAAAGCAATAAAATTATTAGAATTGTAAATAATAGGGAAAATTGATTACATGCAGGTACTATAGTTACTACATAAAAACATCAAAAGCATCTATAGAAAAAATGTTAAAAATAATAAAATTTTAACAGTAAGCCTAAATATATGGACAATATGCTACAATAAAATTTAAACTTTATACACAAGGAGGAAACAGGGAATAAAATAATTTTCACCATCATCATCATATATCATTTATAATAGCTATCAAATATAAAGCACTTACGAAGTTTCTAATAAAAAATATTTAAAAGATGTATAGAAACAATACAAAATTTTATTGAAATATACTAAAGAAGATTCAAATGATTGGCAAAATATACCATTCTCATGGACTATAAGACCTCCAAATTTATGTGTAGATTCAATATAACATCAAATTTCTTTTTTTATTGAAACATAATTGATTATATATTTCTGTGGGGTACAGCGCTGAATATCAATATTTGTGTGCAATATGTGATGCTCGAATCAGGATAATTTGTATATTTAGCATTACACAATGTAATCATTCTTTGTGGCCCTTTACCAGTCTCTTTCTAACCTCCCCTCACTGTCCCTTTTTCCCATGCCTGGTGGCCTCAGTTCCATTTTGTCCTTTTGAAAGTTCAGTGAATTATTGTGATTGTTTTATCTTTCTTTTTTATCCGTTTGTTTTTTTAGCTCCCACTCATGAGTGAGGACGTGTAGTATTTCTCTTTCTGTGCCTGTCGTATTTTGTTTAACATAATTTTCTCCAAGTTCATCCATGTTGTTGCAAATGGCAGAATTTTGGTTTTTTTATGGCAGAGTAGTATTCCTGTGGGTGTCTCTCTCTGTGTGTGTGTGTGTGTGTGTGTGTGTGTGTGTGTGTGTGTGTGTGTGTGTGTGTGTGTGTGTGTGTGTGTGTGTGTGTATCTCACATTATCATTATCCAGTCATTCATCAATGAACATTTAGGTTGATTCCAACTCTTGGCTATTATAAATAGAGCTGCAATAAACATAGGAGTGCAGGAATCCCTTTGATAAGATGATTTCCATTGCTTTGGGTATATATCCAGAAGTGAGATTGCTGGATCATATGGTAGTTCTATCTACTGTTGTCTGAGGAACCCCCATAATGTTTTCTATAATGGCTGCACTAGCATACAGTCCCACCAACAGTGTAGGAGGGTTCTCATTTCTCCAAATCCTCACCAGCAATTGTTCTCTGTCTTTTAGATAATCACCCGTCTGGCTTGAGATGATATCTAAATGTGGTTTTGATTTGCATTTCCCTAATGCTTAGTGATGCTGAGAATTTTTTCATATGTCTGTTGCGCATTTCTATGTCTTCCTTTGAGAAATGCCTATTCACTCCTTTGCCCTTTTTAATATTGGGTAACTTGGGTTTTTACTGTTAAGTTGTTTGAGTTCCTCATATATTCTGGATATTAATCCTTTGTTGGATGCATAGTTTGCAAATATTTTCTCCCATTCTGTAGGAAGAAAGACCATTCTGTATCTTTTCACTCTTAATTGTTTCCTTTGCTGTGCAGAAGCTTTTTAGTTTTATATAATACCATTTGTTTATTTTTTCTTTTGTTGCCTGTGCATTTGGAGATTTATTCATAAAGTCTTTGCCCAGTCTTACTTCCTGAAGCGTTTCCCTTACATTTTCTTTAGGAAGTTTTATAGTTTCTTATCTTATATTTAAGTCTTCAATCCACTGTGAATTGATTTGGATGTACAGTGAGAGGTAAAGCTCTAGTTTCATTCTTTTGCATATGGATGTCCAGTTTTCCCAGCACCTCATATTGAAGAGGCAGTCCTTTCACCATTGTATGCTCCTGTTGCCCTTGTCAAGTATCAGCTGGTTATAAGTATGTGGGTTAATTTCTTGGTTCTCTATTCTGTTCCATTGGTCTGAGTGTGTTTTTATGGCTGTTTTGGTTAGTATAGCTTTGAGTATAACTTGAGGTCAGGCAGTATAGTGCCTCCAGCTTCATTACTATTATTATTATTTGTTTTGCTCAGGATTGCTTTTGTTATTCATGGTCTTTTGTTGTACCATATGAATGTTAGGATTTTTTTTTTTTTCTATTTCTGAGAATAGCATTGGTGTTTTGGTGGGGATTGCACTGCATCTGTAGATCACTTTGGGTGGTGTGGTCATTTTTATAATGTTAATTCTTCCAATCAAAGAGCATGAAATACCTTTCTGTCTTTTTGTGTCCTCTTTAATTTCTTTCAGCAGTGATTTGTAATTCTTACTGTAGAGATATTTCACCTCCTTAGTTATATTGATTCCTAGGTGTTTTGTTTATTTATTTATTTATTTATTTTGGTGTCTATTATAAATGGGCTAACATTGTTAATTTCTTTTTCTGCTAGTTCATTGTTGGAGTATAAAACATTTCAGATTTTGGGGTGTTGATTTTGTTTCCTGCAACTTAACTGAAATCATTTGTCAACTAAGAGTTTTTTGGTAAAGTCTTCAGATTCCTTTGTATGTCGGATCATGTCATCTGCAAACAGGGAAAATCTGAATTTGTCTTGTTCAATCTGGATGCCCTTTGTTTCTTTCTCTTGCCTGATTGCTCTGGCTAGTACTTGCAATACTATGGTAAATACGAGTGGTGAGAGTGGGCATCCTTGTCTTATTCCTGTTCTTGCTTGAGCCATTATCTTGTTCCATCCATTCAGGATGACGTTGGCAGTGAGTTATTTGTCATAAGTGGTTTTAATTGTGTTGAGATACTTTCCTTCTATACCTAATTTGCTGAGAGTCTTTATCATGAAGGGATGTTGAATTTTATCAAATGCTTTTTCTGGGTCTAAGGTAATCATATGGTTTTTGTTCTGAATTGTGCTGTTGTCGTGTATCACATTTATTGACTTGTATATGTTGAACCATACTTGCAACCCTGGGATGAATCCCACTTGATCATGGTGTATAATTTTTTTGCTGTGTTGCCGTATTCTGATTGCTAAGTTTTTACTTAGGATTTTTGTGTCTATGTTCATCAGAGATATTGACTTGTAGTTTTCTTTTATTGTTATATCTTTGTCTGATTTTGGTATCAGGGTGGTGCTGGCCTCATAAAATGAGTTTGGGAGAATGGCCTATGTTTCAAATTTTTGGAATAGTTTGAAAAGAATCAGTATTAATTCCTCTTTAAACGGTTGGTAGAATTCAGCAGTAAAGCCATCAGTCCTGTGCTTCTCTTTGTTGGGAGACTACTGATTAATGCTGCAACGTCATTGCTGGTTATTGGTCTATTCGTTTTTACATCTTTTAGTTCAGTTTTGGTGATTTGTATGTGTCCAAAAATTAATCCAATTCCTCCAGGTTTTCAAATTTGTTGGTATATAAATATGTCGGTATATAAATATTTGTTGGTATGGCATATAGTTGTTTATAATAATAGTCTCTAATGATTCTTTGTATTTCTGTTGTATCAGTTGTAATTCCTCCTTATTCATTTCTGATTTTTTGTTATTTGGGTCTTCTCTCTTCTTTCTTTAGTTAGCCCAGCTAATGGTTTGTCTATTTTGTTTATCTTCTCAAAAAAACAACTTTTTCCTTCATTGATCTTTTGTATCATTTTGGAGTCTCTATTTCATTTAGTTCTGCTCTGATCTTAATTATTTCTTAACACGTACTAATTTTGGAATTGGATTGTTCTTGCTTTTCTAGTTCTTTGAGGTGTAGCACTGGGTTGTTTGTTAGAAATCTTTCTATTCTTTTGCAATAAAATTTATTTATTGCAATAAATTTCCCCATTAGTACTGTTTTTGGAGGATTCTGCAGGTTCTGGTATGATGTGTCTTTATATTCATTAGTTTCAAGAATTTTTTTTTATTTCCTGTTTAATTTCTTCTTGGACACATTGGTCATTCAGGAAAATGTTATTTAATTTCTCTATATTTGTATCATTTCCAGAGTTTTGCTTTTTATTGATTTCTATTATTAATCTATTGTGGCCTGAAAAGATACTTGAAATGTTTTCAATTTTTTAAAAATTTATTGAGACTAGAGGGGCTGGCTAGTTAGCTCAGATGGTTAGAGTGCAGCTTTGGTTTATCCAGGAAAATGTTCCATGTGCTGATGAGAACAATGTATATTCTGTAGTTGTTGTATGAAATGTTCTATCAATATCTACCAGGTCCAACTGGCCTAATGTGTAGTTTAAATTCTGTTCCTATGTTGATATGTTCCCTGAATGATTTGTCCAGTTATGCGAGAGGCTGTTCATGTCCCCAACTATTAACAGATTTGGGTCTATCTCTCTCTTTAGGTCTAATAGTGTTTGCTGTGTATATCTGGGTGCTCCATTGTTGGGTGCATATATATTTATGACTGTTATGTCTTCTTGCTGGATAGATTCCTTTATCATTGTATGATAGCCTTCTTTGTCTCTTTTTATTGTTTATTTAAAGTCTATTTTATTCATTATTAAGACAGCTACTTCTGCTCATTTTTGGTTTCCATTTGCATGGTATATCTTTTTCCATCCCTTCACTATTAGTCTGTATGTGTCTTTAAGGTGAGATAAGTCTGCTGTGGACAGCATAAAGTTGGGTCTAACTTTTTAATCCAATAAGTCAGTCTGTCTTTTGAATGGGAAGTTTAATCCATTTACATTTACCATTGTTATTGAAAGGCATTTTCTTACCCCTGGCATTTTATCAATTTTTGTTTGGAAGTTATAAATATCTTTTGTTCCTTGCTTCCCCTTTTCTAGTTTGTGTTTGGTGTTTGTTGGTTTTTTAAGGTGGTAAGATATAGTTTCTTCCTCTTTCTCATTTGCATTTTTGTTCTAACAGTGTGTTTTGTTCTTTCTTGTGTATTTGTGGAAGTCATTATTATTTTTTGTATTCCAGATGCAGAATACCCTTTAGAATTTCTTGTAAGGATGGTTGTGTGGCAATGAACTCCTGCATTTTTTGTTTCTCTGGGAAATACATTATTTTCCTTCATTTCTGAAGGATAGCATTGCCGGGTATAATATTCTTGGCTAGCAGGGTTTTTTTTTTTTTTTCTTTTAGTATTTTGATTATATTATCCCATTCACTTCTGGCATGTAGAGTTTCTGTGAAGTCTGCTGTTAGTCTGATGGGGACTCCCTTATTTGTGA
Organism: Cynocephalus volans; assembly: GCF_027409185.1. NCBI lineage: Eukaryota > Metazoa > Chordata > Mammalia > Dermoptera > Cynocephalidae > Cynocephalus > Cynocephalus volans. The sequence goes on from NC_084475.1 coordinate 67,779,889, forward strand.
CTTGATACTTTTTTCTTGCTGTTTGTATGATTCTGTCTTTGTATTTCAGTTTTGCCAGTTTGGCTATAATGTGTCTCAGAGAGAACCTTTTTGAATTGAATCTATTTGGGGATCTCTGAGCCTCCGGGATCTAAAGGTCTGTGTCTCTCCCTATATGTGGGAAGTTTTTCACTGTTGTTTTGTTGAACATACTTTCAATGCCTTTTCCTTTCTCTTCCCCTTTTGGAACACACATGCTTCAGATGTTTGTGCCCTTAAAATTCTCTGCTATCTCTCTTAGATTTTCTACATTTTTTTAAAATTCTTTTTTTTTTTTTTTTGATTCTCCTGGTTTATTTCAAAAAGTCTGTCTTTGAGATCAGAAATTTTTCTGCTTGCTCTATGCTGCTGCTTAAACTCTCAGTTGTCTTTTTGATTTTGTTGAATGAATCCTTCTGTTCCAGGAATTCTGCTAAATTCTTTTTTAATGTATTAATCTCTTTGTAAATTTCCTCTTTCATATCCTGGATAGTTTTTCTCATTTCATTGTGTCATCTGAGTATTTTTGTATTTCATTGAGTTTCCTTCATATTGTTGCTTGGAATTCCTTTTTTAGTCATTTCAAGGCCTTCCTGCTCTACAGGTCTAGTACTTGAGAATTATTGCATTCTTTTGGTGATATCACATTTTTGGGGGGTTTGCTTGTTTGGTTTTGTTTTGTTTTGTTTTGTTTTGTTTTGTTTTGTATGTCTAGTATCTCTATGCTGATGTCTGGTTATTTGTGTCTGGTAGAGCAGTTGCTTCTTCTATTACTCTGGAGTGGGCTTTGAGGAGAGAGACTTTCTCCTGTAGATGTGTTTTATATTGACCCTTGAGTAGGGTATTTTAGTACTTGTTCAAGGTAGATGCAGTAGTGTAGTCTCCATGTGAGTATTTCAGCTATATTCAATGTGGGAGTTTCGTGTTAGTGCCTTCATGTTCTAAGCACTGGGACACTTAGTGATTCTTTGCTGAGTTTAGTGACACTGTGCTGTTTGTTGAGGATATGGGCAAGCTCTCGATTTCTTGGGAGAAGCACTTGGGTACCCTGTTGCTCTTTGGCTGGGAGGGTGACCTTGAGCAGGCTTGTCACAGGACCCTGGCTAGTGTCCTGTGACCCTGATGGGTGCAGTGGGGTACTATGAGGTGGGGCTTCCCCCAGCTCCTGATGTCACCATGCTCCTGATGTCACCATGCTCCTGCTGGCTGTCCAATCAAAATTCTAATATGTATTTGAGAAACTTGACAAGCTGATTCTGAAACTTATTAAAAGGCCCAAAAAGAGCCTTACACAAAAGTTTCCATCTACATGGCAATTAGTCTGTGGTGAAAAAAATTAGAACATTGACTACTTTCTGGGGGAATGCAAAAATTGACCGGAAGGAGGCATGAGAGAACTTTCTGGGATGTGATGATGTCCATAAATTGATAGCCATTTGGGTCATAGAACAGGTGTATGCATATATCAAAACTCATGAAATGGTACACATATGGTTTGCGCATTCTCTGTATACAAATTTTACCTTAAAAAAGCTTAACAAACAAATATTGAACTCTGGTTAATCATATGCATGCTGAAGTGTTTGGTGTCAAAGGTACTCATATCCTCAACTGAATTTGAATAAATTAATAGATGGAGGGATAGAGAGAATGAAGAATTCTGTGATAAACCGAATATATATTTTTTAAAAATTATAAGTTAATGGATCACCAAGAAATATTTTATAACAATCAAGTGTATTTGGCATGACCACTTTGAAATGCAATGTAACACATTCCTGTAAAATTGAAACCAGAGACCCTGTAATTCCACGTTGTTCAGAGGTATACTGCACTAATTCTTCAGAATGGTACAATATACAGCACAGTTCTCATAGCAAAACAATTGAGAACAATTCAAATAACGCACAGAAAGAACCTAATCATATACATTTTGTTATATTTACATAATTGAATATTCTATAACAGTAAAATAAGTATGAAACATTCAACACATGGATAAATTTTAGCAATATATTGAGCAAAAATAATGTCAACAGAGGCTACATAAGAGTAAAATACCATTTTAATATACCTTAGGGGAGCTTTTACATATGAAAAAAGTATATTTTTTTTTAAGGGAAATGATAAATCCGAATTTCAAAATAACAGTTGCCCCTGACCATGAGGCAGGAGGATAGGATAGTAAAGGAGTCCCTAGCTGATGAAGCAATGTTTGTTACACCCCAATGTTTAAATTGGGTGATAAATTCACAGGTGCCAGTTTTAATATTATGGTTCGTATCTTGCATATATATTAAATATGTACTCTTATGGATTAAATACTAAAAAGTAAAATGTATATTACATCTTCCTAAAATAACTTTGCTTTTAGTAATCAAAACTAAAACGTCAAACAAGAGGCGAGGAAATTAAATACCTGGGAATCAACCACCCTTCCCTATGAAGACATTTCTTGCTTTCTTCATATGCTTCTGCCATTGCTGACATTGCACAGTTTTAATACTTTGTAGACGTGTTTAATATTCAGTTTTTCAGCTTATCCTCACAACTTTGGAGTTGGTATTATTTTGCACATAAGAAAACTTAGTTTAAGAGAAGTTAAGTGACCTACCAAGATCACAAAATAACTAAGTGGAGATGGCAGAACTGGAATTCAGAGTTGCTTAACCCTAGAGACCAAGGTTTATCACATTCTAGCTAGAAGTCCCCACTCATTTTTAGGGATCAGTTTTTGCATCCAAATTGGACATATTTTAAGTTTGTTATATAAATACCTTTCAATAAAACCCTCAACATTACAAGACAGTAAATTTCCAAAGAGATTTTTTCTAAAACATACTTAAATTGTACATCTAAAAATTTTATGTAATCAATACATAACAAAGAAGAGATCTATAACACCAATTCAATTGAATAATATGAAATGTAGTAAAAATTTTTTAAATTCAAGGTTTTGTTTCTTCACAGTAGTACTGTAGATTCTCCTCAATGCATTGATCTTTAAATGTTCATCAGTGTCCTTAAGACAGGAACTCTGATACTGCCTTAAGTTCCAGCAGGTGAAGAATGACCACTCTAACACATAGGTTATAATTCAGCCTGAGATTGTTATATCAAGGTAGGACTATTCTTAAAAATAAATTGAAATGAGATATAATCATCACAATTCAAGTACCAATGCTCATGTTTATCTTTTGAAATCAGATTTTGCGTACCTCTGACTAAATCAAATAGATGCTATTAATCTCACCTATTCTAGTTGTAACAAGTTTTCATATCATTTCTGTCTATGAACAGAAATTGATTCTCAGTTCAATTTCTACGTAAACATTTTTTCAGGGAAACATAAATATTAACCTCTTTTATTTTAAACCTTGGTCTACCTTTTTATAAACTATCTCTTGGCTAATCCTCCAGATTTTCTTATGAATACCAACAACTCAAAAAATAAGAAAAGTGTGGAGTGAAGTGACAGTTTAGTATATATTCCAGGCTTCACAAACTCATCCCTAAACCACACAGTAAGAAGTTACTTAAAACTATTAAATATCTTGGTTGTAGATAATTCTTTAATCATTTAGAGTCATATATAAAGCTGCGGGTTTACTTGGAAGGAAAATGTAGTATCCACCCTCAAAAACAAGTTCAGACCTCTGCTTTTTATTAGAGTCAACTGCTTTATTCTCTTTGTAAAGAGAAAAACTCTTTCCCTCCATCTCAGCTCATGATCTTGCTTCACATTTTGTTGAGAAAATAGAAAAAGAAAAGGAAAAATTTGCAGTCACCTTGACATATCTGCCAGCCCATTTGTATCTCCTCACATACTGTCTGCTCTCCTTGTTATGACAAAGAATATATTGTACCTGCTTCCTTCTAAGGCCATTCCTTCTATAAATACTCAGGCTTTTTTCCGCTCTTCCCTATCTTCTCTCTTCTGGTCCTCTATGCATGTGCTCTTCTTCCAGAATCATCAATCTTTCCCTCTCTATTGTATCATTCCCATCATTTTTTAAAAAAGAAAACAAACCAAAAGAAGCTAGTTTCTCTTGATTTTGTATCAAATTAGTTATCTTTTTATTTTGTGGTGGTTGCTAATTTGATCAGAAAAGTCTTGAAAAAGTTGTTCATAATTGTAATGTCCAAAATTCACTCTCTCACCTCCCCATCTTTCTTTCCCCATTTCTTTTCCATGTCTTGTCCATGTTGCCTATAGCCTCAGTGATGATACATTTCCTGGTCTCTTCTGTGTTTTATTCCTACTCAGCCTCTCCACTGTATTTGGCATGCATGATAATACCCCATTCCTGTCATAGGTTTTTGACATCCATGAAATATCATGCTGCTTGTTTTTGTTCTATCTCATAAGAAGCTCCTTGTAGGCTTTCTTCTCTGGCTTTGGCATCTCTGGGGGAAACTGAGATACTTAGTAGTTCAGAGCCCCTTCTCTTTTCTATCTATATTTACTCCCCAGAAGATTTCTTCTACCCTCAATATGTTGATGCACAAATTTACATATCTAGCCCTTATCTATTCCCTGAGTTCAAACTCCTGTATCCAAGTATTTAGGAAACATCTCCATGTCCATGTCTAAAAGGCAACACCTTGATTTTTCTCTTTGTCCCCTACTGTCTATTTGCCCCAGAGCACTTAGAATGTAAAATGAGATTATGTATTTCCAGTGCTCAAAACCAATGGCTTGATATCACATTTAGAATAAAATACAACTTCTTTTTAGAGTTTACAAGGCAGATCTGGCTCTCAGCTACCTTTCCTACATCATTTGTACTCACTTTCTTCTTTCTTCACTCTGCTCACTTCGATTTTGTATCTCTCTCAGACTTGATTAAAACCAATGTGTGTGTGTATTGAATTTCTCATATGTTATTCATTTCAATAGATCCTTCAGTTTTTCTTTAAAACTACTAAATATTATTCTTCATTTGTATTGCACAACTTTTTAATTGACCTCAAGTTATTTTTTTGATTAACTCAATCCTTGTATTTTATCATTTGATTATTTTTAGCATTGTTGAAAATTCTCATCACTGATTTTTCCAAATATTCTATCAAATTTGATTAAGGGGGTTCTTACTCCTTCTATTCATGTCTGTTACTTCAGATCAAAGACACAAATCTGCAGCTGAGACGATGCAGGGTCATTAGTGGGATAAATGGATGTAGCAGCAATAGAGTCTTCAGGTGTTTTGATTTTCATCACCTCACAGAGATTTCTCTGTCAGTTTTTTTTTTTTTTCACTGTACATAAAGATACAGGGGAAACCTTATAAGAAGGACAATTTCTAACAATGGATGATTCCAAATTTTGGTTTACCTCAATCATAAGACCAAGAGGATGGTTATATTTTCCTTTCCCTCTTTTAAGAAAGTCTGAGCTAAATAACTAATCAATTGCCATAAACATTTTATTTCAGAATGATATCTATTCTTTCACTATCTTTTTTTGTTTCTATTTGACTTTTTAAAAAATTTCTGCATTTAATTATATTTATGGTAAACTTTGCAAAATCTTTTTGCAAGTAAGCAGGATATATAGATTTTTTATTGAAACATAGTTGATTGTACCTTTCTGTGAGTTACAGAGTTGAAATATAAATTTCTAATGTATAAAATAATCTGCAGGAAAGTGTTGAGCTGCTTATCAGCAGCTCTTTTAAAATGGAGCTCATGGATTTAGTAGATGGAAGTTCTATATATACCTAAGCTCTGTGATATTTTTTCTAAAAATCATTGTAATCTAAAACTCCATTAATAAAAAATGGTGTTACAAAGGAGAAAAAAATAATTCCACTGTATTCTGTACATATTAGATGACACTGTTCAAAAGAAATATACAGCAAGCCATATGTATATTTTAAAATATTTAGCCATATTAAAAAAGTAATAGAAACAGATAAAGTTAATTGTATTAATATGTTTTATTTAGTCAGAGTTATCCAAAAGATTATTATTTCAGCATGTAATTAATAATAAAATTATTAGTGTGATATTTTACTTTTCCTAAGTATTTTAAGTTTAGTGTGTATTTTACACTTACAGCACATCTCGATTTAGACTAGCTATATTTCAAATACCAAAGAGCCACATCAAACTAGTGGCTACCATACTGTCCAGTGTAGTACTAGACTATATCTGCAAGTGAATACCAGTTTAAGACATGAGTTCATTTAAAAGAGTATTAGAGAAAGCAAAGCACAAATCACCATTATGTGAAATACATAGGAAATTTAAATGATGTAAACAGAGAACAGATACATTCATTTTCTCTGAACTCTACTTCAGTTATTTTATAATAGAGCATTTAAATATTTCTATTCAAATAAACATGATTTTGTACTTTACCTCCTGCTGCAACTACTTGAAAATGCTGCAACTAAAAGGCTGCTAAAAATTACAAATTGCCACCTAAGTTTCCCTGCCTTCATGATAATAATTAGTCCTATTTTTGAAGGACCACAATTTATTGCCTAACAATTAGACACATCTCGGAAACATCTCTTTTCTTCAAAGTATATTTCTGGAAGAACAGAAAAGTAATCTCTTCCATTTCAAGTTGAGTTTGGGAATCTTTGCTTTCACATTATCTCTAAATTTAAATGAATTGGTAAAAAGTTGTACAGATCAGAATTAAATGGGGGTAGAGTTTTGTGCATAAATACTAGAAAGATGCAATAACAGTGAATCACAGTCACCTGCCTATACTATTATTCTGCTGCCTCTTTCAGTGTAACCTTCCTCTTTCTTCTTTTCCTCCTAGTTAATCAAACCAAAACTTGAAAAGAAACTTTATAAAACAAAAAAAGCAATAAATCACACTAGCTTTTTAAAAAATATACTTATTATTTTTCTTCATTCAATCCTTTGTTAGCTTTCCAAGATGGTGATAGACTATGTTTGAGATATTAACTAGCGCAGAGCACAGACTCAACATACATTTCACAAGTGAATAATTGCTGGTTTTGTTAATAGAAAAATAAATGTATTTTTATTTTTTACCTCTTCTCATACATATGTTCATTGAAACCTGATCTCTGTAATGCTAGAATAAAAACTATTAGGGAGAACTATGCTGTTTATTTCCCAGCTTAAGACAGCAGAAGGAACACAGCAATGCTCAAAAATTATTTGTCAACTGGTTTTCTGCTTAATCAATAACCATGTAGAGCAACGGAGCAAATAATCCCCATCATGAAGGACTTGCTTGCAGATGGCACAAAAAAATGATAAGAAAATTAGTTCATATAAATATTGCATGATGGAAGTGGTAAGATATGTAGGGCTGGTGGAAGTAATTGAATTTAGTTTTCTTTGGTGAATGTCACATACATACAATAAAATAATATATCCAAATTTTATAACATGTAATACTCAAGGTATTACTTTAATCTCCTTTGACAAATGTTTTAGATTAATTGCCTTGATCATCATGAGGCAGAACCAGTTATTTTTAAGCAATATGAAAGGCTTATTTCTTGTATCATTTAAAAATCAATTTTAATAAAAGTTATCCTAAATATTGTTGCCTTTAGCTTTAGCAAATCCTTTTCATCTATATGGGTTTTAGATTTTCAGTGCACTTTGAGGTACACTCATCTCATTTGATTTTCTCAACAATCCTATGAGTTGACATTACTATGTTATAAGTAAAGATATCAAGTCCAATTGATTTTTCTTACTCCAGGTTAAAGAGAGAAAATCCTGAGACTGCTATAAAAATCCAGTCTTCCTTCTGTGTAAACATGCCTTCACCTCATCCCTTTCCTTTACCAGCCTCACTCTCTGATGAGCATCTTGCAGACATAGGTATTGTCGCCATCTCTACACAAAGGACCCAGGAACTTTCTCATCAATTTACAATCCTGATGTTAAGCCTAATATGGAAAGATAGGAAATTGTTTTCTCAGGGTTGTCTCTTGCATGTTTTTTGTCTTGCCCAAAATGATTTCCATTCTTGGTTGTGTGTTTCTTGATATCCAGACCCATCTGAGCTGAAGATCACTTGGCCATCCTTTTATTTATCCCTCAGTTGACTACATTTTAAATATCTTCCATAAATATTTAAAACTTTCTCTACTTTTAAGACAGCAAAACAACTAATTTAATTCAAGATATAATTTCACTGTTTTATTGAAAAAATATGACCTCATTAAATCCTATTTTTCCATCTGTACCATCACCTGCCCCTTTCTCCTCTTCTCCTCTTTAAAAAGAGTAGTTTAATCTATTCCTTTACCAGACCATTCTAATCATCTGTGCATTTGAGTTCACTCCTTCTTGACACTGTCTTATGTCAATTACCTCTTCTTCCTTTGGCATTTTCATTCTCACTTTCCATTACGTTGTTCTCATCTCCCTAAGACATAGACAAATCCATTAATATAAAAAATTAATTATTATATTTATATATATTTATAATAAAAATATTAATATAAAAATAAAAATATTTGTATACACAATAAAAGATAATAGTAATACCTCCATCAAACTTTCCAACTCTATTCTTCTCTTCAAAGAGATCCTTACTTAAAAATATTCATTTCTCACTTTCTGGTAACTCTTCAGGGATTTATATATAACAGCTTTCCTCTTACCACGACTTCACTAAACCTGCTTCTACAAAGATTTCTCCCTGTATCAGTAACCAATTGCTGCATAATAAGCTACCCCAAAACATAATGACTTAAAATAACCATTAATTGTTGCTCACAAGTTTAATTGTCAGCAGTTGGTTCTGCTAATCAGGGCCTGGCTAAGCTGACCTCTACAGGGCTTACTCATATCTATGTGATCAGCTGACTGGTTGTCTGGAGTCTGGCTGATTGAGGATAGTTGATTGGTTATTAGCTGGGGCAACAGGAGTGTTCAGTCTACATTTTCTTCATGCAGCATGCTAGCCATCTAAGTAGTAGTGTAGTATTAAACAGTTTATTATTTCATCAACTCTATATTCCATGGGTCTTCACTAATTACAGTCTCCTAGATTTCCCTTACATTTCTAGTCTACTCTTTCCAGTCTCCTTAGTCGGCCTTTGTCTTTCCTTTGAATATATGCACTTGTCTAATTTATTTCTTGGCTTTAATCCCTTGTAACTGTGCAAGATTCTCCCGTGACTATGTCATCTTTATCTACTGCATTGCTTCAGGCTTTGCTTTCAGAGAAAATGAATTAAGAAACACATCCTTCTCCAACAGCTTTACATGTGTTTGGGCCATATTACTTCTTAACTGAACTATTGCTCTAATTTCTCTTCTGGATTTTCTACCTCCAGCTTCTTTCTACTTTCTTCTGTCTGATGCCACCTGTGTGATCTTTCTTAAAACGAAATCTGGTTGTCACATTTACATCTACTGTGTAATTCTAAATCAATCACCCACACAGAGAACTTTGATTTTTCTCCATTGATTAAATTTCCAGTTTAGAACTTAAGTTGTTCCACTATTTGACCCAGTCTACCTTATCCAACTTACAAAAAATTCTGTATATCTTTCATTCCAGTCATATTACAGCTCTTTAATCCTAGAGTGCTCTTTATAAATTCCTATTCATATCCCTTGCTCATGTTTCCTTAGGCTTGAGTAACCATTCCTAGAGGCCCAGATGATTGATCCTCTTCCTATCTTTTAAGAATCAGCTTAGACAGCACCAATGTGCATGTCCAGCAGTGGCAGGGGTTATTTTGAAATAACCCAGGTGGACGAAAAAGAGAGACAAGAATCAAAAAAAAAAAAAAGGAATAAAATCTAAGAGAGCTAGCAGACAACATGAAACATACAAAATCTGAATCATGGGTGATCCACAAGGGGAGGAGAAAGAAAAAGTCATCAAAAACCTATTCAATGAAATAATAACTGAAAACTTCTCAGATATAGGAAGAGATACAGACCTTCAGATCCAGAAGACTCAATGATCTCCAAACAGATTCAGTCCAAAAAGGTGCACCAAGACACATTATAGCCAAACTAGGAAAAGTCAAAGACAAAGAGAGAATCTTAAAAACAGCAAGAGAAAAGCATCAAGTCACCTATAAGGCAGTCCCCACCAGACTCACAGCAGATTTCTCAACAGAAACCCTAAAGGCCAGAGTAGAATGGTATGATATATTCAAAATACTAAAAGAAAAAAAAAATTCATCTAGGAATACTATACCCACCAATGCTATTCTTCAGAAATGAGGGAGAAATAGTATATTTCACAGATGAACAAAAACTGTGGTAGCTCTAACCACCACACAACTAACTTTACAAGAAATCCTCAGGAAAGTAATGCATCCAGAATCTGAAAAATAATAATCACTATTATGAATGCATAAGAAAGAATAAAACCCACCAGTAGAATAAAAATGCAAATGAGAAAGAGAAAGTAACTTTAGTCACCTGACAAAAAAAAAGAACACAAACACAAACTGTAAAAGGGGAAGAAAGGAACAAAACATATTTAAAACATCCAAACAAAGATTGATAAAATGCCAGGAGTAAGTTGATACATTTCATTAATAACTCTGAAAGTAAATGGATAAAATTCCCAACTCAAAAAATGCAGACTGACTGATTAGATTAAAAAGCTACACCCAACAACATGCTGTCTTCAGGAGATACCTCACCTGTAAAGACACACACAGACTAATAGTGAAGGGATGGATAAATATATACCATGCAAACAGAAACCAAAAATGAGCAGGAGTAGCTATTATTGTGTCAGATAAAAGAGACTTCAAGCCAAAATCCATAAAGAGACAAAGAAGACCATTATATGATGATAAAGGGATCTATCCAGCAAGAAAATATAACATTTATAAATATATATGCACTCAGATATTTAAAGCAAACACTAATAGACCTAGAAAAAAAAAAAAAGATAGACCCCAATATGATAATAGTTGGGAACCTGAACACCCCTCTCTCAGCATTGTATAGATTATCTAGGCAACACATCAACAGAGAAACACAGGATTTAAACTACACTTTTGACAAACTGGACCTGGTAGATATCCACAGAACATTTCATCCAACAACTACAAAATATAGATTCTCTTCATCAGCACATGGAACATTCTCTAGGATAGTCCACATGTTAGGTCACAAATCAAATCTCAACAAATTTTTAAAAACTAAAATCACTTCAAGTGTTTTTTCAGACCACAAAGGATTAAAACTAGAAATTAATAACAAGCAAAATTCTGGAAATGGTAAAAATATATACAAATTAAACAACATTTTCCCAAATTACCTATGGGTCCAAAAAGAAATTAAACATGAAATCAAAAAGAAAAATTTCTTGAACTAAAGAAAATAAAGGTATATCATAACAAAACATGTGGGTTACTCCAAAAGCTGTACTAACAGGGAAGTTTATTGCAATAAATGCTTACAACAACAGAACAGAAAGATTTCAGATGAAAACCCAAAATTATACCTCTAAGAAATAGAAAAACAAGAAAAATCCAACTCCCATATTAGTAGATGGAAAGAAATAATTAACATCAGAGCAGAACTAAATGTAAAAGAGAGCCCCACAAAAATGATACAAAAGATCAAGGAAACAAAAAGTTGTTTTTTTGAGAAGATAAACAAAGTAGACAAATCATTAGCTAGACTAACTAAAAAAAGAAAAAGAAAAGGGAAGACGTAAATAAAAAAAAACAGAAATGAAAAAGAAGACATTACAATTGATACCACAGAAATAAAAAGAATCTCTAGATACTGTTATAAACAAGTATATGCCAACAAATTTGAAAACCTGGAGGAAATGGATAAATTTCTGGATGCAAAAAACTACGAAGACTGAACCAAGAAGACATTAAAAACCTGAACAGACTAAGAACAAGCAACAAGACTGAAACAGTAATTAGTTGTCTCCCAATAAGAAAAGCCCAGGACTGGATGCCTTTACTACTGAATTCTATCAAAACTTTAAAGAGGAATCAATATCAATTTCCTCCAAGCTATTCAAAAAAATTGAAACAGAGGCCATTCTTCCAAACTCATTCTATGATGCCAGCATCATCTGATACCAAAACCATACAGAAGTACAATAAATACAAACAAACAAGCAAACAAATGAAAACCACAGGCCAATATCTCTGATGAACATACACACAAAAATTCTCAACAAAGTATTAGCAATCAGAATAGAGCAACAAATCAAAAAAAATTACACACCATGATCTGGTGGGGTTCATCCCAGGGATGCAAAGATGGTTCAACATAAGAAAATCATAAATATGACAAACCCATATCAACAAAATTAAGGACAAAACCATATGATTTTCTCGATAGATACAGACAGAAAAAGCATGTTACAAAATTTAACATCCCTTAATGATAAAGATTCTCAGCAAATTAGGTATACAAAAAAGTATCTTAAAACAATAAAAGCCATATACAACAAACCCAGCAATATCATCCTGCGTGGGGAAAAGTTGAAAGCTTTTCCCTTAAGAATGGGAACAAGACAAGGATGCCCACTCTCACCACTCTTATTTGACATAGTACTAGTAGTACTAGCCAGAGCAATCAGGCAAGAGAAAGAGATAAAGGGCATCCAGATCAGAAAAGACAAAGTCAAATTTTCCTTATTTGTAGATGATATGCTCCTAACTACAGAGAATCCTAAAGACTCTGCCAAAAAATTCTTAGAGTTGATAAACAATTTCAGTAAAGTCACAGGATACAAATTCAACACCCAAAAATCAATAGTGTTTTTATACTCCAACAATGAACTAGCAGGAAAATAAATCAAGAAAGCAAGCACATGTACAATACTCACTAAAAATAATGAAATACCTAGGGATCAATTTAACCAAGAAGATGAAAGATCTTTACTATGAGAATTACAAATCACTTTTGAAAGAAATTAAGAGGGTACAAAAAGATGGAAAGACATTCCATGCTCTTTGCTTTGGAAGAACATTGTGAAAATGTCCATATTACCCAAAGTAATCTACAGATTCAATGCAATCACCATCAAAATACCAATGACATTCTTCACAGAAATAGAAAAAATGATCCTAATATTCATATAGAACAAAAAAAGACCCCAAAGAGCCAAAGGAATCCTGAGCAAAAAATAAATAAATAAATAAAGCCAAAGGCATTACACCTAACTTCAAATTATACTATAAAGCTATAGTAATTGAAACAGCATGGTACTGGCATAAAAACAGACACTCAGACCAATGGAACAGGTTAGAGAATCAAGAAATCAACCCACATATTTACCACCAACTGATCTTTGATAAAGGCATCAAGAACATACACCAAAGAAAAAAACTGCCTCTTCAATCAATGGTGCTGGGAAAACTGGACATCTATATGCAGAAGAATGAAACTAGAGCCATACCTTTTGCCATATACCAAAATCAACTGACAATGGATTAAAGCCTTAAACTAAGACCTTAAACTAGAAAACTCTTAAAAGAATACATAGAGCAAACACTTCAGGAAGTGGGACTGGGCAAAGACTTTATGAATATGACCTCCAAAGCACAGGCAACAAAAGGAAAAAATAATCAAATGAGATTATATCAAACTAAAAACTTCTGCAAAGCAAAAGAAACAATTAACAGAGCAAAAAGACAACCTACACAGAGTGGGAGAATATATTTGCAAACTATGCATCTGACAACCCATTTATATCCAGAATATTCAGGGAACTCAAACAACTTGAGTAAAAAACAAATAACTTGATTGAAAAATGGGCAAAGGAGTTGAATAGGCATTTCTCAAAGGAAGGTATTCAAATAGCCAACAGACACATGAAAACAATGCTCATCATTATTCAGTGTATTAGTCCATTTCTGTTGCTTTTAACAAAATACCTGGAACTGAGTAATTTATAAAGAAAATGAAATTTATTGCTTACAGTTTCTGAGTCTGGGAAGTACAAAGTACAAGAAACATACCTAGTGGTGGAGACAGTGACCCAAGGGTCTCACATTGCAAGATGGTGTAAGGAGAAAGAGACTAATCTCTTATGTGCTCTTCTTTCAAAGCCCTCAGAACCACACCCATGACACCATTTTTAATCCATTCACAGTGGCACATCCTACAATCTAATCACCTCTTCAAGGTCCCACATTTTAATTACCATAATAGGATTTCTCACCCTCAACAATTACAGTGGGAATTAAGCTTCTAATGCATGAACTTTAGGGACATGATTCAATCAATCCACAACACTCTGTGCCTTGGGTTGAATGTCCCCCAAAACATTGGAAGTTGGAACTTAAGAGTTGTGAGCCACAGCATTTGGTGGAAGAAATTTCTCAGCAGCAAAGCATTAAGGAAGATGCATGGCTGCTTGCAACAGCCTATGCTGAGTTATGGCAGAAAAGGTATGAGGTAAAGCCAGAATTTATAATTCAAAAGAATGCAGAGGGCAAAAAACAAAATCTTTCAGCCTGGCCACAAAAGCAAGGGTGTAGCCCAGGGGCCCTCTGCTAAGCAGATAAGTACAAAAGAAAGGGATTTATCAAGAGAAGGGGAAAAAATGCCCTGAAGGCATTGCAGAAGGCTCTGTGGCCAACCCTGCCATTTCAGGCCCAATAGCCTAGGAAGACAGCATGGCCTTGGGGAACAGGCCTGAGGCACCCTCCACAGGCTCACTGCTCAGGGCCACCTCAGAATGCTGCTACCCACATCAACACCCCAGCTGCTTTGGATGCTCCATCTGTGGCTAGATTGGTCCCAGGTGTGGCTGGACCTGCAGCTTTGGAAAATACAAGCTTGGAAGCCTTGGCATCCATATGGTGTTAGGTCTACAGATTTGCAGAATGCCATAGCTTTGAAAACTTGGGAGACTCCAACCCTATTCAAAGTTAGAAAGGCCTGGGGGTCCAGGAAGAGTGGATTCACAACATAGAGACTTCACTAGAGTGATGCCAAGAGGAAATGTGGAGTCGGAGTTACAGCAGAGAAACCCCATCAGCACCATGTCCTCATGGAGTCATAAGAGTGGGACCACCATGGAGACCCCAGACTTTTGGAGCTAATAGGGTGCAATGCCAGCCTGTGAGAGCTTAAGCATCACCTGAGACCAGGAAAGCCATAGGAGTGGAACTGCCTGAGGACTTCGGGACCCAACCCCCATACCAGCATGCAGAGGATGTCGAACATGGAGTCAAGGTACATGATTCACCAGCTTTGAGAATTAATGCCTGCCCTACTGCATTTCAGACTTGCTAGGACCTGATACCCCATTCTTTTGGCCTATTTCTCCTTTTTTGAATGGAAATATGTGCCCTATGCTTGTCCCACCATTGTATCTTGGAAGTAGGTAACTTGTTTTGATTTTACAGATGGGACTTTGAACTTTGGAGTTGAAATGAGTTAAGACTTTGGTGATGAAATAAATGTATTTTTATGCGAAAAGGATGTGAGTTTGGGGGACACAGGGGTGGAACACCTAGGGGTTGAATGTCCTCCCAAAATTTAATTCCCACTGTTAACTGTTGAGGGTAGGAGATCCGATTATCGCAATTGAAAGGTGGGGCCTTAAAGAGGTGATTATATAGTAGAACTGTGCAGTAGTAAATGAATTAATAATGGTGGTCAGGGCATGGTTCTGAGAGCTTTCAAAAGGGAGTGAATGAAGAGGTTGGTCTGTCCCTCTCTTTGCTCCACCATCTTCACAATGTCATACCCTGCTGTCACTGAAGTCACCACCAAAGAAAGCCTTCACCAGATGTATTCCCTGGACTTTGGACTTCCTAGCCTCTGAAACTGTAAGCAATACATTTCATTTTCTTAATAAATTACCCAGTTCTGGGTATTTTGTTATAAGCAACAGAAACAAACTAATATACTCAGCAACAGGGAAATGCAAATCAAAATCACACTGAGATATCATCTTGCCCCAGTTAGACTATCATCAAAAAGAAAGAGAAACAAATGCTGGAGAGGATGTGAAGAAAGCGGAACCCTACTACACTGTTGGTGGGACTGTAAATTAGTGCAGCCATCATGGAAAATGGTATGGAAGTTACCCAAACAACTACAGATAGAACTGCCATATGATCCAGCAATTCCACTGTTAGATATATACCCAAAGGAATTGAAATCATCATGTTGAAGGGATACTTGTACTCACATGTTTATTGCAGCTCTATTTGCAATAACAGAGTTGAAATCAACCTAAATGTCCATGGATGGACAACTAAATAAGGAAAATGTGGTATGTTTATGCAATGGAATATTACTCTGCCATAAAAAAGAATGAAATACTGCCATTCACAGCAACATGGATGAATCTAAAGAAAATTGTGTTAAGTGAAATAAGCCAGGCACAGAAAGAGAAATACCTTATGTCCACACTTATAAGTGGGAGCTGATAGATAGATAGATAGATAGATAGATAGATAGATAGATAGATAGATAGATAGATAAAAGAAGAAAAATACAACTATCACAATACATTGAACTTTCAAAAGGAGAGAACATAGCTGAGGTTACCAGAGGTGAGAAAAGGGAAGTGGGAGGTGGGTAAGGGATGGATTGGTAAAGGTCCATAAAAAGTGATTACATTGTACAATGTTGAATATACTAATTATCTTGATTTGAGCATCACATATTGCACACAGGTATTGCTATTCAACACTGTACCCCACAGATATGTACAATAGATCAATAAAAATAAAGTAATTTTTAAAAAAGAATGAGCTCAAATAATACTTTCTGCGAATCCTGTTCTTCCTAGCTTGGGGAGTTAATATTTTGCCCCTGATTTTCTGTTTCATATGTCTTCATCCCTGCATTGGATCCAAGGGAGTAAACGGTCTCATAGGTTATGTTACCAATGGTCAGGGATTTTATGCATAAGAGTTATTAAAATAACAAATATCTGTTGAATGGTATTAAAATACTTCAGATATAAATTATTTAAAATCTTAAGAAGTAATATCTTAATATCTTCCCAATTGTCAAATCTTAAGTTTGCATATGTACATTTTGAGTTAGTTAAACCAAGAAAACATCAAACTAGATTAAAGAAGATTAAAAATTTTAAAGATGTATCCTTTTAGATACACTTCAAAATGGAATCTTCAAAATGCATTAAATAAAATATAAAAAAATTAAATCATACCAATAAATATCAGTATCAATAGTTTGTTTATATATTGAATCAATCAACATCCCACAGATAACACACTCAAAGTGAGTAACTTTAAAATGGTTTAATAAGGGGCTATTTACAAAGAATCGGGTAGGTTCTAGGGAAATCGGAAGAACTTTATAACTCCTTGGCAAGACATGGTAAGGTGCTAGAGCCTTTACCAGACTCTGGGGAGTCTGCAGTGAGGGCAGATCTATAGGAGATATGACCTTTGGCAAAGGAATGTAGCCAGCCTCGGGCAAACCCAGACCTAACCCTCTCTCCTCCCTCTTATCTCCTGCTAGTATTTCCCAGTGGTTAAATCTAATCTCCAGTTAACTTTACCCAGGAACTCAAGAAGCAAGGGAGGCTAACAAAATAAATACACAGTAGGGTGGAAAAGGATGGAGTGTGGATGTGGGAGGCAAAGGTTTGATATATGGTATTTATGTCTTGGACATTTCATTTTCATTTGACTGTCTTTTTATGCTGCTAAATCACAGTTTCAGAAGAATAATTTATAGGAATTTATTGTATCAAGAAGTAATTTGGTTTAGTAAAAATGTGAAAACTTTTTTTTCTACTTAAAGGGAGTCTTCAAATCCAATTATGTTGCATTTTTTGAAGAAATTTAACACCCATATCAATAATATGAAAAAAAGCATTGTGGAAGAAAGTGGATTCAGAAACCTTTTTGATTATAGCTTTCTGCTTGAGTACATAATCAACTTCACAGTCAGATATTTCCAAGTCTTAGAATTATTAGTATTACTGATGTGCCTTATTAAAACCATAAAAATGCTTTTATTCTTCTCAGAAAATGTTGTGAAGCACATAGACTCAGTAATATAACCTTTGGAATCTGCAAATTAATTTGATAGCCTTCTTATACTTGATAGATGCAAACCTGCCCTGGGTTCTAACTTAAAATATATGAAAGTCCAAGCAAAGAGATATACACCAAAAAATTCTGAGAAATTAATTCTTAACCTTAAGAAGCAGTCAGAAAGATAAAACAAATCAAAAATCTAAAATAATTTTAATGACTAATACTTTTTATCCTTAAATCTAAGACACATAAATAATTATCCCTTAGAAATAATAATTTTCTTTCCTCAGTATTATATTTTAAAGCATAAAAAGACTTCTTTTTTTTTTTTTTTTTTTTTTAAATTTTATTTTGTCGATATACATTGTGGCTGATTATTGCTCCCCATCACCAAAACCTCCCTCCCTTCTCCCTCCCCCCCTCCCCCCCAACAATGTCCTTTCTATTTGCTTGTCATATCAACTTCAAATAATTGTGGTTGTTATATCTTCTTCCCCCCCCCCCCGGTTTGTGTGCATGTGTGTGTGTGTGTGTGTGTGTCTGTGTGTGTGTGTGTCTGTGTGTGTGTGAATTTATATATTAATTTTTAGCTCCCACCAATAAGTGAGAACATGTGGTATTTCTCTTTCTGTGCCTGACTTGTTTCACTTAATATAATTCTCTCAAGGTCCATCCATGTTGTTGCAAATGGCAGTATTTCATTCGTTTTTATAGCTGAGTAGTATTCCATTGTGTAGATGTACCACATTTTCCGTATCCACTCATCCGATGATGGGCATTTGGGCTGGTTCCAACTCTTGGCTATTGTAAAGAGGGCTGCGATGAACATTGGGAAACAGGTATACCTTCGACTTGATGATTTCCATTCTTCTGGGTATATTCCCAACAGTGGGATAGCTGGGTCATATGGTAGATCTATCTGCAATTGTTTGAGGAACCTCCATACCATTTTCCATAGAGGCTGCACCATTTTGCAGTCCCACCAACAATGTATGAGAGTTCCTTTTTCTCCGCAGCCTCGCCAGCATTTATCGTTCAGAGTCTTTTGGATTTTAGCCATCCTAACTGGGGTTAGATGGTATCTCAATGTGGTTTTGATTTGCATTTCCCGGATGCTGAGTGATGTTGAGCATTTTTTCATATGTCTGTTGGCCATTTGTATATCTTCCTTAGAGAAATGCCTACTTAGCTCTTTTGCCCATTTTTTAATTGGGTTGCTTGTTTTCTTCTTGTACAGTTGTTTGAGTTCCTTATATATTCTGGATATTAATCCTTTGTCAGATGTATATTTTGCAAATATTTTCTCCCACTCTGTTGGTTGTCTTTTAACTCTTTTAATTGTTTCTTTTGCTGTGCAGAAGCTTTTTAGTTTGATATAATCCCATTTGTTTATTTTTCCTTTGGTTGCCCGTGCTTTTGGGGTCGTATTCATGAAGTCTGTGCCCAGTCCTATTTCCTGAAGTGTTTCTCCTATGTTTTCTTTAAGAAGTTTTATTGTTTCAGGGTGTATATTTAAATCCTTAATCCATTTTGAGTTGATTTTAGTATACGGCGAGAGGTATGGATCAAGTTTCATTCTCCTGCATATGGATATCCAGTTGTCCCAGCACCATTTGCTGAAGAGGCAGTCCCTTTGCCACTGAATAGGCTTGATGCCTTTATCAAAGATCAGCTGACAGTAAGTGTGTGGGTTGATTTCTGGATTCTCTATTCTATTCCATTGGTCAGTGTGTCTGTTTTTATGCCAGTACCATACTGTTTTGGTTATTATAGCTTTGTAGTATAGCTTAAAGTCAGGTAGTGTTATGCCTCCAGCTTTATTTTTTTTGCTCAGCATTGCTTTGGCTATGCGTGGTCTTTTATTGTTCCATATAAATGTCTGGATAGTTTTTTCCATTTCTGAGAAAAATGTCTTTGGAATTTTGATGGGGATTGCATTGAATTTGTATATCACTTTGGGTAGTATGGACATTTTCACTATGTTGATTCTTCCAATCCAAGAGCATGGGATATCTTTCCATCTTCTTGTATCCTCTCTAATTTCTCTCAGCAGTGTTTTGTAGTTCTCATTATAGAGATTTTTCACCTCCTTGGTTAACTCAATTCCTAAGTATTTTATTTTTTTGGTGGCTATTGTAAATGGGCTGCTTTCTTGATTTCTCTTTCTGCATGTTCACTATTGGAGAAAAGAAATGCTACTGATTTTTGAGTGTTGATTTTGTATCCTGCTACTGTGCTGAAATCATTTATCAATTCTAGCAGTTTTTTTGTAGAGGTTTTAGGCTGTTCGATATATAGGATCATGTCATCTGCAAACAGGGACAGCTGGACTTCATCTTTTCTAATCTGGATGCCCTTTATTTCCTTCTCTTCTCTGATTGCTCTGGCTAGTACTTCCAACACTATGTTGAATAGGAGTGCTGAGAGTGGGCATCCTTGTCTAGTTCCTGTTCTTAAAGGAAAAGCTTTCAGCTTTTCCCCATTCAGGATGATATTGGCTGTGGGTTTGGCATATATGGCTTTAATTATGTTGAGATACTTTCCCTCTATACCTAACTTATAGAGGGTCTTTGTCATGAATGAGTGCTGAACTTTATCAAATGCTTTTTCAGCATCTATAGAGATGATCATATGGTCCTTGTGTTTGAGTTTATTAATATGGTGTATCACATTTATTGATTTGCGTATGTTGAACCAACCTTGCATCCCTGGGATGAATCCCACTTGATCGTGATGAATAATTTTTCGTATGTGTTGCTGTATTCTGTTTGCTAGTAATTTAGTGAGGATTTTTGCATCTATATTCATCAGGGATATTGGCCTGTAGTTTTCTTTTTTGGTTATATCTTTACCTGGTTTTGGTATCAGGATGATGTTTGCTTCATAGAATGAGTTTGGGAGATTTGCGTCCGTTTCAATCTTTTGGAATAGTTTGTAAAGAATCGGTGTCAATTCCTGTTTGAATGTTTGGTAAAATTCTGCTGTGAATCCATCTGGTCCTGGGCTTTTCTTTGTTGGGAGCCTTCTGATAACAGCTTCAATCTCCTTTATTGTTATTGGTCTGTTCAAATTTTCTACATCTTCACGGTTCAGTTTTGGGAGCTTGTGTGTGTCCAGAAATTTATCCATTTCCTCCAGATTTTCAAATTTGTTGGCGTATAGTTGTTTATAGTAGTCTTGAATGATTCCTTGTATTTCAGATGAATCAGTTGTAATATCGCCTTTTTCATTTCTAATTTTTGTTATTTGAGTCTTCTCTCTTCTTTTTTTTTGTTAGCCATGCTAATGGTTTGTCAATTTTATTTATCTTTTCAAAAAACCAACTTTTTGATTTGTTGATCTTTTGAATTGTTTTTTGGTTTTCAATTTCATTCAGTTCTGCTCTGATCTTAATGATTTCTTTCCGTCTGCTAACTTTAGGTTTGGATTGTTCTTGTTTTTCTAGTTCTTTAAGGTGAAGTGTTAGGTTGTTCACTTGCCATCTTTCTATTCTTCTGAAGTGAGCGTTTAATGCAATAAATTTTCCCCTCAATACTGCTTTTGCAGTATCCCACAGGTTTTGGTATGATGTATCATTGTTTTCATTAGTTTCAATAAATTTTTTGATTTCCTGCTTGATTTCTTCTTGGACCCATATGTCATTAAGTAGAATGCTGTTTAATTTCCATGTGTTTGTATAGTTTCCAGAGGTTCGTTTGTTATTAATTTCTAGTTTTAATCCATTGTGGTCTGAGAAGATACATGGGATAATTCCAATTTTTTTGAATTTATTGAGACTTGATTTGTGACCTAATATGTGATCTATCCTGGAGAATGATCCATGTGCTGATGAGAAGAATGAATATTCTGAGGTTGTTGGGTGGAATGTTCTGTAGATATCTGCCAATTCCAATTGGTCTAGAGTCTTGTTTAGATCTTGTGTTTCTCTACTGATTCTTTGCCTAGATGATCTGTCTAATATTGAGAGTGGGGTGTTCAGGTCCCCTGCTATTATGGTATTAGTGTCTATTTCCTTCTTTTGGTCTAATAGAGTTTGTTTTATAAATCTGGCTGCTCCAACATTGGGTGCATACATATTTATGATTGTTATGTCTTCTTGATGGATCAGTCCTTTTATCATTAAGTAGTGTCCCTCATTGTCTCTTTTTATGGTTTTTAGTTTAAAGTCTATTTTGTCAGATATAAGAATAGCTACTCCAGCTCGTTTTTCTTTTCTGTTTGCATGGTAAATCTTTTTCCATCCTTTCACTCTTAGTCTGTGTGAATCTTTATGGGTGAGGTGGGTCTCTTGTAGGCAGCATATAGTTGGGTCCTGCTTTTTGATCCAGTCAGCCAGTCTGTGTCTTTTAATTGGGGAATTTAAGCCTTTTACATTAAGAGTTGTTATTGAAAGGTGATGATTTATTCCTAGCATTTTATTGGTTGTTTGGTTGTCTTAGGTGTCTTTTGTTCCTTGCTTTCTGATTTACTGTTTGTTTTCTGTGTTTGTTGGTTCCTTAGGTTGTAGATAGTGTTTTTGTTAGCTTGTTTTCTCTTCATGAATGCCATTTTTATTATACTAGCGGGTTTAGATTTTTCTTGGGTTTTTATGGCAGTAGTAGTTATTTTTCAGGAACCAAACCCAGTACTCCCTTGAGGATTTCTTGTAAGGGTGGTCTTGTGGTAGTGAACTCCCGCAGTTTTTGTTTGTCTGAGAAATATACTATTTGCCCCTCATTTCGGAAGGATAGCCTTGCAGGGTAGAGTATTCTTGGCTGGCAATCTTTGTCTTTTAGTATTTTGAAAATATCATCCCATTCCTTTCTAGCTTTTAGGGTTTGTGATGAAAAGTCTGATGTTAACCTGATTGGGGCTCCCTTATAGGTGATTTGACGCTTCTCTCTTGCAGCTTTTAAGATTCTCTCTTTGTCTCTGAGTTTTGCCAATTTGACTATGACATGTCTTGGAGAAGGCCTTTTTGGTTTGAATACGTTTGGAGATCGTTGAGCTTCCTGGATCTGAAGATCTGTGACTTTTCCTATACCTGGGAAGTTTTCTGCCACTATTTTGTTGAATATGTTTTCAATGGAATCTCCATTTTCCTCCCCTTCTGGAATACTCATGACTCGGATATTTGATCGCTTATGGTTGTCTGATATCTCTCTCAGATTTTCTTCAATGTCCTTGATTCTTTTTTCTTTCTTTTTGTCTGCTTGTGTTATTTCAAACAGCCCATCTTCAAGTTCAGAGGTTCTCTCTTCAACTTCGACAAGCCTGCTGGTTAAACTCTCCGTTGTGTTTTTTATTTCGTTGAATAACTTCTTCAGTTCAGCAAGTTCTGCTACATTTTTTTTCAGGACATTGATTTCCTTGTACATTTCCTCTTTCAGATCCTGTATACTTTTCCTCATTTCATCATGATGTCTAGCTGAGTTTTCTTGTATCTCATTCAGTTTCTTTAGAATTATCACTCGAAATTCCTTGTCAGTCATTTCAAGGGCTTCTTGTTCTATAGGATCTAGAGTTTGAGATTTATTAACTTTTGGTGGTGTACTTTCTTGATTTTTTGTATTTCTGGTATCTTTTTTTTGGTGTCTATTCATTGTGGCCGGGGGTTTCACAGTCCACCGGTTTGAGACTAATGACTAACTAGGATGTTGCTGTGGTTGCCAATTTCGTATGGCTCCCTCCGTGACTGCTCAGTTGGCCTCTAGTGCCTTGTGTGTGTGGTTGCCTCGGGTCTTGGGCTTCTCCGGGGAGCCACCTTTCTGGTCAGCTTGGACTCTGCTAGGCTGGTGGGTCACGTACCACAGGGTGTGTGATCTCTGTTGAGCTTTCACTTCCTGTGCAGGACTTCTCCCTGTTCCGTGTGCTCTGGCCCAGGCTGTTAGATCATGCAGTAGCGACCCCACCGGGTGTGTGGTTTTTGTCGAGTCTCCGCCTCCCTGGCCGCACGTCTCCCCACTCTGTGCGCACTGTGCTGGGCTGGGGCGTGTCTTCTGCACCCCTCGTCTAACAGCTGGGCCTTCAAGACCCTGCTCGGCACCGCCTCGCCCAGGAAGTCTACCAGGTTTCTGCTGGGCACAGATGACCGGTCTCTCTGGGTGCCTTTGTGGCACTATGTAGATCTTTCTCGGGTCTTGTTCACCTTTGTATCCCCCCAGTATAAACCGAGTCTAGCGCCCACCTGCAGCCTGGTCTCCGGCAGGTTCAAGCGGACCTGGGAACTCTCCTACCACACTATTCCCGACCAGAAATTCGTTAGGCTTTTTTCCAAACTGGTGGCCGCACAGATGGTATCTGCCTCCCAGTAACAGGGAGTTTACCTGGGGCCGGAGTCCAGGGTATGGTGGAGTGACAGTCGGCCCGCCCGTACTTCCTTGCCCTCCCGAAACTGGCCCGGGACGCCCTCCGCCACCAGCCCCGCCAGAGAACCGCGGAGGGAGTGGGAGCCAAGGCCGGTCCGCAGGCTCCGGAAAGCCTGGCGCCAGGCCAGCAAGTGGGAGGGCTCAGTGATGGCCGAGCAGGGCGGAGCTGCCCGCACCTGGGAAAATGGAGGCAGCACCGGCGGTGAGTGGGCTGGTGGTGCAGGCGGGAGCCGCGTGGGCATCCACCCCCCGAACAGAGCTATGCCAGGGATCACTCACAGTGCTGTGCCAGGTCGGGTGCTCGCTCTCTGTCTCTGGTTTGCCGCCTTTCCCAGTTCTCGGCCGCTGCCGCCTCGGGCTGTTCAGTCGCGGCGCGGCTCGGGCACTCCCAGGAATCTTCTTTAATGCTGGCCTGAAACCTCGAATCCTGAATAGGGCAGCTGGCCGCCTTCAGCGCGGCCCCGGCCTCCGGGATCCTGGCTGCATCCACAGCAGCCCTGGCGCCGTGTTCCCTGTTTCGAGACTCACTTTTGCAGCTAAGAATCAGTTCTTTTCCTGCTCCACACTTCAAAGCTGTTGCCTGTAAATGAGGCAGCCTCTCCTGCCGGGGGCAAAGTGGCGGTCACCCCCCCACGACCAGTCAGCAGCAGCAGTCCTCCCTTAAGAGATGGCGAGAGGAAGGACCACAAGTTTTCCGGCTGCCTGAGTCCCAGTGGCCGCCTTTTCCACCTCAGCTACTCCGCGCCAGCCACCGCAGCCGCCGCCATCTTGAAAAGCCCATAAAAAGACTTCTGGTCAAGATGGCAGAATAGATGGTCTCCAGCATCACTCTCTCCCACAAATCAACCAATTTACAACTATAAAAAAGCAACGACAGCCAAGCTGGGGCTGCTAGAGGTGAGGGGAAGAGGAGAGACCTACAGAGTGCATGAAGGTGGGAAAAGCCATGATGAGAGAAAGAAAAAACCGCTCTATTTCAAGCCCCAGCCACTTCTAAGCTGGAGCTGCTGAGTGCATGGAGCATGGAGCAGGAGCCGGCAGAAGCCGCAGCTGTGCCCTTCAGATGAAGTTGCCTGGAGGTGGCAGGGCAGAAGAGGGTCTTGGTGGCCCCCAGGCCAGCAAGACCACTAATAGGGTTCCCACGGACCCACATAGGAGTGAGGAGCCAGAACAACTGATAAAAGGGAATCACTCAGAGGCCAGTGAGTCATTGCAAGGGAGCAAAGCATGGCCCATCTCATGGGAAGTGTTTGCAGCACAGGTGATGGGGGAGATGGTCTCACCAGGGGAACACTGGGGCACAGCAAGGACAGCTGATGTGCCCCCCAATCAGCGCAGGACCACTCAAAGGAGACTGGTCAAGAATATAGAATTGCAGGGGGTGCAGTTTGATGAAGAGACTCAGGCCCAGACTGGAGTTTCTACATAACCCATGTGCACTGGATCACATGAGAGCCAGACGCTAAGCCAACCATTAAAACCTGAGCTGCACATAAAGCCTTCCCTAGGGAAACAGCAGCAAAGCAGCAATTTAGCTCAAACCACACAGCTCAAGTATTGGTCCCCACAGGAAATTCCCCCATTTTAGAAGTAAGCACAGGACAACAAATTAGTTCCAGCACAGAGTTAAGTTGTGGGGACAGCAAATAATCCAACACAGAACTGAAAGAAAAAACAAAGTACCTGCAACTAGAGACAAAGTTTCATATTAACTAGTAAAGGTCTCATTTCACCAAAGAATACCTACAACAACTAGAAGGACCAGAAGTCCCCTGGGCTACTAAGCCAGAAAGGGGGGAGTTCTGGGGGCCTCAGCAATGCCCCCCAACACCCACAACCAGTCCCAAGGGTGGGGGTGAGGGCTTTTGCCACACACCCCTGATATGTTCAGCCAGCTCAGCAATGATCAAGCTGCCGCTGGAAGTCCCCCAGTCTCTCCTGCAGGAATGAGGGGGATGCCACAGGCCTCAATCCTGCCCCTCTTTCTTCCTCCTTCTTCCATCACATTTCCTTCCCCTGCCCCCTCCCCCCCTCCCTCTCAACCTCCCAACTGCTCCACAACAACATCCTAGAATGCAAAAAAATAATATTAATATAACTACATTTTCTTTTAAAAATAAATAAATAAATAATAAAGCATAAAAAGCAAATTCAGATATAATATCTAATATGTCTCATAACAAACATAGTTGTATATATTTGGGATACATTGTTATCTAATTTTATTTGAAAAATTGTGTATTAAAGAGATAAGTATGTTTAAGTTTTAAAACTAATAAATGGCAAAGGCTGCAATTGAGCTTTCTGACTGCTAGTGTAATATTCTTTAGACTCTACCAGATCTATAAAATATTTGTATGTACATACCAAAATGGGTACATATTTCCTATACTAAGAACATTTTAGAACATACCCAAAAAGAATAAATTTTAAAAGGATGAGATAAAAATAAATGTAAATAGATGATCTGGAGTTTTTGTATCTGCTCCCCAACACACCTGCATACCCTGCTTTGAAGATTACTGTCTATAGCACCTACCTCAGTTTGTCCTCAGAACTAAAATAAATTTGCCTTTTTTAATGCTCATCTTACAGAAAATGAAACCCAAAGGTACATACAGATATCTGAGATCCAAAATGATGATGAAGAAAAGGGAAAAGTGTAATAGGAACTTTGGGACAAAAATTATAGGATTTGATATCCATTTAAAATATGGATCATTAAAGAAAGTATTTGAGATAATTTCTATTTTTTTTTTTTTTTTTTGCATCAGCCATTAGGCATATGCCAATTTTTTAAGTTATGGACTACAAGAACTGGGGTGCTTAAGTTTAGTTTTACATTACTATTAATTTGAAAATCTTTCCATATGTTTATTGGCTACTCAGTTTATTTCTGATATGAAGAACTTAAGTCGTTTCCCTTTTTCTGTACAGGTATGATTCTTTTTCTTACTTAACTTACGGGAGTTCTCAATATATTTAGATGTTAGTTCTTTGTCCATTTTATGTTTTCCAATTATCTTCTTCCAGTTAGTATTCCAATCAATTTGTGCAAACCTTTGATATAAGAATTTATTTTATTTGGTCAAATGAATAACCTCTTGGTTCCAGGTATGTATTGTTTAAGAAATGTTTCACCATCATGGATCATAAATCTATCCTCCAATGTTGCTTCCTAGAATTTTATGAAATTTTATCTTTCAAATTTAAGTCTTTATAAGTGAAAGTCTTACATATGCAATATGAAGTAAAGGGCGAAAATAATTTTATCCACAGCTAGCCCTGCAGCAAAAGACACTGTATGATTACTAAAATGTTATAAATAAGACATGTCTCAAATATTTTTCTCCTTCCGCAGGTTCTAATTTTGGAGGGAGCCACTCTTGTTCTCCTTTGCTGTCAGTGTCTCTGCCAAAGAGCATCAACTATCCCGACTTCTCACATCATAGGTAAGTTTCAATCGTTTTTGTACTTCATAGAAATTGAATCATACAGTATAGTTTTCATAGTGTCTGGCTTCTTTTCTTCAACAGTGTTTAGGATACACTCATATTTTAGTATTTCATTGTAGTGTTCATTCTCATTGCTGTATAATATTCCATTTTGACTCCTAATAAGAAAATAGCCAAAATCAAATTGGCTTAAACAATAAGAAAGTTTATTTTTTCACATAACTGGAAGCCCAAAAGCAGGACAGATTCCAGTTATGACAACCAGAGCTGTAATGCTGTTTTTAACAAATAAGTTTTCTTCCATCTCTCTGTATTGCCATTCTTATGATCACAAGATCACTTCCAGGGAAGTGCTTCCTTCTGTGTTTAGCAACACAGAGAAAGAAACTCTCTCTCAACCAAGGAATATAAATCATTCTCCTCAATCATCTTGGGCCATGTTTGTAAGGACATACATTTCCACCAAATAAGTAGGAAAAATTTTGAAATATCATGTGGCAAGGATATCAGAAAACAGGCAGTCTCAAAGATTTGGGGTGAAATATAATTGGTACAAACTCTGTAGAGAGCAATTTGGTAGTGTCTCTTGCAATTAAAAATGCACAAGCTTTTTTTTACTTAAAAATACACATATATGAATTTATTGCAAAGAGACATACGAGGGGTCTTCAAAAAGTTCATGGAAAGTTTTGTATTATCTTTTAATTCTATTTTTCCACTCACCTTTGAAAATACTCTCATAGTTGTACAAATGTGAAATAAGATACATACAAAGATATTTAATGTAGCATTGCTACTAAGAACAAACGCTAATACAAAAAAATGAGGCTCCTAGGAAGGTCTTGATCTGAAATGATTTCCAAGTAATATTTTCTGCTAGTGAGAGGAGAGGGAGTCTAAACATGTGGATAAATATGTGTGTGCATGCGTGTGCGCACTTGCACCAAACATTTGTATTTATGCATGCACACACACAAATGCTTAGAGGATTCCTAAAAGAATATACAGGATAGCGTTAACAATAAATAGTTCCAGGTCTCTGGCTTAGACAACTACAGAAATTGTGGTTCTGGTCACTATCAAGCGAAATAGTTTGTGGTGTAGGCTTAAAGACATGGGGATATAGATTTTGATGGACAGTTGCTGAGATAGAGTCTAATATTTTTTTAGTTTGGCCATATAAGGAAGATGGTGCGAGTATATTGCATATATGTTGGGATCTGAATGGGAAAATTAAGATAGCATTTAATAGACCATATTTTGGAGGAAAAAATAAGACCTAATACATTGCTCATCACTAATGTATGCAATCGACTAAATATTTGTGTCACCCCCGAAATTCACATTTTGAAACCCTAATCCCAATGTGATCATATGTGGTAGTGGGGCCTTTAGGAGGTAATTAGGTCATGAGAGTAGGGCCCTCAAGAACTGGATTAATAAAAGAAAAAAAAAAAAGACAGAGAAAAAAAGAATGGGATTAGTGGCCATAGAAGGGATAAAGAGACCACAGATCTCTCTTGCTGATATGTGAGTATAAAAGGAGACATAGCCATTTTGCAACCCAGCAGAGGACCCTCACCAGAACCTGACCATACTGGCACCCTGATCTTGCACTTCCAGCCTCCAAAACTGTGAGAAATATCTTCTACTGTTACAAGCCACCCAATTTATGATATTTTGTTATAGCAGTCTGAGATAATTAAGAAACCCTATTATGTTGCCCTATATTATCTCCTTTTTGTTAAGAACCTGCTTTCTTCAACTATTTATGTTTCTCTTCTCATTTTTTTTTTCTAAGCACTTGCCTTCTTTTTTTCTAACCATGTTATTTTAAACAACATACATAGAAATGTGAAGAATCAGCAAAGGATGTATTAATAAAAGTTAGTATCACTAATATTAGTACTTGATAATTGCTATTTTTTAAACTTATACATTCATGCATCATTTAACAATGAGGGTATATCCTGAGAAATTTGTTGTTCATGGAGTGTACTTACACAAACCTAGATGGCATAGACTACTACGAACCTAGGCTACATGGAATAGCTATTAAAATCTTATGGAACCACTATCATTTATGCAGTTTGCTGTTGACCAAAATGTTTTTATGCGGCATATAAATGTATTTTAAAAACTATAAATGGAATAGAATTATAATAGTATTCTATTATATTAACCAGTAAGGTTCCTGGAAATTTTGAAGCCCAAATTTAATCTTGGAATGAGCTGAATCCAAAAAATAACACAGAGAATGTAAAAACAAAGAAATCAGTCATGTTTGGAGAAACTGCAATTAATAGAATAATACTGAGAAGAATAATACAAGTAAATAGATGTAAACCATATTGTTTTATCACACAAGTATATGTAAGTCTTTTAATTATACTGTGTGAGAAATTCAAGCACTCTAAGGCATTTACATATTCAAGAGGACATGTACAGAAGTCAAAGCCTTCTTTATAGTATAATATTTAGTAAAATTTAAATTATGTTTAGGATCAACCAATAAATTGATCTTTAACCAACTCACAGTTAAATGTTTAAATTTTGGAACTAACAGGTTATATTAGACTTTATTAATATTTTAATTCTTGAGAATTCACACTCGATTTTATTAACCATTCTTGATAAATTATCACATGTATTCCATGGCAACATTGTATTTTAGAGTTTTTTTCCCCCCTCCCCCTCCCCCGTATTTTAGAGTTTAAATTAAAGAGATCTAGATTGACCATTAACTAACTGTATGATATATATGTAAAATAATAACTTGAGTGTAACGTGAACTGTGGTTCCCTTGAAAGTTAAGTTGTTGGCAAAAAAGTTTGAAGGATGCTGGGCTAAAACCTTCTAAGATCTCTTTCAGCTCTAAAAGTTGTAGAATTCGAGTATGTAAGAAACAAGATGGACAGAAACATCTCTTCCTCAAATTATACATTTAAATTCACATATAAAATAATGTTTACCAAATACAAGCTCTAAAAGTCATATTTTTATACCATTTTTAGAGATGGTTCATACAGGGAGGTACTATACAAATCTCAGCTATATTATTTTGCTTATTTTAAGCAGTATCTTATGTCTTGCACTCGTAAGGATAGTGCACAACGGAACAGAAAGGTCAGATGTTTTTCAATCTATAAAGCAATCACATTAAATTTCTATTTTTAATTATGTAGTTTCAAAAATGCTATATACCAAAGCATATAAATTCTTTAAAAATTTTAAGTAGATGCTAGCCTCCAATTAAGATCATTGTCCACAAAAATCTGTTCTCCCATTCTTCCGTATTACTGAAGTTGTAGCTGGACAGAAGATACACTGCTTGACTACATTTTTTAGCCTCCTTTGAAATTAAGTGGGGCCTGTGATAAAGTTTACCAATAGTATGTGAGTAGAGAAATGTTTGTTATTCTTAGGCCTGGGCATGCTTCCTCTAGGTTCTGGTTCCCTTTCCCATATGGTGAAGCTTGAATAAGGTAACCCATTTCTACCATACAGATGAAACAATGCCCTATAGCAAGGCAGAGGAACACCATAAAAGAAATCTGACACCAAGTGACTAAGTGAAGCACAGCTGCCTGACATCCGGAAGCACTTGAATGAAGAATATTACGTAAAAGAGAAAAAGTTTGGCTTTTATGGCTACCAAATTGTTGTTTCTTTGTTACAGCAAACATCTTCACTATAATTATAGCGGATTCTTTAAGTTTAAAATACAGCAGAAATTATATGCTTAAAAAAACAAGATCAAAGATAAAGTAAGGAGACGTGGAAAATTGAAAGGCCAAGGAAACCTTTCATCAGTCCTAACCAGGGAAAACCATGAATCGTATTTCTTTAAGAGAATTGAATGATGATTTACAGAAAGAGTTAGGCCTTGTCCAGTTATCAAAAATTAGATTAGTTTACTAAAGTTAACTTATAATTAAATGACTTTTTGAAAGCTTTTTCATATATAAAATACCACTTTTATACCTATGAAAAAGGACTTTCTGTATTAGTCCGTTTCTGTTGCTTATAACATAAATATCTTAAACTGGGTAATTTGTTAGAAAACAAAATTTAATGCTTACAGTTTCAGAGGCTGAAAAGTCCAAAGTCCAGGGAACACATCTGGTGAGGGTCTTCCTTGGCAGTAATGCAGGAGTCTCACATGGAAGAATGGCAGAGCAAAGAAGAGAGACTCACATGCTCTCCTTTTAAAGTCCTCAGAACTACATCCATGACCACCCTTATTAATCCATTCGGGCATGGTCCTCAGAAACTAATCACCTCTTCAAGGCCTCACCTTTCAATTAGCATAATAGGATTTCCCACACTCAGCTGTTACGATGGGGATTAAGCTTCAGTACATAAAACTTGGGGGACATAAGTCAATCCATATCAGATACTATGCATTGAAAATTCATATATCTACCTGTGTATGTGTGTATGTGTGTATGAGGGTACTTCAAAAGGTTTGTGAAAAAATTGAATTAAAAGATAATACGAATCCATTAATTTTTTGAAGACCTTTTCTGTATCATTTGTTTTTAGATTTGAGTATCTTTCTACCTGATATTTCAGGAATTCATTACAAATAGAAAAAAAGAGAGAACATTATAAAGCCCTTGGCGAATATGAGATAGATTGTTGTGAGTTCCTACCTCAAATAACTCAATTTTTGGAGTAGAATGCTTATCATTAAGACAAGAATCAAGCACTAACAAATTCACTGTTGTCCTTTCTCAAAGTTTCTCTGAAGTACAACAGATGTCTGAGAGTTTCGGTTTAAAAAAGAACTTCCTTCCTAATAAATTATCATTAAGTATGCAAAGACTATACTGGCAATCGAGTAGACTCTCAGTATGAATTTTATAATAAGCAATATCTGCTATGCATTAAATACAACATAGTTTAATTCTGATTGAGAGATGATAATCTTAGTTTAAGTTTTAAAATTTGAAATTTGAACTAATTTAATTCTTATAAAGTCAGATGTGAGTATTATCTGATTTCCTTGATCTTTAATATTTCTATCTTATAAATATATTTATATACTGTCTATATAAGGTAGATAAAATAGATATCCAAGAATTAAGTTTATAGTTGGAAAAAGTTAGAATTTATAATTCATCAATTTATCACTAAATAGAAATATAAATTTTGCCATTCATAAAGCTTTTACACACACTTTTTGACAAATTCTCACTAAAAATCTGTTCCTTTTAGCAAAATAGAAAATGGTCCTTTGGCACTGGAATTAAGATCATGCTGCTAATAATTTTTTAGCCTATATTGTTAATTCGATTCATTAAATAATTTGGTATTAGTTTCATCATGACGATACTCATGAATTAACAAAACTATTTCTAAGAATATTTAGATAAAATATTTTGAAATATTTATAATGTTCAAGAAGTTTAGCAATAATAGCTTGTTCTATGATCTACATAAGTACTCATTTATATTGCTTTGATTCATATCCTAATTTTTCACAGAGAAAAAAATTTCTTAAAGTGTATGTTTATGAGTAGTAGCCATAAAAAAATGCTGATTTAAAAATGCTAATCCTCCTTATTGAATGTGTTTGCTAAGAACACCTATTTTCGTTGCTAGTTTCTATAAATTGTAAGCCCTCTTTTCATTGTATGACCAATTTATTAAGAAAATAAAATGTGATTGCAATAAGGTAAGGTACACTGCAGTTTTAGTTTTAGATCAAGCTAGATCTTAGGTCAAACTTTTCTAAAATCAACTTTACTCATTTCTTAAATAGCTACATATTTTGATATAACAATACATCTTTCTTGATGCTTTATCAGTTATCAGCAGGGAAATTCATCAAACTTGTAATGTACAGTAGCCTTAACCAATTTTACGGATCAATTCAGTTTCAGAATTTTTAATGCCTTTCAGGAATTATTCTTAAAAGTAATCCTCATTTCTGTGGGTGGGGTGGGGGCAGGGGTATGCCTCATTACTTTACAAAAACGTTTTCACTAGTAAATTTAACATTCATTCATACTTACATTGTACAAATTTTAATACAAAAAGTGTTTAAGGACTGTGTTCAACAAAAATACTTTTCTTAATTGTTGAATATTCCCAATTTTGTCCCAGTTGGCAAATATTTTTTAATGTTATATTGCATTATTCTTTTATTATATAGCTTTTTATCTCCCCTATTTGCTAATAAGTAGTGAAAAATGTCAACTCATTCAAAATTTACATATGTCTGCTAATACTCATAAAGTCATACAAAAGCAAGATACAGAAAGCAAGGGAAACCATGAGTAAAATATGCACTTCCCATTTTCATGCTTTGGATTGTAATTCTCACTGATAGAGCACTTACTTAGAAGCAGGCATTTTGCTTATATTATCTCAATAAAATTTTTATATTTTGAAGTAGATGCTATGTTCATTTTAGTGATAAGAAAGCTAAGGCGAAAACAGCATAACTAATTTAAATCTAAAGTTACAGTTAAATAGCAGTAAGGCAGATTAATTTCTTCCAATTCTTCAGTTTCTACTGCCTCCTAGAAATGTTTTCTTTCTTTCAGTGTTAAAAAATTAAAGGAGGATAGAATTAATGTTTATATACTCGCCTCCCCTCACCAAATTTGTCCTGTTTTTTGGCCATAGGGGAAAATTTAATATTCAAATCTGAATATAAATTAACCTTAAACAAAATGTAAAGTGTTTTCAAAACCCAGAACTAGTTTCCCTGGTACCTTATTTTGAAATATATAGTAAATATTTGAAACTTTTAATAAATAGTACACATTTTGTTCCCCTAACAACTCTACTCATGATTTTTCCCCCCAACATTTAAACTTTTTTATACTTGTGAATTTTTATCAGGCACAATGGCATCCTCTTCACTACTTAGGCAAAAGTGTTACTAACAAAATACATTAAAGGTGATCTTGGAACATTTTTTGTTCAAATTAGTGACTTTTTTTCTGCCACTGAAATCACAGTTGAGACTTAAGTCCCTTTGTTTGGGTGCTTTTGATATGCAATTAATTCATAATTACTTAAAAGTTCTGAAACAGCCCAAACAAGGCAAATTAGCTACGCACTGATTAAGCTCTAATGTGAAGTCAAACATAATGACTTTTAGACTAGCTAATCTTTACATTATTTTAAAAGATCACTGCTACATAAAACAAAACAAAAAAATGATAGTTTACAAAATATAATCAAGGCCAGAAATTAAAATATGTATGATATATAAACATACCATATGTCTTAAAGAAATGTACAACAATTTAACACATTTCAAATAATAATCGTGGGAAGCTTTTCGGTTATTTTTAATGAACCAGATTTATTTACCAATTCAAAGGATCACCTACAGGCAGATACTTTATAAATTCCCTAAATACGATATAAACAAATCGTATATATTAGATGTATACAGGCTGGAGCCAGAGGCAGACATGAGTTTCAAAGTTATAAATATCTTCTTTATAAAAAGGTAGTTCTTTACAGGACATCCAAGTAATACCGACTTATAAAAACAAATAAAACGTTGGCCACATCAGAGATAATAGCTGGAGGCCTAGAGGACTGAAGAATGAACAAAAAAGTAAACCTACTCAAAACGCATTACTCATCCCTCAAAGAACCAAACTAGAGGGAAGAAAACACAGAAGTCCTCACACCACCTAGAAAAGTTCAAGAATCAGGAGGTGTTTACTGGCATTCAGATCTTGCTGTTTTAAACCCGCCCCTCTGGTGCTAGGCCTCTCTCAGCGGAAACCAGGAGAGGAACGAGGCAGGTGCCCTGTCCGTGTGCGGACAACAGATTGCCCTTGCACCCTCTCGCCCTGGGCCGGGCAGAACGCGAAGCGCCACCCGGAAGCGTCCGCTTGCGGACAGGGGGCGGGAGAGCACCGCGCTCCAGTTACCGCGAGCGGACCTCGGCCCCAGGCGTGCGAGGGGCGGGGAGGAGCGGAGGGGAGGGGCCCGCGAGAGGGGAGGGGCCCGCGAGAGGCCCCGCCCCTCCCTGCCGCAGCCTCGAGCTACAGCCAGGGCCCGGCAGGCTCGGGGTCCCGGGCGAGGAGGCCGGAGTCGGGTTCCCGCGGGGGCAGCTCCTCCTTGTCCCAACGCGGGCGCGGCCCCCGCTGCTCTAAGTGCAGCTGCAGCAAAGCCCGGCGGTACATGGCCTCCAGCTTCTCAAGCCGGGCCCTCAGGGCCCTGGGGCTGCCCGGCTCGTCCTCACGGCCGCCGCCTCTCGCCCTCCGGTTCGTGCCGGCCTCCTCGGGGCCTAGGGTCGCCTCCGCGGGCGCCCCGTCGCCGCCTTCGCCAGGGAGCCGCAAAGCCTGACGGAAGAGGCTGCGGTTTTCGCGCTTCAGCCGCCGGTTCTCGAGCCGCAGCCTGGCGTTCTCCTCGCGCAGCCGCGCGTTCTGCCGGTCCCGTTCCTCCCGCGCGCGGATGGCCTGCAGGTGGCTCGCCGCCAGGTCGGCGAACCGTTCCTCCAGCTGCTGTCGGGCGCCGGCCGCACGGCCTCGCCAGCCCACGCGGCCACCGCTGTCGCCACTGTCACGGACCCGGCCGGGGCGGCCTGGCCCGCGGCTGTCCCCGACGTCGTCCCCGCTGCCGTATCTCCCGCGCCTGGTGGCGCAACCACGCATGCGCCACATCGGTCCGTCCCAACCGCGCCGACAGCGCCGTGAACCGAGGGGCCGCGCGCCGAGGCGCGGGGGAGTTCGGGACCCGGCGGGGCGGCTGGGGCGACAGCAGCGGTGGAGAGGAGGTGGCGGGCGGCGGCTGCTGGCTTGGGGCCAGAGGAGGCCGGGAATTTGCCCGGGCTGAGGCGTGTCCTGTCTCCTGTGGTGGAGCTGTCCCCCTGGGCCTTCTATCTCCGGGCCTGCTCACTCACAGTGCCCTCGGGAGCGCTTTGCTGCTCAGCCCTGTGACCGCGCGCGGGGAAAGGTGTGTGTCCTCCGGTGGGTTCTGCCAGGGCACTTCCCTGCAGGCCTGGGCACTGCAGCAACCAACCGGCCTCACCCTGCTCTGGAGCACAACCGCCAGTGGTTATCTGGCTGTTTGCATGGCATACTCCAAACTAGTAATAATAATGATAACAAAATAAGTTCTGGGAGAAAGCTATGGGGTAAGTTGCAAAATTGTAATTACTTCATTTAAAACCCAGCGGTTAACTCACTCCTATGTTTAATAAAACGTTCAACAAAATTGAGCTGAGCACCTGTCATGAGGCCCTCAAGTGGGAACTGGTAGCTCTCGAAAGAATATAGGCGAGTCCTGATTTGTAAGTTGGAACTCTGTAGAAACAAGGTTATAGTTAGTCGATTTGCTCAGGCCAGTAAGCTCCAGAATTTCTGGGGACAAGTGGATGTTACTCAAGTGGATATTACTAATGGAATGAATCACATTTTTAAGGGTCTCAACCTATAAGGTAACTGGATTATTGTAAAGTAAACGAAGGATTGGGTACTGATGCCAAAACCTCTTGTGAGAGAGGTGTAGTAGCAAGAATCTACATTTTTAACGTGGTCGTAGGTATTTCTTAGGTTCACTGAAATCTGCAAACCGCTGGAGCAAGTAAGTGAACAGAAGAGCAGATGAGAATCCTGCTTCACAGATTTGGGATTTTCATTGAACAGTACAAATAAAATTAAAAAGTAACTAGGGGAAAATACAGAGTTACTTAATTTTTGCACTTTTTATTTTGTACTTTTATTTTAAGTAAGATCCTAAAATACCATAAACAAAATCTACTCTCTGTTGTCACTATCGTAATAAAAAAAGGAAAGGTAATTTCAGAATTTCAATAAATATAATAAATTTAGTTTTATGAAAGACCTCGTCGTTCTTAATTTCCATTTAAAGTAGACAGTGAAAACTGTTGTAGACAGGAACTGAGTTCCCTATAGACCATTGAACCCAAGAATATGTTTTTTTCTCTTAGCGTCTGTAGGGAATGCAGAAGAAAATGGTTTATACGAAAGATGATTAGTTCTTTGGTTTAGACGTGGAATTTTAGGAGCCTGTGGAATAGATATGCCTCATAAGCTAGAGAAAAACTGCATTAGAAAGATTCAGTCACCCCCGTGTGTTATGAGTCAAGTACTAGCATGTTTAATTTTTTGTTGTCTCCACTCCTCTTATCGTCTCATTTGTAAGTCTGCTAGTATTTCTTTTTACACCTTCCCAGATTAAAGTTGCTCCGTTTGTTTGTAGAATATCTTCTAAATGTTCGTAACTATCTACTGTAATGAGTCACAGTGGATTTCCTAAAGGACATAAGTCTTGGTTGAATGAAAAGGCTTACATGCCCTCCTCTCCACACCCCATGCCACCCCTAAATACACTCTTTTGTCTTAATAAATAATGAAGTAATGTAAAAATGTTACGAAAAGCAGGTAAAACTGATTAAACAGAAGATCAAGTAAGATTGCCAGGCTGTCTGACATATTTTAACAGTAACTGATCTGATTATGTATGTGTCCTCCAGAAAGGTAGAATTTATAAATACTGCCACTATGAGTTAGGCGGATTGCATATATAAGTATATTTAATTTATTAAAGAATTAAGGAGAAAAGAAGGGACAGAGGGAAGGAGAAAGAGAGGAAGGAAATAAAAGAAATAGACATGGAGAAAAAAAATTGATAAGACAAAAATTACCAATAATAGTCATGAAGGTTATCTTGCATAGCAATGAACATTCACTTAAGGTTAATGGAGATTCCACCAATCTTCTGAATAGGTGGTAGATAAAATGTAACTTCCAAGTTGAAAGAGAATTTGGGACAAGGGAATGACTAAGATGGTAGCACAAAACTTAGTTAAAATTCTTTTCCCTGCTATAATTTGTTAGTGCGCTACATGTGAAAATATTATTGGGCAAATAATATTCATGTGAAAATGAAATGGAAAAAAACAGAAAATAATTATGGAACTGATAAAATTTAGAATAAAATGTGGTGCTATAATAATTCTTAAAAGTATAGAAAAAATAAGCTCTTGATTAGAAAAAAAATAAAATAGACATCTGTGCTTCCTTTTAAGAATAGGAGCTTCTGAACAGTAAAATTGTTTGCTAGCTAGGTAGAAGGAAGTATCAAAGGATCACTCGTTCCTGACATCACATTCATTATTGTCCCTTAAGCTGCTCTTACTCAAGAAAAAGTCATAAGTATTCTCCTATAATAAACTTAACAGCTTTGTAAATAAAAAAATAAATAAAAAGTTCGGTGGACTACTTTGTGTTTAGAAAACTCTAAGACCAAAAATTACATTCCTTGACTAAGGTTATGAAGTTTAGAGTAAAAGCAGAAAAATGTACGCCATTTAGAGTACTTGGTTTTGCTCTCTCCCTAAAACAACTTCTCCTCCTTCTCTTGCTCCCCTTTCTACTTCCTCCTCCCCCTGCCTCCTTTTCTTCTTTTTAAGGAAGCTTTTTGTAAACACAGGTTGAATATCACTTATCTGACATAGTTGAGACCAGAAGTGCTTCAAATTTTAGATTATTTTCATCTTTTGGAATATTTGAACATATACAATTAGATATCTTTTGATGAAACCTAAGTCTAAACAGGACATTTATTTTTTTATGCACATAGCCTGAGGTAATTTTATACAATATTTTTTATAATTTTGTGCATAAAACACATGACCCGTCATGTGAGGTCAAGTGTGAAATTTTCCACTTGTGTGCACTCAAAAAGTTTCAGATTTTGAAGCAGTTTGGATTTTGAATTTTCTGGTTAGGGATGCTCAACCTCTATTTAGTTTCCCCCCAATGCCCATTCTCTAATTATTCAACAACTTTAAAAATATTATCTTTTTAAATTCGTTCTGCCTCCTATCTTAAATTAAAAAAAAAAAAAAAGATGAACAGATGAGGTTACAATTATTGTACTTCTTAAAATATTGCCTCAAACCAGCATTTTTGTAAATTCTGTAGTTGAGAAAAGTTGTATCAGCAAATCGGAATGAGACTGTTTTTTGCCCTGCACTTCATGCATGCAATTTAGTATTGCTCAAAACTGATTTTGAATGACAGCTGTTGAATATATTGCCCCCTTTCTCCTATCCTCCAAAGAGGTTATTTTCACACATGGTAGAGGTTACATATTTCTAGGTGCTTACTTGAGAAAGAGGCCCTATGATATATATATTTGGTTCCTATATCCCCAGTTGATTTCTAAGATTCTTTTATTGCCACACTCATTTAAGTCTCTTTTGCCCCACT
Organism: Cynocephalus volans; assembly: GCF_027409185.1. NCBI lineage: Eukaryota > Metazoa > Chordata > Mammalia > Dermoptera > Cynocephalidae > Cynocephalus > Cynocephalus volans. Next base: position 67,819,866 of record NC_084475.1, read on the forward strand.
TTGAATCACATTTCTTATAGTAAGTCATATGTTAAGGTAATTTGTGGCACCTTCACATTGGGACAAGTCATTCTACATCTTAATTTCTCTTTGTTGTCCTGCCTCAAAACATCCTATAATACCTAACGAAATTATTTTGGAAAACAACTTCGATCGAGTTCAATTACGTAGCAGTGTTAAATTCCCTAGTCTGTCATTTAAGGCTGTCCATAGTCTGGATACCCTGTGTGTTTTCATGCTTACCTCCAATTACTCCGCTGCTGGTCTATTCATTTTCCTACCAAGAGTCCTTGCCTTCTTTTGCCTTAAAGTTTGGTTATAATGTACCTGCTATAGACTGAATTCTGTCTTCCCCAAATTTATATGTTGAAGCCCTAACCTCTAATATGATGGTATTTGGAGACAGAGCCTTTAAGAAGTAATTAGATCTAGATGAGCTCATGAAGATAGGGCCTTCATGATGGGATTGGTTTCTTTACTAGAAGAGACACCAGAGAACCTGCTCTCTTTCTCAGTCTCCTCCCTGCAAGAACAAAACAAGAAGGCACCATCTGCAAAGCAGGAAGAGGGCCTCACCCAGGAACTTAATTGTCCAGTCCCTTGATCTTGGACTTCTCAGCCTCCCAAACTGTGAAAAATAAATTCCTGTAATTTAAGCTATCCAGTCTGTGGAATTTTGTTATAGCAGTCCTAGATGGCTAATATAGTACCTTTTATATTTATTCTCTTTTATCTGGATTGTAAAGTATCCATCAAAACAAAGTTTATACCCCACCATTTCATAAATCTGTCAGTCTCTTCAACTCAAGGTGTTTTCCCCTCTTTTAAATATTGATATGATGGATATGTTAGTTAGCTTTATTGTCAAAGTTATTACAGGAATTTGATAATTTGTTGCTGAGGTCTCTTTCTGTGTTGTTAATATTTCTTGTGCAAGTGGATTTGCAAATAAGATGTGAATTCCTGGACTTAAAGGACCAGTTTATATTGTGTGTGTGTTCGTGTGTGTGTTCGTGTGTGTGTGTGTGTGTGTGTGTGTATGTGTGTGTTCGTGTGTGTGTGTGTGTGTGTGTGTGTGTGTGTGTGTGTGTGTGTGTGTGTGTGTGTGTGTGTGTGTGTGTGTGTGTGTGTGAGAGAGAGAGAGAGAGAGAGAGAGAGAGAGAGAGATACCAATTGCTTGGTTTGGATATTTGTCCCCAATTGCTTGGTTTGGATATTTGTCCCCACCAAAGCTCATGTTGAAATCTGATCTCTAATGTGTCAGTATTGGGAAGTAAGGCCTAGTGGGATGTGTTTAGGTCATGGAGGTGGATCCCTCATGAATACATTCCACCCTTCCTGGAGAGTGAGTGAGGAATGTGTTAATTCAGGAATGTGTTAGTTGCTGCTAGAGAGGGTTGTTAAAAATAATCTGGTTTTCCTCAGTATCAGGTCTCGCTTTCCTTCTCTGGCCATGTGATTGCTAATACGGGTTAGCTCCCCTTCTGTTTTCTGCCATGAGTAGAAGCAGTCTGAGGTCCTTGCCAGATGCAGCTGCCCCAGAATTACGAGCCAAGTAAACCTCTTTCTTTATAAATTACCCAGTCTCAGGTATTTTGTTATAGCAACACAAAAATGGACCAATACACAAATGGTTTTTAATGACTGGGATTTTGAAAGCATTTATTCCTCATTTTCTTCTTAAAGGAAGATTTCACCAGGTGAAACTCCTAACAATTTAATAGTCAAAGTTAGACTATCCAACAGGCTGAGCTAATTGAAATTCACCAAGCAAGTTTTGTAGAATGCTGTATATTCAGACTGCAATATGAAGGAGATGGGCACTGCCTTGTTCATAACAAGCCTCATTAATGAATTGTTTCAATATATAGTGGGTGTTTTATGTGTATTTTTTTAATGTAATAAATAAGGAGTATGTATTTTGGAATCAGACGTGAATTTGACAAATACCACACCCTTCTCACCCCAAATATGTGGCCTGAGACAGCCTCCTCCTGAAGCCACATTTCCTCATTTGTCGACTGGAAATAAAATATTATCTACTTCATGGGGTTCTTGTGAGGATTTGTGTTTATCTTAAGACAGAGCCAGCCAAGAAAGAGTACTCAATTACTCTTGGGTATTATTATTATTATTATTTTGTAGTTGTTTTCATTGTACAAAGTAGGCATTTACAGAATGAGTTCTTGTGAATAGCCAGAGCTATTTAAAATCTCTGTTTGAGTTATTTGCCTATGGAGCCATCCCAAATATAATACTCAGCCCTTCTGGGAATAGATTCTTATTTCTTGGTAGTTCTGATTAAGTGCTTGGGTTTTAAAATCCATATTTTGTAAGCCCTATGTGCTAAAGAGTTTGGTTAATCACATTTTGATCTTTGTGTTTGCTAATATTCTCTCTAAAGCCCTAGCTGAATGAACATGGTTTATTTTCTGGGAGCAGATTTATTAGGGTTATGAAGAGCATGTATTGATGCTTGGGAGCATGAATATCTTTTTATTGGAATAATTACTAGCGAGTTAGGAATGAGGTATATTGATTACATTTATTTAGTCTTTTGATATGGACAAAAATATTAAAAGCCATCAAACACTAGCATTGCCCTTTGACAGCATCATTTAATTCTAGCTACAGAGATAATTGTGACATAAACAAAGGCAGTATGACTGATATATCTTAATTAGGATACTTTCTACAAATACAAAGGGTGAATATACCTTCCTTTCTTCAAACACTATAAAAGCACTAATGAGGCAAATAAAAGAAGGCAGTGGATTATGGATTAGCAGAAAGTAATGTAGCTGAGAGCAAAAGGTATACATACACAGAATACATGGCAAAAACAATAGTTCAAAACAGACGTCTTTAAGGTGAAAATGTCTTTGTTAGTTCTACAATGTTGTTTCATGCTATGTGTTTGTAGATTAGTATTATCATTTACTGAATCTGGACCTGTGCTGCTCACTAGCCATATGTGGTTATTTAATTTCAAGTTTAAGTTAATTAAAATTAAACAAAATTTAAAAATCAGTTCCTCAGTTATGCTAGCCACAGTTCAAATACTCAGTAGTCACATGTGGCTTAGTGGCTAAGGTGTTGGATGGTGCAAATATAGAGCATTTCCCTTATCATAGACCTTTTGGACAGCTCTGGGATATTCCACTCCTCATTCTAATTATTGGTCTCAGCCTTCAGAAAGCCATGTTGAAATTTATAATGGAAAAGAAAATGCAAGAGATCCTCCTGTATATTTTCAGTATTTTTTGTATGTATGATTTTATGCCAGTGAAAACAGTTCTTTCAGCAATCTTGTATACATAGGGCCATCTCATTCTTAAATATATGTAACCCATGATAGTGATTCTGTCTCAGTCTGAGTTCTACAGTTACAGACATATCATTGAAGGTAGTTATAGGAGGTCTGGAAGAATTTTTAATTAAACCTAAGTTATTCATGAGCTAATTTCAGAAGAGTACCAAAAACAAGTAATTTAATTTTTCTTCTACCACTGCCCCTCAAATTCACTGTCAGCTCTTCCTTCTATTCTCCTATATAATATCTCAAGAATTATTAATTTGTAGTTACTTCTGGGCATTAATGAACGATCCTCATTTTCAGATATTAAAGGTCCCCTGCAATATAATTCAAAATTTCAAATCCTCATCCGATTCATTCTCCCTTCCTCAGGTCAGTACCACTACCCATGCCTTAGGTCAGAATTCACCAGCCTGCAATGAGAATGGAGGGTGAAATTGATGTTTTCTTTCTTCCGTGCTTCATCCTGTCACTCTCTGCTATCTGTTATTTCTAGCTCCTTCAGAGGCAGGAACAGAGACCAGGTAAAACTGTAATTAAAGAAAAAAGAAGAGAAATTAATTTTCTGGCATTGAGTGCCTGATGGCAGATTCCTGCTTCCAAGTTTTTACCGAGGCACCTTTGTGGTTCATTGGCTATCCCACACTAGACTTCTGGCATGGACCATTCCCTTTTCTTTATCTCAAATGGCTTCCTTCCCAACCCTTGCTCTGATGGCAAACTCTGTATAGCCTCTTTCTGTGGGGTTGCCTCACCTACCACAAGTAATCCTTTTGGGCATGGTCCCATGTGTGGAGAAAGCTAAAGCCAGTTACATTTCTTGCTTCTCACTTTAGTCTGAATACAGGAAGTGTAGGTGACTCCCACTACAGCCTTGTCATTTTTGCTCTGCCATCAAAGTCAGCCTCAGCTAACCTTTCATCTTTAGATTTATCCAAGCACCAGTGTCTCTGTCCCACAGACACCAAGACCACATTCATCACACTCCACCTTGTGGAATTATATGCCAAGAATATGTTTCTGCTTCAGTTCTGGGTATGGCTTAGCTCCTTTCAAAGTAGGCACCTATAATCTATGTTGTTAGTTTTGGCCCCTCAACTAAGATGAGGAAAAGTCCTACCATATTTATAGTAGATAAAATATTTGCCCTAGTGAAGACTGCACATTCATTCATCTAAGTAGTGTTCATTAAAATTCAACTGAACCAGGTACTGATCAGAACTTAGGCATATGGTGGTGAGTAAAATGGACATGGGCACTGCTGTCATAGATGGCAAGTTTTTTGACTAGTAGTGTAAACTGTATGGGCTTTGGAGTCAAACCCTAATATTATCAAATAAGCCTTCCTCTCCCTCCCCCTTCTTATTGTGAGGTGTTGGACTTTATTATCTATGTAATGGAGATGTGATCCCATCACTTTCATCACCATCACATCATATTAAAATACTTAAAATTTATAAAGTGCCTGGTACATTTTAGGAACTAGAATAACATGTATTGTATGACCATTACAATTGCAAACTCTCAGGTTATGCTTGCTTCCTGTATCCTCTCTTCTTCTCTATGTTTTCACTAGATATTTTACAGAAGCAAAAGACTTAAATATTTTTTCTATGCTAGTAATTTCCAAATTTATATCTCAAACAAAAAATTCTACTCTGAGTTCCATTTTGTGTCAGTTCTCACCTGAATTGTCTTCTTTACTATTTCACAGATGTCTAAACAATATTTTCAAAATGAAACTCTTAATACATTGCCTTCCTCTACTAACCCACTTTTCTCCTAGACTTCCTTATGTCAACAACTGGTCCCACCAGACATCTGGTTGTTTAAGCTAGCCGTCTTCATTGATTTCTCTTTCTTCTTTATCAGACCCACCCCTAGTACTCTATCCACCTCAGGTTATTCATTTCTTCCTTTAAAAATATCTTGAATTTTCTCAGCTTCTCTTCTGACATCCTATTAGTTTAAACTACTATCATGTATTACTACGGGTTATGCAGTAACTGCTTTTCTGGTCTGAATCTTACCCTTTCAAATCCATCCTGCACAGAGCAGTCATTGTGACTTTCACAAACATAAATATGGATGTGATGTGTGCCTGCTTAAAACCTTGACAGGACATATAATTATACTTCAAATAAACTCCAAAATCCTTATCATGGTCTTATTCTGGCCTACAAACTCATGAATAACTTCAGACTCCCACCTCCTTCTTAAGACTCATCTATGTCTGTTGCCTCCGTGTCTACTACACACTAACTCTGCTGGCTTCCTTTAATTCTTAGAGCTTGTCAAATTATTTTCCACCTTGGAGATTTGAACATTTTTTTTCCATCTAATTAGAACATATTCTTCCTCCTCTTTGCCTGGCTTACTGTGTGTTTTTCAATTCTTTAAATCTCAACATGAATATTCTTTCCATTATTGCCTTCCTTGATGACTACCATCACATTATCTATCCCTTCATTCTGTTCATTTACTTAAGAATGTTAAAAAATTAGTTATAACTGTTGTTGTTTTTTTTATTATCTGCTGCATTTCAACATGATATTTTGTTTGTCTGTTCCACTAGTCTATATGTTACATGATACATAGGCCATATCTGATTTACCTCTTTACACTATCTAGGACAATATTGCTGCTCAAAAGTGTTTGTTGAATAAATGAATGAACCCTGGGGTGACCAATAGCTCTTTTTTCAGTTTTTAATGTTTAAAAATTCTTGATATTGAAAATAAAGTTATAACAAATAATCTTTGCTAACCTTAGTTTTTCCAATAGTAGGGGAACAAGAGGACTTTGGAGATTAAATGCTTATAAATGCTGGCTTAGCTTAATCATATCTGCAGAAATACCTAGATTTAGAGAGAGATTGACCAAGAAGAGACAACAATCCGCATAATTAGTAGAATCTGGATTAGAATAAAATGGCAAGGCTTGGGAGGAAATACTATGGAGATGACTAAGCATTTTTAAAAATATTTGAGTTTAAGGAACTGACTACAGTGTTTTTTTCTAGTCTAAAAGTAACTGCAGTCTTAAGGAAAAAAAAAAAAACTTTGTTTATATTTCTAATCATATTCGGTATCATTCCTGTATCATTGGATTCTCCCCATGATGAATCTGGGACAGCAGATGAGAAGGAGCTTTGGCTAACGGGCAGTTGATGAGGAAGCAGCTAGAATATATTTTTAGAAACAAATAAAACAAAACAAAAAAACTGAGGACAAACAAATGAAGTAGTAGTTGGTGGAGTTAATTATTTAAGTGACCCTGAGGACACTGGGTAGGTGCAGTTACCCAGTCACCATTTTCACAGTTAAAGGGAAACCACATGAAAGAGTTCAACAGTGATTATTTACAGACTGAGAGAAAGGTATTTGCATGAGATGGCATAGAAGAAGCAGAGTGAGAAGTGGTAGAGAGTCATTTTTCTCAAAAGAGTATAACAGAAAGTGGAAGAAGAAAGGGAATTAGAGGCTGGTACTATATAACATTAGGTTTTAATTTTTCTTGAGTACATTTTGGCTAGACATATAATTCTGATTTTGGGATAGAACCGAGAAGTTCATGTAGTTGAAGTTCAATAAACCATTTTAAAACCTAAAAGAGATAGAGAGATGTGTGAATGATGAAATGGAAAAACAATAGGTGCACCAGTGCTGACAAATATCTAGGACTAGTATTCTCTCCCTTCCAGTGTCTATGCAAATATAACTAATCATTTCCACGACTTTTTTCTTGCAAAGGTTGGACTTGGACTCAATCTTTAAAACCTTCTCAATACAGTACGCCAAGCATCCCTTATAATATGTGGGAAATCTAATCTCTGTTTCTTCCACAATCTAGAAAGCAAAGAGAAAGGAAAGAGAAAGCAAAATCAAGAAAGAGTGGTCCTACCCCTTCAAAGGCAGTCCTGTCTGCATATTCCTAAATTATGGTGCTCGAGTGTTGTTCAAGATTTTAGCTATACCTAGGCGAAAGAGACAATAATACCCTTTAACTTGTGATGTGAATTCCAACTAATTTTTGGTAAAATTATTGAATATATTTCCTCAGATCCATATCTCCCAATGTAGCTCATAACCCACATGAGATATTTGATTAAGTTAAATAGATCTTCTATTATTTTTCAATGGATAATGCGTTACACGAAATATAAAGGTACTGATATATGCGTTTAAAACTAATTATTCCATATACCTTTATCTTTCTATGGCACATGTTTGTATTAGGAACACATTTGTTTGTTCAAGGTCATTTGAGTTACTTATAACAGGTTCAGGATAAATTGTTGATGATTTACATCCCTTTATTTACTTGCTACTGAGAGATATACTACAATTTGGCAAGCTCTGTAGTGTAACATTAGTGATGATCCTATGAGTGGGATGGGATGGAGGCATCCCAATCACCAGCCCTATTCTCAAAAGGAAACTCTGAAACCTTTTGTTTGAAAGGCTAGAAATAAATTCTCTTCCCCTATTCCAGATATCAACAAACAACAAACAAAAGCCAAATCTTTTCTAAAATCCTCTTAAATGTCTCAGATCAGGACTGTCAACTGAGCCTATTGTTGCTTAGAGATTTATAGTTTTCAGGGGAGAGTCCAAAAGCAGGAATACTGTCTGCTTTTAACAGCTCTGATTTGAAAAAAAAAAAAAAAAATTTTTTTTTTTTCTCAGTTACCTCACAAGTAAGAGGCATCTGTCTAGGGATGAGACAAAGGGGTGTCAGAACAGAGCTACCCAACAGAATATGACTTAAGGGAAAAGACTATTCATATTGAGAAAAACAAAATAATTGAAATCCTGGAATTGAATCCTGGAATGAATGACACTCTGTATGCTAAAGGAGAAAACAGGACTCAATTGGGAGTATTCGCAAGTGCAAATGTGCTTCACAGGGAATGTGCTGCTTGAATTCTTTGCTTATTTTTAAATTTATTCTGTGACAACTCGGTGGTTATCATTTCAGTCTGTTCTTTCTTATTTTAGTGTACACAGAGTGCTACTGCCCAAGAAAGTGGAAGGCATGTTGATGGCCTTCAGCAGGACTGAGGGCCCTTGTGGCAACCACTCTGAGGCTCCCAGGCCTTTGGGACCTGGCGTGGGGCAGGGTTGGAAGCCAGCCACAGGCAGTGTTCTCCCCAACCCCACGTCAGAACCCCACTGGTACCTGCTCACACTGAACCTTACGCTATCAGTAAGTACAACTCCAACTTCCTGCTCCCAATATTGCTTTGTATTTCAGGGAAATGGACAGTAGGTTTGCTGCTAAAAAGGCTGGAGACTCCTGGCCTAGATCTTTCTTGCCTTTGAAACTTCATCTCTCTAATCATTAATAATGAACTGGGACTGACTATTTCCTTTAGAACCCATCTTGCAGAGGTTTAAAAAGGGAGGAAGTGAGTTTTGTGAGATAATATGCATTCTGGTAAATAAAGACATGATTAGGAAAATTACAGCCAAATTAAAATTCCCTATCTTTCTTCCCAATTATGTGCCTGGTCTCACAGGAGTTGCCATCATTTTCCTATTTCAATTTCTTTCTTTTTTTTTTAATGTAATGAAATGTTTTAATGAATATCTGAAATCATAATCTTTGTTATGGTTTCAGAATATTCTTTATTGTCGTTTTTTCGTGACCGGCACTCAGCCAGTGAGTGCACTGGTCAGTCCTATATAGGATCCGAACCCGCGGTGGGAGCGTTGCCGCGCTCCCAGCGCAGCTCTCTACCAAGTGCGCCACGGGCTCGGCCCTCAGAATATTCTTTATGTATAACCTGATGGCAAACGATAAAAGCCAAATAAATATTTTATAATTGCCAATCAATTTTTGTGTTTGGGGCTCACCTAGACATGAACTTTTCAAAAGGCAATATGTATTCAAAGTAAGTGAAAGATTAGTTCCTCTCTTTGCTTTAGCCCGTCACTTCCTCACTGTCTTTCTGTTGTTTGTTATTTTGTTGCCCATTTTCAATCCAGATCTATTTCCATCAAACTGAAACTTCTAGTTTAAGATTTTTGTTACTATTAGGTAAAAACCACAAAAAAAAAAAATGATATGTAAGCTTATTGGAGCAACTGAAGAGACACTAAACAAACATAAGTATGTTTCATTTTACATACAAAAAATGTCTATTTAAGTTTTATCACTGTTTATTCAAAGAACAATCTTACACGCACTGAAAGCCTTCAGATTTGCTCCCAGCAGAACAAGCATGACCTCTATTGGAATTTCTGCTTTCTTTTTTTTTTTTCTTTTTATTTGTTATTATTATTATTATTATTATTATTATTATTATTATTATTATTATTTACATTCTAAGATGTTGATGTGGAGCAGTTGGGGGGAGGGGAATAGGGGAAGGGGAGGGGGTACAGTGGGAGGAAGAGAAAGGGGGGGTGTGGTTGAGGCCCATGGCCTCCCTCATTCCAGCAGGGGAGCCCAGGGGACTTCCAGCAGCAGCTCTGTTATGGCTTGGCTGGATGTGGACTTTGGGGGGCTGTGGCTGAGGCCCTCAGCATCCCTTCAACCCAGCAGCTTAAGGCACTTCCACCGGTGGCTTGGTGGTTGTCATTGGCCTGGATGAGGATGTCGGGGGGGATGTGGCTGAGGCTCTTGGTCCCCCACTGCCTGGCTTGGGACCCTGGGATGCTTCCCACGGCAGCCTGGTGGCTGTCACTGGGCTAGATGCAGTCATTGAGGGCCTTCTGCTGATTTCAAATAAGACAGTTGTGAAATTTCCAGCAGCTTCTGATAGATAGCATTAATTTATGAAAATGTCACTCTCTGACCTTGGCAGGTTGCAGTTCAGATTTTCAATGAACGTCTAATTCTTAGAACTTCAAATCCCATGTTATCACTGGAGACGCACTGACTTGCTTTTTTGTTCTGCGTTCTAGATCCACCAACATGTCTGTATGTATCGGATTCAGGGAAAACACATGACAAAGAAGCCAAGTCTTTTTTCAACTAAATGAAGATTTTCCCAAAATTTATAACTGCTTATATATGCTAAATTCAAGGAGTTCTAGTAAATTTCTCTCTTTTTTTCCTCACTTCTTATTGAAAGAAAATTAGTAAATCCCGTTGAAATCTCTATACCAATTAAAATAAACTGATTTTGTTTTGAACAGAAACACGTGGCCTCTGTCCTCAGCAAGTAGGGGAGACTGACATTTCAAACCTGGCTATAATGTAGGTAGTAAATATCACTGAGTATAATTTTTGAACAGGGTTAATTTTCCAATTGTAACATTGGTGTATATGTTTAATTTAGCCAGGCATCTACCCTAATGAGTCTTCCTCCCTGGATATCTGGAGGCAGAACACAAACTGGATGGAGTGGGTACTTATTAATGGGATTGTACAGAGCTCACTGAGTTAGTGCTTATATTTCACTGGAGCCTGAGCTTAATTCTTTTTCCCATGCTTTCGTGCACAGTATTTACAGGTCTTATGTCATATCTCAAACTAATTAATGTTATTTATAGTACAGTAGTAAGTAATGCATATTATATAGTACAGTATGACCACTTAAGAAATTTATTTTGTATAAAATCTCAGAATACATACAAAGATGTATGCAAATGTGAGTATATAATTGAAACAAAAGTTTCACAAAATAATTCTTAACCTATTATATGCCATGTCTTTTTTTTAATGTTCTACTTAATCAGGAAAAATATTTTCAGTTATAATCCACTAATACATTACAACTCACAGCTACAAAAGCACTGTAATAAATATATAAAAGTGACACTATATCATGTAACTAGTGGCAAACATGGCTTTGAACAAAAAATATGGGCATATTTTAATAGAAAATGTTACTGTTAAAAATTATATTTCTTTTGCTATTTATTGTGGTTTCCTTTGAATATAAGAATAGTTATTTTAATAAATGTATTTTGAGTGTGAGAATGCTCATTTTAACTGAGTTCTTTTTCCTTTTGATTAACTATTTCATTTAAAATTTTTAAAGAGATTCAAAAGAAGAGCATTTGAAACTCTCTTAGATTATTTCCACAAAGGTATGGTAAAGTAGCCAGCACTTGAAAATGCCAGAAAAAAAGAAATCTGCTATCTTATCAATTTCAAGGGATCTTCAGCAAATCATTTGTAATTTGCTGTTTGTTTTTTATGTTTCTTGAAGTTACATAATTTAACTATTGGTTTAAGGTATATGGAAAAATTTCTACACCAACCATTCATAGAAGTGCCAACAATAGAAAATTTTTATGTGGAAGGGCTTCAAAAATTATTTTGTAGAAGAGGAAACTGAGACTCAAGGAAGATTAAATAATTGGATAAAATCCTAGAGTTGGTTAGCAGAGAAATGGGCCTGGAATCCATGTGTCCTAACCCAAAATGTGTTGTGTTTCCACTACATCAGCATTTCTCAGTCTCGACTTAAGAATTATTTAGGACACATTAAAAATAAAAAATTTCAAAACACTGCTTCTGGCCATTGGACTTCAGTAAATCTGAGATGAGACCTAAGAATGTGCATTTTTAACAAGCTTTCTAGGTGATTCCTACACTCAGGTAAGTTTGGGAATCACTGCTTCTGATTATTTTAATGACTGGATTATTTTTTTCTGCTACAATACGGACTATTTGTTACTGAAGCTAAAAGTAACAGTTTCAGCTAAAAATCAACTATTTTTTTACGATCCCATGTGTACGAGTATGTGAAGAAAACAAAGAATCTCCAGTGTTTTGAATAAGCCATTTGTTTTGCCCATTTAGAAATTGGTAAAGATGTTCTATTCTTGGAACAGTCTTGTTTTCTATTACATCTAACTTGACTTTGGATCATGAAAACAATCCACTTAACAGTATTCTTGACCTCTTCACTTTTGATAATTTTTACAATGTTTCCACTTCAAACATGCATTTCCTAGCTTATATCCCAAACTTTGCTTTCATCTGAAGATGCTACACACCCCAAAACTGCTCTTCCAATCTCTGACCACCAACTCCTGTTCTAGATGCCATCTACTTCCTGAGATATTTTCATGACTACCTACCTGCAGTAGTTGACCACTTTCCCTACTAATTATCTTTTTGGCATTCTATTGATGCCCTTCATTTAATAATCTGTATTTATTATATATATATATATATACACACATGTATACACACACACATATACATACATACATACATATGTATATATATATTTGTTTATTTGGACTACACAAGGCCGTGTATTCTATAAGGGCAAGGACCGTGCTTTGTTTCCTGTACCTAACATAATGTCTGTTTTTTGGTAGTTAGTCAATATGTTCAACCTAGACATACATTTCTTATTCTAACCTGTTATTTTTCCTATATTCTTTTTCTCAATTAAAGGAGCCACTGATTACTCAAGTACCCAAAACAGAAACATGTAGTAGTCCTCTAATGAATAAATCTACAAAATCTGTTCTTCCATCTTTTCTTCCATCCCTCCTTCCTTCCTCTTTTCTTTTCTTTCTTCAGATATTTATAATGTGCTCCCTATGTGCCAGGCACAATTTTAGGTACTTAGGACTTAACAATGAACAAAAGAAACAGAAATCCCTGTCTTCAAGGAGCTTTCACTCGGTATTTCCCAATGTTTGAAGCTCTCTTTATTCCTCATTAGGATTACCCTGACAGTACACTTCACAGGCCTTTTTCCAGTTTCCCTGCTTTTAATTTCATAATGCTCAGGTCTAGTCTCCACATTACGCTCCTAAATTTGATGGCATCTCTCCTCTGCCTTAAGTTTTGAGTGATTTATCATTCCTTTAGAGAAAAACACAGGTGTATTTGCACTGTTTTGTCAAATGTTTTATTGTCTGGCGCCTGCATACTTTCCAGGTATGTGTCTCGTCCTTCAGAGGCTTCTACTACATGTTCCAGCACTACAGACAGCTCCCAGGAGACAACAGTCCCTCTCCCAGCTCTGTAACAAGGCTCGTTTGTTGCTTCTGCCTGGTCCACTTTTCCTTTCACGATCGTCTGGCTAACTCCTACCCCTGATTCATAACTCAGCTCATGGTTTATATCCTCCAAGAGAAATACCCCCACTCCTCCTAGTTTGGTCTCCTTTTATTTACTTTTAGCACAGAGTATTTATCTTTTTAAAAGCATTGATCAAATTACACTGTAATTGTCATTTTATTTGTTCCATTAGATTATAAACTCCTTTAAAAAAGATTCTAAACTCCTTAAGATCAGAAATTTGTTAATTCCCTTATCTCCCAATAAACTGGAAGCAAATTAAGGCTTATGTTGTAATTTGGACATTGTTAAAATTTGAGTTGGATTCTTGGGCTTTATAATCCTAGATCTCAAAATAGTAATATCTTTGTATAGTAATAGTGATGATAATGGCTGTAGTAGGAAATATCCTTGTTTTCTTTAAATACATATTTACTTTTGTGGCAAATTTGGACATCAGATGTATATAGTTCTCAGCCAGTAAAGAAAATTCAACTTGATCAGTTTAATTGGGCATGGTTTATGGAGTCTTAAGAACTTAGTGTTAATTTAGGCTCTCTACCTAGTCACTACTCCTAGGATTAGGATTCTGTTCAAAGCTGGACTTCCTGATATAAGATTTGTCAGACTGGTTTTTGTGAGATAAAGTGAACCTGATGCTCCAGGAGAGGGACCTGGGGAAGCACATCAAATTAAGGGACAGGAAGTATTCAAGAATTAGATTGGTAGTAAAGGATCTGGATCTGAGGCCAGAAGGCTTTCAAAAGACAGAATATAGAAAATTTCCTGGACAAGAGGGTGTGAAGGGCCTGTAGGTTCAATAAGAGTTGTTAAAGATGTTAAGTGGCCTGTTTAGCTACTTTTTCTCCATATAGTTGTGAAACCTTGGAAAAAGAAGAGGGAGTTTTATAATCACAGCACATGAGGAATGGTTAAAGTGTCAATGTTTTAAACAAATAGTTATAATCTGTCCTGTAAAAAAAAAAAAAGTGTATCAGGTTTAGTCTGTTGGTTCCAGAGGGCAGATATAAGATTAATATGAAATCATAAAGAGACACATTAGCTAAAATTAAAAACCTTTCCAATAGTTCAGAATGTCCAACGGTGGAATTCATTGCCTTATAAATTACTGAAAAATCTAAGCTATAAGTTATTTATCCATGCATTAGGGGTGTTGTAGTGAGGTATCTGCTCTGAGTTAGATGTTTCTGAGGTGGATGACTGCTCATATTCTCCATGTAATTAAATTCCACAATTTACATTTTTCCCCTCTCACTTCAGAATTCCACTTTTGACCAAAAAGTTCCTGATCTCCAAGTATCATTTAGAGGACTATCTACTAATAATAAATAGGTTCCCCAGCCACTTGGTGGTTGACAACTGGAAAGAAGATGGGATATCTCAGAAACTACTTGTTAGGATAAGCCCGCATCTTCTCTGTTTGAGAGTAGGATGTCAAACAATGAGAAAGAGAGAGGGAAAAAACCAGATGATTATGAATATCCTGTTCACCAACTGGGCAAACCTAACCTTAAAATGCCTCAGGATGTTTAACCTCTATAGTTTATTTTAAAATACTGTGTTTATTTTAGATGCAATTCCATTAGATGTTCAGATCATTTTTACCTATCTCAAACATATTGTGCAGTGATTCATCAGACATCTGTGGAAAGTAAATATACACAGTGTATTTTTAGAGTAGCAAATATGTGTGCATGCATTTATAGTATGAGCAAAATTAAACCTGATCTGAAAAATGTGAATTCATCAGCCCTTACCATTATTTTGATATTTTCACCTTCAGAACCTACAATTCCATTCTACAATTTTCAGATCACTTCCCACCTTTAAATGCCAGACTTAACGAAAAAATTTCCTTTTTTTCTGTACACTATGTGCTAAAGAAGTCCTTCCACAGTAAATGTTGAATGCTGTTAGTTCCTAGTTAGGGCTTTAATAGCTGCTTTGCATTAATGAAAAAATCAGATATCCATCCCAGGGATTCATCTAGGAGATGTTCTATTGATGTGAAAGAGAGTCAAGTTGATTTCTGCTAAAGATGAGAAAACAGTAAAAAGGCTCAAACTGAATGTGGATAATAAAATGACTTGTTTTATCACAAATATTTGCTGCATATGTTTTTGACTTATTTCTTCTAATGGCTTCTCCTGCTCTTCATATAGCTCAACTTCTGATGTATAAACTGTTATGTGTGTTGACAGATAATGGAATAAATAGGATCCCATAATTTTGGTGAGAAGAGAGTTAAACATATAGATATTACTCCTTCATTTTGATTTGTGGTACTCTGCGTTATTTGGATAATTGGAAAGTTTTCTTTTCAGATAAATTAGACTCCCTGGCACAACAAATCAGGGTTTTAATCACTACATCTGTAAAAATAAGGTAAGATGTGGGCAACTAAGAACTTTCTAGCATAGAACTATAATTTTTATTCTCTTTCCTTAAAGTATCAGAAATTTGCAAGCAACCAGCATTTGCTGAATCTAGCCATGCATAGTCTTCAAAAATAGTCTATGTTTCATTTATTTTCAAAATACTTTCCATAACAGCAGGTTTCCATGATGTGAAACATTTACTATAAATGGATAAATTTCATCAGGGAGCTGCTTTAACAGTGTTCTAAATGAATAGAGTAAAAGCATTGCAAAGATATACTCAAAAAGAAGCAATCCTCTTTTTTTAAAAATGTGCTAATTATAAAGCCCAGCTTTATTCTGGGAATTGTACAGATATCTTGTTCAAAGTATGAGTTCTACAGAGAAGGCAGTGACAAAAGATAGAATCTAGAGTAGAGTCAGCTGGATTAGTTCCAGGTAGACTAAGTCTAGTGTAAAAGTAAGACCACCATGGCCAGGAGAATTTACTGTGAAACTGGCACGCAGACTGAGAGTCATGCTGTTTCCATAGTGGAATCAATATTGATGAAAGGTGCCCAGAGCAAGACAGAGGATGGGAGAACCAGAAACTCATGATTGTGATTCAAACATGAAGCAGAAGCAAACTAAAGCCAGAAGTAACAGGAAGGGGGTGATAAGCACCAGCCAGAGCATGTGCGTGAGTCTAAGTCAGAGACACGTATGTTTGCCTGATTCTTGAAGACAGGCAGGAGATAAAAATTCAGGAAGGAAGTCACGTGGCATTTTATTTTGATTTGAATATAAGTAGTCATCACAATCAGTAAATAAAAAGTCATTGTCATCAGTTTGTATAGACACTTAAGAATATTGGATACTCCATATGCAGCTGTAAAAATGAATAAAGATGATCTCTATTAACTGATATGGAGTGATTTTCAGGATGTATTTTCAAGTGCAAAAAGCTAAGTGCAAAAGAATGCTTATAGTATGTCACTTTTCATATTGAAAAAAAGAGTAAATAAGAAAATATGAATATATCTGCTCATTTGTACAAAAGTAATTCAAGTGGCAAAAATCAGAAATGAATGAGATGGATTACCTACAGAGGTAGTGGGAATGGAGTGGAAAGAAGGGGGTAATGGGAGTGGGTTAGAAGAAGAGAATGGGAAGGAGAGACCATCTTTGGGTATACTTTTGTGTATGAGTATAGTTCTGTATCTTAGGATCATATCAATATTTCACAAAAAGAATTTAGCTCACTAAATTCAAACAGGATGTGGGGAGGGGGAACCAGAAATGGAATACATACAGTAACAAATGAGCCTGACTCTATCATGAATGAATAGCATAGTCTCACTGAATGGGTCAGGAAAAATAACTAGATTAAGTGACTTTGTAAAAGAATATTTTGATAAGAAACTGTAAGACTAAAGACAAAAAGAACTGTACAGAAATAATATGCTCCAGTTAGTAAATCTTGTTTCCCTGGTGTATGGATTAACAATTCTGAACCTAACTTACATAGATGTATTTTATAGAAATAGATTGTGAGTAATGAGACACAGGTTTCTCAACATCAGAGAAAGGAGTTACAGATAAGACAAGGGGAAAGGCTAGAATGAACTTTGTAATGTTGGATTGGGATTGGAAGTATCCATTAAAACTCAGGGCTTTTGTAAATAACATGAATAGATAAGGAATAGACGTAAATGTGTGTATGTATGTGTAACTGTATATACAAATACTCTCCAGCTCTAATCACTGAAAAGGCATAAAAACAATAACATTCCAGTAACTATGAGGACAGCAAATACCTAGGTCTTGATTTCTAAATGCAATTCTCCAATAAAAATAAACAGGGATCCTTAAAAAAAAAAAAAAACAATGGTTGATTCTTGCACTGGGAAATTGCTAGGGAAGTACAAGATGAGTCCTGAATATCTTAGACTAAGGAAATGAAGAAAAAATAAAAAAGGAGGAGCTTCCCAGGAGCTGACTTAAAGACACTCCCAATAGTCAAAATTGGGCTAATTTGAGGAATAAAACTAAATAATGATAGCAAGATATTATAGCCAACAAATAAAATAAGTGAGCCTATTTTGATATAAATAATTTAATGCATAAATGAATAAATGGGGTAAAAGGAACATCTCTTCCTTGCAGTAAAATTCCAATTAATAATTACAGGAGAAAATAATAGAAATTCATCATTTTAATATTAATTTAAAATTAATATTAAATTTAATAATATAAATTGCTGTCAAAACAATCAATGGAGGCTAAAATTAGAGGGCAAGTGGCCATCCACACCACCACACCAACCAAACCAGCTAAGCTCAGGACCCCCATCCAAGCCACCTTACCAGCCAGCCCTGCTGTACGTGGGGCTCCCACCATAGTCATGTACAGTGCAGCTGCTGCCACCATAGCATCACACCAGCAGAATTAGCTAGGTGCGGGACCCCACCCATGCCATTGTATTAGCCAGACCAGCAGTGGATGGGACCCACTGCTGACTCTGAAGCAGTAGTCCAACTGGATGAGGGACCCAGGCTGCTACTGCCTGCAACACTGCTCCTGCTGGCAGCCAGACATACCACTATCACTGCCGCTGTACCAGTCAGACTGGCCAAGGTCAGGACCCACCACTGCCACCACATATTCACACAAGAAGAATCACAAACAGAGCCACTGGAAAGAGGTAAGCCAGTGCAGATCCACACCCCAATGAGCCAACTCATGGAGAAAATTACACCCTGAGTGCAGTGAACATGACTGCCTTCACCAAGGAGAGACATGTGCAGAGAATCCAGAGAGTACAGAAACCCAGTATAGCCAAATATTGTACAAAAGAAAATTACCAGCCACCACCAACTGATTCCCCAACCAAGGGAAGCGAGGACCCAGGAAAAGCCTTGACCTATAGGAACAAGGAAGGAGAAACATCATCCAGGGTCACCCATTCAAGCTGAGGAGATACAGTATACCCGGTGCACCCATCAGGGTCAGGGGACACTAGGCAGGAAGCCAGCCAAAGAGTGACAAGGAACCAAGGCACGTTGCCCAAGATTTGAGAGCTAGCCCACATCCTCGATGTCTCAACTAACCTCAACAAGAAATCACTAAGTGCCCCAGTACCTATACCATGGAGGTACTCACATACAACTTCAACATTGAATATGGCAGAAGTACTCACATGGAGACTACAGTACTGAGTCTTCCCAGAATTAATACTAAAACACACTACTCAACTGTCAAAATAAAACACATTTACAGGAGGAAATCTCCCTCCTCAAAGCCCACTCTGGAGTAATAGAAAAAGCAACTGCTCTACTGGATGACTAAAAATCATGGTAGAAAAACTAGAAATATGCAAAAACAAATAAATAGGGCACCACCAAAGGAATACAATAATTCTCAAGTGCCAGACGCCATAGAACAAGAAACCCTTGAAATGTCTGAAAAGGAATTTTAGTAACAAGCTTAAACAAACTCAGTGACATACAAGAAGACTCAGACAACACAATGAAATGAGAAAAATATCCAGGACTTGAAGGAGGAAATTTACAAAGAGATAAATTCCATAAAAAAGAATGTAGAAGAGCTCTTGGAACTGAAAGATCCATTAAATGAAATAAAAACTACAATTGAGAGTGTAGACAGCAGGCTAGAGCAAGAGGAAGAAAGAATTTCTGATCTCAAAGACAGTCTTTTTTAAATAACCCAAGCAGAAAAAAGAATTTTTAAAAATGAGGAATATCTAACAGAGCTAGCAGACAAACTTAAGCATACAAACATTCATATCATGGGTGTTCCAGAGGGGGAGGAGAAAGGAAAATGCATTGAAAACATATTTAATGAAATAATAGTGGAAAGCTTCCTGGATATTGGTAGAGACATGGACTTCCAGATCCAAGAGGTTCAAAGGCTCCCAAGTAGATTCAATCCAAAAAGGTCTTCTTTAAGATACATTGTAGTCAAATTGTCAAAAGTCAAAGACAAAGAGAATCCTAAAAACAGCAAGAGAAAAGCATCAAGTCACCTATAAGGGAATCTCAATCAGACTGACAGCAGATTTCTCAACATAAATTCTACAGGCCAGAAGAGATTGTGATGATATATTGAAGTGCTAAAAGAAAAAACTGCTAGCCAAGACTACTTTACACAGCAAAGGCTATACTTCAGAAATGAAGGGGAAATAGTGTATTTCCCAGACAACAAAAGCTGCAGGAGTTCACCATCACATGACCATTCTACAAAAATTCCTTAAGGGAGTCCTGCACCAGGAAACCAAAAAATGATAATCACAATCATGAAGACACTAGAAAGAACAAACACCACTGGTAGAGCAGATATACAAACAAGAAAGAGAAAGAAACTATACCATAACACCTCATAAAACTGATGAAAACTGAAGACAAACAACAAAAGGGGAAGAAAGGAAAAAAAGATACTTAAATCACCCATAGGAAAAGCAATGGAATGTCAGGAGCAAGACAATACCTCTTAATAACAACCCTAAATGTAAATGTATTAAATTCCCCACTCAAAAGGCACAGGCTGACTGATTGGATTAAAAAACTAGACCCAACTATATGCTGTCTTTAAGAGACTCACCTCACCCATAAGGACAAACACAGACTAATAGTGAATGGGTGGAAAAAACATATACCATGTGAATGGAAACCAAAAACAAGCAGGAGTAGCTATTCTTAGATAAAATAGACTCTAAACCAAAGATTATAAAAAAGAGACAAAGAAAGTCATTATATAATGATAAAGGGATCTATTTAGCAAGAAGGTATAACAATCGTAAATATATATTCACCCAGCACCAGAGAACCCAGATATATAAAATAAATACTATTAGATCTAAAAAAATAGATAGATTCCAATACAATAATAGTTGGGGACCTGAACACCCCTCTCAGTATTTGACAGATCATCTAGGCAATAAACCAACGCAGAAATAGGGGATTTAAACTGCACTTTAGACCAATTCAACTTGGCCGATATCTACAGAACATTTCATCCAACAACTACAGGATATATATTCTTCTCATCACCATATGGAACATTCTCCAGGATAGACCATGTTAGGTCACAAATCAAGTCTCAGCAAATTTTAAAAAATCAAAATCATTTCAAATATCTTTTCAGAACACAATGGATTGAAACTAGAAATCGATAATAAGTGAAGCTCTGGAAACTACAAATGCATGAAAATTAAGCAAAATAATCCTGAATGACCCATGGGTCTAAGGATTTAAACAGAAAATCAAAAAAAAAATCTTGAAACTAATGAAAATAAAGATACATCATACCAAAACCTGTGAGATACTGCAAAAGCAGTACTAAGAGGGAAATTTATTGCAATAAATGCTTACGTCAAAAAAATAGAAAGATTTTTAATAAAAAACTTAATGCTACATCTGAAAGAACTAGAAGAACAAAAACAATACAACCCCAAAATTAGTAGATGGAAAGAAATAAGATCAGAGCAGAACTAAATGAAAGAGAGACCCCCCAAATAACAAAAAAGATCAAGGAAACAAAAGTTGGTTTTTGAGATGATAAACAAAATAGACAAATAATTAGCAAGGCTAACTACAGAAAGAAGAGAGAAGACTCAAATAAGAAAAATCAGAAATGAAAAAGGAGACATTACAATTGATATCACAGAATTACAAAGAATCATTAGAGACTATTATAAACAACTATATGCCAACAAATTTGAAAATCTGGAGGAAAGGGATAAATTTCTGGACACATACAAATCACTAAAACTGAAACAAGAAGGCATAGAAACTCTAAACAGACCAATAACAAGCAACAAGATTGAAGCAGTAATCAGCAGTCTCCCAACAAAGAAAAGCTCAAGACTGGGTGGCTTTACTGGTGAAATCTACCTAACACTTAAAGAGAAATCAATACCAATTCTCTTCAAACAATTTCAAAAAATTGAAGCACAGGCTATTCTCCCAAACTCATTTTATGAGGTCAGCATTACCCTGATACTAGAAACAGACAAAATACAACAAAAAAGAAAACTATATGCCAATATCTTTGATGAACATAGACACAAAAACTCAACAAAATATTAGCAATCAGAATTCAGCAACACATCAAAAAAATTATACACAATGATCAAGTGGGATTCATCCCAGGGAAGCAAGTATGGTTCAGCATATGCAAGTCAATAAATGTGATATACCATGTCAACAAAATCAAGGACAAAAATCATATGATTATATCCATAGATGCAAAAAAAGATCATTATCAAAATTTAACATCCCTCATGATAAAGACTCTTAGCAAATTAGGTATAGAAGGAAAGTATCTCAACACAATAAAAGCCATATACAACAACAAACCCACTGCCTATATCATGTTGAATGGGGAAAGCTGAAAGCTTTTCTCTTAACTGGAGGAAGACAAGGATACCCATTCTCAGCATTCCTATTTAACTTAGTATTAGAGGTACTAGCCAGAGCAATCAGGCAAGAGAAAGAAAGGGTATCCAGATTGGAATAGACAAAGTCAAACTATCCGTTTGCACTTGATATGATCCTATATATAGAAAAACCTAAAGACTCTACCAAAAAACTCAGAGCTGATAAATGATTTTAGTAAAGGTGCAAAATGCAAAAATTAGTACCATTTTAATACTCCAATAATGAACTAGCAGGAAAAAAAATCAAGAAAGTAAGCCCTTATACAATAGTTGCCAAAAACATGAAATGCTTAGGGATCAATTTAACCAAGGAGATGAAAGATCTTTACAAGAACAACAAATCACTGCTGAAAGAAATGAAAGAGGATACCATATGATGGAAGCACATTCCATACTCTTGGGCTGGAAGATTAACATTGTTAAAATGTCCATACTACCCAAAGTGATCTACAGGTTCAATGTAGTCCTCATCGAAATACCAGTGGCATTCTTCACAGAAATAGAAAAAACAATCGTAGCATTCATATGGAAAAACAAAAGGCCCCAAATACCCAAAGCAACCCTGGGGGGAGCAAATAAAGCCAGAGTCATAATACTCTGACTTCAAACTATACTACAAAGCTATAGTAATCAAAACAGTGTGATACTGCCATGAAAACAGACAATTGGACCAATGGAACAGAATAGAGAACCCAGATATTAACCCATATACTTATAGCCAATTGATCTTTGACAAAGGCAGCAAGAACATACATTGGGGAAAAGACTGCCTCTGTAATAAATGGTGCTAGAAAAACTAGACATACATATGTAGAAGAATGAAAGTGGATCTGTATTCCTGCCATATACGAAAATCTATTCAAAATGGATTAAAGACTTAAGTACAAGACCCAAAACCATAAAACTGCTAAAGGAAAACATATGAGAAACACTTCAGGAAGTAGGACTGGGCAAAGCTTTTTGAAAAAGATTCCCAAAGCACAGGCAACAAAAGAAAAAATAAACAGATAGGATTATATCAAACTGAAAAGTTTCTGCTTGGCAAAAGAAACAATTAATGGAGTGAAAAGACAACCTATAGAGTGGGAGAAAATATTTGCAAACTATGCATCTGACATGGCATTAATATCCCAAACATACAGAGAACTCTAACAACTCACTTGTAAGAAAACAAGTAACCCTATTTAAAATGGGCAAAGGAGCTGAATAGACATTCATCAAAGGAAGAAATACAAATGGCCAATAAGCACATGAAAAAAAGCTCAACGTCACTCAGCATCAGGGAAATGTGAATAAAAAACACATTGAGATATCTCACCCCTTTTTGACTGGCTATTATCAAAAAGACAGAGAATGACAAATGCTGGCTAAGATGCAGAGAAAGGGGAACCCTCCTCCCCTTTGGGAGCTAAGAAAGAAAGAAAGTGGGAGTTAAGAAAGGAAGGAAAACAGAAAGAAAGAATCACAATAATACATGCAACTTTAAAAAAAAAGAGAACAGAACTGTGGTTATTAATTAGAAGTGGGAAAGGAGGGGGGTTAGTGAGAAATTAGTTAAGGGTCACAAAGACTGATTATGTTTTATAAACATGAGTATACTAATTATCCTGATTTTACTACCACATATTGTACACATGTATTGATATTCAAATGTGTACCCCATGAATATATATAATCAATTTTGTTTCAATAAAAAAAACTGTCAAAAGATAAGCAGGCAAAAGTACGATGAGAAACAACATTTTTGCATACTTTAAAAGTATTTCACCATGAAATACTAATTTAAAAAGGAAAAATAGAAATTTTACAACAGGGAAACAGCAAAAATCACCAACTTAACATCATTAGCAACAAGTTATATCATCATCATGTACTTACTGATATGATACATTGAGAAAGTCATAGTTTTATTTCCAAGTATTCTTGTCACTCATGCATAACCTCAATCTAATCCTGAAAAAAAAAAAAAAACCCCAAATTTAGGGACATGCTAACACTAAATAAATAGTACTCTTCAAATGTGTCACAGTCGTCCAAGACAAAGAAAAACTGAGAAATAATCCCAGAATGTAAGGTAATGAAAAGACCTGACATCTAAATGCAATGTGGGGTCTGGAGTTAGATTAGATCTTTGATCAGAAAAATGACACTCGCAGGAAAATTTTTAAAATTCTAATAAGTTGTGTAGACCAGTTAACAATACTGTATCAATGTTAATCTATATTTATGTAATTATGCCAAATGTATGCAAAATATTTTTGCTAGGGGAAGCTAAATGAAGAGTACACAGGCACTCTGTATTATTTTTGCAATATTTTAATGTCTAAAATTATTAATTTAAAATAAAAGAAGCAAAAAAGCCAATATTAATCCAAACCATGAGCATCTCAAGTAGCATAACAGAAAACCATTTTAATAAATGTAATATTAAATTGAACTTTTCCACTCACTGATCTACCACATCAGGGCTTGATTATCCATTAATTTGGCAAAAACCTTGGTCTACTGAATGCTTTCCTAAACTCTGTAACCATTTAACTGAAAAGTTTACCAACATGGAAACAGCACTTTCATCGGAGTAATTTTTTTCCCTTCAGACTTTTCGGCACAATATTACACAGAATGTGTCCAGTTGGACTAGGTGAGGTTGTGGATTGCTTGTAGTTTCAGTCTTATGACAAGGAAAATGTCTGATTCAATGTCTTCTGAGATTATTGAAAGGCTCTGGCATGAAAGCTGTTATTTAGGTAGTTTGACCGAATGACAGTCCCTCCCTATTTAGGAAGAAGACTGTGACAGAGATAATCTGACCAACTAAATGGGTCCTGACTACCACTGAGGTAATTTTTTTCTTGTCTCTATTAAACATAGCTTCAAAGGTTATGTAAGAAAATTTCACCTTCTACCCATACAAAGTTGCTGGACATCTTCCAGGATGTTCCAAATACCATAGCCATGATCCAGACAGACATTATACTCTCAGATGTAGCATTGCTATAATGAAGAAATGTATTTTCTGAAAATTATTCTACAGAATGATGGTTTTAAGGGATGTTAAATGGTGTTCAATAAAGGAAGAGGGAGAGAGCTTTCAATTGTAAACATACCAACAAAAAAAGATAAAATATTCAGGTATTTGACTGTCCTTATAAAAAACAAAACAAAACAGAATTTAAAATGTCACCTTTAGTATTTAATTCCTAATTCAGATACCTAAATTCAGATGTAATTCAGATGTACCTAAATTCTGAAGATATCTGATTACACTAAATAAAGAATTGATTAAGTTTAGGGAATGCCTAGTTAAAATTTTTTCTTTAACACATGAAGTCTCAAATTCTTACTTGTCTTCAAATTGCATCATGTGTTTTCAGGACAAAGGAAACAGTATGTAGCGTATCACAAACTGACTTAACCACATCCATCACCAACACCTACCCTTTTTTCTCAGAGCATCTTTAAGGGCTAGAATTCTCTGGAAGGCATTTTGGGAAATAGTATATTACATAACAACAAATCAATCACCAAGTAATCTTCAAGTATAATAAATAACAATAGAAAAATAAAGAACAATAGAAAAACTTGTAAGCAACTTTTTTGCTTACAGTTGTGCTGGGAAAGTAAAGTTTACACTTAAACATTGGTAAGAGATCAAATAATGACAAAATATTATAATGCCAAATAGTATGGTTCAGATGATCACCTCAGAATCAGTGAAGGAGGTCAAGGAGGGGAGACTCCAGCTGAGCTTCGATGTGTGAGTTTTGCATAGGTAGAGAGCAGAATTGCATATAGAATGCTCCGTACACAGTAGGTGTTTACTAAAGGCTTGTTAATTAACAACCAGCCTAAACTGTACAGCCCTCCGAAGAATCAGGGCCTGGCTCGATCTGGAGAGGAGCCATTGGTAAACTTTCCGTCTGGCAACGATGCAGTGGAGAAGCCACTTTGAGGAGACTGCCCAAGTACTTCTCCAGCAACCTGCAGTGAGACCATTCAGGATGTTATGCTTGTGCTGGAATTCTTCCTTCAGACATGATAACTTGGCTGGAATGGTAAAGGGCTTGAGGGTGCAGTCTATCATCTCCGTCTGTCTCAAAGAGCATGTATTAATATCTCCCTCCTAAGAAAGAACTAGCCTATCAAGTTACGAACATAGTCTACTTCCTACTTTCTACTCAATCAAAAACACTGAGTAGGTCATATACACAAGGCACTATGGCACGTTTTAGAAGAGGTAGAAATACTTCTACCAATTTATCTGGAATAAAGGAGGCCCATATACAGTTTGTTAAAGCTTTCTTCAGTGTATGACTTATATCTTGTCCATTTCTGTATTCCATTGCCAAACATTGAACATAGTGTGTACTCAGTAATTATCTTTAGTCTTAATTGACTAGGACATGGTTTAAGTAATATGCTCAGAAAACAGGAGCATTATCATCAGATCATAAACGATTAAATGTTTAAAATAAACTTTGGGAATTCTGGCAACATGACAAACTAAATAAACACTGACAGGAGCCTCTTCTAAACATTAAAAACAAACTGAAAAACACTAGATAATATTAATATGGAAGATGGAAAGCAGGAAATCGAAGTTGAAACTGTTGTAATAATTTTTATGGTTCAGGAGGAATTTAGAGATATAAAGTAGCTTTAGAGTTTGTAACTAATGTATAGGTGGCAAAAATATAAAAGCAGAATCATACTATCTTTACAAATTCCAAAGCTGTAAAGGGGAAAAAAAAAAGAAGAAATAAAGTACAGTAAATCAATTCCTCACAAAAAAGATAAAGGAAAGGAAATCAATCAAATGAATTCCAACTAGAAAACAGTTTTAAAGAATGTGGTAGACATTAGCATATGTCAGTAATCACAATATATAGAAATGGATTACTTTGCCTTTTAGTGACAAAGATTCTCGAGTGGGTTAGAAAAGAAAATCCAGCTTATACTTTTATAACATAAAAAGTTGTGAAAAATAAATCTGTTGATACAGAAAAGTTGAAACAGAAGGATGATACCTACGTGCATGTGTGCATGGGTGCATGTGCTTACCACACTAACATGCAATTTCAGTGAAATACTTAGCCAAAGAGCCCTGTGGTAGGCTTATTGTCATGCAAAATATATTTAGGTTAAAAATAATTATTGGTTTTAGGAGGGTTGTTAATGATAAAATAAAAAACTCACTAGGAAGCTATAACATTCACGAATCTGTATGTGCCTGTCAACATGGCATTTTAATATATGTCTTCATCTTTCTTGGTCTGCTTGTGATGCTATACCAAAATAGGTGAGAATAGGTAATTTAGAAATAATAAAACTTAATTTCTTACAGTTCTGGAGGCTGTGTAGTTCAAGATCAAGGCTGTAGCAAGTTCATCTTAATAAGTAACAAAATGAAAAAGATAAAATTTACTGTCTTTATAAAAATACAAATTTAGAAAAAGTCAAAATGTCTCCTTTAATCTTCAGTTCTTAACTCAGGTACCTAAACATAGATGTTAATTTCTAATAATTACATTTGATTGCATTAAACAAAGGATGGGTAATATACAGATGGTTTCCTTTGATCCCTTCTAAAAGTGCAGGTATTTATCAAGCTGTCCCTATAACTTTGATATACCTAGTATTGTGCATTATAAAATATTATTAATATTTGTAAATAAATTACTCTGGAATATGTACTCTCAGAAATCTTAGGCCCTCAGTTATCAATAAAGCTGTTGAAGTAATCAGGACTTTTCATTAAAAGTTAGGACTTGGTAGTATAAATATACTTATTTTTTCATTGTCCAGACCCCTCTATGAGAAAAGGGACCTTGTTGGTCTTATTTAACACTTTATCCCATCACCTAAAATACAAGTGAAATAAATATTACTTCAATGAACAAATGAAAGAACTAAAAAGTAAATAAATATATAAGTTGCACTGTTCTATTCAAAGATGGATATTTTATTTACACAAAAAGGTTCCTGAGATTTTCAGAGGCCTTTTGATTAGGTTTCTGATCATTGATGGCAAATTTTAAGTATAAAGAAGAATCAGGAGGACTTTTCAGAATGTGCTGAAAGTTCCCCTGTTCCCAGAGTAGGTGACATTTCTAAAAAAAACCAAAATATAGTCAGGATCTTTTAAAGGTAGAAGGAGAAGTTGGTTGCACTATGTGGGCTTGAACCCAGAGCTGTGGTGCAGGTTTTAATTGTCAGTCTCTAAAGCATTTGTCCAGGACTACATAGCAATAGATTCTTTCTGGGTACTACTAGCCTGAAACCAGAGAACACTGACTACAATGTCCATTCTTTGACTCCAGCTTTGAAGACCTCTTGGAAACTATATTTTGAATCTGTACCTAAACTCTAGCCTCCTTTTTGTGTTTCTTACTTGACCCGAGCCTGAGCCATCACCTCAAAACCAAGTTCCTGCCTCTTTCAACTTTAACGGTGTTCAACTTAGCCTTTAGTAAGATCCTCTGCCTATACTCAGTCTCCCTAGCCCCCACAAGAGCCCAATTTGCTCTGGCTTTAGAAAGGAGAAAGAGAGAAAGCAGAAAATTTAGACATGAATATTTATTTCCTTGGGTTAAGCACCACAATTTCCCAGAAATTTTTATTTAAATCAGAAAAGCACAAGGAATATTAAGATGAAAAAAAAAAAAAAAACCCATTATACCCTTATTTGAAAGAATCATTTATATGGCTTTCCTTCAAGGAAAAAAGGACTAACATAGAAATAGATTTCTGGTCATCCAGGAAGTAAGGGACACTAGAAAATTAAAAATAAATAAATAAAATAAAATAAAGTGCACAGAAAGAGAGATGAGGACTCCAAAATTGTTGTTTATTTAAATACATTTTCCCTGAGTTCATATATGTGCAGAATTTGAATGCATCTGAAGCCTTTCAGTGCATCTTCTAGGCCCCAATTCTATTCCAAGTAAAGTTTGCAGACTTAAAACACAGTATTTAATTTTATTTGGAGCAGAGGAAATCAGACCTTTAACAGCTCTATTCTTATCTGGAAAAGAGAAACAATATTTTTCAGTATTTGTATTTTATCATGTCTTACTGCAAGTCAGATAATATAAAAACTCTCTTTTTTTTGTATTTTTCTGTCTCCTGAATATATAAAACCCCACTTTACTAAAGACAACTAATTTATCTTTACGACATAAAATGTGGCTTTTTATAACTGCAAAAAAGTATATACATCATTTAAAACTAAAATAAGAAAGTCTATGTATGAGCAATGAATATAATAAACATGTTTAAATGTAAATGTAAGACACAAACCTCAGACAATGAGCCTACATGAACACTGTGATATTTAGACATTTGTCAGACAGGCTTTTTCTGTTGTGACTGCCAAATGAATGTTATATATAGAGGGACTGTCTTTGGAAGCTAGACTTCCTTGCCCAATTTCCTTTACTCTGAATACAACTGTAAGGCATTTCAATGTGTGGGAAGCATTTGTGGTACAGAGTTGGAAAACATTCAAGCGTAACGTACCAAAACAGTCAAATGCTTGCAAATCCAATATGCTCATCCATAGTGATTCATTCTCTACTTAAAACACGTTTTCAAAGTCCAGGACAATCCAACCTGTATGGTTAACAAAAGCCTTTTGCTTTTGACCTTCTTACGGATGAGATTAAAAAGAAAATATACTGAATCTAAATTTTAACAATTTACAGTTCTAGAAAATGTTTTTGTTCATTTTCCTATGTGAGACAAAAATTAACTGTAATCATATCTTTGCATGTTCTGTAACCTTTGTTCTTATTCTTTTTATTCCTGTTTTGTATAAAGCTACAAGATGAGAAACCAGCAATGCGACTTTCTGCATAAAAGAAAGCAGTGGCTCACAGAATTCTTGCTTTAATTTGACTAATATTCTCAGTGTGAGCTCCATTATATCCAGCTGGAAATTATCTTTGAAAGATCTTTGGATATGACAAATGTGTGTGAATTTTAAATTTGTGAAAACAAAGCAACAATATTATTGATGATTCATCATTTATGGCAAAATCTTGACAATGTTTTCCTTCATAATTTTTAGGCAACCATGGCTGTAAACAAGTATGTCTTCTCCCATACTCAGCTCATGCTTTGCTTTCGAGGATCACTAGTTTGAATTACTCTACCCTAACAGAAGTATGTTTAATATGTCTTCTTTCATTTTTGATTATGTCTAGTGAGATAGTTGGTGGAGTGCATATTTTTGAACAGCATAAAGTACACATTTAGAAGAAAGAAGAAACATGAAAAAGTGGGAAACTTGAGGAATATTAGCACTCTGGCAATATCTACTTTGCTAGTGCTATGCCAGAAAGCATTCTAATACTCCTGACAGCCATTAGAGCTCTTATAAAAGGTATGAAGAAAAAATCATAATGAAACTTGGACAATGTTTTAATTTTGGAATTTTATTAACTTTTCAAACATAATAGATATTGCAAATATTAAACTGAAAATTTCTTTCAGATCTGACCAAATAAAGTAAAAACAAATATGAGTAGAGTGAGAGAATTTTTTTAAAGTTAAAGTAATTTTTAAAAAGTTAAAATCTTCCATACATTTAAAACAACAACAACAACAACAACAAAAAATGGTGTGTTTGTAATAAGCTCCTTTCAAAACATTGGGGAATTAGAGAATGGAAACACACAACCCTAATAATATTCTAATCCAAGTAAAGTCCTTGTATAGCATTATATGTAATCTTTTATAGCATTATATCTATATAGCATTATAATCTTTTAGAGCATTATATGTAATGACCTACACATTTTTTAATGATTGTAAGCAAAAATGAAAAAAGTTAGTTCTTAAAAGGTATGGAAATGCAAATGCTTTTCTAGGTTATGTTACAAAACATAGTCACTTTCTTTCACAACCTTTCCCTGTTTTATAAATGCACTTGAAAGTTTTTACTTATTTCATTCAGATGCTTCTTTAAAAAATGCAACCAATCTAAAAATATCCATAAAATATAAAGCACTATAATGAGCATATGAAAAAAGATAGACAGTCAAAGAGAGAAATGGCCAAAAGACTTAAACAGGTACCTCAGAAAAGAGGATATCCAAACAGCCAATAATCACATAAAAAGGTAATCATTAGTCATCATAAAAATATCAATTATAACAACAATTTTACAGTACTACAAAAAACCCTCAGAATGTCTAAACTGAAAAAGATAGGCATGATCAAGTTTCAGTCAGAAAAGTTAGAACACTTTAGAAAAGTGTTTGGCAGTATCTACTAAAGCTGAACAATACCTATGACCCAGCAAATATCATTCTCTCTCTATAACTATTAGAACTTCATTCTACACCCAAAAGACATGTACAAGAATGTTCATAACAGTATCAATAGTAAGAGCCTCTATAGGAAACTGCCAAAATGTCCATCGATCATAAAATGAGTATATAAATTGTGGCATATTAATACAATGAAAAGTTTATGCAGTAAGGAAAATGAAGGTAATGCAATATGCAACAATATAAGTGAATCTCACAAATATGATATTAAGCTAAAGAAGTCAGACACCAGAGTGAATATTGTGTGAATCTATTTACATTAAGTTCAAAAACAGGTCTACATTATTTATGATTTTACAAGTCAGAATAGCGGTTAGCCTTGTCAGAGGTGATAATAGGAGGGTGTTCCAGATTTCTTTTAGGGTGCTGATTATCTATCTTTTGGGGTGTTTTCTATCTGAGGACCAGTAATATGGATGTGTTCACATGAAAATTTATCAAGCCATACACGTATGATTCAGGAGGAATAAAGTTATCTTCAATAATAATTTTTGTATGAAAAGTTATTATAAGTGCCCAGAGAAGGATTTACACCTGGGTGGGATCTAGGAACGTGTTTAAACAGAATTTTATTTTTGAGAATTTTATATGAGTAATGTTTTGGTCTGTTTTGTGCTGCTGTAATAGAATGCCACAGACTGGATGATTTATAAAGAACAGAAATGTATTTCTCACAGTTCTGGAGGCTGAGAAGTCCAAGATGAAGGTGCCAGAAGATTTGGTTGTCTGGTGAGGGCTGTATCCTCTGGAGGGGAGGAATGATGTGTCCTCACATGGGAGAAGGTGGAAGAGAGCAAGCTAGCTAGCCAGCTGAACATCCGGTGAAGCCTCTTTTTTATGGTCCTTCATTCCATCCACAAGGGAGGAGCCCTTATGGCCTAATCACCTCTTAAAGGTCCCACTTCTTAATACATATCACACCAACAACTGAATTTGGAAGGGACTCATTCAAACCATAGCCAGTAGATCTTTTAGTTGAATTCCACCCTCTTTTTAAAAAATTAACATATTCATTATTACAAATCATGATTTTTCTTTATGCCCTTTATCGACCTGTTCCTCCTCAAACCCCCTCACTTCCTCCCCCTCATCTCTAATAACATTAGGTTTGTTCACTCCTGAAAGTTCAATGAATTGTTGTGGTCTCACTTGTTTTGTGTGTTAAGAAGGAAGGTGTGTGTGGGGAGAGAGAGAGAGAGAGAGAGAGAGAGATTTGCACTGTTTTTTGACTTGGATTTCCCTCTATTCTGTTCATGTCACTGGAGTGGCTGGAGGCATTTGAGGATCCAGCTAGAAGGAAGTTGAGTTAGATACATCCAGTTTATTTCAAATTGAATAGATTTATGTGGTTTGCATTCATGTCCATGTACAGCTACATTATTTGTTGCTGTCTTTGTGTAGGAATGGCTTCCAGGAATACTTTGTGAGCCCATGTATATTGTAAAACAATAAATCAGAACTAGGGATCTTAAGGAGAAAAGAAAGTGTCTATAACCCTCAGCACTGGAAATATGGAATTAATGGAGGATAAACACAATTTGAATATACAGACCAAAAACTATCCTATGGAAAATTCTTCCAACCACTAAATGTGTTAAGTTTCAAGTGGAGGATTTAACTTTGATGCCTAGTTGAAATAGGAGTTCTCTCCTGTCAGAAATATATTTTCCAAGGTGAAATATATATTTATAAAAGCAACATATTTTAATGGGAATCAGACAAAGTAGAACTTAACAGTATTCCTGTGTTTGTAGGGAACAAATTTATAGCACTACTAAAAACACTGAGCATGTCTGTGTGTAACACCCCACGTTTTATATACCTGGACTATCAATAATAAAAACAGATTTTGATCAACCATGGGTAGGAAAAGACTAAGTTATTTCTTTATTCTTTTTATAGAAAATGTCACGATGAATTTGTTGCTGACAGGCAGAGAACGGATGGAGCCAAAATAATGTACAGAAAAAAGTATTTAACCAATAAATACATGGTTGTTTTGTTTTCTGGATTTTGTGATCTAAATGGTATTTGTCTAAGCTTTTATATTTGTAATTTTTCATTTCTCCTTTTATTATAATAATTCATTTTTATACCTATTTTTGTATTTGTAGTTTTGAGCTTTTTTTTTCTTAAAGAGAGCATCCCTAAGTTGTATAATATTCTGGTACAGTAAAACCCAATTCTGCATTTGGAGGTTCCACTGTTCTTACTTCCTTATCTAGTTAAAACCTTTCCTTTCTTCTTTTTTTTTCTCTTCTACAATAGCTTCTCAGGCAGTGTCTGTGTGACCATTTTCATTGAACTATTAAGTTTATTAACTAGTTACTATAGGCAGATGACAAGAAAGTGGAGGACATATGTTGAAAACAAACTTCAGTTTATTGGTGCTTATAAAAGGGGTATTGATACAAATGGCTGGGAAGGGCATGAGTCTTTCAGAGAGTCAGACAGTCCCATCTCCACTGGGTAGCAAAGCCTCCTTCTTCCAGTGCCCATGTACCTTCTCTAGTCGAGTAGTTTGGAGGCAGCACCTTGGCACAGACTAACCCTTAGTTAAAGCCCAGTTCAGATGTTACTGGTTATATGGCTGTTGGCATGTGTAAATCCCCAGCCCTCAGTGTTCTCATATATAAGTAGAGATGACAATGGAATTAAACGAGAGAAGATTTGGGGAAGAAGATGCTAATTTAAGTTTAAGTTCTGGAGAGGAGAAAATTTGTCAGAATGCTTTCTGTTTTATTTCCTCTTTACATGCAAGGATATTTGCAAAGTACTTAGCTCAATGTCTAGGATATAGAAAACAAATTATTGTATATTATTTGGTGAAATTATTTTAAATAATGCACTTAAAATTAAGATAGGATAGAATAAAGTGACTTTCAAATAGTTTGACAATTATTCATAATATTTTAATAAAATAATTATGTGAATAGGTGATTCATGATTTGATACTACATAAGGCAGAAAGCAATAATTAATAATAATAGTAGATCTATTATTATAATTTAATGGAAATGCTTTTTTCAGCTTCAGGGTGAGCCCTGAAAAGTCTCAAGCTACAGAAAACTTCCAAGGTTTGCTTGTATCTCTTACCTTTATTTTAAATTCAAATTCAAGTAATTCAATATTGAAACTTGTTTTTCAACTGTTCCTAATATTCTTTTACTAATGATAAGGACTAATGAGAAGAAAATCACTAAAACAGTCATAAATATTTGTTAACTAAACCGAACAAGAAGAATACTATGGAAAGTATGATGTACTTTGGATTCCAGTTAAAATTAAACAAGACAACTAAATTTAAAGTCCTTGGCTGGTAATTTACCTGCTCCATGTCCTGGAGGTCATGGACCAGCAGTCTAAGCCCTAAAGTCCTGGAAAATCCAAAATCTGTGGAGGCTCCCTCAACCACCTGCTGCTTTGTCATCCCTGACTATTTACAATGATTACCCCATAGCATCGCTTTTATTCCCCTTATGCAGAGAAAAGTGTAAAAAGCTTCACAATGCTCTTTGCAGCAAGTGTTCTGGATTCTGATAAAACATTTTCAACGTTTCCCTCTGAGGAATGACAGCAGCCAGCACTCTGTGTACATGCTTTCGTTTCCATGTCTCTTCAGAAAAATGCAAGATGCTTCTTGGGAGAAAGGTTTCTTTTTCAGCTTGAAGCTTTTTTTTTTTACACCATCTCCATCTAGAATCATCCCTCCTTGTAAGTACACAAGCCAAATGCAACCATATTACAAGTACTATTTTAAAACTCTATTTTTAAAAAATCTTCATCTATATCTATGTCTAGGAGAACTAACATTTTCCTTCCTTCCTCCTTATTCTCATTTCACACAGAGGAAAAAAAGGAAAGGGGAATAACAGATCTGCAACATAACCAGGGGCACTTTAGACAAGCCCAAGTATAAAACGGCCCCGCCCACTTCCTCCCCTCCCACCTTCTCTTTTACAAGAAGCCTCCTGGTTTTGGAGAAAATGCCACATGCACAGAACTCTCTATTCCCATGACCCAACTCAATCCCCACTCCAGAATTACATCACCCAGCGCTTGGTGCCAACATACCGATATATGCTCTACCACCCACACCTGGTGCTGTCCCCTTTTCAGGGCAGCCCTGGGCTGCCTGCTACTTTGACCACAGCCTAGCAGATTTTCTTCCTTTAATAAAGCTTGAATGGTACCTCGCATCTCAGCTCACTTTCTTTCAGGGAACAGTTTGGGAGCACTCTTAGCATATGTAGTTTATTTTATTCTTACAATAATTCTTGAAGGTATGTATCATTATAGGGCAGGATCTGAAGGACAGGGATTTAAGATGCAAACATACAGCCACCACTTCTGAGGTCCTAAATGGAAGTCCTCATGGACCTCATCAAGTATGCCCAGGCAGTTGTGGAGTAGCCCATATATGCACAAATAAATCAGGAATACTTTCAAACTATATCCTTAAAATCCAACCACAAATTTACTTTTCAACATTTGTAATAGAACCTAAGTTTATCCTGCTTAAAGTCCTACAGACTTTAATTATTATATTAGATAATCTGGTAGCTGAAATAAGTTACAAATTGGTACTTGCTTGTAAAAAGTGAGAGAGGGAGATTGAGACTCTACAAATATGTATTACCTCTGGAACCCTTATAAATGCAGAGGAATTATTTCACTTGCTCTTGGGCACAGCTAAGAAGAAAAGTGACAGAACTTGTGTTTGAACACAGATTTTAAGAAGTCAAGTGCAGTGTTCTTTTCCTTTTACTTCTCCTATATAGTAAATTCAGAGGACAAAAATAGAAGATAATTTGAAATGTTATCTCTCTCTCATTCAGAAATAGTGAAACCCAACTAAACTCTCTCCCATGAAAGAATACCTGCTAAAATTCTAAATATTCTCAGAAGCATAATTCACTATCATTTATTAAATAACCACTAAGCTTGATACTAGGTGTTTCATCTACATTTCCATACTACTCTGGAAAACAGTCCTTGTTGGTAATGTTAATGCTGGTAAATAACTACTATTTGTTTCATGCTTTCTATGTTTCAGGAATTATTCTAAGAGATCAACACATACCTACTCACTGTATATTCATCAACAAAGCTAGGGGGTACATAGTATTTTCATATTTTGCCATCTGAAGTTAAAATAAATGAGGCTCAAAGGTTATATAACTTAGTCAAGGTCACCTTGTTAATGGCAGAGGCAGGAGAAGAAATCTAGCTGTCTTGTAAAGTCTGTACACTAAACCACTATGCCATACTGACTCTGTTATTAGCAGCATTTGCCATTTAACAAATGAGGAAATTTAGGACAGGGAAGTTCAGAAAGATACCCTCAATCATGATGATGTTTAATAGAGGAATAGGTTTTTCTGACACCAAATTCTGAGTGTTTTCCTTATTGCTTGTAATTTCAGTTTTGTGACTAAGTACACATGGGACCTCGGATCACTCATTCACCTTCCCTCATCCTTGATTTTCACCATAGATCAGAGAAATTATCATCTTCTCTGCTTTCCATACATGTCACTTAGTGTGAACTTCAGAAAATATAAAATGTCATAGAGATGTAAACATTTATTTTTCTTGTTATACTAATCTCATATTCCATGTTACCACGTATGAGACTTAGGATAATGGAAGAGAACCCTATAACATGGTTATAACTCTGCTTCTGATTTGCATTTACATATTCTGGAATTTTCCTGATGAGATCTAGAGAAGAGTGTATATTTTCCCTTCTAACAATTTTTACTTCTTGCAGAGCCCCAGAATTTTCCACTTTAAAAGTGCTTAACTTAGAATATTCTGCATTTAAGTCTAAAACTAATTAAACAACATTTTTTGTAAAGTATGGTACCTTTTGTGGTAGCCAGCCTCCAAGATGGCCCCAATGATCCCCTCCTTTTGGTGGATTTTACTTACAAGATTAGATTATAAAAGACGCTGTGCTTCTATTCTATGTGTCCTGTTTCTCCCTTTTGGATCATTCACTCTGGAAAATCCAGCTGCCATGTCATGAGAAGCCCATTGGAAAGGCCCAGGCGGTGAGAAATTGAAGCCTCCTGCCAACAGCCTCATGAGGGAGCTTTAAAGTGAATCTTCCAGCCCAGTCAAGCCTTCAGATGATTGCCACCCTAGCTGATAGCTTGATTGCAATTTTTTTTTCAAGCAAAGCAATATCTACAACTGTGGTTAGACATTCTCCTCATCACTGAAGAATTTTATTTTCTCCGGGGAAAGGGGTATACTAAAATTTTTGAAATTAACATGCACTGAACTGACTAGAATTGTGTGTGTGTGTGTGTGTGTGTGTGTGTGTGTGTGTGTGTGTGTGTGTGTGTGTGTGTATAAGTCTTGGTGGTAGACTGGAGAGGGATATATACAAATTGATGGTAGATGTTAGCATTCAGTTAATCTAGGAAGAAAAGACACAACACTCTTAGGGGAGAAAGGTCCTAAAGAAGTTGGAAGAAGGTAGACATAATGGCATGCATGTGGTGTGTGGGCAAAGTAGGGTTGTCAGTGAGGCTGCTGCAAAGAATATGTAAGTTTGTCTAGGCAGTTGTCAAGAGCCAGGGTTAGGAAGAGGATGAAAAATAGAATTTGAATTTATTTTCTACTTTTAAATGATAAAATTAGAAGTGAGAATTTTTATTGAACACTTCCCCAAGAGATGATTAGGGTAGACATAGAGCTGAGAAGGCAGAAGAGAGCTTAAATTTCATCATGGTTTTTATACATTTCCTATGTTTTTATGCTAACTTTTCATTGTTTATGAAACATGAGGTATGCATGTGGTTTCAAATGCCTCCTCACCGATGGCAGCTTCTGTACCTGCCTTAGCCCTGGGTCCTTTCATGGTCCTTAAATCCTAATTGGTCCTCTCAGACCAAGAACTTCTGCCCTCATGGGATCTCATTCTCTCTGAGCTATCACCTCTACTGTCTTCTTTGCATCTGTCTTTCCATCTGTTTTCTTTGCATTGGCCTTCAGCCACCTTCTTTTGATTTGCAAACAAACATAAGACCCAGAACCATTCACACAAGGCATATGCATATAGTAGACTTAACTAAAGAAAGTGATGCAGGGAGGTTTTGTAGCAGCAACACAAATTACTTAAACCAGAATATGAGATTGTCTTGCTTTTCCAGTGATTTTCTCTGACTCAGGCCAGTTTCACTATGTCTTTATTCTACCTGCCATGTTACTTAGCCCAACTCTTCTTCCCTGTCCCCATACCCCACCCAGCAACTCTAGAATACTTGATTCCACAATTCAGCTACCTGTAGCTCTAGTCCAAAACTTAGTTACAGACCTATTTTTACCCTTTTAAAAACCTAGACACTGATTAATGTGTTCTGTTAAACAATGTGCCCCCTAGTTTGGACCTCGCACATTCTTCCACCCATGGGTATAACATGTGCCATCCTCTTTGTTTTCTTTTTAAAAACAGAAGCAGCAACAGCCTTCCATTGTTTGTTTGTTTTCTCTGATGCACAAAATGCATCAGAGTGGAGTTATTATTTGCTGACATGAAAATTTTTCCTCTTGGACTTGATATTTGATTACACGTTATTTCAGGGAAGTTATTAGAGTTGCATGAAGCTCACACTGAATGACTGACTCCAATTCAGTCACTTCATTTTTCAGACAATTCTGAGTTGTACACAGTGTTTTCCTAGACATGATCTCATCTTATCCTCACAATAACCCTATGACTTTGATAGGACAGGTAGTGTATCAATCACCATCATGTTAAGGAACTGAAAACAAGAGAAAATGTAATGTGAAGATTTAACTAGGTGTGAAGTTATTAACTACTGAAAAGGGTAGAAAAGAGAACTTTAAGATCTTACAAAGGTAGTTACTTCCACAGCAGCTATTAACTGTTAGGACTGAGGGAACAAAGGAAAAAGTTACAGTTATTAAAATTCTAGAGCTTAGAGCAAGGACTCCTATGGAGCTGAAATTGAGACCTCTGAGGAGGTGGTGCATGGCTGGTGCTTGGTCTCTGGGTGTGATCCTGAGGGGCTGGGACCCAGACCTCAGAAGTAGCGGTTCCAACTGACGCTGGTTTCTGGAGCAGAGAAAGGCATCATGACGCTGTTTCTGCAAACGTTGGAAAAATGGCAAACAGTTTTCACAGGCTGCTTCCAGGGTAAAGAAGTTTGCAGGCATCACTCATAGGAAATGCCAGCAGACAGGAAGCCCACAGGAAGGAGCTAGTCCCTTCTTCTCCCTCTATGCTTGAGGACTCCCTCTAGAGTGTGCTAGTGGAAGAACCTAACAGGTTGCCAGCTGGTAGTGCAGGAATGTGATGTGCAGATCCCAGCTCCAGTGTCTTAAAGCCAAGTACACAGGGAAGGGTTTGGAGGTTAAGGTCAAGAACTTGGTAACTAGAACAGAACATTTCTTTGGCCTAATTTTGCAAGAAATAAAAACCAAAAACCTAGAGAATATAACTAAAATATCTTGCTGAGATAATATAGCTAGTAGTTGGTAGTGCTGGGGCTTACATTCAGATATCTTGATTATAAATGTCATACTTTTTATTATACCTCATTTCCTGAGGCCCAAACAATTGAAATAACTCACCTATAATCACATGTTATTTCAGTGGCAAAAACTAAAAACAAAAAAAATCTCTATCTCAAAACATCCAATTTAACACTTTCTCTACATCACCCTGGCTCAAAAATGTCTCATACAGACAAATAGAGATCAAGTTCAGGGGAAAAGGTTGGGAAGAGAGGAGGACCTCAAAGCCACAGATTTCAGCAAGAGACAGGAGGAATAGCTAAACTGATAGACTGTAATGTCCAATCATTTATGAATTCTTTTATTCAAGAAACAATTATTGCATGTCTACCTGATTCCACTTACTATTTTAGATGATGTTGGCTTAGAAGTGAATTAAAATTCCTATTTTTACCTAATTAACAATCTAGTAAGGAAGATAGACAGTAAATAGTATAAATAGCACACGTAGTATTTTAGAAAGTATAGAAAAGTAAAGCAAAGAAGGAAGATAAAAATATCAAAGTCATTGAATTTCTCTACAGGTTGCCAGGAAAGTTCTCAA
The DNA here is from genome assembly GCF_027409185.1 of Cynocephalus volans. Classification (NCBI taxonomy): domain Eukaryota; kingdom Metazoa; phylum Chordata; class Mammalia; order Dermoptera; family Cynocephalidae; genus Cynocephalus; species Cynocephalus volans. The sequence goes on from NC_084475.1 coordinate 67,860,424, forward strand.
AGAGAAAGTGCAATTGAAGAGAAGACCTGAAGAAAGCAAAAGAGTGAGTCACACTTATATTTGGGAGAACCTATTTTAAGCCAGAGAGTAGTGTATACAGAGGCCCTGTGGAGGAAGAGAAAGAATGAGGAACTTAAGGAGGCAGGAGCAGCATGAACACAAAGAATACTAGTAGGAAATAGTATAGGAAAAATAACAGGGAACTTATTCATATAGAGCCTTATGTGAAGATCTCCATTGCAATATACTGTACGATTTGCTACTATCCACTCTACTTCTTCCCAGAGGACAATTTTAATTTCTTCTTCATTGACATCACATGTGGCAATGTGTCTTTGAAATGTGAGCATACGTCATATATGTCCCATTCTCTTTTCCCTTTTTCGAGCTGAACAGCTCTATCCACCTGGTTCTCAGAGAAGAGGTAATGTAGACCCAAACTTCAGTAAACCTGAAATGGGCATGTATACAAGCATGAAATGAAACATTGGTGTTATAAGCCACCAAAATTTTCAACTTGTTACTGTAATGTAACCTGGACAATTTTGAATGATAAATACTCCTCTTCCAATTATGTGTGATCATTATTTAGGGCTGCTTTTGTTCTGCTGTTTGGATTTTTTCCCTAAGAAGAGCACAATAGGGCTAAAAGGAACTCGTTACCTTGGACTTGACGGTCTTCTTGCAGTTGCCATCCTTTTGAGAGAATGTCATTCAGATGGTAAGTAATGCTTTTGATTAAAAAAAGAAAAAGAAAAAGAAAAAGAAAAAGACCCAAGTCATTTATTTAATTGGTTATTCTCTTTGACACAAGCTACAAGTTAAAGGAAAGAGTCAGAATTTCATTTGGAGGTCATTCTATTTTAAAGAAATGTGATGCTGCCTACTCACTATCTATAAAATTTAATGCTATATACTGCCTTGTGGTATCAATTGGCAGCATCAAAGAATGCAAGAGGGAAGAAAAGGAAGGCAAGAAGAAAGGCCATTCCTCTCCTTTATGCTGTTTCTATTCCTTCCCAGCTTTCTACCTCACAGGAGCCATCAGCCCTTACAATCTGGTCACTCAGTCTCCCAGTCTCTCCTGGATATCTTTGCATACATATCAACTGCTCTGTTTTCTCTCATTGCCTTCTGGCTACAAACATGTCAATTCTTCTCCTGAGTAAATGATAGAGAGAAAAGAGGAAAGTTAGGATATCAAAACATCTTAAAGATGATTTTATAAGATACCAAATGGTAATAATGATCTACTTTAAAATTAGCAAAATACACTGAAAAAAATTACCATGGTTTTACCAAGGGTCTTCAATATTCTGAAGAAATTATTTAAGGCTATTTTTAAAGCATTTCTCTTAAATACCTATTACTTTCCTTAAGAGCTAGTAAGCTAACAATACCTGTGTTAGATATTGGGGATGACAACATGACTCACACATGTTGTCATCCCCAATACCTAACACAGTAGGTAGCAACTAAAAAAAAATGTCTGTTGAACTAAAGAAAGACAAAACAAACAAAAAAGCAATTGGGTCCAGAAGGAAACTTATCTTTTGTTTGAAAATTTATCAAAATTGAATTTGGTCTTCATACCACTATTCCTCTCTCTCTCTCTTTTTCATCTAGCACACGAATTAGCATTGACATGTCAAAAAGATCTAGAAATTTGCATACACACACATATACAAGGAGTCTTTTAAAAGTTCATGGAAAAGTTCTAAGAATTAAAAGATACATGAATCTTTTCACGAACTTTTAAAAGAACCCTCGTATTATTTGGCTATATCCATATGGAAATATTTATATATATAATTTTAAGTATGTTTATACTTTATGCCGTGTTGTATTTGATCAAGACATCAGTAATAAAAAAACACTTTTTCTGCATTGCAGGGAAAGTCTACTGTAACAGTGAATTGATTGCTTCAGTAGACATCTCAATTTCTGTATCCTTTGATTTTCCTATCATTTACTTCTGAAAGCCAATATATTCCTAAACCTGTAAACTTTATTTACTGAATTTCTGTAAGCTGTAGCTGGGGAGGGGTGTGGAAGGAAAAATAATGTGTCTCGGATGTTATTATTAATATATACAGTGGCTGTCATGTAACAATGACTAGAATGCTGTTAATATGACTTTAGCAGAATACACAGAGCCTCTAAATGGTAACATAAATTACATCCAGTGTTCATATTGCTGCTTGATGCTATTACCTAAGACAATATAAATTTTACACTCGAAGTAAGTTAGCTACAGCCTTCAATAAAGATCGAGCTCTCTCACACTGTTCTTCCTACAACAAAACTAATTAGGACATTACACCAGTGACAGCTAGACTCCTCAGGATGTTATATAATCTGCTGGGATTCAGCACTATTTTGCCCCATTAGTTTTTTTCTTACCCAAAAAGAAAATCCTGGATTTGCTATTCTTTGACACTTTTACAGATGACACATGAACAGGACTGCAATTGTATACAAATGCACATCTTCCTGGAAGTTCACCTTGACAGGTTCTTAGTGAATAATGAATTTAAGGGACAGTGAAAGCCAGAGAAAAAGACAGGGAAATTCAAGTCTACTAATTATATTCTTTGTTCCTTTACAATAAGCTTTGATAGGTAAATAGTTTGGACAGTCATTGGCCTTAAAGTGGGCAGGGATATATATGAATATTTTTTAGTGTTTCTGTATTACCACGATAATGACAGCTTAACTTTAGTTTCCTTCAGCTAACAGTTTGGAGAAAAAAATACACTTTTAAAAAGTATTTTCAATATGATTGAATCCTTAGCATCATCCTGTTCAGCTAAGAGTTTCATTTGTTCTAAGTTTTCGTTTCTGTTATTGTGGTTTTCCTTTTTCCTCTCCACTCTCTTCTAATAAGGACACGCAATTGCATTTTTTCCTTCAGTAAAACATAAGACTCCTTTACACAGAGTGATGTTTATGCAGTAGAGACACACACTGGTACCAAAAACGAACAAACCAAAACAGGCTTTTAAGATTTGAGTTGGGATAAAATAAATAAATAAAATTTGGAGTTGTGAATTAGCTTGGATAAAGAAGGTGAGAAGACTTATAATTATAACACAAAGGTCTTGGGTTTGGATCCCCATACCAGCCAGCAGCTAAAAAAAATCTGTCCAAAAAAAAAAAGGAAGTTGAGAAACATTACTCAAATGTTTTGGCATTATTCTGTTTAAAAATATTTGGAGGGAAAAAAAAACTGAGACATCACTCTCTCACTGTATTGAATCATTTGAAAAGAAAGCTACAGGGCTTTGATCAAACTCTGAAAACAACCTCTTACTCACCTCCTCCTGCTTAGCAAATGTGTCTGTCAACAACAATAAGTTCTTATACTGGCCAACTTCCCCACATATATATAGATATTTCTTTCCATCTTCCCAAGATGCCTTATTTTTAGATTATGAAAATTGTAATAAATTCTCAGACTTCAGTGTTCAGATATATTAGTAAACAACATGGAATAGTGGAAAGAATGTGGGTTTTGGAATCCTGATTTTTAACCAGGCAATGGTCCTTACTCCCTGGAGGACCTAGTTCAAGGCAAATATGTTTTCTGACTCATCAGTGAGTAAGAACAACACCAACTCTGGAGTACATAAAGTTTAAAAAATATCTGGCCTTTAGTGGGTCCTTAAATATTATTTCCCTTTCTTTTCCCTTTAACCTTTATAAAAAACCTCAGGGGCTTTCTCCAGAACTTCTATGAAATTCTTTTCTTCTGTCTAAGAAATTCTTTTCTCCTGTCTATGAAATTCTTTTCTCTATATCTTCTCATGCTTTGATTTCAAAAGTTTCATATTTCATGTTTCTGTGATCATCTGTTTTATTATCTCTATTATAACATACTCTGTCTTGTGACTTGTTTGAAATTTTTTTCAAAGAAAAAAAGCAAAATATTTTTTCTATTTAAGTAATTTGAGTGTCTCAATAAAATACTTTTTGTTATTACATATGAGATACTATTGTTGAAACATACCACCTAAAACATAAAAGTTATATGCAATAAAAACCTGATATCTAATGCCTGTAGTTTATTTCCAGCATTAGTAGTTTCATTGAACTTCCCAATTTTAGCTACTTTTAACTTATTCAGTTTTCCTTTAAAAGAAGGAAAAAGAAAAAGAAAAGAAGAAAGAAGGGAAAACAATTTAAGAGGCCAGAACATTTTTAAAAAAGAATAACTGCATATATTAACATAGTTTGAAGAAAAGTATTCACACTTTTGGTGAATAACTGTATTTCTTATGAAATGTTTGTAATTAGAAACAGCATCAGATTTCTAATGCATTATTATTTATTTTTGAAGTTTTCCTAAGAGTTATACTTGCTTGATTGCAACTGAATTAATGAACCTTTCTTTCTGTTAAAGGTTTTACCATCTTCTCTAGAAATTGTCCAAAATTAAGCCTTTTCTCCTAGCCCTGACATAATCTCATTGATACATTTCATATTTATTAAACACATCTCTCTTTTTGAACCTCCTGAAGATCATAGTCTCCAAGCCTAGTAGCCAAGCTGAAGGAAAAATAATGTTGCCTCATATCCATATTCCTTTCCTGGATCACCTTGAAACTGTATTTTCGGATATCTGTTTGGGTCTCTGTGCACAAATTTCTCTCTTTTGAGCACTGGTGATTTTCATACAATAGAAATATATTGCTTTAATACTGGGCCACTGAGTTGTCTATTCCTAGACTGACAATAATATCACTCATTCTTCCTAAATATGTACACTTCTTGCTATTACACGGTAAGAACTGTGGAAACAACAATAAATTTATTGCATTCAATCTTTGGAATTATGGATAGAAAGAAGGAGTCCAATTACTAACATTTATCAAATGTTATATGTGTTTATGCTTAATTCTTTCAACAACCATATAATATAGGTAACATTCTCTTGATCTTACCATGAAAAAAAAATTTTTTAAAGAGGTTAAATGAGCTGCCAGAATGACAGAATAATCTGTCTTTGCCATCCTTCAATGCATTGATTAATAAATTGATTAATCTGAAATAATTTGGTTGTGATCACACAGCTAGTGAGTAGAGCCAGCATATATACATATATACATACATATATACATACATATATATATATATATATATATCATGTAAGCATTCTTAGAGTCAAAATATATGAGTTCAAATTTCAGATGTACTGTTTATTTGCTTTCTTACTTGAGGCATGTGATTTATTCTCTCTAATTTTCTGTTGACTCATGTGCACAATCTATGGTTAATGGACACCTTGTTTTTTGGATAAATGGTAAGGAAATACTTCACATATTTCCATTTGTATGGAAATACTTTACAATATGCATAGACCCTACAAAATGGTGGGTTATCATATTCAGAGTGTTCAGTCAGTAAGTACAAACAGTTCTTGCTTTGCATGGTAGTGCAAAACTGTAAAACTGAGCAAGCAAGCTGAAAAACATGCAAAATAATCTCAATAAATCAATGGGAAATTTTGTTATTTTTCCTGTAGCTTTAAAAAAAATGTGGAAATTAAAAACCCTATCAGTTGAAAATGTATGGAGAAATGAAAAAAACATAATAAAATTAATATGTCCTTAGTACACTGTTATTTAAAATACTGCAAACTTTGGGAATTGAAAATGTTCTATTTTGTTGCAAAAATTTATACAGAGTAGTTTGAAAAGTGCTTGCCTTCTTCTCATCAGATAACTTACAATGACAGAGTAAGAATCTGTTCTATGTTGTGGCAAGTTGTCAATGCTCCTTTGTAAGCTTGGATCGGTTTTCAACATTTTATTCTCTGCATTTTTGATATTGTGAAATGTCTCCAAGAGTTTCTTTAATGTGAGTTTGGCTGGCGTCACTTCCTCTTGGACATCTTCATCCCTTCCATCATAACCCCTTTCCTTGTTTATGTCAATAAAGTTCACCTTCATTCAGTTCTCTGGCTGCATCCTTAAAGAGTCCCTAATGAATGACAGCGTGATTAACATTCTAACGGTTAGCTACTTCTTCTATAACTTCATTTACATTCAATTCAAATTTCATGTTTAGTGCTTATCACTTTTTGTTTCTTTGCTACTCTCTCATCTTTTCCTACAATGTCCTCTTTTTTTTTTTTTTTTTTTTTTGTCGTTTTTTTCGTGACCGGCACTCAGCCAGTGAGTGCACCGGTCAGTCCTATATAGGATCCGAACCCGCGGCGGGAGCGTCGCCGCACAAAGATGACCAGTAAGGGGAGCACCACACTCCCCCAAGTGAGCCACTGGCCAGCCCTCCATTTCTTCTTTTGATTATACATTTTTTGTAAAATGTCACATGGGTTTATCACTGGAAGACAAGGAAACAGCACAATTACACACTTTGCTGTCTGCCCATGAACTGAATAACATCTGCACAAAGACCAGTCACCAACAGACTTTTAAAGAAGTGATGTGATTTGTCACTGGCAGTGATCCACATTGGTTGTTTACATAGTGATTTGTGAATGGGATAGCTTGCAGCAAAGTACTTTATGCAATTACTCCCAGTTAATATACCATGGTAACTGAAATTTGGGCCATTTTCTTTGGAGACTTGTGTTATTTATATAAACTGTGATACTGAAATGTGTATGTAACAAACTGAGAAAAGTGAGAACTGCCTATATTTAATTAACTGTTTACAATACACATTATCTGAAAAAGTGTGGAGAGAGAATCAAGATGGCAGAATAGATGGTCCCCAGTGTCACTCTCTCCCACAATTGACTAAATTACAACTATTATAAAGCAAAGACTGCCAAGCTTGGGCTTATAGAGCTCAGGGGAAAAGGAGGAGAGACCTATGGAGTTCATAAAGGTGGGAGAAGCCACAATGAGAGAAAGAAGGGACTGCTCTGACAGTTCGAGCCCCAGCCATTTCAAGGTTGGCCCTGATGAGCATATGGAGCAAGAGCTGGCAAAAACCATAGCTGTGCCCTTTGTGTGAAGTTGCTTGAAGACTGCAGGGGAGGAGAGGGTCTTGGTGGCCCCCAGGCCAGCAAGACCACTGACAGTGTTCCCATGGATCCACATATGAGTGAGGGGCCACAGAAAACTGAATAAAAAGGAGCCACTCAAGGCCAGTGAGTCATTGCAAGGGACCAGTGCATGGCCCACCCCATGGGAAGTCTTTGGAGTGCAGGCAGTGGGGGACATGGGCCGCCAAGGGAACATTGGGGCACAGCATGGACAACTGATCTGCCCTCCAATCAGCAGAGGCCCACTCAGTGGAGACTGGTCATGAATATAGATCTGCAGGGGGTGCAGTTTTCTGAAAAGACTCAGGCCCAGACCAGAGTTTCCACACAACCCAGGACGTCATGAGACCCAGAAGTGCTTACAAGGTCAACAATTAAAACCTGAGCTGCCCAGAAAGCCTTCCCCAGGGAATCAGCAGCAAAGCAGCAATTTAGCGCAACCACAGGGCTCAAGTGCTGGTTCCCACAGGAAGTTCCCCCATTTTGGAAGTAAGCAAAGGACAACAAATTAGTTCCAGTGCAGAGTTTAATTGGTAGGGGTAGCTAATAATCCAACACAGAACTAAAAGAAAACACAAAAAACCCACAGACCAGAAACGAAGCTCTGATACTAACCAGCAAAGGTCTAACACCACCAAAGAACACCTATAAAACTTAGAAGGACTGGAAGCCTCCCCTCAGCCATGCCCCACCAGCCACATACACATCCATCCCCATGAAGGAACCAGCTGTGGGCCAGCCCCCCCCCCCACTGCCACCTTCATCCCCTCCCACCTCCCCCTGCTCTGCAACAACCTCTTAGAATGTAAAAAAAACAAGAAGAAGAAATACATAAAAAGAAAAGAAATGATTACATTACAAAATCAATCTTTCCTGGATAGGAACAGGATACAGCATTTCATTTATTCCATTATTTCATTCTCTTCTCCCCTTCAATGTATACTAAGACCTGTACATTAGTTATCAGGATTCTTTGGTGTTTTATTCTTATTAGTATGCATTGTGTCATGTGTGTAGATAAATGTGTGTATGTACACACATGCACACACACACACATATCTTAATTTACTTTAATATACGATGTTAAGGTAGAACCATTTTCTTCTCATCCCACAGAGGTTTTTTTTAACTGGGAATGTATGTTGAATTTTGTCTGAAGATTTGTTAACCTGTGAAGATGACCATACGGCTTTTCTCTTTTGACTTATTAATACAGTGAATTATACTAGATCTTTGAATGTTTAAGCCAACCTTTACTCATTGGATAAAACTCAATTGTTCACTTTTTAATATACTATTAATGTCTATTTATTAAAAATTTTTCCAGGTTTTTATATTGCTATTCAAAACAATGTGGACATTTCCCTCTTTATTTGATTTGGTATTATTGAATAAATAATGCTATAATAGTAATATAATGATATGATGATATTATTCTGTCTTTATAAAGAAATGTTAAACTTATTTTGCTTTAATTCAATGAAACCTGCTTTGGAAATTTTTTAAAAAATGAAAAAATGTGTACCATTTTGCTCTTCGTGATTGCTGCAGTTAAAGTCTACATATTTGCACAATTATTAAAGATACGTTTTATGATTTAAATTTTGACAAAAATGCTTCATGTAACTTTATGGAAATTAGATGTTAGAAATATTTATAGCATCTATAACTTACATAACTTCAATGCTAAATCTTTAGTCAAGAGATAATGTTATTTCAGCAGGTCTATGACCCACTCTGTAGTCACTGGAACTCTGAAATCACTTTAAGGCTCAGCAATTTATCACCACAAGATTCTGTGGGACTTAATACTTCCATAATTCTCTCTTAGCCAAAGAATCCAAATGCCTTCTCTGAGACAGTAATTATTAAGCACCATTCATTGAGCCTTTTTTTATGTGGTATATGTGTTGGACAATATACATTCCTTATTTTGAATCTCAACAACAATGCTGCAAGGCAGGTGTTAAGCATTATTTGTAGTTTACACATAAGGAAACAAAGGCCCAGAGTCATTTAGGTAGCTTGCCCAAAGTTATACACTCATGTCTCTAACTTGAAAATCTGGGTTCTCCTCTGTAAGGGGAATAGCATTCTTTCCAGGTTGGTTTGGATAGGTCTACCAGGGAATGCATGCACAGACATAAACCAATAGAAGGGTCATATCTAGAAGGATAGGGTTAAAACCAAATCTCCTTAGTGAAGTAAGAAGCATAGTTAATATCTACCCCATAGCATATGGAAGTCCAAGAACCAGTTTTCATCTTCCGGATCCTCTCTGTTGATCAGTAAGCATAAATTTGGTCTAAACATGACTCTACTCCTTCCTCTTCCTTCCCCCTTTCCCTCAATTCTACTAAATATGATGAAGGGTTAAAAGTTTCTCAGAACTTTTATATCAAAGACATTCTGCAGAAATGAGCTCGCTTGGTTTTATATAAATTCAAAAGCTTTCCATTTACAGAAGCTTGTTTGTTTTCTCTGTGTATTTGTTTTAAGACCATTGCTCATCTTTATGTAATTGATGAACCTATTTTTTAAGAAATCTAAGTTACAATTTTAATATGTCTCGAAAGGGAATATATCCTGAAAAAAGGAAGATCAAAAGAATATAACTCATTGTAATTTTGCCATATGACATTGCCTTCCAATTTTCTGTGAAATATAAAATTTACTTTTAATTTTGAAATATAACAGATTGCATCTCTTTAATTACCATAATAAATGTGAAGGTAAGGAGCTGCATTTGAATGTTTTACTAAATGTCTCCAAAACCAATTAAAAGGAGTAAGGCTTTTATGTGGATAAGTCTTGAAGAGTGTGAATAAGATACATGAGAATTTTCTCAACATATTTTGAAAGTATTGGACCTATTAAGTTGAGAAACTATGTTTACCATTTGTTGAATGTCATTTTAAGGAAAAATAAAACATAAATATTTATCATTATTTTCTCCTACAGTTATTTAACAGATTTATTCTCTGATAATATGCACTATTTCAACTTCTCACACCCCACCTGTATGCTCATCTGTAACCATCTCACCCTTACCTCTTCCATTCTTGTTTGGCAGGATGTCATTCCTCTGGTCTACGGTTAACCCTTCAACCTCTGCCCTGAATCTTGTCATCTTATTTTCTTTTGGCCCATGTTTCACCAATTTTTCTTCCACTCTTCTGCATCTTTATCCCTTCTCACTCTTTATTTTTTGTCATTATTATATACACTAGCTCAAGTCTTTATCATATAAAACCTTTCATGGACCGTATAACATCCATAACTTATTTTCTCTCCTTTTCTCCTTTGTCAAGATTCTCGAAAGTACTGTTTACACTACAGTGATCTTTTTATTCAGTCAAATCACATTCATTCTGACACTGGAATCTGCTTCTACTACCCCACTGAAATTGCTCTAGAAAAATTGGCAGTAACCTGAAAAATGTTACATATTATGTATTTCAAATCTTGTCTTTCTAGATTTTTCTCCAGCTTTCTCCTGGTGATGACCCTTTCCTTGAAAATCTCTCTTTCCTTTGTTCCTATGGGGTATTCTACTGCTTTTCTCCTTCCTAAAATTACCACTCCTTTTGACCTAATTTATGCTGATTACACTTTGACTTTTATGTTCTGTTGCCCTTGGCTTTCTCCTGTTCTCACTTTACAGAAACTTCGAAATGATCTTATCCTCATTCATTACTTCATCTAACATAAATGTGATGGAAATCACGTTTATACTTTTGCCCAGCTAAGCTCCAAATCATAATCATAAAATACCTCTTGTACATAGCCAGGCACTTCAATTTCAATTTCACTCTTTTCTCCAAAGTTGCTTCTCTTTTTATACTTTTCTTAGTAATTGTAGCACTATCTACCAGTCCCTCTAGGCAATAATGTCAAAGCGTTCTCCTTAACTCATCTCTTCTTCATCTCTCACAGCTATTCAGTTATCGATGTCTTTTGATTCTACCACCAAAATGTTTCTTAAATATGCCTGCTTCTCTCTATTTTGACTTTCATTGTTTAAGTGGGACCCTTTTTGTTTTTCCAGTTGACAGATGCATTGGCCTTTATCCACCTCCTCCCCTAAATCTATCCTCACACTGACATTGGGATGATTTTTAAAAACACAAATAGTACAGTGCCTAAAATCTACCAATTGATCCCACTTGCATTTAGGGTAAGTCTTGACCTTCTCATCTGGTTGAACCAGGTTTTTTCTGTACTCTCCCTGCCTTCCACATTTTTCTCCTGTTATGGAGACAATGGCATTAAATATTATCACAAACTTAAGGTAAGGAAATAAAGGTCCAGAGTCTCTGGTAACTTGCCCAAAATCACACAATCAAGAGAGTCTCCTCTTGTCCTTTTGTGAGGACACATGCTTTCTTTGTACTACGCATGCAGATCTACTGGCAAGTCTTCAAGGTGTAATGCTCTCTCATACCTGCGTGATTCGAGCAAGGCTTTCTTCCCATTGGAACTTTCTTCCTCACACATTCACTTCACTGCATTCAAGACACATCTCCAGTGCCTCATTTTCTCCCAAGCACACCCTAGTATCCCAAAGATGACATAGGTGCACCGTCCTTATATTTCTTCCTATCTCAATAACATTTCAATGTCCCCTGGTTTTAACATTTTTCTCACTTTTACTATAATGTTCAGTTTATTGTCTCCCGTGCTGAACTGTAACTCCTTAAACACTGTGTGTGCCACACCTCTTCATCTCCTGCACTGTGCACAGTGTCTGGAATTTGATAGTGCCTCAGTTCTGAATTTATCTAGTTATTAATTTTAATACCACAAAAAAGTAAAGAAAATTATTGATTTTTCTTATTTTGAAAATGAGAACTTGGGCCTATATCCCTGAGGTCCATTCTGTGATGCTCTGATTACAACTTCTGATTACACAACTATTTGTGTAAAGTTCTATACATGTTCATGGGAATATGTAACTATTCCAGGCCTTGAAACACGGTGTACTTGGCTTAGATTTTATGTCTTTAGCACTCAAAGGTATTGATTAATTTTACTACTGTGATATATGTACATGTGTATGCATAACTGAGTTTATACATGTTCACGGTAGGCAAGGCAAACAAATATAATATACAAAAAAGATAATTTTAACATATTAGTGTGTACATTAGGCTGTCAATCTGATACTCAAACAATTGTTAGGCATAGTCAGTTAAATGAAACTACAAGTTAATATGGTAAGGAGAAAAAAAATCAAACCCAAAATAGCACACTTCAAGTTAGTAATCTCACTGAATTTTTCACTAAATTATTTAGTTGATCAATTTAATCTAAATCATCTATGCCCACAAAACTCATGGGATCATATATATTTTTATAGAGTCATTGAGAACGTTAAAAGACACAAAAAAACATTTTGAAGGAAGAATACACAGATATAAACAGTCATGCAGATTTCCATCTAGTTTGTCTCATTTTACCTGAAAAGAGAGATTTTGAAAAGAAATCCAGGCTAGAATTAAAAACTATTTATTTGGCTCATGTTCTCTTGTTATATGTAATGTATAGCATATTTAAACATAAAGAAGTTTCTCAAAACCAAATTTGATAGACACACTGTTTTTGAGTTTTGCCCAATCTGGGTATTGTTAGATTCTTGACTGTAATTGGAAAGTGAGGTCTACTATTTCTAGGTGTAAATATATAGCAATAGAATATTAACTCAAAAGCATACAAAGATTGAAACTATAATATGTAATGGGAAAAAAATAATATTCACTTATTGACTCATGTGGACTAAAGTAACTAAGTCTAGCTGTTCAGTGTTACCAGTAAATCAGAGATTTATGCATTATCAAATAGATTAGTTGGGCTGAAAGTGATATTTATCTGCAAAAATTGAGAAGGAAAAATAAACGTGAACCTGAACAGAGAGGATTTCTGGTTGGAGTGTTGAAATTCCCCTTAGAATCTGATCTTGGCCTGATTTTCAAAAAGACATCTTCAAATAAAAAAAAATGCAGCTATGATAGCAAATAAGGAAAGGAATCCTTGGTGGACCAGAAATTTTTTGATACTCCAAAAGATAGTATACACAGACGGAAAAAAAATCAGTGAAAATTTGACATGCCAACAGTAAAGAGAACAATCTAGGCATTGGTATCAGGGTTGTCTGGATTCAAATCTCAGTTGTACTTCCTTCTTGCTGTGTGCCCTGGAACAAATTAGAGAACTTTTCTATGCCTCATTTTTTTTCCCCGTCTTTACAGTCCTAATAAAATTAGGAGCTGTAATGGATTGAATTACATCCCCCCAAAACTCACTGTAGCTTGAATTGTGTTCCTAAAGTTTTACATATTAGAAACTTAGCCCCCACTGTGACTGTTAGGAGGGTGGGAAATCCTATTATGGTAATTGAAAGGTGGAGCCTTGAAGAGGAGATTAGATTGTAGGACCATGCCACAGTGAATGGATTAAAAATGGTGGTTAGGGGCGTGGTTCTGAGGGCTTTAAAAGAAGATACAGGAGAGTCTGTCTCTTTCTGTCTACTCTCTCTGTGCCACCATTTTTGCAATGTGCTACCCTGCCATCACTGAAGTCACCACCAAAGAAAGCCTTCACCAGATGTGCTCCCTGGACTTTGGACTTCCTAGCCTCTGAAACAGTAAATGATAAATTTCATTTTCTTTATAAAACACCCAGTTCCATATATTTTGTTATAAGCAACAGAAACAGACTAATACAGGAGCTATTCACAGGGTTGTTGTGATTATTAAATGCCCAGCAAACCTTAAACAACAGGTCCACTTATATGCAGATATTTTTCAATAATAAATATATTGGAAAATTTGGGGTTAGGTAAGTCATGAATGCATTTACAGTTAAGTAGTTTACCTAACAGCAGGCCATTAGTAGGCTATTATCTTAACTACTTTACTAGTTAAGTAAGGAGTAGGTGTCCCCCTGTGGGGCTGAGGTCCACAGTGCAGTCGGGCTGTGACTCTGGGAAAGCACATGAAAATAACCCTGTACTGTATCACATTTTTCACATATAATAGAGAATGAGGTGAAAGACCCATCACGGCATTGGTGTGTAGTAAAAGCAGTTCAGGCTTTGGAATCACACTATCTGCCACTTAAGAAGTAGCTGGAGGATCTCAATCAGGCTACGTATCTGACTGAGGCTCAAATTCTGATCTGGAAATTGGGACAAAAGTCATAAAGAGATATTCAACTGTTGCGGGGGGTACCCCTAACCTCTGCATTGTTCGAGGGTCAACTGTATATGTAATGTGCTTAGAAAAGTGCCAAGTGCAATACAAGTATTCTATAACTATTAATCAGGACATAATTTATGCAGCTATATTATCTTAAAAATACAAAGCAGAAACTGATATACTTTCAAATAGAAATTGTCAAATCCCTAATCTAATCACAGTAGAATATTGCCTGGATTTTTGATCAAATAATAGAGTGAGTAGACAAAACAAAAGTTATAGATTACTAGGTTTGGTTTAGTAACCTATGGTTGTGTAGTGGATTTACTACAAGAGAGATTTACTATTTTTCACACTTGTCAGGGTCAGGAATTCAGGCAGGGATTGGCTAAATAGTTCTTTAGATTTGTGTGCTATCAGCTGGGGTCACTAACTAGGTTGCTTCATCTAAAGGCCTGGCTGGACAAGAAGGTACAAGAAGACATCATCACATGCATACATCTTAATACACCTTTACCCAAGCTCACCCTCTCTCTTCGTGTGGTATCTCCTAAATCACTAGTATAGCCTAAACTCATTGAATGTACAGTGGCTATTTTCCTGAGTGTAAGTGGAAGCTGCCAAGCTGACCGACCAAAGCTGAAATTGCCACAGCACCACTTCTGCCTCATTTTATTAGTCAGAGCAAGTCACAAGGTCATCTCAGATTTAAGAGGAAGGGAAATCAACTATGATTTTTGAAGGAGGTAGAGGCATGTATACTCCAGGAGGGAAGCCACTAACTGATAGTGGCCCACTTTGGAGAATCTCTACCACAAGTTATTAACTAGGTTGATGTGTTTATAAATGTATATGTGTATGTATATATTCTCAGCAGTCTCTATGGTTTGTACAGCTCCTAAAAAAAATTAAAAATCCAATATAATCAGAAACAAAAAAGAGAAAATGGGGACACTTCTGAAATATGTTTGAAATATTCACAACATTTAACCATATACTAAATTATAAAGTATTGAATAACAAAGTATGATATCATAGGAGCTTTATTTCACTGAACGCCCACACTTATAAATTGACAATAAAAATTCCTTTCACAAATATACAGCTAGAAATTAAATGCTGGGCTGTAAAATAATTCCCCTGACTCCCCTGTCATACCTCGTGCAGTTGGCTGAACATTTTGAAGGGACTTAAAACCACAACAAAAAAAATAAGGTGTAAAAAAATTAGTGGCTTTGCAAATTAAACAATTGTTGGTTCTAACTCCTCCCATACTTGTTGTGCATGACCAGTTAACAAAAGAATAATAACCACCACCAGAATAATAACTGCCCTGCATTGGCCCCCAAAATTTAGAAAGCAAGAACAAACCCGGTGAACAACAGGCTTCAAGGGAAAATGTAGCGCCCCATTTCTAATTCCTCACCTAAATTTGTAAGAATTGTCATTACCTATTGAGAAAAGTTACCATTTTCTTTCTAATTATTTTAATAGGTACAGATGCTACATATTCAGCAATAAACCCCACCCCTATAGCTATGCCTTTTCAGTGGAATCACTGAATGAACCAAACGGAAGTACTCACTCACTCTTTCTCTCCCAGCCAACAACTGTTACTCTTGGTCCTTTCACTGGAAAACATACTTTTCTATTATCTGATACCATTTCAGTCACTTGAAATGGGAGAGATTTATTATGTAATTGGAATTACCAAATTAAGTGTTCCTCAAAGGATTTCTTTCTTGAAATTCCTGAGCACTCCCTTATTCATAATCATGTCATGTTTAATTTAGGATGCAGCTTACCTGAATCCTCGTGCTGTATAAGACACAAGTTGAAGATCTCTATAAGGTCCTTGACTCTATATGGGCCAAAGATTCTACCTCTACTGGTTAGATTAGAGGAGCCAAGATCATCAGGATTCATAGTGACTGTTCTTAACTTTACCCAAGCTTGCACAGTAACCTTTAAAACTAAAAGCAAAGGAGGCCCATAGCATAGGACTAACAGGAAAAGCAATCTAGTACTTCTATCCTACAAATTCTTTGACCTAAAAACACTAATAGACTTTGGCAGATTTATTAAGATAGCACTATAAGACAGTTATGCCCAGGTTTTCAAGGGTTCCAGATCCAAATACTGTTCTTTTCTCAACCCCAACCATCCACAGTTGTGAATCTATGCTTTTTCTTTTTTAGGATCTCCTTGGATTCAAGCGTTTGATACTTGTTCATCTTTACTTAGTAAAACTAACAGTGCACATGGATTGTCATGCTCCAGAGAGACAGTCAATGATTTTACTTTTCACAATTCCTTAAAATCTCAAGGACCTCAAGTTCCTTTATTATTCTACCTATATCTAATGATGACTTTTGCTAAAACCCACAAATAAATCTCTAAAACAAATTTTTTTACCATCTTATTGTATTACCCAAAACATAAAAATATATTAAAGAAAAAAATTGCAATTTTGTTAGCAATTTTCTTTTTCTTTCTTCCTTTTTCATTTTCTCATTATTTATTATTTTATGATCTTTCTCATAAAGGTAAATAACTTGCCTCTGATTGACAACAAGCTATCCACATCTTCCCTTGACTAATTACTAAAAGACAATTCAGGGAATTTCTAAGTCTCACTGGCTGTTGTAGACTATGGCGTCCTATCATCTTATCTTCTTTGAAATTGCTTCTTCTCTTTATGACTTGATCACACAGACTCTCAGTGACAGAACCTCTCACATGGGGAACATAAACATGAACAGAAATTTTGTGAAATAAGTTATCTTTTCAAGTCTCACCTATGTGATCTGTTTGTCTACTTGTCTGTTCATGAACTATCTGGTCAGACTCATGTGTTTTAATGCTACTACAGGGAAATCACCAAGTACCCACAGCTTATGACAGTTTCTCTGTAGATCCAGTGGCAAAGGGTTTCTCCCGCCTTGATATATCAACCACTGATAAACTCGTGCAGGCTTCTGCTGATAACATCTGGAAGTCTCTTTGAACCTAATAGTTTTAATGTTGCAAAATCTTTGTTGCTTACTAAAAGTACACAATACTTCTTGATGAGCTGGCTTGCATATCATGAGGTATTCTTTGTTTTTCCTTCTCATGTTACTATTCATCACTATGGTACTTTCACTGCTGTCATGTTTATTTTTCACCAGAAAAAGAGAAAATACATGACTGTTTAGCCTCTAAAGATGGCCAGTGCTCCAGGAGGAGTTATTAGAGACTTCTTTGGGTAATTTGGAATCAAATCTATTTGCTGATGAGTCATGAGAAATGGGAAATTATCAGGCTGGCTATGCCATAAAAGATCTTAGTTCACCCTTGAAATATAATTCTTTATTTTTAGGGTGGGTAGGAGACATATCAGCTGAACTGATTGTCCTTATGAGAGCTGCTAACTTGCCAGAGAGAAGAGAGTTAATATTTACACAAAGAGTAGGTCCTCCATTTAATGTGGGATGCTTCAGGAAAAGCAAGGTTTCTTAACCTCAGCACAACCCTTGAATAGGTCAAGAAAATTCTAGATGCCTTAATGCTGCTAAAGGAAATAGCTATTATAAAGGCAGAAGCTCAGAAAAAAATTTAAGTTTTTTTTTTTTTTTTTTTTTTAATAAAAGTGACCTAGAAACTAAGCGAAGTAATATTGCCCTGGCTAATCATTACACTAAGCAGATAGTCCTTGCAAAATGTTTGCCCCTGTAATCTTGTTATGTCTCTGCAATAGGGCCATCATATAAGCCAAATTTTGTTCTAAATCAGAGAAAAAAATATTCAAAAAGACCTAGATGTAAATTGCATAAAGATAATGCCAGACTTTCCAGGAGGGTACTTGGTAGTGCCTAAAGATCACAAGTGGAAGTCACTGAAATCCAAACCATAAGGATACATTGTTTCTAATATTTATCTCACCTGCCTAAAAGAAAATCCTGACAAAACTGTACAGGAAGGACATGGAGGCAGCCAAATCCTCAGGCATGCTCAAATAATCCCAAATGGACTTCGTAAAATTACCCCTATGCAATGGAGTATGAGTATGTTCTGGTGGATGAATGTCTGTGTTCAGTGTGAGTCAAATCTTTCCTTTACCTCTGAAATGGTAAAAAAGTACTCAATTTCATGTTTCCTACTTGGGAGTCCCAACCTGTCTTTCTATTAATAGAAATCCTCATTATTAGGACTCATGGCCAACATTAGCACAGCCATGTTAATCAACTTTCCATCCCCTAACCCCTTGCTTTCCAAGAAAAACTGGAATTTGTGCAAAACAGATTCTTATGCAAAAATGACCACCCAACACCCTTCCTCTAATTCAAACCTTATAAAACCTTTTTAGTCTGACTTGGTCTCCCCTCTGTGCTAGTGGAATAAAGATTCTTGGCTGAA
Organism: Cynocephalus volans; assembly: GCF_027409185.1. NCBI lineage: Eukaryota > Metazoa > Chordata > Mammalia > Dermoptera > Cynocephalidae > Cynocephalus > Cynocephalus volans. The sequence continues at coordinate 67,879,033 of NC_084475.1, forward strand.
ATAGTGCCTGGCTTGGCTCTCCCTTTTCTCTGTCTCACTGAACCTAACACTCATTTTATTAGAAATGTCATTAAAAAGCTCTGTGAGGTATAATAGCTTGCTCAAAAATTCCACTGTGCATACAATCCAATCTTCAGGCAAAGAACAAAAGAAAAATTAAATTCTCGAATTAGTTAGACAAAACTTTGAGGAACACATAAACTTTCTTACTCCAAGTTCCTCCCCTTTAACTTTTTAAAAATAAGAAAATCTCTTTTGGCAGTTTATCAACTTTGTTTTTAGAAGTTAGTAATAGGTATATTTGTAGGGACAAAGGGAATTTTTCCCATTGTCCTCTGAAGGTTTGAGTCTTTAAGTCTGCTGAAATAAACTGATAATAGACAGATTAACAGGAGAAAAAAAGCATAGATTTATTAATGTGTACATATGTACAGGAGCCACACAAAATATAAGACTCAAGGAAGATCCAGATGATTGAAGTTTAAATACGCTCTTCCTAGGGAAGAAGGAGGTGGGGGTTATAGGAAATTTTAGAGAAAATGCATAGAGAGAAGCTAGTGGCCTGGAACAAAGTTCCTCTGGGCTCTGGGGGAGGTGGTGACAAGTTATGAGAAGGTGAAGGGTAGAACTACACTATGAACAAAAGTTGCCTTATTATGCAGATAAAGTATCTCAGGTAATAATAATAATTTGTTTCAGAGCAGCCTCCAGAATAATAGGCAATAGCCTGCCTGAGTGCGGTAATGACTTTTAATCTCCTCTCCAGGGATTAATCTTCCCTGGTCGTTTGATGAGACTGCTAGGGAGGAAATTCAGGACAATTGCATTCCTTGCGGAAGAACTTCTCTCAGTCTGATGAGGGAACTTCAGAGACAACCCTTCCCTGTGCTTCTGAGGGAAAAGTGTGGGGGTGGGGTGGGAGGGCGGAGCGGGAGAAGATCAGAGAGAAACCTCAGTTTTGAAGTTTATTTCTGAAGACTTTAGTCTCCTTTGTTTAAATCACTTAGTGTGCCAAAGTGCCATATTTTGGAGTATTGTTTTTTGAGCCCCAACACATTTATATATCTAAGAATATTATATCTAATCCTAGACTCCGCCCATTTGCAAGCAAATATGGCCAAACAATGCAGAGCACCCATGCAGTACAGACAATATTATCATCAAGTTGCAAACAGCCTTTCCTCAACCTCCTCCCAAACTACGTATAACCTAAAACCTGCAGACTTCGTCTACTTGAACAGATGTCAAAGGAAAACTTCTCTGGAAAAGAACCTTGTCCAGTACTTTCAACAACTAGCAAACGAAACCTGTAAGCCTATAAGCAGTAGAGCAATGTAAAGCAACCTCATAAACGTGCACTAACTTACCTTTACAAAATACCGTTTAAGAGTTACCTATGTAGTGTTCTGCCATATGGTAACAGACAATAAAACTCAGTTTTCTCATATTATAAGTAGTTTTTTATCTGAAAAGAAATTCTGCAATGATAAACATTAGTAAAATCTATAGTCTATATTTGAAGCATTTATTAAATAATTTCGGAAGGTACATTTGTTGATAAACCACAAAAGCTATATAGTATTTTAATTGTTTCATGTACATGTTAATTATCTTTTATAAATCATTAAAACAAGGTAAAGGGAAGAGAAGGAGGAAAGAAGGAACAAAAAAAGAGAAGTAAAAAAAAAGGAGGAGGGTGGAAGGGAAAGAAGAAAAATGGTTGAAAATAAAGAAGGAAGGAAAAAAGGGAAAAGGAAAGGAAAAGTACAACTTTCCATCTCCTCAATCAGAAATTCAGATATAAACAGATACAGAAAGATGTGTGGGAACTAAGAAGCATGGTAGACAAATTTTCTAGTATACCCATGTTTTGATGTCCATAAACCTCATCTGAGGATACGAGCCCAGCCTCCAGGAATGATATTTCAATAGGTTTGGGGTGGAACCAGGAATTTAAGGAAGTAGCTTCTCTGATTTTGTGTCAAGCAGTCTGAAGGCCTAACTTTAAAAAACGCTTCCTATTAACTGGTAGGCGGGAAAAGTTCAGGTCTCATCTGGATTCATTTTTTTGCCCATTTTCTTCTTTTCTCCTACTGTCAGCGTAATGATGTCTTTTTCACAGGGTTCGTATTTTTAAACACAGATAGTTTTAATTTTTTCAACTACCCTTTCTCAAAATACATTCTTTAAATATATCTTACGCTTGAGTTGACAAAGGTAAGAGTCACTGCATTACTTGTTAAGAAAAATGGTTGCAGGATGATAATGTCTATTCATCTCTCTCTATAAATCTGAGCCTTCTATGTTTATATTTTTCTCCAGTGGACATGTACTTCGTGTGGGATTAACATTCTCTTGTGCATTGTAGGGATGGAACGACTGTTTCAAAAATTCTTCAGCAGAGTAAATCACTTTCTGCTTGGAAATATCATGCAGTTTCCTATATAACTTATTACCATTTCTGAAAATGGCAGATAATAGCCATTACCCATTTTTGGTTCAATATTGTACAAGTTATATATTCCTAGCAACCTGCATGTTACATGAGGGTAAAGAATCCCAGCACTTGTTTTTGCCTACTTTGATGTATTTTTGAACTTTTATTACTCTCAGAGGGGGTACAGAACCAGATGAAGGATTAAGAAATGGATTATATTGACTCTCTGTTAGAAGAGGCAACTTAGTTTCTTTATGTTACCTTTTCACTGCTTTGCCACCTGTTCATAATTTATTTTTCTGGTTCTCTTCAATTTAAGGAAATAAGTAACAGAAGTGACTATCTACACTGTCAGAAGCAATTATTTTTAATTCTTCATTCTCCTCCACTATCAACCACTTCCAACTCTTACCATTTAGCAAGTAAAATACAACAAAAAGACCCACTTGGCTGTTTATTTACTCTAACAACTAGAGGATAGAATAGAAGCTCTGGCTATCGAGATGTAGTTTGAAACTTAAAATAATGGCATGTGTGCTTAGATCATATTTCAGCTTCACAGATCAATTCTAAAGAGTCCTGATTTCCCTAAGAATCTTTGTTCAGAGAGTTCCAAGTATTTGTTAGTAACTCTGTTTAGCATAAGTTATAAATCCTTTCTCAGGATGGCCTAACCTACTTCTATCAAAAAGGGCTCTTAGTAGGTAGAATTAAAAGTAGCTAAGAAGGTAAGCAGAACTCTTGCCTGGATTTTATTCATACACCATGATCCACACTCAATTTGAATCAAGGTGCCCACAGTAGTAAAGCTTCTACCCTCCCACAGAGACTGGAAGATAGGGCTTCTATCTTCCTTAATGATTACATTTCAAAGAGATGTTTCCTAGATCCTTGAGAAAGACATTTCTTGATTGTGAAACAGGCAAGAGGCTTCTTAAAACGATTTATATCATAAAGAGGCAGAAAAATAATTTACAATACAAGTTTTCCAAAGTAAATGCTCTATGAAAAGAGAAGTTAGGGCCTTGAGTCAGGAAGAAGTTGACTAAAGTTTAGTCAATCTGAGGGAAACATTAAGGCCATTGGATTAGTTTATTTTCTGTTGCTTATGACAGAATACCTGAAATGGGGAAACATATAAAGAAGCAGAATTTATTTTTTACCGTTTTGGAGGCTGGGAAGTCCAAGGTCCAGAGACTGCATCTGGTGAGGGCCTTCTTCTTGGTGGGGAGTCTCTACAGAGTCCTGTAGTGATGCATAGTCACCAGAATCCAATTACCTCTTAAAAATCCCACCTTTTAAACACTATTTTGGGGATTAAGTTCCATCATGAGTTTGGAGGGGACAGACATTCAAACCATAGCAGCGATCTTGGTCATCTGATGACAGTTCTCCAAGTCTCTAGCAAATCATTGGGATATAATTTTAAAAATTGTAAACTTGGAGGCTCACTGAACGATCAAATCCAAAAGCAGATTCACGATCTCTTTAAATAGTCTCTTCAACAGAAGGATCTCATGTATCTGATTATTTCTAACAGTAAGACCTAAGAAGATTCTGGAATCTTGGATAGGAATAGGAATCTGGAATCACTTGATTTGTTGTTTAAAGCAAAGGAAACTAAGTAGTTGACAAGCCAATATTTGGGCTTTATTTTCCAAAAGAAAATTCCACTCTATCTTCTGTAGCCAGTTATTTAAAATATCTACATCAAAAATCTTATACAATGAAAACAAAGTTCTGAAAAATGACCCTGAGGCATAATTAGATCTGTAATCATCAAGAAAAAAAAAATGCAGGTATTTTCTAGATACTTTACTTTCAATTGCAGAAAACTGTATGAATCAAATTTTAGACGTTTTTTTTTCTAAGAATTGGGGCATAAAACTAGTTTAAGAAAATTTTTAAGTTTTTAATCCAAACGTTTTTCTTAAATAGAGTTTCACCATATTATTTTAAAAGAAATATTATATCTCTGGTATGTATCTGTCAAATATATGAGTTGGATGACTTTCTGGTTCTATTTTATATTACTTGCACCTCTTCACAAATGCTTTCATTTCCTATAGGAGGTCTATTTTACAGTGGTTGGAGTTCAATGAGTTCTCCCAGCAAACTGAGCCCTCATTAGAGATGTGCTCAGATAATTACACAAATTAAGAAGGTCAGAAAGGCTTGGTTGCACCAGAACAGAGAAGAGAGGGAACTATGATTTTACACATGAGAAGAGTATTTTGCAATCTTTTGCTGTAGTAATTACTATTTTGGGAAGGCTGAGTTCTTCATTCTTGAATTAATTCTTGAAATTAATTAACCCCAAATTCAAGCAGGAGTGTCCTTCTCTTTTTGAACAATACTTTTTTTCAAGATCTCCAGAAATCCTATTTTTGATACTGTATAAGATTTGAAATCACATAGTAGAGCTTCCATTTACTTATTACATATACTTGGGCAAGTCGCTTAACCTCCCCATGCTTCAGTTTCCTTAAATGTAAAAGGAGTAACAATAAAAAGTATTAACAAATTTCGTTAAGGTTATTAGTAAGATAATGTGTGTAAATGTGCCTTTTAAGTTGTAAAACACAATTCGAGTATATTTTAAAAAATCAATTTGATTTATTTACTTATTAGAAAATTGTTTTCCTCAAGGTTACATATTTTGCCAATAAGCCCTGATGTAAGGTGAGATATTTCAATCTAAACTTATTTCCTTCAGAGCCTTGAAGTGCACTTTTTGGATGATTATTCCAATACCAACCTCTTTATTGGCAAATAGAAATACCTAGAACTGAGACAAATATTCTAGGCTCTTGAATTTACTTCCATCCTATTCACTTGATTTATGCTAAGTGTTTAAGTCTGCCTGCTGTTTCCTGTACTTTTTTCTTTTTTTTGAAAACTGCTATCTCAGAAATTACAAGGACCTCTCCACTTACCTTTTCGTACTCCTAGATCTTGGGGCGTGCGTGCGTGCGTGCGTGCGTGCGTGCGTGCGTGTGTGCGTGCGTGCGTGTGTGTGTGTGTATGGTGGAGGAGAAGGCGGAGCAATTATTATGAAGATAATTGTTTTGAGAGTGTGATACTTGAGGAAAAAATGGAGAATTAAAGGACAAATTTACAGTCACTAAGTTGATTATCATGAAATTCAGCAGACTTTCAATAAATTGGTAAAATCTTATAAATAAAATGACATAAATAATATAAAATATTTTTAAGAGGCTAACATGAAACCTATCCTCTCTCCCCTCTAATAATAAACAGATGGAAGGCATAAGGATGCAAAAGGAAGACTCATTTTCTTGCTTGACTTCTAGTCATTCTACTCATTGCCTCAGTTACCCATTTTTGACACTTAGTTTCCATCCCATGTGCCACTATATTATCAAAGAGAGTTTGACTTTAAGTCATAGCTGTTAAAGCTAGATTCAGAGATTATTTAATGTCGAATTCCATTTTACAGTTAATGAAGACATCTTAGCCTGTTCCTGCTGCCCTAACTGGATAATTTATAAACAGAAATTTATTTCTTATATTTCTGGAGGCTGAGAGCTCCAAGATCAAGGTGCCGGCATTTGGTGTCTGGTGAGGGACATTTTGCTGTGTCCTCTCGTGGCAGAAAGGATGGAAGAGCAAAAGAGGAGGCAGCTCTCTGAAGCCCCTCCTCTTATAAGGGCACTAATCACCTCCTAATCGTCTCTTAGAGGACCTAGCTTCTAATAACCCTCTTGGTAGTTAGGTTTTAACATGAATTTTGGACACACACATTCAAGCCATAGCAAAAGGTAACTATAAATGCTGTTTACCCAGTACAGCTCAAGTTTAGATCTGTTATCCATTTACAATTGCTATTAGCATCCTTGTTTACTTCCAAACGCGTCCTGGTTCGTATGATAAATGGCTTGGCCATCCTGTATACGTAGAAAATAAGACTTAGAAAGTTAAATCTGAACAGTTATTTATCTCTGCCTTTAGAGCAGACCTAAAGACTCTTTCAGACCTGCTGACTCTTTTCCTGAAGTTCTAGCCACTGCACCCCGGTCCTTGGTTCTTGCTACTTTATCTTTTAGTCATTGCAATTCATGAATGATTTTAAAACACAGATGGAAAGGCCAAATTCCACACAAAAAAGTAGACAAATTCTCCTACATCAACCATCTTTTACCAGAAAGAAACTCTGTTTTCAATTTACCTCCTTCTATAGTAGTGTACATTATTCTTTTAGGAGAATATACTGACAACACCAAAAATTGTGTGCAATTTTTTAAAAAAATAAGTGAATAAAATTTGGCTGCTGGTGACCAGAGGTAACATATATATTTTTTTTTCACCATAAGGAAATCAATCTGTAATCAAAAAAAAAAAAAAAAAACCTCACTAGACTCTGTTATCCAGAAATATGCCAGCTGTAAAATATTTGCTGCCTGCTGTTTAGCCCTGGGTTGTAGACGAAGATCATGCTGTTAATGGGTAATTATGTGCTACTGAAAAGAAATGGTGCTGAATCAATGTCCTGCCCTTCTAGTTTGAAGGGCTTAAACTTCAAGATTGCCTTCTATCAGGGGATCCTCTGGACATGGGGCCCAAGTGTGAATAAAGCTTCATTGTTTCGCTATTTATTTGCTATGCATCAGGCACTGGACAATCTGTCATGCATCTGCTTCGTTCAGGCTTCGCCTAATGATGTGGGAGGATCACAAAGTCTAATCTGACACAATGGCTATGTAAATGTCACATGGATCCCTCCTACATTTGCCTGAGGGCTCCTTGATGGGGTACATTTCAAAAACGATAAAGGTTATAGCACCCTGTGAAGGATTTATGCCATGCAGTCTACTGGCCATGATTTAATTTTGTAGCAGACATTCCATTTTAAATTTAGGAATTAATCATTTAGCACAGCTAGTTTTATTGAGTACTATAGAATATATAAGAAAAAATAAGGGATGAGATTTCTATACATCTTTGATTTTGTTAAATGAAAATAATAAATTCTTATTTATTTTCTCTCTTTGATGTAATTCCGGTAAAAGAGATATTAAAGATAGATTAATCAAAACCATTCCTTTAGAATGGCCCAAGAAGTTCACAATCAGATAACATTGCCAGTTAATCATTGATATAATACATTACGAAATTCAAATTCTAGAAATCAGATATAAAATGGAATATTGTAATTCCTATGAAAACTCACATATAAATGTACACATATACATATACACAGTAATTGTTATCCCCAAACCAATATGTAAAAACATTTTGGAAATGAAAAAGTTATTTTCACCTAATAAACAGAAATAAAGCACCGAAAGAAACCCTCCAAAATGTGATCTTCGTTAAATTCTTTCTTTATCCTCTAATCCTGCCCTTCTCATACCTGGTACACTAGAATTGCCAGGAGTACTTTTCAACAATTCTAATACCTGAAACTCACCTCCTTTCTTTTTGGGTGGAAAATTATTTCTGTAGTTAGGAGAAAGCATCAGCAACACCCATATTTAAAAGATGCAAGGTGCAAGCCAATTTAAAGGTAAAATGCTCACAAGAAAGTAAGGATGAAAGCATGTTTGGAAGTATGTATAACACAACCTTAGAAATGCATTTATTGGACTGTCCGGCAGAGGTGGGGGGGTATTGTTCGCAGGGGTGGGGGGTTGTCACTCTAGACTCATCATACAAGTTATTTGAAGTGAATTTAAAAAATTAAAGTCATTAGTGTTGGGGCTCAGAAAACGACACCCCAAGTGAAGGTCTCAGAATCAACCTCAAGAGCAAAGTTTTCCTCTGATCTCCTGCCTTTCTGTCTCTCAGTCTCATCCTCCCCTGAGGCCACAGAAAGTAGAATCCCTCTTTCCCAAGGTGTCCATAGATATAAGCTCATCTTCCCCGCTGCCTTTCTGTGTTGGAGCTGGCCATAGAGAAATTCTATGACCTGCCTTGTCTGATGGTAGGTCATAAGGTCCCACATTCAGAAAGGGTCCTGTTGGAGGAATGATTGCTTCATAGAGAGGCCAAGAAGAATCTGCACAAACAGGCCCTGTTGGGTTTCCCCACTCAGTCTATCAGCATTAGTTCATATTGTTCTGTCCAGTGACATTTCTTCATGGCTGTGCCTTCTTCATAAAACCTAAACATAAAAATAAAGTTTTCCCCATATCTTTGGGTGTTCATTCTGCAGGTACCCTTGTTACATAACACTATGATCAAATAAAATTTGTTATACCTTTTCTTCATATTAATCTATGTTTAGCAGGTAATTGTTCAGAGAACCTTCAGGGGGTTCTACATTATTGTTAGAAATTGCTGAAAGTTGCTGAAATTTGTATATCTAGAGAACGTATGAAGTTTTTCTAGAAATAGAAGTTTTATTTCTGTAAAAAACACTATGTTGTCCAAGTACACCTAATAATGTAAACAATCATTCCAGTTTGTTCAGGACTGAGAGATTTCTTAGAGAAGTAGGACTTCTACTGCAGAAATCGGAGAACTCCTAGCCACTGGAAACACTAGGAAAGGGGAGAAGGAAATTGCCAAATGCCACCCTCAAGTGCAAGCATATTCATATCTTCTCAGCAGAGCAATAAATCAAGGTAAATACCAGCTTAATTGATAGCTTTGATTTACAGCCCAGTAAGTTTCCTATATCGGATTTTTTTTTTTAACCGCATTCCCCCACCCCTTTTCTCTCAGTAAAGCACTCTTTGATTCTGACACTATTTTTGTTTGTTGTCCACATTTCTACTAACACCATGTGTTTCTGTGAACAGACTTTGAAATAGATTCCAATATATTTTATTGTCTACCCTCATTTATCTTTGTCTAGTTTTATTCAGATTGTTCTTTTATTTCATACTGTGGCTATTTTTTTACATGTTGATTCATTTTCCATTTTATTTATGTTTTCTGTTTAGTTTTTCAATATGAATGTCTTTCTTCAATATGAAATATTTCAGACAAACAAAAAAGTTGTAAAATATAATATAAAAAGTACCCATGTAACCACCGCCACTGGTAAATAAGCATGTTAAAATGAAGTCAAACTCCCCTTACCTCAATTGCTTTCTCTCCCTACCCTCCAGAGCAAATGACTATCTTGAGTTTGATGTTCATTTTTCCCGAGCAATCTTTACATTTTTACTACAGATGCATATATCTATGAACAATAGATTATATTGTCGGGTATACTTTTAATATTTATGTAAGTGAAATCTTATGATATGTATCATTCTACTTAAATTTGTCAGTATTGTGTATGCAAAATTCAATGATACTGAATACACAGACCTCTATTCAAATTATTTAAGTTTCTAATAGTATCTCATTTTATGAGCACACTAATTTATGCATTCAGATTGCTTTCCAAATTTTCAGTATTTAAAATAATGTACTATATATATATATATATATATACATAATGTACTATATATATGTGTGTGTGTGTATGTATAGGAGTATACAAATATATTTACATATAAATGTACATATTTTTTCCTCCATGAGCACATGTGAGGATCTTCCTAAAGAGCATACGTAGGAGGAGTTGCTTGGTCTTGAGGGATATGTACCAAACTCTACGAGACGTCATGAAGAGTAGTGGATATATGAATTTATGCATCCACCAGCAAAGTATGACTGTCCCCACTGCTCCGTACATTTGCCAACAATTTACACTTTCTACCTCCCAGTTTTTGTCAATCTACATGTAATAAAAGATCTTTTCATGGCATTTATTTGCATTCCTTTGAGTAATTAGTGAGGTTGAGCAGCTTTTATTGCATTTGATTATTTAGTTTTTCTCTTATGTAATTGTCTGTATAGATACTGCGTCCATTTATTTGCTGAACTGTTTGTCTTTTACTTATTCATTTATAAGAACTCTGTATATGGTATAGATATTAATCCATTGTCAGTTATATGGCTTGTAAATATGTTCTCTCAGTTTGTGGTCTGTCTTACTACTCTGATGTAAAGAAGTAAACTTTTTAATATAATCACATTTATCAGCATTTCTTTTTATGGCTTATGCTTCTTTGAATTGTTAAACAAGGTCATATAGGTACTCCATATATTTTCTTCTAAACATTTTTAAGTATTCTTTTCCAAATTTAGGTCTTTGACTTACCATAAAATGATTATTATAAATTGTATGAGGAAGTGTTATGGGTTGAAGTGTGTCTCCCCCAAATTCATGTTGGAAGTACTAACCACCAGTACCTCCGAATGTGACCTTATTTGGAGAGAGGGTCTTTGCAGACATAATCATGTTCAAATAAGGTCTATAGGATGGGCACTAATCCAATATGACCAATGTCCTTATAAAAAAGGAAAAAAGGAAATCTGGACATAGACACAGCACACAGGGAGAATGCCATGTGAAGATGAAAGCAGACATCGGGGTGATGCTTCTACATATCAAGGACTGTCAAAGATTGCCAGCAAACCACATGAAGCTAGTCAAGAGGCATGGAACAGATTCTTTCTCATAGCCCTCAGAAGGAATTAACCCTGCTGACACCATGATCTTGGACTTTTAGCTTCCAGAACTGTGAGACAATAAATTTCTGTTGTTAAACCATTCAGTTTGTGATTCTTTGTTACAGCAACCCTAGCACACTAGCACAGGGGGATTCATTTACTTTTTTCTAATATGGTTACTCAATTTCCCCAGAACCATTTATTAAATACTTCACCTTTTTGACACTTAATTGAATTATTTTGTTTCTGTAAAATAACACGTGTCCTCAGATCTATGTCCAACTGACCTCTATACTTTTGAAACATATATCTGTCTATCTTTGTAGTAATTGTGAAATTTATTTACTGTAGTTTAATTACTATAGCTTTATAAAGTCTGATATTGTAAAATCCCTCCCCCACCACTCTTCTTCAGAAACATTTCAGCTATTTTTTTCTGCCATTGCTTATCCATATACACTTTGGAATAAACTTGTTAATTGCACAAAAAATAAAAGTTTAAAGAGAGTTAGCAGGGGAGAATTGAAATATTTACAATATTGAGTTTTCCTGTTTATGATACCATATATCTCTCAATTTATTCTTTAATATTAATTCAATATTAACATTTTGGTATTCTTTAATATTTTAATAAAGTTTTCTAATTTTCTGAATAAAAGTTTTGGGTATCTTTTGATTGATTTATTCATAGGTATGTAACTTTAAAAAAAATTTTTTTTGGTTGCAACCATAAGGATTATTTCTTTTAAAATACATTTTCTCACTGGTAAAAGAATGCAATTGTTTTTTACATATCAAATTTGAGTACAGTGGTATTGTTGAATTGTCTTGTTAAGTCCAATAGTTTGCTTTTAAATTCTCTTGGTTTCATAGGAAGACAATGTAATAATAGGTAAATAATACTGTATACATTTAATATTTTTTCTTGTTACTAGAACCTCTGTTACAATATTGAATAACATATGTCCTCGTCGTGTTTCCAATTTAAAAAGAAATGTCTCTGTGATTTCTCTGCAAGTATGATGTTTGCTACAGTGTTTTTGTAGGCAAACTTTAATCAAGTCAAAGAGGTATTCTCACGAACCAATGTCTCCACAGTGGGGATCTCAAGGATTATTCAAAAGTAATATATAAAATATACATTTAGACTTCTATTTATATTTTTACCTAAAAATATTTAAGTACTGTATGCATCGACAGAAGTACATGCACATTTTTAAAACATACTTATTTTATGTTGAATGTTCATGTATATATACACACGTGTGTGTGTTTGTGTGTGTGTGTGTGTGTGTATTTACTATTAAGGGTCCACAACCAAAAACATTTGGAAACATTGTCCTAGACTAATATTTTTCAAAGTGCAGTGCACAGACCACTTCATCAGTATCAGCAAAGGCTCTTTTAAAAAAAAGGTGATTATCAGATAATAAACTGAAAACTATGGGGACACAGACTGTACGTCTGCATTTTTATAAAATCTCTAATTGATTATCATGGAGAGTAAAGTTTTAGAACAATTGCCCTAAATAATGAAGATAAGAGGATTCTAACAATTTTGCGTTTTTTCTTAAGTGTAAAACTTCAATTTCTAAACACTGTCCCCCTTCTCATACAATTTTTCAACATGTCATTTGCTAAGTAAGATGAGATACCTAATTTAACAAAAAAAGATAAACAGGAAAAGGTAAAACATCAGTCTCATTCACATAAACTCAGTTGATCTTTTTAATATTTTTTATTTTTATTGTGCTTCCTGGAGAGAGATGGGAATGACACTATCTCTAAGCACTGAATGGGGCTGGCTTAAATGCTAAAGATCATTTAGTTCATGCTTTTGTGTAGAACCTGTGGTTCAACTCTTCTCAAATGCACTCATACATTTCAAGTCTAGTCTGATAATATTCTTCCCAATATTTCTTAAGAACATTTACAATAAAGTGGAAACACCTTACATTCCAACCACTTAGATCAATCTGACAATATTTTGACCTTCATTTTTCATTGATTATGTATCTGTATTTTTCACCAAGCCCCACATTTCCCATAGGAGATCCCTAAGGAGTTCAGCAAGTAAAATCTCCATGTTCTATTACCCACTCAAAAGGATACCAGTTTTCTCCTCTGGTTCTCTGGCTAAGAAAAACAGAAGCCCATCCATCAGTTTCTCTCTTTCAAGGCTTCCTGTTGATCCCCCACTTAGGCTTAACTCTCTTCTCTCTCTTTATTTTATAAGGTCCCCATTGGAATAAGTATGTAGAAGACCAAAGTTATCTTCTCCCTGGGTGTGAGGGTGATCACTCAGTCAATCAAAAATGGAAAAACTGATAAAATTATTACACTGCATTAGATAAGTAGTCTCTTTATTTCTTGGTCAGGTTTGCTTCATACAAAATTATAGCAACCACCAGAAATGTACTTGCTATCTACCTAGCATATGTTTCCAGCCAACATGTAATAGTAAAATATGGCCCAAATACATTGTGTAAATTCACTTTAATATCAATTTATTCTACACATTGACTCTTTGTCAAACAGAAGTTTGGAGAAATTATTCTCCTGCTGGATATTCTCAGCTGGATTTCAACTATTTATTTTCTATCCACTTCTATAAGAATTTATGCATAAATGTTTCTTTATTTTTGTAAAAAAAATTCACTCAGAAGCATGCTGAATGAGGCAAGAAATAGATTATACTGAATTTTGAACAGAGTTTATAATTTTTACTAAATGATAAATATTAATTATTATTTTAAAATACAATAAAAAGTTAAGACACTTAGTTTCAAACTATTGTGCACAGCAGTCTACCAAGTTAATACAAATTTAATTTGTTATAATTACTTCTGTAATACATAAATTATATGGTACAGTATAATAAGTGATAATAGTACATATTACAAAGTGGGCTGACATCTTAACAAAAAACATCCTAACACATGGCTATTATACTGGAAGGAAACAGTATTGTGAAGTAGCTACACTTGCAATTTGCTTAGGAAATGAATCATAATGCATTAATGCCTCTGAATAATTTGCAAGTAAATGAACCAAAAAAATTACATAAATGACCAGCCATAGGTATTTATGTTATGTGAGGGTGGGAGGGGTGAAAGTGAGGGGGATAAAATTGGAATAAAGCCTTATGTTAATAAGTGCTTACATGTGTGCTAAGCCATTTTATAACATTTAACCAGCAGTGGTCTGAAATGCAATTACTTTCTATTCATTATTTTCCTGATTTGTTTGCTAATAAAATGTTATTGTCCAATGACAGTGTTGAATTAACTACATAATGATGCCCTTGAAGATTAGCTAGACGAAATTATAGAATCCAATGATTGGAGAATTATTTCAGAGATCATCTAGTCACTCCCAAGTCTCCTAGGAGCAAAATCCCTGTTCAATCATTGCTTAACGATGGCTGTTCATTCTGTCTATGGAAAACCCTCAATCCAATGTTCAAATCCCTTCTTCCTCACTGTATTAGTCCATTTCTGTTGCATATGATAAAATACCCAGAACTGGGTAATTTGTAAGAAAACAAAATGTGTTACTTACAGTTTTAGAGGCTGCGAAGGAACGTCCAAGGAACACATTGGGCGAGCATCTTCTTTGGCAGTGGCTTTACATCAATGTAAGAGTCTCACATGGCAGAATGACTGAGCAGAAAGAGAGAGACTGTCCTTTTAAAGCCCCTAGAACCATGCCCCTGACCACCATTATTAATTCATTCACTGTGGCATGGTCCTACAATCTAATCACCTCTTCAAGACCCTGCTTTCAATTACCATAATAGGATTTCCTGCCCTCAACAGTTACAGTGGGGATTTAAGCTTCAATGAGGTTGGGGAAGTGGGAGTGTCCAATCTGCAGCACTCACTAAAAAAATCTGGAGTTATATCAGGATTACAAAGCCAACCTTGTAGTTAAGATTGACCATATAATATAGTTCTAGTAAAAATAAGCCAAAGTCTCCTAAGGCTTCTGAGACAGCATGTTTTTCCTGACAAAAGGAGCAAAAAGGTGTCTTCTTTTTTTAATCCTGAATATTGATGTTCTGAGGAAGCCTCAGCAGCCATCGTGATGCTTGAGGGAAAGGTCTAAATAATTGCAGATATTGACCCTGACATCTTTGAGCCCTCAAGCAGCATTTAATTACTCTGAAATAGTTTGCTATATGAAAATAAGCAAATATTTGTTAAACCATTATGACCTGGTTTTCTATTTCTGTTATTTAAGATATTCTCAGCTTATAACTATCATTAAAATATTCTAGAGGTGGTAAATCCATAAAACCACATCAAACATACTTATTACTAAAGTTCTTCCATCTGGATTTACTTAGCATACACCCCAAACTGAAATAATCATGCTCATGCTGAAATCATGCTTTTCCTTTTATATTTCCTGCGTTACTAAAGAGAACTGTCATCCACTGCATCCCTGAAGTCAGAAACTGGTAGTCATAACTGCAGCCCCCTTCCTCATTGGCTCAGCACATTTTCTACATTAGCTTATTTAATCCTCTTAATAACCTAATGAGGCAGGCATTGATATTATTCAACGTAAAACCAAAACATGAAGGTGTTAAATATCTCTACAAATTTACACAGCTATTTAGTAACAGAGCTGGGATTTTAACATAAACAATCTAATAATAGAATCTATACCCAATGAATCTTCATTTCTCTCTTACTCATTCCTCATGTTCAATAGTTTGCCACATCCTGATTGTTGCATTGCAGTACCAGTCAAGTCTGCCTGCTTTGGTTCCTTTCCATCAGCAATGCTGTGTGCTTTCCAACCAGGACTGTGTAGGGGCCAAGGAAAAAAACAAAAACAACTGATAAAAAGATGGATTGATAGGAGAAAGGGAATAACAAATTTTATTTCAGGTGCATAGTGGGGAATCACAAGAGAGTAATTACCCAATTAATCCAGTGGGGTACGGAAGCCCACATACCAGTCTTCATCGGGAAGGGAAAGAGATGGAAAATGTATGTGATTCTCTTGAAGGGCAGCAAGTGATTAGTAGGGAGAATGAATGGGCAGATGGAGCAGAAATCAACCTGTGAATGGTTTTCTTGGGAGTTTAAATGAGGCCAAGAGACAGCCATTAACTGGTAAAAAGGCCCTCCAGATATGACTACATTCCACAGTCTCCCTGGGGTCGGGGGTTTCAGGCCACTCCCCTGGGTCTTAAACCACTCCCCTAGAACTCAAGCCCTGCCTCTTAGTCCTAAGCTATGGTGGCTTGTAGCACCCATTTTCAGTACCAGCAAATGGAAATTGAGATTACAAGGACAGACATGCTCAGTAAAAAGGAGTTTATCCCTTGAATGACTTTCCACCAGAGGTGCTATAAGAGCACCAAATATTCTTGAATATATTCACTGCATGTGGTGGAATTTGACCAATGAGCATGCTCTAAAAGAGACCAACTGAACATGTGCAAGTCTAGGTTACATAACTGGAAATCATCCCCTTAGTTGAATAATCATGAGATAGCATAAATATGTATTAGATAGTGAAACTATAGAAGTCAAATCCCAGCAGAAGGCAGGGTTGTTGCGCACTTCTCCTGGGGCCCATTTGCATTTTGCTGGTGAGGAAAGTATGCTTTACTTTAAGTTAAACTTATTTCTAATGGGCAGCTGCTCACTCTCTTCAGCCAGCCTATACTTTGTACTAAACTGTGTATTTCTTACTTTTGTATTAAACTTGGTGCAGGCCCTGCTCAGTCTCTGGAGCTAGGCTGCACTTTCTCGATGAAGTCTGTGTTCCTTATTTTGCAACATTAAATCTGCTTTAACTTTCTACTGTGACTCTGATTTTGAATTCTTTCCTGTGGCAGAGTCAAGAACCTGCTAGAGGATGGGGTGGGTTGAGACCCCTTAAATCGGGCTTCCCCAGACCCTCTCCTCTGGTATCAAAATCTCCTGGGTTCCTTCTACTGCAAGGGGAACTTAATACACCACCCTTTCCATACTACCTTTACACCACAAAGGTTATTTTCCTGAAATGAAGACTGTGTCTTTATACTCTCTTTCTCAAAGCCTTTAATGATTAATTTATAGTTAGCCATCCATTCTTACTTTGTGAATGAAAAAAACTCTACATTAAGCCAGCCTGCCTGATAAATACCAGGCCAGAGCTCTAACAACTGACTGCTTTAATAATTTTTTAAATTTATTTTAAATTGTATGTATTTGTGGGGTATAGTGTGTTGTTTCAGTATATGCATATATTATACAATGATTCACTTAAGGTAGTTAGCATATTCATCGCCTAAACATTTATGTTTTCTTTGTGGTGATTACAGTAAAGATCCTCTTTTCTAGCTATTTAGAAAAATGCAATATAATATTATTAGCTGTAGCCAACCTACAACACTAGAATTTATCCTACCTAACTCCTATCTACCTGTAGTTTTGCACCCATTAATTAACTTCTTTCCCTACCCCCAACCTCTCTTCCCTCCACAGTATTTGGTAAGCATTATTCTACTCTCTACTTCTGTGAGAACCACTTTTTTTCTTTCCTTTTCTTTTCTTTTTTTTTTTTTTTTTAAGATTCTTACACATGGTATTTGTCTTTCTGTACCTGGCTTACTTCACTTAACCTGATGGTCTCCAGTTCCATCCATGTTACTACAAATTAAAGGATTTCATCTTTAAAAAAAAAAATTGCTGAAAAGTATTCCATTGTGTATATAACCAAAACTGTAAAATCTATTTTTCTGTTGATGGACATTTAATTTGATTCCATCTCTTGGCTATTGTGAACAGTGCTGCAATGAATGCAGGAGTGCAGGTATCTAATCAATACGTTGATTTCATTTCATTTGGACATATAAGTATACCCAGTAGTGGAATTGCTGGGTCATAAGGTAATTCGATTTTTAGTTTTTTGAGAAACTTTCATAGTGTTTTCCATAATGGCTATATTAAATTATATTCCCACCAATTGTTGCTTTGCCTCCAACAGATTTGTCATCCCTTTTCCCCTGGGTGACAGAGACACAAAAGATTACTCAAAGCCCATTTCTTTTGAGCAGTGAGAAGCCCCGAAGGGATTAATCTCCCAGAACCCTCGAGAGCAAGGCATTCCTCTCATTTGGGAAAAGAACCACAAATTGGGGTTCTTTTCCTGCATTTATTCTCCAGACCAGGAAGTTACAGAAAGACAACATAGGTGGGGTTGTAGTTTAACAACATAGGCTGGTAACATTCAGTAAAACAAGTAAAGTGACATTTCATAAGGCAATTTAAGTGATCCACCAACAAAAGCTTGATCTTAGCAAACATTCCTTCTCCCTACAGAAGCTTCCCAGTATCTTTACATATCAATCAGTAACTTGTCTGTCTTTGAGCCAGCAACCTTGTTGTGTTACAATTCTTTATCTTACAACCAAGACTATAGCCTGGGGAAAATTTCCTGTTTTTTGCAAGGTAAACATTTTATATGTACTTTTAAGAAGTCAGATTAAACCTGAAAGTACAAGAAAGTAGGCCCTATGAAATATATTTGCTTTATAGTATACTCCAAAACCAATAATGTATGAGATTTCCATTTTATCTCCATCCTTGCCAGCATTTGTTATTTGTCCATCTTGTTGATAATAGCCATTCTAAATGGAGTGAAATGATATCTCATTGTTGTTTTAATTTGCATTCCTTTGATGATTAGTGATATTTTCATGTGCATGTTGCCCATTTGTATGTCTTCTTTTGGTGAATGTTTGTTTAGGTCCTTTGCCCATTTCTTAATCATTTTTGTTTGTTTGTCTTTTTGCTGTTGAGTTGTTTGAGTGCCTTATATGTTCCGGACATTAGCCCTTTCTCAGTTGCAGGAATACATTCTGCCATTCTGTAGGTTGTCTCTTCACTTTGGTGATTGCTTCCTTTGCTGTGCAGAAGGTTTTTGGTTTGATATGATCCCATTTGTCTATTTTTGTTCTTGTTTCCTGTGCCATTGAAGCATTGTTCAAAAACTTTATGTTGTGTTGTCCCCTATGTTTTATTCTAGTATTTTCATAGTTTGGGGTATTAAATTAACATCTTTAATTCATTTTCAGTTGACTTCTGTGAATAGTAAGAGACAAGGTCTAGTTTCCAACTTCTGCACGTGGTTATCCAGTTTTCCCAGCACCACTTATGAAGAAGCTGTCCTTTTCCCAATGTATGAATTCTTATTACCTTAGCCAAAAATCAGTTGACTATAAATAAGTGGATTTTATTTCTGGGCTCTCTACTCTGTTCCATTCACCTATTTGTCTGTTTTTATGACAGTTCCATACTGTTTTGTTCACTATAGTTTTATAGTATATTTTAAAGTCAGACAGTGTGATGCCTCCAGCTTTGTTAATTTTCTGCAAGATTGCTTTAACTATAGGGTTTTGTTTGTGGGTACATAAAATTTTTAAGATTTTTTTTTCTATTTCTGTGAAGAATGTCATTGGTATGTTGATAGGAATTGCATTGAATCTGTAAGTTGCATTGTGTAGTATGGACATTGATGATGATGATGTTAATTCTTCCAACCAAAGAACATGGAATATCTTTCCATTTATCTGTGTCTTCTCCAATTTTCTTTACTTATGTTTCATAGTTTTCATTGTGGCAATCTTTACCTCCTTGGTTAAGTTAATTCCAAGGTACTTTGTTTTGGGGGGTAGCTATTATAAATAAAATTAAATTTAAAATTTTTTTTTAGATTGTATTATTGGCAAATAAAAGCGCTATTTACTTTTGTATGTTGATTTCGTATCCTGCCATGTTACTGAATTAATTTTTTACTTCTAGCAATTTTTGGTAGCATCTTTAGGGTTTTCTATATATGCAGCCATGTAATCTGCTAATAGAGAGAGTTTGACTCTCCTTTCCAGTCTGGGTGCCTTTATTGCTTTCTCTTTCCTGATTGCTTTGGCTAGAACTTCTAATACTATGCTGAATAAGAGTGGGGTAAATGGGCATCCCTGTCTTATTTCAGATCTTAGAGAAAAACCCTCCAAGTTTTATTCATTCAGTATAATATTAGCCATGGATTTGTCTTTATTATGGACTTTATTATGCTGAGGGACATTCCTTCTATTCCTAA
This sequence comes from Cynocephalus volans, assembly GCF_027409185.1. Classification (NCBI taxonomy): domain Eukaryota; kingdom Metazoa; phylum Chordata; class Mammalia; order Dermoptera; family Cynocephalidae; genus Cynocephalus; species Cynocephalus volans. Next base: position 67,899,044 of record NC_084475.1, read on the forward strand.
TTTGCTGACTGCTTTTATCATGATGGTGTGTTGAGTTTTATCAAATGCTTTTTCTGCATCTATTGAAATAATCATGTGGGTTTTTTTTCCTTCATTCTGTTGATGTGATGTATCACATTTACTGATATGCATATGTTGAACCATCCTTCCATTCCTGAGATGAATCCCACTTAATCATAGTGATCTTTTTAATGAGTTGTTGGAATCTTCTAGTATTTTGTTGAGGATTTTCACATCTGTGTTTTTCAGAGATATTGGTCTGTAGTTTATTTCTTTATTTCTTGTGTCTTTTTTTTTTTTTTTTTTTTTGGTACGAAGGTAATACTGGCCTTGTAGTAGAATGAGTTTGGAAGTATTTTCTCCTCTTCAACTTTTTGGAAGAATTTGAGAAGAATTGGTATTAGTTCTTTTTTAAATGTTTGGTAGAATTTGTCAGTGAAGCTAGCTGGTACTGGGGGTTTCTTTGTTGGAAGAGTCTATTACTGCTAAACTCTGTTTACTCATTATTGGTCTATTTAGGTTTTCATGTTCTTCATACTTAAACCTTGGTAAGTTGTATGTGTATAGAATATATCCATTTCTTCTAGATTTTCCAATTTGTTCACATAAAGTTGTTCATTATAGTTTCTTATGATCCTTTGTATTTCTGTGGTATCAGTGGTAATGTTTCCTTTTTCACTTCTGATTTTAGTCATTTGAGTATTTTTCCTTTGTTAGTCTTACTAAAGATTTATCAATTTTTTTTATCTTTTTGAAAAACCAACTGTTTCATTGATGTATTATATTGCTTTTTTAATCTATAATTCATTTATTTCTGCTCTGATCTTTGTTATTTCTCTCATTCTACTGATTATGGGTTTGGTTTGTTTTTGTTTATCTGGTTCTTTGAAGTGTAATGTTAGGTTGAAGTCTTTTTTTTTAATGTAAGCATTTATTGCTATAAACTTCCCTCTTAGAACTCCTTTTGCTGTATCCCATAGGTGCTGGTATGTTGTGTTTTCATTTTTTTTTTTTTTTTTTTTTTTGTCTCCAGGAATTTTTAAACTTCCTTTTAAATTCCTTCTTTGACCCATTCATTGTTTAGGAGCATGTTGTTTAATTTCCATGTATTTGTACTGTTTCCAGTATCCCTTTTGTTGTTGATTTCTAGTTTTATTCTGCTATGGTCAGATAAAATAGTTAATATGATTTCATTTTTTAAAAATTTGTTGATACTTGTTTTGTGACCTAACATATCATTTATTCTAGGGAATGTTCCTTGTTCTGCTAAGAATATGTATTTTACAGCTTTTGAATGAAATATTCTATAAATGTTTGTTAGATTCAATTAGCCGAGAGTAGAGATTATTTCTGATGTTTCCAGGTTAATTTTTTGTCTGGATGATCTGTATTTTGCTAGAAGTGGGGTATTGAATTACCATCTATTATTATGTTGGAGTCTGTCTCTCCCATTAGGTCTAATAATAATTGCTTTATACATATGGGTGCTCTTTTGTTGGGTCCATATGTATTTAGAATTGTTATATCCTCTTATTGAACTGATTTCTTTATCATTATATATTGATAAAGATAAAGAATATCTTTTTTTTTTTTTACTTTCCTTGTCTTGAAGTCTATTTTATCTGATATAAACATAGCTACTTCTGCTTTTTTTTGTTTGTTTGTTTCTATTTGTGTGAAATATCTTTTTTCACCCTTCACTTTCAGTTGCTGAGTGTCTTTATAGGTGAAGTGAGTTTCTTTAGGTAGCATATTGTTGGTTCATGTTTTATAAACCATTCAGCCTTTCTATGTCTTAATTCATTTACATTTAGAATTATTATTGAGATATAGGTACTCGTTACTGTCATTTTGTTACTTTTTTCTGGTTGTTTTCTTGATCTTTTTTCCTTTTTTCCAATTTTACCATCTTCTTTTGTGATTGAGTGGTTTTTCCCTAGCAGTGTATTTTGATATCTTGCTATTTGTTTTTAGTATGTCTCATACATTTTTGTGTTATGGTTACCATGAGGCTTGCAAAAAACTATGCTAAAATTACAGCAAATTATTTAAAATAGCAACTTAACTTTGATATCTAAGAAAAAAACAAAACAAAGTCAATTTTTATGCTCTGACATTATCCCTCCACTTTTTGACATTTTGTTCTTTTAAGTTACATTTTTTATTATTGCCTATCTTATACAGTTGCCATATTTGTTATTGTTACGTTAGGTCTCTCCTTTAGTTTTCATATTAAAGATGTTAAGTGGTTTATTCACCACCTTTACAACATTAGAGCATTCTGAGGTTGTTTGTGTACTTACTTTACTATTGATTTATGTACCTTCAAATGTTTTCTTGCTACTCTTTAGATTCATCCTTTTTCGAAATGAAGAACTCTCATTAGCATTTCTTGTAATGGAGGTATAGTATAATTCCCTTAGCTTTTGTTTGTCTGGAAAAACTTTATATCTACTTCATATCTGAAGGTTAGTTTTGCTGCATCAAGAATGTTTGGCTGGCAGTCTTTTTCCTTCAGCACTCAGTACATCATCCCTTCCTCTTCTGGCCTGTAGGGTTTCTACATAGAAATTTGCTGAGAGACATATTAGGTCTCTGTTGGAAAATTTCCAGTCATTATATTCTTAATTTGCTTTTAAGTTCTCTTCCTCTCTCATCTCCTTTGGAGATGCCAATTATATGGAGGTTATTTCATTTGAAGGTGTCCCATAATTCCTGTAGGCCTCATTTATCTTTTTCCCTCTCCTGATTTGGTAATTTTATTTGTTCTGTCTTTAAGCTCACTGGTTCTTTCCTCTGATCAAGTCTGCTGTTTGAGCTTCCTATACAATTTCTCAGTTCTGATAACGTATTCTTTATTTCTAGAATTCATTTTTTTAAAATTGATTCTTTTGTTGCTGTTGTTGTTTAGTTTCTCATTCTGCTTCTTGATTGCTTTTCAAATATTTAATTTTTCTTCTGTATTTTCTTGTGATTCCCGGAACTTTTTAAAGATGATTATTCTGAATTCTCGGTTAGACACTTTATAAATCTCCCATTTTTCTGGGTTCATTGCTTAAGTTCTATTGGGTTTGGCGGTGTCATATTTCTCTGTTCTTTCTCAGTCTTTGTGTTTTTATGTTGATGGCTTCACATTTGAGGAGATGATGACCTTTTCCAAGCTTTTGCAGGTGTTCTTTGGTGGTATTAGGCCTTACTGTCGATAACGCAACTTTATATCCATCCTGTTCTTTTCCACAGAGAGTTTTTTTTTTTTTTTTTTTTTTTTTTTTTGTCCTTTTTTGTGACCACGCTCAGCCAGTGAGCTAACCGGCCATACCTATATAGGATCCGAGCCCATGGCGGGAGCACTGCTGCGCTCCCAGCGCCGCACTCTCCCGAGTGAGCCATGGGGTCGGCCCTCCACAGAGAGTATTAATAGCAATCACCACCACTTAAACTCTGCACCAGAACTAATTTGTTGTCCTGTTATTAATTCATGGTCTGGGGAAGACTCGTCATGGGGACCATACCTTGGTTGCTGCACCTGAGCTAAATTACTGCATTGCCATTGTTTCACAGTCTGGGAAAGACTTATTGTGCACACCAGAATTTAATTGTTGGCCATTTAGTCACTTCTGGGTTATAGGAAGACTCTACAAGAGCAACTGGGCTATGTGGAAAATCTGGCCTTGACTAAGTCCTTCCCAAGGATTGTGTCCACTATGGAGCTGTGGCTTTGGCCTGTCTCCACTGTATGGCACCCATGCTGATCAGGATGCAGATTAGCTGCTAATATTTTGCCTGAATGCACCCCTGGTGAATCAGCCCTCCCTGCTCTCCCTCCCAGAACTCCAGATGTTTCCTGTGTAAGAGGCACTGAATAAATCCCCCATGATGACTCATAGACCACTGGGCAAATTCAACATCCACCTTTTACTCTCTTCTCTCACCTCTGAAAACACAGGTTCAGTGGCCTGCTTCATGTACAGTGCTATGCTGACCTGGAGGAGGGAGATAAAGCATTCAGAAATGATTCTTTCCTCTCACAGGTTTCTGCCCCTGTCACCTATGCAGGTGTGAGGGAACTTCACCCGCAGCTATGCTGGCTTGGAGATATGGCATTGTGACATAATCTTTTTTCTCAGGGGTCAGGGTACTTTTCTCCCCTGCAGGAGCTGAGTAACTTCACATGAACAGTGCTACACCTGCACTGAAGACTCCAGGGAACTTCTCTGTGTGCTGTATCACATCAGATTGGGAGAACATCTGGAGCTGTTTGACATTATTCTTCCTCCTGCTGGCTGTGGCTTTCCACATTTTTTCAGGCTCACCTGGCCTCTCTGCCTCTTCCCCTGAATTGTGATGATTTCAGGATGACAAATTTCTTCTTATTGTTGCTGTTTAATTTCTTGTGTGGTGGGGGGAAGAAATGCTGAAAATTGACTACTCTGTCATCTTAGCGACATCACTCTCTACTTTAATGATAACTGAATTCTAATTATATATTAAAAAAATAAGATGGCAGTTATTTCTTTCTATGAAACATAACTAATGCAAGATGGAATCCTCTTACACAAAACCAGCAAATAAAGGCATGAGGGCAAAATTCAGTGAACAGTGCTATTTTCTTTTATCCACATAGTACTTTTAAAAAGAAACAAGATCTGAAGTTCTAGAAACAGTGACCCTGTATTCCTTCATAGCTACCACTTGCTAGAACTGCCCATTCAATAATTTTCCTTTGGCCTTACAATGCCTCTTGTGTTTATACTCTGCCTGCTCCACTCATTTACACTATGGTCTGATATCGTCTAAGCTTGAATTTGGGACCCTTATCATTCATTTTCCAATATTGTCATAACTGCACTTGTGATGTCATCAGTAGTAGCAGAAGCATTGTCATTTTTACTAAGTGGTTATAATATGTTTATCATTATGGGAGATGAGACAAAGCAATGTCCAACATGCCTATAATTAACTTAGGTAAGGAGACCAGATGTGTCAAATATGACAGAAAGTGAGTTCAGAGAGACCATTCACAAGCTATGAAAATTAAAATATTAATATTACCCATGCCACATGATTGTTAAAGGAATAATAACAATAAAATAACATGAAATCTTCAAGCAATCTGCCTGGCATCTATTAAATACTTAATTGGATTGAACTTCCTCGCTATGTGATTGGTGTAAACAGTTCTCAACCCTGCTCAAGTTATAGAACCCCATGGAGAATCTATTGAAAGTTATGAACTCTCAACCTAAGAAAAATAGATTATTTATTTGCTTATACATACAGGCTTTTTGTATAATTTTAGGATCTGAAGCCACTCACAGGCTATCGAAATGAATCTCATAATGACGATTGATGTGGAAAATAGAAGCTAGGGTTTCATAGTATATATGGATCTGTAATAACGAAGTAGCATTTGATTGCTGTAAGGGAAATGAATGCATGTGCAAGCAAAACTATGGGTATGTTTATAAATTGTTTACTGGAGTGTTTTGAAATATACATAAGACAAATAATAAAATAGTTTGGTTTTCAAGCACATATTTCTGATAAAGACACCCTTGGCTCTATGAAAACAATTCTGTGATTAATCTCATCAATATTTTTCTCAGGAACCATATTGCTGTGCTCTCACTTTGATTTGTGAAACCAAAGTTCCTTCCATCTATGATTTCAAACAATTCTTCAATAAATTAAAGAGTGTGCATATGAACATAAAATGTTATAATTAGTTTATTATAAGTGGAATAAATTATATAAGTAAACAAAATTGACTTTGTAATTCAGGTCTTAACTACTGTTCTGAAACAAATATCTCTGGCTTTATACACTCATCATGATGGGGAAATACATAAACAAGGCATCACTCCAATCTACTCAGGATTTCATTATCAATTCACTGCATTCCAGATCATATACATATGTCTCTCTATTCAAACAAAAGGATTCATAAAACCAATAAAAATACAATCAAGATGAGAGGAAGTATTTATACAGAAGGACAAGAGAGAAAGGAAACTAACTCTTACTGAGTCTCTATTATATACAGGGCTCTGTATTAGTTCATTTAATCTTCATAATATGTCTGTGAAGTAGTTATTAATATGCCTATTTGATAGATGAGGAACTAAGGTTACACAGGCAGTCACCAGAAATATATTTATAAACAAACAAACCAATTGGGATGGCGGGTAGTAATCAGATGCTAATCATGAAAGTGTCATAATATTATTAATTAGTTTTAAAAGACATCAGTTGTCCATGTAGGACTGTAGCTTAGGATTTTTGGTAGTCAAGTTATATAATTGCGTGGCCACTGATTTTAAGTCTAGGTGGAGTCATTAGGGTGAATGGATAAGATTGATTAGAAAAGTTTAAATAGCTGAGTAATTCACCACCACATATTTTTAATATGCCATAGCTGCAGATTCATAATATCCTCTAAGAGCCAAGCATAAATTGATCCATGTGGATCCAACTCTAATCACAATATTTCAGAGAGAAAAAAATCCTGGGCTGCTTGATTTCTAGAATTAGAAAACATACTGCATTATAAAACTGCCTTTGAAATTTCAGAAAGAAAAATATTCATCAAGAGCCACATTAGATAAGCGGTCTGGTTTTAGACTCAGTTGAGTGATACCATTTGCTTTGCCAATTTGCTAAATCTTAATATATTTGCTAACTTTACTCCACATATTTTTTCCCCTTCCACTTCTCCTTCCCTCTGCAACTTTGTCCTTCTCTCTTTTGTGTCTGGTTATCATAAAATGAACATATCACAAGCTTTTCTATTTCTTGAAAATGTAAATGCAGAAAATAAAATTTTGCTGAATGTCAGACTCAGGCTGCTTTCGGCTACTTACAAAATGTTGAACTCATTTTCATATGAAGCCATAGAAATTGAGGGAGTTAGATCACAAAATGAAATGTCATCGCAGGCTATTCCTGCATGGAGGGCCACTGACAAATTTAATGGCCTTGGATCCAGAAATAAACACCATTCAGTGACTGTTTGTATAGTCAGGCCATTAAGTGCAATGATTTGTGTTTCCTCAAGAGATTCCTTAAACTACAGTGCTTTGTGTTTGTAGCAGTTGGCAAGAGTAGTATTTTTTTTTTTAATCCTGCAGTTCACTGGCCAATAAAATGTGTTCAGGGCACAATACCTCTTCAGTAAGTGTGAAAGAAAAGAGGTGTGACTATAGTGACTTGCAAAGTCTCTGGGTGACAAGTCATGTACGAAAAGCTTATTCAGCGCTCATCTATTTTGCTTTGTTAAAGCAACTTTCCTCATAGGCGAGGATGCTTTCTCTATTTTTATCACTCTTTGCTCTGGAACTCTAGCCTAAATAGTGTAGATAGTTATCTCTAATAGTTCTTAAGAGGATTATTTAAAGTAGAACTTTATAAAGATAACATGAAAGTTGTGATGATCATGAGTCCATCAACATTCTGGAATAGATTACTGTTATGTTCCAAGGAGTTTCCTTAAACAAGCAAATGTATTTGCAACCAAAGTTATTTATAAATGATTATATTCAGTCGGGTAGGTACCCCCACCTAAAAATTGGTAAGTCTCTTCTCCTGTTAGATGTGGGCATTATATTCTAGCATTGTCTCAGCTGTGTGAATCCTATTCTGGATATCATGTGCTGTTTATACAATTTGTTAGTTTGTGGGTGTTTGTTTCCAGGTGCAGCCCTTTTTGTTGTATCTGCTTATAAGATTGCTCAAAGTTAACTTTAGAACTTTCTCAATAAATCTGTACAGAATATTTTTTTCTTCTAATTTTCTCAAAAAAACTGCTGGATGCCTGCTTAGTATGTTACTCAAGAAATGGCTCTCCTTCATTCATTTACCTATTTATTTATTTATTTATTTATTTATTTATTTGTTTGTTTTTGTGATTCTGAGCCTTGCTACCCTTTTACTTTCTGAGTATTCAATATCCTGTTCTCTGAATGCCTTCAATATTATCTACCAAATTACGTGAGTGAGTCAGGAAAATTGAAAACTCTTTTTGATGGAAAGTACTTTCACTGGGATCCAGGCTAAAGGTTAGTTTTTCACATTAAACAGACACATGTGCCATAAAATACCATTACCCCTCTTTTTCCCTTTCACTCCCATCTCCCAACAACTGAGGTTCTGGAAGACATTTCTAATTTAAGCTTGTGGCATATATCTGGAACCCTGGTTCACAAATGTACAGCATCTTATTCAGCATAGAAATCAGATTAAAGTGTTGATTTTAAATGTGAAGATATTTACAAAGTTATAAATTCAAAATGCATCCAAGTCCTTTTATTGAGTAGCTCCCATATATCAGGCACCATGCTAGGTTCTAGGGACACAAAGATAAGGTCCATGACTCAAAAAAACTCTCTTTTTAGTGGGAAGAGAGATAGATACACAACTACAAAGCATGTCAAGTGCTAAAACACAAACACATGAACTGAGTGCCTTTATAATTTGAAACTCTACTCTTTCCCTGGATACTCAAGAAAATGGACTTCTTAGAGCAAAAAGAACATGTTTATTAAAAAGGCCACATGACTAAGAAATAAGGTAAAAGAAGACATTATGTGTACGTGAGTGTGTGTGTGTGCACGTGCGCATATGTGTGTTGGGATATTTTATTAAAAAATGAAGAGATTGAATGAATTAGTAAGCTTGAACATCTACCCACCATAATCTCTTAAGTGGAAATATTAAGTCAAGAAGAACAAAGAAAATCACACAGTACAAGGACCCTAGAGTCAGCAGAAACTTACATATGGGGTTACTTCAAAAAGTTCATGGAAAGATTTATATTGTCTTTCAATTTTATTTTCCACAAACTTTTTGAAGTACCCTCATGTATCTTACAATTGTGAGACAACTATAAAATTAGTGTGACAGTCTGATCATGGAAATGAAAAAAATATAACTTAGGTTACAAGAAATAGCAAAAGTCATCAATTGATATTTTCATTTTTACTTGGATATTTAAATTTTAAGGACCTTTAGTGAGACTTAAATTTACAAGCATTTTTTGAGCAACTGCCTTGTATAAAACACAGACAGATGTGCAAATATTAATGTCTTTAATACAAATGTGATATTTTGCTTTTGGTAGAATCAATAACTCCATGGCTACATATGGTAATTATTCCCATTGGTCAGTCATAATTTCGTTTTAACTTTCATACGTTAAAAGCAAAGGCTATATTCCAGTGTGCTTTGGAATCTCGCATTGTATCATGTAACATCCATATTATCTCCTACAAGATTCTTACCCTCAACTTGTCTCATCCAGGGCCTAGCACCAAAATCCCTGTGAATCTTTGTATCTGTCACATGTTTGTCTTTGTCTCCCTGTCCTCCTCCACCCACCAGTTCATTTAGTGCTTTTTCTATTTCATCACTGCTTTAGCAGGACACACTCTAGAGCTGATTCTTAGGTTGGGTCTGGAAATCTCGATGGATATGTTGGGATTTCCTTAAGCACAGTTGCCTGTCATGTGTAGCACTTAAATCACATCTCATGTAAGGAAATCATAGTTTATTTAAAAGCCCCTCAGCTCCCTTGCGGCAATAACCAAGCATCGGCAGCTAAATTGTTGAGCACCTCTGTCGTTTGTTATAAATCATAACCTCAAATACACTGAGCATCACCCCAAATAGCAATTTATGCAGATGAACCTCAGGTATTAACATAAGAAGCAGTCTCTGCCTGCCTTGCTGAAAGTTGGAAGGGAACAGGAGTAGAGGTATCAGAAATGAGGGAGAGCTCAAATCTCTGATGGCTGTATTGGGGTACAATTAAAGCAGGTATGCCTATGTAAATCATGATTAATGTTTTCAAAGGACAACCATATTTGTCCTTTTCAAGAGTCTAGTAAAACAAAATAGAGATATCGGGGATTGAAACAGTCCCAGGAATTACAATTCTTTGTAATTGATAAACAAAACAATGACATTGATGAAAGTGAGTTTCTGGACTCCTTGGGGTTATAATATTGAACTGAAAGTGGGATGAGAGTACCAAACTAACAACTCAAGAAATAAAATCCCAGGTTATACAGGTGACAGCTACTTAGCAGGTACACAATCAGCAGAAATTTAAGCTTTTTTTCCTTCTCCTACTCTTCAATTGAAAGATAAAGATCAAAATTGTACATTGCCTGCTTGGGATATAATCGGAAAGACTGACCCAGGTATAGCAATACAGTTAATTGGAGAGCTCAGTCAGTGCCAATTGCTCTAAATCCATTTAAAAATCAGATATCTCTACAGTAGCAACCAGAAGTGATGTGGGTCTAAGAGAAGAATTATTAAAATATGCTCAGTAGGGTCAAGTGGCATCAGGGTTCTGAGGTTATAGTGCCTTGGAATCAATATTGATCAATTTTGAAACAAACTGGAAGCTAGTCATGTCTGACATGGTAGGTAAGATGTCACATTTTGTACAAGTGAGTTCTTGATGTCACAGCAGAGGCTTCACCTAAGTCCTTTTGCAAGACATATCAGATTCTAAGTTGTGGAAGAAAATTTACCATTGGAAGTGAAGAGGAGGTATGCCAGCAGGGCCACAGAAATAATTCATTGATGGAGTTCTGTAGCTGAAGCTCACTTAAAGAGAAAATCCTTCATTCAGATACACTGTAAAATCTACAAGCCAGGAGTATTTAATTTCTTACACTAACTAAAAAAAATAGGATTTAGAAGTGTTTCAACATATTGAAACTTTGAGCTCTCTAAACTGTCTCTTAAGACTGAAAACAACACATTTCCAAACCATGTTCTTGGATTAGCTGTGCTGAGGAAAAATGACTAAGATTTAAACCATAAGTCTCCTTCTTTACTATTTAAATACTAACAGATTTTCATTCTGAAATGCAGGACAGATTCTAATGTTGACATACAGGATTATAAAACTTTGCTGAGGCTGTCTGCAGCATGAACCAAGGTATGGTTTAGTTCAAAATGGATTTCTTTTATGCCATAAAGATATCAAAACACTACACTAGGTTTTTCCTTCCTTTCTTTTTTTCCTTCCTTTCTTCCTTCCTTCCCTCCTTCCCTCCCTCCCTTCCTCTTTCTTTCCTTTCTTCCTTTCTACCTTTTTCTAAATAGAACATCCTCCAAAAAAGTCAATTAAGATTTTTTAAATTGAAGCACTATCATTCACGAAGACATTAAATGCTCCTGTTCTTTTAAGTCTGGCAGATATATATTTCAACTGTAATAAACTTCTGAAGGGAGAAAAAAACATTAATTTGTTTGGCTCTTGTGTTTACCTTCAAACATATTTGTGCTTTTATTTCTGTGTGATAGATTGTTTGACTCTCTGGTAAATATCTGTGAGAAGAGCAACATCTGACCCAGGACAAACTACATCCTCAAGTTTCTTGGCATTCCCTCGATAGAACGTGAGCTGTCTCAAGAAATATGCTGTATTACTCCATTCTGTCAGTCATATCAGAATGCCTGAAACTGGATAATTTTAAGAAAATCAAATTTATTTCTTGCAGTTTTGGAGGCTGGCTGGGAAGTCCAAGGTCCAGGGAACACATCTGGTAAGGGCTTTCTTTTTGGTGGGAACTCTCTACAGAGTCCTGTGGTGATGAAGCAATCACACAGTGAGGGCTGGGCCAGAGTGTTTTCATGTGCTGTCCTTATAAATCTACTAGTCCCCACCCATAATAACCCATTAATAGATTAATTCAATCATAAGGGAAGGTCACTCATGAGTCAGTCACCTCCCAAAGGCTCCATCTTTCAACACTGCCACATTGGGGATCAATCTTCTACATGAGCTTTGGAGGAGACAAACATTCAACCCATATCATGCATAACATCCATCCAACACATTTTTATTGAACATCCATTTGTATTCAATCACAGGGGATACAGAAGGCTGGGCTGCTACCCTAGTGGGCACAAAGAACAGAGTATGAAGCCAAAGAGGATTATATTCTAGCCTTTAAATCTAATGGAACTTGACTTGCTAGTTTTGGGACCTGCTTGGAACCTGTGATCCCTTTCTTTTATATTTCTCCTTTTGGGATGGGAATGTCTTTACTATGTTCATACTACCATTGTCTTTTGCAAGCACAAACTTGTTTGGTTTTGCAGATTTATAGCTGGAGAGAAACTGTGCCTCAGGATGAATTACACTTCAAGTCTCACCCATTCTTGGCTTAGAAAATATTTAGATGAGACTTTAATCTTAGACTTGATGCTGAAATAGGTTAAGATTTTGGGGGCTTTTGAGATGGAGTGATGCATTTTGAATGTGAAGAGGACACGGATTTGGGGGTCTGGAGGGTATAGTATTATAGATTGAATTGTGTCCCTTGAAATTTATAAACTGAAGCCCTAACCTTCTCCCCATGTAACTATGCATGGAGATATGGCTTTTAAAGAGTTAATTAAGGTTAAATGAGGTTGTAAAGGTGGGGCCCTAATCCAATATGACTAGTGCCCTTATAAGAAGAGGGTGAGACATGAGGAACATATACACACAAAGAAAAGGCCACGTGAGGACACACTAAGTAGACTGACATCTACAAGCTAAGGAGAGAAGCCTCAGGAGAAACCAGATCTTCTGACATTTTGATATTGGACTTCTAGTTTCCAGAACTATGAGAAATAAATTTCTGGTTTTTTTAGCCACCTCACCTGTCTTATTTTGATCTGGCATCCCTAGCAAACCAATACACTCTGAAATGTGAAAGGAGAAAGGCAGACTGGCTAGGGATCTTGGGACCCAAAGAACATTATGGTGAAGCTGGCAAGCTAAGGATGCCAATGGATGCAGACAAGGAATCCCCTACAGAAACCTATTCTCTTTAGCTAAGGACCTGAAAATGGGCAGTCTGGCCCCTTTATAATTGTAGAAAACTTTCAGACAATTGTTCTACTCCAGCCAAATACCACAGGGATAAAAAGCTCGGTTATACCCCCCTCCCCACCAGCCCAAGCAGAGTAGCAACATAGACTTCCACCTTTACCAGGCTGTAACAAGTCTCAGTGGGGAGACAGGAAATTAATTTCCAGAAGTAGCAAGTCCTTTCTAGCCCCCCCTCCCCAGTAGGGTGATGTCAGAGGGGCCAAGTGGAGAGCTAGCCCACTAACCAATTCCCAGTAGCAGCTAGGTCACACCAGGATGGATGTCATATGGGGAGCAATAACTAAAACTACTACCATTCCCAGACAAAGTGATCTCAGGAGAGTCCTAATAGAGAACCAGTATTCCTATCCCTGCCAAGCAGTAATGAGGAGCCCCTCTTCCTATCAGGTATTAACAATGGCCAGTGTGGAGCGCTGACTTCTGTCCTTACCTGGCATTAATAAGGTGTAGTCCCTTTTCCTCTGTCAGAGCAGTGTCAGAGAAAGTCAGATAAAACTGAATGTTTAAATAACATTCAAAGTCTTGTAACATCTGAACTGCTCATTTTTAAATATGAAATCACTCATCATATGAAGAACAAGGAAAATATCAGTATAAATGAAAAAAGACAACAAATGGATGCTAACTCTGAGAATACAGATATGGTAAGAATTATCCAACAGATATTTTAAAGCAGCCATGATAAAAGTGCTTCAAAGATCAATTATAAAAATAACTGGAAAAAATTTTGAAGATAAAAGCTCTCAGCAAAGAAATACAAAGTATATAGAAAAACCAAATAAAAACTTTAAAGCTAAAAAATACAACATAAATAAACAAACTCAGTGTAAGGGCCCAACAGCATAATGCAGGTCACAAAGGAAATGATGAGTGAACTTGAAGATAAAATAGGAATTATTCAATTTGTTCAATCCATTATGAACCACAGAGTGAAAATAGACTAGGAAAAAAATGATAAACAGACCCTTAGATACCCACACCACAATGAAAGATCTAATATTTATGTCAATAGAGTCCCGAGGAAGCAAAAAGGCGGGGCTAAAGAACTTCTTGAGGAAATCCTAGTTAAAAACTTTTCAAATTTGGCAACAGAGATAAAGCTACAGATTTAAGAAGGTGAGTGAACTCCAGACAAGATAAACTCAGAGAATCTACACAAAGTCACATCATAACCAAACTTCAGAAAACTAACAAACAACCAAAAATATATATGGAAATCAGCAAGGGAGAAATGATAATTTACCTATGGGGGAAACAGATTTGAATAATGGGTACCTGATCAGAAATCACGAAGGTCAAAAGGAAATCACACAATATTTTTCAAGTCTTGAAAGAAGAGATTTGCCAACCCAGATTTCCATATGTGATGAAAATAGCCTTCAGAAATAAGGGGAAATTAGTGCACTCTCAAACGACGAAAAACTGAAAGAATTTGTCATCAGCCAATCTACTTTAACAAACTTGCCAATGGAATTTTCTAAACAGAAAGAAAATAATAAAATAAAAATTCTTGGAGTATCAGCAACAAAGAAAAAGCAATAAAAGAGCAAAGATATGGGTATATATAGTACATTTTACTTCTCCCTTGACCTTTCTAAATGACATGTGACAGTTGAAGCAAAAATTATAATACTGTCTGATGTGGTTCTGCTATACTTAGAGGGTATAGTTAAAACAATTATATTATGAAGAGAGGAAATAAAGAGACTTAAAGAGAAGTAAATTTCTATACTCTATTTGAGTGGTAAAACATTGATACGCATGGATTCTAAAGTATGTATATAATACATAGAGCAACCAAAAAAACTTGTGTACAAAAAGAAACACTCAAAACACTGTACATAAATCACAATGGAGTTCAAAAAATTCTTATGTTACCCACACTAAGATAGAAAAAGAAAAGAAAAAGAAAAATAAAGAAAACCAACAGGAAACAAAAAATGAAATGGAGGACTTAAGCCCTAACATATCAATAATTACATTAAATGTAAATAGTTTATATACATTGAGGCAGATACTAGGAGACTGAGCAAAAAACATGACCCAAATATAAGAATCTCACTTCAAATATAATGGTATAAATAGGTTAAAAGTAAACAGATAAAAAATATATTATGCAAATATTAATAAAACAATGCAGAAAAAGAAAGTCTACTTTACTTTATCTGACACTAATATATCTTAAGATGAGTCATATTCTGGGTCATAAAACAAACCTCAAAAAATTTAAGAGACTTGAAATCATGCAGAATGTATTCTCTGATAACAGTGGAATAAACTAGAAATCAATAACTAAAAAATAGCAGAAAAATCTCCAAACACTTGAAAACTAAAAACACTTCTAAATAACCCTTAGGCAAAGAATAAGTCTCAAGGGACAATGAAATGAATAAAACTTATAATACAAAATATCAAAAAGTTTAGAGCACAGCTAAAGCAGTGTTGAGAAGAAAATTTATAGCACTAAATGATTACAGTAGAAAAGAGAAAGTCTCAGATCAATAATCTAATCTACCAACTTAAGAATCTTAAAAAAATAGCAAAATAAATACAAATCCTGTGGAAAAATGAAGAGCATAAATACCAGAATACAAATCAATAAAACTGAAGACAGAAAATTTATTATAATCAAATTGTCAAAGGCTATCAAGCAAATTTATCAGCAGAAACTTGCAGGCCAGGAGAGAGTGGGATGATATATTCAAAGTGCCAAAAGAAAAAATCTGCAAAGCAAAAATACTTTCTTTATCTGGCAAAGCTGTCCTTCAGAAATAAGGAAAGGATAAAAGTTTTTGCAGAAGAACAAAAGCTGAGGGAGCTAATCACCCCTAGGTCTGCTTTATACGAAATTCTAAATGGAGTTCTTCAGTCAAAATGAACGAATGCTAATTAGTAACATGAAAACATATGGAAGTATAAAATTCACTGGTAAAGGTAAATATATAGTCAAATTCAGAGTACTCTAATACTGTGATGGTGGTCTGTAATTCACTTTTAACTCTAGTATAAAAGGTAAGAGATAAAAGTATTGAAGTAACTATAGCTACAATATTTTGTTAATGGATATACAATATTTGGAAAGATATAAATTGTGACATTATCATCAAATGGGGGGCAAGTGAAATTGTAGAACTTTATATGTGATTAAATTTAAGTTGTTATCAGCTTAAATTAGACTATTATAAGACATACATATTTTATGTAAGCCTCATGGTAACCACAAAGCAAAAACCAATAGTAGATACACAAAAGATAAAGATAAAATAATCAAAGCATACCACTACAAAAAAACACCAATTTACAAAGGAAGTTGGAAATAGAGAAAAAAGGAAACAAAGGCACTACAAATAAATCATAAAAAATTAACAAGATGGCATAAGTAAGTACTTACCTAGTGATAATCACTTTAAATGTAAATGGATTCAATTTTCCAATCAAAAGACATAGAGTGGCTAAATGGATAACAAAAGAAAACCCCAACTGCATGCTGCCTAAAAAAAGCTCACTTTAACTCTAAAGATACTGATAGGCTAATAGTAAAGAATGGAACCAAATATTTTATACAAGTAGAAATCAAAAGAGAGAAAGGGTAGCTATAATAGACAAAGTAGACTTAAGGTCAAAAACTGCAACAAGAGTAAAATGGGATCACTATGTAATGATAAGAGGATCAATCCATCAAGAAAACATAATAATCATAAATAAATATGCACCCCAAAACGGAGCACCTAAATATATAAAGCAAATATTAAAGAACTGAAAGAAGAATTAGATGGCAATACAATAATAGTAGGGAACTTCATTACTCCACTTTCAACAATGGGTAGGTCATCCAGACAGAAAATAAATTTTAAAAATTAGACTTGAACTATGCTTTAAATCAAATGGGACTAATAGAAATGTACAGAACATTTCATCCAATAACAGTAGAATACACATTCTTCTAAAGCACACACGGATACATTCTCCTAGATAGATCAAATATTGGGCCATAAAACAAGTGTTAACAAATTTAAGAAGATAAAAATCAAATCAAACATCTTTCTCAACAATGATATAAAACTAGAAATCAATAACAGATGGAAAATTTATGAATACATGAAAATTAAACAACACACTCCTGAACAAACAATGGGTGAAAGAAAAAAATCAAACAGGAAATCAAAAAGTATCTTGATTCAAATGAAAATGGAAACTAACCTACCAAAACTTATGAAAGGCAGCAAAAGCAGTTCTAAGAAAAAAGTTTACACTTTACTCTAACATTATACCTCAAAGAACTAGGAAAAAAGAGCAAATTAAGCCCAATGTCAGCAAAAGGAAGGAAATAATAAAGATCAGAGCAGAAACCAGGACAATAGATAATAGAAAAATAATAGAAAAGATAAAACAAACTGAGTTATTTTTTTAAAGGTAAACAGAATTAACAAAACTTTAGCTAGAAAAAGAGAGATGTCTCAAATGAACAAAAATATAAATGAAAGAGGAGACATTACAACTAATACCACAGAAATGCAAAGGATCATAAGAGACAAAGAGTAATAAAGTATACACCAACCAATTGGATAACCTAGTAGAAGCCAGTACTTTATAATAAATCTTTCTTTCTCTCTTTCTGTGTGTGCACATGTAGTCACACATACACATATAGTCTATTTTCTGCATGCCTGTGGGTCTAAGAAATGCATATTCTACCCTCACACTTGCTACATATTTTGGCTGTGTATAGAATTTTAGAGTAAATCTTCCCTAACGACTTGATGGCTCTTCACCACAGTATTCTAGCTTTCAGTATTGCAGTGGGAAAGTTGAACTCTATTCTGTTTCCTAGTGCTATAACTTGTGGTGGTGGTAGTGATTTGTTATCTAGAATCTTACAAAATGATTTCTTAATGACTTTCTGAAATGTCATGATGATGTGTCTTTGTATGAGTCTACTTTTATCCACTGTCCTGGGCACTGGAGAGGCATTTTCAATATAGTATTTCATTTTCTTCAATTATCAAAATTTTCTTATGCTACATTTCTCCCTCTATTTTCTCAACGCCTTATGCAAGACGTCATTGGTGTGATTACAGATGGTAAATAGAAATGTTGAAACCCAAGAAAACTCAAAGCTTCTGCTCAGAGGGGAACAGATTTCTTCTGTTCATATTTCATCAGCCAAAGTAAATTACAAGAATGAGGTTTATGACAATGGGGTGAAATTAATCATCCTGCTACTAGGAATGGATCTGGTAGGTAGGGCCAATGAATATTTTGGTGTTAATACAATTGACTACACTCAGTGCCATTTCCTATTTAAGAATAATGGCTAACTTTTCAGGCATATTTAGGGTAGCTAATAGGTCAGCTTCACCACCTAGTGATTAAATGGGGGGCCACATATATAACAGCTGGGCATCCACAGGTTAGTACGTAAAGGTATTTTCCTCCGTGGTTATCCAGTTTCTTTGGAAAAGAATCAGTAGACTTCTGCTTAGGGGAATTTTGCCTGGCTGTAGCCATTTGAGGAGTAAGGGGGTTTAAATGTAAAAGTCTTCAATGAAATCTCATTCTCAGTTACACATCTTGTCCCTATTTTCTAACATTCATGAGTCTATGATTTCCAGCTCTCTCCCATTAAGTTTCTACAGGGTGTAAACCTTTGCTCTGCCTGAGGGCATTTGTCTGGCTAGGTAGGATTATGAAATGATCTGGGTTTAAATCTTCCATATATACACTTACAAATCATTACCCTAGTTTTGGCCTTGCACTCACTCCTCTCACTAACCAGGAACTAGTATCACCAAGCCCTGAAGTTTTAAAAAGTCCCCTGCCTACTACTCAGCTATAAAAACGAATGAAATACTGCCATTTGCAACAACATGGATGGACCTTGAGAGAATTATATTAAGTGAAACAAGTCAGGCACAGAAAGAGAAATACCACATGTTCTCACTTATTGGTGGGAGCTAAAAATTAATATATAAATTCACACACACACACACACACACAAAACGGGGGGGGGGAGAAGATATAACAACCACAATTACTTGAAGTTGATATGACAAGCAAACAGAAAGGACATTGTTGGGGGGGAGGGGGGGAGGGAGGAGGGAGGGAGGTTTTGGTGATGGGGAGCAATAATCAGCCACAATGTATATTGACAAAATAAAATTTAAAAAAAAAAAAAGTCCCCTGCCATGAAATGGCTTGCTTCATTATCAGTATTCTCCTCACCGTGCACTTGAGGTTTTAGTTCTTTCCCACCAGCTGAATTTGTTATTACTCTTCCATCTGCTTCAAAACTTATCTGCCATTGTCTCCTCTTCCATAATCTTTGTCCTTGTGAGTTTATACCACTTTACATTCTTTAGTGTCATTTTAGTGGCCATTTGGGAGGAAGCAGAGATAAGCACATGTGATTGGAAGTCAAAGTGTAAAGTTTTAAAAAGTGTAAAAGACTGAGTAATGTTGAAGAATTTTTGTAACTGTGAAAGAAAAGGCAATAAAACATTAGAACAGTGCTCAAACAAACAACCCTGAGTCTCAAATGAAACTTGAAGATGATGGCAATGAACAACAAAGAAGGAAAAGAATGAATACTAATAAAAAAATGTTAAAAGGAGCAAAATTCTTTAAGATAATGAAATGGGCATAATAGATGAAAATAAGCAACAAGCCATAATTAATATGAAAGATGAAAAATATGATCAATTGAGTAAAACAATATCTTAATAATAATATTAATGAGCTCTTATATATTTATTTTTACACAAAACAAAGCTACTTTTTAAAAAAATTAGTAATAAGATCTAGACCCAAGGGTGAAAAATATGTTTTGTTCATTGTTTAATTTCCACTGCCTAGCAGAGTGCCTGGAACGTAATTCAATTGCTCTTGCTTGAAGGCTTTAAGGGCTTCAGAATGTAATATAATTGAGGGTCACAATACCAATTTAGTAATTTTAATTCAGGAAATTTGTGAAGTAGAAATCTGGCATCTGCAGAGTTATTTAGCTAGTTTATTAAAGCACAACACAGCCTATATGTGGTGAAAGACCCCATGCTCAGGGAAATTTGATGATGTTTACATGAGTCTTTCATTTGTGAAACATTTTACATCGCTTCTCAAATAGCTCAGAACTATGCTTTGTTCAACAATTACAGCTGGGATTTCAGGTAGAATAACTTATCTTGCATAAAGCAAGTATGAAGTTATATAAAACCTTGAACAAAGTTAAAAGAATTCAGATTTATTTATATTACTATGGAGATATGTGTTTATTCAAACTTGTATACATTGAACACCTATGTGTCATGTGTTTTAATTGTATAGCAGTGAACAAAACAGGGAGTGATCTCTGTCCTAATAGAGCCTGTATAGTAGCAGTGGTAGAGACCCGATGCAAAAAAAAAAAAAAAAAAAAAATCAGTAAAACTTATAGCTTGTTGTATTGTCATAAAATTTAAGGAGGAAATTAAAACAGGAAAAGTAGTGGTGGAAACTGTTCCTGAGAAGTTGGCATTAGAATAAAACCTGAACTTGATGGTGGGAGAAGTGTGTTTCCAAAGGAGTCAACAAAAGTACAAAAGCCTACATGTTTTGTATTTTTGAGGAATTTGAAGAAGACAAATTTGACAAAAGTAGGGTGTGTGTAGGGAAGAGAAGTAGAAGATAAGTAAATAGTTTCACCCCTGCTCATATCTAAGCTCTTTGCCATAAATTTATAGGGCTTTCCACTGTACCACTGGACATGACCATGTAGTTTCCTTTTAATGACATGGTCAAAAAGTTTATATATATTTTTTTTGTGGGAGGGTGGTACTGGCATGTACAGGGATCTGAACCTTGATATTGGTGTTATCAGCACCACACTCTCCCATATGAGCTAACAGGCCAGCCCTACTTACATTTAAAATCTATTAATACAACATATAAAATTAAAAGATCAAATGAGAAAAAACTATGTCATTATTTCAAGTTTCTAAAATAAACTTAATAAAATGCAAACATATTTTGTTTAACAAAAGTCTTTACAAAAAAGCTGTATGCAAGTATGGATATTTCCCCACAGAATGAAGGATATTAAATTTAAGCCAAGACCTCATATAATATGGTGGCTTTCCCTTTAAAATTAGAGTGAAATGAGAATTCTAAGATGGCCTGTGTCACACCCCTGGTGCACACATCTGATATAACCCTCTCCCATTGAGTGCGGGACTAAGTTGCGAAAGGGATGGGATCTCACTTCCTTGATTAGGCTCCTAATCAGTTGACCTTACACTAATAAGAAGGGGGATTACCCTGGTGAGCCTGATCACAGTACTTATGACCCACTGAAATAATAAATGAGATAATAAATGTCTGTTGCATTGTGGTAATTTGTTCTGCAGAAATAGAAAACCAAAAAAGACTGCATAATAGTATTATTGTGATATAACAATAAAAAGAGTATAGTTAAGAAAAATTCTGTGATAACCAAGTGAAAATTATTTGAACTAATATGAGTTAATTTATATACATATATATGAAAAATAATAAGCTAGAAAAAGAACCCAATTCTTGATAGCAGTAAAATAATTCTAAAAACCTAAAATAAGCTGACTTAAAAATATACTGTGCATATTTCAAAAACACATGTGACATTTCCTCTTTTAATACCATCTATTTACTCTTCCTACAACCTCTCAAGCTTCATTTCATTAGGGAAACCTTCCCTAAAGTTCATTAAATTGAATTCAATCTTTATATGTTCCTGGTGCTTCACATACCTCTCCTTTTACTAATTATGATGTTAAAATTATATCTTTATATAGTGTGTTCTTTCATTATTATCTATTTTGTTTAGTAGATGACATAAGAAACTATCAGCTCAATATTTTTCTCCAGGACCTCTGTAGATCTTAGTCCTCAAAAAATGTGTTGAATATTTATAAATGAGATAAAACAGTATATAGATGTTTATAATCCCTAAATTTGTTTATAGTTCAATAAGTATCAGTCAGTGAATAGCACGAGACCTCCAGCAGAGACCCTGCATTATGTAGTGCAAAATAATCAACGAGAGATTAAATACAGATTACTCAAACATATATGTACCTGTGTGTTTTCTATTTATTGTATTGCCAAGTTAATTTCTGAATTATCTCACATTATGTTATTAGTGACTAAAGTCAGTGTGGTAAAGAGGGAATTGTATAGAATTTGATTATCTTCTAAATAAAGATAAGAAAATATACTACTATTCAGACATTCAAATCTAATCTTGAGTATCAAAGGCAGGGTAAAACCTTTAATTACTTTTGAATTAATAGAATGATTCTTACCCTAGTGGAGATATATGTAAACCAAATAAACCAAGGACATTACATGTCAAAATAATCGCCACACTTTTATAATTTCTTTTACATATAATTACATATTTGTGTTAATTCTCACTGTATTTTATTATTTATTCAGCATGTAGAGCAGACAAATAAATTAGGGCTTCTATTGACATATCTAGAAAGATTTTATGCCTAGGACACTTTATTAAGAAAAATGTCATTTATAAGAATTGAGATATTAGTAGCATCACTTGCAATATCTATGGAGGAGACTATGTAAAAGGTAAAGCAAATGAATGAAAAAATTCTTATAAAACATGGAAAGAGAAAAGAAATGATAAGAATAGTTCCTCGTAAGCATAAAGAAAAAAAGGGAAAGGCAAAATGGAAGAGAAAAAAAGGAAGTAAAAAACAAATAACATCTGATGAAAATATGGGAGGTGAAAAGATTAAAATCATGAGAAAGAGGAGAAAGGGAAATGTCAAAATATGAGAAAAAGGAAAATATTCATTATATGAGGAACATATAGAAAGGAGAAAAATATCAGAATAAAAAAGATGAATGAGAAGATAGGTATAAATATAAAGACGCCTTGGATCAAATGTTTCTCCAAAATTTGACCCTCACTGTGACAGTTTTAAGAGGGTGGGAAATCCTATCATGGTTGTTGAAAGGTGGGGCCTTGGAGAGGTGGATTGTGAGGACTTCACACTCATGAATGGATTGATCCATTCTTGGAATAATGGGAGTGATTCTGGTGGATTTAAAAAGAGTGAATGAGGAAGTTATTCTCTCTCACTCTCTCTGCTCTGCCATTTTCTGCCATATGAAACCCCTGCATTGCTGTAAAGGCACCACCAAAAAAGACCCTCACCAGATGTGCTCCCTGGACTTTGGACTTCCCAACCTATGAAACTGTAAGCATAAATTTTGTTGTCTTACAGATTTTCCAGTTCCAGGTATTTTGTTATAAGCAACAGAAATAGACAAATACAGAAAATTTGTACCAAAGAAGTGGGGTGTTACTTATAACACATACTTGAAATGTGGAAGTGGCTTTGGAACTTGTTGTTGAGGAGAGGCTGGAAGAATTTGGACCAGGAGGCTAGAAAAAGCCTAGATGCTGGTGGGAGTTTAGAAGAAAAGAAAACTGGGGAAAATTTGGAACTTAGAAACTGGTTAAATGGTGGTCACTAGAAGGCCATTCTGAAATCTCAGATGTAAATGAGAAGGTATTTATTGGAAACTGGGGCAAACATCACCCTTACTATGAACTGGCAAGGAATTTGGCTGCATTCAATTCATGCCCCAAAAGTATTATGGAATATGGTACTTCAAGTTGCTGACCCAAGTATGGAGCAGAAGAAATTTCTACATAGCAAAGCATTAAGGGAGCTGCATGGAAGATGAGTTCTTGTGGCAAAGGCACAATGTAAAGCCAAAATTTAAAAGGAAAGCAGAGTGTAAAGATTTGGAAAATTTGCATCCTGGCCATGTGGTAGAGAAGCACAGAGCATTTTCAGAAGAAAAATGCAATGGTGCTGAGAAGATTAGTACAAAAGAAAGGGATTATCAAGAGAAGGGGAAAAAAAGCCCTGAAGGTGTTGCAGAAGGCTCTGGGGCCAACCCTTCCATTACAGGCCCAGAGGCCTAAAGGGACAGAATGGTCTTGGGGAAAAAGCCTGAGGTGCCATCCATGGGCTCGCTGCCCAAGGCCACCTCAGGAATCTGCTTTCCAGCACCAGCATTCCAGATGCTTTGGCTGCTCCAGCCGTGGCTAAATTGGCCCCAGATGTGGCTGGACCCACATGCAGCTTTGGAAAACACAAGCTGGAAGCCTTGGTGGCATCCATGTGGTGTTAAGTCTGCAGCCTTGCAGAATGTCAGAGCTGTGAAGGCTTGGGAGCCCCTACCCTGATTTCAAAGAACGTACGAATAAGTGTGGGAATCCAGGAAGAGATCTGTCACAGGGGCAGATTCACTGCATAGAGCCTTTGCTATATCAATGCTGAGCAGAAATGTGGAGCCTGAGTTGCAGCAGAAAAACCCCATCAGTGCCATGCCTAGTGGAGTCACAAGAGTGGGACCACCATGGAGACCCCAGATCTGTAGAGCTACCAGTGTGCAATGCCAGCCTTGGAGAGCTCAAGCATCACCTGAGACCGGGAAAGCCATTGAGGTAGAGCTGCCTGAGGACTTGGAGGCCCAACCCCCCACACCAGCATGCAGAGGAGGTCAAACATGGAGTCAAGGTACATGATTCACCCGTTGTAAGATTTAATGCCGCCGTGCTGGGTTCAGACTTGTTTGGGACTTATTACACCTTTCTTTTGGCCTATTTCTCCGTTTTTCAGTGGGAATATGTACCCTATGTTTGTCCCACCATTGTAGCTTGGAAGTAGATAACTTGTTTTGATTTCACAGATGTGACCTTGAGACTGGGCTTTTGAGTTGAAACAAGTTAAGACTTTGAGGAAGAAATAAATGTATTTGTATACGAAATGGACATGAATTTTGGGTGACCAGGGGCAGAATGCTTTGGATTGAATGTCCCCCTAAAACTTGACCCCACTATGACAGTGTTAAGAGTGTAAGAAATCCTATTGTGGTAGTTGAAAAGTGGGGCTTTGGAGAGGTGATAGGATTGTGAGGAATGCACCTTTATGAATGGATTGATCCATTCTTGGAATAATGAGAGTAGTTCTGGTCACTTTAAAGACAGTGAATAAGGAGGTTATTAGGAGGTTATTCTCTCTCTCTCTCTCCTTCCATTTTCTTTCATATGAGATTCCTGCATTGCTGTAAAGCCATCATCAAAGAAGACCTTCACCAGATAAGTTCCCTGGACTTTGGACTTTCCAGCCTCCAAAACTGTAAGCAATAAATTTTGTTTCTCAAAGATTATTCAGTTCCAGGTAGTTTGCTATAAGCAACAGAAATAGATGAAGACAAAAGGTAATAGAGAAGTGATAGTCAAGAGGAAGTAACCAAATGGTGTAAAAAGTGGAAAGTATGGTTGGAAGAAAGTGAAAGCATGGGAATGAGAGAGAAACACACATAGGAGACAGAGAATGAGAGAGGGAGTAGGACCAGAGGAGAGCAAGTAGTTTTAGGAGAGAAGGAAAATGGAATGAGAAGAAAAATGAATGTGGAAGAATACAAAAGACAGTAGGGGGATATCTGAATAAAAATGGAATTGATATTTCCAAGCAATTATTATGGAAGTGAACCGATGTTTTTATGATTCTTTTTCTACTGAAATTAATAGGTATTTATGTAATCAAATAAATTATGCATTAGTGTTAATCCTCACTCTTTTTATTCAATATATGGAGAAAACCAATAAATGAATGTAAGGAATGACAAAATTAATTCTGTGTGTGCATGTGCACATGTGTATATTTCTGCATGTGTACGTACGTGCGCATGTGCGCGCGCGTGCGTGCGTGCGTGCGTGCGTGCGTGCGTGCGTGTGTGTGTGTGTGTGTGTGTGTGTACTGCTGTCTTTCCTCACCTCCCTTTCCAGCTCTGTCAGGGGGAATTCACTGTAGAGCCCACCCACAGTGTGAGGAACCGATGATTAATGCGGGGGAATGTTTTAAATCTAAGTTTCTTCATGATTGCTGAACAGTAAAACCACAGGGAACAACACCTTTGCCAATCCTACCTAAAAATGAAAAATGAGAAGAGTATTGTTATTTCTTCCTTTATCTTTTCATAGAAGAGGAAAATCCTTCAAAAGTTGTTGAGGATTTTGGCATCTGTTGCTAAGCTCAAGCCCCGCAACTGTCCCATATACATGTTTCAGAATTTAACGTTCTCTCCAGTTGGATGCCCAGGAACGTTATTACATCAACGTTTTTATCAGTGATTGGTAAACCACAGTTGGAAGGATGTTTGTAGGTGTTTTCAGCATGGATTTATGTCCCCCTGTCAGGTTTCTATGGGTAGGTAAAACACACTCAGTGCTGCATAATAACTTGGACTTCTAAGCAAAAATGAAATTCTGGCTATTGTTTCGACATGCACAAAAGTTCATGTTCATTCTGTTAATGCCTTCATCTTTCTTATACAATCCTTCTATTTTCCAATCTATTTTAGCAGACTTTTTAATTTGGTCTTCAGTAATATGCAGAAATCTCATCAAAAAATACATTTAGCACAGTGACTAAATTACTGGATTGGAATTTCATTTTCTTTGGCATTTGAAGATACTCTAAGCAAACTGATAGTAAATGCTTTGGGGACAACAGACCTTTTTTATCAGTGCACAGCTCACCACTCAGTCTTAAATTATTTCTTGAAATAGTTAGTTGGTGAGAATAATATTGAGAAGAGAAACATTAAATATATTTGACTAAGCTAAGAATCCTAGCATATATTTTAAATTAGTAGGTTCAGTATTATCATTCTAAATTCAGTGCTATTACTAATATACTGTGTTGTGAGATGGCACATTTTTCAAAGAAATAAGGACCAGAGCAGTGAAATTAGCTGACACAAACTAAATAGCAATTTCATAAAAATTTTTTCTCTGTTTAAATGAGCTCTTAAGGATGAACGTAGAAGACCCTTTGCAAGTGGACTGGCATGATTCAGAAATCTATTTTGACACATTTTGGAGACAAATTCTTAGTTAAAAAAAAACAACCTATGTGCAGAATCAAGGTGAAATATCAGACGTGGAAGGGCAGTAGGGCATGAGGATGACATATATCCAAGACATATCTTTGAAGCCTTACGTTCCACTTCAAAATAGCCTTTCTTCTTTACTCTTCTGCTCCCACATGAAAGAGGGAACAGTCTCTAAAGCCAATTTCATTCTCCCAGTTTAGTGTTCAGTTCTTCATGCTTCTTTAAATGGTGTGATCTTTTCTCACCATCTCTAAGATCTCCTAGATGTCTAACCTTTTCCCTGTTGTTATCTCTCCATATTCTTCTACAGAAAATTGCTGGTGACTTGTAACCCACCCTCTCTCTCTCTCTCTCTCTCTCTCTCTCTCTCTCTCTCTCTCTCTCTCTCTCTCTCTTCCTTTCCATTGGCAGTCACATAATATAGTTGCAAGTCAATACTAGTAATAAAATAACATATTAATATACATATATATATACATATAAGAATATTAGAGAAGATATGAAGAATAAAGCAACTACATAAATATGCATCACTGTCAAAAAAAAGGTAAAATTCCCTCCCCTGCTGTCTTGCATAAATATATTTTTGAGGATTAAAAGTATGCTGGAAGGTAAATTATCCTGTCTGTTTTTTCTAAATCAATATCATTTACTTAGTTTACATATTTTTAGGCAAGTTTTAGTCAATTCACAGTTATTATCTATACACACATGCAAGTATACACACACACACAAATGAATCCCTTAGTTGGGACATTTGCTATATTGATGTAGTGTAATGGGTTTTGAAGGATCAGGAGTTATCCCCTTAGGAAACAGAGGAAATAGCAGAATAACTTTCATGCCACTGCATATATTTTCAGTGGAATTAGTGGGATATCTTTGTGCAAGAAAGATCCACTAACAAGGGTGATGAATGATATTTGGTCCCCATTCGAGTATGTTGCTTTGGCTTCAAGTGAAAGTACTGAAAAGAGCAGGAAACAACACTGTATGTCATCTTCAGGCTCAGAAGCACATTTATTGTGACATTTGATGGTAGTAATGTGCCTTGCTACCATATCATTTGGTGTGTCATTCTTAGATCTTATGTTGCCATAACAACAGAATACATGTGTGTTTAGTGGAAAGACAATCCCTTTTTTTTTTCCCCTAGTCAATTTTTTCTTTGATCTAAAGAGTTTCTTTTCTCTGAAGTTGTTCACAGTATGGCATGATAGAAGAAGCACAGGTAATAATTACAGAAACTTCAATAGGAAAAAAAAATACATGTTTTAAATGAAAGCTTTAAGCCCCTTGCCTTATGTCATAGGACTGTTAAAAATGATTGAAGTGATTCCTGCCTGAATCTATCATAATGCCCTTTCCTCCTTATTGGAGACCAGCTAAGGATACAAAGTTGAAGACTTACTTGATTAATCTATGTGACAAGGGCAAATTGCCTGCTTTCTTTTGTTCCTGTTTTTTTCTATGGTGTGCCAGAGCCAGGAAACTACTATGCTTCACTAGTGACTCACAAGAAAATTTCACAGAAGGTCTCTGGTGCCCACTGGCCCTACAGTACCTGACTGATGTAGTCCCAAACTTAAGTAGGCCACCTCCATTGAAACAGGAGGGAAAGGCTTTGGTCTTCTACTCTGGCAATGGGGAAAGTAGTTCTACCATATTTTTCTGTTAGTTTTATTATGAAGTATGTTTATGAAGACAATGTTTCATTATCATTGTTACCATGGAGTGACTGTATTTGTGTGTGATTTTTATTATCTTGGTAGTTTAAAAATATAGGTAATGGAGTCAGATGCCCTGTGGAATCCTGTTTCCTAGACTGTAACATGGATTTAATAATACATACCTAATGGGGTTTTTGTGTGTGTGTGAGGATTATGTTAAGTAATTTATGCAAATTTGAAAAGAGTATGTAGGAAAAACTTTGAGTAGAATGAATAGTGATTACTATAGTTGTATGTAGGTATGTGGAAGATTCTGAAGGGGACCGTTTGGGCTACTGCTGAGCTGATGACACACGCCCTTTATCCTGGAAATCATTGTTCCTCCTTTTGCTTCAGGGTAGAAGAGTTTCTCAAGTTTACATAGGGTAAACCTCTTGCTGAACTGTCATCCATGAGCCAAACCAACACAATTAGCTATTAAGAGTCACTACGCTAAGTTTTTAATACTTTGCAGCATTTAACAAGGTGATGTTGGGCTGGGAGTTATTTATAAAAGCATTATTTTATATACTTTACAACGTCAAAGAAATGTCACATATATTTTCAGTATCAAATATGTATACACATTTAATATTTGATGTGAATATTTTATCACAGTGGTTCTTAAATCTAATGGTATATCAGAATCACTGTGGAAAGTATTATAAATATAGGTTCGTGGGCACCCCAATGCTGATGTATTGATTTAGTGGGACAGGTTGGGGCCACGAAGCCTGCATCTTGACAACTTATAAAACTATTCTGTTACACAGTCCAATTTGGGAATTAGAGTTCTATAGTAGTTCCAGCATTTAAATTTATATTAGCTTTGTGGTGAAAGAAAACAAACCATTTGCCCCATCTTCTACTTTAGTTTTCCTTCTCCCCATATATTCACAGCAATGCTAAGAAAGAGACATATGATACCCAACATGATGAAATATATGAGGTACTGTATTTGCTTTTATCACAATAGGAAGATATGCCAGAAAAAATGTTGACCTGAGGAAAGATTCTATGATGCTTTGCAAAATGATCACTATTTTATTCATGGAAAAAGTACTAAACTTACTTTTTGCAAAATTTTTTTTCTTTGGACATTAAATATTGGAATATCTTAAATATTGTGTTCTCTTCAAATTTATCTCAGCAAAGAGCTAGGTTTATTGTCCATCACAGCAGACTATTTTCATATTTCCATTTACAGAAATGGCCATCATTACAATGCTAAGTAATTAATGAGATATGAAGAGTGAATCTATCATGAAGCCCTAAATCACTTAAAGTCTATTCAGTGTTATTACATCTTTAATGGTGGAAAATAAAACCCATGATGAAAATGAGAATTACAACCTCATCTAAACTAATTTAACTATGGTTTTTAAATATCACTTGGATCAACTCATTAGCCCTCCCTGATAACTGACAGTCTCAATACACAGGTGATTGACCCAACTTAATAGTATCCTACATAACTCCTCAGATATAGCAGACAGGACTGAAAATGTGTGGGATTATTTCTCATGTGTCTAAAGGGTCGTGCATATTAAATTTGACTAGTAGATTACATATTTTCTAAAAGTTTACCTCCTTTAAATTTGAACTGCTATGGACTCTCTTTAATATTTTTTTTTCTTCATTTTTAATTAACTGGCTGAATCCTACCCAACCTGGTCAAGGCACCACTTACTAACGGTGGTATAAAAGGACTCAAACAAGCATTTATTTTACCTGGAGACATGAGAATATATTCTGCTCAGCTTGTTTTATAGGAGATGGTTCATGAAGCTGCTTGAAAAAGTTGCTTCCCTGATTACAAGAGTGAAATTCTATGTGATAATCTTTTTAGGTATCCCCTCAAGACACTTGTACTTTTTCATGCATTCTAGCTTTTTTTCAGTACATAGGCCAGCATACTCTCTATTCCTCTCTGAATTGACCCCATTCAAGTCCTGGTTTTTAAAATCTTATTAATTATACTTTTGAAAAGAAAAGGTCATAAACTCCATGTGAGAAGAAACATACAGTAGAGGCTATCCATTTGATCATAATAACGATGAGACTGAGATGCAGAGAATATACAAAAATAACACAAAATATGAAGTTAATATGACTTAGATTCTACTTCTTCAGTCTGTGTGATTTGGGCCCATTCTTTATCACCCTAAACCTCTGCTCCTTCACGTGTAAATGGGAATAAAGTTGCACACCCCTGCTTCACAATAGTGCTGTGAGTTTAATATAAGGTAACATGTGAAGATATGGAGTATTAAATAAGAAAAATTATGGTATTAAAATAAGTAACTTCCAGTTCAATATCTGAGTTTTATAAAGTGGAAGAGGGAACAAGCTTTTGTATACAGCCAATTGGGCTGGAAATCAGTACCATGATTCAAATATTTCTTCTGTGAAATATGGTTAATAATGTCTAACAGTTAGGACTGCTCTGAAAATTAAAGAGATAAAATTTATCTCTAGACTGCCTCTCCCTCCCAACCTCCACTTCCTAAATCTCATCTTGTTTTCCAAGTCTATCCACTCAGGCTTTTGGAAGCTTTCCACATAAAAGTCTGATTAAAAACAAACCTCTCCTCTGGCTTCCCACAGGAGCTGGGCAGCTCCATCATGAAATGTACCTCACCGTGATTATATTATTCTTTCACTGCCTCTGAGGTTATACCATAAGTTCCATGAAATACAGGACAATGTACTTAATTGGCTTTATATTCCCAGGGTCTGAAAAACATCAGATAGTGTTCAATAGACATTTGTGGAATTAAAATAAGTAGTTCAGTAACTGGCATTCAATTGATGCTAAATGTATTAAAATCCTATTTTAATTCTTGCTTATAATATTAAAATTCAACTTTCCCTTTATTATTTGGAAATAATAAAAGTGCCCTCTCTAACATTGGTATTATATTGAGACAACCTTTATTTAGGGAAAGTGTTTTTCTGTAATAAACTGAATATTAGAGTAACATTCCATTTTTTTTAAATCCTGCTAAATCTTAAAAATTACAACACTATTTCTCCTTAAGATCTTTATGCTATATCCATATCCTTATGGAAATATTGTTAGTGCTATTTAAGTTCCAAACCACCAGCAATTTCCACCCAAGTGATTAATACATCTTTTTATACAGTAGTCACACAAGCCACTGAGTGCGTTTACTCACAATGAAATTGTAGCTGGGATGGATGATATAAAATGAACTTTACAGTTTCCCAGAAACTCATAGCTGCACAATAGCAAAAATAAGTAAAAGAGAAGTTTGTAGTGGATTGAATTATGTCCCCCCAAAATTCATTGAAGCTTGAATTATGTCCTCCATGTTTTATGTACTAGAAACTTGGCCCCCACTGTGACTGTTAAAAGGGTGGGAAATCCTATTATGGTAATTGAAAGGTGGAGCCTTGAAGAAGTAACTGGATTATAGTACTGTGCAGTAGTGAATGGATTAAAACTGGTGGTCAGGGCATGGTTCTGAGGGCTTTAAAAGAAGAGGAGAGTCTGTCTCCTCTCTCTCTCTGCTCTTTCTGCTTCCATCATCTTGCAATGTGAGACCCTTGAGTCACTGTCACTACTACCAGATGGACTTTGGACTTCCCAGCCTCAGAAACTGTAAGAAATAAATTCATTTTCTTTATAAATCACCCAGTTTAAGGTATTTTTTATAAGCAACAGAAATAGATTAATACATCACTCTACCAGTCTTTACCTGTTTTGATCTTTAAAATTGAAAAAAAAAATAATTTCAGTCTTTAAGTACCGGTAGTATTTGGAGATCCCATGGAGTAGCTTACCCGGCAGTCTTTCATCCTCTTACTAAATCTCTTAATGTATATACAATGCATTGGGAAAGCACCAACGCTACTTTTTCCATTTTCTTGGTCCCTTCTTTCTCTTCCCCTTAAAGGTATAGAAAAGCAGATACCAGTGATTGAAGGAAGTAATGATCAGTACTGGTAACTGAGGCAGGAAGATCTGCCTATGATCCTAGGAAATGCTACTTTTTCCCAGACAAACATTAATAGTGCAAGACACGGTGAGAGTAACAGCTCCATGGTTGCATGATCCTTTCGAGGACAATAGAGAGAGAATTTGTATGTTTCCTGAGTGAGAGAACTTCCAGATGGTAAGCATGAAAGTTACTTGTTCTTGCTCAAAACACAGAGCTTCCTCAAGAGGAAGATAACACTTCCCTTCATCAGGGAGAATGAGAGTTTTCAACAGTTTTTCTGGAACTGGAAAACAAAACACGTGCAAGATTTTTTTTTTTTTTTTTTACATAACATGACAATAACACACAATTCAAAGAGAGGGCAACACAGACCAATGTATGAAACAAACTAGAATAGATTAAAGAGGACACAGAAGTGACTCAAATTACTGTCCAGTCCTTATACTAAATTTGGTACTCATCATCCCTTATAAGGAAAACTGCCAGTCACTATTCATACTGGAAAACGTTACATAGGTGATTGTGTTTACACTTAAGTTAGTTAGTGACTGCACTTGTGTACCTGTTTTGAAATTGAGTTGTTTTAAATTCATTTATTTCAGAAAGGTAAGATTAAAACAAACAAAAAGCTCACATGTACATCAACAATAGATCATTCCTACAATTTCATACAATTGAATATTAATCAACAATAAAGAAGAACAAACTACACTTAGTAGAATGAGAAGGTTGAGTAAAAACAGCCAAACACAAATGTATCTACTTTATTATTTCATTTATATCAAGTTCTAAACAAAGAAAAACTAATATATAGTGGTACAATTGTAGAGATAAGGATAACGATTTTCATGCGGGGGTGAAAAGAGGCTGTAGATATGGGGGTCAGGAGATTCTGGATTGTGGTAATATCATTTTTTGATGTAGACGGTGGTTACAAGGATGTAATCTCTTCGGGAAATTTCATCCATCTATACAGCATGACTTGTGCATTTTTTTTGTTCTGTATGTCATCCTTCATTTGAAAGAGTTTAGAACAAATAAACACATCAATCATGAATGTAATATATAGAAGAAATATGTGGCAAGACAATTTTCTTGTCAACAACTCTCATATTTGACATCCCAACCAGCATCCTCCATACTTCAAGGAAAAATTCAGCATCCCCAAGTACCCTAATACTTTGTATTTGATGCTTTGGTTCACATTGTTCTCCCAGCTTGGATCACCCACCTTCACCCTACCCCTGGGAGAACCCTATTCAATCCACAAAGCTCATTTTGTATCCCTTTGAACTTAAGGGCTCCTGATCTGAACATCTTTGAGCATCTCTAAAGAAACTTTTTGTTTGGTATATTGCTGCCAATTACAGATTGTTTGCCTATCCAACCTTCCTTATAAACTTTAAGCTTTCTTGAATCAATAGCTGTGCTTTACACATGTTTGCCTTTTCATCCTGAAGTAATTGGCCTAGTGCCTGACCTGTAATAGGTTCCTTATTCTGTAAATATTTGTAGAATTGAATTGATAGTTATAGTCATTTTTAACTCTAATATCTTTGTACTCCACCCCACCTTGTAGATCATCTCTGCAGTTCCTCAGAAGGTAATGATCTTTTCATCTATGGTCAAGGCTAAGATTAATCTTGGAACTTCATCACAATATAACTGATAAGAGCAAATTTTGATCGTTTAATATTTCAATCAGCAAGATAGATCTATCTGAAAGAAGGAAAAAGTATTTCTTTCTTACGGGAATGGATGTTCGAGGGAGATTAAATTGATCTTTTATGTTCTCTCTCTTTCTCTCTCTCTCTCTCTCTCTCTCTCTTTCTTTTTTTTTCATGAGTGCTATTTTTCTTTTTTGGAGCTGGAAAGTAACAAATTAGGAGCTAGTTATAAGACTAAAAAGTGAAATCAAGTATTTTTTGTATTATTACACAAAATTGTGGAATGTGTGACACATTTTCAAATCAGAAGGAACTCCACCTGCACTGGGCAGCACTGCTCACTTTAAGTCTGAATGGACAGAGACCAGTTCCATCTCTCAGGTGAGGAGATTACCATAGTTTTTATTTTTTATTTGAGGAGGTTTTATTCCCTCTGCATTTGCCTTTTGTACCTCTACAGTCACCTAAGTCACGTAGTTTTTTACATAAACCTCCCACCTGTCACTTCTTTCGCACATTATGCTGCTTGAGGGAACAGTGAACCAGCTGTAAACAGGTCCTGAGGAGAAACTTCCAGATTGCACCAGTTTGAGTTCTGATTGCTTCTCTCCTTGCTATGAGGGTGTTTTCCCCCCAACATAGAAACACAGTTATTTTCTTGGTACAGGCCTTGCTTGCTGCTCATGACCCTCTTGCCTAGGGTTTCAAGAGATTAGTACCCTTTACATAATCCAAGAAAAAGAAAAGACCATCCAAGAGAAAGCACAGTTGCTACTTGGTCCCTCTCATAGCTTGAAGCTGTACTAATTAGACATGCTTTTCTGTGGTTACAGGCCTTCATCTGCTGTGTTGTCTGGAGACAAAAAAAAAAAAAAATGCTTTTTCTTTATTTTACTCTAACAGATTTCTGTAGACTTTGTCTTCAAATATGCATTATAGAGAACTCCATGAAAAATAACATTTATTTAAGATTGAGCCTTAATAATTGTGAAAAACAATGCACTGATTGTCTTGCAAAAGAGCTTTTAAATGAAACATAGACCTAACTAGAGGGAAAAAAGGGTCAAAGAAACAGGATTTCATTATAGCAGCAGATAAATATTTTTCATTAAACATTAAAAACAACATCTGTTACTCTCTTTAACAGTGTGAAGATTTCACTTTATTAAGTTTGGGGTAGTTAATGACTTTAAAAGTAATTTGCAATTTAAACGTGCCTCTATCTAGTGACTAATTTATGACAAAGTCTCCAGCATTAACTCTCAATTTTATTAATGGGTCTCTCTTTCTCTGAAAAGTGACAAAATGGTACATAATTCCCTTCAATTGTGATAATAAAAAATAAATGGATATTCTAGAAATATTTAGTCTGTGACTTTTCTCAGTATTTCCTTTTCCTATACTTTTCCCTTTTTCTCTAAGAAAAGGATATTTTAAGACTAAATGATGATTGGTAAAAGCAAGAATTTCTCCTTTTGTGTATTGTCATTCTGCAACTTGTCAGCTTGGAGGCCATTACATTTCTAGTAATGATGACTTTATTCATAGATCCAGGCTAAGCCTTTCTAAGTTGTTTAGCAAATGCAGATTAAGGTAGGAAGTTTCAGCCCCAACGTGAGTGGAGTTGGCAATTTGTTTTGTTGCCATATGCCCACAGCACGGGTGTGATGATGAGAATTCAGAGACCACTGAAGCCACAACACTTGCCTGTACTGACTCAGCCTTCACGGTGGGTTATAGTGTCAGTTTCTTACTGTCCTCTGGAGCTGAGCCCTCAACTCCAGCATGATTAGGTGGTGCTCAATGTGTCACCTCCAAGAGGCTGGAAATTGTCAGTCACATCTTCAAACAATGTTTAAAGTCAATACGAGGGGGTCTCCAGTCCAATTCCAACCTAGGGCCACCACGTTCGTCAGGATCATGTGGTACCACTGATAACCTTACAGCGGCAGTCAACCTCTTTCCTACCTGGCTTCAACTGATCATATGTCCTCCCTTTACCCACTGATCTATGCCAGTCAAATCCCAGCAGTTTATAAGTATATGAGTAATTTGAAGTTTATATATGTAAATGTATAGAAATTAGATCCTTTCTTTGTTTCTTTATTAATTGATCCAAACACCAAGTATTCTTTAGAATTCATAGGAAACATGATTCCACGTTTAAAAAACGAAAGAGAAAGAGGAAGAAGAGGAGGAAGCATTTTATGTTAAATGCAATATTGTATAATTGCCCCCTTTGGTACTGTTTTTTGCAAAGCTGAAAAACAACTAAAAATAGTGTCTATATGTTTTACAGAAGGATAATTATACTTCTCTTTGATACATCTAAAAGATGTTAAAATGAGGGGATTACTGAAGTCTTTTATTAAACTATCCTCTAAGGAGAATTGGTAAAGTTTAGCAAATTAAAGAAACAGTCTAAATCAATCCTGGTATTTCTTTGACAGCTCATATTTTATTTGATAAATTCATGGGGATTTTGTATTTGGCTCACTAATATTGTGGGTGGGCCTTTCCTCTGTGGCTGCTCTTAAGAATTTTTTTTTTTTTTTTTTTTTTTTAACGTTATCACGGGTTTTGAGCAATGTGATTATGATACACATTGGTAGAGTTTTCTTCATGTTTCCCATACCTGGGGTTTGCTTAGCTTCTTGGTTCTTTGGGTTTATCATTTTCCTGAAATTTGAAAATATTTTGGACATTAGTACTTTGTATTTGTTTCCTATTGCACTTAACAAATTACCACAAACTGAGCAGTTAAAACAGCATCCATTTATTAGTTCACAGTTCTCTAGGTCAGAAATCTAACGAGGGATGGAGAGGCTGTCTGCTTAAATGGGTGGTCTTACGGAGTTCTCTTTCTTTTTTCTCTTTTGGAGGCTCTGGGGACAAAATATTCTTCAAAAAAATCATTCTTTTTCTTTGTTGGAAGAACTCAGTTCCTATGATTTAGGGACTGAGATCCCCATTTTCTTGTTGGCTATAAGCCAGGAAATGCTGTCACGTCCTAGACATTGCTTGCCTACAATGCCACATGGTCCCTTCCATCCACGAGCCAGCAATGATATGCTGAATCTTTCCTGGGTGTCCAATCTCTGACTTGCTCTTCTGCAACCAGCTGGAGAAAGCACTCTTCTTTCAAAGCTCTTATGTGATTATGTCAGTCCAACCCAAATAATCTCCCCATTCTAAGATTAGTCGTGCCATATAACATAACTTAATCAAGAGAGTAAAATCTACAATAGTCACTATTCTGGGGATTATTCAGGATTAGTAAGTACATCAGGGGCTAGAAAATCTTGGGGCCATGTTAGAATTCTATCTACCACATTATTCATTATTTTCCGTCCCCCTTCGCTCCACTCATCTGGGGAATCTTACTACATGTATGAGTTCATCAGGCCTGTGAGGTTGTCCTACAGCTCACTGGACTTTTGCTAACTTTCTTTTAGTCTATCTTCTCTGTGCATTTTAGTTTCAATTATTTCCACTGCTAAGTCTTCAAGTTAACTATTCGCTTCTTCTACCATATGTAATCTTCTGTTAATTCCAACCATTGTATTTCTCACATATCGTAGTTTCATTTCTAGAAGTTTGAATGGATTTTTAAAAATATCTTCCATGTCTCTACTTAACTTTTTGAACATATAGAATACAATTTTTTATGATACTTTTTTTTGAATTCTAATTTTAATTTTTTTCATTGTACATGTTTGTGGGGTAAAGTTTGTTTCTTCAATACATGCATATACTGCATAATGATCTAATCAGAACAGTAAACAAATTTATCAATCCTTTGTGGTTATAATGTTCAAGATCCTATTTTCTAGCTATCTTGAAATATACAACACAATGTTATTGGCTATTGTCATCCTAGGGGAATACAATTATAATTATTGTTTTAAAGCTTTTTCTACTAATTTTAATACCTGTGTCTCTTCTGAGTTTGTTTTAATTGATTATTTTCATCAATATATTTTACATTTTCCTGCTTATTTGTAAGCCTGGTAATTTTTGCTTGGATGCTAAGCATTATAAATTTCACTTCATTGTGCTTGGATATCTTTATAGATATTATTAAGTGTTTTGCTTTTGTTTTTGTTTGTTTTTTTCTGGGACATGATTAAGTTACTTATAAAATGCTTATTTCTTTGGGACTTTGCTTTTAAGATTTGTTAGGCAGAACTAGAGCAGTATTCAATCTAGAACCAGAGGTGTGGCAGAAATTGAGTTCAATTTCAGATATGTTAAGTTTAAGGTGCTTATTAGATATACAAGTGGAGATATAGAATAGGTAGTTGGATATATAAGTCTGGTTTCAAGAAAGAGATTAGTGATGGGAATATAAATTAATCTTAATAATTTGACTAAGCAATTAACACAAAGAGTCTAATCAACAGATCTAGCAGAAAGAGGACATTCTTTGCCTTTTTTATTTTTTTATTTTGTCATTATTCAGTAATTTTCAGTGTGGTCTGTGGATCAGCAGCATTAGTGTCACCTGGGAACTTGCTAATAATGCAGATTTGTGGCTCCACGTCAGGCCTACTAAATCAGACTTAGTTTGTTTTCTGTAGCTATAACAGAATACCATAGATGAGGTATCTTATAAAGAAAAGAAATTCATTTTTTATGATTCTGGAGGCTGGGACGTCGAAGAGCACAGTGCTAGCATCTGATGAGGAACTTCTTGCTGAGTTATAACATGCCAGAGGGCATCACATGGCAAGAGGGCAACAGCATGCCAGCTCAGGTCTCTCTTCCTCCTTTTATAAAGCCACCAGTTCCATCATGGGAACCCTATCCTGATGATTTTATCTAATCCTAATTACCTCCCAAAGGCCCCACTTCCAAATACCATCAACATATGAATTTGTAGATTAAGTTTTCAGCATGTGAAATTTGAGGGACACATTCAAACCATAGCAAGACATATCAGTATGGGGCCAGTACCTGTTTTAACAAGGCCTCTGGGTGAATCAGATAAACTCAAGCGTGAGAAACACCAGTCTAGTCAGTAAGTGCTGGAGAATACTTCAAGGATCACTGTACTCTCACCTTAGCTACCAAGTCTCAAAGAATGAGCAGAAATTTCTAGATGAAGAATAAGCAAAGACATTTCATGTGAGGGGAACAATATGTGAAAAGGCATTGGGTCCAACTGACATTCAAATTACCCTTTACTATTTAATCTGTTTAGGGTGATTTATATGATCTTTACTATTTGAAAGAGCTAATGTGAACATGACTGAGTGCCACTTTCTAATGATCAGGAAATTCAGTGGAAATCCTTTTCCTCCTACAAATTTTATCCGAGGTAGATGGAACAAGCCAAACCACGATGTTTCAAAAACCCAAATTTTATAACTATTTTATAATGTTAAAATGTGTACATTCAAGTAATATTTACTCAATTTCTAATTTTATATTCATCACTTTGAGACTAGGGACTAATTAAAAATTTAATTTTCCGACAA
The DNA here is from genome assembly GCF_027409185.1 of Cynocephalus volans. NCBI lineage: Eukaryota > Metazoa > Chordata > Mammalia > Dermoptera > Cynocephalidae > Cynocephalus > Cynocephalus volans. Next base: position 67,938,707 of record NC_084475.1, read on the forward strand.
GATCTTAGGACACTGCCTGAAACATGGTAAGTATTCAATACCTATTAGCAAATATAATTTGTATTATTTCAAAAGCACTTTCCACTTTCTTGGTGTATTTTCAAGTGTGTCATAGGGGCACTGTGATTCATAGCTAGTGTTCTAAGTAATCTCTTCCTTTTAGGTTTATGCATTTGCATACCATAAATTATAGAGCATGATTAATTGTATTGTTTATTGCACTAATAATGAGCTATTTTGGAATAAATGTGGCCTGCCTATAAGGTATTACTAAATGCCATACTTTCTTCCTCCTAAAAAGTAAAAGATCGATATTACCTGTCCAAATTCCCTTTACATGGGCTGAATCAGGCACTCAAAGGGAAGAATAATGTGGAGACAAGGTCTAAAAGGTCCAAAATGTTAAATGGGCTGTTAGGTACAGGGACGTAAGTTCAGGATTGAAAATGAGATATGAAGTCAGAGATCTGAAGGCAAATAAAGACAGAAAATGAGTGGGAGGTGAAGAGGTAAGCAGGACCAACCTGAGCCAGCCCAGGATTAGATGAACTGACCTGCACCTCTCCCCCGACTTCCCAGAGCTCCATCTTGATGATAGCTTTTGACTTAAGGCTTGCTTAGGATCTGGTGCACACTCTTTTCCACTTCATAAATAGACTCTTGTTTAATTCAGGTTTCAAACAATTCCCAAAGAAGAGTTTCATATTGTATTGCAGACAAACAATCCTAAAATAGAGTACATTTTCCTTTTTTGTACTTTCCTATTTCTGTCAAAAGCATCATTATTCTACTTATATTTGCACTCAAGATTTAAGAATTATTACTTTTTAATTCTCTTTCCATTAGCCACACCTCCCTTTCCCACTACATTAAAATTTTTTTCGGTAAAATACATTATTTACACTTAAGAATATAACACAGTACACTGAAGAGTATATAAAACTTACGGATGCACAGTTACATTACTCAGGCACCATACTTGAATATGAGTCCCCAATCTCAAATTGATGAACATAGGAATAGAAATTGAAAACTATTACTTGAATTTACACATTTTAACATTATAAAATATTTATAAAATTGGAGTTTTGCAACATCATGTTTTGGCTTGTTCCATCTACGTCAGGTGAAGTTTAGAGGAGGAAAAGACTTTTCACTGAATTCATTCTTTTGTGGTTCAAGCATGGGATAGTAGAGTGGTGACTACCTACCATTAAAGTTTGTAATGCAAAAATGATCTTTGATATAAAGTACTGTACAGATATCTGAGGTTTCAATTTGTTTATGTTTCAATTACTTTAGCAGCTTCAAAGCTCTGTTGTGGAGAAACTCTTGGCCTGATTGCAAATGTCCTTGTAGGCTGCCTCTGTGAAGAGTGTGACTGCCATCTGTTTGGGCAAGAATGAAAGTCAGACTCCTGAACTTCAACAACAGAACGCCAAAAGCGCCTGACACAACTTCTTGTTAAGAGTGTTTCTAAAGCATGTCAATCCCTTTTTAATCAACGATACAGCACTCGGGCACTAATTTCAGACTAGAACTATGAATTAGCTGTGACCCAGCATTTTCCAAAGGCTGTTTGGAGCATCTAATCCTTAAGAATAACCTAGGTGATATGTTAATCTTGTATTTCTCTAGGTTCAACAAACTCTACCCTGATATTTAGATAACCAGAAATAATGTACCAGTGTAATATTATTTTAACTATCCTCACGAAATCATTTGCTCATGAGAACACCATTGAATGACCCAAGATGTAGGGGATACCATGCTGGGTTCTTTGGAATATCAGAAGAAAAAGAGATACAAACCATTTAAGATTGAATGTTCTGACTGCAACTCTTCCATATGTAGGATTTTTTTTTATTCTATTTTTTACAATCACTGTTAATATGAATGTACCTTTTATAATCACTGTTGAGAAAAAAGTACAATATTCCTTATCCTTATTTTTATCCCACATACTACTCATTTACTCAACAAATATGTATTGATTACTTCTCTGCGTAATAGAAATATGGTAGGAAACTAGGCAGACATAGTCCCTACTTTGAAGAAAAATGCATTAAAGAAGTCTTGGAAAGATTGCAATGAAAGACACAGCCATGTTAAAACTCCAGGACGGGCCGAGCCCGTGGCGCACTTGGTAGAGTGCGGCGCTGGGAGCGCTGCGACGCTCCCGCCGCGGGTTCGGATCCTATATAGAACTGGCCGGTGCACTCACTGGCTGAGTGCCGGTCATGAAAAGGACAAAAAAAAAAAAAAAAAAAAAAAAAAAAAAAAACTCCAGGACAATTTTTATAATCCTAAAAGGATCAGGTTCAGGTAATGAAGTCCAAGGAAAAGAATGGGAAATTAATTACACCTGAATACTTATCATATAGAAAGTTATTTTTTAATGGACATAACATTTCATATCTTCCTACTATTAGTATTTCTTACATAAAGTCTGAAAAGTTCATATTAATTCTTGTTTTCAATGATGGGAAGTTTCTCAAAACAGAACTGTTTTCTTTAAAAAAGAAAGTCAAATGATGAGAAATCCTCTACTTATCCTATTTTTGGCTACGTTGTTATGAAATGAAGAAGTTATTCCACATGATTCTCTTGTCAGCTCATATCTATTTCTCCATGCCTTTTCTATTTTTTTCTTAGTAATTTTATTGTTCATTTTCATATTAATTTTTACATCATATGTGGTCAAAAACAGTTTTGGGGAAAAACAAATAATAGCCAACTTAATTGCAAACAAATGGAAAAGATATCTTATGCATTAGGTAGAAAATCTCAATTCCAGATTAAGTGTAGTTATCTCTTAAGGACACCTACAACATTCCCACAGCTATCACATGTGCCCTTTAAGAACAAGCACCATCTCATATATTTGTGACCTGTGAAAAACTTTGTTAGGACCAATATCTTTTTTCTACTTTCTCTTTGTTAACAGGATCATGGTGTTGTGATGTAGATTTTGTGAGTGGTAATGTGTCTAGCCTAGGGCAGTGTATCATGAAGATCCTGTTCTCATTTTCTACTCTCATAGCCTCCATTTCAGCTGGAGTGACCCACTCGCTGCCAATGATGACTTAGAGGAAATCTGATGGGAAGGTTTCTGAAAAAGTGTTTTCTTTCTTGTAAAAAGTTCACAGAATTGTCTAGCACTGCCCTTTGCCCTACGTTCCTTGATTAAGGAGCTGTGTGAAGAGGTGGCAGATACTTTGCAATCATGAGGCATCACACAAGAGGATGGAAGCCAAGAATGTTGGAGGAAAGCTAAAAATCATGGATGTTGGGCTGGCCCCTTACTCAGTTGGTTAGAGTGTGGCATTCTATCACTAAGGTTAAGAGTTTGGATCCCCATACCAGCAAGCCACCACAAACAAACAAAAAATCATGGGTGTTGGTGAGTCAAGAAAATGGAGAGATGTCAAAGGGTACAAACTATCAGTTATAAGGTGAGTAAGTTCAGGGGATCTAATATACAGTGTGGTGATGATCATTAATAACAATGTACACTTGAAATTTGCCAAGGGAGTACATTTAAAGTATTCTCACCACACATGCAAAAAAGGTAACCGTATGAGGTGATGAATATGTTAATTAGCTTATCTGTAGAAATCATTTCATAATGTATATGTATATAAAAACATTGTGTTATATACCCTGAGTGTATTTATTTTTTGTCAATTAGACCTCAGTAAAGCCAGGAAAAAAAATCCTTAGTATGATGGCATTGTTGAGAAGCTGGAATATCTACCTATGGATGTCTTACTATGTGAAAAAAAATAAACTGCTGTATATTTAGGCTACTATAAGTTGGCATTTGTCTTTATGGCAGTGGAACATATTCTCAACTCATACACTACCGTAAAGTTTTATCAGTAATACTCAGTAAATAATTTTTCAAATTGTTCCTTAATAAAGATGTCATGTATGTCACCTACCACCCTCCCACTCCAGTGATCCAATTTACGTATTCACTAATTTTTGCCTGAGCCAGTCAATAGACCTTTAATAACTGTTTGCTAAATGAAAACGAATTAGATTTTTGTAATATCCATTTATGTTTCCTTGCTACATCAATTCTCTTCTCCTTCCAATAATCTTTAGGTCAGTGGATTTATATTTCTGGAGCATAATTTTGATCATGCCTTTTTTCTGCTCATAAATGTTAAGTGGCTCCTCAGCATCTACAGGAATCCAAATTCCTTACTCCATAATTTGAAGTCATTCAAAGTCTAGCCTTCATATTTCTTTTCAACCGATTTTCATTTTAAGGATTATAATCCAAACAAACAAACCAGCTGTCAATTTTTCTTACACATCTAACCAATTTTGGGGAGGGCACGCTATTTCCCCTGCTAGAATGACCGACCACTCCTCATTTCTGCCTATCCACCACCAGCTTTTCTTTTCAGTTCTATCTCCAATTTTCTCTGCTCCAAAAAACCTTTCTTCATTCTCCGGTTCCATTCACTTCCACCAAGGTGGAACCAATCTTGCCCTATTCTGAACTATGAAACAGTCATTTATTTATAATTTTCTAATAGCTTCTATAGGCTGCTGAATAGTATAGGTTTTGATATACAACTGTTTTCTATTCTATTATAGTACCTTTAGTGTAGTATCTGTGTTTTTATAAATTTTGTTGTGTAATATACACTGAGAAATTATAATATACATATTAAAAGTATAAGAGTTCACAAGTATAGAGATTGATGAATATTTAGGACCATGGAAACTGTTATATTACTACCACTTAAATTAAGGTATTAATTAAATTAAATTAAAACATAAATTAGAATTAAAATTAAATTAAGAACATAATGAGCATTCAGAATCTTTTCTCATGTCCCTTCCCATCAACCACCCCATGCCAAAGATGACCACTGCTCTAATTTCCACCACCACGTGTTAGTGTTGCCTCTTGTGGACTATGTATAAATGTCATCACTCATTATATATTCCTTTGTGACTGACTTTTGTGTTTATGAGCTATATTTATGTTGTTCACATACCAGTAGTTTGTTCCCCTTCATGAGTATAGTATTTCTTTTGTGCTAATATACCATAATTGACACCTCGCTTATTGCCTGATACATAATAAATGTTAGATAAATATATAGTGAATGAATACAGGAATAAACAAGTGAACAAATAAATAATTATTTCATCTTAATTTTTTTAATTACTAAAAAGACCTTGATCAAAGTGCTGAATCTGGTGCCAAACTGTCTTAAAAATCATAATGATGTTTAAAGTACCTTTTCAGTTGTTGCTTTTATGGGGGGTGCTATGCTGCAGAGGTTAGCAGAAAGAAACAAATAATAAGGGGAACAGTGAGGACGGAGCACGTAGGAAAGTTACTTTTACATTTCACATTTTCTCTTTTCACGATTGTGAATTCTCAGAGATTCTCAGACTGAATTGAGAACTTGCAATACTGGTTAAATTAATGTAAGAACACTTAATGTAAGAAAAGCTTAAACCTGTCTGCTAAATATTTTACTTTTATAAAAAAAATAACAAGTATTTTAGGTTAAAATTACTCTTTTTAATGTTGGAGTAATTGTAATAAATGACTTATTTAATTTTACAGCATCTGATGTTTGGCTTTATTTTGGATATAAAATAATATTCAATATAAAATAAAGAGGAGGCTTATATATTAACACGTATATTTTATTATTTAGCATTTTATTCCTGATATTAAATTTTAATGCATGTTAATATAATAGATGAAGAACTTGGTATTTCTTTTACAAAGAATGAGAACATAGACAGTACATGGGGAGTATGACCTGATATTCTAGTTTTCCTCCAATTTAAATTTGGTCAATCTAACAGTTTACTATTTATAAATCAGTGATGTAAACAGGTAATCTCCAGCTAATATGGGGTTATTGTGATTTGGGGATGCCTATGCAGGGCATGAGAAATGTTCAATTTCTAAACCTTAATGTTGAACCTACCCTATTAATTTATTTAATCTACAATTGTGACTAAAGAATCAAAAATACCCATGGATAAGTGTCTGTGGCCTCTGACTTAGACTACAAGAATAAAAGAAAAATTGCACTGGATGGAGTTAAACAGGAAGACTTTATTCAAGACTACTGCAGTGGGGGTCAAGACTAAAAATAGGGACAGAGGTTGAACTCAATTCAACAAAACATAAGGCAGAAGAGTTTTTAAGCACTGGGGTGAGCTAATGTAAAGGAACCGAAGGACTGTAGGGGGCGTTTAGACAATGTGCTGAGGCTCTCTGTGTTTTCTAATTGGTGCTTACTAAAGTTAGGTTCCAAATATATCGACAAAATAAAATTAGGAAAAAAAATAAAATAAATTTTTTTTTTAAAAAGTTAAAAAATTTTTCTTCTCAAAAAAAAAAAAATAGTAAAGTTATGTTCCTACCTTCCTACAGGGGCTGGGAGATAGGGATTCTTAAGAATTATATTTCCAAAGAATGGCCCCCAAGTCCTTGAGAAAGACATTTCTGGATTTTAAAACTGGCAAGAGGCTGGCAGAAGATTTACATTTCAAAAAGGCAGAAAAAGAATTTACAATTGGAAGTTTTCTAAGGGAAATGCTCTAAGAAAAGGGAGGTCAGGTGCCTAGAAGCAGGACAAAACTAGTCTAAGTTTTAGTCAAGCTGAGGGGAATATTAAGGCCTTCCTGGTTATGAGCGAGCTCAAAACCTGTGTGATCTCATACAGAAACTCTATAAGCCTCTCTTTTTTCCTCAGTCAGTACTGGGAATAGTAACAACATAATATCCCTTGGTAGTAGTGATATTATGTTTCCCACTTTGCAGAAGTAGAAACCCTCACTTAGAAAAGGCAAGTACCTCTTGATCTTGGGCAGTCTAGGAAGTGACAATCTCTATCTGTGAGATTCAAGAGCCTGTTTTCCTACCATTATATTACAGTATTGAAGTAGACCTTATTATGACATCCTTTTCTCCTTTCATACCCTTTTTGTTTATCATTGTGTTGCCTTCATCCAAATCACTGTGTTGGGGCAGCCCAACAAATATAGCCTACATTTCATTAATTATGTGTATGTTAATAACAACCCCTAACTCCAAACATTACTACAGTTCAACGACATAGGTTACTAAAGAGGATATAACTCCTTTGTATGTACTAGATAGCTGCAAAGGAAGTAAGTGGAGGGGACTGGCATTTTTTTTATCCTCATTGTCATCAGAGCCATGTTACAGGAAGCTCCCTCCTATCATGCCAATGAAAACCATAACTATTCTTTTTGATAGATAACATGTTAGCTTCTGTACTAAGAGATTTGATATCTTTTCTCATTTAGCTTTAACAACGATCTCATGAGGTAGCTATTTTTTCCATTTTAAAATCAGGAAAACAGTTTTAGAGAAGTAACTTGCAGGAGAAGCACTTTAGCAATATTCATACTCATTAAAATTTGAATCAGCGATTTAATTCCATATTAATTGATTCCAGTGTTTGTGTTCAACGGCTACCCTCTCATGCTGTGGTTCCAAGAATATCCCACCTCCTTCCTTCCTTCTATTCTTCTTTCTCCTGCCTTCCAATTTTCCTTGACTACCTCTTTTAGTTTCAACTATCTCACAAACTGGAATAACTTGGCATTCGGGGGAATGCTGTGTAGTTAAGCACTTTTATATTTGAGCAATTACAATAATGTAATATAGGTAATATAAATAGAAGGCTTCCTTTGGGCATTCACAGTAATGTTTTTTAAAAGGTTTTTTAACTAGGGAAAAAATTTAAAAATATATTTCTGTTGTCACAGGCATAAATTTAAATTAAATTACAATTAAAATACAACCACTTCTATAGTATATTTCATTGATTTGTGGTAGAGGGCATTGATGATTAAATTCATTCAAATTGTGCTTTTACATCTTCAAAAAAAATGCTTAGGAACCTGTTTCAGTGCTTTCTCAATCTTGGCTAGAGAATTGCCTAAGCAGTTTAAAAAAAGAGAAATTACAAATACCCAAGCCCTACCACAGACCTACTCCAGAATCATCAGGCATTTGGGTTAAAATAAATAAATTTTTAAAATCCCCAATGTTGATTCTGATATACAGCCTGGGGTTGCGAATCTCTGCCCGATATTCTTTTTATTAGCATTTTAACAGATTGACCAAGTTAGCTTAAAATCATTTTAAAATGTATTTATTTTGCTTCTGTGCTATATAAATAATCATATTAATGTTTCTGGATGTTCACCAAATATTTTCAGTTTTCTTTTCTGAAGATTGGATTTTCCCAGCTCTCTTGTGGATGGGAGGAGCAATGTACCTAATGAAATTGTATATCTGAGCCAGAACATTTAATTGCAAGTTTGGTTAGGCCTGTGCGACTGAGAATATGTTGGGCAGCCCAGAAGCAGCAACCAGCTGAGCTCTTCTTAGAAATGCAGATTCTGAGACCCTGCTTAGATGTACTCAGTCAGAATCAGCATTTTCACAAGATTCCCAGGTGAACTCATGCAAATTAAGACTTGAGAAGCACTGCCCTAGAGTTCTGGCCTCCTCTGGTACTGTGGCCATTAATGTTTGAGGTGATGGCTGATTTGTCAGCCTAGAGAGAGCTCCCTGTCGACCAGGGATGCACATGTAGCATGAGCTAAACCTCTGTGTTTTGAGATATTTGTGTGGCTTGATTCTGAGCATAACATATCCTACACATCTGACTGAATATCTTGGATTTATTTCCTTGCCCTTCTTTTCTAACGCAATTATAAGAAATACGTGTCAAATCTAAATAAAAATATCTGCAAAATGTTCAATTAAAACACAGATTTTTTAGCATCAAAGGCAGAGATTTATTTTGGTAGGGAAATAAATTTAAAACTAGCCAGAGGCAGGGCAGGAGAAGGACAGTATACAAGCCATGCTGAAGCAGCCCTAGATAGACTTTATTTTCATTCAAAGCTATGAGGAAATAGCTCTGAGTTGATCCTACAGTAAGTAGAGACGAATGGCTGCCTCTGTTTCAATATTTGAAGGTCTCTGGTATTAAAACCAAAGCCAAATTACAGGTGAGGGGTTGGGGGAGGGGGGATATTATCAGAACTTGCCATATGGGCAGCTCTGTTTACTAAGCAAGGAAAAAACAAGTGGATAAAAAGAGAGTGGGAAATAGAGAGAGAAGAGAAAGGAACAGAAATAGTAACAAAGGTTTCAAGCTTACCACAGCTTGCTCTTTTATTTCAAACCCAGAAAATAGCTCTGGGCACGTTTGCCTTGATGAACTGGAAAAGTTCCACACATTAAGGCCAGCAACCCTGACATAAGGCCATATTGAGAATGAATACATCTTTTTGATGAAGGGCTAATCTTGTACAAACACATTGCACGGTGTTTTCAGGTCCTCTAATGACCCCCAGTCGCTCTCTTGCACCATATTGTTAATGGAAAGGATATTTGTGTTAAACATTGTGCAGATTAAACTACTGGATTATTTTCCCTGAATTTTGAAAATATCATTCTTCCCTGTGGCCAGACCATTCCTAACAGAGAAATACAAAATGTAACTGAATTTTCCTTTGCTTCATTAGTGGAGTCTTGAGAAAATTTAAAGGGACCGTTCAACTTTCTATCTTGGAACATTTACCATAGGATACCCGTGGCTTCAGAATAAAAATAAGATTATTATAGACTAGATGCCAAATTCATTTAATTATTTAGGTATTCATTTATTCAAAATGTGTGTGTATATTTTCTATGTGCAGACACTGTAGTGGAAGCTAATGATATAGTGGGAAACATAACACAAAGATCTGTCTTAATGGAGTTTACATTCTAGTATAACACTGTGTCTGCTATTAACAGAAACCAATTACCTCCACCAAAAACACATTTCAGTATCCTGATTCACTGGTAACTGTCATGAACTTACCTTACTTGGTAGCATGGCATCATTTTACGATACAATGATTTCCACCTTTCTTGACACAGCAAGGTCTTTTTACGTGTTTCCATTTACTCAATTTTTGACCATTATTTAGCACTTCCTAACATAAAACTTAGTCTTCTGACAGTGCTGCCTTCCCAATGCATCTCTGCTGTTATTTATCAACAGTGATTCCAAAGAAGGGGGTAAAACAACAACTCAGTGAAAAAAGAAATTTTTATATCAGTTTTCAACTTACACTGAAAACCTATGCTTCATCCACAAAGGATGCCAGCTATTGGCAATACCCAGAAAGCAGTCCTGGGACCAAACCAAAAAGGTCCATTACCCAGAGTGCTTTCAAAATCAAGCTGTAGGCTAGAAGGAGAAATTAATATATTGACTGAGAAATTACACAAGTGGGTCATATCTAGAAAATTTATGCATGGGGGGACAACAAAGAAAATATTGAGGTTTGCGATGGAGTGAGCTGAGATGATAAACAGATGAGTTTAAAATTAGTGTTGCATAGGGCCGACCCCGTGGCGCACTCGGGAGAGTGCAGCGCTGGGAGCGCTGCAGCGCTCCCGCCGCGGGTTCGGATCCTCTATAGGAATGGCTGGTGCGCTCAGTGCGGCCAGTCACAAAAAAAAAAAAAAAAAAAAAAAAAAAAATTAATGTTGCATATATTGAGTGTTTATGCATCAAATGGTTCTTGTACACAGCTTTATCAATTCCACTAGGCCTGGGTGTTTCCTTAAAACCATGAAACTGGGTTATGCAAATTAGCTATTGCAAGGGTATAGATGGGTAGGATTGTGTTGCCAAAGAACTCATCAGCATATTCACAACTGTTGCTTCCCTCACAATGTTGTTGTAAGAATCAAAGAAGATATTTGTGGAAGTATTTCTCAAACCAGAAAGCACTTCACCTATGAGAAGTTGTCTATTGTTATTATTACTGTGCTTGTAGTAATGCAACCTAGACACTAGATAGCATAGCCTGTACATCACAAGGTCATTGTTCTCCAGAAAAGCATATTTTGATTTTGTTGGTACCATTATTCAGACATGTTTGTGGTAGGTAACTCTGACCCTTCATCATCTTCAATGCTCTTGTCCTGCTGAGCTAAAATAGGGCAGTGTGCCTTCTGCCCTGCTTCTAGGTGAAACTGCACAAGAGGGTTATAAATAAAAACCTATTTGTGATGAAGAAAATGGGAGGGTGAAAATAGAGAGCTTATCAACCTGTCACAAACTGAGGATGCTGGAAGGTAAAGTGTCATTCTCAAGCTATCCTTAGAGGAAAAAAACTGATTTTCCTTTCAACAAATGTCAAAAAGAAAACTTTAGGCTGTCAAGTATGGCCCATATTTCTAGAACCTGGCCTAACTTGGCAATGCCAGGTATGGTGAACAGAGCCATCCAGAGGATGCTGCTTTGAGGAGGACATTTGAGGAGGAGGACATTACCAGGGACAGAAAGGTGACACACAAATGCAGAACCAAAGGACAAGAAAGTAAATATACAAAGAAAACACTTATGGTTGGTGAATCATTATGTCAAGTTAACCCACGACTACTTATATTAACCAGAAATACTGTACATGCCTGCATGCAGATACATGCACTCACACACTCTCTGTCTTAGATGGATTTCTCAAGAAGCAAATAGGATTGAGTAAAGGAAGCATGCCTAGGAAGTGATCCTAGCAATTACAAGTAAGGGAGTAGGAAGAGAAGAAAGCCTGAACAAGATGTGTTAGTGAACTGGTTATTTCTACAGGCAACTGGGATTCTGCGTCTTGCATATCTCTGAGTGAAGGTGCAAATCACACATCTGTAATCCCACATGAGGGGCAAAGAAACTGCGACATTTATACATTAATTTCCACTCATTTTTTGTTGAAGGCTATTCTCAAGGACAAATACCAAGATCCCTCCATCCTCCACACTCCTGGAATGAGGACATTCTTGCTGTTAAAACACTCTTGCGGAAGTGTCTGTGTGTTCTCAGGAAGAAGCAGGCAGTGTTCACAGGATGACGAGTGCTAAAGGCACGCGGGTAAGGTATGGACAGCATTTTCTACACACACCCTTGTCCTCAGACTTTATGATGTTTACTTTGATTTTTCTTACTTGAAGCTAATCCTTATTGTTTGCTTTCACCAAATATCACCCATGGAAGGACACCTCAGGCTCTGATATTAGGTGGGAAGCCTTTTCGCCCACATTGCCATCTTCCATCCAAGTATCTGGAGTAGCACTATCCACTAGAAATGTAAGGTGAGCCACAATTGCAAGTCACATAAGTAATTTTAAGTTTTCCAGTAGTTATTATTTTAAAAAAGTAAACACAAAACCAATGAAATTAATTTTAATACTATAATTTAACACAATATTTCTAAAATATTCTTTCAACACGCAATCAATGTAGAAATATCAATGAGAGGTTCTACTTTTTTTTTCAGGCAAAGTCTTCAAAATAGATGCGTATTCTACACTTACAGCACATTTCAGTTCAGATTATTGCATTTCTAGTATGCAATAGCAGTATGTGGCTAGTAACTGTAGTGGACAAGTGAAGATCTACAGTCTCCCCACCCCCTATCTGGAATGAGAGGTGCTTATAAGTTCCTAATACTTGGGGCACAAAAAGATAGCACTCCTGATGGATGTTTAAAGATGTGCTAGCAATGCCTGTGATAGTTTGTCATCAGTTTTCAAGGTGGACATACAATAATGTGAAAACGCAGACATATCTGCCCCCTTGACTTCCCTCCCGCCTCCAAAAAAACCCTAGACTTGTTACTATGCTGCCATGTAAGGATTCACTCACAGCTCCGGGGATGAGGATTGGAGGAAACTTTCCATTCGTTTTAATTGTTTCCACAGTATGGAAAAGTGAGGAGGGAAAATATATGTGTCCCCTGCCCTCCATGACCTATCTCTTGGTATTTACACTCTTGTGTAGTCCCCTCCCACATTGTATCAGGGTTGGTCTGTGTGACCAATAAAATAAGCATAAGTGATGGTTAGTTAGTTCAGAGATCAAATTTTGAAAGAGACCTTTGTGCTATCGCTCTCATGACTAACTCTAGGGGAAGCCAAGCAGACAGGTTGAGAGAACAGCCCTGTGGAGAGGACCACGTAACAGAGAACTGACTTCTGCGCATGAGTGAGCCTGGAAGTGGATCTTCCAGTCCCGGTCAAGTCTTACAGACTGCGCTCAAGCCCACAGCTTGACTAAGACCTCCGGAGAGACCCAGAGCCGGAACCACCCAGCTAAGACACTCGCAGATTCCTGATCCTTAGAAATTATGAGCGATAATCAATGCCAGTTTTTTTAAGTTGATAAATTTTTGGTTGATGTGTTACATAGCAATAAATAACTGACATAATATTGTTGGGAAAATATAGAAAAATGGTCAGGGCACCTCAGATGTTCAGAGTCTTGCGGAGCATCTAATGTAAATAGTCCCGTGCGCCCAGGTGTTCCTTGTTTATTGTATAATGTAACTGCGCATGCGCACCCAGGTGTTTTGGGTTCGGGACTTAAGTAGAAGGACTAACACCTCTGATACAGGCCGGTTCTCCGGACACTCTGGGAAGCCACTACAGCGGCTGCTCCTAGCTGTGAAAAAAGCCTGTTAAATTTTTACTCACAGGGGCCGATCCCGTGGCGCACTTGGTAGAGTGCTGCGCTGGGAGCGCGGCGACGCTCCCGCCGCGGGTTCGGATCCTATATAGGACTGACCGGTGCACTCACTGGCTGAGTGACGGTCACGAAAAAGAAAAAAAAAAAAAAAAAAAGACAAAAAAAATTTTTACTCACAGCTCTCAGTACCTTTTCCTATTACCTGTGTCGTAGACCTGCGTGTGGAGTGTTTGTGACCCAGTCTGGACAACGGGCTCGAGGGATCTGTGAGCCCTAGCCCTAGCTTTACAAACTTCCAAGAAATTAATTTCAATTATAATAAATAGAATACATGTTTATATTTATAGACTAAGAATTGTGTTTGTTACTGTCACGTTGAAAGAACAGTATGAGCCTGAGGATGGAAGATAAAACCAGGACATGAGAGGAACAGAGTAGAAAGTGAAGAACATTGAGGAAAGCAAAATTATAGCCCGAAATTAAACAGAGCAAAAATACCCCTCAAAATATGTCATTGTTTCTAAGCCTATTGTAAAAACACAGGGTCAGGATTGATTTATTTTATTTATTTATTTTTATTATTATTATTATTATTTTATTTTTATTTTTATTTTTTTTTAAATTTTATTTTGTCGATATACATTGTGGCTGATTATTGCTCCCCATCACCAAAACCTCCCTCCCTTCTCCCTCCCCCCCTCCCCCCCAACAATGTCCTTTCTGTTTGCTTGTCGTATCAACTTCAAGTAATTGTGGTTGTTATATCTTCTCCCCCCCCCCCGTGTGTGTGTGTGTGTGTGTGTGTGTGTGTGTGTGTGTGTGTGTGAATTTATATATTAATTTTTAGCTCCCACCAATAAGTGAGAACATGTGGTATTTCTCTAAAATCCAAAAGATTCTGAACGATAAATGCTGGCGAGGTTGCGGAGAAAAAGGAACTCTCATACATAGTTGGTGGGACTGCAAAATGGTGCAGCCTCTATGGAAAATGGTATGGAGGTTCCTCAAACAATTGCAGATAGATCTACCATAAGACCCAGCTATCCCACTGTTGGGAATATACCCAGAGGAATGGAAATCATCAAGTCGAAGGTATACCTGTTCCCCAATGTTCATTGCAGCACTCTTTACAATAGCCAAGAGTCGGAACCAGCCCAAATGTCCATCATCAGATGAGTGGATACGGAAAATGAGGATTGATTTATTAAGGAGAGGTACTAGAGATCTAGAAGTCATCCCAGTGTTACTCAGATCATCAGCAATTAGGAGGAAAAACAGGAAAAAAGAAAATATAGTCTTCTTCATAGGCACAGCGCAAGTTCCAAGACAACTAAAAGTTTGGTTATGCGCCCAGCCTGGAGCTTTACCTAGTATTAAAGAAGGCATTGGTCCTCCCTGGAGCTCACATTTCAGAAATGTTAACTACATTGCTAAGGAATGTTATTAACTACATTTCTAAAAAAACCCATGCCATTGGGCCTAGCAAACAGAATGCTTGATGTGAGCTTCATTAATCTTATTAAATAACATGTCTTTGCCACGCATTGATTAGATATACAAATCATTCATCCCCATAAGGAATTGCAAAGGAATCTAAAGTCACTCAAAATCCAGCCTTGCATTGCCTGTGGTTGTCAAGGTAACAAACATCTCACAATTCCAAGCAATGAGACCTCTGCAGACTATTTTGAAGCCACCATAGGCATTAGCCAGCCTTCCATCTCTCAGTTCGTGTAATAGTTTCTAGAAGCATTCTCAGTAGAGCTAATCAAGATATTAAGTTTACCCACAGACAACCAGAGTGCCAACACGCTATAGCAAGTTAGGAGAAATAAATAGGATATCCATTGTGTTCCATCAACCTTAGGTGCTAAGTTCCTTAGGTCCAAATCAAAGCCCCCTCTGCTGTCAGTGCTTATTATACCAGCTGTATTCAGGGCAATGACAAAAACGGAGGGACAGGGCTATGGATGGAAATTCTATTGAAATTCTATTTATTTCTTTTAAAAAAATTGTTTTTAATTTTAACATTTACTTTCACACGTTTGTAGGGTACAGTATATTGTTTCAGTACATGCAGATACTGCACAATGATTCACTTACGGTAGATAGCATAGTTTTGGTATCCATTAGTCTACCATTTCCTTTCCCCTCAACCCCTCCTCTCCCACCTGACCTCTGGTTACCGTTATTATACTCTCTATCTACTTCTATGAGAATTTTTGTTTTTTAAGATTTCACATATGAGTGAGATCATGCAGTATTTGCCTGACATACTTCATTTAACATGATGGTTTCCAGTTCCATCATGTTGCTGCAAATGATGGGATATCATTTCTTTTTTATAGCTGAATAGTGTTCTATCATGTATATATATTGCAGTTTTTCTTTATTCATTCATCCACTGATGGTCATTTAGGTTGATTCCACCTCTTGGTTACTGTGAATAGTGTTGCCATGAACATAAGAGTTCAGGTGTCTTTTTGATATATTGATTTCATTTCCTTTGGATGCCCAAAGTAGTGGGATAGCTGGGTCATAAGGTAGATATATTTTTAGTTCTCTGAGGAACGTCCATACTGTTTTCCTCAATTGCTGTGCGAATTCACATTCCTACCAACAATGTAGGAGAGTTCCCTTTTCTCTGTATCCTTGCCAGCATTTATTATTTTGTGTTTTGTTGATAATAACTGGGGTGAGATGATATCACATGTGGTTTTAATTTGCATTTCTCTGATGATTAGTGACTTTGAGCATTTTTTCACATGCCTGTTGGTCATTTGTATGTCTTCTTTTGAGAAATGTCTATTCAGGTACTTTGTTAATTTTTTAATTGGATTTTTTTTTTTTTTGCAGTTGAGGTGCTTGAATTCCTTACATATTCTGGGTATTAGTCCCTTGTCTGATGTGTAGTTTGCAAACACTTTCTCCCATTCTTTAGGTTGTCTCTTCATTTTGTTGATAGTGTCCCTTTCTGTGCAGAAGCATTTTAGTTTGATGTAATCCCATTGGTGTACTTTTGATTTAGTCACCTGTGCCTTTGTAGTCACATTCAAAAAAGTGCTGTCCACTCCCATTTCGTTTAGCATTTCCCCTATGTTTTCTTGTGGAAGTTTCATAGTTTCAGGTCTTAAATTTAGGTTTCTAATCAATTTTGAGTTGATTTTTGTCAGTGGTGTGAGATAGGGGTCTAGGTTCAATCTTCTGCATGTGGATATCCAGTTTTCCTGGCACCATTTATTGACGAGGCTATCATTTCCCCACTGCATATTCTTGGTACCTTTGTTGAAAATCAGTTGGCTGGCGCCAAGCCCGTAGCGCACTCGGGAGAGTGCAGCACTGGGAGCGCGGCGACGCTCCCGCCACGGGTTCGGATCCTATATAGGACTGGCCGGTGCACTCACTGTCTGAGTGCCAGTCACAAAAAAGACAAAAAAAAAAAAAAAAAAAAAAAAAATCAGTTGGCTGTAATTGCATGGGTTTATTTCTGAACTCTCTATTCTGTTTCATTGTTCTATTTATTTTTGTGCCAGTACCATGCTGTTTGGTTACTATAGCTTGATAGCATATTTTGAAGTCTGGAAGTGTGATGCCTCCAACTTTGTTCATTATGTTCAAGATTGCTTTATCTATACAGTTTCATACAAATTTTAAGATCATTTTTTTCCATTTCTGTGAAGAATCCCATTGGTATTTTGATAGGGGTTGTATTGTAAATTGCTTTGGATAATGTGAACATTTTGATGATGTCAGTTCTTCCAACACAAGAACATGGGATATCTTTCCATTTATTTTTGTCATCCACAGTTTTTTTCACCAATGTTTTATAGTTATCATTGTAGGGGTCTTTCATCTCCTTGGTTAAATTACTCCTAGGTATTTCAATTTTTTGGCAGCTATTGTGAATGGGATTATTTTCTTGATTTCTTCTTTGCCTATTTTATTATTGGCATATGGAAAGGCTGCTGATTTTTGTGTGTTAATTTTGTATCCTGCCACTATACTGAATTCATTTATTAGCTCTAGAAATTTTTTGGTGGAGTTTAGGATTTTCTATGTATATAGTCATGTTAACTACAAATAGGGACAGTTTGACTCTCCCCTTTCCAATTTGGGTGCCCTTTATTGCTTTCTCTTGCCTTTTTTTGCTGGATAAAACTTCCAGTACTATGTTGAATAAGAGTGGGGAAAATTTTTTTGAGCATCCTTGTCTTGTTTCAGATCTTAGAGGAAAAGCCTTCAACTTTTGTCTGTTCAGTATATATTAGCTGTGGGATTGTGGGATTGACCTTGATAGTGTTCAGTTACATTCCTTCTATACCTAATTTGTTGAGTGTTTTTATTATGAAGGGGTGTAGATTTTATCAAATGCTTTTTCTGCATCTATTGAAATGATTTTTTTTTCTTCATTGTGTTGTTGTCATGCATCACACTTATTGATTTGTGTATGTTGAACCATCCTTGCATCCCTGGGATGAATCCCACTTGATTGTGTTGAATGATCATTTTAATGAGTTGTTGGATTCTGTTTTCTAGTGTTTTATCTATTTATTTTTATTGAAACAATTTTTATACATATATATGAGGTACAGAGTTGAATATCAATACCTGTGTACAATATGTGAGTACAATAATTAGTATATTCATCATTACAAAACACAATCATTCTTTGTAATCCTTAACCAATTTCTCACTAGTCCTCCTCCCCCTCTTCCACTTTTAGTAACCATAGTTCTGTTCTCTCCTTTTGGAAGCTCAGCATATTTTTGTGAGTTTTGGTTCTTTCTTTCTTTTCTTTCTTATGTATTTATTTGGCTTTTGTTTTGGCCCCCACTTATAAGTGGGAACATGCAGCATTTCTTTTTCTGTACCTGCCTTACTTATGTTGAGTGAAATATGCTAGCATTTTATTGAGGATCTTTGCATCTGTGTTCATTGAGGATATTGGTCTATAATTGAAAGATATAACAGTATACTTAAGCAGAGGAAAGAATTAGTGAGCTCAAAGAATGAACATATGAAATTATCAAATCAGAGTAACAAAAAGAAAAAAGAATTAAAAAAATGAAATAGAAATACAGCAAATATGGGATTCACTCAAGCAAAATAATCTCCCCATAATTGACATACCCAAAGGAGAAGTAAGAGAAATAGATGTGGAAGCATATTCAAGGATATACTGGCTGAAAATTTCCCAAGTATGTAGAAAGATGACTGCATTCAGGTACAGAAAGCTCAGAGGTCGCCAATCAAATTCAACCCAAGGAGGAACACCACAAGACACATCATGATCAAATTATCAAAAGCCAAAGACAAAGAAAGAATACTGAAAGCTGCAAGAGAAAAGAAACGCAAAACATTCAATGGTCCCTCAATACATATCTCAGCTGATCTCTCAGTAGCAACCCTACAGCCAGAAAAGAATAGGATTATATATTCAGAGTGTTGGAGGAAAAAGACTGTCAGCCAAGAATTCTATATCTGGCAAAACTAATCTTGAAATGTGAAGGAGAAATAAAATATTTTCCAGACAAACAAAAGCTAAGGGAATTAGACCTACATTACAAGAAGTGCTAAAGGAAGTTGTTTAAACTGAAAGAAGACAATGCTAAGGAGGAACAAGAAAACATTTCAAGGTACATAATTCATTGGTAAAGTAAGTTCAAAGAAAACGTCAAAATACTCTGATGTCGAAAGGGTGGTGAATAAACCACTGATATCTTTAGTATAAAGACAAAAGGATAAACCTAACAGGACAACAACAAATATAACAACCATATAAGGGATAGTCAATATTAAAAGATATAACTTGAAGCAACAAAGTGTCAAAAAGTGGAGGAATGACGCCAAAGCATAGAGTTGGCTTTGATTGTTTTTTTCCCCCTTAGAAATCAAAGTTAAATTGTTATTAGTCTGAAATAATCTGTTATAACTATAACATGTAACATTAGCCTCATGGTAACCATACCACAAAAACTTATAAGAAACATACTAAAAATAAATAGTAAGAAATCAAAATATATGATTAGGAAAAACCACTTGATCACAAAGGAAGACAGTAAGATCAGAAAAAAGCAAAAAAGGATCAACAAAACAAACATAAAAAAGGCCTCAAAATGGCAGTAACAAGTTCTTATATATCAATAATAACTCTAAATGTAAATGGATTAAATGTCTCAGTTAAAAGACACAGAGTGGCTCAATGGATTATAAAACAAGAACCAACAATATGGTACCTATAAGAAACTCAGTTCACCTATAAAGACACACACCATCTGAAAGTGAAGAGATGATATTTCACACAAATGGAAACCAAAAAAGAGCAGAAGTTATATTTATATCAGATAAAATAGACTGCAAGCCAAGGAAACTAAAAAGATACAATCCTTATGTCACCATTATATAATGATAAAGGGATCAATTCAACAAGAGGATATAACAGTTCTGATATATATGCACCCAACTCTGGAGCACCCAGTTATATAAAGCAATTACTATTAGACCTACCAGAAGAATTAGACTCCAACACAATAATAGTTTGAAATTTTAAGAACCCAATTTCACCAAAGGACAGATCATCCAGAGAGGAAATTAACCAGGAATCATCAGAATTAGCTTCTACTTTAGGCCAATTGGACCTAACATACATATACAGAACATTTTATCCAACAGGTGGAGAATACACATTTTTCTCAGCAGGACATGGAACATTCTCTAGAATAGACCATATATTAGGTCACAAAACAAGTCTCAACAAATTTTAAAAAACTGTAATCATATCAACTAACTTCTGCTACCAAGTGGAATAAAATTAGAAATAAACAAAAGTGACACTAGAAACCAAACAAATATATGGAAATTAAACAACATGCTTCTAAACAATGAATGGGTCAAAGAAGAAATCAAAAAGGAAATTTAAAAATTCCTGGAGACAAATAAAAATGAAAACACAACATACCAAAACCAATGGGATACAGCAAAAGCAGTTCTAAGAGGGAAGTGTACAGCATTAAAAAAAAGAAAGACTTCAAATAAACAACCTAACATTAACACCTCAAAGAGCTGGAAAAACCCAGAACAAACCAAATACAAAATTGGTAGAAGGAGAGAAATAACAAACATCAGAGCAGAAATAAATGAATTAGAGATTTTTAAAAAATACAAAAATTGATTAAACAGTTGTTTTTTTGAAAAGATAAACAAAATTAACAATCACTTGACTAATGAAGAAAAAGAGAAAGGTCTCAAATAGGCAAAATTAGAAATGAAAAAGGAGACATTACAACTGATAACACAGAAATATAAAGGATCATGAGAGACTTCTACCAACAACTATAAGTGAACAAACTGGAAAACCTACAAAAAATGGATAAATTTCTTGACATGCAATTTACCAAGGTTGAATCATGAAGAACTAGAAAACCTTAATAGACCAATAATGAGTAATGAGATTGAACCAGTAATAAAATTAAAGTCTCCCAACAAAGAAAACCTCAGGGTTAGTTGGCTTCACTGACAAATTCTACCAAACATTTAAAGACCTGATACCAATTCTTCTCAAACGCTTCCAAAAAATTGAAGAGGAGGGAATATTTCCAAACTCATTCTATGAGGCCAACAATAACCTCATACCAAAACTGAGAAAAGACCCAACTACAACAAAAACGAAAATCACAGACCAATATCCCTAATGCTCCTTTATATTTAGCCCAGTAATGACTATAGATGGTGTCATTTCTTAATTGCTTACAATGTGGACAGGCACTTTTAAACACTGCCTCCTATTTCAAACATTACCATACACAAAAGGCATAATGTTCTTTTTAAAGATAAGGAAATTGAGGCACAAGTGACAACTGTTAAGTGACAGTCTCAATATGAACTGAAGACTGACTCCAATGAAAGTGCTTATATCCACTGTGATTTTTCTTACTACCACTGTCTGTCTTCCTGCAACTGAGTCTTTCTCTTCTTTTCTTTTTGGACCACATTTGTCACTAAACATTTTCTCCCCATGGCTACGAGGATATTAAAAATATTTAAGAACTGGTACAGCACGGAAGTTGACCAATTAGCATAGATGCCTGATGGGTTAGTGCAGGGAAGGGTCCTGGAATGCCAGAGTTTGACCCCTTAATGGCTGTGGTTTCAGAACTGAGGGGTTCCCAAAGGAATCCTGGAGAGAGAAGTAGGGTTCTCAAGGGCTTGGGACGACTAACCTTCACTCTTTTAATAGGAGGTGTGGCTGTGAAGATGCAGAATAGCTCGATATAGGCACTGACTGGCTGAACAAATGAATAATAGCAAGACAGACCTCCGACCTTGCGAACAACTGTTTTGCTTCAGAATTCCTACTAGAAAAAATGTGGAAGAATTTGTACATTGTGTGAGAGTATATATTCAGTCTCTCACATAGAGACTGGTGATATCAGTACTGAGAATACGATGGAGCAGAAAAGAGGGTGGTAGTTTTAGCTACATAAGCCCAGATTCCTCAAAGACTTAAAACAAAACAAAACAAAAAAACCCCTGCATTGAATACTAGAAACAGGTTAATCTTGTTAGTTCCTTGCGTTGCATTTTTAAAGATAATGTGTATGAAAAGTTCACTGAAGAAAACTTAGAAAATAAACAGATTTGGACTTTCAAAATGAGTTCCACATTTTGGAAATAAATATGTTAGTGTACTATTTTACTGGTTCAACAAATGTCTGGTGATTTTTGTCATATTCTTTGATGAGCAAATAGTACCATGATGCTGCATTTGATATAGTTGAGAACCATACAGGAAGAGAGAAAAGAGGGGGCAAATATTCCAGAGGACTGCACAGATATGCACTGAGGAAAGGTTTTGGAACTAACCCACTATCCGAAAAAATGAACACCATTTACAAGCCACATGAGAATCTGAGTAGGTGTATTTCCTTAAATAATACAAATAAAAAATTCTGTATCATTACTAATATCCTAAAAAATCTTTATTATATCTGACTTACCATTAGAAATATCTTTTAAAACATTTTATGTCAGATTATATAGTTGTTAAATGATAAACTGTACACAGGTAGAACTAACTTTGAAATGCCTTTAAATAAAATAATACAAACTATATTTGTAGTTCGATCGGTAGTGGGAGCGGAGAGCGGACCCCAGAGGAACCTGGGCAGCCCCACCCCCGCCGCGGGCCTAGTTACCATCAGACCCCGGGAGGCGCCGCAGCTGCCGCAGCGGGCCCGTCACCGCGCGCGACCACGAGCAGCGAGGCGGACACCCGGCAGCGGCGCAGGGAGCGGTGGCCCGGGCGGCCGTACATTGGCGGCGCCTGCAGCCGGGGACCAGGTCGTCACAACGAAGGTTTCGGGAACAGTAAAATGGTTCAATGTAAGACACGGACATAAATGACACCAAGAAAGACGTCACTGTGCACCAGACTGCCGTAAAGAAGGCGAACCCCAGGAAGGATCTTCCCGGTGCAGGAGATGCAGACAGTGGAGTCTGGCGTTGCTCAAGGAGAAAAGGGCGCGACGGCAGCAAATGTCCCAGGCCCTGGTGGAGCTGCGGTTCATGACGGTGAGAGCCCCGCAGACCGTAACCGTTACAGACGCCAACCACGGCCTAGGGTCCTCCACGCGACGACCAGCAGAGTGACCAGGACAGTGCCGTGGAGAAGGGAAGGAGGAATGCGGAGCGCTCCCAAGGCCAGGCCCAACAGCGCTGGCCCCACCGCAGGGACGGTCCCCCCTCACCGCCTGCGGACGGCCTGGGGGGTCGCCCACACTGTTCCAACCGTCCGTCCTGTGCGGGGAGAGCGGGTGGGGTGCTGACAACCGAGGTGCGGGAGCACGAGGTCGACCAGTGAGACAGCGTGTGCCCCGGGGTGACGGACCCCGATTCCGCAGGCGCCCTCCTCGCCGAAGACAGCCGAGAGAGGACGGCAGGAAAAGGGAAGGGTGAGGACAATGAAGCGGACGAGACCCAAGGTCAGCAGCCACCGCGATGTCGGTACCGCCGCAGACGCCCAGAAAACCCTCAACCACGACATGGCAAAGGGACAAAAGCAGCAGCTCCCAGCTCCCAAGGCTGAGCAGGGCGGGGCTGTGCAAATGCTGGTTTTGCCATCGCCTCACCTTCTGGTTCAGTCATCCCGCAAGAGAAATGAACATGGAATTGCAGAAACAAGAAATGAGCAGAGAGTGGAGCTGAAGGCCTCAAGCGCTTGCTTTGGCCTGTTGACCAGATCACTAGAACTATCAGCACTATCTACGCAATATAGGGGGGTTATTATTTTTACTTAAAAACGTCTGTTTCTGGTAACGATAAAAGTGTTTTGTTATGTTTTTAAAAAGTCTGGTTTTTCTCAATACACCTATAAAGGTTTTTTAATTGTTTCATATCTGGTCAAGTTGAGGTTTATAAGAACTTCATTTTTAATTTGCAATAAAAGTATACAACTTGATTTTTTCAAAAAAGTGTACAAACTGCAAGCACCTGTTAATAAAGTTGTTAAAAAGAAAAACCCAAAAAACTACATTTGTACTCTAGGGATTCACATGTAATTAAACAGTATTTAATGCCCAATAAAAAGTATTTCTCTTGCAAGTCTCTTTTGGTAACTGGACATTTCAAGCTGACCAGGGGATAAAAGTAAGCATTATTTCCTCTGGGCCCTGCTGTCTCCATTTAACAAAAAAAACACCTTTGAGAAACAACAATTAACACTATGTTAGGCAATTTGCTCACTGGTTTTTTAATTTTTGGTTAAGCCATTATTAATTTCAACACTGGAACTATTTCTTGTAGAGTGAACATTATATTATTTTGCCAGAGGCAAAGAACGTTGGGTTGCCATGATTTTAACAGAGAAAATCTCCATCGCCTATGTGGTTGTTGGCTACTATTGCCTCTTTGCATTCTCTTTTCTGTGCAACTTTGGAGGTCCTCCCAGAAATATACAAGCTATACTTCCTTGCCCTTGGAACTCATCCACAGACTTGCTTGGTCACAGGAATGTGAGAATAACTCTGTGTCTGTTCCAAGCTTAGGCATTAAGAGGTCTCACCTGCTTCCAACTCACCTCTCTAGCTCCTGTGATTGCCATGAGAACAGCTTTCTCTGGGTAGATACTCTTTCTTCAGCCTGGGCCTCAGCTGGGTAAACATAGAGAACAACCGCTGTAACAAGCCTAGCCAGCCCCAAAGCCAGAAGCAGAGCTGCCCAGTCAAATCCAGCCTAGAGGAGCAGCCCCGGCACACTCAGATGTAAACAAAATTAATGCTTATTGTTAAATGGATCTAAGATTTTGTGGTTGTTTGTTATATAACAAAGTTTTGGCAATAGTTGAATGATACACTAGAGGTAGCCTTTTAGTAAAGAATTAGTTAGAAGTGGTCTGGTAGTGATCCAAATGACCTTCATTTTGTTCCTGATATAATCTTGCCAGTTTTGCTCTCTTTAAAACATGAGAACTTAAACCTCCTTAAATGGCGGGAATAGAAAGGTAAACTATGGTTTACGCTACAAAAGAAAATAAAAATGATAAAAAATCAATCTAGATTTAAAACTAAGTTAATATGTAATAGCTCGTTTAACTGATTTATTATTTCATTCTCTTTTTTAGGTATTAGAAATACTCTCAAAAAATTTTAAAGAAAAATGTACAGATTTAAAAAGTGAGGGCCACTGGAATCCAGTAATTACAGAGATGCTAAAGCTTACATATTCATGTTCTTCAGTTTGACCCAATCAAAATAAAAATGCATTTTCCTGGGAGAGGCCATTAATAGGGTACAAAGTAAGTAGAAGTTTGTTTTTTTTTTTTTTCTCTAAATATTAAATGCATCCAGTTTACTACTAGAATGCAATGATGCACATACTCCTGAACCAGCCCTATTCATGAGATCTACACAAATTTACTTTGGGTCTAAATATTTCAAATTGTCTTTCTTTTACATTATATTTTGGATTACACAATCACAGCTTTAATATTACATACAAATACAGACATGGCTCCTTCTTCTCTGAGTAAGCCTGGAAATAATGCAACCTGCCAAAAAAAAAAAATGCTTCCTATCTTTGTGTAGGTTTCTGAAGAAGAAAAATAGCAGGTTCTCAAATTCTTCCATGTAGAAAAAGTTAATGCAGTTCCAGACAGAGGTCAATGCATTAATCAGTGTAGCTTCAAACAAGGAGGCAGGTCTTCTCACAGTGTTTACAATATGTCTCAAAATAAGCAAAACATTGTCTATTTTACTTTGGTCTTTTTGTTTATTAAGCAAAATTTTCTATTTAAAATATCTTCTTCAAAATATCAATTGTTGCTAAATAATTTCATGTGTAGCTCCATCAGATTTATTTATTTTAATGGCACCTAAGAACTTTTATAAATACCCTATAAAATACCTTAACTTTATAGATACTATATGAAAATGAAGGACTATGACCACAATCAGCTAGAAATGAAATGATGGAAATTGAAGAGTATATGAGAAAGGTAAGAAATTTTCCCTCGCTATCGCCTGCTCCCTGGAAAGACTGTCTTTAGTGGATGTTAGAATGCCACCCTTTTGCTTTCTTGCCACAAAGGGAACAAAGGAACCGAACAAACACATCATTATTTCATATTATTGACTGAAATCTCTAAATCGATATCCACGTCTTTCTTTTTTAAAAAGATTGTTTTCACCCATTTCTTAATGCCTGTGCTTTCACTAATCACTCTTTCATTCATTTATTCATTTAACAGATATTTATTAAACACCTACTGTTTGCTAGGTGTACTGGTTATACAGTGATTTACAAACAAAAGACACAGCTCTAGACCTCTTGGAGTATACAATCCGAAAGGGGAGACAGATGCTAAGCACATATACGTGGAAATAAATAATTTCAAGCAGTAAGTAGTACAGTGAAGACAAAGAAACTGAGTGCTCTAAAAGAGGATAAGAAATCCAAACTTAAAAGTTAGATTGTGATTAATCGAGGAAGAATTGACATTTAAGCTGAGACCTGAAAAATGCAAAAGAATTGGCCAAATGGAGAAGCTTCCAGGCAGCAGGGGAAGGTTCATAAGGGAGCCCTGAGGCAAGAGACAGATTGGTGCTACCTCTTTGAAATTTTGGAAGGAGTTCTGTTAGGAAAATATAGGAAAATGGTTAGGGCCGCTCAGATGTTCAGTATCTTGCTGAGTACTTGATATAAATATGTACGTACGCCCACGTGTTCCTTGGTTATTGTCTAATGTAATTGTGCATGTGCATCCAGGTGTCCTGGGTTATGGACTTAAGTATAAAGGATGAGTGGCTCTGATCCACAGTGTCCCCCACCCCCGGGATGCCCCAGCTAGGGGAGGAGGGGCTATGAGGAGGCCACGACTGCTGCTGAAGGCTGTTACTGCCAGGGACCCTAGGACCATCTCTGAGGCCACCGCCACACCTGTAAGCTGATGGACCTGTAAGTGTCTGCCAACAGTTTCTGGGATCTTCCCAATTACCTAGCATGGACCTACGTGTGAGGGGTCTGGTGACCCAGTCTGTATAATGGGTTTGAAGGATCTGAGCCCTAACCCGACAACTGGCGTAGTCGTGTAGCTTTACAAGTTCCTTCATACCTTCATTTGACTCTTAGGTCATTGAACTTTATATTTTTATCTTCTCTTATATGTTATTTTCAAAGTTGCTTGAGGGCAAAGTACTGATTTAGAGCCTATTTGGAGGAGGGCAGCTGGCCATTTTTATCACTCGTCATAAAACTATCCCACATTCTAGCATCACAGACTAAAATGCCTACAGCGTGTAGACTGGAGGAAAGTTGATGAAGAATAAGCCTTTTATTCTTAAACTGGAGGGAGGGGGATTGTTGTTTCCTCACTGAATCAGTCAAGCTTCAGTCAGGAAAAGAGAAGTCATTCTATCTTGAGTATAATACAGCTGCTTTGAACCTTACAGCTGATCAAGGTCTGCCTGGATCTACCTCCTCCTCCTGGAGCCTTTCCTCTTCTTCCGTCTCAGTCTGATGCTGATCCCTCTCATTAACAGAACAGAATTTGTGTTTATACAGGATTCTGTTAAAGTGGTGTATTGCTAGGACTAGGGCTCACAGACCCCTCAAGCCCATTATACAGACTGGGTCACAAACCTTTCACATGCAGGTCCATGAGCTAGGTAATAGGAAAAGATCCTAGGAGCTGTGGGTAAAAAATTTATAGGCTTTATTCAGACCTAGGAGCAGCCACCCTAGTAGCCTCCTGGAGCATCCCGAGAAGCACCATCTATTGGAGCTCTTAATCCTTTATACTTAGGTCCATAACCCAGGACACCTGGGTGCCCGTACACAATTACATTAGATAGTAACCAAGGAACACCTGGGTGCACGTGGGTATTTACAACAAATGCTCAACAAGATTCTAAACATCTGAGGGGCCCTGACCATTTTCCTATATCTTCCCTGTAAGTGGATTCCAGGCATGTAGTTCCCAGTTTTTCTTGTGCAATTCACCTTTTCCACTTAGCATTTATATTTACCCTTTTAGCCATGTTTCAACTTCCAAATTACAATGATAAAAACAATATTCTGATTCTATCTACCATGAAGTGACTATTCCTTAATCAACTTTAATCAACTTCAAGTATTTCTATCTCTTCTCAAAAATTAGAGATGCATATTCCATTATGTCCCTGTATTCATCTTTAGATAATACTCGTTTTTCTTTCTCAGTCATAATTTCGCTTTGATATCCTGTAATTTAAAGATTAAATTTATAGCATTAATCACTGTTAACATTTTTACACACCTTATAATAGATAGTATGGGAAAGAGAAAGAGGGAAGACGGTTGATATAAAAAGCTACACACAGCCAAGCAAGCAAGAAAAATCCCCCGTAATGCCTCACTGCGATCCCCATTTTTGCAAGTGGGAACATGCCGTAATTTCTTCCTCCACTGCCCAGTTTCTGTTCCCTTTGTCCTAAGCTAGCACCTTAATTCGTTGAGGCGTTTTACTTAGTATAATGACCCAAATCATCTTTCATACAGGTCTACAGTATTAATGTTCCTACCTAAAATAGGCTGTCGTATTAAATGTTCCATTAAACATTCCATTGAAGTGTTAACTACTGGAAATAACAATACAATGAAGTGTCCTAAGGAACCCCCTGACTTCCAGACGATCTCCACCATGCCTCCGTTTTGTAGATAATTAGGATCAATCATTCAAGTCAGAACAGTAACCCACTAGTTTGCCTATTAATTCAGTGGCAGAAAGAACCCCAAAACCAGATAGCAATCTCAGCTTCCAGTTAAATGGAATAATTGTCGTGTCTCCTGATGTGAACATCATCATTACTAAGTCCTTTCAACAAGCAGAACCTAAAGTTTTGAGAAAGGAAGCAAACATATTTTTACTGAATTATTAGGGGAAATAGAGAGGTCACTCCCATGTCCATACTTTTATTTCCAGATTCTGGTGTGTTCTCACTGTAGGAGAAATGGCATAATATTAGTCAAAGGTTCCGTGAATATACTTTATCTTGTAGCAGAATACTTCCACTCAAGTCGTTACTCAAGTATTGTCATAACTGAGCCTCAGGATATGATCTCACCTGCTGCTATTAGGCCTCAGTCTTAGATCTGATAGAGTCCATGAGTAAACGCAAGGGGTGTGAGCACGTGATCTCATTTCTTTGTTTTTAAATGAGTACAGT